>NC_037669.1:17290157-18740791 GCF_003255815.1 Theropithecus gelada | reverse complement strand
AAAAAAAAAAAAAAAAAAAAAAAAAAAAAAAAAGAAAGTCACGGCTTGTCTCGGTGGCTCAGGCCAGTAGTCCCAGCACTTTGAGAGACGGAGGTGGGTGGATCACTTGAGGTCAGTAGTTTGAGACCAGCCTGACCAACATGGTGAAACCCCATCTCTACTAAAAATACACAAATTAGTCAGGTGTGGTGGCAGGAGCCTATAATCCCAGGCTGGGGCAGGAGAATCGCTTGAACCAGAGGTTGCAGTGAGCAGAGATTGCGCCACTGCACTCCAGCCTGGGCGACAGAGCAAGATTCCCTCTCAAAGAAACAAAAAAGAAAAAAGAAAAGGCGCCGGGCGTCGTGGCTCACGCCTGTAATCCCAGTACTTTGGGAGGCTGAGGCGGGTGGATGACGAGGTCAGGAGATCGAGGCCAGCTTGACCAACATGGTGAAACCCCATTTCTACTAAAAATACAAAAACTAGCCGGGCGCGGTGGCGGGCGCCTGTAGGGCTGAAGCAGGAGAATGGCGTGAACCCGGGAGGCGGAGCTTGCAGTGAGCTGAGATCGCGCCACTGCACTCCAGCCTGGGCGACAGAGCGAGATTCCGTCTCAAAAAAAAAAGAAAAAGTTACACATATCAGAATATTGAATATGCCAACACGTAAAGAAATCTGCTCAATTTAGTTTATCTTGGGGTAGAGAATATTAAATTATCAAAATTCATTTTTTAAAAATTTAAGAATTTATTTACAATAACTTAAAGAGTACAGTTGAATTGTTTGTAACTCAAAGGATAAACGCTTGAGGGGATGGACACCCTATTTTTCATGATGTGCTTATGTCACACTGCATGCATGTATCAAAACATCTCATGTACCCCATAAATATATACACCAACTATGTACCCAGAAAAATTTTAAAAATTAAGAAAAAAATAAGAATTTAGTTAGGCCTATTTTTTTCCTTGTGAAATAAATAGCAATTTTATTTACTTATAAGCTCATAAACGCTTTTTGGAAAGCCATGTCAAACCAAACTGGTCTACATAAACCGTTATACTACTTTACTAGAAGGAAATGAAATTCATTTGCTGTTCTTTTATTTGGCTCTCAGTGAAATATTATATAACCCCTCACATTATGTTAAAACAAAACTGTCAAGAACATTAAAAAAAAAATCTACTTGCTCTTGGCTTTATATCTCCGGAAATGTTTTGGGTTTCCTCAGTGGGTGTTTTTTGTTCATAGATATGATCACCTGTTACGTGTGTTACAGGGGAAATGAGGTTTAGAATTGATGAGCCAGCCACCCTCCTCCCAATCTTAGAGATGAGCACTCTGATCCTAGAAAGGTGATAGGACTTGCCAAAAGTAGTTGGTGGAACTGAGCTTCTCATCAGGACTTTCCTTGGGTGTGATCTGCTATAGTATGAAGTTTTCTGCCTGACCCAAGTTAGGATATCATTAACAATGAGTTCAAGTTCTTGTGGGAATTAAAGATATGAGCCTCTTTTAAGAAAATAAAATATGCTGGCCAAACACACTGACTCATGCCTGTAATCTCAGCACTTGGGGAGGATGAGGCAGGAGAATTGCTTGAGGCCAGGAGTTCAAGACCAGCCTAGGCAACATAGTGAGACCCTATCTCCACACACACACACGCACACACACACACACACACAAAATGAAAAAGAAAAAGAAAATTAGCCGAATGTGATAGTGCATGCCTGTAGTCCCTGCCACTTGGGAGGCTGAGGCAGGCGGATCACTTGAGCCTGGGAGGTCGAAGATGCAGTGAGCTATGATTGTTCCACTGCAGTTCAGCCTAGGTGACAGTGACAAACGAACGAACAAATGAACGAAAGAAAGAGAGGAAAGAGAGACAGAGAGAGAAAGGAAGGAAGGAGGAAGGAACGAAGGAGGAAGGAAGGAAGGAAAGAAGGAAGGAGAGAGAAACAGAGAGAAAAGGTGGAAGGAAGGACAGAGAAAGAAAGAAAAGAAAAGGAAAGAAAGAGAGAAAGAAAGAAAAGAAAAGGAAAGAAAGAAAGAGAGAAAGAAAAGAAAGAAGGAAAAGAAAAGGAAAGGAAAAGAAGGAAAGGAAAGAAAGGAGGAAGGAAGGAAGGAAGGAAAAAATAAAGAGAGAAAGAAAAAGAGGAAAGAGAGAGAGCAAGCAAGCTAGCTGCTGAGAGGCACAGAAAGACAAATTTTATAAGGACCAGCCCTGAAGTGAAAATTTCTATCTATTTTTCTCCCTTTCCAGCCAGAACTGCAGGTCACCAGCGAAGGTCAGAGGTAGGCAGACAGGGCAGCTAATGAAAGAGTGGAGGAAAATTCTTTCCTTTTGTTTCAGGACTAATTTGAAAGAACACAGCCATATAATAATATCATGAAATCTTGTACTTTATTTCTGCTGGGTTTCTAATTCAGTTAAGTACTATAGAGATGTATTAAGATTTGGTCTTTTTTCTTGAAACTATTTTGTAAATTTTAAAATAAGTTAGACAATTAGAAGTTGAAAATTTCACAAACAAAATTTACTACAAAAACTATCAGGCGCGGCCGGGCGCGGTGGCTCAAGCCTGTAATCCCAGCACTTTGGGAGGCCGAGACGGGCGGATCACGAGGTCAGGAGTTCGAGACCATCCTGGCTAACACGGTGAAACCCCGTCTCTACTAAAAAATACAAAAAACTAGCCGGGCGAGGTGGTGGGCGCCTGTAGTCCCAGCTACTCGGGAGGCTGAGGCAGGAGAATGGCGTAAAAACCCGGGAGGCGGAGCTTGCAATGAGCTGAGATCCGGCCACTGCACTCCAGCCTGGGCGACAGAGCGAGACTCCGTCTCAACAAAAAAAAAAAAAAAAAAAAAAAAAAAAAAACTATCAGGCTTAGATCTCCTAATAGTTTTCCATTGAAATTGCTCTGTTTATATAAAATGATGAGATAGATTACTTATCAGTAACTGATACCATCTCAGGATCTTTGACTAGTCCCACTAGTAAATGCCTTATTAATTTCAACAAAATATGACTTATAAAGCCAAGAAAAATAATTGAAAATACTACACAAATATGTGATAAAAAAGTTATTTCCAAAAACTATGGAATGTATTTAAAACACTGCCAGCATGATATACATGTGTCTATATCAGTGTAATTTCCCCTGCTTTGGTACTATTATTTGAAAAATTTAGCTATTATAGTTTGTTGTTGTTGTTCTGATCCAAAAGAGAAATGAGAATTCAGGTATGGACTAATTTTATTCCAATACGGAATTGATGAATTATGCTGAGTTATGTGAAGTATCTATCTGAAATATTAAGTAAGAAAAAGAAAGGAAGGCATAATCTTCCTCATTTTTGGAACAGAAGACACTGCAATTTATTCCAGTTTTCAGTTCTTCCCATTTAGTCAATATTCTATGCATCCATAAGTACTTTGATTCTACCAAATGTATTGTTTTTATCCTTTTTACTGCTTTGTGATATCTACCTATGTTATTTGTTGGCGGTTAATCTTTCCTGCAAGCCTCAAAGCACCATAAGATGTTATGGAATACCTACAGAATGGAAGCTTCAGCTCATCTATGCCTTGCAAAGATGTAAACGTAAGGAAAAAACAGCATTGAATTCCAGAGGCTGATAAATGTCATTTTTTATATGCTTATTTAATTCAGATAAATAGAACTGTTATGAATTTGAGAGGAATGAAGATGTTCAAACACTAACAGAAAATCATTAGCTTCATATTAGAGCATTCAAATGCTCATGTAACTCTTCAATCCATCTGGTTTCATAAAACCACAACTTTGAACACAAAAAAAGTGGCAGAGTTCACACTACCTTTTATATGTTCCTAAGTATGAAATTGCATCCATTTATTATGAATTAAATTTGAAAAAAATCACAGATTTAAAAACAAAGTACAACAGTGCCTGATTCTTTTTAATTCCACAAATACCTAGCATCTCAAAGTAACACGTAAACACACTTCTATGCTGCTCAGTGAATCCTTCCAATTTCGATAATAAACTAAATAGGATCAGATCTAGTATATGACTTTCATGTATAAGTTATGGTTTTATACATTACTTTGACAATATTACTGATACAACAGAGAAAAATTTTCAACTATTGTATTTATTTAAAACAAACTGACAGGTTCAAGCACCTGTCTTCAGAAAAGCCGGCAGCATTTTTTTTAAAAACATACTTAAAGTAAGATTTGGTCTAAGCCCTTAATACCTTCCTGAACAGCCGTGCAACTAAACACCCTCAGGAGATGTTACATAAGGGAGAGAAGAACATGGAGCGATTTGCACTTTTCCCACTAGATAATATTAATAAGGTAAAGCAAATCCAGATGTTTATGAATGAACAGCTGTCATGTTTAATGCACTTGGAGCTCTGTAAAACTAGAGCCACTATCATATATGCTTATATAGCTATATATGGATTTTTAATAAAGTCTCTCACTTGATTCAGAATTTGAGGATGATCTTTTTCCTGGTCAGTCATTTCACGAGAACAATAAATAAAGTAGAAAAGGATGAAATATGTTTTGCATATTTCTGTGGAAGAACGGAAAACATACTTTGAGAGGTTCAGAAGATTCACTGTACAGAATGAACAGCTGATATACGCTCTCTGTGTAATTTTTCTTGGCTGGGATATTTAAATGCAATAGCTCCTCCAAAACAAGAAGCCACATTCATTCTTGTCCAAATCCCTGTCTCTTCTATTGCAAAAAGAAGAAGTTTTTCCTTTCGTTGTTTATAACTCTTATATGGTGGTAGATCCAAGCGATTAAAACACATATGGCTTCTTGGCAACCAAGTGTCTTTGCCAACTTTTTCAATGCAAAACTTTTGAGGCCCATGACTTCCTATGAGCTCAGCAAATCCTCCTAGAGATAAACGGCAGGTTCCAGTGATGAAGTAGCATTCTTACTTCATTGTCTGTCTCTTTCACGAACTGCCAAAACCAAATGATTTGCTTGCTGTTTCTTGTGTAATGTCGATAAACATTATTTCTCTGCCGATCTGCCAAGTCAGCGTCCTGCATGCCACACAACGTAACCTCTAATTCTTTTTCATCGAAGTACTGTAGCCACTGATGAGGAAGAACTTCATTAAAACCATCAAGGAAAGTGTGGTCTGTTCTTGTACTCCTCGAGAAAAATGCCATTCTGTCATTAAACCAATATATTCATCTTTGTTCTCCTCAGTCACCAGAATATTGGAAACTCCCAACTTCAGGTCATGTGAAGTAACTGTTCCCCAAATCTCCATGTCAACAGAAAAGTACATTTCTAAGCCACATTCTTCAATGTTGCTATCTCTTATCCAGATAAGGGAGCTATAAAATTCAGTATCAATAGATTCCAAATCCTTAATAGTAAGTTTTTTACTTAACATACGCTTGTAGAATGGTAAAGAGAAACCAGTATCGATAAACTTTCCATAAAATAGTGCCATGGCAATAAAACTACCAATGAAACAGAAGTACGAAAGATGGTCTGGATTAATGGCTGATGCTGGATTTATCTGCAGACAATAGTTGTTCTTCCCCGCATACTCAAATGAGCAATACATTGGGTTCAAAACTTCATGGGAAAGCAAGAAAAACTATTCTCTCACTAGGCCACCATAATGAAGTCCTTCTTCTCCTCTAAATATTACATGTAAGCGCCTCCTCAAGTCATAGGGTTTTAATGCCATAAGCTGCTGGAAGGAATCTTCAAACAACGTCTGCTGGGACAGATTGATCTTTACATGACTGGGTAGTGCATTAGACTGGCATAAATAACAGAAGTGAGCAAGTTTCCATCTAAAGCTGCATTCAAAAGCAATTTGTGGACCACCTTTAGTTACAGATGACTTCCCATTGCGAGGATCTTTGAATGTTGTTGTTCTTGCATTATGATCAACAAAGTACCTCACACCTTCATGAGTATATCTAATTTCCCAGCCTTCTGGCAGAGGTTCTTCATTCTGTAAGCCTTGAGTTCTTGGATCTTCCCACTGGGTTGTTTCTGTGTTATGATTCACAAAGTAAACCCTGTCTGTTGAATCCACTGTTTTTTCCCAGCCTGGTGGCAAAGGTCCATAAGGGTCATTTTCTGCAGCTAACATTGAAGCTGAATAGAGGTATCGTTGGTTAAACTGTTGCATAGCTCCCTGCAATTGGTTCTGCTGAGATTGCCACTGTTCAAATTTTTGGACCGATTCCATGGTAGCCCACTGCCATGTTGTTCCGGTGCTATGATCCACATAATAAACTCTTCCATGATCATCAACTCTTCTTTCCCAGCCTGAAGGTAAAGGTTGTGGTCTCTCCCATGTGATAGTTCAAGTATTATGATCCACATAATAGGTTCTACCATGAGGATCTTTTCTTTGTTTCCACCCTGATGGCAACGTTTCTGTGTTGGCATTCCCAGATTCCTGTCACAAACGATCTATACACCCATCTGGCTGCCTTGATTTGGCTGCTTCAAAAGCAGAAATACTTCCAGAATTAGAGGTGTCAGGGTCTAATATAATTCTAGATTCAGATCCCAATTCTGCACTGGTAGAAGGAATACATTCATTGTTTTCTGAGGAAGTCAGTATTTCTTGAACTGGAGGATCTTCAACGGTAGTACTAGTGCAATTTGGAGACAAGGCATTTTCTTCAGACACTACTGGAATACCCGTGACACAAGCATTATCAGTTGGGGCAAATGAGGATGATTCTCTATTAACAGTGTCATTGGTAGGCTCAGATGTGAGTGGTTTTGGAGGTGGTGTATTTTTGGGTCTGGCAGCAACCTGAGATGGAGATGAAGGCATGTTGTCTCCATTAACTACATACGAGCAACATGAGTTTCGCACTAGAGTGCTTGTAGGTACATGATTATCTATTCCATTCGTGCCTTCAACAGCCAACCTGGCAGTGGTCCTTGCTGAAGGCTCTCCATTTTCATGTAAGGCATCACCATTTTGCTGTATTTCTATGGTTGGAGATGAGTTACAGTTTGTTATATTTTCTTGCTCAAGCACCAGTCCATCAAGCACAACTGTCAATTCACCAGTTTGTGCTGTGCCATTCTTGTTTTCCAAGGAAAGTTTTAATTATTCTTTGACTCTTTCCAATTTTCTGTTGTGTTTCAAATCTACCGTTGCATTTCCTAATAAAGCATCTGCTTTTAAAGCATGATGACTCCAAACTCGAAATTCCAACGTGGCGTAACATTTACAGTTAGCTGTTCATCCCATTTTGGATTAGAAGAACTACTGGATTTTGCTGTTTTCCTAATTTCTCCATCTACAACTACTTCTGTATATATTGCTGTTCCGAACCAGTTCTTTCTTCTTTTAGGTTTGGCGCTAGAAACAGTTACCATGTAACTGCAGCCTTCCAGTGTGATTATTACTAGTATCAGACCTTGGTGAAGCAGTGACCATGTCCCAAAATTCAGCTAAAACTATGTATCAGGAACTGCTAGACACTGGGGATACAAAGATGAGTAAGACATGATTCCTTGTTTCAAGGAGCTGACAACGCCGGCGCGAAGCTGTCGGCTCCCGGCAGCCGGGCGGCCACGGCAGCGGCAACTCCTCCTGCAGAGGGCGCCCTCGCCCTTCCGCGCCCAAGATCACCGTCTCGTGGCAGGCGCGGCGGCTGCAGCCACTCAGAGCCCGCACGCAGAGCTCGCAGACACCTCACTCTCCCCCCCGCCCCCCAACCCCGGCCCTGATTTACATTTTTCTGATGATTAGCGATGCTGTGTTTGTGGTCCACTTGTATGTCACACTATTCCATCTGTACTTAAATGAGCTCCTGACGCAAGGAATAGGCACAATTCCTCTTTTACCTGCAGAGTATCAAAGGCTTTGGGATTCATGATGTTTTCCTATAAATTGTTACAGAAACAAGTTCTGCTCTGGGCAACATGGAAGACTAACTTGTATATTTTTATACGAATGAAAATTTATATCAAATCATTATGCATTTAAATTCCATTGGAAGCCAGGCGCGATGGTTCACACCTATAATCCCAGCCCTTTAGGTGGCTGAGGCGGGAGGATTACTTGAGCCTCCCTAGTAGCTGGGATTACAGGCACCTGCCACCTCATCTGGCTAATTTTTGTATTTTTAGTAGAGACAGGATTTCGCCATGTTGACTAGGCTTGTCTCAAACTCCTGACCTCAGGTGATCCGCCTGCCTTGGCCTCCCAACATGCTAGGATTACAGGCGCGACCCACTGCACCCGGCCTATTTATTTATTTTTGAGACAGGGTCTTACTCTGTCACCCAAGCTGGAAGTGCAGTGGTGCAATTACCGTTCAGCGCAGCCTCAAACTCCGGGGCTCAAGTAATCCTCCCACCTCTGCCTTCTGAGTAGCTGGGACTATAGACTTGCACCCCTACACCTGGCTAATTTTTGTAGAGATGGGCTTTCTCTATGTTGCTGAGGCTGGTCTTGAAGTATATTACTAGGAATGAAAAGAGAGTGGGTTTTGATGTCATTTTCTCTGATCTAAGACGTGACCACTGAACCATTGGCATTGATCATCATATCCATTGCATAGCAGTTGATAAGTAAGTGGTGTGTGAGTCTAACTCACATTGATAAACACTTGCCTTATAATTTCCAAACAGAGTAGTGGGCCCTAAGAAATGCATTTTCCACTCTGCTCAGTGTTTTTCATAAAATATTGTAATTAAAGCTTAACTATCAACATAGAGAAGGGGATCTATTGTGGTCACGTAAGAGCAGATGCAGAAAATATTTACTCACGGAGTCAGAAATTAAGACTGATGTATCTGGAAATGAGACAAGGGCTGGGTGGAGTTAATCAGGCCATTTTATTTGTAGCTGTTGTCATGGTGTAAGTGTAAATTTGTGGCCCTATGTGCTACTAACAGTGAGCTATGCTTACAAATAAAAAAATTAATAAGTTCAAATACGCAGTATACTTTCTATAAATCCTACCAGTGGTGTTCCAAGAAATAACAAGTGTAGCAAGAAAGTAAGTCCTTAGATTGGCATTTTCCATGTGATTCTGTGTCGTGCTATTCATCTTGCTACAAGATTTGAATGTCATGTTGCTTAAATATAAATCATTAATGTTCATTGATGTTTATCAGAGTCTGAATATTTGCTATAGGATTTACTTATTTGTAAGTGCTTTAAAATGTATTACTTTTTATTTATTAAACCATTTTTAGCTATTCATAATAGGAAGAACAGAGTATGAATAATGTTGGAAGCATTTTACAAATCATTTGTCATTTTGAGGAGTTTCAAGAAATCTTGAGTTCCAATGTCGTCGCCTTCTTCTTCTTCTTCTTCTTCTTCTGCTTCTGCTTCTGCTTCTGCTTCTGCTTCTGCTTCTCCTTCTCCTCCTCCTCCTCCTCCTCCTCCTCCTCCTCCTCCTACTCCTCCTCTTTCAGACAGGGTCTCACTCTGTCACCCAGGCTGGAGTGCAGTGGTGCCATCTTGGCTCATTGCAACCTCCGCCTCCCAGGTTCAAGTGATTCTCCTGCCTCAGCCTCCCGAGTAGCTGGGATTACAGGAACCTGCCACCATACCTGGCTAATTTTCGTAATTTTAGTAGAGACAGGGTTTTACCATGTTGGCCAGGAGGGTCTTGAGCCCCTGACCTCAGGTGATCCTGCCTGGGCCTCCAAAACTGTTGGGATTACAGGCGTGAGCTACCGTGCCCGGCCCAATGTCTTATTCTTGCATCCAGAAAAGTAACATTTTTCAGACATTTGGAAACATTATTCTCAGTGTCTGCTAAACATAGAATCTTCTGAATGCTAGTTTATTATTTTTTTTATAGGAAAAAGGGAGAACCATGTGACAATATTGGGTAAATTCTGTAATTGGGCTTAGTATTTATTGTAAATGAACACAATGGAATTCCAATTTATAAGTCACTTGCAAAGTCTACTGGATTCTCATTACCTCTTGGTGAACTGATAGAACTGAGTGGCCATGTGGTGTACAGTATGTGAAAATGGTGAAGCACTGCCTCCTGTAAGGTACTGCATGAAGCAGTCCATTTCCTCCACATTTGAACCGAAGTTGTCTTCATTTTTCTACCAGAGGAAAACAAACTATTAAAAAAAAAAGAGAGACTGAACACAAACTAAAACCATAGGACTGAAAAAGTCTTTAAGAAAGAAATAAAATGATCTTATACTCAAGGATCATTGACTTTTACTAAATCACACGATCCTACTGACAAGGCCTAGAATATGTATTTTGAATCTGTCTTTTCCTACCACTCCACTGCCAGCACTATTTTTCCACTGAATCACTGTAGTTGAACCCTAGTCTCTCTCTTTTTTTTTTTTTTTTTGGAGGTGGGGTCTTGTTCTGTTGTGCAGGTTGGAGTACAATGGCACAATTATGGCTCACTGCAACCTCTAAACTCCTAGGCTCAAGTGCTCCTCCCTCCTAGGCCCACCAAAATGCTGGGATTACAAGTGTGAGCCACTGAGTCCAGCCCCTAGTGTCTATTCTAGACCTCCAACTCCAATCCATCAGCTGCAGTGCTAGGACACATTGTGTCATCTAATAAGTGGCAAATCTGATCAAATCATGTCTATGTTTAAAACTCCTTGCGTTGCTGATCACGTCTATGTTTAAAACTTCTTGCGTTGCTGTGTCTTTTTTTTCTTTTTTTTTTTTTTTTTGAGACAGGGTCTTTCTCTGTCACCCAGGCTGGAGTGCAGTGGTACGACCTTGGCTCACTGCAACCTCTGCCTCCTGGGCTTAGGTGATCCTCCCAAGTAGCTGGGACTACAGGTGCACGCCACCACACTTGGCTAATTTTTCTACTTTTAGTAGAGACTGGGTTTTGCTATGTTGCCTAGGCTGGTCTTGAACTCTGGGCTCAAGTGATCCCACGACTCAGCCTCCCAAAGTACTGGGATTACAGGTGTGAGCCACGGTGCCCAGCCTTCTCATTTCTCATTTTATTTTATTTTATTTTATTTTATTTTGAGACAGAGTCTTGCTCTGTCACCCAGGCTGGAGTGCAGTGGTGCGATCTCCACTCACTGCAACCTCCGCCTCCCAGGTTCAAGCAATTCTCCTGCCTCAGCCTCCCGAGTAGCTGGGACTACAGGCGCCTGCCAATATGCCTGGCTAATTTTTTGTAATTTTAGTGGAGACAGAGTTTCACCGTGTTAGCCACGACTTCTCATTTCTTAAGGAATGAAACTCAAACATGTTAGGATGGCATGACAGGCACTTCCTGATCTGACTCAACACCATTGGCTAAGCCTGAAATGCTTGATCCCTCGATCCCATCCAACTGACCTCTGGGGTATTCATTTAATGCTACTCAGGAGCTTTTTTATGCTCCGCACCCCCCGCTAGCCGGGCACAACTGGTCACACTGCTCTGTGTTCCTCTCTGCCTCACAAAGGCTTTTACTATTGCATTTACCAAATAGAATTCTAGTTCTTTGCAAATATATATGTGTGTTCTCTATTATATTATGTATGTCTTGATGGCAAGGCCTATTTTAACTTTGCATTCCCATCTTCTAGATGAATAGAATCCCATGATGAATAGGAGGTGCTCAATAACTTGTTTAATTGAACTGATTTAGTATGACTGAAGAGGTACAAAATCTAACAATTTTGTTTCTGATGTGTAAGAAGCTGTCTCTCTGCAATGTTTTAAAGAAATCACTTTCTACTGCTAACATTATATTGCTAGAAGTTAACCAGAGGCACAGATAAATTATTTGCAAAGGCATAATTGCTCTTATTTCTCTTAGGATTAAAATGAACACCATGATAATGGTAATAAAAATATCTGCAAACACAAGCAAACCTCCAAGCTGCGGCCCAATAATCTTTTGATAACAAGCGGTATGCTGGAGGGTCTTCAGTGTTTCATGTTGCCCTTCCAAGAGATTGCAGTGTGATTATTTTCTTCATAATCAGACTCAGTTCTGTTCCCACAGCATATATGCCGACATAATCTTTCTTTTCCTTTCCTTTCCTTTTCTTTCCCCTTCCTTCCTTCCTTCCTTCCTTCCTTCCTTCCTTCCTTCCTTCCTTCCTTCCTTCCTTCCTTCCTTCCTTCCTTCCTTCCTTCTCTCTCTCTTTCTTTCTTTCCTCTTTTTTTTCCTCTCTTTTTTTTTTAATAGGGTCTCACTCTGTCACCCAGACTGACATGCTCATGGCTTACTGCAACCTTGACCTCCTAGGCTCAAGCAATCTTCCCACCTCAGCCTCCCTAGTAGCTGGGACTACAGATGCTTGCCACCATACCCAGATAATTTTTGTATTTTTTGTAGAAGCAGGGTTTCACCATGTTGCCCAGACTGATCTTGGACTCCTGAACTCAAGCAATCCACCTGCCTTGACTTCCCAAATGCCTGAGTTACAGGTGTGAGCCTACATGCTTGGCCTTGCCTATATAATTTTCTAAGAGTTTCAAATACTTTCTTTTCACAGTCATAGGGAAATGGAAATTAAACTACAATGGGATATACTACACACTCACCAAATGGCTAAAGTTAAAATATTTGTTTATAGTTTTCATCTGTTCCATGTTAAATTATTGCTTGTATGTTAATAAATTATGCTTAATTTGTCTCCCTTTTTCTTAAATACTACCTATATAGATGTCATGCCATTTCTCCTCCTCCTCTTCCTTCTACTCCTCCTCTTCTCTTCTTCTTTTCCTCTTCCTCATCCTTTTCTTCCGTCTTCTTCTTCTCCTTCTCTTCTTCTTTTCCTCTTCCTCTTCCTCCTCCTCCTGTCTTTGTTTGAGTTAGAGATTTCTGGATCATCTATTTGCAAGAATTTCCTGTAGGGGTCAGAATAACAATCTATGCTGAGAAATTTTTGTTTTTCTAATGCTTTATCTTTCTTTTCCACAGTCAGAAAATCAACTGGCCTTCTTCAATTTTCTTTTCATGATTCTTTACGAGGCTTGTCTCTTTGCATTTATGTACTTAACTGGTTCCAGAGGGACCTTCTGTCACATCCAGTCCTGTTCATGGGCCCTCTTTGTTGGACAAAGGGTGTGGATTTTGCCCTCAAGAGGAATTGCTCACATGTAGAAAGCATATGTTTTAGTGTTTGTGTTTTATGACTAATGGGTTCTCTCTTCTGAACCTCCCTTCCTTTGTGTATCCCAGGTGATAACCGTGTTTGACATCTGAATTTAGCAGTTTGGGTATAAAAAGCCACAAGAGCATTGCAGGTGTGTTTAAGAACAGGATGTACCAAAAAGTTTTAGAAGTGGAAGTTCTGAAAAATCAACAGTAACTATGCACTCCCAAAAGAATGTGGCCTCATCCTCAGTGAGACTGCTATAACTGAAGACAGCAGGTGCAAGGGGAGAGTTGAAGATAGAAGGGTTAGAATGCGTTTGGGTGAGGAGGCAACCAGAAGTGACAGATTCAAGAAAAGAGCACTTATAAGTTAGTGGAAGTTGGGAACAGGATCCGTTGATGAAGGTTGCTTCTTCACTGGAGGTGGTGAAGGAACTGTAGAAGTGTGGAACTAATCGCAGGAGCTTTTGTGAGGAAGTTAAGATCTGAAATTCAGGTGAGGCCTGTTACCTGAAGTGAGCTCTTGAGCTGAGAAACTGGAAAAGTTACTCCTTCCCTCACTTCAAGAGATCCTTCTTTTAGCTGAAAAAAATGTCAACTCCTTCAAATATGATTGACAAAGTAATTGTGTAACTAGAACATCCAAAGAAAGATATTCTAGGAAATTAAAAGGACAAAAAAGGAACTAAAAATACACACAAAACTTCCCTGAGGACTAAGAATACTTGCTAATAAAATATTGCTCCAAAGCAGAGAAAAATTGTAACATAATATTTCAACATGCATAAAGAAGAAAATATGATGTAATTGCAGTAAGGGAGGAAAACAAACACAAAAGATCTCAGGGAAAACCTGTCCAAAAAAAAAAAAAAGTAAAAGAAAGGTGATGGCCAGTCAACAGAAGGTAATGGTCAGTCAATACAACGATATGAAATGGTAATTGGTAAAATTTAGGAAAGAAATTGGAGAAATAGAATCTTTTCATAAGGAAAGACTAAATTACAAGGGGCATATAGGAAAATAGACACCACAGAAAGCAAGCAAGACAGAGCATGCACATGGGAAAAGTGAAGGAAATGAAAGAGAAGCAAAAGTAATTTTTAAAGAGAGAAAGTGAAAGTTATAAAAGACAATAAATGATCTAAAATATTAGTGATTGTAGTTTCTCCAGAGAAAAGCCAAAAGAATAGAAAACAAACATTAGAAAGTATTCTTGAAGATTTGAATTTTTATATTAGATGCTATATCTAAGATCTGACAAATCTGTCCCAGAATTATGAATATCAAAGCTAGTAACATTGGTTAGTAGATATATCCTACTAATACATATCTTACGAACAC
This sequence comes from Theropithecus gelada, assembly GCF_003255815.1. Classification (NCBI taxonomy): domain Eukaryota; kingdom Metazoa; phylum Chordata; class Mammalia; order Primates; family Cercopithecidae; genus Theropithecus; species Theropithecus gelada. Next base: position 18,726,394 of record NC_037669.1, on the reverse strand, counting down.
TAGACATGTCCTAATAATATTAGTAACAAACTTTGGGCATCTGGGCAAAAAACATTGTGTCTTTTTTAAAGGAATGAAGCCAGGATGGCACAGCTATAGTCAATGCTAATGGAAATGGAAAATTTGAGACAAGGATTTAAAATCCAACCAAGCTGTTCTTCAAGTGTCAAGGCTACAGGCAAACTTTTTTTTTCCTTTTCTTTTTTTGAGACAGTGTCTTGCACTGTCTCCCAGGCTGGAGTGCAATGGCACAATCTTGGTTCGCTGCAACCTCCACCTCCCTGGTTCAAGCAATTCTCCTACCTCAGCCTCCAGAGTAGCTGGGATTACAGGCGTCCGCCACCATGTCCAGTTAATCTTTTTTTTTTTTTTTAGTAGAGACAGAGTTTTACTATGTTGGCCAGGCTGGTCTCGAACTCTTGACCTCGTGATCTGCCCACCTCGGCCTCGCAAAGTGCTGGGTTTACAGGCAGGAGCCACCGCACCCAACCACAGAGAAACATTTCTACAAATTCAAGGACTCAGGAAATATTGTTCACATTAGATCTTACTGAATCATCTCCCAGAGTATAAGATTCACCCAACAATAAGATGATCAGAGTAACCTCAGCAAAAGAACTGAGATGAACATTGAATATATGAGGGGTCTTCAAAAAATTTATGGAAAATGCATATTACAGAAAACTATCCATGGATTTCAATATGATTTTGCACCGAAATAAACTTGCATTAACATCTCTGAACAGGATCTTAGTTTGAGGCACTAATACATCAGTTTAAAAAGAACCGCTACCAGAGTAACATGGATTCTGCTACACTTGAAGCAATAAAAAACATCAAATTTATGATCAGATTTGGTAAATAATGGTGACATGATTCTTGCTTTACAAAAAGTTTATGCCGGGCGTGGTGGCTCACGCCTATAATCCCAGCACTTTGGGAGGCTGAGGAGGGAGGATCACAAGGTCAGAAGTTCAAGACCATCCTGGCCAACGTAGTGAAACCCCATCTCTACTAAAAATACAAAAAATTTATCCTGGCTAACATGGTGAAACCCCGTCTCTACTAAAAATACAAAAAACTAGCCGGGCGTGGTAGCGGGCGCCTGTAGTCCCAGCTACTTGGGAGGCTGAGGCGGGAGAATGGCGTAAACCCGGGGGGCGGAGCTTGCAGTGAGCCGAGATCGCGCCACTGCACTCCAGCCTGGGAGACAGAGCAAGACTCCGTCTCAAAAATAAATAAATAAATAAAAAGTTTATGAGGACAATGACCCAAATAAATTTGCAGTTTATGACTAGATAACTTGATATAAGAAGGGATGAGATGAAATTGAGGATGAAGCCCAATAGTGGCAGAACATCCACACCAACCTTCAAGGAGAAAGTTTGTGTTCTAATTAAAGAGGACCAATGATTAACTGCAGAAAGAACTGCCGACACCACGGACATCTCGATTGGCTTATCTTACACAGTTGATTGAAAAATTAAACAGACTTTCCACCCAATGGATGCCAAAACCCTTGCACCCAGATCAGCTGTAGACAAGACCAGGCCTTTCAATGGAAATTTTGAACAAGTAAGGTCAAGATCCTGAAGTATTTCTTTGCAGAATTGTAACATGACATAAAATTTGACTCTACCAATATGATCCTGAAGACAAAGCAATATCAAAGCAATGGCTACCAAGAAGTGGATGTGGTCCAGTCACACAAAAACAGACTGGTCAAGAGTAAAGGTCATGACAAACATGTTTTTGGGATGCTCAAGGCATTTCACTTGTGAATCTTCTGGAGAGCCAAAGAAAGATAACATCTGCTTATTGTTACAGTGTTTTAAGGATGATAGCCAAAGCTTTAGCAGACAGATGCCCAGGAAAGCTTCACCTGAGAGTCGTTCTCCACCACAACAATATTCCTGCTCATTCCTGTCATCAAACAAGGGCAATTATGTGAGACTCTTGATGGAAAATTATTAGGCAAATACACCTTACTATCCTTTATTTGGCTTTGACTACTTTTTGTTTTGTAATCTTAAGAAATCTTTAGGGCCGGGTATGGTGCCTCACGCCTGTAATCTCAGCACTTTGGGAGGCCGAGATGGGCAGATCACGAGGTCAGGAGTTCGAGACCAGCCTGGCCAACATGGTGAAATCCTGTTTCTACTAAAAATGCAAAAATTAACTAGGCGTGGTGGCAGGTGCCTGTAATCTCAGCTACTCGGGAGGCTGAGGCAGGAGAATCATTCGAACTTGGGAGGCGGAGATTGCAGTAAGCCAAGATCACGCCACTGCACTCCAGCCTGGGTGACATGAGCGAAACTCTGTCTCAACAACAACAAGCAACAACAAAAACAAAAGAAGTTTTTAAAGGGCACCCATTCTTCTTCAGTTAATAACATAAAACAAACAAACAAAAAAACGCCAAACACTGTGTGGTTAAATTCCCAGGGCTGTCAGTTCTTTGGGGACAGATTAGATGGCTGGTATCATTGCTTGTGATTTGAGTGTCTTGGATTTGATGGGGCTTATGTTGAGAAATAGAAAATAAAGTTTATAGTTTATATTTTTATTTCCATTTTTCATGAACTTTCTGAAGTCCCCTTATACCTATAAATAGAACTAGGACTAAAACAAGGTCTAATGTAAAGTTTGGAAAATACAATGTAAATATGAACATTGTATTATATAAACTTTCAGACTATAGAGTCTTTTTTAAATTGTAGTTTTTATGATTTTTTAAGCTAGTGTCTGTCTTTATAATGAGAAATTTATATAGTACCCTTAACCCCTTTTGTTTCAGAGAGCCTCCATTGATTTCTACTAGCATCACATGAATTACCTTGTAACTTCTTCCTCCTCACCTTTCTCCCTAGCTTTCACTATTCAATTTTAGTCATCAAAATTATTATTTGTTATTGGTTGAATCGTATTCTCACAAAATTCATATATTGAAGTCCAGCACCTCAGAATGTAACAGTATTTGGAGATAGGGCCTTTCGAGCAATAATTAAGTTAAAACGAGCTCTTTAGGGTGACCCCTAAACCAACCTGACTGGAGTCCTTATAAGAAGAGGAAATCTGGACACGAGGAGGGACACCAGAAATTTGTGCGTGCACACACAATGCAAAGGCCGTGTGAGGACACAGTGAGAAGGCAGCCCTCTGCAAGCCAAGGAGATGCTGCCGGAAATACCAAACCTGCTGACACCTGACTTGTAGCTTCTAGAACTGTGAGAAAGCCACCCAAACTGCGCTATTTTGTTACAGCAGTCCCAGAAGACTAATCCATTTGGTCTTAGTGTTTACCTGTATGTTCTGTACTCTTAATACTGTGCATACAGAATAAAAATAACGTAGAGTAATGTGACAAAATACACCTGAATATCTGTCATACTGGCAAGTACAAATATGCTTCATTTACCGTTTATAAAATTACACCAAAAGTAAAATACCATTCTGACTAAAAGTGTAAAAAGATGAGTGAATGAAAGGTTAGGATTTCTATATCAAAGAAAGCACTATACTAGGCAAAGAAGGTTCCCATTGGGAAGGGAAAGAGGAAAGACTATAATAAATCCACAATAAAATATAATAGTCATCGATATCTGTTTAATCGACAGTGACTATTTCCACATATTCCAATATTGATAGATGACCTCCCTGTGCTTCACCACATCCATCCTACTCCTGTGGTTTTCTGCCCCAGTTCTGCTGATAGCAGTTGCTTTCAGTGCATCTGTAATGTGAGTTTACAGGATTTTTTTCTGTCTCTTAGTTTCATAAAAGTTATGTTTTGTGAGTATTTGTTTTCAGTGTTGTCTCTTTTAAAAGTTGAATTATTTCGGGAGGAGTAGAAATATTCAGCACCAAGCAGATGACACAAGCCTACCAGAAGCTTTCTTTATATTTAGTTTTGTTGTATTGGCAAGATTTCCAGGATAAAATTAAACAAAGTAGTTATAACAGGAATCTTTGCCTTGTTCCAGACTTCGATGAGAATACCTTTAAAATTTCACCACATGTGGTGTAGGTTCTTGATAAGGATTCTTTATTAGGCTCAAGTCTCCATCTATTTCTAGCTTGCTAAACTTTAAAACATCATAAATGAAGCTGGGCGCGGTGGCTTATGCCTGTAATCCCAGCACTTTGGGAGGCTGAGGCGGGCAGATCACTTGAGGTTAGGAGTTCGAGACCAGCATGGCCAACATGGTGAAACCCTGTCTCTACTAAAAATACAATTAGCCGGGCGTGCTGGTGGGCGCCTGTAATCCTAGCTACTCAGTAGGCTGAGGCAAGAGAATCGCTTTAACCCAGGAGGCAGAGGTTGCAGTGAGCCGAGGTCATGCCATTCTACTCCAACCTGGGTGACAGAGCGTGACTCTGTCTCAAAATAAATAAATAAATAAATAAATAAATAAATAAATAAATAAGATTGTGATTATTAAATGACTACATATAAGACTCTCTCCAATAATCTCGCAATGTTGTGAATTGCTGAAACTTCTATTCTTGAGTTATATTTTATTTATCAAAATGGACTGATCTTTATATACTGCTACATTTCTCTTTGTATTTAATTTGATTTTTGCATTGTAGTATTTGTATTTACTAGTTTTACTTCTGTCCTTTTTGGGTTTTTATTTCAATCAATAATAACCTTATAGGAAAAGCGTGTGACTTGGCAGACAAGGAAGATGGTGGTAGGAGACAGGGCTGATGTGCAGCTTCCACTTGGATGGACAGAACAGTGTGTAGACACTCCCACCATGGACATTTGCTCCAGGAACCACTTCAGAAGTGTACCAGGGAAACCAAAATAATTCACAGATCCTTTGAAAGAAGCTGCAGGCTGCTGCAAATTCTTCAAGACAGGTGAAAAACTGAGTTGCCAAAGTGTGAGGTGGGGGAAAACCTGCCTTCAAACACATGTCCCCACTGGGGAACTCATAAATCCAGATTACTGGAGAAGAATTTAACTTTACCTAGAGCTAAAATGGATTTAGAATGAAATATAAAAGTAGAAGCACAGTGGGAAGAGCCTTGTAGGCACTCCCTGTCTCCAGCTCGAACCCAGGGGAACCATCCCTGGCTGCTGGGGAAGGCAGCCAGCAGAATTTGGGGGCGGTCACAGGGTGAAAGAAGCTTCCAACTGAAATTTGTAATAATTTTGACTGGGTGCAAACTCTCTTGAGCAGAATCTGGGGTGAACGGGAACTGATGCAGAAAGGAGAGCAGAAGTCATCAACGACAGTGTGGGCAAATGAGGAGGGGTGTGGCCTGAAAGCCCGTGCTTGCTTTCTCAGTGGGGAAACTTACAGCCTGGGGCTAGGTCTGAGTCCCACGTGCAGGCTTCCTGGAGATACACTTGACACTGTTAGCGGGACACTGCAGGAGGGAAACCGGCCTCACCAACTGTGTGGGAAGTGGGTATGGCCTGTTGTTACTGGCTTTCCGCCACCTCCCTGGTGACAGAGGCAGCTATAATCCCCTCTGGAACATAACACCATTGTCCCAAGAACCATTCCCCAGCTCCCAAAGTGGCATGGCAAGCCCTGCCCGAGGAGAGTCTGAGCTCAGACCAGTCCACCCCTGCCCCAACTTTATGGTATTTCTCTATTCACCCTGGTAGCCAGTCACAAGAGACATAAACTCTTGAGAGCTTTATGACCCACCCATCACCTGAGAAACCCAAATACTTATCCTAGTCAACTTAGGGCAAGCTTATACCCCCTTTCTACTATCAAGAGCTGGTGCTGTCTCAAAAGTGCCACCTCCTGGCTGGAGGCCAACGAACTCAGGACATTACAGCAACTCGTGACAGAATAACCCTGCTCCAAATAAGGATTAAACAACAGCTAATTCCACAGTCTGCAACATCCTGCATTACCAGTGGCCCTGAGTCTGTCCACGTGACAACTTCACTGTTAGCATTACCAGCATTGGAGAAAGCCAGCACACTAAACCTATCTACAACCAAGCACTCTGAGCCTACTTCTCTCCCCTGCCACCTCCACCAGAGTGGGTGCTGGTATCCATGGCTGGGAGACTGATATGGTTTGGCTCTGTGTCCCCACCCAAATCTCATGTCAAATTGTAATCCCCACATATCAGGGGAGGGGCCTGGTGGGAGATGATTGGATCATGAAAGCGGATTTTCCCCTTGCTGTTCTCATGCCAGTGAGTACATTCTCATGAGATCTGATGGTTTAAATGTGTATGACACTTCCCGTTTGCTCTCTCTCTCTCTCTCTCCTGCTCTACCGTAGTAAGATGTGCTTGCTTCCCCTTCACCTTCTGCCATGATTGTAAGTTTCCTGAGGTCTCCCAGCCATGCTTCTATATACCCTACAGCACTGTGAGTCAACTAAATCTCTTCTCTTTCCTTTTCTTCAGACACAGTCTTGCTCTGTCACCCAGGCTGGAGTGCAGTAGCACAACCTCAGCTCACTGCAACCTCCACCTCCCAGGTTCAAGTCTGTCAAGTAGCTGCGATTACAGGTGTGTGCCACCATGCCTGGCTAATTTTTGTATTTTTAGTAGAGATGGGGTTTCATCATGTTGGCCAGGCTGGTCTCGAACTCCTGACCTAAAGTGATCTGCCTGCCTCAGCCTCCCAAAGTGCTAAGATTACAGGCATGATCCACCACACCTGCCCTAAACCTCTTTTCTTCATAAATTACCCAGTCTCGGGTAGTTCTTTATCGCAGTGTAAAAATAGACTGATACTGAGACCTGAAGACAGGTTCCCAACTGGATTTGTTAGGCTTATTCATATGTATTCTTATTTGTGGGTATTATAAGATTTTTTAAAAACCATTTTCCCATTTATTGTTGTTACATATGGAAGATTTGTTTGTAGCTGTTTCTTATATCCAGCAACTTTACTAAACTTTCCTGTAAGTTGTAATAGTTTCTCAGTTCTACTTATGTTAAATAAATCAGTCTTTTTGCAAACAAATATGTCTTCTTTAGCTTTTCTACTGCATTATCTAGAATAGTGGTTCTCAAGAGTAATTCTCAAAAGTGGATTTTACCTTTCAAGAGACATTTGGCAATATCTGGAGACTTTTTTTGGTTGTCACACTGGGGGAGGTACTATCTGGTAGGTAAAGGCCAGGGATACTAGTGAACATCTTACGATATGCAGGACATCGTCCCACAACAAAGAGTGAACTGGCTCAAATTGTCAGTAGTGCTGAGGTTGAGAAACTCTGCTTGAGAACTTCCAGAAAACATTCAATGGAATTAGAATAAAGCAATCTTGTTTTACTCCTGATTTTTATGTGAATATCTAACATTCATTAATAAGTATAAAATTAGATATAAATTAGTGTGGTAGTAATAAGTATAAAAGTGAGATATTTATTCAAGAGTACTTTGTTAACTAGTAATTATTCAATGATGACAGAAGCTCACCATGGCACTAATTCTCAGGAAAGGTAAGTTGCAGAAAGGTGTGAAGAGGGAGGTGAAAGTGTTAATTACATGGCTGACTTTCACCTGAAGACACGCCCTTTGCCACTAGAATTACTAAGGCATAAGAATTATACAAGGTTGGTTAATATCAGCCAGGCTACTTTGGGCCTGCAGGTAGAGGAAACCCATGATATTGATAGTGAATGTCTGCCGTAGGTTGCAAGCTTCTATAAGCTTTTTTAATTGTTGTATATCTAAACAGTCCTATTCTTCCCATACTTGTTATGATTCACCTAACTTACCAGCGTGTAAAGATGTTTTCCATTTGCTTTTTGCTGCTAGTATTGAGAAAGCTCCTATTAATTCGTCAGACTTACATTCTTTGTAAGTAATATCTTTTATGGAGAACTTTCTCATTGTTGATGCTCTAAAATTATACTACAGTGAGTTTAATATTTTGTCAGTTTCTCTTTCTTGCTGAAGCTTCAATTAGGTGTTTTTGTTGGAACTCCATTTTATAACATTTTAAATACCATTTTTAAATTCTTTTGGCTGACAATTTCCGAGATTACTTCTAGGTCACTTGTTTGATTAGCTGTGTTTATTTGAATATTCGGTCCATTTGTTAACTTGATTTTTTCCAAGATATCTAATAGGTCTATTCTTAGAACCACTTGTTTCTATTTCAAACAAGATACTCCTTTCTGTCTAAATATATTCAATCTTTTAAGATTCTGCCTCTGTAATCCCAGCACTTTGGATGGCCAAGGAGGCGAATCACCTGCGGTCGGAATTTCGACACCAGACTGGCTAACATGGTGAAACCCTGTCTCTATTAAAAATACAAAATTAGCTGGGTGTGGTGGTGCACACCTCTAATCCCAGCTACTCAGGAGGCTGAGGCAGGAGAATCGCTTGAACCCGGGAGGCAGAGGTTGCAGTGAGTCAAGGTCATGCCATTGTACTCCAGCATGGGCGACAGAGTGAGCCTTCGTCTCCCGTAGAAAAACATTCTGCCTCAATTCTAGTGATGTGTTTTCTTATTGGAAATGCTTCTGTTATGTATTGGCTTTCCTCAAGTTTAAGTAGAAGCACTATTTATTACTAACAAAATACAAAATTTGAGCATGTGCTATTCTAGACACTTCATATTCATTAATATACTCATCCTTTTGTTAAGTTTATAAAGTACCATTAACCTCATGTAATGATTAATACTGAGTGTCAACTTGATTGGATTGAAGGATACAAAGTATTGATCCTGGGTGTGTCTGTGAGGGTGTTGCCAAAGGAAATTAACATTTGAGTCAGTGGGCTGGGAAAGGCAGACCCACCCTTAATCTGGGTGGGCACCATCTAATCAGTTGCCAGCTCAGCTAGAATATAAGCAGAAAGAAAAATGTGAAAAGAGACTGGCCTAGCCTCCCAGCCTACATCTTTCTCCCATGCTGCATGTTTCCTGCCCTTGAACATCAGACTCCAAGTTCTTTAGTTTTGGAATTCGTACTGGCTCTTCTTGCTCCTCAGCCCGCAGATGGCCTATCGTGGGACTTTGTGATTGTGTGAGTTAGTACTTAATAAACTCCCCTTTATACATATGTCTATTCCATTAGTTCTGTCCCTTTAGAGAACACTGACTAATACAGATTTTGGTACCGAGACAGGGTAGTTCTAGAGGAACAGAATATTAAGGATGAAGTTCTTTCATTGCTTTGGGGTTTCTGGAGTTGGCTGGTTAGACCCCAGAATGCTAAGGACTCTACTTCTAATAGTAAGGAGAACACTGATAGTCCTTGGCAGGAACTGTTTAGAGAGTTATACAAAATAAATGCATTTGACGCTCCTGATTCGTTACTCGTGAGAGGCATGGAGTTTAGTGACTCTATACATAATACCTTTGACCATATGTGGAGAACCAAGGAACATAATGAAGCTGGTTGGTTGCTCCTAAGTTCAGTGGACAAAGTGATTAAAGAAAATGAACTCAGGAATTCTATATCCCGGCTTCAGAAGCAGATACTGAGCCTCAAATCTGCTAAGATTGCCCAAGTGAGAGTCTTATCTACTGTAGAGAAAGAGCTAAAATTCTGGACAGAGAGACACAAGCTCTTATTATGTGAATGGCTGACCTGCAATGAAAGGTACATGCATAGCCTTGCCAGGTGCCTACTGTTAAAGTGAGGGTATTTATTGGGAAAGAATGGGACCCTGCAATTTGGAATGGGGATGTGCGGGAGGACCCTGATGAAGCTGGGGATACTGAGCTTGTAAGCTCGAGTGAAACTTTTTTGCCAGAAGAAACAGCTTCCCCATTCCCAGTAGTGGCAACATCCCCTCCCCAACCCATGCTGCCATTAGCCTTTCCACTTTTGTCTGAGGAGATAAACCCTGCGCTGCCTGAGGCAACAGTGGTGGCCTCTGCTGAGGCAGTTGCCAGGCAAGATAATGTTGATTCTCCTCAGGAGCCATTCCCAACACCCCTGTTTGCTTCTAGACCTATAATTAAAGTCCTGGCAGGCCGCTAGAGGTGAGGTTGAGAGTGTGACCCATGAGGAGGTATACTACACTTGAAAAGGGCTGCGTGAATTTTCCAATTATATAAACAAATCTGGAGAACAGGCATGGGAATGGATATTAAAGGTATGGGATAATGCTGGAAGGAACATAGAGTTGGATCAGGCTAAATTTATTAATTTGGGCCCACTAAGTAGGGACTTTGTGCTTAATGTTGCAGCTCAGGGAGTTAAAAGAGGTTCTAATAGCTTATTTGCTTGCTTAGCTGAAGTGTGGATTAAAAGATGGCCTGCTGTGAGTGAGCTGGAAGTGCCTGATCCCCCTTGGGTTAATGTACAGGAAGGGATCCAAAGGTTTAGGGAGATTAGGGTGGTAGAGTGGATTAGTCGCTTTAGACCTACTCATCGCAACTGGGAGGGTCCAGCAGATATACCCTTGACTAATGCCTTGCAAAACAGATTTGCGAGGGCAGCACCTACATCTTTGAAAAGCCCTGTAATTGCTCTTTTCTTTATGTCAGATCTAACAGTGGGAACCACAGTCCCTCAACTACAAAATTTAAATACAATGAGAATAATTGGATCCTGAGGTGGCAGGTGGTGGCACTAAACTGTCAAAGGCAAGGTGGGCGTAGCTACTGTAATGCACAACACAGGCAAAGCGGCAATCAGAATAGTCTGATTGTACAGAGCTCAGGCATTGGCTAATTAATCACGCTGTTCCTAGAAGTGAAACTCATAGGAAGCTTACTGCATTCCTATTTAATGTATGCAAGCAAAAATCTTCTAGGTTGAATGGACAAAAGACTAATTTGAATTATGAAAACAGAATCACAACCCCTCAATCAATTTCCAGACTTGAGCCAGTTTATGGACCTGGAATCCCTTAAATGAAGGGGAAGCCGGGTGCCCTTGAGGAAGGACTCCACTACATTACTGACAATTTATGGAGTAAATCTTTCTCCCTTCCCTCCCAAGGAGACTTACAGCCTTTTACCAGGGTAACTGTGCACTGGGAAAAGGGAAGTGATCAGACATTTTGGAGACTACTGGACACTGGCTCTGAGCTGACGTTGATTCCGGGGGACCCAAAACGTCATTGGTCCTCCAGTAAAAGTAAGTCAGGTAATTAATGGAGTTTTAGCTCAGGTCTGACTTACAGTGGGTCCAGAGGGTCCCCAGACTCATCCTGTGGTCATTTCCCCAGTGTCAGAGTGCATAATTGGCATAGACATACTTAGTAGCTGGCAGAACTCCCACATTGGCTCCTTGAATGGTAGGATGAGAGCTATTGTGGTGGGAAAGGCCAAATGGAAGCCATTAGAACTCCTTCTACCTAGAAAAACAGTAAATCAAAAATAATATCGCATTCCTAGAGGGATTGAGGAGATTAGTGCCACCATGAAGGACTTGAAAGACGCAGGGGTAGTGATTCCCATCACATCTCCATTCAACTCTCCCATTTGGCCTGTGCAGAAGATAGACAGATCTTGGAGAATGACAGTGGATTATCGTAAGCTTAATCATGGGGTGACTTCAATTGTAGCTGCTATACCAGATGTTGACTCCAATTTCTTCAGTTTTGGAACTTGGACTGGTTCTCCTTGTTCCTTAGCCTGCAGGCAGCCTATTGTGGGACCTTGTGATTGTGTGGGTTAATACTTAATAAACTCCCCTTTATATATACCTATTCTGTTAGTTCTGTCCTCTAGAGAACCCTGACTAATATACCCCACTTTACAGATGACCAAACTGAGGCAATGAAGAGGTATAAACTCGAGGCCAAGGAGTTAGTAAGTTTTGGACCAGTGCACAATCCTATAGAGCCCCTATTTCTTCCTGGAGGGTACTAGTCACATGAGGCCCTGAGAAGCCTGACTCAAGCTTGCATGCTCATTCTTTGCTCCTGAAAGTAATTACCCTAGTAGCTACTAATTGGCTTCCAGTGGAATGGATAGGGGCATCCACACCCTTGGCTGCAATGCATTAACTGTTACCCTCTGTGTACCCTCCTGTTGCCTACGCCTACCCTTGGCTATGAAATGACACTGCACCATCCTTCAGGTGAAAGTCACCCTTTCTAGATCAAGAATTGTTTTCAATCTTAGCTCTACATTTAATATGAAGGAACCCCTATTATATTGTATACTTAAAGTACATATACAAATAAGAGGAGAACATTGAGACTTAAGGTTTCACCACTTAATTTCTAGTATATCCACTTGTACTGCTTGCATTTACCAAATCCTGACTCTAGGTGCTAAGGTAGGGTGGGGGCATCATAGAGGGAAGATTTTTTTGTTTTAGCCTAACACACCCACTGTCTCAGGAAGCTTTTTATACCAATTCCACTTCGTTACTGGAGCACTAGAAGGATTAGTTCTACCAATATTTTTACACATAGTTATAATGCAAAGCAGATTTATTTGCATGCACAGCAAAGAGGATTAGGAAACTAGATAAAAAGGAAAGCAGTCTTCAGGCAACTGGAACTAATCAAAACTTTAAAGTAGCTGACTCTGAGATCACTACGATGGGAAGACTTGCTGTGCTTCTGCCTTCAGAAGTTAAGTCTCTTCAACTGATGTCTCAGCAGACTCAGCAGACTTAGCAGACTTAGCAGACAGGCCTTCCTGCTGGAGGGACTCTTCTAATAGCTTCTGATGGTATTCCAGAAAAGCTATGCTTCCTGTCTGTTTATCTATGAACTCCTTTACGAAGTCTACGAGCTATAGAAATAAAACAGGGAAGCACTCACATTGAGGACCATGTCTGCAACAAGAATCTACCTATATTGCAGCCCAGAGACCAGCAGTCCTGGGAGCATGTCAGGAATTCAAAATCTCGGGCTCCACTCCAGATCTACTAAACCAGCCTCTGCATTTTCAGAAAGACTAGGTGATTCAGATGCGTATTGAAGATCCAACAGCACTGATCTAAGATATTCAAGACCTTTAGGTGAATACAAGCACCTACTTTCAATGAGTATGAGTATTAGGTTGTCTTATCAAAAGTACAGGTTACTTTAAGTAATAGGCTACTACTGCAATGGTTTTCAATCCTGATTATTTGAATCACATAGAGATTTTGAGTAGCTGCCCAGACCTCATTCCTAAAGCTTCAAATTTAAGTGATCTGGCATAAGGTTCCAGCATTTGTACCATTTCAGAGCTCCTCATTGAGTCCAATATGTATCTAGAGTTGAGAACTATGTAACTAGGCCCATTTTCTTCACTTTGACTTCCTGAGAAGCTAGGGAGTTAGAAAGAAGTTATCACTTTGAGGTAGAGTGCTTACCAATAACGAGGAAGACTTCATAGAAGTCTGTATTATAATAGGTCACCATTAACATCTACTTTTGCAGTAACAGTCTAGAACCGTGATTCTCAAACTGTGGCCATCAGCCAGCAGTATCACCACCTAGATTTGTTAGAAATACATTCTTGAGACCTACACAAAACCAACCCAATAAACAACTTTTGGGAGTGAACCCTAGAAGTGTGTTGTAGTAAGCACTCCAAGTGATTCTTGTGCTCAGTAAAACTTAAGCATTTCTAGTTTAGGATATTTACAAACCAACAGCAACAGAACCATGGTTTGATTTAATTTTACAGAGTGTATTACTCCTGGGAAGATGTTTTTACCATACACTAAGTTTCACTTTTCTTCACCAGGACAACTATCTCCCCACTCCCAAACTACTCCGAGAAATAAGTTCCTAGACTTCCTTCAAGGGAAACAAACACACGTTGGGTGATCTATGCCTTGATCCCCTTTCCCAGAAGCAAATCGTAATCCAGAAGTGAAAGGTGACACTGATTTTATCAGAACCAGTTAACTACTTACACCAGTTTCATCATCCTTAGTAGCTGTGATTTTCAGGTCTTGTAGGACATTGGTTAATGTGTTCTCCAACTGCACAGCAGACTTCAGGGCTTGTAAGCCACTTCCCCAGTTATCTATGTCGGGCCTCTGTTGAAGAGGAACAGGAGAGTCGCTTTTCTACTCCAGGCACAGTTTTGTCACACTTTGCTTCCCGTGTAGGACCATGACTAGGTTTGCATAGTGTAATGGTCTCCAAACTTTGAGGTGCAATGGAATCAGCAGAGACTCTTAAATGTGAATACTTGGTTTTCTATCGCAGACACTGACTTAATTGGTATGGGATGCAACATGGGCATCATAAGTTTTAAAAGATTCCCAGGTGATTTTAATGTGCTACAGAGCAAGGGTACTACTAGCACAGGTACACATACAATTCCATTAGCTTTGGAATTCTATGATGGTGGTCCAGCTGTTATTAGCACACATTTATACCTCTTTATAAAGCAGCAGTTAAAAAAACAACCAAAACAACCACCTTAGGGAAATTAGGGATGTTCCTGGATGTAATAGTCCCAACTAAGGCTCAGGTTGTTTCTTTGGAGTGTGTGCCCTTTTCTGTAAAGCAAAAAAAGTTTGTTTTACTCCTTTAAAGAGACAGCCATATTAAATACCTGAACATGTACCTGAATTAGATGAACAATCTGAAATAGGATGCTAACACCTCTGGGAAGAAGGCATTAGAGTAGTGCTTGTCAAACTATACATACCATTAGGAACATCTGGAGAGCTTGTTAAGCTATAGCTCTTAGGGCCTATGTCTGGGGTGAGATCCATGAGTTTGCATTTCTAGTGAGTCCCCAGGTGATGCTGACAACCTAGATACCACACTTTGTGATGCTCATTAAGACAAGCCAAACAAGCATTTAGTGGCTAAAATTTACCCCAAATGATGTTGACATATACTTGCTCTCAGAGTCAGTTAGTTGCTAAGAAGCCCATGTAGGAACATGAGTAACCTAACATTTTAGGTAGCAACTAATCAGTTTAATTCTCTAGACCTGGCCAAGGCCCCACAGAAGTCAAAACAAAGTTTGACATTCACCTTAATAACTGGAAGGCAGACAACACCCTCACGTTTTCTTAGATATCTTAGGAACTGCTTTGCATGCTCCCTTTTCAGCTCAGCCTGCTCTGCGAAGAACTTGGCAAAAGGAGGCATTCTCACATCTTCACTGTAATAACAGGCCTGGTCAAATGTAAGAAAAGGGGGAGGCTGAGGATGAGGTAAAATAGTTTTAGGACCTGAATCTCACACAAACTCACTTTGTTGTCTCAGTGGTTGTCCAGGAAGAGGCCTTCTTTGGTCAGTCTTGGGTCCTGTTTGTTCTTTGACTTCTAGAAGGCTCTAGCTGTCCCCCAGAACCTAGTCTACCTCAAAGATCAGCCACCCAGATCCTAATATGCTGGTGCCTAATGTCTTGCTCTTATGGCTTCTTTAAGTGTAATATTTTTGAACTTAGATGCTAGCCCTTACATCCTTTAATTGTGTAGATATGACAGAAATGTAGCATACATTTACATTTAAAAAGTCTATTTAATCAATCCTAACACATCTATGTAAATTTTGAAATAGCATATAGGTATAAAATTGTTTATTCAGTCTGTCACCAGTGTTTGATGCCTATGTAGTTTTGGGAACACACTGGGAGGAACTGTAACTTTCCCTATCAAAGCCCGTAAGTTGTAATCATAGGGCCACAGAGCAGCAATACCCCAACCACTGACTTGCTGTTTCATCTGGTATCCAACTACCAATGTGGCCATAAGCACTATTATTAAGAAGCGAGAAGATATATTATCGCCCGGAGCAGAGCTAAAACCTCCCTCTCAGTTGTTGAAGAACCCATACTAACCATGGATAAGTAAGCATCACTGACATGCAGCTCATAAGATGCTACTCGGTTAATAGCAACTCTACACTCTTCAGAGACGGGACCGTGGGTTTCGTATTCCATCTCAGCTTTAGGGAAATCCAGCCATAAAAAGTACCACCCACTAAGGTAAGGGACTTCTTAAATACTAACAGGAATATAGCCAGCCCACTTCTTATAAGATGAAATTCCATTCAGCTGAGATTAACAGCTACTAACCTACCAATGAGGACATTGTTTCTAGAGGAAAGAACCAATCAAACCAGAGAAAACAGTGAAGGAAAAGGGGGTTAGTGCTCTTACTATCCCAGTCAGTGTTCAGTGTTTTCTCTCTTCTCTCTGATTGTGGTTTGGGAAGGCTGATATATTTCCGGAGTAGTGAGGCATTAACAGAAAGGATGAATTACCTTTAATTTTTTTTCTTTCTTCAAAACTTATTATGGCACCATGTGCTGGATCCCATGGCGAATCTAAGAAGACTGGCTAAAATGCATTTTGTCTATGAGGGAGCATACATCTCCCTCCTTTCTCCGTAAGACCCAAAACACACAATTGATTTTAAGGTGGGATATGATGGGAGTTCTGAGATGTCAATGCCATTATTAGCTGAGGGGAATAGGGCAGATTTTATTAATAAATTGGCATTTTAAATTGGCCTTGGAAAGTGAACAAGAATGTACAGAAATGGAAATGGAAGATGGGCATTCCACCTGGAAAACAAGCCTACATAGGCTGTAAATATGAGAGGTGTTAGTGGTTTCTCCAAACTATAGAAGTCTGTTCCACCTGGGAATATTTTGGCCCCTCCTTTTACTATATTCCCAAAGTCCCACCTGCCCCAACATACATCTTAATTTGCATCCTTTGAGGGCAAAGACTGTTTCACTTGTTCTGGTATATGTACAACCCATAATGGAGTATTTTGTAAATAATACACGCTGAAACAATGTTGATTAAATAAAAATATATTTCATGTGTAAGTAAAGTGCAAGATGTCTCATGCATCTGGTGGATTCCTAGTTTGAGCCTAAGCTGAGTCTGCTTGAACCTAAGTAGAAGTGGCAGGTCACCAAAGTGTATCTCTTGAGGCAGTGAGGAGTGAGGCAGCCTCCTGAGAACTTTTGTTTCCTGACCCAGCACTGCTCTTGTCCCTAATTGAATTTAATGCCTTAGTTCCAAAAAGAGAGAGGTGCTTTGAGTCAGTGCTTCTCAAAGAGTAACTTGCATATGAATCAGCTGGGGCTGTTGTTAAAATGCAGATGCTGATTGTGGAGGCTTGAGATTCTGCATTTCTAACAGTGCTGCCAAATGTTGTTGGTCCACGGACTACACTTTGAGTAGTAAGGGTTTAAGTACGGTCCTAAAAAGCTGTTTCAGTAAAAATTCAGTATGACAGAAATGGCACTAACGGTGGACCCTCTCATAGGAGAGGAAAAGAGAAGAGTCTATACTTCTTCTCCACAGACCCCTGTACTGCCTTGGCATGTGAGAGCTCACAGGACTTTCATGGCAGCATCTCTGGGGAGGTGGCAGCTCCAGGACAGTCTGCAGTATCCAGCCTCTGAGGTTACAGCGGATGAAGAGGAAAGAAAGTGGTGACTCATCAGATAATTAACTTTTGATTTTCATAGTATATGTGAAACATTACCTGAACTTCCTCCAAAATTTGGGGAAATTTTAAGGAGATTAGGATCCTATGTGAGCAGATGAACAAGTGTCAATGAAATCTGAATTATTACTGTTACTATTAAATCTATAAGATAGTAAATCTGAAAGATATAGATTTTTCTTACTGGAAGATGTTATGAGAGTTTGGATATTTCTGGGTGATCTATTATATTCTTCCATGTAAACATTCCAGGATTCCATCTGCCACCTGGGCCAAAACACAGTGCTGCACACATATGAATAAACGATCCCTGTTTCATATGGTTTGGATATTTGTTCCCTTCAAATCTCATATTGAAATTTGATCTCTAGGCCGGATGCGGTGGCTCACGCCTGTAATCCCAGCACTTTGGGAGGCCGAGGCGGGCGGATCACGAGGTCAAGAGATTGAGACCATCCTGGCCAACATGGTGAAACTCCGTCTCTATTAAAAATATAAAAATTAGCTGGGCTTGGTGGCAGGCGCCTGTAGTCCCAGCTACTCAGGAGGTTGAGGCAGGAGAATCGCTTGAACCAGGGAGGTGGAGGTTGCAGTGAGCAGAGATCACACCATTGCACTCCAGCCTGGACAAAAGAGGGAGATACCTTCTCAAAAAAAAAAAAAAAAAAAGAAAGAAATTTGATCTCTAGTGTTGGAGGAGGGGCCTACTGGGAGCTGTCTGGGTCAGGGGGTGGATCCCTCATGAATGGCTTGGTGCCCTCCCCGTGGTAATGACTCCATGGAAGATCTGATTGTTAAAAATACTCTGGGACCTCCTTCTTCTCTCAGTCTTGCTCCCTCCCTTGCCATGTGACATGCTGGCTCCTCTTGCCTTCCACGATGAGTAAAAGCTTCTTGAGAGGCCCTCACCAGAAGCAGATGCTGGCACCATGCTTCTTGTACAGCCTGCAGAACTATCAGCCAAAGAAACCTCTTTTCTTTAGAAATTACACAGTCTCAGGTATTGCTGTATGGCAGCACAAAGGAACAAACACACTGTTCTTGTGGTTAGACTTTATTAAGAAATATTGCTATGTAAACACTTAAAACCAACCTTAGCAATTTTTAGAAGAACAGAATGAGGCTGGGTGTGGTGGCTCACACCTGTAATCCCTGCACTTTGCTAGGCTAAGGTGGGTGGATCACCTGAGGTCAGGAGTTTGAGATCAACCTGACCAACATGATGAAACCCCGTCTCTACTAAAAATAGAAAAAATTAGCCAGGTGTGGTGGTAGGCATCTGTAATCCCAGTTACTCAGGAGGCCTGAGGCAGGAAAATCACTTGAACCCGGAAGGCGGAGGTTGCAGTGAGCTGAGATCAAGCTGTTGCACTCCAACCTGGGCAACAAGAGCAAAACTCTGTCTCAGGGGAAAAAAAAAAAAAAAGAATGGAAAAAAACCACATCATCAACATCAGTAACAGTGTGCTATTATGGTAGATTTACAGGTGACTTTTTTTCTTTTTCTATTCTCTGTATTTTTTAAACTTTTATAATTATATATATATTTTTTCATTTTGAAAAAGGAACCTAACAAATGTCTTTTCTAGAGAATTAGCACCATGCCTTTCCCTAACAGAAGCTCCACATAGGCCAGGTGCGGCAGCTCACGCCTGTATTCTCAGTTCTTTGGGAAGCCTACGTGGTCAGATCACTTGAGGCCAGGACTTCCAGACCAGCCTGGCCAACATGGCGAAACCTCATCTCTGCTAAAAATACAAAAAATTGGCTGGGACTGGTGGGGTGCACCTGTAGTCCTAGCTACTTGGGAGGCTGAGGCAGGAGAATCGCTTGAGCCTGGGAGGTGGAAGTTGCAGTGAGCTGAGATGGTGCCACTGCACTCTGGCCTGGGTGACAAGAGCGATACTCCGTCTCAAAAAAAAAAAAAAAAAAAGAATATCCGAAAATATAAACTTTCATGTGTGTTCAGGTAATATATATGTATTTTTAAAGCTAAGACCAACAAAAAGAGTTTTGAAGACAGAAGTATATGGTAGGGCTAGAAGAGGGAAAAGTTTTTGACCAAGAACAAGGGAGGGAGGGAGACAGACACCAATATGACAAAAAGTGCAACATTTACCAAGGAGGGAGAGAAAGCAGAGCAACTGAAGTTGTATAACAGAGAGAATCATATGTAAACAAAGCTCCCTCAAATATTAACAGAGAAACATAAGTACAGTAGTAGGGAAGTCCAAGTAGGGTAGTACCAAACAAAAGAGTGCCTAGATGATTTAGATCAGGATACATGTCCAGGTCTAAGTGAGCTTTATTCTTTCATTGAAATAATGACTTGCAGAAGTGATTTGGGGAGCACTATTGGTAATGTTTAAAGAATACTGGAGGTAAATGCCAAAATACAGCTAAAGACTTTTATGGTATCTTCGTGGCAAGATGAAGACATTTGCACTAGATGATAATATAGGCCAATTGGCATCTGAAAATCAAAGAGGGCTATTTATCGGATTGGGAATAAGTAAGCAAAAGTTTTTGGTGATATGATATAAGGCATTGCATTCAGTCATGTGCTCTTTTCCTTTCTTCTCAGCCAAAAATTTAGCTGCATTGAGTTTTAACATTTAACTAGATGTAAACATTTCACAAATCTGAAAGGACTAATTAGCATGCTGAGTGATAGAAACATTGTCAACAGAACTTGACAGGTTAACCCAAATAGGCTAAAGTTAATATCATTAAACACAAGTAAAAATAAACATAAAATCCTATATTTGAGCCAGGCGTGGTGGCTCACACCTGTAATCCCATTACTTTTGGAGGCTAAGGTGGGCTGATTACAAGGTCAGGAGGTCGAGACCATCCTGGCTAACGCAGTAAAACCCCATCTCTACTAAAAATACAAAAAAAAAAAAAAAAATTATCCAGGCATGGTGGTGGGTGCCTGTAGTCCCAGCTACTCGGGAGGCTGAGGCAAGGAGAATGGCGTGAACCCAGGAGGCAGAGCTTACAGTGAGCCGAGATTGCACCACTGCACTCCAGCCTGGGTGACAGAGCGAGACTCTGTCCCCTGCCCCCCCCCAATATCCTATATTTCAGATCGGTACATCAGTATCTTATCAATAGAAAGAAGAAATCTTATTAAACAGTAGTTCAGGTGAAAATGACCTAGATTTTTACTTGGTTGACTGATCGGTATGACCAGAGAGTTGACAGAAAAGCAAATGCAATTCATTTTTTTCCTTCTCAGGTAGATAGATTTGTTTTATTGAACGATTGATTTGTATAATGGATGAAGCCACTATGTACAGACAAGAGAGGGGATTATTTATTTGTTATTTATTTCTTGGTTTAGCCTTGATGATCTCCTCCTCCTTGGTCTGGAGATGCTCCCTGTTACTTGCTCCTTTGAACTTAGACTTGAGAGCCTCAGCCTAGTCAGCTAGAAGCCCTTATAGGCCTTCAGCATGTGGACATGTTCGATGAGAATCCACTCGTTTTTGAACACGTTTCCCTTTGTGTTCAAGTATGGGCTATGAAACATGTGGGGTTAAACTAGATCCACAGCATTTTCTGAGCAGCAGGTGCAGAAATCTCATCCTTCACATTCAAGTTAACTTCTTGGACAGTCAAGCATTGACAGCCCCCTTTTGCTTACCTATACTCATATGGCTGCCCTTTCAGGGGGACAAGGTGTTTTTCTGGCGTCAATCCTAGAATGAACAGTCACAGGCTTGCTGGTGTTCAGGCCATCTTTGGTCAGCTTCTGGATCTGCTGATAGACATTGGTTTCGGTGATTACATTGGTCTTGCCCAGGTCTAACCAGTCCTCCTTTTAACAGCAGAGGACTCTGGAGGTGAGCCTCTTCTGAAGCTTCATGGCTGTTGTTCATTTTTCAAGAAGCAGTTTAGTGACCATATTCCAACAGATGCTCATCTTGTTGTAACCATGCAGTGACTCATATTCTAAGGGTCCAGCCATCTAACACACACTTATACCTAGGGCCTCCCAGAAGTAGGCGACCAGTGCTATATGGTAATAAGAGACAAATAAGTACTTTAAAAGGTTTTGTCCACTATTTTGTCACATTTGTATTTTATTTCAGGTGTCACATTTTTGTTATGTATATATTTTAATTTTGGCACTACATTTTTGAGACATTGACAACTGTAGGATAAGTGGGTGAAGGAGAGGTTTATTTATTTCAGTGCTTGTGTTATAGAGTTGTAAGATTTAGAAACGCTTAAGTGTCGAAAAAATTGATGCAGAAAATCCTTTTTAACAACCTTGCTAGGCAGCTGTTATTACTCCTTTTGTGAGGTTGAAAAACGAAATCTAAGAGAGGTCAAGTTATTCACCTACAGTTGCACAGCTAGTTAGTGGCAGAGTCAATATCTGAATTCATGCAGCTTTGACTCTAAAAATCCAGGTTCTTTCTAATATATCATTCATCTCATTGTATTCAAATAAATGCTTTCTTTTTCTGATTTGTTAATGTTAAAATATGAAAAGAACTATTAGGATACAAAAATTTAAAATGCGTTTAGTGATTCTTATGAACTCATCTGTATTAAAAAATGAAAATATAGTAAACAAAATATTCAATTTGATAAATAGTAAATACTCCTATGTACAATATCGAAATTTATTTCTTAGTCCTCTAAATATGACTGTGTTTGTTCTAAATTATTCTCTATAGCCTGGAACTTTATTACATATAGTCCTAATAAAAGCATGTGAAATTAGAGCTTTCAAAATGAATATAGTTTTGTGACTGAATGAAAGATTACTGTATGTAAGCTTAATGCATGCTAAGAAAACTGCACATAATTCACTTTCAATAGGCTCAAGGGAATAGCAATAAACAAACATATTAATTTCATATGATGATGGATATATATACACACAAGTATATTTCATAGAAAATAAAATGAACAGGAAATTGAAAATTGTATTTTAGACTGTGTGGTGTCTCTGGAGACATAATCACAAACAACAAAAACTTGTATCTAAAGTCACTGTAGTAGCCACTTCAATTGACAAATATTGGTTTGTGATCCATTTAAATGCACATTTTAATGAAAAATTATGAATAATAATTTGAATATTTCCCTCACCTACCAAAATACAACATGGCCATCTCCCTAGATACTGGTAATCATCCTTAAAGTGGGGGTACACTATTGCATGAACTTTTCTACATCTGTTTCAAACACCTCCCCGCTGCCACCACCACCAACGTCAACAAGACACTTCTACAATGATCAATAGTTTGGACACTCATTTCTCGGTCAGCATCCTTGGACTCCAGGAGTTCCTGGACTGCTGAGGAAAAAATGCTCAGTATTCAGTGTGAACACCCTGGCTGTCTGCATCTTAGAGGAATCTGTATTTGGTCTTGATTTCAGCTTAATACAATCCAATGGCTGGAAACAGGACTGCTGAACTAACAGCCAACACCAACATGTCCTTCACCTGGAAAAGGGTCATGCGGGTATTAGGTTAAGGTGTTGGGAGAAGAGTGATGAAGGTAGGTTTCTGTAATCTGTGAAGTTCATTGGCAAGGGCTAAAATGCTGGCTGGAAGCAACAGGAATATGATCTTAAATAAACCTAGTGGGGAAGAGAAGTATTTTAAAACATTCTTCAGGTCTTTGATTTCTCTCACCCTCCTTTCCTCTAAGAAATCTAGATTAATGGATGAAATTTTGTGATTATTTTTTGTTTTCCTATACTTTTATTATCTTCATTCTTATAGCTTGGATCTGAAGAGGAGATTTTAAATGAATGAATGATGTTATGAGCTATGTAATGCCATAGTTAAGAATGTAGGCTTTACCAGAGACAGTCTAGGTTTGAATCCTTTCTTTGTATTCTATTCAAGGCAATTTTCTGGGCACTAGGAATGCAGCCACAAATGAAACAGACAAAAATCCCTGCTTTCACAAACCATACTTACTAGCTTTAGGACACTAACTGGTCTGTAACTCAGCTTCCTCTGCAGTAGGAATTATAAGTGTCCCTACTTCTTCGGCCTGATTGAAGTGTTAAGAGAATCGAGGCACAAAATAATGCTTAGAACTAAGCTTTGCACACAGAAAGCATTTAGTAAATGTTACCTATTACATGTAAGACTGTATTTTCCCCTTTGTTTTCCGTTAATTTGAATTGTGAAGTATAAGCATAGCAGAATCTCTGGAAGCTTCTGCACACAGCCCTTTTCTCAGCCCCTGCTTTCAGATGATCCCAAACTTAGACACAGCCCTTCATTGATGATAGTTGCTCCACATGCCTTCTCTCACGCTGTGGCTTTCATTTCACTTTTTAGTAGGATCTTTTAATAAAAAGAAGTTCTTAATTTTAATCTAGGTCAATTTCTCAATCTTAATGGGTTTTTTTTTTTTTTTTTTTGTATTCTGGCTATGAAATTCTTCACTACCCCAATATCATGAAGACATCCTTCTATATCTTCTAAACCTTTATTTTTCACTCTCACATTGGGAGTTACAGTCCATCTGTAACCAATTTTTGTGTGTGGTGAGAGATAGAGAAATGTTTCCGATTTTTTACATAGGAATGTATCATTGACTGTGCTAGGCAGAATGATGGCCCCACAAAGATGTCCATGTCCTGATCACTGGAGACTGTGAATATGTTACCTTTCACGGCAAAGAAGACGTGGGCAGATGTGATCTCGAGATAAGGAGATTATCTTAGATCATGTCAGTGGACCCAACCTAATTAAACGGGTTCTTAAAATGGAAGAACAATTTCACACTGTAGTAAGAGGAGACTGTGACTAGGGAATGACAGAGAGATGTAACTTTGATCACTGTGAAGATGGAGAAGGGGGTCATGATCCAGTGTGGCACATGGTGGGAACGTGAGTGGTCTTTGTAAGTTGGAAAGAGCAAGGAAATAATTCACTCCTAAAACCTCCAGAAAACAACAGAGCTCTATGAACACTTTGATATTAGCCCTGTGAGACTTGTGCTATACTTCTGACCTAACACTAAAATAGTAAACTGATACTGTTTTAAACCACCAAGTTTGTGGTTATTTGTTGCAACAGCTATAGAAAATTTATACATTGGCCTGGCATTATTTATTAAAGAAACCATCTTTATCCATTGCTCTTCAGTTACTTTTGTCACAATTGCATAGTCCGTTTCTGCATTTTTTAGTCTGTTTCAATAGCCTGACTGTGTTTTTGTGCCAGTGCTACACTCTTAATTTCTGTAGCTTTACAATAGGACTTGGTACTCAGTAGAGCAGATTCTCTTCTGGTGTTCTCCTTTAACAGTGACTTGACTATACTTGCCTTGATATAAATGATGTCATCAGCTTGTCTATTTCTTAATAACAACAAAAATAACTTATTGGGATTTGGGCTAGGCTTATATTGTCTCCACGGGTCAATTCCAGAAGTTGACATTTTTATAATACTGATTTAACAAATCTATTTGTGTTATATTCTTTAATTTACTTGATTGTCCTTAATTTTTCATAATAATGCTTATAGTTTTTTACGTAGAGGCCTTGTACATACATCTTGTGTTATATATCTCTAAGTGTTTAACATTATTTGATTATGTTGTAAATGACATATTTATTTTCTTCTTTGGCTAGTGTATAGAATTGATTTTTGTATACTGGCTTCATATCTAGTATCTTTGCTAATACACTTACAAATTCTAAAACTACTTGTAATTCTTTTGCAGTGTTTACACATACAACCATATGACTTTAAATAATTTTTTAAAAAAAATAACAAACATAACTTCTTATTACTGTATTTTTATGTCTCAAGGTATTAGGATTACTGTTGGTAATGTGGAACTAGTCACAGTTTTTTAAAAATATAGAGTCCATCAATAAACAAAAGTTATTGCCATGCTTTCAGTCAATACATATGAAACTCATGCTGCCATTATAAATATGTCTGCAATTTGTTAATTAGTAGGTTGGCAATTAGAAATTAATTTTCATCAATTCAGAAAAGGATAAGGCTAAATTTATCTTTCTTCTCACAGTTAAAAGGCAGACAGTTAAATAGCATTAGAAAGGTTAAGAGGAGGCTGGGCATGGTGGCTCACATCTGTAATCCCAGCACTTTGGGAGGCCAAGGTGGGCAGATCACTTGAAGTCAGGAGTTCAATACTAGCCTTGCCAACATGATGAAACCCTGTCTCTATTAAAAATACAAAAATTAGCCAGGCATGGTGGCACATGCCAGTAATCCCAGCTGTTCAGGAGACTGAGGCAGAATTACTTGAACCCGAGAGCTGGAGGTTGCTGTGAGCCAAGATTGTGCCATTGTGCTCCAGCCTGGGCGACAGTGCAAGACTCCATCTCAAAAAAAAAAAAAAAAAAAGGTTAGGAGGTATAGTCACCAACTTCTTGTAGCTTATCTCAACTAAAACCCTTATTACTTCATTGAATTAACCTTTTAACCAGCCTCCCTTTTTCTAAGCCTTTATGGTGTTTCTTCATAATGTTAGAAAGGTACTATTTTCCTTTCTAAATAGACTTTATTTTTTACCGAAGTGTTTAGGTTCACAGAAACACTGAGCAGAAAGTACAGTTCCCCCATTGTCTCTCTTCAACCCGCCCCACAGACAGCCAGGAAGAGTCCATGTTGCAGTTGAAGTCTGAAGACCACCTACTGACAGAATTCCCTTTTGTTTGGCGGAAGTCAGTTGTTTTTTCTATTAAGGCCTTCAACTAATTGTACGAACCCAACCCACACTATGGAAGACAATCTGCTTTATCCAAAATTCACCAATTTAAATGTTGATCTCATCCACAAACACCCTTTTGGAAATATCCAGAATAACGTTTGACCAACTATCCAGACACTGTGGCCCAGAAGGGTTGATACAGAACATTAACCATCACAAGCTCACTCCTTGTCACTGTGGCACTCATACCCATCTCCTCAACCGTACTTAATCTTCAAATAAGGACAATAGCAAAGTTATACCTCTACCTAACATGAGGCATGGAATTATGTGGATACAACTGAAAATGCACCAATCCTTTCCCCAGAAGAAGATGAAAGTCTTTGGCTGATATTTACTCTTCTTGACGTCCTGTAACTTAAACACTATGATGCAACATTAATAATACTTAAATACTGTGATATAAAGTCAATATATCTTATGCTACATGATAAGGTGACAAGAAAGGAAAAATATTTGCTTTGTACACACACATACAAATGTATTTATAATAAAAATGAGGAAATATGACAATTATAGGTCTGGTTTTGGTAACTGGTCATGTGGTCATAGCTCGTATTTGTAACTACCTTCTTCCACTCTACCTCCAATATTCCCTTTGCCTCAGCAAGTCGCTCAGTTGGCTGTGATTCTTTACCTAGTGAGGTAACATAAACCTTTGAAGGATTTAATGTTATTTGATTAGATTGAAAATGACATCTTCAATTTTTTTTCTAGCATATGGAATTTATTTTTATGTATTGGTTCTGCATCCAATATCTTAGTAAATGCATCTATTAATTAAAATATTATCTCTCTTTCTTTGGAAGCTTTACATGTATAGCCATGTTATCTGTGAATACTGACAGTTTTAATTCTTCTTTTCCTGACCTTATTATTTTTTATGTCATTATCTTGCTTTATTGCACTAGCTAGAACTTCTAATAGAGTGCTCAATAAAAGTAGTGAGAACAGGTACTTGTCTTGTGCATGATATTGAAGAAAAACTTTTAATATTTTCACATGAATTATAATGTTTGTTGTATGTATTTTAGAACTATTGTTTTAAATCAAATTTGGAAATTCTCATCTATCCCTAGTTTGCTAGGAGTTTGTTTTTTAAATTGTATTTTATTTTTACATAATTGTAATTAACATGTAGTTGTAAGAAATAATGTAGAGAAATCCTACGTTTTCTTTACCAGTTCCCTTCAATCGTAATATTAAAAAATGATGGTACCAAAAAAAAAAAGGCAGATAGGAGGCGGGACTAACTTGCAGTTCCCAAATGGATGGACAGAACAGCATATGGAGACTCACATTGTGAACTTTTGCTCTAAGAATTATCACAGGAATATATCAGGAGTGCCAAGAGAATCCACAGACCCTGTAAAGGAAGTGGATTGGCACTGCAGGTTCCGGAGACGGCTGAAAAAATGTGAGTGCCCCAAATGTGAAAGTGTGAAAGGGGGATCGTCTGCCCCCAAACACACATCCTCACTGGGGGACCTTAAGGTCCAAATCATGGGAGAAGTATTTGACCTTACCTGGAGACAAATGTACAGAGCCGAGTGAAATACAGGGGTCCCTACTTCTAAGCAGCGGGAACAGCCCTGTGGGCACTCTTGGTCCCCAGGAAAGCCATTTCTGACTTTGCTCACGGGGGTCCTTAGGGTGGGCTGCCTGTGAAATTGGGGGAAAGACCACAGGGAGAAGGAAATTTCCAGCTGAACTTTGTAACAATTTTAACCCAATGTGAGGTTTTTGGGACAGAACCTGGAGAAAGGGGCGAACTGAGGGTGCAGACCCAGCACAGAAGCTGCGGCAGGTGGGGAGGCAAGAAACCTGAAAGCCCTGCTTGCGTTCTCAGTGGAGGGGCTTGTAGCCTGGGACAAGTTCTCAGCCCTGCTCACTGGCTGCCTGGTTATAAACTTGGTGCTGTTGTGGGGGCAGGGTGGGAGTGAGACTGGCCTTTTGGGCTGTGTGGGAACTGGGTAAGGCCTGTAACCACTGACTTTCCCCCACTTCCCTAGTGAACTGCATGACATAGTACAGACAGCCTTAATCTCCCTGGGAACATAACTGCATTGGACTGAGAACCACACCCTCATCCCCCACAGCAGCTGTAGCAAGCCCCGCCCAAGGAGAGTCTGAGCTCAGACACCCCTAACCCTGCCCCCACCTGATGGTCTTTCTCAATCCACCCTGGTAGCCAGAGATAAAGAACATACTCTGCTGGGAGCTCTATGGCCCCACCCACCACCTGAGAAACCCAAATCCTTATCCAGGTGTCACTAGGGAAAGCCTGTATCCGCCTTCCCTATACTACCTACAGCTGATGCTCTCTTGTAAGCACCAACTCCTGGCTGGAGGCCAACCAACACAAAACTTATCCAGACAACCCTAGGGCAAACTTGTATCCTCCCTGTGCTATTGCTGCTGAAAGACCTGAAGACAAATCACATCACAGCACCCTTTGCAGACACTCCCTAGTACCAGCCCAGAACGTGGAAGCTCCACTAGGTGGAGAGACCCAGAAGAGAAATAACAATCACTGCAGTTAAGCTCTCAGGCAGCCCTATCCCTAGGGGAAGGGGGAACAGCATCACATCAAGGGAGCACCCTGTGGGATAAAAGAATCTTAACAGCAGCCTTTGAGCCCCAGATCTACCCTCTGACATAGTCTACCCAAATAAGAAAGAACCAGAAAAACAATTCTGGTAACATGACAAAACAAAGTTTTTTTTTTTTGTCACCTCACCAGCAATGGATCCAAACCAAGAAGAAATCTCTGAATTGCCAGGGAAAGAATTCAGAAGGTCGATTTTTATTTTATTTTATTTTATATTTTATTTTATTTTATTTTATTTTATTTTATTTTATTTTATTTTATTGAGAAGGCATCTTACTCTGTCCCCCAGGCTGGAATATAGTGGTGCAATCTTGGCTCACTTCAAACTTTGCCTCCCGGCTTCAAGTGATTAGCCTGCCTCAGCCTCCTGAGTAGCCACAATACTCAGCTAATTATTGTATTTTTGATAGAGACGGGGTTTTGCCATGTTGGCCAGGCTGATCTCAAACTCCTGACCTCATGTGATCTGCCTGCCTTGGCTTCCCAAAGTGCTGGGATTACAGGCATGAGCCACCATGCCTGGCCCAGAAGGTCGATTATTAAGCTACTCAAGGAGGCACCAGAGAAGGGTGAATATCAACATAAAGAAATCTTAAAAATGTTACAGGGCATGGATGGAAAAATTTCCACATAAGTAGATGGCATAAATTAAAAAAAATCACAACTTCTGGAAATGAAGAACACACTTAGAAAAATGCGGCCGGGCGCAGTGGCTCACGCCTGTAATTCCAGCACTTTGGGATCCTGAGGCGGGCGGATCACAAGGTCAGGATATCGAGACCACAGTGAAACCCCGTCTCTACTAAAAATACAAAAAATTAGCCAGGCGCCGTGGCAGTGCCTGTAGTCCCAGCTACTTGGGAGGCTGAGGCAGGAGAATGGCGTGAACCAGGGAGGCGGAGCTTGCAGTGAGCCGAGATCACGCCACTGCACTCCAGCCTGGGTGACAGACCGAGACTCCGTCTCAGGGAAAAAAAAAAAAGAAAAGAAAAGAAAAGAAAAGTGCAAAATACACTGGAAATTCTCAGCAATAAAATTGAACAAGTAGAAGAAAATAGTTCAGAGCTGGAAGACAAGGCTTTTGAATCAACCCACTCCAACAAAGAAAAAGGAATTTAAAAAATGAACAAAGCCTCCAAGAAGTTTGAGATTATGTTACATGACCAAACCTAAGAATAATTGGTGTTCTCAAAAAAGAATAGAAATCTAAAAGTTTGGAAAACTTATTTTAGGGAATATTTGAGGAAAACTTCCTTGACCTTGCTAGAGATCTAGACATCCAAATACAAGAAGCTCAAAGAACACCTGGGAAATTCATTGCAAAAAGATCATCACCTAGCACATAATCATCAGGTTATCTAAAGTTAAGACAAAGAAAATAATCTTAAGAGCTGTCAGGCAAAACCAGCAGGTGGCCTATAAAGGAAAACCTGTCAGATTAACAGCAAATTTCTTCACAGAAACCCTACAAATTAGAAGGGATTGGGGTCCTATTTTTAGCCTCCTTAAACAAAACAATTATCAGCCAAGAATTTTGTATCCAGCAAAACTAATCTTTATAAATGAAGGAAAGATACAGTGTTTTTCAGGTAAACAAATGCTGAGAGAATTCATCACTACCAAGCCAGCACTACAAGAACTGCTAAAAGGAGCTCTAAATTTTGAAACAAATCCTTGAAATACACCAAAATAGAACCTCCTTAAAGCATAAATCTCACAGGACCTATAAAACAAAAACACAGGACCTATAAAACAAACAACAACAGCAGCAACGTATTCAGGCAGCAAATAACACAATGAATAGAATAGTACCTCACATCTCAATACTAACGTTGAATGTATTAATAAATGGCCTAAATGCTCCACTTGAAAGATACAGAATGGCAGAATGGATAAGAATTCACCAACCAAGTATCTGCCATCTTCAAGAGGCTCACTTAACACATAAGAACTCAAATAAACTTAAGGTAAAGGGGTGGAAAAAGCTATTCCATGCAAATGGACACCAAAAGCAAGCAGGAGTAGCCATTCTTACATCAGACAAAACAAACTTTAAAGCAACAGCCATCAAAAAAGACAAGGACATTATATAATGATAAAAGGACTAGTCCAACAGGAAAATATCACAATCCTAAATATATATGCACCAAACACTGGAGCTCCCAAATTTATAAAACAATTACTACTAGACCTAAGAAATGAGGTAGCAAAACAATAATAATGGGGGACTTCAATACTCCACTGACAGCACTAGACAGGTCATCAAGACAG
This sequence comes from Theropithecus gelada, assembly GCF_003255815.1. NCBI lineage: Eukaryota > Metazoa > Chordata > Mammalia > Primates > Cercopithecidae > Theropithecus > Theropithecus gelada. The sequence goes on along the minus strand of NC_037669.1, from coordinate 18,695,489 downwards.
AAAGCTTTAAGGAGGATCAATTCATTCTAAAAATGTTTATGTAGTCAATAGCAAATTCATTTCTTTTGATTTTTAAAATATGTTGTGAAAATTGAGGGACTAAAAAAGAACTTCTACTGATAAAACATTTAGTAGATCTATACCTAGGTTATCAAGGCTACAGATAAAAACATTACTTTTTCCAAAGTCTTTATTTTACAAACTACTTCTCTAGGGAGCACTTACTAGAACAATCAATAGTAATAATAGAGTTCACTTACTCTTGGACCAAAATTAGCAAGTTTTATCTCATCATTTGAAGAATGATTATGGATACTGTAATACTGATAAACTTTTGAAGAAGACTAAGACTGTTTTTAGGAACTTCCATGTTAATTCAAGTAAATACTATTATCCTAAGCATAATCATCTGTTTCCTGATTCCCAAATTTGAACATGTCTGATAACTAGGCACATACTTATAGGATTGTTCTCGAATTTTGGTCACAGTAAACATTAGCGTCATCACATCTGAAATTGAGAACATCCTTCTTGGTGTTTGTTGAGCTTCTTATATTTGTAAACTGATGTTTTCCACCAAATTTGGAGGGATTGGAGCCATTATCTCTTCAAATATTTTCTCTGCTCCATTTCTCCATTTCTCTCTCTCTCTCTTTGTGACAACAAGGATATATAGATCCCTTGATATTATCCCACACGTTGCTGAGGCTCTGTCCATTCTTATCTCAATCTTTTTTTCTTCTCTATTATAGTGATTAGATAATTTCTATTGATTTGTCCTCAATCCCGAGAACCTCAATCTCCAGATTTCTTCTGAAATCTTGAATCTGTTAAGTGCATCTTCAAACTTTTCATTTCAGCTACTGAATTTTTCAGTTCTAGAATTTCCACTTGAATAACATGGGTAAATTTTAGCTCATCTGGATTGACCATAAGTTTATCTTCAGAGATACTTACCCTTGGTCAAAGCTATAGAATTTATTAACTAATGATAAAAGATATTTTCTGACCATCTAAAGATGAAAGAAGCATTAGAAACGTGAATGTTGGCTGGGCACGATGCTCACACCTGCAATCCCAGCACTTTGGGAAGACAAGGCTGGTGAACTCTTAAGGTTAGGAGTTCAAGACCACCCTGGTCAACATGGAGAAACACCATCTCTACTAAAAAATACACTGGGCGTGGTGGTGGGCACCTATAATCTCACTTACTTGGGAGGCTGAGGCAGGAGAATTGATTGAACCTGGGAGACGGAGGTTGCAGTAAGCCAAGATCGCACCACTGCACTCCAGCCTGTGTGACAGAGTAACACCCTGTCTCAAAAAAAAAAAAAAAAAAAAGGAAAAGAAAAAGAAAAAGAAAAGAAATGTGAATGTTTTAGGAAAAGAAATTCTAAAAACTTTGTAATTAAAGGTAAACTACAGTGTTGAATATGGGTATCAACTTCAGTCTCTACTTTCTTTATATCATCAGTTAACGTTGTTATTATTCCAGAATAAAAGAAAAAAAGGGAGGAATGGATGAAATGAAAAGTAACAGGGCCTAGAAATTAGAGTGGACTCTAAAAGAAAAGATGGGAAAATAAAGAGAAATTTGATCTTTTTCAAATTATTTGCAGATCCATAGTTTAGACAGACAGCAGCATGGCGATTTTCTGATGACTCATGGGAGGAACATTAACCAGTTCCAACCTTTTTCCAAAACTTGACTGAGTCAAATTAATAAGTCTATCAGAGATTCCCGTCAGAGGATAAACTAAAAGCTTTTTTTCTCTCTCTCTTTTTTGAGACGGAGTCTCGCTCTGTCGCCCAGGCTGGAGTGCAGTGGCGCGATCTCGGCTCACTGCAAGCTCCGCCTCCCGGGTTCCCGCCATTCTCCTGCCTCAGCCTCCCGAGTAGCTGGGACTCCAGGCGCCGCCACCTCGCCCGGCTAAGTTTTTATATTTTTAGTAGAGACGGGGTTTCACCCTGTTAGCCAGGAGGGTCTCGACCTCCTGACCTCATGATCTGTCCGCCTCAGCCTCCCAAAGTGCTGGGATTACAGGCGTGAGCCACCACGCCCGGCCAAGAAACTAAAAGTTTTTAGATAATTGCTAAGTGTCAGGCACTGTGCTAAACAGCTAAGATAGCTTGTTTCCTTTTTCTCATACAAAAACAGTGAGAAATTTTCTTATTCCTATTTTACAGGTGAGGAACAGAGGTTCAACAAAGTAAATTAAGAATAAAAGTTGCTACAATGGCAAGTAGAGTCACGTGGGTACACATTTCCTGGACCAAGTAAGTTTTGAGTTTAATTTTCAACACAGAGGGGAAAGAGAAAAAGTTTGGAACTGGGTAATGTTCCTCCCATAAGTCATCAGAAAATTACCATGTTGTCTGTCTAAACTATGGATGTGCAAAACCTGTGTCCAGAAGGAAAAGCGCCTTTGTGTCTAACTTGTAAAGACCTTTAATGGATGTTTGATAATGACAAAGACGATGGTGACTAACAGCTGGTTGACAGTCTCCACCTGAATATAAAGCTGTAATTAAAACTAGTTTTCATTCTCTCTAGACAGATAAGCAGCTTTGCTACATTGAACAGATTCCAGGCCAGAGACTTCCAAGTTCCAAAGTTTTGTATCCATTTCTATTGGAAATCCTTCTCTGGATCTAAATTAAACCTTCTTCTCAGCTGGGCACGGTGGCTCACACCTGTAATCCCAGCACTTTGGGAGGCCGAGGCGGGCAGATTACCTGAGGTTGGGAGTTCGACCCCAGCCTAACCAACATGGAGAAACCCCATCCCTACTAAAAATACAAAATTAGCCGTGCTTGGTGGTGCATGCCGATAATCCCAGCTACATGGGAGGCTGAGGCAGGAGAATCGCTTGAACCTGGGAGGCAGAGGTTACGGTGAGCCTGGATCCTAAATATCTCTAATCTCTATTCTCTACCATTAATTTGAACAAGTGACCTTCAGCTTATTTCTATACACCCTCCCTAAGGGTCTTTCACTCTACTTCACTCTACTAAATTAATTGTTAACCCTCTGGGACTCATTTTTGTTCTCTGTAAAATGTAGGAATTCATTTAATCATGACTTTCAGACTTAGCTCTTCTTGGTCCTAGGGATTCAAAGAAGTGATTCACGTAATCCTGTGTTAGAGGCTGACAAACAGGAGAATCATTGCCCAGCCAGGACACCCCTGCACCAAAAGCACCTCTGCTTTCTGTTCACATAGGAATTGGACTTCTTCCTAAGATTTTATCTAAAGAGATCTCATACTAAATCAAGTCTGAGAACCACTGGAGTAGGTTCCTTTTAGCTCTAAACAGTCGAAGACAATATCCCATGATTCTGCAATCTCAAAAACTCTAACAGAAAGAAGAGCTGTTTCACTGTTTATATTTTGTATGTTTTCAGATGAAAGATTAGAAATGTGGGTGATACATAAGACTTGGCTGAGTACATAAGTAGGAACTGCTCCTGGCAGAGGAACCCCCAGGAATGAATTCCTTTCTTATGAAATCATTCATACGCACTCCTCAGGTACTGGAGAAAATATTCATATAGTTATTTTCCCTGGAGCTGATAATTTAATGGTATCAGAATGGCATCAGGATTCTAGGCAGAGTCAAGGAGAACAGCACCCTAGATCACCTCTCCTCCTCTGGCCCCTCCCACCCCTGTGGCAGCTCCTCCCGTTCTAGTTACTGGCATGATAAGCAGAACTGAAGTTTATTTCAGTATTTCTTAGGTCAAATGCTTCAAAGCTGCCACAGTTCCTGAAAATCCACCCCAACATCTACAGGATCACCAGGTGAGATGCTTCTCAGCTTCTGGTGCTACAGAGACAGTCTAGTTTTTCTCTGGTGACTCCATAGTCCACAGGACTTTGCAGGGTCTGCTGCTCAAAACCTAGGGAGGATGACTGCCTGGTACTCTATACTATATGTGTGTATAAATCAGGGGGTGCGGTTGAGGCAGAGTATTTTATTACAAGCTTGAACTCTAGTTTGAGTTCCAAAGAAGGAACGATTTATAATGTTCAAATTATTATGAGTCACTGATGTGGATAATCCTAAAGTTTTCTGGAAACCCTTTCTTGGTTGGAAAAGGAGCAGCATTACATCTACCCGAGCCCCCCAATACACTGCCTCCAGCCTCTTCCCTTGCCTCCCACCCCCCATTTCACTTCCAGAATAATCTATCTCAGATATAAACCTCATTATGCCATCTTCTACCTTAATGCCTTTTGATGGATTTCTATGGACTTATGAATAATGCACAAGCTCTTTAACAGAGCATAAAAATACCAGCCTCATTTCCCTCCATTTTCCGTTCTGCAATTTTTGTTCCTGCCATTCCATTATCACTCTAGCCAAGAGTCAGAACCTGAGGTTTTGGCCTGACTGGGTACTCACTATTAAGAAGATCCTTCTTTATTTATTTATTGATGGATTGATTGAGGCAGAGTCTCACTCTGTCACTCAGGCTGGAGTGCAGTGGAGCAATCATAGCTCAATGCAGCCTTGAACTCCTGGACATGAGCGATCCTCCTGCTTCAGCCTCCCAAAGCTGGGACTACAGGCATACACCAGCGCTTCCAACTAATTTATTTATTTAATTTTTCATAGAGTTGAGGTCTTTCTGTGTTGCTCACAGGGGTCTCGAACTCTAGGCCTCAAGCAAACCTCCTACCTTGGCCTCCCAAAGTGCTAGGATTACAGGGTGAACCACTGTGCCTGGCCCCTTTTTACATTTCTAAAATAGCTGTGTATTTCTCAAGAGTGGCTCTCAGGTCCCCTGCTATGCAATCAATAAATATGATTATTAAAAATAATACTTATTATAATAGAGCTAATATATATTTCTAGGCACTAGGTTGTGTTCTAAGTTAACTTATCTCATCATCACAACTACCCTGAGAGAGAGGTGTTATTTCTAACTTCATCCAATGGATGAGGAAATCCAGGCACGGGGAGGTTACCTAATTGCCTAAATTCACAAATGGCAAAGCCAGTTTTCAAACCCTGGCCATCAGACTCCATGAGCCATTCCCTTAACTATGCTCTTAGAGAGTATCCCATTAAAAAGCAGGTTCATGGGCTCCTCTACAACCTCAAAACCCATTTTTAACAAGATCCCAGGGTGATTCTTCTGGAGGCTGGTTGCCAATTAGTAGAAGGTGAGTGCCCTCTAGTGTACACACACGAGTGTCACATATTTGTTAACGTATGTTTTCTAATGTGCTCTGTAAAAAAGAGCCAATTTGCATGATGCACATATTTCAGTGGTTGTAGTTGGATAAATTACATCCATGTCGATGACTCAACTGGTTTGTACAACCTTAAATTTATTTTTGACATAAATTCTTTTTTTTTTTTTTTTTTTGAGACGGAGTCTCGCGCTGTGTCACCCAGGCTGGAGTGCAGTGGCGCGATCTCGGCTCACTGCAAGCTCCGCCTCCCAGGTTCACGCCATTCTCCTGCCTCAGCCTCCGAGTAGCTGGGACTACAGGCGCCCGCCACCACGCCCGGCTAGTTTTTTGTATTTTTAGTAGAGACGGGGTTTCACCATGTTAGCCAGGATGGTCTCGATCTCCTGACCTCGTGATCCACCCGCCTCGGCCTCCCAAAGTGCTGGGATTACAGGCTTGAGCCACCGCGCCCGGCCATTTGACATAAATTCTATAAACACAGTATTGCCATAAACACTGTCTCTCTCGTTAGACCCCAGCAGCTCCTAGAAATTCAATTTAAATATTGGAGGCCCCCCTTCCCAATACAGCTGGTTGTTAAGAATGGAGGTTAATAGCCTTAGTACACAATAAATGCTAAGTAGAAAACATCACATCTACTCTGCAAGAGGCAGGTTTTATTCATCCTGTCTGTTGGTTGCACTAGACCATTAATTGTCTTCAGAAGGCCCCGCTCAGTTTATTCCCTCATAAGGGGATACCATTACACTGGAGGCCCTCAGCCTTTCTTCCTGTCATCTTTAAGTGAAAGTTAGAATAGAGATAATCCATTCACTATGTAGTGTGATGTGCATAAACTCTCTATGTTACTATGCTAGGCTATTGGTTATTCCCCAAAAATATGCTATTCATGTATTTATTAGGTTATAGTTAAGCGTTTATAACAAAAGACTCCAAAATTCAGCTGCTGAAACAAGAGTGAAGTTCATTCTCTCTGATCGAACTTTCCAGAGTCATAGTCCAAGATGCCTGTGCTGCTCTGTCATCCTCACTCAACACACAGATTTTATTTCTGGGTTCAAAGTGGCTGTTCCACTTCCTGCCTTCACAGCTGTATCCTAGCCAGTAGCGAAAAGGCCAGAGGAAGCACATTTATTCCTTTTAAGAATAAACTCAGAAGTGACACACAATAGTTTTGTTCACATCCTACTGGCCAGGATTTGATCATAAGCTTCAAGAGAGGATACAAGTGTAGTGAAAGCATTCCGTTCTACTATAGCTGCTATCTGAAGCTACTACATGCTCCACTGAAACCTGGAGAATGATTATTAAAGTAAGAAGAGAAAAATGGACTTTTGTTGGACAACTAGCTGTCTCTGTCACAAACCATTTCTTCTGTTTGTATATTTTTATGTGATTCTACAAATGTCAACTATTCACAGAAAATAGGCAGAAAAATAAGTCTCTAGTATTTTAAGAATTCAAGTTAAGAAAATAATAGAATTTTTATAGAGATGCCACTGATTCTGTTGATAACCTTGTTTTCTTTGCTTCGTGGTCCTTCATGGTAGGTAGAGACTTCCTTATTATGAACCTAGGCAATCAGTTCAAAAGTAGGTGTAGGCAGTCATGGCATTGCATGGTTCCAAGAGGCACAAATTTCATTTCGTTATCATGATTTGGTTAAACATCACCAGCTCCCTAACAACAGAGTTCAAATTTTAGTTACCACATTAGATAACTGTGGGTAATTGTGTAAAATACAAATCTAGTGCTAGCTCTTCAGTCCACAAATCACTGCATAAATAACATACATGCATCATGTTCATGACCAATTATGCTACTTTTTTCAAAGTCTGTTGGTGACTGGTCAGTGCTCATCTGTTATTCAGTTTATGCACAATTTATGCAAAGTGTGTAGCTATGTTGTTTCTTTCTTGCCCCATGATAAACGCATGTGACATTTTACAAAAATGGGTCATCGAAAGAGGGAATTGGTCAAGAAAGATGAAAGTGCAGCATGAAACAGAAAGCAACAAAACTGGAAGTGAAATTCTAGTTGAACATAAATGGAATTACTGAAAAAATAGCTACCCAGGGGAATGTTGACATTGTTGCCTTTTGAGGCACTTAGATATTCACCCAAAAGAACTGGATTAGTCAAGGTTCTCCAGAGAAACATAACCAATGGAATGTATATGTGTTTACATATGTGGAGACAGAGAGGAATTGGTTGATTGATTTTAAGGATTATGGAGGTGAGAAAGTCCAAAATCTGCAGGGTGGGCCAGAAGAAATCCAAGGAATAACTGATGTAGCAGTTCAAGTCCGAAGGCCATCTGATGGCAGAATTTGCAAAATTCCTTCTTGCTCAGGGGAAGTCAGTCTACTGTTGTATTCAGATCTTCAACTGACGTTGAATGTAGTGGGATGAGGCCCACTTACATTTTGGAGGACAATCTGCTTCACTTCAAGTCTACTAACTTAAATGTTAATTTCATCTAAAAACCACCCTCACAAAAACATCTGTAATAATGTTTGACCCAATATCTGGGCACCATAGCCCAGCACATTTGATCCATAAAATTAACCATTAAAGGAACTTAGTGAAGGCAAACTTACTGACATACATGAAGAAAGTGTTTGTGTTGGATGAAGAGATTTCAGAGGAAGTGATGCTGGAAAAAAAAAAAAGAAAAAACCCATTTCACATTAAAGAAACTATTGGAATATTTCACAACAGTGAAGGCACAAAGGATCAAATGTTGAAAGCTGATCCAGACTTAGAAAGTCTGAAAATTCACTGAGCATAGAAAAGATACTTGCTTCATATCTTCAGTTACACAATAACAAAAAGAAGGGAAGCACTGTTCAAACTACTATATAGAAGTATGAAGAAATAAAACACATTAATTCTCAGTGTTTCTAATATTTTAAATGACAATGTACCAACCAAATTAGTTTTACTGTTTTTCATCTACAACCTACAGTAACTGAGTTTTTAATGTTTCTATTAAAAATTAAATTAAAGATCACAACAGGGTGTGGTGGCTCATGCCTGTAATCCTAGCACTTTGGGAGGCCGAGGCGGGTGGATTGCCTGAACTCAGGAGTTCGAGACCAGCCTGGGCAACACGGTGAAACCCCGTCTCTACTAAAATGCAAAAAATTAGCCAGGCATGGCAGTGTGTGCCTGTAATCCCAGCTACTTGGTAAGCTGAGACAGGAGAATCACTTGAACCCAGGAGGTGGAGGTTGTAGTGAGCTGAGATGGTGCCACTGCACTCCAGCCTGGGCAACAGAGCAAGACTCCGTCTCAAAAAGTATGTATGTATTAAAGATCACATAACAATCCTAATTTCTTCCTATTGATTATTAAGAATGATATATCTGGCTTCTGCTTGCAAGGTCACTGTCATGGTCCCACAAGACCATGCGAAGTGAATACTGCCTATGTAATAGTTCATTTGAAGAGATTATTTGGTGACTCAAATGGAATCCCTTTTTCCTAGGAGGATGGGAAAGGCTGGCAGCTCCTCTGTGTGTCCTGAAGTTGCTAGTAAGGTGCGGGTGTTTAGTGAATGTTAGTGACATTGTATTAGCATACAATGACTCTGGGTCAGATGAAGAGCAGTGTTGTAATGTTAATAGAGCCTTAGAGACAAGATCTAGACTTGGTCTATCACTAAACCCATCTAAGCTTCAGTTTTCTAATCTATCATGTAAGTAGTGACAATAGTGGTCCTTTCTACCTTATGGGGTTTATTTGAACCTAGCACATAGAAGGTGCTAAGTAAATGTCTATAGAAAGAATAAATGATTCAGGACTCAGTTTGCCCAAGGGTAGTTACCCTACAAAGTTCCCATAACCCTTCAATTATAGTTGAGTTCCTGTTTTACACAGGAAGACTGCCTGAGTGCTGGTTAGAATGAAGGTGAGGACAAATATTTGGAGAAAGCAAGCCAGATCCTTTGAAGTTACGTATATTAGAACTCCAAATGGCTATTCCTTTGCTCAATCCTCCTACTCATTCCCCTTGACCTTTATACTCCTTGAATGCAGCCTGAATGGTACAATTTGGGAAGAGAAGAAAATAAAACAAACCTTGAGTCTGACCATGAGGTCTCTGAATGGCACATATTCTTGTATTTTTAGTTCTCTCTGTTGCCTCATTTCCTTAAGCAAAAACAAACAGAACCACGCTCTAGTCCTCCACTCCAAATAAAAGATCAACATCACAACTTCCCACCCTGAGCTACTGTTGTTCTATATGTTCTTTCATTTCAGCTGCCACCCCGACAGGTTTTCCGAAGCTCTTGTTTCAAAGGCAGCCAGTGACTTCATAATTTCCCATAGCCTCTACTCGGTACTTCTGTTCTCTGGATGATCAGAGAGTAAAGCTTTCTGCCTGCTGACCACACTCTCCTCTTTGGTGCTATCTCCCTCCGTGTTTCTGTGACATCACACTCAAGGCCCCAAGACTTCTTGCTTTTTGTCCCTAAATGTGTCTGTTGTCCCATGTTCTGACATTGAGCCACTTATTTTTTAGTTGCAAGAGTTCTTCTGAATGAGCTCATCATCCAGCATGGTGGGTATCTCAAAAATCTCTCTCTCTGGCCCTCATCCCTTTCTGCCCTCATGTTTCCATTTATACAGCTACTAATGTCTCAAGTTCAACATGTCTGCAATAAGAGAATATTTCAAATGCACTTTTCCCTCCTCCTGCATTCATTCAACCTCACTAATTCTAGAAACAGGTCCTGGCCCAGGCTAAAGAGTTAGACATGGGGGAAAAGATCACTCTAGATAGATGCAGAGAAGAAAGGGAATTGATTTTTGACTCCCAAGTTTACATGGATTTTGATATGGGTCTAAAGTAAAAGGTCTTAAATGTGTATTTTTCAAGAGAGTATTCCAGTCCACCAGAGGAGATGAACTCTCAGTGACATGAGTGGAAGTAGCTTTGTTTCTTGAGCAAGTACTACTGGCTGCAAGTGCCCTGAAAGCATCATGGAGGAAGATACAGGAACAATATTAAATATCTTTCTTATCGCTGCCTGATGAAGACCATTCAGCAGGTACCCAATACCCATTGTTCTTTGATTGCCTCACAGGAGGAACACCTATATATATCCCAAGACTTTGTCCTCAGCATCTTCTCAAATGACCCACCCTTTTGGTTGGCCCATACAATTTTTAAGACTCTGAGAATGGATGGTAAGAGCATTTTATACTGACGGGATGGAGTGGCCAGGAAGCTCCTGTACCTGGACAAATGGAACAGTCAGAGAGCTTTAGCTAAACTGCTGGGAATACTTCTATTAAAATTAATAATTATCTCTATCAAACTGATTATCTCCTGTCCTCCCTGTAAACTCCTGCTCTGTACCTGTTAGTTCTTCTTTCTAAATTCCCTGTTTTTGTTAATCTTAGATATGCAGGCTCAAAACCCTAGAATCATATTAAAAAAATTTCTCCCTCTGGTGGGCATTTATGGTACTTTCTGCTCATCATATTTCCCTTTTTCCAGAAATGATATCCCATATACTTTGCATCTTCCCTACCCCAAAACACTAATAGGAGAGTCCATGTTCTTACATGATTCCATTTTTTCACTCATGGCTATTTTTTATTGGTTGGTCCTAGGGTAGGTATTTGAACCAAGGTGGGAAAGAGTCTATATCAGAAAGACTTAAGCTGCAACAAAACAGCTGGCAAACAGTTCCTTAAGTTATTTTTTCTTGTATAACAAGAAGTTCGAAGGTTAGTGGCCCAGTTCTGGTTTATCTGCTCAAGGATGTCATCAGGACCCAGGCTCCTTGTTTGTAGCTGCTCTGCAAACTTTTACATGGGACTTTCAGAATCTTAGTTACAAAATGGTTGCTGCAACTCCAGGCATTACATCAATATTACTATAGGGAAGAATTAGGGAGAGGCCACAGGGACTGAAAGAATAGATACCATGAGTTGGTCCCTTTCATAAAACCTCCCTGAAATGGTATCTATACCTTTGTGAAAAAATAATTTTAAAATTATACCAGTTAAAGGAAAAGCAAATCGACAACACTAAATTGCATTGGATATTTAGACTATACACAGCTTTAAGAACCAATTATTTTAATAAAAATATGTAAGCATTTGTTACTATAGACCTAAAAGTTTAAAATACAAATTCTAGGAGAAAAAAATGAGTTAACATCTAAAAAATTCTACTTCCTTGGTAATCTTACCACCCCTCCCATCACCCACCAAAATTTCTGATGAGTTGGGCAGAAGCATGCCAAGGCAAACACAGATTTTCAGCAATAGTTTGTTACTAATTAGCCTGAGTTTCTGTATCTATCTGAGAGCAACAGAACTGAGTGAATTTGGTAATACATTTCTTAACTTTGCCTTTCAGAATTTGATAATATTTGAAAATAGTATAGTTTAGTAAAAATAGTAAGAATTCTAGGGTGCATGTGTGTGTTGTTAGAAGGCAGTAAAGCTACCAGAGGGATAAACGTTAGAACTCTGTCTAATATGCACCAGCAGGCCTAAAATAAGTTATGTTCAACAGGGCTTTAGGAGAAGGAAAAGTTCATAAGGAGTCTGAGAAGCATGTGGAGTTTGAAAAATGATATGTATGTACTAATACCTATAAGGCTAGTCAGAATCATTTTTGCAATAGGATCACCTAAAAAATAGTTGCAAAGCAATGCAAGAAACTAAGCTAAAAAATAGACAAGAACTTCTAGTTTACACTTTACAACTTATTAGAAACTTTTTATTTGTCCCAACTGGTTTTCTGATGTAAGAAATTACTTAGATAGGTGATGTCTTTCCCCCCCCCCCCCCACACTGACAAATGCAACTTAAATATAAGTATCCCACTTGGGAACAATTTGAACCCTCAGAAAGGTGATTTAAACTCACACTAACAAAGTTATTGAAGGCTTTCTTAAGCATTGAATAACAGGTTGCCATAGGGAGGGTGCTAGGAACCAGGGGAAGAAAGGAGTGAGGCCGTTTTCATAGAAACGCTAAGGATGAGAGGGATGGAAATCTGGAATCTAGTACACAATTTGCTCAGGAACAGCCTTTGTGACCAGGCACATGTTCAAAACAGTCTGTTCTTTCTTAGCTTTAACTAACTTTACGGGTATTATGGCAGAATTAGAGCAATAATGAAGAGGTTTCTTACAAATAAACATACCAGAGAGGTTCCTTTTCATTTGATGAGGTTCATTTATCATCACCAGGCCCAGCCTAACCCCATCACAGGCATCCAGTAGAGGCCATCAACCCTTCCTACAATGACAATTCTTATTTCTTTTCCTATGTTTTTAACTTGGCCTCCTGGTAGGTTACACTATGACTAAAAGCTAATTGTTTTTCTTCCCTAAAAGTAGCTTAGTCACTTTTCAATCCAAGCCTTTACTTTTCTTTCTTTTTTTTTTTAATTATACTTTAAGTTCTAGGGTACATGTGCACAAGGTGCAGGTTTGTTACATATGTATACATGTGCCTTGTTGATGTGCTGCACCAATTAACTCGTCATTTACATTAGGTATATCTCCTAATGCTATCCCTCCCTACCCTGCCCCACAATAGGACCCGGTGTGTGATGCTCCCGTTCCTGTGTCCAAGTGATCTCATTGTTCAATTCCCACCTATGAGTGAAAACATGCAGTGTTTGGTTTTCTGTTCTTGCGATAGTTTGCTGAGAATGATGGTTTCCAGCTGCATCCATGTCCCTACAATTATGTGGTCAATTTTGGAATAAGTGTGATGTGGTGCTGAGAAGAATGTATATTCTGTTGATTTGGGGTGGAGAGTTCTGTAGACGTCTATTAGGTCCGCTTGGTGCAGAGCTGAGTTCAGTTCCTGGATATCCTTGTTAATTTTCTGTCTCGTTGATCTGTCTAATGTGGACAGGGGGTGTTAAAGTCTCCCATTATTATTGTATGGGAGTCTAAGTCTTTTTTTAAATCTCTAAGGACTTGCTTTATGAATCTGGGTGCTCCTGTATTGGGTGCATATATATTTAGGATAGTTAGCTCTTCCTGGTGAATTGATCCCTTTACCATTATGTAATGGCCTTCTTTGTCTCTTTTGATCTTTGATGGTTTAAAGTCTGTTTTATCAGAGACTAGGATTGCAAACCCTGCTTTTTTTTGTTTTCCATTTGCTTGGTAGATCTTCCTGCATCCCTTTATTTTGAACCTATGTGTATCTCTGCATGTGAGATGGGTCTCCTGAATACAGCAAACTGATGGGTCTTGATTCTATCCAATTTGTCAGTTTGTGTCTTTTAATTGGACCATTTAGTCCATTTACATTTAAGGTTAATATTGTTATGTGTGAACTTGATCCTGTCATTATGATATTAGCTGGTTATTTTGCTTGCTAGTTGATGCAGTTTTTTCCTAGCATCGATGGACATTTTGACATGTTTTTGCAATGGCTGGTACCTGTTGTTCCTTTCCATGTTTAGTGCTTCCTTCAGGATCTCTTGTAGGGCAGGCATGGTGGTGACAAGATCTCTAAGCATTTGCTTGTCTGTAAAGGATTTTATTTCTCCTTCACTTATGAAACTTAGTTTGACTGGATATGAAATTCTGGGTTGAAAATTCTTTTCTTTAAGAATGTTGAATATCAGCCCCCACTCTCTTCTGACTTGGAGAGTTTCTGCCGAGAGATCTGCTGTTAGTCTGATGGGCTTCCCTTTGTGTGTAATCTGACCTTTCTCTCTGGCTGCCCTTAACATTTTTTCCTTCTTTTCAACTTTGGTGAATCTGACAATTATGTGTCTTGGAGTTGCTCTTCTCGAGGAATATGTTTGTGGCGTCCTCTGTATTTCTGAATTTGAATGTTGGCCTGCCTTACTAGGTTGGGGAAGTTCTCCTGGCTGATATCCTGCAGAGTGTTTTCCAACTTGGTTCCATTTTCCCCGTCACTTTCAGGCACCCCAATCAGATGCAGATTTGGTCTTTTCACATAATCCCATATTTCTCGGAGGCTTTGTTCATTTCTTTTTACTCTTTTTTCTCTACACTTCTCTTCTCGCTTCATTTCATTCATTTGATCTTCAATCGCTGATACTCTTTCTTCCAGTTGATCGAGTCGGTTACTGAAGCTTGTGCATTTGTCATGTAGTTCTCGTGTTATGGTTTTCATCTCTATCAGTTCTTTTAAGTCTTCTCTGCATTGATTATTCTAGTTATACATTCATCCATTCTTTTTTCAAGGTTTTTAGTTTCTTTGTGCTGGTTACATAGTTCCTCCTTTAGCTCTGAGAAGTTTGTATCTACTGAAGCCTTCTCTCAACTTGTCAAAGTCATTCTCCGTCCTTGATCCATTGCTGGCGATGAGCTGCGTTCCTTTGGAGGGGAGATGCGCTCTTATTTTTTGAATTTCCAGGTTTTCTAACCTGCTTTTCCCCCATCTTTGTGGTTTTATCTGCCTTTGGTCTTTGATGATGGTAACGTACTGATGGGGTTTTGGTGTGGGTGTCCTTTCTGTTTGTTAGTTTTCCTTCTAACAGTCAGGACCCTCAGCTGTAGGTCTGTTGGAGTTTGCTTGAGGTCCACTCCAGACCCTGTTTGCCTGGGTATCAGCAGCGGAGGCTGCAGAAGATAGAATATTGCTGAACAGCGAGTGTTGCTGTCTGATTCTTGCTCTGGAAGCTTCGTCTCAGGAGTATACTCTGCCATGTGAAGTGTGAGGTGTCGGTCTGCACCTAGTGGGGGATGTCTCCCAGTTAGGCTACTCAGCGGCCAGGGACCCACTTGAGCAGGCAGTCTGTCCATTCTCAGATCTCAACCTCCATGCTGGGAGATCCACTGCTCTCTTCAAAGTTGTCAGACAGGGGCATTTACCTCTGCCGAGGTTTCTGCTGCTTTTGTTTAGCTATGCCCTGTCCCCAGAGGAGGAGTCTACAGAGGCAGGCCGGCCTCCTTGAGCTGTGGTGGGCTCCACCCAATTTGAGCTTCCTGGTGGCTTTGTTTACCTACTTAAGCCTCAGCAATGGCAGGTGCCCCTCCCCCAGCCTCGCTGCCACCTTGCAGTTAGATCTCAGACTGCAGCGCTGGCAATGAGGGAGGCTCCCTGGGTGTGGGACCCTCTGGGCCAGGTGTGGGATATAATCTCCTGGTGTGCCATTTGCTAAGACCCTTGGTAAAGCGCAGTATTGGGGTGGGAGTTACCTGATTTTCCAGGTGTTGTATGTCTCAATTTCCTTTGGCTAGGAAAAGGAATTCCCTTCCCCCTTGAGCTTCCCTGGTGAGGCGATGCCTCGCCCTGCTTCAGCTCTCGCTGGTCGGACTGCACCCACGGACCAGTGCCAACTGTCAGACATGCCCCATTGAGATGAACCCAGTACCTCAGTTGAAAATGCAGAAATCACCCATCTTCTGTGTCACTCATGCTGGGAGCTGAAGGCTGAAGCTGTTTCTATTTGGCCATCTTGGGCGCGCCCGAAAACCAAGCCTTTACTTTTCACTGATTCTCAGTGGTGAGGCTTGGGCAAACACACCCACCTTGCTAACATCATGTCCCAGTGCGAGAGCTGCCAGGTGCAGTTGTGTGTAGATAAGATGCCAATTGGTCTGACTCAAAAGCCATTGAAGTTCCATCAGTGCATCCTGCCACTAAGAAAACACTTGTGGGAACAGCTACCGGTGGCTTAAATTATTATCTATTACTAGAGATTAAAACCATCCTGGAGACTTATGGGACAAATTAGCCCATGACAATAATTCTCACACTTTTACGTCCAGGAACCATGGAGCTCTGGTATGGTTACAGGGGAGACAAAGACGTGCCTGTCAAATCTGTTAGCTTCTTTCCTCATGTCTTTAAAGGGTAGGGGAAGGGAGACAGAGTGGGAGGAAGTGTGGATATTTGCCCTGCCTAGTTTATAGCAGTTGTTGTAAGTATTAAACGTGAGCAATATTTAGGAGCATCCCACAGTAGTAGAATAACTATTTTTAAAATTATTTGTTAATCACCAAAACACAGGAATTTTCTACTGGTTAACCAAAACGGTCATGTTGCTTTTCCTTTTTCTAAAATAATCAAGTAGGCACTATAGAAGCAAGGCCTGGGGAAATCTTTTTTTTTTTTTTTTTTTTTGAGACAAAGATTCACCCTTTCCCCCCGGCCTGGGTGCAGTGGGCGCGATCTCGGCTTACTGCAACCTCTGCCTCCCGGGTTCAAGCGATTCTCCTGCCTCAGCCTCCCTAGTAGCTGAGACTACAGGCGCACGCTGTCACGCCCGCTATTTTTTTTTTTTGTATTTTTAGTAGAGACAGGGTTTCACCATGTTGGCCAGGCTGGTCGCGAACTCCTGACCTCATCTGATCCACCCGCCTGGGCCTTCCAAAGTGCTAGGATTACAGGCGTGAGCCACTGCGCCCGGCTCCGGCCTGGGGAAATCTTAAGGACAGAACTGTGATGTGCACTCGATCACAAAGTCTTCTAGATTCTCTTCCGAGTCCATTACTAGCTTCTCCCACTCTCCTTAGAAAATCATCCTTAAGCAAGGAGTTTCCCAGCCTGCCCATCCCCTCTGAAAACTCTAGAGGACCAGGACCCAGGGCGACGGGAGGGTCTATAGTCCATAGATCCTGAGCCAGGCTCTGTATTCTGCAAACCCTGTTTGAAAATGTAAGCGGGACTGGGATCTCTGCCACATTTCCGCCCCAGTCCGCCCTCAGCCTCCCAGCCCGACTCTATCTTCTCTCCTTGGCTGAGTAAACAGCCGACCTGAAGTTGTACGTGACAAGAGAGCCTCTGTTATCTCTCCCGTAGCTTCTACAGCACCGTCCCCGCCCCGCTCTCTTCCCTTCGGACCAGCCCTTCTGGGCGCGTCGGATTCTTATCTCCCGCCCCGCGCGGGGACGCTGCAGGCGGCGATAGGCTCCGGACTACAGCTCCCAGCACGCCCCACTTCCCGCCCCCGCCGCCGGAGCCCGACGCTGCAGTGGCTCTTCCCGAAAGGTTCTTTCGTCCTGTGCGGCTCGCGGGCTCAGGACTCCCGGGGTCGGGGTGGGTCGGCTCAAAGGCCGGGCTCTGGGACGCAGGCACTGCCCCAGGTGATAGTGCGGGAGCATGGCCTTGCAGCTGGGCAGGCTGAGCGTCGGCCCCTGCTGGCGCGTGGCGCGGGGCGGCTGCAGAGGGCTCCGCGCCTGGTCCCAGTGCGGCGGCGGAGGGCTCCGAGCCTGGTCCCAGCACAGCGCAGCCAGACGCATCTGCCGGCCCCCTGGCCCGGCTGGCACCGAGCAGAGCCGCGGGCTGGGGCACGGCCCGACGGCGAGAGGCGGCCCCTGGCTGGGGACAGGGCTGGCCGCGGCGCTGGCGGGGTTGGTGGGGCTGGCCGCCGCTGCCCTCGGGCATGTGCAGCGGGCGGAGATGTTGCCTAAGAGCTCGGGGACGCGGGCCCCTTCGCTGGGGAGGACGGAGGAGGAGGATGAGCTGGCCCGCCGCTGCAGCAGCTTCATGGCCCCGCCTGTGACCGACCTGGGCGAGCTGCGAAGGAGGCCGGGCGACATGAAGACCAAGATGGAGCTGTTGATCCTGGAGACCCAGGCCCAGGTGTGTCAGGCTCTGGCACAGGTAGACGGGGGCGCCAGCTTTTCTGTGGACCGGTGGGAGAGGAAGGAAGGTAAGGAGGCCGGCCCTTGGCGGGAGGTGGAGATGGGGGAAAAAGGGTCAGGTTCCAGATTGCAGACAGAAAATATAATAGTTCACAATATGAGATGGGGTAGGTAGGGGTTACCCACAGAGAGGCCGCTGATAAAAAGATGGACACGAAAGGGTCACCAGCCCTCTGCTTGCAGGTGTGGACCCAGATCAGCTGTCACTGTGGTACTGCATTTCAAAATCTTTGCAATTCCGTAGCAGCTTTTTGTTTGTTTGTTTGTTTGTTTGTTTTAGAACTTTTAAGGGGTATTTGTAACTAACAAGCTTAGATGTCCAAAGTTCGTTATTGAACATAAATTTCAATAGATTATGGAACACATTTTGTCTCCTTCTCTGGGTGAATTTGCCCTTTTTCCTCTTTAGGAGATGGAAAGAACTCATCTCCTGCGCGCTAAGTGTCGGCGAAACTCCTCCAGCCAGGATGTCATTGTGTCAGAGTCTTCCTACTTCTTTTTACTGTTGCGCAAGATATATTTGATTGGTTTCTCAGTAGCACTACCAAATGCACGCGTCAGATTTCCTGCTAGGAAAATCTTCCCTTCTAATGTCAAAATACCTGAGCATCAGAACCCAGTTCTCATAGAGGCATACATTCATGACCGTGTTGTTGCCCATACAGTGAAACCCCACATCTTGAGTGGAAACTTGAAGGATTCCTGACTTTTCCTGTTTTGAGCAGTGATATTGCTACATCTATATTAAATGAAGTTCAGTCTAGTTTTCCATCTTGTAATGTTTTCAAGCAAAGACCACTGAACTAGGACACAACCTCAAGTACTAGACTAGCCGTGTGACCCTCAGAAGTTACTTTTTTTATGGCTGTTTTCCCATCTATGAAATACATATATATTTCATCTCATTTAATCCTCATACTACCCATATATATGGATGGAATATATGTGAAGTGCTTAGAATATTGTCTGAAGCATAGGCAGCATTTAGATAAATTGTTGCAGCCACTCGTCAGCAGTTTGGTCTTGGATAAGGTATTTTGCCCCTCTGGTCCTCAGTTTTCTCATTTGGAACATATGAGGGTTGTACTGGATCATCTTATCTCCCATCCAGCTCTAAATGTTCTTAGAAATAAAACAAGCCAAACATGAACTTTGATGAAACATTGTCCTTACAGTGACCCTAGTACCTTAAAAAAAATTAGTAGTAAGGCTCATACACGTGACTACTAATGTGCGTCTCACTTTAAGGTTCTGAATCCCTTCAGAGTTTGAATATCTACTGTTTCTTAATTGCCTGTAAATAAAATTAAAAGGCAAACAGCACACTGAGAAAGAAATTTTTGAAACAATATTGATCTCTTAAATTCAGTAATAATGGAACACCCTTCAAGTCTACCCATTCCCATTTTTAACCTTAGCTTTCTCTCATATATCATAACTGATAGATGCCATTCTGAACAGTAGAATCTGAAGGGAGAATATTCCAGTGATTTATTTTAGATGATGGCAGGAGAATGTTGAAGAAATATTCAGTTTAGTGATATGAGAAGGTCCAGTATTTGCCCAATATTAATAGTGTATGTTATAAAGCTGAGCTAGTTATCTAATTGTATTGTACATAAAATGATAAATACACTGATATAAAAGATTTGGGAAACAGGAAGATAACCATCTTCATGCAAGGGTTGCTTTCAGTTTTGCACATACTCTTACATTCCCTCCTTTTTTACATTTCTATACACAGGAGGTGGTGGCATCAGCTGTGTACTTCAAGATGGGTGTGTTTTCGAAAAGGCTGGGGTGAGCATTTCTGTTGTTCATGGAAATCTTTCAGAGGAAGCTGCAAAACAAATGAGAAGCAGAGGAAAAGTTCTGAAGACTAAAGATGGTAAATCAGACAGCCTCGACAGTCTTTAATAGTCCCTGCAAACCTTATTTTGTCCACAAGTTTTATTTATAAATTAAATACTGCTTCTGAAAAAAGCCATTTGAGTTCATATGCTGCATGTTGAGAATTACTTTTTTTAAATTATGTTTTTAAGAGACAATGTAAAAATCAGCTTTTGAAAATTGACTTAGAAATCATATTAGAGTTACATTGTATCAAGCCATTCAAGGTAACTGAATATAGCTCACTACTCGTATTTTACTTTCCAGGTAAATTGCCATTTTGCGCTATGGGCGTGAGCTCTGTTATCCACCCCAAGAATCCTCATGCTCCTACTATCCATTTCAACTACAGATACTTTGAAGTAGAAGAAGCTGATGGTAAGGGTCTCAGGAGCTATGGAAAGTACTATTGTGCAAAATGTGCATTTTGAAACAGATAAGAGAGCATAACATCTAAAAGTGAGAAAGAGTAGTCTTAAGTAGGTCTTTCAGGAGGCATATAAAGGCAATTTCTTGGCAAGTGCAATGGATTCTGCCCAAGACATGACAAGTAAGAATGGGGCCAGGCATGGTGGCTCATGCCTGTAATCCCAGCACTTTGGGAGGCTGAGGCGGGTGGATCACTTGAGGTCAGGAGTTCAAGACCAGCCTGACCAACATGGTGAAACCCCCTCTCTACTAAAAATACAAAAACTTAGCTGGGTGTGGTGGCACGCACCTGTAGTCCCAGCTACTTGGGCGGCTGAGGTGGAAGAATCACTTCAACCTGGGTGACAGGTTGCGGTGAGCGGAGATTGTTCCACTGCACTGCACTCCAGCCTGGGTGACAGAGCGAGATTCCATCACAAAAAAAAAAAAAAAAAAAAAAGAACGATACTGACTGACTCTAACCTTCCCATATCTTCCCATGTTTCCTCCAGCATAGAAGGAATGATTTAATGAACCTGAACTTCAGTGTGCGCCCAGGGTTCTTTGCAAACATAAATTCATTACATCTGAAGGAACACCTTATGTACGAGGTTAAGTTGAAATTGAGAACTTGCTTTTGGAAAATATTTTACGTATGCATAGCTTTGCTAGTCACCAGGGCATTAGCAGTGGGTCTAAAGTGGGATGCAGTTGATGATGCCTCCTGTGCATGTAGTTCCAGCCTGTCTCTTACCTGATGCCCCATGTCAGAGTACCTGTGCAGTGCCACACCTATTCCTATTGGTGTCTCTGTAGGTGATGGCATTTAAAGTCACTGCTTTAACTTTTCATTTTGAAGCCATTCAGCGTGGTTCAACCTTTTATGTTTAAAGTTGCTAACTAGTATTGACAACTCATACACCCGTGAATATATGAAACAGTTATTCTCAAGTGGTAAGTTACCTCAGCAAGTGTTTTTACTCTTTCTAGGAAAGGGGAGGGGTGGTGGTGGTTCTTAATACAAGGAGTGTCAGAATCTCCTGGGAAGTGTTTATAAACTACAGATTCCTGGGTCAGAGATGTGGGTTTGTTTTGGGTTTTTCTTTTTTGTGATCTAGCTATTTTAAGCTCCTCATGTGATTCTCCTCTACAGCCAGAGTTGCAATCCACTTCCTGATCCACCAGTGTACTGTTTTATCACTCACTGCCCTGCATATCATTCCTTGCAAGTTCCACTTTCTTACTTTTTACTTTATTTCTAATTTTTTGTTGTTGTTTTGTTTTGTTTTGTTTTTTTGAGATGGAGTCTCACTCTTGTCTCCCAGGCTGGAGTGCAGTGGCGCGATCTCAGCTTACTGCAACCTCCACCTCCTGGGTTCAAGCGATTCTCCTGCCTCAGCCTCCCGAGTAGCTGGGATTATAGGTGGCCACCACGCCCGGCTATTTTTTGTATTTTTAGTAGCAGCGAGATTTCACCATATTGGCCAGGCTGGTCTCGAACTCCTGACCTCAGGCGATCTGCCCACCTCGGCCTCCCAAAGTGCTGGAATTACAGGCATGAGCCACCGCACCTGGCCGCTTTTACCTCTCTTTTTCTGCCCGGGCCTTACTGGTCTTCAGAGCTAAAATCAGTTAAAATTTTTTTTTATTGTCATCCATTTTATGCTGAATAAATTAAGCTGCTAAATTAAGTTTTCTAATATAGCCAGTAATGCTGAAGCTCGAAAGTCCGCATTAGAATCCCATGTCTTGATTTGGTAGGCAACAAGCAGTGGTGGTTTGGTGGTGGATGTGACCTCACTCCAACATACTTGAACCAAGAAGACGCTGTCCATTTTCACAG
This sequence comes from Theropithecus gelada, assembly GCF_003255815.1. NCBI lineage: Eukaryota > Metazoa > Chordata > Mammalia > Primates > Cercopithecidae > Theropithecus > Theropithecus gelada. The sequence continues at coordinate 18,673,526 of NC_037669.1, read as the reverse complement.
AACTCTAAAGGAGGCTTGTGACCAGCATGGTCCAGAGCTCTACCCCAAATTTAAAAAATGGTAGGTAAAGTTACTGAACTTTCATGACCCCAAAATTACATTCTATTCCTTCTGAAGGCAACTATTATGTCACTAAATACCCTCTTCTGCTTATGAAAATGGAACTATTTTTCTTACTTTACTCATCAGAAGAATTAGAATACTAGTTTTAAGTGGTTGTATTAAGTTACTTAGTTAGGAATATTATAATATAAATTGAGTAGTAACATCTTTTTATTCCAAATGATTTAGAATGATAGACTGTACACTATAAGGTGGTCTGTGCTTGAGAATGAGAGGCTTTTTGATCTAGAGTGGGCTGTTAAATTCTCGTTCCAGATGAGAATTATTGTTCCTGATGTTGACTTGGGAATGTGTAAGGGCATGGGAAGGGTTGGAGAACCACTAGAGGGAGATGCCCACATAGCAGAGATTTTGGCCAAGGGGAAAGAGGAATTGGAGAATTTGTTGAAGAAGTTCTAATGATAAAATAAGAAAACAAACAAAAGTTGGAAGAAGACCCAGAATATTTGTTATCATCAAATGGAATCTTGGCACAAATTGTTTGGAATATGAGTAAAGGACTCAATTTTGCTTAGCGCTCATTGACATTCTTGAAAAAGGAAGAACAGAAAGAATTTTTGTCTTTTTGCTTTGTTTTTAGAGCTAATAGTTGTAGAATGTTAATGTCATTTATGCAAGAGTGTGCAGTTCAGCTTTAAAATTGCCAGAAAAGATGAAACATTTGAATATTCTCCTCTTGATTTAACATTACTACTGAAAAGTATACAGCCATGGATGCATGCAGATACTAGTTGTCTTGTAAACTCTCTCAGAACTTAGCATCCTTCCAGGAGGACTAATAGAGTAGACAGTTCTCTTTTGGTTCTTTTTTCTAGCTATTACTGAGATGACTTTAAGCAGTGTTAGGTAATACAATATCTACGATGCTAGCTAGTTAAAAAGAAGTTATTGGTATAAGTGCTTGGGTTTGAATATTTGTCCCCTCCAAAACTCATGTCGAAATTTAACCCCCAATCTGGCAATATTAAGAGCTGGGCCCTTTAAGAGGTGATTGGGCAGAGCCCTGATGGATGGATTAATCTATTCATGCATTAATGGGTTAAATTCATGGGAGCGGGACTGGTGGCTTTATAAGAAGAGACCTGAGCTAGCACGTTCAGCCCCCGACCATGTGATGTGTGCTGCCTCAGGACTCTGTAGAGACCCCACCGGCAAGAACGCTCACACTAGATGAAGCCCCTCAAACTTGAACTTCTCAGCTTCCATAACTTAAGAAATAAGTTCCTTTTACTTATAAATTACGCAGTTTCAGCAATTCTGTTATAAGCAAAGGAACACCGACTAAGAAGTAAGTAGATTACTTAATTTTATAATGTTTTGAAGAGAGATTTTGAAATGGTATGATTTGGGTTAAAAACTGACTTTACAGTCTTGCTCAGGATATACTTTTTTAGACTGTGTTAATAAAATGTGCATATAAAGAAGGCCAACAAGTCATGATTGAGGTGAATTCTACCGATGTGGCAGTTCTAGGGATCTGCATCTGTTGTTCTGTTGTTGTTGTTGTTGTTTAAGCAATTGAAGCTGTATTTAAGGTGACCTTTTAAATAGCTTTTAGTTTTTGTTTGAACATGTTTTTCTATTTAAGGACCCTTATGCAGAGATTATCAAAAGAACTACTTTTAGGATATAAACTATTTTACGAGTTTAACAGTTAGGAAATGGCTTCTTAGGAAACCTGTTCTAGTAGCCATAGAGGGGAAAAGACTCAAGAACAGATTAATAGTTTTATGTGCTGCCTCACAGGGTAAGCTTTCATATGTCTGATATGACATATGAAAGAATAAAAAATATTCTCTGATCTTTTTTTTCCACCAACTTTTCCCTCTGTCATTCATGCTATAGAACCATCAAATTTTATTCCTGAAAGAGACCTGATTGTGTATAGTACCTTCCTTTGGTGAATAAAGAACTCACTCGAGAGAGCTTGGCTTTGCACCATAGTTGGTGTCATTGTTAGTGGAAGATTCCTGGCCTCCTGCCTCCTACAAAAGCATCAGTGCTTCTGAAGGCAGCAGCTTGTTCCAAGAAATACAGTATCAATATTGGACTGTTTCTCTGTTCACTAAAGTTCTTAGAGTTTCACATCGTTTACATAGACTTGTGTGAGATTGCCTGGTTGCTTTGAAAATAAGAGGATAAGCATTTTTGGCGGGCGCCGTGGCTCACTCCAGCACTTTGGGAGGCCGAGTTGGGCGGATCACGAGGTCAGGAGATCGAGACCATCCTGGCTAACACGGTGAAACTCCATCTGTACTAAAAATACAAACAATTAGCCGGGCGTGGTGGCGGGTGCCTGTAGTCCCAGCTACTTGGGAGGCTGAGGCAGGAGAATGGCGTGAACCCGGGAGGCAGAGCTTGTGGTGAGCCGAGATCGTGCCATTGCACTCCAGCCTGGGCGACAGAGCGAGACTCCGTCTCAAAAAAAGAAAAAAAAGAAAAAAAAAAAAGATAAGCATTTTCTACCTTGGTGATATCTGTAAAAAATCTGTCTAAAATCCTCATTTCATTTTCATAGTTGGACAGCAAATTAGGACACTATCCTGACATTAGTTGAGGATAGTGCTGTAACCTGAAAGTCTCACATTGATTTTCACGTCTCTTTTTTTCCATTTGATCCCTGGTTTGGCGCGGCTGTGTTTTCCAGGTGCGATGATTACTTCTTTATAGCCCATCGTGGAGAGCGGCGGGGCATTGGTGGTATCTTTTTTGATGATCTTGACTCTCCGTCCAAGGAGGAGGTGTTTCGCTTTGTACAGAGCTGTGCCAAGGCTGTAGTTCCTTCTTATATTCCCCTTGTGAAAAAGCACTGTGATGACTCATTCACGCCCCAGGAGAAGCTGTGGCAGCAGCTCAGAAGAGGACGGTAAGTGACTGGGGAATGAATTCTTTCATGGCGTAACTGGGGGAGGTGGAGCAGCTCTTAATAATAGCAGGTGTTGTGTTGTCCGATACTTTGTAATAGTTGTGTTAATTTCTTTTCAGAGCTAGATGGATAGTAAATGAATTAAAAGACATTGTGTAAAGTCATAGTATAATTATAGCAAAGTTTATTTAATTCATCTATACGTTAGAGACTCATAGTAGGCATGTAGTAAGTACTTGCCGAATTTAATTCTGCTGATTTCTCTTAGTCTTCTAGTAATACCCTCCAGCCTTATGTCAAGATGTGAGCCTCATTTAATGTCTTTGCGGCTTTGTAAATTTGGAAGCACACTTTTTTTCATTCATCTTAAAGATTTCACAGAAGTTATTTTAATGGAAATAATTTCAGAAATTCTGCCGGCCTCTCCATTAGGCATTTTGTATCTGATGTTTTTCAGCAAACCTGTAAGATAGGTATAATCATCTTTTTTCAGAAAGTTAAATCTGTTGCCCAAGAGACATAGCTGGTAAATATAAGATCTCAGATGTGGAACTGGGTCAAAATGACTTCAAAACTTGTAGTCTGTGTAGTGCATAAGGTTAAGCAGTTGAAGCAGGTTAAGCAGTTGAAGCAGGTTTGTGCTTCTTACCATGATACTCACCTTAACCACCCTGCTCTGTGCAGTGAGCCTAGTGAGCTCAGTGGGGTGTCCATTCTGAGACTATCTCCCGCCACGGTCTACTTGTAAATCCACTCCAAATTACACAGCCTGCTGGCCCCGATCAGTTTCTCATTGCCACCTTAAATGCCTGTATAGTACTGAAACATGGCTATAAAATGGATTTTCTCATTGATGTTAATTCTGTGTTAGGCAAAAGAAGCTTTGGGTACTAAGGAGGTAAAGCTTTTGCCTTAAAGAGGTCAACTTAAATAATGTTTCAAGTCTAAAGATAAACATTTGCGTATATCCTTTCTTATGACTGCCTGTGCTATCTGGTTCCCATTTATTAACTTGAAAAACATGAGAGTAAATTTTTAGAAATTTCTTAAAGAATACATCTATTTTGGAACATGTTTTTTGTTCGTTTCCATAATTTCTTGAATATACCTTTACCACTCTTTCCTTCTTTCACTTGATATTTATTTTGTGGCCCCTGTGATGAGGCACTATCTTGGCTACCAGGTGGCCATAACATGGACCTGACATAAAGAGTCTCATAGTTTAGTGGGGATGACATACCTAAGAGGACAATTTAGAACTCTGTGCAAAGTAAAGTATTCTAGTTTTGCACAAGATTTTATAGGCAAAGCTGGCAGATTTTGTCAATACTAGTTAGGTGAATCCTTTAAAACTTCATAGACAGGAGTAATGGTTTGTTTTGTTTTTTATACGTCGTTTGATGGCAGATCATTCTGAAAGTCATTGTGTGTGTATCATTGCATGTCTGGTGTCATGAGATAGGCAGAACTGTGGGGTATTAGATTAATTTTCTATGGTATGGTGTGTGACTCTTCTTCAAAGACAGCTTCTTTCTGCCTCCCTTATCTCTGGGCCTTAAGATGGCGATAAACTCTGGGGACTAGGATAACTCCAGCTCTTCTCTGGGGCTATCAACACTGTCTTTGGTTTCTAATACTGCAGTCATAACCCGTTATCTATCCTTTTCACTTACTGTTACCCACCTTCCCCTGTTTTCACCCCCTCCAAACACGGGTCTCCCTTTCAGCAGTCAGTCTCGTTCCCTTTTGACTGTACAGTCTCTTATTTGGCAATCTCATCCAGTTTCTTGCCCTCAGTGACTACTATCCTCCCCCAGACTTTGAACGTCAGTCTTACAGTTATCCTTTTCATAGGAAACCAGAAATTAAAGACCTTTAACTTATTTGTTCGTTGTATTTTGGGAAAGGGAAACAGGATAAAATGTAGGCATTAGTTAAATTGAAGGGATTGGTTAAAGTCCCTAACTTATAGGCACCCCAGAGAGGACAGATGTATGAAAAGGATGAGAAATTATTAAAAAGAAAAGAAAAGAAAAGAAAATGCTGCAACTCAACACTACCTTTTATTATGATTGCTATTAATCTGCAGAGAGACTGAATTAGATAACTACTTATTAATGCAATTAACTACTTTAAGAAAGAGGAATATATAGAATATCAGATCTATACCAGGAAAAGGAGATGGACATTTTTTATTAAAAAAAACTTTTTTTTTTTTTTAAGAAAGATCAGATCTAAGTGCAGCTTGGTGGGAGGTAGAGAGGCCAATGTAAAGAAAGGGGCATCATTTGCTCAATAGAGGAAAGGATCTGACAGAAAATTCATTTAGGACTCTTTACAAGGGTCTCTGTGGTAGGTTTTCAAATACATCAATATAAACTAGAGAACCATACCCATCCCTTAGATGTTTCAGAACCGTAATACCAGGTGAAAAAGGTAGCCAAAAGATAGAATTCTTTTCCATGGTCTTAGAAAAGGATTCAGAAGAGTCACTTAAATTATTTTTTGAAACAGACATAAGAAGGTATTAAATAGTTCTTTGTACATAAAAGTCAATGATAAATGGTGAGAGTTAGAAAGGGAGCATAGATAAAATTCTTTACACTTTTGCAGGGCTTTTGACAAGTTCCATATACAAAAGGTGCGTTTAAATAATTCAAGTATTGCGGGCTGGGCGTGGTGGCTCAGGCCTGTAATCCCAGCACTTTGGGATGCTGAGGTGGGTGGATCACGAGGTCAGGAGATCAAGACCATCCTGGCTAACACGGTGAAACCCTGTCTCTACTAAAAATACAAAAAATTAGTCAGGTGTGGTGGCAGGCGCCTGTAGTCCCAGCTACTCGGGAGGCTGAGGTAGGAGAATGGCGTGAACCCGGGAGGCAGAGCATGCAATGAGCCGAGACCGCGCCACTGCACTCCAGCCTGGGTAACAGAGTGAGACTCTGTCTCAAAAAAAAAAAAAAAAATTATTGTAGGAACCTAGAGAATATTTTGCTATAGATGGGTATCAAGACAGTAACCAATTGGTAAATATGAATATGTGAGAGAAGTTTAGACCAAGGGAGTAATTTCTGAATTAGATAAATGATCTGAAAGGGGCACTGTTTTTTGAACTTTTCAGATTATGAATCAGTCTAAATGCTTTTGAGTAGTAGAAATTATCCTTTTGAAATCAGAGAGGGAGACCTTTTTATATCCTTGTTAAAGGCAGAGGCAGGATTTTAAACTGGATGGAGTCCAGATCTGACTAGGGCAGTTAATATACTGAACCAAGTTTTAGATGATGCTAAGGGTATTTAAAAATAAAAAATGAAAACGCTGCAACTCAACACTACCTTTTATTATGATTGCTATTAATCTGCAGAGACTGAATTATGTGACTGCTTATTAATGCAATTAACTACTTTAAGAAAGAGGAATATATAGAATATCATGGTCCGTTATTAATAGATTATTGTTAGCTGTAGTTGGCCTTTCAGATACAGAAGTTTTACACCATCTTGGTAGTAGTACTCGTGAGTTACAGACAGTGAAATGAAATCTTTGTCTCCGAAACATTCCAGAGTATGAGGAAGGCCAGAAGGAGCTGGGTTATCTTGAGAAGGGATGCATCTTTTTTCTTAATTGTTGTGCTTTAAACTCAGCTTTGTGTCAATTCTGTTTACTTATGGGAAAACATAACCTTGTATTGTGACTGCTCTATGTTGGGTCAGACTCTGTATTCTATTGTTCGGTGGGTAGAATAACCTTTTATTTCTGCCTGTCCAGATGGAGAGCTCTCAGTGGGCTGTAGGGTGGTGTCCTCTGTGCCAGTTCCAACTGATGGGAACTGGGGGAAAAAACCCACCCCTTTTTAAATATTTGTTATGGGTTAGTCTTAAGATTGTACTGAGCTGGCCCTTAATGTTATTTGATGTATTTATGGCAGGTATGTAGAATTTAATCTGCTGTATGATCGGGGCACAAAGTTTGGCCTCTTCACTCCAGGATCCAGAATTGAAAGTATCTTGATGTCTTTACCTCTAACTGCCCGGTAAGAAGATAACTCATTTTAGTAGTTATCCCTACACTCCCAATTCCCAAACACCCACAAAATATGAAAGTTAACACCGCAGATGTCATACCTAGGTCTGTGTTAGTTTTGACTTTGCTGATTTGATAAGAAAATCACCGTCAAATAAGGCAAATCAAATGGGATATTTTAAGCGGTGACATGGTGAATGCCACGGCTCTGTGAGGGCAAGGAGAGACTGGAGGGAGAGAGAATACAGGCTGAGTCATGGTGGCTAGGAGGTGAGATGGACTTTCCCTGCCTATTTGTTTTTCTGGAAAGAGCTATGCATAAGTATTAAGCTAAAGAAAGTTTGCCCACGGATCCCCTGAGGTTCTATACTTTATGAAACCCTGGTTTATGTTAAAGGTGTATTTTGGCTCTGGGATAGTAATATTAGCCAAAGCATACCCAAGAGTTATCAGGAAACTATTTTTTTGGCAAATAGGTTTTTTAAAGGTCAAGTTGGTACAAGGCACATCAGGCACAGTAGAGACAAAGAAGTATAAGGGGTTTTTTTTTTTTTTAAATTCTTAGGATTTTATTTTTCATTTAAGTAAAGAGGTATATGTGTCATTATTTTTTATGGTTTTTTTGCTTTTGTTTTGGACACGCATAGATGGGAGTACATGCATTCACCCTCAGAGAATTCCAAAGAAGCTGAAATTCTGGAAGTTCTGCGCCATCCAAGGGACTGGGTGTGTTGATACAGGCAGAGTGGCCGTGCGGGGGTTTGGAGGGCACAGGGTGTGTGCTCCCCATGCCACTGGCCGGCACTTTGCTACTGTGTGGCAGTTACCTGTGCCTTAGTCTTTTCCACTCTGCACCCCACCTCGTGGGCAGATGGTAACATGTTTTGGATGCTGTCAGTGATGAATGGTGAGATGGCAGATTGTCAGAGTCAATTGATGACACCTCATTTATACTTGTAGTGTCATTTTATATGACTAGTTTACAAAATTGGACATTGAGTTTCCAAGTATTGAGATAAGGGAATGTAAATAGTATTATATGTATCAGGAAATTTCTCATCTTGTTTTTGTTTCATGGGTTTTTTAAAGTTTTCATTTCTGCCATAAAAATCTGTGGTGGAATACATTTTGTTTTCATTAATTCAGTGACGTTGACTCTTCAGAGTAATTTTAGAACTTGAAGGTAAAAATTTACTTTGTCAATACTGAAGTCTCTGCTGTAATCTTTATACATCTTTCTCCAGAGAACATGATAGTGTCAAGTAGATATATATTTTTATAATAGGTATTTAGAAGCACTTGAAATATTCTTAATCTCTGCATGTGTTACAATTCAGTTATTTCTGTAGTTTGTAAACTCTAAAGTGACGTTACTATTAAGAGATGTGTAAGTTGTCATTTTGATTTTTGTGGAACCATTGTTTGTTAATGTTGGGATTCTCTGCCCTTTTGAATGTGAAAGCTTATTTCCCTGAATGCTGATACTTAAAAGTTTTCTATTTCAGACATCTCTATGTGGAAGTTGAGACTAAGAATAATCCTAGGGATGCCATGAATTTAGGCAATGTTTCTCATTTGGAAAATGAAATGAGAAATAATTTCCTTCTTTAAAGCAAATATATATAGTATGAGAAAGAAACTTGCAGGCATTTCATGCACACATTTCTTAGCAAAATGGACACATTGAAAAGTCCTCTTTTTTATGTTAGAGATTCTGCAGCTCTTTGCTCTTAAGAGAAAATCGCAACAGGATTCTTAATGTGTGACTTCTTTGTTCATATAATAATATGAATGTATTATTTTATTTGCTTCATAATAAAGTTTATAAGGAACAGCATCTCATACATATCATTATCTTGGAACACGTTGAATGTATGTGATTGTGTGTGGCCTTTTTAGGGCTGGAAAATGTATGAATTCTTCAACTGTCTTATAACACATCTAATAAATTTTATTATGAAATAAGACTAAGAAATATTTATATTTTTTGTTGCCAGGATAATATAGGAAAATGCAAATATTTCTTAGTACAGTTGATCCTTGAACAACATTAGGGTGAGGGACCCCAACTCCTCCTTACTGCACGCAGTTTCAAATGCTTGTATAACTTTTGACTCTCCCAAAAGTTAATCACTATTAGCCTACTGTTGACTGGTAGCCTGACCAATAACATAGTCAATTCACACATGTTTTGTGTTATATGTATTATATACTCTTCTTACAAGCTAAAAAAATGAAAATGTTATTAAGGAAATCATAAGAAAGAAGATATATTTGCTATTCATTAGGTGGAAGTGAATGATCGTAAAGGTCTTCATCCTCATTGACTTCATGTTGGGTAGGCTTAGTGGGAGTGGTAAGAAGAAGAGTAGGTCTTGCTCTCTAAAGGGTGGCAGAGGTGGAAGAAAATCTGCAAAGAAGCAAAACTGTGCAGTTCAAACCTGTGTTCAAGGCTCAACTATACTAATGCCAGAGTTCCTGATTCCTAGGTATTTTACTCAAGAAAAATGCAAGTTTTGTACTCAATTTTCACAGCAGCTTTATTCAATGGTTGAAAATTAGAAACAGCCCAAATGGCTAACAGCAGGTGAGCAGATAAACAACTTGTGATATATGCATATCTTAAAATACTAAGCAATGAAAAGGAATAACTGTTGCTAATGACAGTAACATGGATGAACGTCAAAAGCATTATGCCAAGTGAAAGCCACACATAAAAGTAGTTACTATATGACTACATTATAAGAAAATCTAGAAAAAGCAAAGCTTTAATGACAGAAAGCAGATCAATGGACGTCAGGGGCCAGGGGATGCAGATTTGTGAAAGGGAACAAAAGTATTTTGAGGTGATTTAAATGTTTTACATCTTGATTGTGGTGATGGTTACTAGACTGTACATACATTTATCAAAATTCACTGAACTTAAAATCATGGAATTTTATTGTATATGTGAATAATACTTTAATAAAGCTAATACTTTCAAGCAATCCACCATTTAACCCCTACCTCATGTTTCAGCCTTATCTTCTACATTTCTCTGTGCACTTCAGTCTCAGACCATATACTCTGTGCATTTGTCACTCACCACTTTTCTGAACTTACCCCAAATTATACCCGCTCTGGCCTTTTCTCAGGCTGCTGCTATCTCTGCTTGGAATGTCTTATGTGCCTGTTCATCCTTCCACGCCCAATTTAAATCTTCTTCAAGAAACCTTCCTTGGAGTCAATCTCTTCTGCCCTTTCAGCACATTTTTTAGTATTTCTCTCAACATATTCTATTTACAGTCATTCAATCCACATCCCACTTATTACAAAATATTGAAGGTGGGTCTTTCCTTATTTATAGTACCTGCTACCTAATGAATGATCTGTTAATCTTTGTTTTCCAACACTGTTTTGCAGTATATTGTAGTATCAAGCTTATTGTTGTTTAACTGTCTGTGTAATTGTCTTATTCCTAGCCTGTGAAAACAGAAGTTCCCAGTATCTCTAAAAGCTCGTTTAGAAATTGTTTTCAAGAATGTATTGTGTTATTCCTGCCACAAGTATAAGTTATATATTTGAAATCCCACATTTTAAAATTTCATCTTTCTTCCCAAAGAAGCATACATAACAATCCAATTTCATAGTAAACCTAAATTAGCACATTTAAGTTAGTGACGCTTAGACTTTTGTAAATGGCTTGACTAAATTCCCTTGTTTTGTTACCTGAAATCAAGTCATAAGTTATACAACATAAAAGCTCACTGATATGGTTAGGGTTTGTGTCCCCACCCAAATCTTAACGTGAATTGTAATCCCCCAAATCCCCAGGTGTCAAGGGAGAGACCACGTGGAGGTAATTGAATCATGGGGGTAAATCACCCCTGTGCTGTTCTCGTGGTAGTGAGTAAGTTCTCACAGGATCTGATAGTTTTGTAAGTCCCTCCTTTGCTCGGCACTTCTCCTTCCTGCCGCCTTGTGAAGAAGGTGCCTTGCTTCCCTTTTGCCTTCTGCCATGATTGTAAGTTTCCTGAGGCCTCCCCAGCCATGCTGAACTATGAGTCAATTAAACCTCTTTATAAATTATTCAGTCTCAGGCAGTTCTTTACAGCAGTATGAAAACAGACTAATGTACTCACAGACCTGTTTCTACAAGTGTTTTTATGTTGTTTGTGGTTTTTTTTTTTTTTTTTTTTTGAGATAGTTTCACTCTTGTTGTCCAGGCTGGAGTGCAATGGTGCGATCCTGACTCACTGCAACCTCCACCTCCTGGGTTCAAGCGATTCTCTTGCCTCAGCCTCCCGAGTAGCTGGGATTACAGGCATGGGCCAGCACACCCGGCTAATTTTTGTATTTTTTTTTTAAGTAGAGACAAGGTTTCACCACGTTGGCCAGGCTGGTCTTGAAATCCTGATCTCAGGTGATCCACCTGCCTCGGCCTCCCAAAGTGCTGGGATTACAGGGATGAGTCACCATGCCCGGCCTACAAGTGGTTTTATACTGGATATTCACTAACATATACATATACCAGCAGAGCAAGTTAGTTGAACTGCATTTCCTCTTCCAATCAGTGTAGCCAGCTCTATTCTAGATGTTAAGCTCATTCAATCAGTATTGTCAATAATCCTTTTACTGTTAATCCCTTCATATTTCAAAATGTGTTTGAACATAAAATTTGTCATAATCTAACCCATCATGGTTTCAATGGGTTGATGCAAATACAGCCACTTAGGAAAGTAAATTGACTTTGCAGTCATTTAGAGTTGCAACATTGACTCTGTCGTGGATGTGTTTTCTTATGAGATGGTTGAGAGGTATCAAAGTTCACAAAGCTGTACTGGCTGAATGCCTCTTACGTAATAGCAAGTGAATAATGCTTTCATAAATAAAAGTCTTTATAGCAATTTATCTATGCTCAGATCTGGTCAAGGTTGCTTCCATTTTCTGACTTGATGAGGCAGACAGGCTTTTAGAATCTGTTCCACATCTGCTGCTTGACATTCTTCTAACCATTAGTATAGTATGCAAATTCAGCAGCTTCTGGTCGTTCAAACTGTAGTATATTAAAAATAACTAGTTCAGATGTCCTCAAAGAACATTTAAATTAATACCACCTGAATACAGGCCGGGCACAACAGCACTTTGGGAGGCTGAGGTGGGTGGATCAACTGAGGTCAGGAGTTCGAGACTAGCCTGGCCAACATGGTGAAACCCCATCTCTACTAAAAATACAAAAATTAGCGAGGCATGGTGATGGGCGCCTGTAATCCCAGCTCAGGAGGCTAAGGCAGGAGAATCACTTGAACCTGGGAGGCAGGGATTGCAGTGAGCCAAGATCGTGCCACCGCACTCCAGCCTGCACGACAGCGCAAAACTCTGTCTCAAAAAAACAAGAAAACAACAACAACAACAAAACTACTTCAGTACAAATTCTGCTGAAAGTACTTTTTGTTTTTTAACGTGTACTTGATCTTATATACTATTCAGCGTGAGTGTGGTGCTTAAAAGTAATGTATTTCTAAGAAGCAAAGAATAAGGAGCTACTTTCATCTTTACCTCTCTGCCACCCACCCCCACTGTTCATCTTAGTAATGTGTGGGAGATATGGTATCTCCCCAGACAGCAAGAGGCAGTCTTCAGCTGACGTGCCCTCGTGTGTGGAGCAAAGACAAGCCATCCCTGCTGTGCCCTATCAGAATTCCTGATTTGTAGAATCTGTGAGCATGATAAAATGGTTGCTGTTACATGTCATTAAGCTTGGAGTGGTTTGTTAAACAGCAATAGATAATTGAAACAGACGAAATGTAATTAACAGAAATGAAAAGAGCAGTTTTGAGGTGCTTGAAATGCTTGCAAGCTACCTGTACCAGTGTTCAGAGATGTGAACTTAGGAGAGCTCAGTCCAGAAACATAAGTCTACCAATTTTGCAAAAGTAATAATTGAAGAAGTGGAAGAAGGTAAGCCACCCAAGGAAGTGCCTGCAGTGTAGTAAAAGAGCATCAGAGACTGAACTGCGGACAGAGAAATGCACACGGGATGAGGTATCAGGAAAGACAGCCGAGAAGCAGCTATCTGAATAGAATAGGAGGAAGGAAATTGAAAGAGACAAGTGGGATGTGATTGTAATAAGGGCTCAAATATTACAATGGTTGTTTCTAATAGAAAATGTTAACATGATCTACACTCTATGTTAATATGTTTGATAAATTGGGATTTAAATTAACATTTAAAAATGATCCTAGTCTATAAATGATCAAGGTCTTCTCAGATACTAAAATTTAGATGATAAAATTATTTCCATTAACATACCAGGTAATGTCTCCAGTTTCTCAAGATTATGACATTCTTGAAAGAACCAGTAGGTGGAGCAGAAAATCTAATCTGCAGGGGCTTTTTGTTTGTTTTTTGGTGAGGAACGGAGGAGGAGAAAGTAAAGTAAAGCGAGGAAGAAGGAGGCAGAATAAAAAGTCCTGGGAGGAGGAAGGAGAAACAAGAGAGAAGAGGTGGAGGACAGGACAGAAAAAGAGGAGAGGCAAAGAAGGAGTGAAATGAGAGAATTATCTGAAATCTGGCTCTTGTTGAACTCTGCTGTTGTTGGACAGATTATCTAAATGAGTCGTTACATATTTAATCAAGCATGGCTAATTTGACTATGCTGTTTATGTCTTGTCAAATGTCTCCACCGTGTTTCATGTCTCACTTTATGACTGGGAGATTCTGAAGTTGGCAATGTCTACAGTTCCAGTAATGTTGAATGTCTAAAGTACGGTGCTTAGCATCTGAGTTCCCTGGCCGCCTCTGAACTGTGAGTTGCCTGAGAAAATGTGAACATTTTTGTCTGAGAGTGAATTATGTTAATTTGACTCTCAGAGGATACACAATTCTAAAAAGATTGAGGACTATTCATCTAAATTTGTGTATTCAGTTTAGAGTCTATACCCCAGGGGGTATGTGTGATTCAGTGAAGAAAGGTAAGAAAACATTTTTATCATTTCAAAAGCTCTGTTTGTGTGTAATTTCATTATGTCTACAATAAATTAATTAGGTGGGTATTTCACAAAAAAGCACATTTTGGGCGCAAAAAAATCAGCAGCTTGTAATTGAAGAATTGCTCGTTCAAATAGTGTATGTGTTTTTACAATTTGATGGACTAAAAATGAAAGTGGAGAAGAAAGCAGAATGTCTTGATAAACCAAAGAAAGAATATAATAACCATAAAGCTTGGCTTCTTACCTGTGGCCAGAGTTACAGGGCAGGAAGTGAAAGTATGCTAATTTCCCATTGGTTTTAGAGGAAACGAATGGACACTGTCTAAAGAAATGGAGAATGAACATGTTAAATACAGTATAGTAAACGTAATCAGTAGACTAGAAATATAAACCAAACTAAAGTGAGAGACTTTAAACTACAAATTTAGAAAACAACAAGAACCGTATGATAAAGCCATAGCAAACATACCCATTCTATCAATAAATAAAAAATGACATACATATCAATAAATAAAAGTATCATAACATACTTTTACAATATTTCAAGTGGGACCATAAAGAAATAGATGCTATATAAAAGAGATACCTCTAAGACAAAATGCTTCAGAAAGTAAAAAACGATAGCTATACCAGGCAAGTACAAACTTAAAAAAATGAAGGAGTTATGATGCTCATATCAGTTATCATGGGATTCACATCTAAAAGCGTAACATAAGAAAAAGAAGGGTACTTAAAATGTGAATGTAAAAAGGTGTAAATATCAATGGACCAAAGTACATAACTATATTCACAAGGAGAACAAAATCCACTGGAGGAACTAGACTGATGCACACTTGCAGTTGTTGATTTATTTCACTTAGTCTCTGACAGAGCAAGTCGGAGGAAACATATTAAAGATGTAGAAGACCTAAATAACATGAGTAACAAAGTATCTCTAAATTACATATATTTTGAACCCTGAACCCTGAAAATAGACACAACCCTTCACAGTACCTAGGGACATTCATAAAAATTGACAAAATTCTTTTCTAAATTACAAACTCCATAAGAAATTTTAAAAAACAAATTATACTGACAATATTCTCTAATCATAATACAGTAAGACAAAAATGAACAAGCAAATAAAAAACTAAAAACTCCAACATCTTGTAAATTAAAACAGCTGTTTTTCTTAGCCCAGTCTTGGATCAAAGAGGAAATATAAACCAAAATTACTCATATCTAGGAAATACTGATAATACCTACTACACCCTATGAGACATAACTAATGTGGTGTTTTCTTAAGGGCTTAAATATTTATACTGATAAATAAGAAAAAATGAAAACTATTTCTCAATCAAGAAATTTTACAAGACAACCAAACAAACTGAAGAAAAGGAAAAAGAGAAATTAGCAGGCAGAAAGAAGATAAGGATGTTCAGTATCACTACTATTATTCAATATTGTATTAGAGATGCTAAGCTAGTAAGTTTAGGCAAGATAAAGAATTAGAAATACAAAGATTAGAAAAGAAGAGGTAAAATCATTTGTAATGACAAAATCTAAAAGCAACCCAAGTTTAAGAAATGGAAGAATAGATAAATTCTGGTATATTAATAAAATAAAATACCATAGACTCATGTTATGTGTATATAAATTATACAACTGGGAAAATTAATATGGATGAATATCACAGACATTGACCGAAGATAAAATAACCTGCAGAACAATACATACAATGTGGTTCCATTTGTATAAAATTCAAAAGATGCAAAGCTAGGCCACAGGCTATTTAAAGATACACATAAGTGATAAAATTAATGAAAAGCTAATGACAAATACCAAATTCAGGTGAATGGAGAATGGAACTGAGACAGGATTCATGGATGGCTTCAAAGTTCTTAGTAGTGTTGTACAGCTGGATTCTGATATACAAGTGGCCATTTCAACATTTCAATATATTAATAGGATATTTCTTAATATCTTACTCATATTTTTAAAATATTAATGTGTACATCAAGTATTAAAATCTTTTAAGCTAGGATCAGAAAAACTCTTTTACTCTCATACTAACATTCACTTCTGTGGATTTTCTTGCTGGCATCCTGATACGTTTCTTTAAAAATCAAGTATTTTTTCCCACATATTTAAATTAGTGTGTATGCCTTGTGGAACTCTTGGAAAATAAACAATGGTATTAAGGATATAATTACATTTTATTCCACCACTTAGAAGTAACCATAAATACTCAAAATTTTGGTGTATTTCTTTCTAGCTATTTTATGCATATTTTAATGTAGTTAAATCATATTGCATATATAATTTTGAATACTCACTGTTTTATTTTTTATGCCTTAAGCATCTCCCCCTGTTATTTAAAACTTTCAAAGGCAGATAATCGACTGGGGCTGGAAATAATGGGGTTTCTTGAAAGTGAGCAAGTGAGCTACTGACTGAGGGCTCTAAACTATCAACTGCCCCCATTTCTTTATGGGAACTTGGTCTCCAGCTGAGCAGGAGATTCAAGGGCTTTTTTTCCCCAAATAGATAATGAATAGTTCTGGGGAAAAAACCCTGTTTTTTGCTGGAGCCTTTGATATTTTCACTACAAAATGATTAGCTCTTTTCTTTGCACCTACTTTCCTCCCAGAGTTTCCAATTACTTCTTAGTGCCTCTTTATAAGAATAGATAGCCAAGGATAGCTATATGTAGAAAGCTGAAACTCGATCCCTTCCTTACACCTTATACAAAAATTAACTCGAGATGAATTACAGACTTAAATGTAAGACCTAAAACTGTAAAAACCCTAGAAGAAAACTCAGGCAATACCATTCAGGACATAGGCATGGGCAAAGATTTCATGACTAAAACACCAAAAGCAATGGCAACAAAAGCCAAAATTGACAAATAGGATCTAATTAAACTAAAGAGCTTCTGCACAGCAAAGGAAACTACTATCAGGGTGAACAGGCAACCTATGGAATGGGAGAAAATATTTGTAATCTATCCATCTGACAAAGGGCTAATATCCAGAATTTACAAAGAACTTAAAAAAATTTGCAAGAAAAAACAATGCCATCAAAAAGTGGGCAAAGGATATGAACAGACACTTCTCAAAAGAAGACATTTATGCAGCCAACAGACATATGAAAAAATGCTCATCATCACTGGTCATCAGAGAAATGCAAATCAAAACCACAATGAGATACCATCTCACACCAGTTAGAATGGCAATCATTAAAAAGTCAGGAAACAACAGATGCTGAAGAGGATGTGGAGAAATAGGAGCGCTTTTACACTGTTGGTGGGAGTGTAAATTAGTTCAACCATCGTGGAAGACAGTGTGGTGATTCCTCAAGGATCTAGAACTAGAAATACCATTTGACCCAGCAATCCCATTACTGGGTATATACCAAAAGGATTATAAATCATGCTACTATAAAGACACATGCACACGTATGTTTATTGCAGCAGTATTCACAATAGCAAAAACTTGGAACCAACCCAAATGTCCCTCAATGATAGAGTGGATAAAGAAAATGTGGCACATATACACCATGGAATACTATGCAGCCGTAAAAAAGAATGAGTTCATGTCCTTTGTAAGGACATGGATGAAGCTGGAAACCATCATTCTCAGCAAAATATCACAAGGACAGAAAATCAAACACTGCATATTCTCACTCATAAGTGGGAGTTGAACAATGAGAACACATGGACACAGGGACAGGGGCATCACACACTGGGGCCTGTTGGGGGATAGAGGGCTGGGGGAGGGATAACGTTAGGAGAAATACCTAAATTATGAGTTGATGGGGGCAGCAAACCAACATGGCACATGTATACCTATGTAACAAACCTGCATGTTGTACATGTGTACCCTAGAACTTAAAGTATAATAAAAAGAAGAGCAAAGAAAATGATTTGAATCAATGAGAAAACATTCAAAAGAAAAGAATAGATAGCCAGAGTCATCAGATATTTGAGGAAAAATCTCCAAATATAAGAGAAAGAGAAAAAATAAGTAAAGAGACCACAGACAGGCAGTCTTCTAATTAATATAAAATAGACAAGATAAGAGATTAAACTTAGACATACAGAAGTAAATAGAACAACCAAAAAGATTTAGAAGTTGTTGCTTTTGGGCAGCAGGGCTGGGGTGAACAGAAATGGAAAGGGAATTGCTGGGTTTTGTCATAACCTTTTACTACTCTTTGATTGTTTAACTGATTGTATTTATTAGATTAATACAAATATGAAAGAGTAAAAGCCATGGATTTTTAAGCCCTCAAAACAGCATTTTAATTGTGCATTTTTAAAAATCATATAGATGTTTCTTATTAGAAAAAACTTTCCTTTCTGTTACATTAATTTTTATCCTGTGTTGACATTACATTATCAGTGTTTTTAAAGACCTCTTCCTGTGTTTGACCTCACTGTTGAGCTGAGTTAAATACACGTTATCTTCTAACTAGTTTTAACTTTAAGAAGTAAGATATGTTCTGAGAAAAGTATTCTTTAACAGGTTCCAATCGTTCGTAAAGATGCATAGAACTTTATAGGTGGTACCCAAATGTCTTTTCTGTCTATGTTAATAAGTAAAACTATTGTTTATAAAATGCAAACTAAGTCACAGATTTTGTACACCTCAAGGTATAGGGGGAAGGTATTTCATAAAGTGGGTGCTGGACAATGGTCCAGATGTATGACCTTTTTAAAGTTTTTGCTTGAGAGTTTAGAAGTGACATTTAAATCAATGATCACTGTGTGTAGGTTTTGGTTTTCTAAACACAGCAGCCCTCTGGCTCAGTCGTGAAGACCTCTCATGAGTTCCAGAGGAACTTGGGTATATTTCTGTTTGTATAGTAAGACACTAAGAGAAAAGCATATTCTGGTTTTTACAGCTCTACCTTATTTTCTTCAAATGCTATTTTAGTGACAATTTGAAGGAAATGCTATCAATGCTTCAAAACTCCAGCATAGTTTTTTTGTGCTGCCACCACAGCATCATCACTTCATGGTCTGATTGGTGTAAATACAACAGGGATAAGCAAAAGCGTGAGACTGAAGGACACTTTCTGTTTAGGAAAAATGGGTAACAAGTTGAAGAATGCTTCTCCCTGAAATCTTTGGGCTTCCTCTCAATGTTGTTCCTGTTGTGTGGGTAGCTCCACCCCAGATACCCACACAAGAACCTGGCCAGTGTAAAAATCAAACCGTGTGTCTTAGGCCACAACAGAGTCGGATTTTTACCTTGGCCAGGTTCTTGTGTGGGTAGCTGGGGTGGAGTCCTCTCATTCTTACTCTGCTTTTGTGGTGTGAAAGTCTAAGTTAACTGTTGATTGTTCTTCAATTTATTAGTGCTTTGCTATAATCTTAGGTAAAGTCAAAAATGCCATCAACTCATCTTATTGACATAGAGCAAAAGTACACCTGAATTTTTATTAGTTCAGACTTTTTTTAGAGTAAGAAGTCTTACTCTATAGTCTTTGTACATACATACAAAGAGAACACAGCGTTATGTTTTCATGACCTCGTACGTCTTCATTCTTGAACCTTTTAATTTTCTCCCATCAGAAAATATTTTAATTAAGTAATGTTCAAAAAATGTAGGTGGGCATACTAACACAAAATGCATTTTCTCTGATTTGTAAACCTTTTTTTTTTTTTTTTAAAAAAACGAAGAGTTTTTGCTTCTTGCTTATATCTCTGTGGTTTGATGTTTTAGCCTCTTGATTAATCTCAATACTTTCTATCCTATGACTAAACTACTTTCCCTTGCATACACACTTGGATTTCTACTGCACGTCTTTTAAATTTTATGTCATTTATCATCTATATCTCTTCATTATTTTTTCTTAGATTTGCGTAATTCATATGTCTCTTCTTTATTTGTAGAGAGTCTAAATCTAGTCTTACATAATTGCTCCCAATGATGAGAATCTATTTATTTATACTTCTAATGTGTCCCAGAAAGGACATAAGGTGACATATATAATAATGCATAAAATATAATGAGATGAATTCAATTAAAAATAAGAAAAGTAGACAAAGGGAAACTAATGGTGGGAAATTAAGATGAGGCCAAGAGCAAGGTCAGCGTTCAAATGCTTGCCTAATAGAGCTGCAGTTTGGCTTGCTGCTATATCCCTGTTTTTTGTTCACCAGCTTCATGTCCCTCCCTGTGTAGCTTGATGACCACAGCCTGCTTGTGATAGTTAGGGTTTTCCAGAAACAAAACCAATAGGATGCATGTGTGTATGTCTGTATATAGCTTTATTTAAGGAATTTCTGAATATAGAGACTGGCAAGTCCCAAATCTGCAGTTCACACCTGCTGCTAGAATTCCCTCTTGCTCAGGAAGGTCAGTCTTTTGTTCTATTTAGAACATCCACTGATGGATGAGGCCCACCCACTTTATAAAGGGCAAACTGCTTTCCTCAAAGTCCACGTATTTAAATGTTAGTCTCATCCAAAGCACTCTTACAGAAACATCCAGAATAACGTTTGACCACATATCTGGGCACTGTGGCCCCACCATGTTGGCATAAAATTAATCACCATGCCAATAAAACCTGAGACTTGCCTTTAACCTCCACCTTGTCTTTCTTTTCCTTCCTACATGCACCCTTTCCATTTTCTCTAATTCATGAAGCTTCAGTTATACTTCACTGTACTCCTTTTTTCTCACACCTTCCAATAAAGACTCAGGATTCCCAAGGGGTCCTTAGGCCACACGTTTCTATTTCCTGGGTTGGGTGAAATTCCTCTCCCTTCTGGTGGTTAATGACTACTTTCGAATAAGTTCCTGGTCCATCCTGAGTGTCCTGCTTACCTCTCCCCTAATGGCCCTGTCCCATCCCCTCCCCGTGCCGTACCCCTGGCTCTTTGTAAACATTCCTTACGTTATTACAGGCCCATCATGAATCATTTCTGCTAAGGTAGGAATTACCTTTCCTACATTAGGCCAGGTTTTCTGGGTGCTGATGCAACTGTATACAGGGTTATGTGAGTGCTTGTCTGAGTGTGTGTGATTGTCGTGAGGGTGGAGCAATAAAGACAGTCCCTGGGAAAAGTTTCCCAGGGCCCAGTGGTCCAGTGTGTCTCTGCTACTAGAGGAAGAATGTGGTCTGCCACTGTACTTGTTCCCTGAAGCCCAGATCACAGAGAGGGGTTGTGGGAATCAGTCTCTGCCTGGCAGGTTTTTGAAGCTTGTGAGGGGAAATAACTCTCTAGCTTTCTTTCAGATAGAAGAAAAAACCAAAACTGAAATAAAAGTAAGACAAGTGGCTATAACACAAACGAACTTTATAGACAGAGATTCAAATATAAATCTGAATTGTTCACCCTTTTACTTTATAACCAGGCACCAGAGGACCCGTAAATGCGTCATGATCATTTCTGAAATCTTGGTAGTATTCCCATACAACCTGAGCCCATATTTCGGACTGGTCATAGCTGTGTGATTTAGGGGACATCACACAGACTCTACTCTTAACTCCTCTGTAAAACAGAACGAGTAATGTGTACCTCCAAAATTACTGTGGGAAGTAAATAAAATAACATATGGGAAAGAGTTTCAGAAGCTGTTAAGTGTTATGTGGACATCAGATATTCAGGAAATCAGCTAAAGCCATACTGAAGACATTAAAACAAACAATCAGATATTTGATAAATAGAAAGCTGGGCAAATGACTTTAGCACTTTAAAGGTAGGAGGTAGGGGAGACTAGATCAGTCAGAGAGAAAGAGTTTAGTCATTTTCATATTATGATTCTTCCCTTCCCAGTGGAAAGTAT
This sequence comes from Theropithecus gelada, assembly GCF_003255815.1. NCBI lineage: Eukaryota > Metazoa > Chordata > Mammalia > Primates > Cercopithecidae > Theropithecus > Theropithecus gelada. The sequence goes on along the minus strand of NC_037669.1, from coordinate 18,651,764 downwards.
ATATGAGCATGTACGTTTATGTAATGTAGATAGATGTGTCAGTAAATTGCTTTTCACTTTCTGTAGTCAAAATCAAAAATAATAATTTTTTAAGCTAGGAAAATTAAGTAATTTGATGAGGGAATTTGGCTGGAAAAGTGAAAAACAATTCAAGGATAGGTATTTTATAAATATATCAGAATATTATATGTTTGGGAAGGAAATAACATGTTAACTTCTATGTATTTTAATTTTTAATTTAGCATTGACTTCCCACCTGTTGTTTAACGTTTTCATTCTTTTCTTTGTTTTTTTTTTTTGTTGTTGTTTTTTTCCATTGTGGTCAAGTGCATATTGAAGACCACCTTAGCTTAGCTGAGAACGTTGTACTTGTGAAGCATTTGAATGTGGGCCACATCAAAAGTGAACAAAATAATTCATTTCCTGGCCCTGCTCAAGTAGCCTCACCCTGAGAGTCTGCCTCTGTGGCCCACAATACTGCCACCCATAACAATCACACCTCTCTTTAAACCCAGGTGTATTTGGTATCTGTAACTCTCACCTGACTCTCACATAACACTCAGTAAAATGATTCATCTCTTCGTAAACTTAAATTTACATTTAAATGCTGCATCTCCCTTCACACCAGCCAGTGCTAATACCCAACACTGAGGGTGCCAGACATTAACTTAGTCAATATTTGAAATAATCCTGAGGAAGTTATTCTCATTGCATGCATGAGAAAATTGAGGTGTGGAGGGTTGAAGTTTTTGCTCACCCCCACAGAGCCAAGTGTTGAGCAAAAAGTAGTCTGGGCTGGGTGCTGTGCCTCACGCGGGCAATCCCAACACTTTGGGAGGCCAAGGCAGGCGGATCACTTGCGACCAGGAGTTTGAGACCAGGCTGGCCAACATGGTGAAACCGTTTAGTCTCTGCTAAAAATACAAAAGTTAGCCAGGTGCGGTGGGGTGTGCCTGTAATCCCAGCTACTTGGGAGGCTGAGGCATGAGAATCACTTGAGCCTGGGAGGCAGAGGTTGCAGTGAGCTGGGATCACACAACTGCACTCCAGCCTGGGTGACAGAGAGGGACCCTGCCACACACACACACACACACACACACACACACACACACACACACACACAAAGTCTGGCCTCTGACATCACTCTGAACCAGAATTATGAAAACTCAATGGGAATCAAGACCTTGTCTCACAGTTTAGGTGCCTCCAGCCCCTAACCATTATTTGCATTCAAGAAAGGAACTGTAAATGTCTTATGGTTGTTGCTCTTTGAAAACAAATCCTATAGTTATGGAAACAAGTGAAAAATGCTAGAGAACTCGTATTCTCCTAATATGATCTTTGATTAAGCTTTTACTGAGTTCAGAATTAAGGATTGTTAATGATACGAAAGCTTTTATAGCACTGATTTTTTTTCAAAGTACCAACCTGTGGTTTGGTGACACAACTATAGAAACATGGATAGAAACTCCCTATTATGCAACAAACCACTTCCTGCATCTGTTTATTCATTTATCTGCAGTGTTTTAGCTAAACTCTTCTCCACTTGTAGGGTCATATACTTGCAACTGTATCACTATGCGGAGCGTAAGTATCACAAACTGCTGAAGAACATGGACTTGGTAGCCAGATTTTGAGGTTAGAATTCAATGTAATTCTGTATAAATAACACATACCTCAATAGGACAGTAGAAAAGATGACCAATGTTAACAAATGTAAAGCAATTAAAACAGTACCAAGCACATAAGTGCTTTATACATGTTTGCTATTAATATTAAAACTCCAAAATTTCAGCAAATATACTTAGTTCAGCCTTCTGCAATCAGCAATTTTGACTCAGTTTAACCCGAGAAATAACAAAGTGAATGCCAGGCACCATGGCTCACACCTGTAATCCCAGTGCTTTGGGAGGCCAAGGCAGTTGGATCACCTGAGGTCAGGAGTTTGAGACCAGCCTGGCCAACATGGTGAAACTCCGTCTGTGCTAAAAGTACAAAAATCAGCTGCGCATGGTGGCACATCCCTGTCCCAGCTACTCAGGAGGCTGAGGCAAGAGAATCACTTGAACCGGGGAGGCGGAAGTTGCCGTGAGCCAAGATCGTGCCGCTGCACTCTAGCTTGGGTGACAGAGCGAGACTCCATCTCAAGGAAAAGAAAGAAAAAGAAAGAAAGGGAGAGAGAGAGAGAGAGAGAGAGAGAGAAAGAAGGGAGGGAGGGAGAGAGGGAAGGAAGGAAGGAAAGAAGGGAAAGAAAGGAAGAAAGGAAGGAAGGAAGCGCGAGAGAGGAAGAAGGAAGGAAGGAAGGAGAGAGAGAAAGAAAGAGAAAGAAAGAAAGAAGGAGAAAGAAAGAAAGAAAAGAAAGAAAGAAAAGAAAGAAAGTGAAAGAAAGAAAGCCTCTGTTCTTCTTAGTTTTGGAAGGAAATCCAATTGTATGCTGCTCACACTTCTAATATACCTAACAGGTAATAATAGTGATTCTGCTTGAACATTTCCAGTGATGGAGAGCTTAACTACCCCTCAGAAAATTTCATTTTATAATTGGATAATTTAGTTATGAATAAACTTATATTTTATATTGAACAGAAATCTACCGTTCCGTAAATTCCACCTACTCGTTCCAGGGGTTAAATAGCAAAGCAGTGGTTTTTCAATTGTCTTGTGCAGAAATGTTTCAGAAGTTCTTAAAATGTTTGATCAAAATTTCATTTTTTAAAAAGACATTTTTGAATCATTTGTTAAAACTGAACATTTTAAGGGGTGTGTGATATCCTTGGGAAGATTGCTTAACTTCTCCAATTCTCATCTTTTTCATCTACAAAATGAGTATAATTAGTAAATGAAAAATAAGTCTTCAATAAATGTTAACTGCATCTGTATAATTCTTATCGTTATATTATTTGCATTTTGATACAAGCTATTAGAAGGCTTCCTTTAAAGCTCTATGACTCAGAGGTTTTGTGGTTTCTTGCTGCAGACGATTCTCAGCTATCCTTTTGCTCAACTCAGTGGAGGATTTCTTTTGAGGGTTCAAACCCCAAACTTGGCCTTGTAATCAGCTGAGCATGGGCTGACCTCGGTCTCCATCACTTCAAGGTAATCCATCAAGAGTGATCACTCAACTCCCAGCCGCTACAGTTCCTGAAAATCTTCTAAGACAGGTGTTCAGATGCCCTGGCCTTGCTATAATAGTAGTGGATGCTTTGGAAATCCTCTGGAGCTGAGTTTTGCTAACACCAAGGTGCTGAGAGGTTTTCCACTGTGGCGTGATCCTGTGTAACTCCTGCTGACTGCATACGCTGCCATCCCTGCAGATTCTCAGCTTCCAGATTCTCTCATGGACCCTATGTCTTCAGAATAGGGAGAAATATGCCACAATAGAATTCTACTTTTGGGATAATTACTGTCTTGTTAATCCAGCGTTGCAAAGGCTGAAGGCTAGAGATTGGGTAGCTCTTGGTTCTCTATTCAGAAAACCAACGTATGTTTCTCCTGCCTACATACTCAGCTCCTCTGAGCAGGAGATAGTCAGGGAGAAGTCCGTCTGAGCTTGACTCAAATGATGTTCCCCTTTGGCTATGTGTCCTGTAGAGATCTGTGGAGCATAATTTTGCTAGTTTTAAATAGTATAAATGTAATATATTTGCATTGTAACTTTTTTTCCAAACATTACTAGTATAAGTATAGAGCATAAAATAAAAAGTTATATATCCCTAACTACTATCTCACCGCCAGGTTTCACCACCCACTGATAGATCTCCTTATAAATCTTTGAGGAAATTTCTCACTCTTATGCATATAACTATGCATAAATGTCTATTTTTATAAAAATATTGAAGGAGTCTTACAATAAATATATAAATATGCATTTTATGTACTTTAGTGTATTTTGGGCATTTTTCCACAACAGCACATTTAGGCTGCTTCCTTCTTTTTAATAAACACCTTATACTTTTATATTAAAAGCTCTCTATATGAAATATATATTATATATTAAAAGCTCTATAACATTTAAATAACATATATATTAAATATATATATAACTTAAATATATATTAAAAGCTCTATAACATTTAATTAAGTTATATATTAAATGCTCTATAACATTTAATTAAGTTTAAAAATTTATTTACCCAGTACTTTATCAATGGATATTAAGATACTTTTTCTTTCTTTGTTTTTTTCATCCTTCCAAACTGTGGTAGGCAGTCTCAAAAGATGGCCCCCAATGAGCATTATCTCCTCGTGTCTACGCCCTTGTGTATTCCCTTCCCTCATTGACTTAGGCTGTCCTGTGTAACAAGAAGACGTTGTGCGAATGGTAACATATGACTTCCATGACTAGGTTATAAAAAGCATAGTGACTTCTGCCTTGTAGTTTCTTGAATTACTCATTCTGGGAGATGCCAGTCAACTTATCATGAGGATCATCCAACAGTTATATTGGGAGGCAAGGGCTGAGGAACTTGGCCCTCTTGCAACTTGTCAGCTCACAAGTCAAACTGGAATTTGATCTTCCAGCCCCAGTCAGACTTTGAGATGATTGCAGTCTCTGTCAATACACTGACTACAACCCCATGAGACAGCCACTCAGCTAAACTGCTCTCCAATAACTAAGACATAGAAACTCTATGAGATAATGATGTCTATTATGACTTTAAACTTTTAAGTTTTGGGGTAATTTTTAAGCACAGCAGTAAGTAACTAATAGACAAACAATGTCACAATGATCATCCATGTATACTTATTTTTGTGAGAATACAAAAGTCTATAAAACAAATTCTTTGGAATAGAATTGAAAATAGTTGAAAAGAACGTGAATTTTAAATTTCACTTAATAATATGCAATTTAATTTAACAATGTCCCACAGTGAATGAGTGGGCTTCCCCATACCTACCCTCGACATTGAAGCTCACACTAGAATCTTGCCATTTTATAACTTTTAAAAAAGTTTTTTTTCTCAATTTGGACTTAGTTATGCAGGAGGCTGAGCACTTAATTTTGCCATTTTATAACTTTTAAAAAAGTTTTTTTTTTTTTTTCAACTTGGACTTAGTTATGCAGGAGGTTGAGCATTTATAAAATATTCATTGAAAATTTATATTTATATTTCTGTTAACTGCCAATTTATGTCTTTACTTGCTTTGTATTGAATTGATTTTTTTCCTATTAGAGCTTTTTGTATAATAAGAAAATTAGCCCTTTTTTATAAGTATGCCTGTTTTTCCCCATTTTGAAATTTTTATTGTAACGTAGTTTATACATCTTTTTAGGGCAGAAAATGTTTACTTTTTGTAGTAAAATGTATCTTTTATTTTTTTATCAATTTTTATTTTAAATTCTGGGGTACACGTGCAGGATGTACAGGTTTGTTACATAGGTAAACATGTGTCATGGTGGTTTGCTGCACAGATCAACCTATCACCTAAGTGTTAAGCCCAACATCTGTTAGGTGTTATTCCTGATGCTTTCCCTCCCCCTGCCCGTACAACACACCCCAACATGTGTTGTTCCTCACCGTGTGTCCATGTGTTCTCATGATTTGGCTCCCATTTATAACTGAGAACATGCAGTGTTTGGTTTTCTGTTCCTGCACTAATTTGTTGAGGATAATGGCTTCCAGCTCCATCCATGTCCCTGCAAAGGATATGATCTTGTTCCTTTTTATGGCTGCATAGTATTCCATGGTGTATATGTATCACATTTTCTTTATCCGGTCTATCATTGATGGGCATTTGGGTTAATTCCATGTCTTTGCTATTGTGAATACTGCTGCAATAAACACACGCATGCATGCATCTTTACAATAGAATGATTTATTTTCCTTTGGGTATATACCCAGTAGTGGGATTGCTGGGTCAAATGGTATTTCTGCTTCTAGATGTTTGAGGAATTGCCACACTGTCTTCCACATGGTTGAAATAATTTACATACCCACCAACAGCGTAAAAGTGTTCCTTTTTCTTAACAACCTCACCAGCATCTGTTGTTTTATGACTTTTTAATAATCGCTATTTTGACTTGCATGAAATTGTGTCTTATTATGGTTTTGATTTACATTTCTCTAATGATAGGTGATATTTAGCTTTTATTCATATGTTTGTTGGCTGCATTAATGTCTTCTTTTGAGAAGTACCTATTCGTGTCCTTTGCCCACCTTTAAAAGGAGTTGTTTGTTTTTTTTCTTGTAAATTTGTTTGAGTTCCTTGTTGACTCTGGATAGAGTCCTTTGTCCATTGGATAGATTGCAAAAATTTTTTCCCATTCTGTAGGTTGTATGTTCACTCTAACAATAATTTCTTTTGCTGTACAGAAGCTCTTTCATTCAATTAGATCCCATTTGTCAATTCGTGCTTTTGTTGCAATTGCTTTTGGTGTTTTCACCATGAAATCTTTGCCTGTGCTTATGTCCTGAATGATATTGCCTAGATTTTCTTCTAAGGTTTTTATTGTTTTGGGTTTTACATTTGAGTCTTTAATCCTTCTTGAGTTTTAATTTTGTATAAGGTATAAGGAAAAGGTCCAGTTTCAATTTTCCACATATGGCTAGCCAGTTCTCCCAGCACCATTTATTAAATAGAGACCCTTTCCCCATTGCTTGTTTTTGTCAGGTTTGTCGAAGATCAGATGATTGTAGGTGTGCAGTCTTATTTCTGAGTTCTGTATTCTGTTACATTGATCTATGTGTTTGTGTAAAATGTATCTTTTAGAAAAAGATTTTAGATTTTTTAAAGCTTTCTCTACCACACTGGGAATTGTTCAAAGGAAAAGTCCCATATTATCTTCTGAGTTAATAAGATACCAGTTTTTTCCTACCAGTAGCAATGACTACAAAATTGGCTCTCAAAACAACAACAAAAAGCTCTGAATTATGGTATTTGCCAATTTCCAAAATGTAAATACTCCCATCATGTCCGATTTCAAGCTGCCAACGTGACTTCACTGAACACAGAGTTAGGAGAAGATGTGCACAGTTGACTCTTGCCAGCTACTTCATTGAACACAGAGTTAGGAGAAGATGTGCACAGTTGACTCTTGCCAGCTACTTCACTGAACACAGAGTTAGGAAAAGATGTGCACAGTTGGCTCTTGCCAGCTACTTCACTGAACACAGAGTTAGGGAAAGATGTGCACAGTTGGCTCTTGCCAGCTGATATATGCCAACTCTAGCACATCACCGCACCAGACACGTATTTTGACATAAGTGTTGAGAGAGATCCAGCTTCTTATTTTGTTCTTTTTTTCTTTTTTTTTTTCCAAACAGCTGAAGTGAATGCTGAAGTACATATAGGAACTGTAAATCTGATTAAAATAGCTATGCTTTTATTCTAACATAAATTTATGTCAGTTATGTTCTTACCTAATATGTGATGTATATATATGTAAGCTTTGACTTCAAGAGAGGGTTTTTGAACACATGTACACAAGAAGGGGAACAACACACACTGGGGCCTGTCAGAGCCGGGGGAGGGAGAGCATCAGGATAAATAATGAACGCAGGCTGGTTTTAATACCCAGGTGATAGGTTGATAGATGCAGCAAACCACCATGGCACACATTTACCTGTGTAACAAACCTGCACATCCTGCACATGTACCCCAGAACTTAAAATAAAATAAAATAAAATTTAAAAAAATGTTTGCAAACCACTGAGCTGAGTCTTTATCAAGATGTGAGGATGGGTGGGGAAGACAAAGATGTGTCTCTAATTCACTTACAAAGTTGCACAGTTTCTCCTTACATCTTCAGTTCTCCCACCCACATAACCCCACATATTTTAAGTAGTAAATGCTCTCATCTTCTGTATTTCTGTTTGTTCGAATTTTCATTTTTTTCCCCTACCGTTAAAAACTCATCTCAGAGTAAAAAAATGAGTGGTTGTGAGGAGTAGGGGGGATTAATACGTGGCACACGAAGAATTTTTAGAGCAGTGAAACTACTCTGTATGATACTGTAATGGTGGATATATGTCATTATGCATTTGTTCCAACCCATAGAATATACAACACCAGGAGTGAGCCCTAATGTACACTAACAACTTTGGGTTATTACAGTGTGTCACAAAAAATATCTCATCTCACATCCTTTGTCATATTAAGGTGCAAATAACTGATGAAAGATTGAAGTGCTACAAGGAAGCTGTAAAGCTGACGGGCTAAAGCTCCAGTTCAGCTTGCAAGTGGGTGTGAGAGTCTATGGCAGCTCACAACCTTCCCATGAATCATCAGAGGATGGGAGCGGAGATGAGAGGTGAGAGGCAAAACTGAAAGAGGAGAGGATTTGATTTGAAGGCACAAGATTTGGGTTCTGGTGGTGGCTCTGTCACTTCCTGGATGAGTGATCTTGAAAATTCCCTGAAACTCGTTTTTCTCACCTGAGTAACAAGCTTAAGAATAGCACCTTCTAGCTACGCTTTAACGAGGATAAATTGAGATAATATATGAGGACATGCTTCACTCATTTTAGTTATACAAAAATGCTGGTTATGGGTCACAAAAAAGGCAGATGTCCTTTTGAAACATTTAGACTCCAGACTGACCATGGGACCAGTCTGCCTGGATTCCATCATTTTTACTCTCCTTTTCTATTACCCCCAAGTGTCCACTTTCTCATCCTGAAATTGGAATAAAAATATTTACTCTCCTGTTGTTTTAAGGATTGAAATAGATATGCCTGTAAAGTAGAGAAGTCTCTGTCTGTCCCCGTCTCCATTCCGGTAAGTGATCAACCAAAGTTGTTGCAATTTCCTTCCAAAATCCACAGGCAATGACATTAACCTGTGTTATGCTCAATCAAAAGGCATGCCCCAGCGACCCAGAAAAGAAGAAACCTGTGACATTCCCACTATTTCCCACAGGGCACTGATAACTTCCTACTTCCCGTGGCTCACCGTGTCCAACCCTCATTCGTTTGGAGCGTGTGCCCCTTGGGTGGGCATGAGGCATTTGCCCCTATCAGTCTATTAAAATTGCACCTAAATTTACCTTAGAGGAAGTAAATTATAAAGAGCTCTTTGGACTGTTAAAAGTGAAGTGATGTATTTAGAAAGCGAGAGAATTTAAAAATACAGAACCACGATCAATTCTGTTTTAACTTGCAATATATAGTTGAGAGCATGGTGTACAGGCGGGAACTAGAAAAACTCTGATTATTTGTTACAATTGTTATATTGCTGAAAAAGGCATTTATTCTTATTTTCTTCACATCTGTTTCCAGTTGCCACTTGTCTTCATGGGTGGAAATAACTTCTTTTCTATGAAGTGGCAGAGTTTCTCTGGGTGTGGGGAGGTTCTGAACCTTGCGTGTGAGTGCTCTCCTTAGTTCAGTAACGAGATCAGTCACCAAGTCACCCCTTTGCTCTCTGGTGATGGCTGCCACCTCTTGTTTTCATGAGAAATGATAAAGCAAATGAGTCAGTGCCTAGGACCCTTCAAGAATGGCACGCAATGTTCAGCTAACCTCAAACCTTAGCTCTAGCTAAGGAGGTTTCAAAAAAAGCCTTTCAGAAACTCTCCTTCCAGAAATACAGGCATGCATCTGGCTTCCTTCTCTTTTTCTCTATTGGCCTTTTATTTGGCTTTCTGGATTTCATTTAACTTCTTAAAAACACCTAAGTATGATTTTTAGTTTGAATAAAAAAGCAGTGATGTAGTAACCTGTGATCTTCCCCTTTAAGGTAAGATTTTGCAAAATTTTATGAAAAGACAATGTGTTTTTGCATAGCAGATGAGGGCAGAAATGTTTACTCTCCTAATTACCAGTTACCTCTTGCTCAACAAGTACAATCTAAGATCTTTTTGCTTATGTAGCACTGTCAATTTCCTTTTTTTTACCTGAGATAATCTTTGTTTCGATAACTGTTTTCATAACCCATGCCATGTTTTTACCTCTGTTGTTTTTCTTTTCTTTTTTTTTTTTTTTTTGAGACGGAGTTTTGCTTTTGTTGCCCAGGCTGGAGTGCGATGGTGCCATCTCAGCTCACCGCAACCTCCGCCTCCTGGATTCAAGTGATTCTCCTGCCTCAGCCTCCTGAGTAGCTGGGATTACAGGCATGCGCCGCCATGCCCTGCTAATTTTGTATTTTTAGTAGAGACGAGGTTTCTCCATGTTGGTCAGACTGGTCTCAAACTCTCAACCTCAGGTGATCCACCTGCCTCAGCCTCCCAAAGTGCTGGGATTACAGGTGTGAGCCACCGCGCCTGGCCCTGGTTTTCTATTTTTTAAACTACAATAATTCTGTTTGTTTTAAATATTTGTAAAGATATGTACAATAAAACTATTCTTAAATCATAGGAGAAAACCAAACATGGAGCAATAGAGCAATTCTAAATGAAATGCAAACCTAAACTACTCTTTTAACAAGCCTTTGTAAATAATCACTTGTTTACAAAGGAGGTGGTAATTCATGTGAGAGGAGTAGGAAGAAAGATTTTGGTCCCTTTGAAATTTTATTATTCTTCTTCTAAGTACATCCTCTAGAAAGAAAGCGAACCAATAGCATTATGGAATTGTTTAGTCGCTAATTGTATTCCATGAGCATTCTTTCTGGTTCACTAGAATTCAGTGTATAAGTCTGGGGACAAAGTGAAACTCTGAAGATACGAGCTTTGGACAGCAGGATGGTGAATAAAGGTGGTGGAAAAGGAAACTTTGATATTGGAGAAACTGGTATAGCTCAGAACATAGAACAGAAAAAGCCAACTATTTGCCCAAAGTATCCGTCTTTTAAAGAGATACAATTTTAATCAAGTGAACAGGTAGGACTTCAGTCTGGGTGTTTATTTTTGTCTATTTATACAAATTCTTTATCACTCAGATCAAAGAATTTGCATTAGGTAGCAGTTGTTTCTATATTTTCTTAAATCAATATACACAATGAATTGTTATAAGATTATAAGAAATGCCGAACTGGATCAGATTTACAATTCATCCACCCAAATCCTACCTGTTTTAGACCAATCCAGGGATATTATGTATGGTGACCTGGTGGTTACTCTCCAGACAATTTTTAAAGTCTAGGATGAGCCTATAAACAAAGCCTAAAATAGTATCTGGCAAGTGTTTGGCTTGGTAATGGTTAATATTTGTTGAACAAACAAGTGCAAGATAAAATCTACCATCATGTAATTATCTACATTCTCTTGAAGCTAATCTTTTGTGTTATGTATTGTGTATGACAAGTCTTTTGTTCTAAGTGTATTACATTGTCTTTTTCCCCTTTTTTTCTTTCCTTTCGTTAAAGCGTATTACATTGTCTTAAAAATTACTTAAGCATCAAGAGAGTTCTTTTCCAGCTTTAGTATTACAGAATTTGATTTGATTAGTCTTAAAGCATTAGACAAGGAGGGAATGACATACCCCCTCATTTGATGTGCTCCCCACCCCAGCTGAACCCCAGTCTTACTCGGAAGTAGAAGGATTCTGTAAACCATAAGAAGACAAACTGTTTTGCAGAGTGTTTTTAGTAAGTAGCCTGGCCTACCTAAAGGATAAATGTTAATTAGTTATGATGTCTTCTTAACACGGAATGTTACAAGATTAACAGGAGCAGATAAGAAAGAGAAGCATAATTGATTAGTAATGCTGGTAAAAGTTTAATCACAGGGAATGATCTATTTCTATGAGGTAATGATTTATTACATAGCTCCTAACAAAGCTTTTATAGTATATATTAATAGCACTTTGAAAGGCCTAAAGGGACTAAAAGAGGAAGGATGCAGAAGCTACTTCCTTTGGCCAACAGAGAATTTGTTGACAGAGAAACTCACTACCATATTTTACAATTTCCAGGAACTGGAAACAGTTGATTAGCCACATCTGTTGTGAGTATGGGAGTGAAGTGAGGAAGTACTTTGCCATATATTCGCTAGTCCTGTACTTTGCCATATATTTCCTAAATCGTGCAAGAATTTGGCTTGTTCTTTTGGGTAAAAATGCAATTAAGAGAAAAGATCTAACTGAAGTTTTTAAATGAAGAAATATACCGGATAGAGCAGGACCCACAAGAAGGTCCTCAGATGAAACAACTCTACGCTAAGGCTATGAAAGTTTTGACCCCAGTGGCCTTCGGAAACAATGCTGGGAATTGAAGATAGGGCTCTAGAGCTTCCTTCCTTCCAGTTTAAACCTGAGAATTTGGTTCATGAGTTAATTTTATTCACACTGAGTGTATCCAAAGAAAAATCAGTTTTTCCTGTATTTAATTGGAAAGCATAACAAGTAGCAAACTTTCAGAACTTTCTTTCCCCCAGTACCTTAATCTCAGGCAGAGGAGCATATTTAAGAAATCATTTTAGATGAAGATTCGAACTCATACCTAACCCACATCAGAAAGTCAGTGTTGTTTTGCATGTGCATTGTTAGAAGAATTTTCCGCCTCTGGCTTCTCCTTGGTAAGGATTCAACGAACTGTAAGCATTCAGAGAACTGCTTTGAAAAGTACTTCAACTAGCAAGAACTGGGATGACTTCAAAATGTCTTTTACTGGTTTTGCGGGTACTTATTTTGGCACTTTTCCTGTGGGGCTGCTTCAAGTTGGAAGCCTTCTCTAGAGAAATGTGCAGAGGATAGCACGCTGCCTTCTTTCAGGGGCTTAGAACTGCTCTTTCTTCTTCTTTTGGACATAGATTAAAAGTTTTGTTGTTACAAACCCCAAGCTACTGCACTATCCCTTGTGATCCTCTTTGGAAAGCACCCTTTGATTACTTTTGGCAAGCTGTCTGTTTCCTCCTGAGATCCTGATACATCACCTAATACCGCGAAAGAATATGAGGCATTTTTAGTGTGATCTGAGTTTTGTACAACCAGAGAGACAGGGAGCGAGCGAGCAAGAGAGAGAGCGAGCGAGAGAGATTCCATTTCCATTAATGGATTACCGGACTTGAGATAGGCTTTGGACTCAAACTTGGTGAAACTCACCCAATAGTTTCGTAGACAGTTATTTTGGATAAACATAGAAATTGTCCCTTCTCTTCTTAAAGCTTGAAACTTACATTTGTTTTATCTGTGTTTCTTCCTGATCATAGGACCCCCAGCCCTCTCAAAAAGTGTAAAAGAGCTGAAACTCACCAGATCATAACATCCAGACACTGAGACTCAGGGCCCCGCGTTCATCATGATTGCTGTCTTATCCATCCCAAGTTCCTGGTTTTCCATACATAGTTACACTTCTTTCCTGCTATATAAAGTCCTAATTTTAGTCAGTCAGGGAGATGAATATGAGACTGACCTCCCATCTCCTAGACATAGCACTTGATTAAAGTCTTCTTCTTTGGCAATAACCATTGTCTCTGTAATTGACTTTCTGTGCTGTGAGCAGCAGGACCTAGACCAAACCCCTCGTGTTTCAGTAACACTGGCAGAGCATGGACTATGGAAAGTGGGCCAGGTAGAGTGAGAGACGCCAAGATCTCTGCCTGCCCCGTGAGATCTACTGCCTGGGAATGGCTTGGTCTGCTGTAGTTACAAGTCTTACTTCTCTGTTTCCAAGTAGGATCATTTAATTCTGCCACATTTTCCTTGGGAAGCTACCACGAAAACTTTCTACCTTCGTCAATGTCGCTATCCTTTCAGTGAAGGTTCTTTTAATTCTTAGAATTAACCTCAGGTATAAGACTATTGCAGCATCCATGCCCTACTACTCCCTTATGAATTTAGAATCAAAGTCATATGTTTTTCAGGTTGGAGGGGCCATTTGCAACTATGTAGTTCAACTTCCTCCTTTCACACCTAAGAAACTGAGGTCTTTGTAGCCAGATGAGGAAGTCCCTCACCTAAACCTCATGGTTAGAGGTTATCATGGGTCCCAGATCCTGTGAAACCCATACTCCTGTTTTCCCCAGTCTAATCTTTCTATTCCGGGACCTTGAACTTGACACGTGGCACTACTTAGATAAGAAGCCTGAGGATCAAAGGCCTCCGTGGAGGGGTTTTGTAGAATGAGATGGGAGATTAGAATAACACGATAAGGGAGAAATGTTTTTAACTTCTGCGGGAATTTTTTCAAGGTATGGTTTGAGGACCGTGGTTTCACCAGGAATCTTGCAATAATCCAGTCCCCTAAAATTCCTGTCATTATTTTGTTATAGGGAGGATATTTTCAGCAAATAATCAGGAGTAGAGGTCATGCACGAGACAGCCAGTCTAGGAAGGCAGTTCAGCTCTCCTTCAGGTTTGCTTTAGTCATGCTATATTAAAAGTTGTGAGAATTTTCCCAGAAAAGAAAGCTATATAACAGAATGTTAAAATTGAAATTTCAACAAGGCATAAAGATAAAATAAATGCAAAATTCTCCAGTAAGTTGCTAAGTCACAATATGTAGATGGTACAAGCGTAATATCTGGGAATGGATTCCAAACCCTTGGATCCCTTCAGAGAATAAAGAGAGGGTTTTTGTGAGCTTTCCTTAAAAGTGACTAGTAGCTGTGCTATGGGGCCTCAGCTTTTTCCAGTTGGGAAAGTTACTGTCTCCTACACCAAGCCCAGCAAACTGGCAGGGGCTTCTGTGGGACTACTCTTAAAGAGCTCAATGTGTGTTTCCAGTATGCCAGAGCACTCTAGACAAGTTGATTCTCTCCTGAAAAGTCTAAATGCAAAAGTTGGTTCATTAGGACTTTGAAGGTCAGGCCAGGAATCCGCTGTTGCATGGGGGCAAAGGTGCTTTGGCAATGTTGCATGGGGGCAAAGATGATCAGGCCAGGAATCCACTTTGCATGGGGGCAAAGATGCTTCATTGTTGCCTGTGAACCAAGAGTTGGTGATGGGGGGTAATAACTGGTGTATAGCCCCTCTGCTGGTGGACCAGAGGCTAAAGAGGGGTGGGCATCCTGGGGGAATGAGGAGTATTACTTAAGTCTTGAGAGTTGATGCTGGAGATGTCTCCTATGATGGAATGTTCAAAGAACCCTTGAAATTGGCTCAACTACATAACCTTTGCTATCTGCCATGCCCAAAGAAAAGGAAGTTGCTCAACAAACCAGATCCCCCTACCTCTCCTCTCTGCTTCACCTAAGGTTATCAGAAAAAATATAAGCTTCTCAGTTAAATTTGAATTTCAGATGGACAACTAATCTTTGGGACATACTTATACTAAAAAATAATTTACTATTCATCTAAAATTCAAATTTAACTAGGCATCTTGTATTTCTATTGACTAAATCTGGTAACCTTACCCCCACTGCACCTTTCTTTGAGCAGCTGGTGAGTAGGTGAATAGTGAGAGGAAGGAAAGAACGAAATTGGCACCGTGTTTTATGCTTCAAAGCTCTTCCCAAAGAGTAAGAAGAAAAGTCAATGGACCTGCCAAATTCTTCAGGGAAGGGCAGAAGAAGAGTGCCCTAATGAATAAATTTTAAAAGGATAGGATGGGAATAATAGATGAAAATTATGTTTTGTGTATACCACAGATCTTTGTTAAATAATCCAGTTCTTTCTATCTAACTTTGTTTATTGAGCTGTTCCTCTCCAGGACCATAATTATTAATTCATCTTGGAATTTGTGCTTTTCAGAACATATTTAGGGAAATTTTACCTTATCATATAACTAAATAATTGTATTAGAGAATCTTGGCAAATCTTTGGTGGGGAACTAGTTTATAAGGTAAGTCCCTTAGGATTTCAAGTAAAAGAAAATTCAACTCAGGCTTAAATAACAAAAGAAGTGTATAGGTTGAGTTATTTGAAAGGCTCAGGTGTAGGCTGGTTAATCTAGAAGCTCAGTTATGCCAGCAAGGACTCCATTTTTATGTTTTGTTTTGTTTTTGTCTTTTCTCTTTACAGTCAACTGTCTAAATATTCTAAGTCTGACTCCCTTGTTTAATAGGGTGGCTTCAACAGGGAACAAAGGAAGAGACAGCAATGCTGTCTTGGCATTCCAAACAGCCTGATTGGTTGGTCACATGCCTACCTTATAGTGAAGTCAATCAAGGCTTTGCCAGGAGGCTAAGAGTGGGTTCAACTTTTACGAAAACACATGAGCTGCATGGGAAAGACCAGATAGATGACTGCCTAGGGATAAGAGTAGGGAGTCCTGAATTATTTTGAGAAAATGAAAGCATGAGAATGAATGCTGGGTCAACTGGCAAGTTTCCACCACCGTTGATTATTTAAATTTCTGTAATTGACTGCCTGCAGGGGAGATACTAAAAACTATTTATCTGTCTGCATGTTTATGCAATCAACCAATCTGAAAGGACCTGGCTCTCAGTGGAGAAGCCCAGCTCCCAAGGATCTCTTGATTGCAAGGTGTTAACTCCTTAGTTGCTATATTGAAGGGTCCAAAAGCTACTAGGGAAGGTGACAGAAGACCATGATGGAGTGGGGCACTCAGAGGACACAGGGCAGTGGCAATTTGCCAACTGAAGCAGAAATATATCAATATATTTGAACAACCGTTATACTTGTACCCATGTGTACCAGCCGAAATTTTTTTTTTTTTTAAACCACAATGTGATTTTGCTTCTGAATAGACTCTCCATTTCTCTTAGTTTTCCCATTGTAAAAAATGAGTGGGTTGGATTAGATGATTTTAACAATTCCTCTGAGAATATTGTGTTGTAGTCAATAACAATTTATATAAATGACCCTTTAATTCTATCATGTACATTGTGATATGTCTTAAATAGAATATCGTAAGCAGTTGTTACAAATTTTAAAATGCAGAGAACCAAATTTCCATTTGAAATTTGGCACGTTAAATTTAACTGAAGTTAAGTCTAAATTTAACTGGATTTGCACACTGAAATTTTCAAATAGATTGTTTTTAAGACCATGAGGGATTTCTTGTTGTTTCTCATTTTCTGTGTTTTGCATTTAAAATGTGAGAAAAAGACAGCCAACTTAACACCTTAAAAACCACTAATGTTGTTTTGACCTTAAGGAGAACTCAGGAGGCACAAAAACAGAAATGGCTAAAGGAAAATTAGAGTTAAGATGGAAGCCATACATTCACCTAAGGATGGTTCAGTGGCTGAAGTTATTCATTTCTGGTAGCTGCCTTTGGCCAGGTTACCCAAGGGTGGGGAGAGAGGAAGGGAGTAGTAGACACAGGTCATTCCCACTTTCCCACCCCCACGGGTTCAAATGCCCTCACAGGTATGGGTTTTTCTCCAGGGTTTCACCTGCCACTATAACACTTTCTGAGAAGTCTACCCGATCTCTTAGTTTTTCACCTGGCTTGTCATCTTAGATACAAAAACCTCAGAGGACAAATTTTTTTCCTAAAATAAATGGGAAATCAGCAACAATGGTGATGCTGTTTCCTACCTCCCACCCCTTTCTTTGTCCTCCTTTACCCATCTTGCCCAAATCAGTTGATCATCCCTGAGGGCAGGGTTGCAGGCCCTAAAATTATAAGCAAGAGGAAATAATAATATAGATTATCTTTTTCTACAGAGACATGAATGTTTGTAGTATTTTGAATTTGTCTGATGGAGCATTTCAAACATTTGCAGATCTAGATTTGTAGATTTTTCTGAACAAGTTGCCAAAGCTATCAAAGTTAAGACAAGCTCTTGACGTTTGAAGAGAGAACTGCTTGTCTAAAGCTAGTATTTTCTATCTTCGGAGCAAAACCAATGACTAAGTAAATCCCTAAGTCCCCCTCCTTCTCTTTATATATAATCTCTGATATAGTTGTATGTGTATACACATCTATGTTAATCAACTCAGATGAAAAACTTTACTTAGAGAAACTTCTACGGAAAAAGAGCCACAGGTATAGGGATGAATGATCTTATCTTTCTAAATGTGTTTTCTATTATAGCAGTGGATATAGATAAAAATGCATTCATAGTGCTTTTAACAAAAATAGTTCTGAAATATAATTTATAAAATTTGTTGCCCAAAGGCTAAAATAAATTTATTAGCCATAGATGAGTACTCTGGTTCTAATAGGTCTGCATATGTGGGTAAGTATATATCGTGCCTAATATACGTTATATATAGTTTATATATATTCCTCTAACAACAGCTTAATAAACATTGTCTCCACAATTAAATTATTTTAAAATCAAAATTCATTTTTGAATATTTATAGATCTGTCTCAGTGCATACAGGGACAAAAAAGAATATAAAATAAAAACAAACATTACTTGTAAGACCGATATAAGTCACCTCACTTACTGAGTTCTCAATAACCTCAAGTTAAATAACGTTATTTTCATTTTACAGATAAGAAAACTGAAGGAGAAAAATGTTAGTAACTTGTCCAAGGTCTCACAGACTTTGCTAGGGGTAGGCTGTTATGGTTTCAAACTCAATTTTTTTAATTCTAAAGCCGTTACATTTTCCACTCTATCATACTATATATTTTTTTACTTTACCCCCCTTTTTTTTTCTTGGTAAGGGGAACTAGCTATGTTGTCCAGGGTGATCTTGAACTCCTAGCTCATGCAATCCTCCTGCTTTCAGCCTCCCTAGTAACTGGGACTACAGACACGCCACTGTACCCAGCTCATTATTATTATTATTATTATTGAGATGGAGTTTCGCTCTTGTCGCCCAGGCTGGAATGCAGTGGTGTGATCTTGGCTCACTGCAACCTCTGCCTCCTGGTTTCAAGTGATTCTCCTGCCTCAGTCTCCCGAGTAACTGGGATTACAGGTGCCAGCCAACATGCCTGGCTCACTTTTGTATTTTTTTTTTTTTTAGTAGAGACGGGGTTTCGCCATGTTGGCCAGGCTGGTCTCAAACTCCTGACCTCAGGTGATCCACCTGCCTCGGCCTCCCAAAGTCCTGGGATTGCAGGCGTGAGCCACTGTGGCCGGCCCCAGCTCATTATTTTTAAGGCATTCCTCATTGTAATTTTCCAGGGAAATAGGAAAAAAAGATTGGAAATAGTGGAAAAGTCAAATAAACAAACCCTAGTAATAGCAATGATATTAGTCGTATTTATAGTATTAAAAATTATTACCTGTACAGCCTAAGGAGTCATTGAGGACTATTTTATAAAGCCAGTTAACCAAGAGACACATTAGAGGCACATTTTTACAATTCTCTACTTGGCTTAAAATATGACTTTAGTAGCATGAAAATGCACAGAACACTTATCATTCCATTGTATAGTATGCTATGTCTTTGTCATACTTGAAAGCATTTCTCAAAAAGATGTCCGAACCTTCAGAAAATGTATATTCCCTCAGAAAAAAAAATTGTTCTATATATGTTAGCTCAGGTTTGCACAGAAGACCCCAAAATGGGATTAGGCAAGAACTGGGGGAGGGAGCTAGATGAGATGGGGAGAACCCTCAGACTGAAGTCTGATTTGCATGGGGAGAAAAGAGGAAAGGGAGGAGAACTGGGTACCCAGATTGTTTTTCACAGGTCGTTTTGTGAATTCAGTTGAGATAATATATGTGAATGATTTAACAGTTCCCGTATGCTAAATATATACTCCATAAACAGGTTTTGTTTTTAATTTCAATTTTTAGAAATCATTGCAATGAGAATTATAGATACTTGGTGCAAGTCATCTGCCCTGTGCATTTTTCTTATACCAAAGCCGTACCGCTACAATGGAAAATTTATGCCAGACCAGTGGTTCTCTTTCCTTGACTGAGTAGTGAGCAATCTTCAGACATCCTTGAAGCTAAACACTTTCTAGGTAAACCCAAAGGAAAGCGAAAGCATTCGGAGTCAACCTTTTGCTCTTATGTCTGCTTAAATAAAAATTTTATTCTAGAAATATTTTACTTTAAAAATCTTCTTAGTTTTATAAAATGTCATGCTCTTTGCAAATATTTTAGAATAGAACATTTGGAATAAACAGTAAAACTCAAAGTATTATTCTGTCCAACCAATTCTAATTTACACTTAAAAGTTGAACTATTTTAAAATAAAATAAAAGTTGTGTCTACATAAACAAATTAAATTGACCTTTGATTTAACAGACAAGTCGATTTAGTAAAAGTACAATTGAAGCTTTGAATCAAAACAATGATTTGCTATGTTTGATATGAGAACAAATATTATTTGATTGAGCTTTAATTTACATAATTTTTCCAGAACTTAAATTATATCAAAGTCATGGATGTTAAAATTGGACATGACATTTAAAAACTTCCTATTTTGACTTTGAAGGAAAAGGCAAAACTTGTACATATTATTGTAATATAATAAATATACAAAATAAATATATATATTTTATATAATAAATATATAATAAATATTTGTTTTATGTGATACATGACATTTATTTCAGCATCCTTTATTTTAACATTTTGAAAAAGTACATGCTCATTATAGAACATGTAAAATATTCAGAAAAATATGAAGAAAAACAAATTAAGGAGAAAAATTAATTTGTCTTTGGTTCTACTACCTAGAACAGCCTTTGTTAACATTTTAATATATTTCCTAAATAAAGTAAGCTGGGATAATCGCTCTTTAATGTTAAAAATAAATGTTAGGATTAATACTCTAGTATCATGTTCTCTTATCCAAAATTATGTTTAATTTTTCTCCTTGGTTGTGGGTCAGTAATTTTTTTTTTTTTTTTTTTTTTTTGAGATGGAGTCTCACTCTGTTGCCAGGCTGGAGTGCAGTGGCACAATCTCGGCTCACTGAAACCTCTGCCTCCCAGGTTCAAGTGATTCTCCTGCCTCAGCCTCCCGAGTAGCTGGGACTACAGACACATGTCACCATGCCCAGCAAATTTTTGTATTTTTTAGTAGAGATGGGGTTTCACCATGTTGGCCAGGATGGTCTCGATCTCTTGACCTTGTGATCCACCCACTTTGGCCCCCCAAAGTGCTGGAATTACAGGCGTGAACCACCATGCCCACATGGTCCGTGATTACTAACTCATTATTTTACTTCATAACATCCTTAACTTCTCTTAAAAGTGATACATAGAAAATGTTGTTTTTTACTTAAAGTAACTTTAAATCAAGTTTCTATGTTTGGGGCAGTTTATAATGTACTACATAGAAAAACCCTTGTCTCTTAAAACTACAATTGGGAGCTGCTATTAAAACGAGGAAATCATTAACATGAATGTGCCTTCCAAAAGTGTAAATGAAGTTTCAGAAAGACAAGAGCATTGTCTACCAAATTTCTTCTGCACATGGCCCAGGGCAGCTCATTGTCTTAACAAGTAACTTTTAATAAAGAAGATGGTAAAAGTTTAAACTCCTAATGCCAGTTTAGGTTCCATATCTATATTTTGTGTCACAGGCACAAAATCTAGAGTGTGAGATTTGGGATTACATTTACTTTTCTTTCTTTGTTGCCATAGATACATAAGAAATCTGTGACCAGAAAAATTTTAAAGGATAGAGAAAATGAGATAATATAATTTAGTACGTATCTACCATTTTTTTGATTTTAATTTTTTTGAGACGGGGTGTTGCTCTGTTGCCCAGGCTGGAGTGCAGTGACACAATCTTGGCTAACAGCAACTTTCGCCTCCCAGGTTCAAGCCATATCTACTCTTTCTAAAAAACGTTTTCCGGTGAAGGACGCTGTCATAGGTGTGATAGCATTTGTGCTTTAGGGTGGATTTGGGTGTTAGATAGGTAAAATAGATAACTGTCCATTTCCTGTGTGAAACATACTTTTGAATCGACTACAGGCTTCAAGTGGCCGTCAATGGGATAGAAAATGCCATTTGTGATAGATCACAATTAAGAGATTATATAACAGAAAAGAAAACATGTTACAGTTTTTGGAAAACATTATATTTTTAATAAAATGAACTTCCTCTTCCCTCAAGAAGCATCTTTGTTTTATATATATATTAATTGTGAATAGGCAAAGGATTTGTTTATTTGAGATATTTGCTTTGGAAAAAATAAGAAAAATAATTTGAGTGAAAATGATTGCAATTAGGCAAAGGTAGTGGGGAGAGAGAGAAAGAGAGAGAAAATCTGGGAATGAGAAAAGAATACAGTGAAGTGGAAAGACCATGAGCTTTGCGATCACATAGGTCTGAGCTTCACTGAAATTGGGGTTTCATTTTTGGTTCATTACATTCATAATTACGTGAAATGATTCCTCTGAGGACTATTTTCTTCATCTATAAAATGGGACTGTTTCTCAACTATCATTTATTAAACTCTTAGTATGTACCAGGTAATTTGCTGAATTCCTTACATTTTCATCTTAATTAATTAGAGGTACTACTGTTTTCTAAGGCAAGTATAATTTTTCCTATTTTATAGAGAGAAATCAGGCTTAGGAGAGTTATGAAACTTGCTCATCTTCCATAGCTAATTAATGGCAAATTCAGATCTGTCAGTGTTCTTTAACCACAATGCTATCTTACCCTCCCAATGGTAACAGTTAAGTCATAACAAAAATTATGAATTGACGATTTAAACATTTTATATCATGGTAGTTGAGATAACGTTGTTCTTTTTGGGAAGTGCCAGCAAGGGAAAATTAGTCAGAATAGCATTTTGACAGCTGTCTTATTTCGTCTTCTGCTGCTGTAACAGAATATCACAGACTAGGTAATTTATAAAGAAAAGAAGTTTGTTTGGCTCATGGTTCTGGAAGCTGGGAAATCCAAGAGCATGGTGCTGGTATCTGATGAGGGTCATTCCATGACAGAAGAGCAGAAGGTGGAAGGGTAAAAGAAAGGTGGAAGGGACAGACAGCCAAAGTCCCATAATAACTAACCTATTCCCATAATAATGGCATTAATTCATTCATAGGGGTGGAGCCCCCCAACCCAATCACCTCCTGAAGGTCCCACCTCTCAACACTATCACAGTGGCAATTAAATTTCAACAGGAGTTTTGGCGGGGACTCTTATACCACAGCACTTCATCCCTGTTGCCCCAAAATTCATCTTTTTCTTAGTACAACATGCATTCATTCCATCTTAATAGCCTTCAAAGTCTTAACTCATTCTGGCATCAACTCAAAAGTCCAAAGTTCAGAGTCTCATCTAAATCAGGTAAGAGTGACACTCAAGGTATAATTTATCTTGAGGCTAATACTCTTCAGCTGTGAGCCTGTGAGATCAAAACAAGCCATCTACTTCCACAATACAATGGTGAGACAGGCATAGAATAGACATTTCCATTCCAAAAGAGAGAAGCAGGACAGAAGGGGTAACTGGTCCCAAGCAAGTCCAAAACCCTGCAGGGAAAGCAACATTAAGTCTTAAATCTAGAGAATAGTCTCCTTTGGCTCCATGTCCTGCATCCTAGGTACACTGAGGTGGGAGTTGGGCTCCCAAGGCCTCTGACAGCCCTGTCGCTATGACTTTGCTGGGCTCAGCCCATGCTTTAGCTCGCTCAGGTATCCTATAGTTCTGTAATCTTGGGGGTCACTCCACTTGCACAGCTCCACCAGGCATTACACTTTGAAACCTAAGTGGAGGCAGTCATACCTCACAGCTCTTGCATTCGTCATGCTTACAGACTAAATACCACGTGGGCATTGCCAAAGCTTATGGCCTGTACCTTCTGGAGTAGTGGGCTGAGCCACTTGAGTCACAGCTGGGGCAGCCAAAGAATGCTGCACCGGAATGTGGGGATCAGAGTCCCAAAGTGGCTCTTGGCAACGAGCCTGTGTAGGGAACCCTGGGTCCATCCCCCGAAATGATTCTGACCTCTGATGGGGAGTGTAGCCTTAAAGATCTCTGAAGTGCCTTTGGGGGCTTTCTCCCACTGTTTTAATGAATAGCGCTTGGCTTTTTTTTTGTATCCATATTCATCTCTTTTTAACAATACATCCTTAATATTATCTCCCAAACACACATTTTCACTGTTTACCTAGCCAGTCTGTGAATATTCTGTCTTTATGTTCTACTTCTCTTTTAATTATAAATTTCATCTTTAAGTCATTCCAGTATGCAGTTAGAAGTAACCTTTTAGCAGTCTGAATGCTTTACTGCTTAGATATTTCTTCCACCAGATATCCTGGTTTATCACTCTTTGAGCTCTGCATTTCATAAAGTCCTAGAACATGGACACTATTCTGCCAGAGTCTTTCCTACTTTATTAAAAAATTTTTTTTTTATTTTTTGAGATGGAGTCTCACTCTGTTGCCCAGGCTGGACTGCAGTGGCACGATCTTGACTCACTGCAACCTCTGCCTCCCAGGTTCAAGTGATTCTCCTCCCAAGGTTCAGGAGGTTCACTGTCCTCCCGAGGTTCACTGCAACCTCTGCCTCCCAGGTTCAGCCTCCCTAGTTGCTGGAATTCCAGGTGCATGCCACCATATCCAGCTACCTTTTTGTATTTTTAGTAGAGACGGAGGTTTCACCATGTTGGCCAGGTTGGTCTCGAACTCCTGACCTCAAGTGATCCACGTGAGTATAATGCTGAGCCACCACCCCCGGCTCCTACTTTCTGACACTAATGGCCTTTACTCCAGTTTCCAATACCTTGTTCTTAATTTCTCTCTGACATCTCAGCAGAATAGCCTTTGCTGTCCACATTTGTATCAACATTCTGCTCACGACCACGTAAGTAATTTCTAAGAAGATTCAGGCTCTTACTAGTTCTGTGGTCTTCTTCTGAGCCCTCACTAGAATCACCCTTACTGTCCATCCACAGCAACCTGTGCTTTTTCTAGCCTACTCCTCAAATTCTTTTAGCCTCTATCCATTACCCAGGTCCCAGACCACTTCCACATTTTCAGATATTGCTTGTGGCAACTGATACTTCTTGGTATCAGTTTTCTTAGTTTATTTTCTGCTGCTATAACAGGATACCAAAGTCTAGGTAACTTATAAAGAAAAGAAGTTTATTTGGCTCACAGTTCTGTAAGTACAAGAGCATGGCACCAGTACTTGGTGAGAGTCATCCCATGGCAGAAGTGAGAAGGGTGAGAGAGAAAAAGAAAAAGAGGATAGAACTCCTGTGATAACTAGCCCACTCCTATGATGATTAAACCACTGCTGCAATGATGGAATTAATCCATTTGGGAGGACAGAGCCCTCTCGGCCCAATCACTTCCCAAAGGTTTCAGCCGTCAGCACTGTCACAGTGGCAATTAAATTTCAACATGAGTTTTGGCAGAGGCATTCAAAACACAGCAACAGCCTTTATGGAATTTATCTTCTGATCAATTGTTTGACTTCATAATCCCACTCTCACTCTCTCTCAAAAGGGCATAGTCATATAAGTTACTTATTATCTAATGTGGAAAATAGGTTTGGAGTTTGTGGAAAGATTTATAATACCCTGACAGTAGCCGGTGGAACTCCTGACTATCACACAGTTATTAGAAATCACTATTTTTGGTTATTAGTCATATTGGATCTGTATTCAGAAAAGTCTCCCATTTAAATAGAAAATCAATGTCACACCAAGAAAGGGCTGAATGGGAATCAAGTAAAGGATATTGCGTCACTTATTTCTCTAGTCAAATACAGCTGGAATAATCAAAAACATTAGAGGACAGTGGCAAGATTGTTCCTAATGACCTGTGACTGTAATAGACTCCATGTCCCTCATAGTTACAGCATATCAGAAGCAAAAGGTATTTGAGCAAAAATATGAGTATAAAAATTTAATATTTCCTGATGTAAATGACAAGTTGATGGGTGCTGACGAGTTGATGGGTGCAGCACACCAACATGGCACAAGTATACATATGTAACAAACCTGCACGTTATGCACATGTACCCTAGAACTTAAAGTATAATAAAAAAAAATTTAATATTTAACATTTGTAAATGTTTTTCATTTTAATTTTAATTAACGGAGAGATTTTTCTAGCATGTTCAGTTTGGTTCAACAATGATGAGTGCTTGATATGGAAAAAGCAAGCATATGGCTACACAAAAATGAAGACGTGGCTTCTTCTGTTCCCCACCCCCAGGGAGGAGGGAGCTCTCTTCTTACCTGGTAGACAGACATGGCACTAGATGCGTCACTATGCAGCATACAGTAGTTGCTATGCTAAGAGACATTATGGAAAAATAAAGGTCCTACCTGCATGCTGAAATGTTCATCACCATTTTCAAATTTTAAATGCATAGCAGTTCTAAAACTGTTGCTTTTGAGGAATTGGGTACTTGTAAAGGAAACAGAGGGTCATCCTAGAAAGAATCAAATGATTACTAGGGGAGGTCTCAAGGCCAATGTAGGGACTGTACTCACAGATCAGAAACACAGTAATTGAAAAACTAGAGGACCTACAACTCAGAAATGATGTTTTATAATAAATTTAGCTACTATTTTTATCTTGTGTACATCATTGAAAGTCTAAACTAAATTTTAGCTTTTTTTATTTCTACAAAATTAATGTATGTTATTTTTGGAAAATACAAGTAATGATAAATATAAAAATCAACTGTAACTTCACAAAGTTAACATTTTGCTGTATAGGGTTCCAGTATTTTTGCATTTGTAGATGAATAAAATAGTCACAAATATGTGGTCATCCTATAGATATAGTTTTGTAGTGTGCTTTTTTCACTTAATTTCGTTGGATTTATTTTTAACGTCTTTCCACTTCAGTATATGGTACAGTATTTTTAAAGACTGCATAGTATTCCATTGTAAGAAAGTACATGAAATTTAATTTACTCAGTCAATTTGGACATTTAGATTGTTTTCACTTTTCTACTTTTATGAACAATGTTGCAATGAAAATACATGTGCATATATCTTTTCACCTGGCTATGATTTTCTAGGGTAAAATCTTAGAAGTGGAATTGCTTTTGATACAGGTTTCTAAATTTTTTCTACAAAGCTTAATCAATTTACACTCAATAAGCTTCCCTCATACCTGCAGACCCAATCCTGGTCAACCTTAGTATTTAATGTTTCACTTTTTGTCAGTTTAATAGGTAAAACCGTATTTTGTTTTTTTAATATTATGTATTATGCTAAATATAAATGTACAAACTTTTTGGCAATATTCTTTTCTATGTTTGAATTATTGTAGGAAGGACACATTGATTTGAAATCCTGAGGACTAAGTTATACAGTTCTGTGTTGACTTTTATTCAATTCTTTACTAATTTTCTGATTTTTAAGCTATTTCTATTAACATACACAAGTCAGGTGTGAATTGCATAAACATCTTTTTATTAGAAAAAAGGTAGCCATTCTCATCTATCTTCAAGTGCTCTGAATCTGTATTTTTGCTTTAAACATGAAACCACAGGCCAAGTTTCGTTTCTCATTTACCACTTCTCCACCTGAGTTGTCAGTTTTGCTTTTGCTCTAACCCAAGGGCAAATGAAAGGGCATCTCATTAAATCACTGTGCTGGGCAAGGTTCATGTATCGTTACCTACTTTGCTTTGCATACTTTTTAGTTTGTCATTTGGAAATAAATTTAAACCTAATACTGTTCAAGATGTGTTCTTGTGTTTAAAATAATGAGTCTATACTTTTAAAGTCTTACAGATTTTTAAGACTAGAGAGTCTTAAAATCTATAAAGACAATGATAGCATTTTCATTTGAGGATGCTAATGTGAACACTTTAAGAAAATGTAACAATGTTTAGGAAGTAACCATATCAAAATAACAATTACGTAAGTGACTTGTATATGGACTAAGTATGGGCTTCTTCTAAACACTGGAAAAGACCAAGGAAAATTATTTGACTTGTCATTTTCCTTGTATATACTAAGCTCTTCTTGGGTGTCACTATTTCATTCTTTGATTTAAAAAAAAAAAAAAGCAACTAGGTGGATTCTAAACTCCATGAAAAACAAGTTCTGCTTCTACCTTTTAAACTCCTATAGAGTCGAGTAAAGTGATATACATATATCACTCTATATATTTATTGTGAACAAATACGAATGCCCAGGCTGGAGTGCAATGGCACGATCTTGGCTCACTGCAACCTCCACCTCCCGGGTTCAAGTGATTCTTCTGCCTCAGCCTTCAAGTAGCTGGGATTACAGGCATGTGGCACCACGCCCAGCTAATTTTGTATTTTTAGTAGAGACATGGGGTTTCTCCCTGTTGGTCAGGCTGGCCTCAAATTCCTGACCTCAGGTGATCCACCTGCCTTGGCCTCCCAAAGTGCTGGGATTCTAGGCATGAGCCATCATGCCCGGCCTCAACCTTTGTTTTTTTTTTTATATAGAGAGGGGTGTCACTATGTTGACCAGGCTGGTCTCAAACTCCTAGCCTCAAATGATCCTCCCATCTCGGCCTCCGAAAGTGCTGGGATTACAGGCCTGAGCGACTACACCCAGCCATGTTCAACCCTTTAGTAGAAATTTCAATGCATTTATATGCTTTTTGTAATTGCTGATGTATTTATGCATACATATGCCATTTTATTTTGTGTTTTTTATTTACTATGCTTTTTCTTTGCTGTATTTTCTCCTTTCCTGCATTCTGTATTTTATCAGTGGATAAAATAGTTATATTCATCTCAAGCACTTCAGTCTGAATATTAACAGCAACATTCAATAGATGCTTTTCAGCTGCAACTGTATACAGTATGTTTGTGGGTTTGTGCATGTGTATAAGAGAAAGAAAAGCTTGGGTGCAGTGGCTCATGCCTGTAATTCCAGCACTCTGGGAGGCCAAGGTGGGCAGATCACTTGAGGTCAGCAGTTTGAGACCAGCCTGGCCAAAATGGTGAAACTCAATATCTGAAAAAAAAAAAAAAAAAAAAAAAAAAAAAAAAAAAAGGAGCCTGGCATGGTGGTGCACACCTATAATACAGCTACTCAGGAGACTGAGGCAGGAGAATCGCTTGAACCCTGGAGGCGGAGGTTGCAGTGAGCCGAGATCACACCAAAGCACTCCAGCCTGGATGACAGAATGAGTGAGACTCCATCTCAAAAAAAAAAAAAAAAAAAAAAGAGAAAGAAAGAGATTTTGTGAATGTGTAACTGCAATATGCCTGTTTTAGAATCCACCAGTTACAATAAAAAGATTTAAGAATTTTTATGGCTGTCATGGTGCATTGTGTACGATAGACATTTTGCATTCACAGTTTGATGTTTGAAATTTTGATTGAAACTCCACAGCTGTATGACATAAAAAGCAGACATTTAAACCACTGACCTATGAGGTGATACGAAATGAGTCACTTAACTAGTGAGTCAGGCCAAACACTTAGGATAGATACCTCCTTTCAACTTTTCTTTTTATACATTTTACAGTAGCTCTGAAAACATTACATTTTATTCAATTCGTATGAAGTAGATTATATGCTATATTGAAGTTGGCAAATTTAGGGATTTGTGGAGGTTTTACAATGGATGATTATGAAATACAAAGTATATACTATATATACTCTGTAAGGAAAAGAGCAGTATTGCTTGCTGAAGGCTTTGCCACAGATATTTTTTACATAAAAATAAAGTCTCTAGTCATATGTAATTTTTGATGCATAAAATGTTATTTTCTCTGTAAACATCACAATAATAGTTTATATCTCCTGTTTTGTATATAATTAAGAGCAGATGAAAGAGTGCATTTATAGTGTACAGATCACAAATATGCTAGGCAGGAGCACTTTTTTTCTGTTTTATTTTGAACTAATAGAAATACAGAAATAAAATATTTTAAATCAGAATTGATAGGACCTAGCAAGTAAAAATGTTAAATTTCCTATCAATGTTGACAGACATGAGGTACTCATAGATGATGTTTAACTCTCTCTAACATGAGAGTGTTAGAAAACTAGTTAAGTATTATATATATTTAATTAGCAAATAAGAAAAATCACTGAATAATATCAAATTGACGAACATCCTTTACTAGGTTGGCAGATAATGATAATAATAATATGAATATTTTGTCATAGATCTTTAAGCACATGCAGCTAACTCAGAAAGTTTCACGGTAACTTGAAAGTACCTTTGGATCTTAGAAATTTGGTGCTTATATACATAAACCAGAAATGTTTTAGTTTAGTAATGTCTGTAATGTCTGCCCAACGGGCAGAATACTTTTCCCCTACTTTTAGATTAACAATGAGCATTTTATGTAAATTTACATTTCACTACCATTTACCTTGTCATGAGAACTTTTATGACTAGTTTGATACTTTGGATATTTAAAGTAGGGTTTTTTTGTTTTGGATTTTGTTTTTAATGCTGTAGGTTTATCGTAGGATGCAATTTCCACTTGTCATATATGTTTAGGAAATACAGCTCTATTAAGGAAATGGCAAAGCTAAGAAGAACCAATGAGTGTAACTCACCCTAGGGTGGATTTTTTACATTTACAATATAAAATCAAGTCACTGGCACAGTTGTTTTTCCCTGTACACTTATATATAAAGTCTAGTCATAATCGTTTACCTCTAAAACTGATAAAAACAAAGAATGTTGGCTCAAAAAAAAACCTTTAAATAATAACCAGCATTTGTAGGGGAAAATCAAATCCACATCAAACTCCGTGAAAGACAAAAGGAACTTGCAGTGGTCTGTAACCGTTCGCAAATATTTTGGTAGTTACAATCATCCTCTTGCTTTTTCTTCTGTGGCACCTCTTTTTCTAACGGGACTGGAGCCGTTATCTTGCTAGCAGGTTACACCAGTGGTCTGGTTTTAGAAGCAAATTTGTAATTCGTTTAGTTTTGGCTGGCTTTTATGAATGAGCTCTGTAGGAAAATAGATTCTTTGTGGCATG
This sequence comes from Theropithecus gelada, assembly GCF_003255815.1. Classification (NCBI taxonomy): domain Eukaryota; kingdom Metazoa; phylum Chordata; class Mammalia; order Primates; family Cercopithecidae; genus Theropithecus; species Theropithecus gelada. The sequence goes on along the minus strand of NC_037669.1, from coordinate 18,621,253 downwards.
CACATTTGACAAGTCATTTCTCACTTCTGAGATCGCTAGGTAGAATAGAGAGTGATTTGAAGAGTCAAGATGAATCACAGAGGAAGATTTTTTTCCACTCACCTTATCATCATACTGTGCATTTCTGCATCTATTTAAAAATTAACTTGTGACCCCTAGTAATAGTCCATTCTCAGTCACGCACATAGCTTGCCTTTAAGACTGTTGTTATAGCTTTTCACCACAGAAGTGATTTTGACTTGTTAAGAGTGGACAGGTTAAGAAACTCCCAGGAATATCAGGTTAGTTTCAACCTTTCAATACAGCCCAAATGGAGTAAATGTGTTTGGGACAATATTTGCGACCATGCCTGCCTTGAGTACATTTCTTTTAAAATTAATTGTAAAGTATCAGACAACACATTACCTAGGATTTAATGGAGAGCTTTTCTGGGGTAAGTTAAAAAAGTTGTTTGAGAAATGCTGGAGAGATCACTATACTTTTATAGGTGTCATTTACATCCTCACAGTAACTTTGAACTACTTATGCAAATGACAACAAATAATGTTAATCTGTAGTGATTTCCTTGTGTGTTACGCTGAATTGTAAAAATTTTATTTCGTTTTCCTAACTTTGGATATAACTGGCAAGGCATGATTGTGTTAGGACGAAAGAGTAATTTTCTGGAAATTCTTGGCAATGCGTTGATTTGTTCTTTAATGATATTAAATTATCACAAACTAGCCTTTAGGCTAGTTTAATTCAGATAATAAAAACAATGAAAAGTTATAAATATGATTCTGTGTTTCTATGTATATCTGTATGTATATGTAGAACATCTAAATATGTATAGAAATAGAAATTGTTCAAATTAAAAATGGAGAAATATTATGGTTTTTTTTTTTTTGAGATGGAATCTCGCACTGTCACCCTGGCTGGAGTGCAATGCCCCAATCTTGGCTCACTGCAACCTCCACCTCCTGGGTTCAAGCGATTCTTCTGCCTCAGCCTCCTGAGTAGCTGGGATTACAGGCGCCTGCCACCATGTCCGGTAATTTTTTGTATTTTTAGTAGAGACAGGGTTTCACTATATTGGCCAGGCTGGTCTCGAACTCCTGACCTCATGATCCACCTGCCTCGGCCTCCCAAAGTGCTAGGATTACAGGCCACTGCACCTGGCCTATGGTTTTAAAAATATGCAAAATGTCAGACAACTAAATAATTTGTAATACATTTTTAATGCTATTATAATATAATGTAATACTGTAATATAATGTAAATGTAAATTACATTTCATACCAGCTGAATCCATATATAACAAAATAATGTACAAACTTAAGCTTTGAACTTTTTTCTATTAGAGTTATATTACCTACAAAATTATAGCTATTTTTTTCTTCCACGACTGGTACATTATGAATATAAACTACACTAAGATTTTATTAAAGCCTACAATTATTATATCTATTTAAAGTATTAAGAAACCGATAATACATATTTTTTGGTATTATTTTAAATATTCTCAGCAAAATTAAAGTGAAGAAGTAGAAATAAAACAAAATCTCAGTATTTTAAAAATGAGAATGATTAAGAATTATTTGATGTTAGTTTGAAAATTTGTAAGTAGTCAATTAATAATTAATAACAATTAATTAATAATCAATAATTCATGTTTGCCAATTTATAAAACCAAAAACTATTTTCAGCTTTTAATTAGGCTACAAGGAGATGTTCGATATTTCAGGTTTCTCTTAATATGAAAGATACATGAGATGAAATTAAATTGGCTAGTCTTTGAAAGGATTCTAAGTTTTTTCTGATTTTCAAATCTAATATTTAGAAGTAAAATCACTTTATATAGTAACTTTTTACAGTATCCTTGATAATTCTATAGACATAGATATTACCCACTACATTTAGGTATGAAAGATTAAAATGACCTTATTAGTATCATAACATTAAGGGTGAAGCTAAAATTAATAGGCCAGGTTTTCTCCTTTCCCAACCAATAACTTAGCTGATTGATTCAGCTATTTTTTAAAGGCAGTGTTTTTCAAAGGCAGTAACTTTCATGATTAGTAACGGTGTTTTTGCTGATTTATTTTAAAGAAATGTGTGTCTTCTACCTTCTATATTTTGTTTTTGTTTAACTTTTGGAGATCTATTCAATCGCATTGAATTTAGTTTTGAAGTTTTCCAAGAATATTTAATTTATTTGTTATTATTTACATGGTCTTTTTTTCTATAACCATAATAATTTACTAAAAGGTTATTAGAATTAGGATTAATATTAATATGTTGTTAGAAATTAATACAGTTCAGCAGAATACTTATGTAAGGAAATTATACTTTTATTTAATAACAATTTAAGAAAAATTAACAAGTTTGCCAATTTATAAAACCAAAAGCTCTATTTTCAGCTTTTAATTAGGCTACAGGGAGATGTCCAATATTTGAGGTTTCTCTTAATATGAAAGATACATGAGATGAAATTAAATTGGCTAGTCTTTGAAAGGATTCTAAGCTTTTTCTGATTTTCAAATCTAATATTTAGAAGTAAAATGGTAATTCATTCAAGTCAACAGTGGAGGTAAAAACATAACCCACTTTCCCTTGAATCAAAAGATGTTTACAGTAGCATGCTTGCTGCTGCAGAGTCTTTTGTGGTTGCCACTCTAATTACATGTTTTTCACATCAAAGTCTTCAAAAGTAATACAGGTACAAATTGACTCAATAACTATTTATTGGGTAAAGGAATTCAAGAAGGTTTCTGTGTATGGAAAAAATGTATGTAAAATACAAGTGATATCTTTGTTAGAGATTTTCTACTTCAGCTGAATACAGAGCAGCCTGTCTCCCTATATTACTGGATCTTATCTTGAAATTATAGGCACCAAGCAAATGATGCTATAGGGAATGTGTAGCACTAACATTTTAATTAAAATACAAAATGATAATCTGCATTGGGATAGAGTTAAGGATTTGATGAGTTCCAATTATATTAGTAATAACATTTTCATTTGATAACCAGATAACTGGGTAATTAAAAACACGTAATTAAAGCAAAGTCAAATCCTAATTTATAAAGGCAATGAAAACGAAAGAGCATAGTAAAACTCCATTAAAAAGTAGTCGCTGCACCATTATGAATGAGATACATTTTTATCAATATCTTATAAAGCAAATAGAGGTTGAATCCTGTCATATGTTTTTGTGTTAAAATACTAGAAGACCATATGATAAAGTCCCAAATCATAAACACAATACAAAATCCCCATGAGTTGTTTTTGCCAATCCAAAGCCATTGTGAATAGGCATAGGATGAAGCACAATGTTGGAAGATGACGAAGAATCACTGTACAAAGCTTCAAAGATTGAGGTCAGAATCTAGCTTAGTAACTCAGAAACAATTAATTGCAGAGTGCAGGTATATTATATTTTTGTTACCTGCATTGTTACTGCATTTCTCATCTGAAATAGGCAGATTCTAAATGATTCTGAAAGTAGGCAGAATCATTTAAATGTAGTCCAATTTGGAGCCCAGTATGAAGGGTGGTGGGGATGAAGGTACCGTGGTTTTTGAGAGAGGAAAGGCCCAAATGTGCATTAACAATCATGAAGAAAGGGACTGGTTCAAGCAGGAGCCTTTATCCAAGAGTTCAAGGACAGATGGGAATTGAATTTTCTCTGGTGGACTTGATTGGCAAGGGTGAAGAAGGCTGCTCAGCTGAGAAAACAGCACATGGCCTAATTATATCCACAACACAGGGATTTTTTCAGTCCTCTCTTTAAAAACGAACTCTTCCTTGCATCTATGAAGCAACGTGAATCCTATCATTAACACTTCTTTCTTTGTTGCTGACAAAAATTAACTCCTAACCCACCAACAGAGCTTGAAATGTCACAGTTCCCTTTAGAGGGACACAGACCTCTTCCTCCTCCTGGTAAAATCTTCTGCATGAATGAAGGTGGAGAGAGCCTTAGTGAGGTGACTATCTGATGTCTCGGTGCTACTCCCAAAGTCATAGTTTTTCAGGCAAGGGCACAAGCAGTGGACAATAGCCCGGCGGATGTAGCTGTCGAAGATATAGTAAATGAAAGGGTTGACACAGCTGTTGGCAAATGCCAAGGGTCCACTCACCTCCATACCAAGCTGAAGAATGGCTGAGGGAAAATAACGTTCTTGCTGCAACCCAGAGACAATGGCCAGGAGCTTGAAAGTATTGAAGGGCAGCCAGGAGACAAGAAAGGCTGCCACGACGATAAAGATGATCTTTATAGATTTCTTCAGCTTTTTGTTGTGCTTTCCTGACTGCTGGTAATGGGCACACAGCTTCCTTGCAATGCAACAGTAGCAGGTCACAATGCTCAACAAAGGGACAAAAAAGGTGAAAATTAAGGCCACCAGGGACCATATGAGTTTAAGTGGAGTTGCCTTTTTCTCTGCACAGTATGGCTTATCATCAATCAGCGTGAGCTCCCTGGACAGAAGAGTAGGCAACCCCAGCAGGCAGGAGATAAACCAGATGCTGGCACAGACTACATATGCACAGTCTGTCCTTCTGAATTTCCTGGATACAACTGGGCACACAATGGCCAGGTAGCGGTCAACACTCATGCAAGTGAGCAGGAAGACACTGCAGTGCATATTGACGGAGATCATGTAGGAGCTCCCTTTGCACAGGAAGGAGCCCGTCCTCCACAGTCCTAAAGATGCTTCTTTATCCACCCAGAGAGGCAACGTGACAAGGAAAATGAAGTCAGAGGCAGCCAGATTGATGATAAAGATGTCGATCAGTCTTCGGCTGCCGGGTTTGAAATGCAACGCTCCCATGAGAACAAGGTTCCCCAGCACTCCAGTCAGGAACACAGCTGTGTAAAAGACTGGAAGGAAGACAGAGGTGTAAGGAACATGGGAGTGGGTCTCCCTGATGTCCGGGTTTGGGCTTGTAGCATAGTAATAATCCAGATAAACTGAAGTTTCTTCTGGGTCCATCACCAAAGAGCAGGTGCCAAATCTGGTGAGTTTCCTCACCTATGATGTTTTTGTGTAAATTTCAGAAACCTCAAGGGAGCTTCTTTTATACAGTACCTGCCTCTTTCTCTATTTTTTCCCCTCCCTTTAAAGATCTTGGACAAACATGAAAGCCGAGATTAAAAAATGCAGTTTCTGCCAATCCTCAGAAAGGGCCCACAAGGAGCACCACTCTGATTGGTGTTGGTTGGTTGTGGTTGTGGTTTTTTTTTATTTGCATTTGCTCGTGAAACTGAGATGCTTTTTGAGTTCTTTTTTCAAGATATTCAATTTATTTCTTTAAGGCCAGTAATTAAGAAGTGAATTAACTTGATTTTTTCACTTCCTTTAAAGACCTCCTTTGCTTTTGACACTGAAATTTATTTTGATCTAGCCTTCTGTTTCACATAGAAGATACTGTTCTACTTTTAGAATTGTAAGGCAATGATGATGTATTCTTTTTATTTACTTTGTTGGTGAAATAGGAAGAAAACTAGTCTTTCATTTGTGTAAAGAGTGAATGAAAATTTTCCCAAATCGTACCAGTCTACAACTAGGTCAAACAACATGATTCCAATTAGGGCATGAGAATCTCCCCATCTATTTGGCTCTTTCATTTCACATGTAATCAATTCTGTTTCATAACTTTTAAAAAATCCCCCAAAGACTGGGACCACATTTTGTGCTCTTATTATTATTATTTAAAAATTTCCACTACAACTAGCATAGCATCTTGCACATAGTTGGTGCTTTGGACATGGTAGTTTATTAGGTTTGATTTAGAACATTCTTTTTGTTATCCAGCATAACTAGCAGAAATGAATTCACTGGGGTCTAACTTCAGGTATTGTTGTTATTTATGTAACTTACAAACACAGGTTTAAAAATCTCAGATTGCTATTTTTACCCTCCTATCTGCTATTGTAATTCAACCAGTGAAGTTCCCTTTTGTTAAGAGTTAACATCATTGATTTGGAGATTTTCTTCCTATTAACCCTCAAATATGCTTCATCAGACTCTGGATCCCTTCTGATCTTCTCTTCATTACACCACACCTTTGTAGCAGTGATTTTTTTTAGCTTCTGAGCCATGGTCTTCTGGTACCTCCACACATGAGTGAACATTACTTTTGGAATTGCTGATTACTGATCTGGCAACAGATAGACCTATAAGTGACATCATAATGGAGGTGCCAGCATGGACACTATAAAAGGGAAGATTTTTTGGTACATTTAAAACACTTGGGGAAAAGGCTAAAACAGAAAGAATTCTATCACATTTTCCTCTCATATGTTTCCTTTTATATTATGATGACCATAGTAAAATATAACACATTTTGAAACGGACTCCATTTATTTCAGCTCTTTACTGGCCAAAGTGACTCAAGGCTCTCTTGCACTCTCCTTTTCTCCTATCTGATTTAATCTTCAGAATTCTAGTTTCAGGTTGATACTGCTATTCATAGAAAAATGTATGTTTGTAGATGAAAATATAGTCATTAAACATTTGAAGTCCTTTCTTAAGTTGTTTTTTCATTTGTTTGTTTAATTTTTGAGGCAGGGTCTCACTAGGGTGTCACTTTGTCACCCAGGCTGGAGTTCAGTGTTTTGAACACAGCTCACTGCCAGGCCCATGCAATCCTCCCACCTCAACCTCCTGAGTAGCTAAGACTACAGGCATGCACCACCATGCCGGACTAATTTTTGCATTTTTTGTAGAGATGGGTTTTCCCCATGTTGCCCATGCTGGTCAGGAACTCCTGAGCTCGAGCGATCTCCCCATCTTGGCTTCCCAAAATGCTGGGATTACAGGCATGGGTCACCAAGCCTGGCCCTGCTGAATTGTTATTTCTTCAGTAATTAGTATATTAAAAAGAATCGGCCGGGCGCGGTGGCTCAAGCCTGTAATCCTAGCACTTTGGGAGGCCGAGACGGGTGGATCACGAGGTCAGGAGATCGAGACCATCCTGGTGAACATGGTGAAACCCCGTCTCTACTAAAAAATACAAAAAAAAACCTAGCCGGGCGAGGTGGCGGCGCCTGTAATCCCAGCTACTCGGGAGGCTGAGGCAGGAGAATGGCGTGAACCCGGGAGGCGGAGCTTGCAGTGAACTGAGGTCCGGCCACTGCAACTCCAGCCTGGGAGACAGAGCAAGACTCCGTCTCAAAGAAAAAAAAAAAAAAAAAAAAAAAGAATCATCCCGCTGGTTGTTCTTCCTCCTTCCCTCTTCCTCCTGATACGGTACAGTGTCACCTGCGTCTTAGGCAAGTAAGCTGAGGTCAGGGAAGGTTGAAGGCTCCTCTGACCTGGGACAGTCCCAGAAGTCACTCTGGAGTTGATTTGCGGGCCTGAGCCTCCCTTCTCCTGTGTCCCTGGCTGCTGTGCGCAATTCATTTAATTTCATGGAGGGCATATTCGTTACTAAATATAGACTACAGATCAGAGAAACTAATTAACCGCTTTGACATTTCTGGGACAGAAATCTTTCCCACTGGGTAAGCTTTAATTATTTAATAGAATCATTCATTTTGTCAAAAATTGGAGTAGGACAATATTTACTCGAAAAAGATTAATAGGGTAATATAGAATATTTAAACACATCATCTTTATCTGTGTGCCTGTGTGTTAAAGTACTAATCATGTATATTCTTTAGGTGTACTGAAATTTTAATATTAGAACGTTGTACCCTAGAACCATAAGTTCTTTTGGCATTTGAGAAAATAAGGTTGATTCTGGGTCTAAGGTTTTTCTACTTCTTTTTTTTTAATCCTTTGACATGTCTCAAGAATTCTACCTAAAGATATTATAAAATGGAAAAAGAGTTCATGCTCATACTGTAGAGGAAAATATTTGGCTGCACATTCATTCTGTATCCCTTACATTTTTTTTTTCAAATTTCAAAGGTTGCTGGACTGCCGATGTAAACTATCTCAAATCCGATTTCCTCAGCAAACTATTGAAGCAGTTGTAGATAAAATCATTTGCTTTATCATATATGGCCACTTTGAAGTATGATATTTAATGGTAGAATGCTACAGTGTGAGAATACCCACCGTCGATCAACAGTATCTTGGTACCCAAATCAGAAAACAAATTAAATGTTTTAAGCCAAAAACGGGCACATAGCATAGTGCCAGTCTTTTAGTACCTCAGAGTGCAATGCTAGTACAAGACAGAATCCACAATAAAGCTGGTTAAAGTGGGGTTGTAAATAAGCTGGTACAACGGTCAGTTTTAGGACTTTGAGTGTTCTTTCAAATAAACATGAAGATACTAACAATAAAATAGACACCTACACATAGATCAAAACTCAAAAGCAACACTGGGTTCCATGAACATATGAAAAGTCAGTGTAAACAGAGTGATGGCAAAAACAAAAAAAATAGAATAAGATGTAAGTATTAGTAACTGAATTAGAGCATATATGCCATTTCTCAGAAAATAACGCTCAACTTTCCTCCCTGACTCCTGGCAGAAATAACTGCTTCTTCCTTTGTATTTCCTAAGAACTTTAAAAATACTGGTTACAAAGTACTTGTCTCATTTCACACTGTTAGTTATCTTTGTATCTGACCCCGCAGCTGATAATGAGCAACCTGAAGGAAGAATCCATTAGTTATCTCTGGACTGGCCTCCAGCATACAGAAGTTACCCAACTAAAGTTCTTTTTGGACTCTTAAAAAAGCCATTGTTTTGAATTTGTGAATGTCAGATAGTATTACCCAGATTAGAGTCATCAGGGACACCTGCTAAGCTGTAGATTGCCAAACCCTATTCTAGATGTCTTCAGTCAGAATTACTGGGGAAGAAGTCTAGGACTTTGTATTTAAAAAGCATTCAAGGTGATTCTCATACACACTAAAGTTTAGAATCACTGTTCTAATTCACGTAAGTTAACCAACATTATATATTATGTTTTGTTATTATTTTGACTAACTTTTTAAAAAGACTTAAAAGTTACCTCAAAATTTGAAATTTGTGGAAGTCTTTCAGTCTGAATATCACAAAATTTGAGGAATTAATTTAGATTTCTAGGCCCTACTTATTCCATGTTCCAATTCCTGAGTTATGCTCAGAACTGGTTCAGGTGTTGAAGATGAAGACAAAGAAAGGTTTTCTCTACTGAAACGTCTGCTCAAGTGGATCCATTATTATTTGCTGCGGCTTGCAGCCTCTGCTTCACCAGCAGGCTGAAGATTTAATAATAGAGCCACCCCAATTAGGCTTATTGAACTTATGATTCTATTACTTCGGCCTCTTCCCTGTCAACCACCGTATCAGGTGGAGACTCATCAGATTACATGCGTATAGCACAGAAGAAAGAAATCCCTGGATACAAAGCCTTTGACTCACACATGCTCTGCTGATATGTCCCAGAATAAATGGCAAAGAACGTGAAGCAACTAATTATTTCTCATTAATCATATCAAACAGTGTCATTATATATTCACTTGTTAGGTACATTATCTTGTTCATTTCTTACAAGTACCATAAAGTGCAAAGTCAAATGGTTAAGTTTAAGAAAACTGATAATACTGTTTATACTCTAGGAGTTTATTTTTATTTTTAAATTCTCAGTTACTTGGAGAATTTAGTGCTATATAATTTAATATCACATCATGCCAAATTAAGGGGCATGTATTCACTATTAGGAGGGCGCCCACTTAATTTACTGGGTTATTTCCCTTGGTAACTAACACTTATATAGATAGAAATGATGTTACTATTCTAGGAATATATACTTTAGGTTTCTTCATAATAGTAGATTTAATCTGAATTTAGGTTGTGCATAACAAAAATTGTGTTTATTTATGTTGGTGTCCTTGGCATCCACCAGAGTGTCTGGCAAGCAATAGATGGTCCATAAATGATTGTAGATCTGGGATGAATCATGCTTGAATTCTGAGTTATTTCCGAAGAGTAGGGACTTTTCACAAACTTCTTAGACAGCTTCCATTTTCTATTTGATCCTGGGATTGTCACATCATAAACTAATATGAAGAGATGTTTCTAAGTTAATGCAGCATATTTTTTTTGTCAACTTATGCTAATGTTTTCACTTAGCACATCTTGTTGAATCAGAAGCAACTTGCAAACCAATAAATGTGAAAAATATCACTGCCATGGACTCATAATAAGTATGATGGATAGTGATGAGAAGAGGACTCTCTCAATGAAGACTCAAGTTTATTAATAATTAAATTAATGTATTACATTAGTTTCTTATCTGCAATAAAGATTTTTTTGAAAAGATATTTCTGGGAGGTCCACAATTCATACTCATAACTCTATACTAATAAATGTCAATTAGAAGAAATCACAAAAGTTTCCTTCCATAATTTTACCTTCATAATTACTGTTAATGTTTGAAATAGCAAGGGCTTTTTATTGGTATCTTTTCTAATCAGAATGCACATAGTCTTCCTCCTTTTCCTTGGCAAACTACAATTGCCACTATCTCTGCTTCTAGTACATTGCCTAGGCTTGAGGGATAGGGTATATAAATTCTGCAATGAAACTCTAATGCTGTGGATCTATGAAACACTATATTTTGTAGTTGCATTATTCTTCTTCCGGTAGAATTATAAACTGTAAAATTTTAGAGTGTAAAATTGTAAAGTGATATTAATGATCATTAGTATGACTGTTTTACTAATGAGGACCCTGGGGTCCATAAAGGGGTCATTAACCAAAGATCCATTGATAATTTTTAAATAAAGGATAATTTAAACTTTAACTCCTCATTTACATAGGGCTCATTCACTGTCTTTCAGGAGCATGGGCATCTAAAAATTATAATTTTTTTTTTTACTATATGTGGCACTTTACTGGAACTGCTAAAAAAAAAAAAAAGAAGGAGACATTTTAGATGCATTTTTCTATTTGCCTTGATCTTGATTCTGTTATTGTTCTACAGTGAATGGGTGCAAGGAAATGCAAAGGTAGGTACATTTTTAAAAATGGTTTTTGATTGGAACCCAGAATTGTACATATTCCCATTTTCTTCCTTTCTGAAGTTCATAAAGAAAACAACCAGGAAAAAAATTACATGAAAAAACATAATGTAAATATATCTTGTAATGTAGATATAACTTTTAATTCCTAAAAATGTGCAATTAAAAATAAAATAATATGAAATGTATTGGGGAATTTGGTATTGATGGAAATTCTAGTGTGAAGGGTTGTTTCATAAGTACACAGTAAAAACAAGTTACAACATCTGGGTATCTAGATTTTCAGTTATCGGTTTTATTTTAAATGCGCTATAACTATAATGCCTTCCTGTTGAAACTAGAACCATCTTTAACAAGTTAAGCTAGATGCCTCATTTAACTTTGCTTTTAAACCTAAATTCCATAATCCCCACATGGTTGCACAAAATCATCTTTCATATTTGTGAAAATATGAGGCTAGCTACCGTTTCTCAAACAGCAGAGTAAGAAGCAGAAAGTAGAAATTTAGCTCCATTAATTAATTAAGGATTTATTTTACCTACTCATACAACAAACAAGCATAAATAGAAATTAGGAAACACCAAAGATGCAGCGATAAACCAGAAATACGGTTGTGTGGTTGGTGAAACTGGGTGTGAAGAGGCCGTTCAGGTCCTCTCTCAGGGTGATCGAAACCACAAACACGTAGACACCTCCAGGTTTACACTAGGTTGGTCAGTGAAATGCATCCTGCGTGTTTTCTAGGCATTCTGAAGACTTGAAGGGTGCAAGTATCATCCTCCTTTGCAGGTCTTCCCAGAAACATCCACCTCCTGAGTCATGACGACTTGTGTATGACACGAACCCAGGCCTGGGAATCTACTGAACAGGGCTAAACAAGGATGCCCAAAATACTAGCCCTGGCAAATCTTTCCTAGTCATTTGGTGGTCAGTCCAGAGCTTCTCAAACCTGCTGAAGCGAGCAGAAACACCTATCTCTATAAATGGCTTTTCTCCATTTAGGGGTAGCCTCTAGGGTTAATCTAGGAGCTTTAAAAGCTGTTTGTCTTTTTCGTCCTTTTTTCCCGGTCGCTGCTCGATGAATGGGTGCAGGGAGCAGGTCCACGCCTGCTCCCTAAGTGCCTTTTCGCCATGCCTCCGAAAATTGAGGAAATCAAGGACTTTCGGCTCACAGCCCGACAAAGGATGCCAAATCTGTCAAGATCAAGAAAAATAAGGACAATGTGAAGTTTAAAGTTCGATGTGGCAGATATCTTTATACCCTGGTCACCAGTGACAAAGAGAAGGCAGAGAAAGTGAAGCAGTCCCTGTCTCCTACTTCGGCACTGAAGGAGCTGAAATGAACCAGCCACACTGACTGGAACTGTATTAGAATACAAAAACAAAAACAAAACAAAACAAAACCAAAAAAAAAAAAAAAGCTGTTTTCACTAAGCTTACTCAAATATTGTAGACGTTCAACGAATATTTGCAAACACTAATAATTTAATGATTCTTTCCTAAGCCTCAGGTCCTGTGCTGGGCATTGTATATGTATTTTCTCAATCTTCTCAATGATCATGTGGGATAGATGCTACTGTCAACATCCATATTTTCGAGAAAAGACAACCGAGACTTAAAGAAGGTTAATTCTCCAAAGTCACAAAACGAGTATATTCAAGTGTGCTACCATGGCAGTCAGTTACTCTAATATCCAAGTTTGCTACCAAGTCAGTTACTCTCTCTAGTTCCTTTATCTGTAGACTGAAGTTGTTTCTTCTTTACTCTCCTTTAAACTTCTCTTTTGCCTGGTTTACTGACCACAAGATCTCAGTGGAGAGGTAAATCCGAAAGTAGGGGATTTCTCTTTTTTTCTTGTTGAGACGGAGTCTTGCTCTGTCGCCCAGGCTGGAGTGCAGTGGCGCGATGTTGGCTCACTGCAAGCTCCGCCTCCCAGGTTCAAGCGACTCTCCTGCCTCAGCCTCCCAAATAGCTGGGACTGCAGGCGCCCACCACCATGCCCGGCTAATTTTTTTGTACTTTTAGTAGATACGGGTTTTCACCGTGTTAGCCAGGATGGTCTCCATCTCCTGACCTCGTGATCTGCAAGCCTCGGCCTCCCAAAGGGCTGAGATTACAGGCGTGAGCCACCACGCCCGGCGGAAAGTAGGGGATTTCTAATGAAGGCTAACGGATGAAGACATTTCCTGGAGTATAAAGGCATTTATGCGTCTTACTACACACTGACAATTTGCCTGTGCCCCTCCGCCACTGACAAATTTTTTTTTGATTGTATGCTGTATGTAAAAATCCAGAGTCATGTTAGAATATATTTGGCTACTAGCTTATTATGTACTGCATATGAATATCGGTTCACTCAGGTGAAAGAAATGTAACTACAGATAGAGAAACATACCATGCCTTTAATCTGTCAAAGTGGTAGAAATTTAGTATCAACTTGAAGCTCCCATCTTTCTCCTGTGCTAAATTACAAGGCATTAGGGGACAGAGTGGAGGTTTGAGAGCCCCTCTGGTCCTTGAGTCAGTTTTCTCTGTAGGTTACCGTTGAGAAATCCACCATTTGCTGGTCCCAGGCCACGTTAATAGTTCCACTCATGTTATTGTTAAGATGTCCCTGCTTCCTGTCCATGAATTTCTGTGTTAAACCTGAGGGCTCAGAAACATTGTTTCCTGTGTGCCACACATCATCTGCAATCTCCAATGCTGTCCTTGACCTTATCTACTTGAGTGATGTTCCCCAAATTTCAGTCTTTTTCCTACTATACCCACAATTTTTTATTCATTTTTTGACATATCTGGTATGCTCAGTATTATTAACTTAATATTTTTAAAATTAAATGAAAAAAATTTAAAAGGAACAACATTACTGCAATAGAAAACTAGTATCACTTGTCATAAAAAATAGGCAGCTACAAACACACATTTTATGAAACCCAAATAATGTCATTACATTCTTGATGGATACTGTCTGCCAGGTCACATACCTCTTAGCCTAAACTTATGCAATAAAACGAGAAGGACTCTGCTCCAATGGGAGGGATTCTGGGAGAGGGAAATAAAATGGGTCAACGTTTCACAAGTAGAATCCCATTTTTGTTCATTTATACTTAAATCTAGAGGCAGGGTGGTGTGATAGGGAAAGCACAGCCCTAAAAGTCAGACCTAAGTTATACAGGTCACGGTCATTGACTAGAGGCGACCGGAAACAGGTCCGCTTTACTTTCTGGACCATTGTTCCTTCCTCCCTAAAATGCAAGAATCCAACAGCCTAGACTTCCCTTCTGCGCACCGGCTTGCCCTGAGGAGCTGAACTACATCTCCCACAATGCGCCGCGCGCGGCGCCAGGATGCCTATCGCCGCCTCAGACAGCTTTCAGTCTGTCCCTCCTACAACTCCCACAAGGCCCCTCGGTCCCGGGCCGCGGCCCGGCCCGGAGTGGGGGCGGAGGCGGAGGCGCGGGAGTTATGGAGGGGGCGGGCTCTGCAGGGAAGTGCGTCAGAGGAGGCGCGGGGAGAGTAGGGTGCTGTGGTCTGAGCTAGAGGGTGAAGCTGGCGGAGCAGGAGGATGGGCGGTGAGTGAGCGGGACCTGCGTCGCTGGGCGGGGGTCGCGTTGCGGTTCGATGTTCCCGGCGGTTTGAAGCGGGGCCCCCTTCCCGGGCGTGGTCGGGACTGGGCGGGTTCCGAGCGGCGGGTTTGTCCCTGGGCCGAGCCCTCCAGGGCGGGGCCTGGTCGGGTACTGGGGGACTCAGGATGGGGGCCGCACACGACTGCCCCGCCCCAGCCCTGGCCTTCTCCGGCCCCGCTGTGAGGCCCTGGAGGTGACCGCTCCAGGCGTCCGGCTTCGATGAACCGCCGTTCCCAGTGCTGGGACCCTTTAAGGTCATTTGAGAGCACCAGGATGAAGGGGGGATTTTTAAAAAATCAAAATGCAAATCCAACTTTTTGAGTTAACGTTGTCATTGCCCTTACCTTTCCTGAGTCACTTCCAATTTTCCAAACTCAGCAACCCCAGTTTGCGAGTCTGTTTTCGTGCACCTTTGTAAGGTGTTTGGTGCGGTCACGGTGTATACTTGCCGTGTAGTATTTGGCTCAGCGCGATCCGCCTTGAGTCATTTTACCGCGGCCATTTACTACTGCCGTTGAGCCCTGTCCACGCCTTGGGAGTGTTGATATTTTGAGAGTTTTCTGTCTGGCTGAGGAAGGATCATTTAGTTTTTGCGGACATATGTTGCACTTAGGGTTTAGGGAGAGAGCAAGGTTTCAGTTGAGGAGGTTCAGAAGTATAAGGAATAGGGAGAGTAGATAGGAGTGAAGCATTTGGCAGCGTAAAGAAGCGTGGCTTAGCTTTAATGGATTAGGGAGAGATTGCTATCTAGCATTATTATATGTTATTGTTCTCTTTGCTATTTTATACACCTAGAACAACCTTTCCCTCGGGGTTAACAAACATCTTCAACTCTGTTTTCCGTATGGCTCCTGACTCTTACCTTTGTTTTAGGAGGCTTCCCTCTTCAGAGGAAACTGGGAGAAGCCAATTTCCACTGCTTTTTCCTGTGTCTTTTTAACACTCAAACCCAGAACACTTAATCCTCTGCAGCTCGTGCAAAAATTCAGTCTGTGATTTAAAATGTGTGCACGGTAACACTGCTGACCATGGGCATGTCTGTTGTTTGTATCTGTAATGTGTATGTCCATTTCAGTGTTGTCTGTTTTAGTATGCAGGTGATAGACTAGAGAACAAGACCTCTGTCTCCGTAGCATCCTGGGTATGTGAGCATTCAATAAGTACTTTTATGAGAATGAGTTTTGTTTTAAGCTTAATTAAAAACATGCTTGCTTTCTAAAAAAAAATTCTTAATGGTTATATGTACGAAGGGATGGGGAATTGGGTAAAGGGTGCATTTGGAATAATTCAAAATAGTCTTTCTTATTTGTCCTTTAAGACTAACTTTCTTCTTTCTTCAACTTTTAAA
This sequence comes from Theropithecus gelada, assembly GCF_003255815.1. Lineage (NCBI taxonomy): Eukaryota > Metazoa > Chordata > Mammalia > Primates > Cercopithecidae > Theropithecus > Theropithecus gelada. Next base: position 18,605,330 of record NC_037669.1, on the reverse strand, counting down.
CAGAGCAGTCTGAATGCCAGAATGGATAACCGTTTTGCTACAGCATTTGTAATTGCTTGTGTGCTTAGCCTCATTTCCACCATCTACATGGCAGCCTCCATTGGCACAGACTTCTGGTATGAATATCGAAGTCCAGTTCAAGAAAATTCCAGTGATTTGAATAAAAGCATCTGGGATGAATTCATTAGTGATGAGGCAGATGAAAAGACTTACAATGATGCACTTTTTCGATACAATGGCACAGTGGGATTGTGGAGACGGTGTATCACCATACCCAAAAACATGCATTGGTATAGCCCACCAGAAAGGACAGGTATTTCTCTTATTTTAACTTCTCTCTTCTTTACCTGGTTAATAATAGACAAAACGACCTAGTGATTGCCCAGTTACATGTAAGCAGGTTTATTGGTTCTCTCTCTCCTTAAAGAAATAAATCATGTGTATCTTCTCTTTCTACCGCCTTCTCTCCCCAACTTCTTTGCATTACCATGGTACTCATCAATATTGGTTGGATGAGGAACTTTTCTTATCTTGGGAAAGCCATTAAATTTTTTTTTATTTACTCACACATTAAAACACTTTTTATTAATCTAACACGTCATAAAGAAATAGTTGGAAAAGTACATCGAAAGACTTTAAAAATATTTGGTAACTAGTAAAAGGACTACCATCGAAAATCAGCTCAACAAATTGTCCTTTTATGGGTTAGCTGTATTATAATACATATCTATCATTTACTCCTATGTTTTAGGGGATATAATTTGACCAGCTCTACATTTAAATCTGTGTAAGTATGAGACTGTTTTACAGCAATCTTGATGCAGAGTTTGTAGGTTACGAAATTTGTATTACAGAAGTAAAAAAAAAAAAAAACTAAACTTTTTCAGGTTTATTTTGCAGGCATTCTTATTTAACACTTAAAGTTTTTAATTTCCACTTATTAAAATGGTAGCCTTAGAACTCTTTGTAAGGAACAACGTTAATGACTACTTCTGTTGGCCACTTAGTGGGGAAGCATTGTATTCAAATCATAGCAGAACAGGCTTGTGTTACCATATATCAAAAGGATGATAATATGTCACTGTATCTGGAAAAAAAAGGAGGTAATTTGGAAGGAAAGGAGAGAAAGTTGGTTAAAATTCATTGTAAAATGTTCAGTTTGACTTGTGAGGTTACAGGGGCACTTGATATTGGAGTGTTACCATTTAGTCATTCATTAAACAAATAATTTATTGCATGCCTCCATGTTCCAGGGCCTCTTAGCTGGGAGAACATCAGGAAAGAGAACACAGTCCTTACTCCTGGGGAGCTAGCATTCTCATAAAGGATGACAGGCAATGAACAGAATGTAACAGTATAAACAGAATAAACAATTATTTAGTATGTTAAAAAATGACACGTGCTATGGCAAAACAGAACACAAAAGTGATTTGGAAATGTGGGAAAAGGAATATTGGTGGCCATAGGTTATGATTTTCAATAGGATACTTAAGGTAGGTCTCATTGAGAAGACACCACTTGAGTAAAGAATGTAGGTAAAGACTAGATGAAAGATTTGGCCATATGGGTAAATGGGGAGGAAGTCATTTAGGTTGGAAAGGACATCTACTGCAAAGGCCCTATGGCAGGAGCATGCCTGAAATATTCAAGGACCAGTAAGGAAGCCACTGGGCTGGAATGGAGGGAGAGATGGGAAGTTGGGTGTATGCTGTCAAAGACCTACTGTGGGAGTGGGACTGGGGCAAATCCTGGAGGACTCTAGGCATAATGAGAACTTCGGTGTTGACTCGAAGTACAATGCTGAACCATGATCTGGTCACTCTGGCTGAGAACAGAGGCAGCAGACAAAGGTGGAAGCTAGAAGACTCTGGTTAGGAGGCTATAGAAGTAATTCAGGTTAGGTGATGGTTATGACTCACACCAGAATGGTAGCACTGAGCAGCAGCTGAATTCTGGACATAGTTTGAAGGAAGAATTGCTGGGATTTCCTGATGGAGTGTAGATGTACAAGAATTTCTCTAAAGTTTCTGGTCTGAAGAACTGGAAGGGTGGAGTTGGCATTCCCTGAGGTGGGGATATGGTTGGTAAAGCAGGGTTGGATGAGAAGATCAACATTCCTATTTATTTCTGTCTTTGTTCCCTCCCCTTCTTCCTAGGCTTTCCACATAGCTATTCTGCCATTCATTTTACTGCTTCTACTTTATTTTTCTTCCTTGTGTCTATGTCTTCACTTGCCACTGAGAACCAGTGGCATCCATTGGACATCTATGAAACCTATGTGTCAGTCAGGGCCAGAGGAGTTGCTGACCCCTCTGGAAACGTCCTTTACTTTTTACTTCAGAGAATAATTACTGAAAGAGATTTTTGTTAAATGTTTATAATTAAAACAACAGGCAATTGTTCTTGTTCCAGAGTCATTTGATGTGGTCACAAAATGTGTGAGTTTCACACTAACTGAGCAGTTCATGGAGAAATTTGTTGATCCCGGAAACCACAATAGCGGGATTGATCTACTTAGGACCTGTGAGTACTTTGATTTCACCAGGACAGTTGGGGGAACAAAGATAATTTTATTTGTCTCTTTTTGGACTATGTTTTTGGAATCAGATGAGTTAGTAGATTGTGCCAACTTGAAATGAGATCTCTAACAGTATCCAATGAACTCTATTCTGTTGATATTTTAGAAGGTAGATACTTGCTTACCAAATTTCAAATGATTTGAAGTTGACAGGGGCAACTACTTCATTGGATGATGAGATCTAGACCTTCAAAAGATATTATTAGTGGGCCCATTTAATAAGAGGAAATTTAGTTGGGATAACTTATAAATTCCTCTACTTGAATTAAACACTTCCCATTGCTTGTGTTCAGATAGGTATATGTGAAAAAAGTTGACTGCAAGCTCTAAATGAGTCAGTGAGTTGTCAGGCCTGCCAGAAGTGTTTATCCAGTCTTAGGTGATAGTAACTAAAGGGTAGATGTCAAAAAATATGAAAGTATTTATTAGGAACAGCCTATTCCTTGATGATCAGGCGGCCCATGAAATACTGTCGTCAGATTTGAGCCTCAGTTTTCAGGGCTACAGGGACTTGCCCAGAAGAATGACCATGTTGTAAGAGAAAAGAGTGAATAAGGTGTAGGTATTCAGTTTTATAAAGAGAATATGTAGCAAGCAGTTTATTACTAGGAAAGTTTGAAGAAAGTAAGTTCGAAAAACACTTAAGAAGTTCCAGAAAGCAAAACCAGCACCAAAAGGTAAAGTTTGGTGAAGATCGATATGAATACATTTCTAATAATGAATATTGTCTGAAAATGGAATGGCATGTTTTGTAAGGTCATCAGGTTTTCTTCCCATGTTGATGAGGGATTTATGATAATTAAAACTACCTTTAGATTCTCTGCTTTGTGCTTTATGTATATTCTTTCAACAGCCCTATAAGACAGGTCATTTGTAATTACCATTAATTTACCTGTTATTACTGCCTTTAGAACCTGTAAAGACCTAGATATTGTTGGTAGGTAGAGTCAGACTGATATTTGTATCAAATCCTGGCTCTACCACTTACTGTGTTATTTTTACAAGTTATTTATGACTCTTGCCTCAGTTTCCTTAATTGCAAAATGGAATTAATAATCATACAGCTGTAGCTATGGGGGATTGGATTCAGGATCCCTTGCTAATTCCAAGGTTGCTAAAGTACCTTATATAAAATGGCATTGTATTAGCGTATAACCTACACAATCCTCCTGTATACTTTAAATCATCTTTAGATTGCTTATAATACCGAACACAATATCAATGCTATGTAAATAGTTGTTATACTATATATTTGTAAATTTGTATCATTATTTATTTTCTGAATATTTTTAACCCTTGGTTAGTTGAATCTGTGGATGCAAAACCTGCAGATATGGAGGGCTGACTGTACCTACTTTCTAGGGTTGTTGGGAGGATTAATACAGAAAATGTGTAGACAAACCTAGCATGGAACATAGTGAACCCTCAGTAATTGCTACCTGTTAGTGTCCTTTTACTTTTATCAGGACAAGGTTAGCATCCTGTTGAATATTGTGCTTTAGAAAAGAGGCCTCAATGTTAAAATACTTTCTCACTTTTTGAGAAAAGATCTAATTAGAATATGAAAGAAATTGCCATTGTGGGGAAAATGGTCTGAAATCATGGTAACATTTCTGTTCTTTCTTTTTAAAAATCAGATCTTTGGCGTTGCCAGTTCCTTTTACCTTTTGTGAGTTTAGGTTTGATGTGCTTTGGGGCTTTGATCGGACTTTGTGCTTGCATTTGCCGAAGCTTGTATCCCACCATTGCCACGGGCATTCTCCATCTCCTTGCAGGTAGGTTTTGTCATCATAGTTACCTTTTAGCTTCTTCCTGTCTCTTTAGGGACCAAAGAATTATAAATCTTAAATGTTCATGTATTAACTGCCGTGTCTCATTGCCTGAAAAGCCCTTTACTGTGCTTTTACCCAGCCATGTTTTGTTTTGTTTTCTGAATTTTCCCCCAAGGTCTGTGTACACTGGGCTCAGTAAGTTGTTATGTTGCTGGAATTGAACTACTCCACCAGAAACTGGAGCTCCCTGACAGTGTATCCGGTGAATTTGGATGGTCCTTCTGCCTGGCTTGTGTCTCAGCTCCCTTGCAGTTCATGGCCTCTGCGCTCTTCATCTGGGCTGCTCACACCAACCGGAAGGAGTACACCTTAATGAAGGCCTATCGCGTGGCGTGAGCAAGAAACTGCCTGCTTTACCATTGCCATTTGTATTTTTTTAAAATAATACTGACATTTTCCCCACCTCTCAATTGTTTTTAATTTGTATTTTATTTGCGGATATACCATTTTATTATGAAAATCTATTTTATTTATGCACATTCACCACTAAAGACACACTTAATACCACTAAAATGTATGTGGTTTACTTTAAGTGACGCCGTCTTTCAAATAAACTAATCTAGGCGTAGACAGAAAGAACTGGATAAAGACTTGACACAAATGTATGAAAGAAAATTGGCAGTAGGAATGTGACCCCAAACAAGTTGTGCTAATGTCTGTTAGACTTTTCAGTAAAACTAAAGTAACTGTATCTGTTCCACTAAAAACTCTATTAGTTTCTTGGGGAAACCTCTCATCTTTGTCAAAACTTTATGTTCACTTTGCTGTTGTAGATAGCCAGTCAGCCAGCAGTGTTAGTGCTGTTTTCAAAGATTTAAGCTCTGTAAAATTGGGAAATTATCTAAGATCGTTTTCCCTAAGCATTGACACATAGCTTCATCCGAGGTGAGATATGGCAGCTGTTTGTATCTGCACTGTGTCTGTCTACAAAAAGTGAAAAATACAGTGTTTACTTGAAATTTTAACTTTGTAACTGCAAGAATTCCAATTCAGCTGGGCGAGGATTAATCTTACTACTATTATTTTTAACTCTCCATAGGATTTTCAGTACTACCAAATTGTTTTGGATTTTTAAATTTCCTCTTCACATACCAGGGTTATGAAAAGTGTGCTTTCTTTTTAACATTATATTACAGTTACAAAGTAAAATTCCCAACTGCTATTTATTTGTTCCAGCCCAGTACCATAAAGAACGTTTCACCGTAATGACCCCTCCAGAGGTGGGAAACCTACCACAAGATCTAAAGTTTTGGCTGTCGATTAACCTCCAACTATGGTCTTTATTTCTTGTGGTAATATGATGTGCCTTTCCTTGCCTAAATCCCTTCCTGGTGTGTATCAACATTATTTAAATGTCTTCTAATTCAGTCATTTTTTTTTATAAGTATGTCTGTAAACATTGAACTTTTAAAAAAATCTTATTTATTTATTCCACTACTGTAGCAATTGACAGATTAAAAAAAAGTAACTTCATAATTTCTTACCATAACCTCAATGTCTTTTTTAAAAAATAAAATTGAAAATGAAAAGAGACTCAAAGAATTGTATGTAGAGTCTGAATTGATTTAAATCTCAACACTTTAGGATAAAGAAGTAGAGGGAATCTCCGGTTGACTGTGGAAAGTGCATCTTGCTGTACAGGGCTGTCATGTCCTGTGTTTGGGTCTCTTGTTTTATCTTCTGGAAAATGTGGGAACCCCTTCCCCCTATTAGAAATAAGAAAATCTTTATCTTTTATTTTTCAGAATTTTAAACTATGTTCTCAAAAGTAGTTCTGTTATCTCTACATGTCATACTTAATGTGGCTAGTTTTCTGTGAAGTCATTTAGTGGTTGTGGATGTTTGTGTTCTATAGTAAATAACCAAGTCAGCTTCTGACTTAGAACAAAGCCAGCATTACTCAGTAGCCAATTATTGCCAGTAAAATGGCTGGTTACTCAGGTTTCTATCTAATCTTAATTCTTGAAGATTCATTACCCTTCAGTCCCTTCTGTGGAAGGTGGAAAAGGGAAAAGCTAAGTGAACAAACAAAACACCTTCGGGAATGGGATAAGAAAATTTTTGGCAGCGTGACATTTTTGTGTTGGTCGGTTATTTTAAACTATGTCCCTGCCTCTTACCTCCCCAGAGTTACCTGGGAAGCTAGCACCGTAACCCCTGGTGCTGCATATGTGTTGTAGTTGGTATTTTTAGCATGTTGCAGGGTAGCTGAGGTTATCTTTCTCCTGCAAAGACTTTTTTCTTTGGAATATATAGGGCTGCATTGTTTCATTTAATATGAAACTGATTCTATTCAGGTTGTACTGTATGAAACTGCTCATATTCAAGCATTTTTGATCAACCTAATAGATAAAATCTGGCAAAGCAGATCCTATTAAATTTAATCTTTGAAAGCAACTCTGAAGTAAAAAATTAATTTTCAGATTTTTCAGAATGAAATTTTTTTTTTTTTGAGACGGAGTTTCGGCTGTTGTTGCCCAGACTGGAGTGCAGTGGTGTGATCTCAGCTCACCACAACCTCTGCCTCCCGGGTTCCAGTGATTCTCCTGCCTCAGCCTCCTGAGTAGCTGGGATTACAGGCATACACCACCATGCCCAGCTAATTTTGTATTTTTAGTAGAGATGGGGTTTCTCCATGTTGGTCAGGCTGGCCTTGAACTCCCGACCTCAGGTGATCCGCCCACCTTGGCATCCCAAAGTGCTGGGATTACAGGCATGAGCCACCGGGCCCAGCCTCAGCATGAATTTTGTGGCAATTTAAGAAATGTGTTTTAAGACCTTAATTCTAAAGCTCCTAACTAAATGATGTGGGTAAATATCCTCTATGATTTTTAGCATAAGACTCGTTTCAAAATTTATTAAGTATAGCCATAAAACACTAGAATTTGGTACAACTACAAAAAGGAATTCCAGAAGAATTTATTTGTTCAGATAACACTAAGTGTGCCTTCTGTCCGCATCGTATTACACTAGGATTTCAAATTCATAATGTAATGGGAATGTGTTAAAATTTTATCTGCTGTAGTAGTGTAATGTGCATTAAGGATAGGGTTGACAATTACTCCTACGTGAACTCATTTAGTCATATGATTTGAGAAGAATGAGATGACCACAAATCATGTCAATTTAGTTTGTTTTTCCATTCCAGAAACATCACCAAATTGCAGACTAGCACAGTTAAAACCTATAGACCGTGTCATGTTCAATTGACTGTAACATACATAGATCAGGTCATTTTAATGTAAAGTTTCACCAAAAATGAAAACGTGTTAACCTAATTTTGCTGATTGCAAAACTTTCTTTTTGTGATATGGAGTCTCACTCTGTCCCCCAGGTTGGAGGGTAGTGGCCCAATCTTGGCTCACTGCAACCTCCACCTCCCAGGTTCAAGGGATTCTCCTGCCTCAGTCTGTGGAGTAGCTGGGATTACAGGTGTGTGCCACCACGCCCCGCTAGCTTTTGTATTTTTAGTAGAGACGGGGTTTCACCATGTTGGCCAAACTGGCCTCAAACTCCTAACTTCAAGTGGCTCACCCACCTTGGCCTCCCAAAGTGCTGGAATTACAAGCGTGAGCCACTGCACGCGGCCTGATTACAAAACTTTCTCGAATTCTCTAGCAGCTAAAAGAGCAGTTAATGGGTGCAGCTCTGAAGATGCAAATTGTTATTTCACAGGCTTCATGCAGCTGTGTCCTGGCATAGATGGGTGGAGGCTTTTGTCCTCCATTCAGCACTCTTCTCAAAGGGAATAATGATTCATACCTTGAAAAGCGAGGAATAAACAAGGAAACGAATCTAAATTATTTTTCTATTGCTCATCAGGTGTTCTTATACTCCATCGTAATAAGATAGGCTTTTCCCTGGGGCCAAATTATATGCCATTATCCTGCCAATTCATAATGTGAAAATGCTCAATTGTAAAAAGAATAACAGAATTATTATTTGCCCTATAGAAGTTACCATATAGTCATTACATTCTCTTCAGTGCCAGAATTTCTATTACTAGCATTACATGTATACAAATATACGTTATTTGACATATAAACATTTACATACTTTCAGCAAACTTTTATAAAAGCAAGATCCAATTTATATTTGTATGTTTGCAAAGGTTTAGAGATGTGAAATGAGATTTTTTTTTTTCTGCTGTACACCTTTTAATATAGCTGAGTTACTAAGTAATGTGTCATCTTTACTGGTCCAGTGTTAGTGTCTCAGTATGTGAGCTTTACCTCACCTGTCCTGCAGCCTTTCAGCCCCTCCCAGCCTTTTGTTCGTTTTTTTCCGCCCTTAGCTTGTATCGTCATTGTATGCTCACAAGCATGTTTGGTTCTCTTGCTCCCACAATTTCCCATGACACCTTCCTTCACAATCCTCAGCCCTATCTTCATAGACTGTGCTGTCCAGTTTTCTTAATCTTCAGATATCAAGGATGGCTGTTCAGAACTACCAAGTTGATTCTATAAAAAATTATGCTGTATGACTTCAACTGCTTTATAATTCTAAGCATCTCTAATTATTGATCTTTTAACACCCTGCCACACATTTCCCAGGTCTCTACAAATGTTAGTTTTTGGAAACCTTTATTCTTCCTGCTTAACTTCCATGGAAGGAGTTTATGCTTTCTTTTAGAAGGGAATACTGGAGTCAACTCTTGTAGTATCTCTAAGCCTTATTTGCTTCTCTATATAAAAGGAGAATGTATTAGCTGGTTGGAGAGATTGCTGGAATCAGGGCATCCACAGGAGCAGCATGGCATATGGTGGTTAAGTATTTAGCTTGGGAGACAGAATATGAACTTTGTAATCCCAGGTCTGTCTCTTGTCTCTCAGCCTTTTTCCAAGCACCGCTTTTCCCATCTGTGAAATGCTGTGATTATCATGTGTCTTTTAGAGTTCCTGGGTGTGTCTGGGAGGGTGTTGCCAAAGGAGATTAACACTGGAGTCTGGACTGGGAAAGGCAGACCCACCCTCAGTCTGGGTGGGCACAATATAATCAGCTACCGGGACAGTCAGAATAAAAGGCAGGCAGAGGAATGTGGAAAGACTAGACCAACTGAGTCTTCTGGCTTCCATCTTTCTCTCGTGTTGGGTGCTTCCTGTCCTTGAACATCGGACTCCAAGTTCTCCAGCTTTGGGACTCTTGGACCTTTGACCACCGACAGAAAGCTGCACTGTGGGCTTCCCTACTTTTAAGGTTTTGGGACTCGGACTGCCTTCCTTGCTCCTCAGCTTGCAGACGGCCTACTGGGGGACCTCACCCTGTGACCATGTGGGTCAATACTTAATAAACTCCCCTTTATAGAAACATCTATCCTATTAGTTCTGTCCCTCTAGAAAACCCTGACTGATGCAGCCCTCAAGGACTAATTTAGAGCAGCAGTACCCAATTTAACATCCTAAACTTTCACCCCAGGCCTTGCACCCGCCACCTAAAACTCCCCAACCCCCAGGCATTTCAAATAACATGTCTGGGGGAAGGAAAGGGAGGGAAAGGCCTTGAGCCTTTGAGTAGGGAGTGCTGTGGCCTCTCCCTCTTCACCACAGAAAGTTAGGTGTAGACTCCCTCCTATGCGCTAGACACTATTCTAAGTGAACAAGTAGAGCTGCTCTGTAATTAATTCCTGACTTTAACATCCACAGAACTACTCTGGATTTAAACAGATCTGTTTGCAATCCCAATTCTTTTTACTAGCTGAGAAACTTTGGGCAAGTTCTATCATTCTTTAGTTCTCAGTAGAATAATAATGCCTATTTTTCATGTTAACTGTGAGGCTTATAAGGTAATATATGTAAAGTGCTTAGCATGGAGTCTGGTACATTTTAAGCTTTCAATAAATGGTAACCGTTATTAATCTTCAGATGATTTCAAATCCCCAACCCTGCCTTCTCTTCTAAACTCCAAGTCCAAGTTCCTAAGTGCCTTCAAGACAGCTCCATTTGAATATTTTCATGATACCTAAAATGTAATATGTTTAAATTTACACTCGTCTGTCTTTTCGTAGCTGCAACAATTCTCATTTGTTTTACATGTTTTCCCATCAACTAGACTTTTCATGTTGACATAATCTTTGACTCCTCCTGTTCCCTGGCCCTCTATATCCAATTAGTTATCAAGATTTTTTGATTCTATTTCAGTAATGCCTACCTCACTGAAATTCTGTGTAGTCACCTTAGTTCAGGTTCCTTCCTGGATGATGACAGTAGACTCTCTGCTGGTCTCCTTGCCACTAACTAGCTCACCTGAAACCCATTTTACACATCCTGCCAACCTAATTTCCTAAAGCGTAGATGTTATCGCATCAACCTTTTACCCCAAAACCTTCAATAACTCTCTCCTGCTTAGAAAAACAATCTAGAATAAAGTCTAGATTTTGTCTAACATCAAAGCTGTAACATTGTCTAGCTCTATCTTTGGATCTTCTTCTCTGATTCCTTTCCTTATACTTTAGTCACAGTGATTGTTACTTATACCCAGTTTGGACTTTCTTATATCTGTGATTCATCTTATATCGTCTTTATTTATGGAATGCTATTCTCCACCCACTCAAATCTTGATCTATACCACTTCACTGCAGTTCCAGTTGCAAAAATCATGATCACTTCTTTACCAACTGAAATAACTGAAGACTTGTCTCCAATGTCTTGGTCTTCTGAATCCCTGTAGCATTCTGAGTAACCCCCTTCTTGCTGCTTTTGTCACTTTCTACTTTTTGTATAACAGTGATTGTTGTGCATATCAACCTTCCTACTAGAACTTATTGCCTATTTAATCTTTGTATCCCTCCAACATCTTCCACATTGCCTTGCAAAGAATAGTCCCTCAATAAATGAGAGAGTGGCTTCTGAGTTATAATCCTTGACATTAATAGAAAGCTGCATTGTAAAATATATACGTGAAACTAGATTAACTAGGGAAGAATTAGAATTGATAGACAAGAGCTCAAATTGAACACCTTGAAGAGACTAGGCTATGCAATGGGTCCTTCAAGGTAATTTTGGGATTTACACCTCCCCCACTTCTTGCCCTGGAGCTGGAAGAAGAAGAGAGTTTGGTTGTTTGCCTACTGTGATATCACATCCATAATTTTACCCAATCACATAGGCTTTTGTGATTTTTGTTCACTTCATATAAAGTGCTTATACTAGAAAATGTTTAAAGATTTTTGATGACATGGTTAGAAGATAAAAGCTCAAAGCTGACCACTGTCGGCAAAGTTTGATGAAATAAATGTATCCTAATCTGTATTTAAACTATGAAGTAAAATGCTACAATGAAATCAGAGTATTGTTAGTTACAAGTTTAAGAGATGAGTGGAGGGGAACATAAATACTTTAACAAATCTCAAAATGAAGATGGCTGTTATTTCAAATGCACATTCATCAGAAGGTAACTTTTCATCAAGAGGAAACTTTACCATACATTTCTAATCTGTCCTGGTTACCCCCAAATCTGCCCAATATTATGCAATCTGTCTTGATTACTATAGTGGTGCTTGTCTTGATTAAAAGTAGATTCTTAACAAGTAATAATTTATTTCTTTCCACAGGAAATTACTCAGATTCTTGGCTCCATGAATAATTTTAATGATCTTCTACATTATCCTTGATAATTACTCATTTCTCAGTAATCTTTTAATTTCATCCCATGACTCTAAGGATAACTTCCAAGCTCTTTAAATGGCCTTAAAACTCATTGGCAATTTCTATACTTCAGACACACTGAACTTTTAGTTTTTCCATTGGGCCATGACTATGGTAGTTTAAAAACATGGCCTTAAAATCCTTTGATCAGTCTTGCATTGAGATTCCCACCCCCTTGAATGTAGGCTGGCTTGTGATGGTTTTGACCAATAGAATGTGCCTGAAACGACACTCTTCTCATGAGGTCATAAAGATCATGGGTCCTTAAACCAATTCTGGAACTCTCAGTCTTAGAACACTCCCGCTCCAAACCCAGATACCATGCTGTGAAGTCCAGGCCACATGGAGGGGTCCTGTGTAGATGCTCCAGCTGAAATCCCAAGCTAAGCTCCCAGCTGATAGCCAACAGCATTTCCAGCCATGTGCGGGAGCCATCCTGGATGTCCAGCCTTAATGAGCCTTCAGAGGACTTCAGCCACAGCTATTATCTTACTACATCCTTGTGAGACTCTAATAAAGAACCAACTAGCTGAGCCCAATCAACCTATAGAACTGATAGAAATAAAATGAATTGTTGTTTTACGCTGCTATGTTTTGGGGTCATTTGTTATGCAGCCACAGTATCTGCAACAACGCCATTTCCTACCACAGGCTTTCTCATGGTTTTTTTCCCCCCCCTTTTTCTGAATAGCTTTTTCTGACCTTTACGCTCCTGCGTCCCACTCCTTTTACCCAGGTAACTCTTATTTTTCAGATCAAAACTTAATATTTGCTACTTCAGTCAAGTTTCCCTAATTATCTATTCTGGGTTAGTTCTCTTACATTTCATCGCACTGTGAAGTTCTTGAATGTGGTAGTTTATTGACTGCAGTAGACAGTTAAGTCCAAATATAAGAGTGATTTCACTTGCTACTGCTCCTTTGAGACTCTGTAGATCCATTTTTTCTATACTGCCATAAAATCTAAGGTAGGGTTTTTAGTCATTTAATAATTAATTAGCCAGGCATGGTGGTTCATGCCTATAATTCCAGTTCTTTGGGAGGCTGAGATGAAAGAATGGCTGAGGCCAGGAGTTTAAGACCAGCCTGGCCTTTATCTCTACAAAAAATTACCAAAAGAAAACAAAACAAATTAATGAAGTAACCCCTTTTGAGGTAGAGAAGCACTAAAAAGTCAGTCTAATAATCACACTCCAGTTCAGTTAGGGAGGTGTAAAAACTCACTATTCAATGTTAAAACTCTTCTCTCTCTTAGCTTCGGTTTGCCTGTCGTTGGGAGGCTCACAGTAGGGGAGGAGGCTTTCTCAGCCTCTTCTCTCTATCCTCAGTCACTGACTGTTTCTGATCTCTCTATGGTCAAACCAGTGGGAGAGTAGATTAGGGCAAAGTATATTTCCATTGTGGCTGGTACTGTTGTCATCTGAACCTGGAGCCATGGAGAGCCCATGCATAATGCTGGCTCTTTCTCTTTTTAGAGCCATTCTGTGAGTTTCTCAGGGGCTTTTTGCAGATCTTCAGACTGCAGCTTTGCTAACATGTAAAATCAATATCTGTCCTTCAGCGGGCTGCCCCTCAATCCCATTCCTGGCAGGCTGTGATTCCCCTCTGTTGGGACCACACTGAAGAATTCTCTTTGGGTCTGGGCACAGTGGCTCACGCCTGTAATCCCAGCATTTTGGGAGGCTGAGGCAGGAGGATCACTTGAGGCCAGAAGTTTAAGACCAGCCTGAGCAACATGGCAAGACTTTGTCTCTACAAAAAATTTAAAAAATCGGCATGGTGGCACATGCCTGTTGTCCCTGCTACTGGGGAGGCTAAGGCAGGAGGATCACTTGAGCCCCAAATTTGAGGCTACGGTGAGCTATGATCTTAGCCTGGGTGACAGAGTGAGATCTTGTCTCTAAAAACTTTTTTAAAAAGAAAGAGTTCTCTTTTATTAGGCCCCCAGGCCAGCTCCTTCTCTTAGGAAGACTTTTAACCCACAAGAATCATGAAGGATTAATGGATATCTGTACAGTGGGAGTGCTGGTCTCTCTCAACTCACCTTGGGGTCTCACTATTTCAGGGCTGTCTAATCAAGCCCTTTCACCTTTGGACCCCTCAAAGGGGAGTCATATATTCTTCTATGGGTTTCCAAAACTCCAGGGGACATGTATCAAACTCTCTGAGTAAAGACCCTCTCAATCGGGTAAGTAGAGTGAGCGGGGACAAGCTTCCTCATTGCAATGGGTGGGACTAGAGGAAAGCCCGTAAATCTTTCTAGAGAATGTCTGTGTCTGAATTCTCCAAATTCCGATTAATTCCCAAGACTCATAGATAGTTGAGGGGGATAATGAATCAAAAGTCACAAGATAGGGTTTTGAACTACTCTCTGAAAATCCTGCACAGGAGTTGGTGTCTTAATTTGGAACGTGGAGCTTCTGATAAAACTAAATTGAGATGTCAGGAGAAATTGCACATAACTCTTAAACATTTATTAAATTGTAATGATTTTAGTCTAACATCTTCCTCCCAAGACTTCTGTAAGACCCATGACAGAAGAAATCTTGACTAACTTTGCTCATAGTGTGTGGTGTATTTTTAAAATGCTCAGTATTTATTGAATGACGGATGAATAAATAAATATTTAGATTATGCCACTGGCATTTCATTGTCTATGAACTAATTATTTGGTTATCCATAATACACATTTTTCAAATGTAAAAGTACATAGTCATACTCATAATTATTACATTTTGAGCTTATTTATTTTCTATCAGTCCTTAAACAAATAAGTTACTTTGTTGGTGTATATTTTCTCAAGGAGAGTAATATTTCTATCTCAAAAATAGTAATTTCCCTTTAAATAAGGGTTATGTATTTAAATATGAAGTTAAATAGAAGAAAAAATTGAGAAGGGAAGTATTGTGAAGGATAAGGTTCTACTAGGTTTACTATTGGTCAATTATATTAAATGTGCTATAAATATCCTACACCATTTTATTTTGTTTTTTAATAGCCTGCATTAGATACATTTCTATGAAGCAGGGATTGTGCCTATGTAATTCTTTTTACTGTGTGTGTAGCCCTTTATCATTACCCAAGCGATATGATTTGGCTGTGTCCCCACTCAATTCTCGTCTTGAATTGTAACTCCCACAATTCCCACGTGTTGTGGGAGGAACCAGATGGCAGGTGATAGAATCATGGGGGCAGGTCTTTCCTGCACTGTTCTCGTGATAGTGAATGAGTCTCACCAGATCTGATGGTTTTAAAAATGGGAGTTTCCCTGCACAAACTCTCTCTGGCTGCTACCATCGCCATATAAGAATTGCCTTTCACCTTCTGCCATGATTGTGAGGCCTCCCCAGTCATGCGGTACTGTAAGTCCATTAAACGTCTTTCTTTTGTAAATTGCCTAGTCTTGAGTATGTCTTTATCAGCAGCGTGAAAACGGACTAATACACCATGTTAAGAGGAACTAATTCAATACATTCTTTGCTGGGATGAAAGAAGACGTGCTTTACAGGAGGGGATGAGGAGGCAAGGAAGAGCAGCAGCAAAGGAGAACAGCCATCAGATTGCTGAGGAAATTATACCAGATTTCATCTCTTTGGTGCTCATTGCATGCCTCTCTCCAAGAATTCTCACCATGATACATTTCAGTCTTACTTTTTGTGTGTGTGTGACAGTATGAGACTGAGCGTGCTCAAGTAATGGGGTTTTTGGAGAGTCACACTCCCAGTTCAGCTGACATAAAACTAAGAATAGAACTTGTATGAGGGTTCTATTCGAACTATAATAGAACTTCTAAGAGGAACTGCCTCTTCCTGTGAACCCAGCTGCCCCCAGTCTTCCAGGAACCTCAGTTTGGGACATTATCTGGTCTTGATCTCTGAGAATTAATGACTTGCTTGATATATGCCTCATTCATCTGGGCTGTTTCTTGTTGAAGAGCAAGCAATATAGATTAATTGATGTGTGCTACTGAGACAATGAGTCACAACTCCCAAAGTTTTTGCCATTTTGACACTTTGCCATTTTGACATTTTGACACAAAAAAGTAACACCTTAGTCTTACTTTTTTGCTTCTTGTCTTTTATGCTTCCCTTTTTTCCCCCCATTTCTTTATTATTATTATTATTATTATTATTATAAGTTCTAGGGTACATGTGCACAACGTGCAGGTTTGTTACATATGTATACTCGTGACATGTTGGTGTGCTGCACCCATCAACTCGTCAGCACCCATCAACTCATCATTTACATCAGGTATAACTCCCAATGCAATTCCTCCTCCCTCCCCCGTCCCCATAATAGGCCCCCGTGTGTGATGTTCCCCTTCCCGAGTCCAAGTGACCTCATTGTTCAATTCCCACCTATGAGTGAGAACATGCAGTGTTTGATTTTCTGTTCTTGTGATAGTTTGCTGAGAATGATGGTTTCCAGCTGCATCCATGTCCCTACAAAGGACACAAACTCATCCATTTTTATGGCTGCATAGTATTCCATGGTGTATATGTGCCACATTTTCTTAATCCAGTCTGTCACTGATGGACATTTGGGTTGATTCTAAGTCTTTGCTATTGTGAATAGTGCCACAATAAACATACATGTTCATGTGTCTTTATAGCAGCATGATTTATTGCTCTTTGGGTATATACCCAGTAATGGGATGGCTGGGTCATATGGTATTTTTAGTTCTAGATCCTTGAGGAATCCCCATACTGTTTTCCACAATGGTTGAACGAGTTTACAATCCCACCAGTGTAAAATGTTCCTATTTTGCCACATCCTCTCCAGCACCTGTTGTTTCCTGACTTTTTAATGATTGCCATTCTAACTGGTGTGAGATGGTATCTCATTGTGGTTTTGATTTGCATTTCTCTGATGGCCAGTGATGACGAGCATTTTTTCATGTGTCTGTTGGCTGTATGCATGTCTTCTTTTGAGAAATGTCTGTTCATATCCTTTGCCCACTTTTTGATGTGGTTGTTTGTTTTTTTTTTGTAAATTTGATTGAGTTCTTTGTAGGTTCTGGATATTAGCCCTTTGTCAGATGAGTAGATTGCAAAAATTTTCTCCCATTCTGTAGGTTGCCTGTTCACTCTGATGGTGGTTTCTTTTGCTGTGCAGAAGCTCTTTAGTTTAATTAGATCCCATTTGTCAATTTTGGCTTTTGTTGTCATTGCTTTTGGTGTTTTAGACATGAAGTCCTTGCCCATGCCTATCTCCTGAATGGTATTACCGAGGTTTTCTTCTAGGGTTTTTATGGTATTAGATCTAACGTTTAAGTCTCTAATCCATCTTGAATTAATTTTCGTGTAAGGAGTAAGGAAAGGATCCAGTTTCAGCTTTCTACTTATGGCTAGCCAATTTTCCCAGCACCATTTATTAAATAGGGAATCCTTTCCCCATTTCTTGTTTTTCTCAAGTTTGTCAAAGATCAGATGGCTGTAGATGTGTGGTATTATTTCTGAGGACTCTGTTCTGTTCCATTGGTCTATATCTCTGTTTTGGTACCAGTACCATGCTATTTTGGTTACTGTAGCCTTGTAGTATAGTTTGAAATCAGGTAGCGTGATGCCTCCAGCTTTGTTCTTTTGATTTACGATTGTCTTGGCAATGTGGGCTCTTTTTTGGTTCCATATGAACTTTAAAGCAGTTTTTTCCAATTCTGTGAAGAAACTCATTGGTAGCTTGATGGGGATGGCATTGAATCTATAAATTACCTTGGGCAGCATGGCCATTTTCATGATATTGATTCTTCCTAACCATGAGCATAGTATGTGCTTCCATTTGTTTGTGTCCTCTTTGATTTCACTGAGCAGTGGTTTGTAGTTCTCCTTGAAGAGGTCCTTTATATCCCTTGTAAGTTGGATTCCTAGGTATTTTATTCTCTTTGAAGCTATTGTGAATGGGAGTTCATTCATGATTTGGCTCTCTGTTTGTCTGTTACTGGTGTATAAGAATGCTTGTGATTTTTGCACATTAATTTTGTATCCTGAGACTTTGCTGAAGTTGCTTATCAGCTTAAGGAGATTTTGGGCTGAGACGATGGGATTTTCTAAATATACAATCATGTCATCTGCAAACAGGAACAATTTGACTTCTTCTTTTCCTAACTGAATACCCTTGATTTCTTTCTCTTTCCTGATTGCCCTAGCCAGAACTTCCAACACTATGTTGAATAGGAGTGGTGAGAGAGGGCATCCCTGTCTTGTGCCAGTTTTCAAAGGGAATGCTTCCAGTTTTTGCCCATTCAGTATGATATTGGCTGTGGGTTTCTCATAAATAGCTCTTATTATTTTGAGGTACATTCCATCAATACCAAATTTATTGAGAGTTTTTAGCATGAAGGGCTGTTGAATTTTGTCAAAGGCCCTTTCTGCATCTATTGAGATAATCATGTGGTTTTCGTCTTTGGTTCTGTTTATATGCTGGATTACATTTATTGATTTGCGTATGTTGAATGAGCCTTGCATCCCAGGGATGAAGCCCACTTGATCATGGTGGATAAACTTTTTGATGTGCTGCTGGATTCGGTTTGCCAGGATTTTATTGAGGATTTTTGCATCAATGCTCATCAGGGATATTGGTCTAAAATTCTCTTTTTTTGTTGTATCTCTGCCAGGCTTTGGTATCAGGATGATGTTGGCCTCATAAAATGAGTTAGGGGAAGATTCCCTCTTTTTCTATTGATTGGAATAGTTTCAGAAGGAATGGTACCAGATCCTCCTTGTACCTCTGGTAGAATTCAGCTGTGAATGCGTCTGGTTCTGGACTTTTTGGGGTTGGTAGGCTATTAATTATTGCCTCAATTTCAGAGCCTGCTAATAGTCTATTCAGGGATTCAACTTCTTCCTGCTTTAGTCTTGGGAGAGTGTAAGTGTCCAGGAAATTATCCATTTCTTCTAGGTTTTCTAGTTTATTTGCGTGGAGGCATTTATAGTATTCCGTGATGGTAGTTTGTATTTCTGTGGGGTCAGTGGTGATATCCCCTTTATCATTTTTTGTTGCATCTGTTTGATTCTTCTCTTTTTTTCTTTATTAGTCTTGCTAGCGGTCTATCAATTTTGTTGATCTTTTCAAAAAACCAGCTCCTGGATTCACTGATTTTTTGAAGAGTTTTTGTGTCTCTATCTCCATCAGTTCTGCTGTGATCTTAGTTATTTCTTGCCTTCTGCTAGCTTTTGAATGTGTTTGCTCTTGCTTCTCTAGTTCTTTTAACTGTGATGTTAGGGTGTCAATTTTAGATCTTTCCTGCTTTCTCTTGTGGGCATTTAGTGCTATAAATTTCCCTCTACACACTGCTTTAAATGTGTCCCAGAGATTCTGGTATGTTGTATCTTTGTTCTCAATGGTTTCAAAGAACATCTTTATTTCTGCCTTCATTTCGTTATGTACCCAGTAGTCATTCAGGAGCAGGTTGTTCAGTTTCCATGTAGTTGAGCGGTTTTGATTGAGTTTCTTAGTCCTGCATTCTAGTTTGATTGCACTGTGGTCTGAGAGACAGTTTGTTATAATTTCTGTTCTTTTGCATTTGCTGAGGAGTGCTTTACTTCCAACTATGTAGTCAATTTTGGAATAAGTGTGATGTGGTGCTGAGAAGAATGTATATTCTGTTGATTTGGGGTGGAGAGTTCTGTAGATGCCTATTAGGTCCGCTTGGTGCAGAGTTGAGTTCAATTCCTGGATAGCCTTGTTAACTTTCTGTCTCATTGATCTGTCTAATGTCGACAGTGGGGTGTTAAAGTCTCCCATTATTATTGTATGGGAGGCTAAGTCTTTTTTAAGTCTCTAAGGACTTGCTTTATGAATCTGGGTGCTCCTGTATTGGGTGCATATATATTTAGGATAGTTAGCTCTTCCTGGTGAATTGATCCCTTTACCATTATGTAATGGCCTTCTTTGTCTCTTTTGATCTTTGATGGTTTAAAGTCTGTTTTATCAGAGACTAGGATTGCAAACCCTGCTTTTTTTTTGTTTTCCATTTGCTTGGTAGATCTTCCTCCATCCCTTTATTTTGAGCCTATGTGTGTCTCTGCATGTGAATGGGTCTCCAGAATACAGCAAACTGATGGGTCTTGATTCTTTATCCAATTTGCCAGTCTGTGTCTTTTAATTGGACCATTTAGTCCATTTACATTTAAAGTTAATATTGTTATATGTGAACTTGATCCTGTCATTGTGATATTAGCTGGTTATTTTGCTCATTAGTTAATGCAGTTTCTTCCTAGCATCAATGGTCTTTACATTTTGGCATGTTTTTGCCAATGGCTGGTACCTGTTGTTCCTTTCCATGTTTAGTGCTTCCTTCAGGTTCTCTTGTAAAGCAGGCCTGGTGGTGACAAAATCTCTAAGCATTTGCTTGTCTGTAAAGGATTTTATTTCTCCTTCACTTATGAAACTTAGTTTGGCTGGATATGAAATTCTGGGTTGAAAATTCTTTTCTTTAAGAATGTTGAATATTGGCCCCCACTCTCTTCTGGCTTGGAGAGTTTCTGCCAAGAGATCTGCTCTTAGTCTGATGGGCTTCCCTTTGTGTGTAATCTGACCTTTCTCTCTGGATGCCCTTAACATTTTTTCCTTCATTTCAACTTTGGTGAATCTGAGAATTATGTGTCTTGGAGTTGCTCTTCTCGTGGAGGATCTTTGTGGCGTTCCCTTTATTTCCTGAATTTGAATGTTGGCCTGCCTTACTAAGTTGGGGAAGTTCTCCTGGATGATATCCTGAAGAGTGTTTTCCAACTTGGTTCCATTTTCCGCCTCACTTTCAGGCACCCCAATTAGACGTAGATTTGGTCTTTTCACATAATCCCATACTTGTTGAAGGCTTTGTTCATTTCTTTTTCCTCTTTTATCTTTAGACTTCTCTTCTCACTTCATTTCATTCATCTGATCCTCAATCGCTGATACTCTTTCTTCCAGTTGATCAAGTCGGTTACTGAAGCTTGTGCATTTGCCACGTATTTCTCGTGTCATGGTTTTCATCTCTGTCAGTTCGTTTATGGCCTTCTCTGCATTGATTATTCTAGTTATCCATTCTTCCATTCTTTTTTCAAGATTTTTAGTTTCTTTGCGCTGGGCACATGATTCCTCCTTTAGGTCTGAGAAGTTGGATGGACTGAAGCCTTCTTCTCTCAACTCGTCAAAGTCATTCTCCTTCCAGCTTTGATCCGTTGCTGGCAATGAGCTGCGTTCCTTTGGAGGGGGAGATGCACTCTTATTTTTCGAATTTCCAGCTTTTCTGCCCTGCTTTTCCCCCATCTTTGTGGTTTTATCTGCCTTTGGTCTTTGATGATGGTGATGTACTGATGGAGTTTTGGTGTGGGTGTCCTTTCTGTTTGTTAGTTTTCCTTCTAACAGTCAGGACCCTCAGCTGTAGGTCTGTTGGAGATTGCTTGAGGTCCACTCCAGACCCTGTTTGCCTGGATATCAGCAGCGGAGGCTGCAGAAGATAGAATATTGCTGAACAGCAAGGGTTCCTGTCTGATTCTTGCTCTGGAAGCTTCCTCTCAGGGGTGTACCCTGCCGTGTGAGGTGTGGGGTGTCGGTCTGCACCTAGTGGGGGATGTCTCCCAGTTAGGCTACTCAGGGGTCAGGGACCCACTTGAGCAGGCAGTCTGTCCGTTCTCAGATCTCAACCTCCATGTTGGGAGATCCACTGCTCTCTTCAAAGCTGTCAGACAGGGTCATTTGCATCTGCAGAGGTTTCTGCTGCTTTTTGTTTAGCTGTGCCCTGTCCCCAGAGGAGGAGTCTACAGAGACAGGCAGGCCTTGAGCTGCTGTGGGCTCCACCCAGTTGGAGCTTCCTGGGGGCTTTGTTTATCTACTTAAGCCTCAGCAATGGCAGGTGCCCCTCCCCCAGGCTCGCTGCTGCTTTGCAGTTAGATCTCAGACTGCTGTGCTAGCAATGAGGGAGGCTCAGTGGGTGTGGGACCCTCCCGGCCAGGTGTGGGATATAATCTCCTGGTGTACCATTTGCTAAGACCCTTGGTAAAGCTCAGTATTAAGGTGGGAGTTACCCGATTTTGCAGGTGTTGTGTGTCTCAGTTCCCCTGGCTAGGAAAAGGGATTCCCTTCCCCCTTGTGCTTCCCAGGTGAGGCGATGCCTCGCCCTGCTTCAGCTCTCGCTGGTCGGGCTGCACCAGCTGACAAGCACCAATTGTCTGGCACTCCCCAGTGAGATGAACCTGGTACCTCAGTTGAAAATGCAGAAATCACCTGTCTTCTGTGTCTCTCACCCTGGGAGCTGGAGACTGGAGCTGTTCCTATTCGGCCATCTTGCTCTGGGTCCTGTCTTTCATGCTTTTTACCTGTTTGCCTTTCTTTCTTAATATAGTGTTTGAATGCTTCAGCTGGTGTCATGCATTTAATAGATCCTGAGACACAGACTGCACCCCTCCCCTCACAAATAACATGGAATATGTGCCACCACATTTGTTTTAAAAATAAATAATTTTTTAAAAATATGGAAGCATAACACATTTCATTTCTGAGTCCAATCAATCGTCCTCTTACTCATGTGGCAGGAAAGATAAAATCTATCCATCATGTTTGCCTCAATTTAGTATTCTAATAGTGGAATATGTACTTGCTATAGAGTTGGAGAAGTATTTTGACTAGAATAGTTTAGGTGCCCCTCATATTACATTACTTGACCTACGCGTCGGGTTAGTCTATACATATTTGCCTTCCAGGCATGAGTAAATAAATTTTCCCTGCCCTGTTATCCCCACTTGTGGTATCCTAGAGTAACTCATTTAGTCTATATTCAGATTGATTGCAAACATTCAAAACATGTCTCCTCCCAACCCCTGACTGCCCATCTTAAATGGTATACCAGTAAGCTCCAACACCTGCATTCAGGTTAGAATGTCCTAACATGCCCATCAGGGCATCATAGCCAAAAGGCTGTTGTTTACTTTTCTCACATTAATTCTCTGGTTTTATGAAGAACTAGTTCCACATAGATACATATCTCTGTATAAAGTCATGTTTAAAACAATCTCCAGTAAGTTATTCTCCCAGTAGAAATTTTGTGACTTTTATCTCAGTCAGTTTTCCTTCATTTCATAAGTATTATTTTATCCTGAACTTCTAAAGGGAGCGTCAAACAAAATAGACCTATAAGTCATATCGGTATATGACTCATTTCTCCAAAGTTATCACACTGATTTGATAATACATGCTGTCCTACATTAGTTTTTGGCTTTCTTTCCTTATGAAAATGGAGCTACCTTTATTGTTAACACCTTAAACAGGACTAACTGGTATCTGTTCTCTGTTCCCTGGGATTGATGTTGATTCATCAACATAAACAAAACATAAAATTACAATGCAGAGATGAAGCTAATTCAAACCAAATAAAATAGCAAGTTTATAGTTAATAAAAGGGTTGGTCAATAAACATATTTAGTAAAATGTATTTACTTAAAATGAATTATATTGATTATTGTTCTACCATATTTCTATCAAGTTCATACCTATATCTCCTGCTCAGTAAAACTGAATAATTTTTTTTATAAAGAATGTACAGCTCAAGAGTTAACTGTTTACTGTATAAGATTTTCTTTTTTAAAATAATGTATTTGGCTTATATTTTTCTTTTAAAGTTTTCTTAAAGTTTAAAGGAACAATTAATATTTTATCTCTTTTTTTGTTAACCTCAGTACAAAAGTACAGTTGATGACTTGACAAAAGGGCTGCATCTATGGCTTGAAGGTGCAGCGCTTTCAAGTCATCAACTGTATTTTTGTACTGTTGAATTTCTCCAACAGTAACAAAGGAGAGCATGCTTCCAGCTGGAGCTGAGTCCAAGCACACAGCCATTCCTGCACACGCATGCGTGCAAACAAGGAAGCCCAAGTAGGAGAAGAGGAAAGAGGTTGTAGGGATTTGGGAAGAAATCTGATTATTCCCCAGAGGAAAAGACAAATCTACTTTCCTGAAATCGCCCTGAAATCTACTTCCACCCTCAGAACTTAAAATGAACTGCATCCTTCTTTTCATCTTCATTTCTTCCCCAGTGAATATGATCTCCAAACCATTATTTTTTCTTTGAACTGTAAATTTTCCACTCATGGATGATGTAACCAACAGATGCAATCTCTGAGAAGATGGAAGTCGGGGCCTCTTACTATAAAATTGACCTAGCTGGACTCAGGAAACCAGGGAAGAAGTCAATGCAGGCATTTAAAATGTAAAGCTTTTTCTGGTTAAACCTATTTATATTTCTTGTAGGTTGAGTATTTCTTCCCAATTTTTCTCCTCTGGTGTATAACAAACAGGTCAAAATTTCCCATCTTTCCTCCTGGTACTAGTTGAATCCTACATTGCATACTTAATGCATAGTGAAAAGGTATCTAGCAGAAATACACACCCCAAAAACACACCACCGTTTTATTAGGTGCCCAATAAATTCTGTATTTAGCTTATTTATTTATTGTTATTTTTGCTTTTTCTTGACCCACTACATGTGACTGCAAACGAATTAATAAATTATCCCTTCTGGAACTTTTTGGTCATTTCTTTTTTTAAATGTTTTCACTATAAAAGGTAAGCTGAAACATTGAGAAATTGTTCAAATCAGCATATTTTATAATTCACAACTACAACTTGGTAAATATTTTTACTGTAAGTAAGCACTGAAATAATGAAGTATGATGAGAGGCAGTAGTTTTTAATGCAAAGTTATACATTTAAATGTTCAGAGGGGCCAGGGAGATGACATAAGAATTGTTGCCAGTTTTTCAAGAAAAGTCAAATTTTGCTTTTATAAAAAATTTTAATAAATATTCTCCTGATTTTTAAATCTCTTAGAATTAATTTTCCAAGGAACACTATGCTGTTCTGCATTGCATGGGATATATAATTCTGTGCAATATCTGGGTGACCTTTTGTGATTTCTTACGTAATAATTGAGAATGTAGTTTTTGTGGTTAGGCAGCCTGGGGTTCAGGTCATGCAGACTCCTGTGGGTCATTGAACAAGTGACTCAACCATACTGCCCTTCATATTCTCACCTGTCACATGGGATAATAATTGTAGTTCTCTCACAGGATTTATGAGGGTTAAATGAGGTAATAATGTGTATATACAGCTTAGCACAGGAGGGACACATAGTAAGTATTCAAATCCATTTGGTGATGCTGATGGAAGTGAATTAAGCAAAAACTCAATTGATGGGGTTTAAATTTGAAACAGGCAAGGAAATACTGAAATGTCTGAGTATAACTGGAATGAACTAGGATAGATTTTCTTGGAGGTTACAAATATACACTATATTTTTATAGTTTTGCATTCATGGTTTAGGGAATTATATCTAGAAAATATATCTATTTTCTGCTCCTTTTTCTATATAGACTCAGCATGCTGATTTTCCATGTGATGCAGTGATGAGACCCACTGCAACCTGACAATTGCCTTCTGAAAATTTAGATGTGACCACAGAGCATCAAGAGAGGAGGTGGAAGGGAGAATTTTTCTGTTACCTGTTATGGGTCCTCCTTGTTCCAGAAGTTAGT
This sequence comes from Theropithecus gelada, assembly GCF_003255815.1. NCBI lineage: Eukaryota > Metazoa > Chordata > Mammalia > Primates > Cercopithecidae > Theropithecus > Theropithecus gelada. The sequence goes on along the minus strand of NC_037669.1, from coordinate 18,579,770 downwards.
AATTAAAATAATGGCAATGTTCCATTATTTAAAAAGATGAAAAGAGTGGTGTCTTGGTCATTAATATGTCTTAGCATCTAGAACAGTGCTCGCACATAGCAGAATCTCAATAAACATATGTAGAGTGAATAATTGGAAAGTATTTCTTTATGATGTCACATAAGATTATTAGGTTCTATCCATATTAAACAACTTTAAGTTTTGCAGTGGTGAAGGAATAAAAGAAAGTATTTGAGATAAGCCCTGCCCACAGTTCAACAATCATACTTTTTGACATGTCTATATATAATATACCAAAAGATTGTGTCTCCATTGTTTAACCCCTTCCTCACCTCTCAGGAGGGGGCACAGAGAAGTTTAGCCTAACTCACTGACAATGAAGACTCTTCAGATCTATATGAAGCTTGAACTGTTTGTCTAGAACTTTATGATATGGTATCTTTATGCATGCAGATTTTGGAGTAAATAAAACTTAATGAAACCTATCTTGAAATTAGACATTCTGATTTTAATTATTTAAATGATTTAATTATTTAAATCATTTTAACAACAACTTCAATTTGGAAATACAATATTCACTTTTATTGGGCACAATAATTTCCTGACTATCCCATTCTAACTACAATAATGTCCCCCACACACGATTACGTTTTCTTCCTCAAAATCCACTTGCCATTTTTGTTGCTCATGGATGTAAGTAATTTCATTGGTTGACTGTTCACATGATCTTAAACACTTAACTGTAATGCTCATGTTGTAAGCTATTAGAATGGGCTGGTTATCAAAGCCCACTTTGTAAATGGAATAGCCTTCTACATTTGTAACTTGTAGTTTTGCTGTTGTTTTGGGTGTTAATCATAATTGTTACTAACACAGTCTATAGGCATGGTGGCATTCTACATTGCTGCTTGAATGAATTCAATGTCTGGATGTGCTTTTAAATTCTGAGTAAAGATTTAGCACAATTCACTCCTTTCCATGAATTTTCCCTGTCACATATTTCTGCTTAATTTGATTGCATTTTGACATGTTTTAATATTTTGTATACAATTAGTACACTTCCTCTGTGTAATTTTATTTAGAAGGTTTTTGAGCATTAAACCATTAAGCTAGGATAGATGTCATTTGTTCACACTTCCTTGAGATTTTATTTTCAGCAGAATTTTTCTTAAGACACTTATTACTTCCTTGTTTCTCAGGCTATAAATAAAAGGATTTAGTAAGGGAACTACTATTGTAAATAAAATGGCAGCTGGTATATCATTACCTCCTTCTTCAAGCAAATTTGGTCTAATGTATATGAAAAAAATAGATCCATAGAATAATGAAACTGATGAAAAGTGGGATGCACAGGTAGAAAAGGCTTTGGCCCTTCCCTCTTTGGATTTCATTCTGAAAATAGTAAGAAGAATATAGAGATAAGATATGAAGACACTACCTATCGTAAAGACTTGAATTGAACCTGAGAAGATGAATAGAACCAGTTCATTGATGAAAGGGTCAACACAGGAGAGTCTATACAAGGGAAGAATGTCACAGTAAAAGTGGTTGATGTGATTCGATCCACAGAAAACTAACCTAAATACAAGCCCCACATGAATCATGGAATGCAGGTTTCCAGCTATGAAGGCCCCTGTGGTCATCTGAATGCAGAGTTTCTTGGACATCATGAGGTGGTACTGCAGTGGGCTGCATATAGCCACATAGCGGTCATAGGCCATTGCCGCCAGAAGAAAGCAGTCTGCAGTTTCCACAGTGCAGAGAAAATAAAACTGTACTGTACATTCATAGAGGGAAATCCTTTTGTCCTCAGAAAAGAAGTTCTCTAACATTTTGGGGGTAATGGCACAGGCACAGCAAGAATCCACAAGAGCCAGGTTTCCCAGAAAGATGTACATTGGTGTGTGAAGTCGACGGTGTGTAAATATCAGTGCCACCATACCAATATTCCCCACCATGGTGATCAGATAGATGGCAAAGAACACCACAAACAGCAGAGTCTTCAGCTCTGGGTGATCTGTAAACCCCGTGAGGATAAACTCATTTTTCATGGTATGATTTTCTTCAGCCATTCCTGACTTGTCTGAAAAACAATTGTGGAGAAATAAGGCACCAATTTATAATATGCCACAACTATTGAGGTCTCTTTGGCTTAAAAGAAGGAGAGCATCTTCCACAAGATGAAAATAAGATTTAAACAAACCTGACAATATTGAGTGTTATCTAGGAAACAGTAAAATGGCAACCTAATTGCATTCCTAGTAAATGTATAAATTGGTGTAATCATTAGAAAGTAATTTGGTAATAGATTAAAAAACTTTTAAGGTTCATACCTTTTAACCATACCTTTTAACCAGTAAAAATAAATCCGTCAAAAAGAAATAACTAAAACTTCAGAAAATATGTACATATAATGATGTTCATTGTAATCTCATTCATAATAGTGAAAAATTTAAACACCGAAATGGTAACCATTTAGTTAACCAGTATGATTAAATAAATGTGAATCATCCGTATAAATGTATACTGTCAAATATTTTAAATGGTGTTTTGCTAGAATATTTATTACAATAAAACAGACACAAAATATTGAATAAAAGCAAAATAAAAGGTTTCACATGCAGTATAACCTGAATTACCAAATAAATATTTACATGTAAATGTAACAGAAGGTAGTACAGAAGCACATCAAAATGTTTTTACTAGTTTTTGCTATATATAAAAATTATTGGTCATTTTTTCCTGTTTATATTTTTCTCTATTTTAAGTTTTCTATAATAACTATTCCTCATATTCAAGAAACAATCTTTATTAAGTATGTAAAATTAAGTACCCTTAGAACTGCTATGTTTTATACTTCAATAAATCCATAAAAATCATTGGGGATTCAACTAATGTTTTCTGCACTTTAGAAATCTACAGTGGAGAACATCACAATGCACTTACTGAACAAGTGCCTGCTTCATTCTCATGACAATGACATTGGTAGTTACAATAATTATTTGCTGACAGTCTTGCATGTATCTCAAAACATTCAGGGTTATGTTCACATCTTGTGGTAATGCATTCTTATGATCCTTTACCTATAAAAGCAGTATCACCTTAGTGTCAACTTTTGCTCTTTTGAACATTATGATTTTATGGTATTCCTAGATTCTATTTGGAATAGATTCTAGATCACATTTGTTAAAATTTGAGGATATTTTTAAAACTTCCGTTACTAACCCCTTAGGTAGGTCCTTAAACATGGAGTTCTAATCTGTTGGGGCATGTTTTATTTCAATCTACCTTCATTTATTATAGTTACTTTTGGAAACATGTATGCATGCACTGATAATGAATGCCTGTTTTATGTTACTTTCTTTAAAAGGTAGTTGAGACTGTTCTAGACATTTACAGGTTGATAATTTTCTGGATAGTAAGTGATCACAAGTACACTCCAAATTTCAGGAACAGAGAAAATGTTTTGGAGAGACATAGAAAGACCTCTTCTATTTTAGTTTCCTGAAAATATTGCTGACTTTTAAATATCAGATTATTTGGGGGATGATATCTTTAGAAACAATATTTTAAAATGAACTTTGAAATGTATATAAATATAATTTGAATACTTTTCCTTAACTAGTTACCCTTGCCAGTTTAAAGTCACATAACATGAGATTTCCTTCAGTTTTCTCGGTTGATTATAGTAAATTAAACAGATATATGGTTTATATTGGTATTTGATTTCTCTAAGAATCAAAAGAGAAACAAGAACACTCCCTAAAATTATATCGGGGGTTTAAAAGATTGGTTTGAAATTATAGTCCTTGCTCATATGTTTTTTTAATACATAGGGAATGCACAATACATTTTCAACACTATTTCATTGTAGAGGTTACCTCATTATTTAAAGAAGTTTAAACATTTTCCCTAATGTATTCTGTTATTACTACCAAAGTGTGCTCTTATTTATTTTTGAATCAATGTAGGCTCCTCTTGAATTCATAAGTGATATAAATGAATTATAGTAAATTGTCTAGAGTTTACACAATAGACTTTAGATTTAGAAAAAGAATATAAGAATCTTAAAAAATTGAAAAATTAGAAATGTAAGGAAAAAGAAAACCATAAGTAACTCAAAGAAAAAATGTTTCAGGATATCAGTTTTTTTAGTAATAATAAGTGTTAAATTCTCACCTCGATTTTCCTGATAAGAGTTTTATAGAGACCATCTGGTTGCCTGGTATTAGTTTTTAAATTAGATGCAGCAATTAAACTATCTTTTTGATCATTTAGGAGAATATATGTACAATGAGATCAATGTTAATATTTATGTCCTTGTAGAGAATGACCCAGCTCTTCAAAATAATTCTAAGAGGATTTACTTTGCATTGACATCAAAGTATAGCCTAAGAGACTTAATCTTCTGAACATTCCACACATACTAAATTGGATTAATTAGGCATATCCTTTGAGACCTGGAGAGTAAGCCAAAAATTGATTAACAAACAAACTTTAAGGGCCATATTTTGATTTTCATTCATTTGAGTTTATACCACTTATCCTTATCATCAATCTGAGTATAAAATCCTTAGTGGGAAGAAAATATTCATACTGGAGCAGTCAGCAAAGGCTTCATGGAGGAATTGTCAATTGAGCCAGGATTGGTTGCCTTGGAGGGGAGATTGCTTGTTGTGAGCAGAGGTTGGAAGTTAACACATTCTCTATATTTTTTTTCTTTGGTTAGTGATAGTATTTTATTTCAGGAGCTCTGGCCTTACTGCATTTTTTAAAATTTATTTTTAATTGGCTCATAAAAATTGCATATGTTTATGGCGTACAACATGATGGGTTAATATATGTATATATTGTGGAATGGCTAAATCAGGCTCATTAACATGTATTGCCTATACACTTATTATTTTTGTATGGGTGATAACTTTTAAAATTTATACTCAAATATTTTCAAGAGATCAATACATTGTTTTAACTATAATCACCATATTGTACAACAAATCTCCTGAACTAATTCCTTCAGTCTAACTAAAAGTTTGAATCATTTGATCAATATCTACCCACTTCACTATCCAACCATTCATAACCCTCTGCTGTACTCTGCTCTATGACTATTTTAGATTCCACATATAATCAGATCATATGGTACTGGTCTTTCTGTGTCTGAATTTTTCCCGTAACCTAATGTCCTCCAGGTTGGTCCATGTTGTTGCAAATGACAGAATTTTCTTCTGTTTTAAGCACAATAGTATTCCACTGGGTATATTTATGATGTTTTCCTTATTAATTAATTTGTTGATGAACACAGGTTGATTCCATATCTTGGCTATTATAGATAATGCTACATGATCATAGGAGTGTAGACTTTTTTGACATCTTGATTTCATTTCCTTTGAATATATACCCAGTAATGAGATTGCTGGTTAATATGGAAGTTCTATTTTTAATTGTTTAGATTTGCCTCTATGTTTTTCACAATGGCTGTATTAATTTTAATTACCATTAACAGTGTGCAAGGATTCCATTTTCTCCATATCCTCACCAACACTTGCTATCTTCTGTCTCTTCGATGATAGTCATTCCGATAGATGGAAGGTCCTGTCTTTTGGTTTTAATTTGCATGGATCTGATGATAGTGATGTTGAGCAATTGTTTATATATCCATTATTCATTCCTTCGAGAAATGTCTATTCAGGTCCTTTGTTCACTTGTAAAATCACGCTGTTTTCTTACTATTGAGTTATTTAGGTTCCTTATGTATTTTGGATATTAATCCCTTATCAGATGTGTGGTTTGCTAATATTTTCTCCCATTTTGTGGGTTGTCTCTTAATTGTATGAATGCTTCCTTTGCTGTGCAGCAGCATTTTAGTTTAATGTAGTCCCATCTGTCTATTCTTGCTTTTGTTGCCTGTGAGTTAAAGGTTATATCCAAAAAATTATAATCTAGACCAATGTCAAGAACTTTTTCCTATATTTTCTCCTAATAACTTTATGGTTTCACGTTCTACATTTAAGTAATTACATTTTGAGTTGTTTTTTGAATAAAGTGTGAAATAATGGTTTACCTTTATTTTTCTTCATGTGGGTATTTACGTTTCCCAACACATTTAATAGAGAAGACTGTCCTTTCTGCATTGTATGTTCTTTGCAATTTCATTAAAAAGCAATTGACCTTAAATGCATGGATTTATTTCTGGGCTTTCTATGCTATTCTACTGGTTTATGTATGGAATGTCAGTACTATGCTGTTTTGATTTGTAGTAAATTTTAAAATGGGGCCAGTTTTGATTTTTTTTGCTTTAGACTGCTTTTGTCATTTGAAATTTTTTCTGGTTCCATTGTAATTTAACAATGCTTTCTATTTCTGTGAAAAATGTTATTAAAATTTTAATATTTCATTGAATCTGCAGATAGCTTTGACTTGTATGGACATTTTCACAATATTAATTCTTCCAGTACACAAACATGGGATGCATTTTGTTTTATTTGTGTCTTCAATTTCTTTTATCAATGTTTAATAGCTTTCAGTTACAGATTTTTTGCCTCATTGGTTAAAGTTATTCTTAAGTATTCTATTTTTGTTTAATGTTATTTTGAATGAGATTATTTTCTTGGTTTCTTTTTCAGATACTTTGTTGTCATTATTATACAGAAATAGTAATTTTTGTATGTTGATTTTGTATCCTGTAAACTTATGGAATAAATTATTAGTTCTAACAGTTTTTTGGTGGAGTCATTAAGGTTTTCAATACTTAAGACTATGTCACCTTCAAATACAGAAAATTTTACTTCTTCCTTTCCAGTATAAATACATTTTATTGGTTTTCTTGCCTGATATCTCTGGCTAGGACTTCCAGTTCTATTTTGCATGCAGGTAGTGAGGATGGACATTCTTGTCTTGTTTTTTATCGTTCAGAAAAAGCTTTTAGTTTTTCATGTTGAGTATGATGTTACCTCTGGGTTTGTTCTATGTGGCTATTATTATTTTTAGGTACATTTCATCTATACCTAATCTGTTGAGAGTTTTTATAATATGAAAGTATGTTGAATTTTGTCAAATGCTTTTCTGCATATATTGAGATGATTTTTTTTTAACTCTGTCATTCTGTTAATGTGGTATATCATATTTGTTGATTAGTATGTCAATCATCCTCACCTCCCAGGGGAAAATCACACTTAATCATGGTGTGTGACCCTTTCGATGTGTTGTGGTGTTCAGTTTGCTAGTATTTTGTGGAGGACTTTTGTGTCTGTGTTCATCTGGGAGAGTAGCCTTGTAATTTTCTCTCCCTATAATGTCTCAATCTTGCTTTTACTAGTATAATGCTGGGCTCATAAGCCATGTTTGGAATATTTCCCTCTCTTTAATTGTTTTGAAGAGTTTGAAAAAAATTAGCATTAATCGTTCTTTAAATTTTTTCCTAGAACTCACCAATGAAGCTATCAATTTGTGGACTTCTTTTCTTTGTAAGTTTTTTGATTACTGATTCAATCTTTTTACTTGTTATTTATCTGTTGAGATTATTTCTTTATGATTCAGGCTTGGTAAGTGGTATGCTACTAAGAATTATATATCCATTTCTTCTAGGTTAACCAATTGGTTTATATATGTATAATCATTTATAACAGTCTCTTTTGATGCTTTGTATTTTCATGATACCAGTTGTAATGTCTCCTCTTTATAATTTTAGTTTTGTGAGTCGTCTTTTTATTTTTCTTAGTCTAGCTAAAGGTTTCTTGATTTATCTTTTCAAAACAACTCAGTTTCATTAATATATAATATTATTTTCCTAGTTTTTTGTTTTATTTATTGATGATCTGATATCTGTTATTTTGTTCTAGTTCCTTGAGATGTAAACTTATGATTTTTATTTGAGATCTTTCTTCTTTGTTAATATTAGCATTTATTGCTATGAACTTCTCTCTTAGAACTGCTTTTGCTGCATCCAATATGTTTAGGCAGTAGTTTCCATTTTCATTTGTCTCCAGATATGTTTTTATTTCTCTTTTGATTTTCTCTTTGTCCTATTGGATGCTTAGGAGTGTGTAATTTAATTTCTACTTGTTTGTGTGGATTTTCCAATTTTCTTCCTGTTATTGTTTTCTGGATGCATACCATTGTTGTTGGAAAAGACTCTTGATATTATTTCAATCTTCTTGAATTTTTAAAGACTTGTTTGGTGGCCTAACATATAATCTATCTTGGAAAATGTTTCATGTGCACTTGAAGAAAAATAATACCGCTCAAGTATACTGCTGCTGTTGGTTGAAATATTCTGTACATGTCTGCCAGGTTCCTGTAGTCTATAGTGTTGTTAATGTCTACTGTTTCTTTATTGATTTTTTGTGTTAATTATCTGTCCATTGTTGAAAGTGGGGTATTGAAGTCCCTCACTATTATTATATTGCTATCTATTTCTTCATTCAGTTCTGTTAGATTTGCATTATGTATATTTAAGTGTGTCAAGATTGGTGTATACATATTTCTAATTGTTACATCATTTTGTTGAAGTAGCTTCTTTATCATTATATAATGACCTTCTTTGTGTTTTATATCAGTTTTTGACTTAAAGTCTAATTTGTCTGATAGAAGTATAGCCATTCTTGCTCTCTTTAAGGTCAATAATTAAGTACTTATTGATAGGTAAGGACTTACTACTACAATTTTTTAGTTGCCTTCTAATTATATCATCTTCCTTTGTAATTTAATGATTTTTTTGTAGTGGTATGCTTTAATTTCTTCTCTTTATCTTTTGTGTATCTGCTGCAGGGCTGCAGTTGTTGTTGTTGTTGTGGGTGTGTGTGTCTGCACTTACCATGAGGTGTACATAAAATATCTTATATCTGATGAGTTTAAGCTGATCACAACTTAGCTTTGACTGCATACGAAAACTATATATTGTATTTACTACTCCCCTCACAATTTACGTTGTTAATGTTACAATTTAATTATTTTATATTTCATGTATCCAAACCTAAATTATAGTAGCTATAGTTATATTTATCCTTTTATCTTTTAACTTCATACTAGAGTTAAATGTGATTTGTGTATCACCTTTACAGAATGAGAGTATTCCGGATTTGATTATATTCTTACCTTCACAGTGAGCTTTACATGTTCATATATTTTCATGTTGTTAGGTAGCATTCATTTGTTTCAACTTGAAAAACTCCTTGTAGCACTTAGGCTTTTTTTTTTTTTGTCTGAAAAAGTTATTATCTCCTCTTTATGTCTGAAGGACATCTTGCTGAGTATAGTATTCTTTGTTGGTGGTTTTATCCTTTCAGCACTTTCAATGTATCACTCACTCTCTTCTGGCCTGAAATAATACCGATGATAAATCTACTGTTAGTCTAACTGGGCTTCTTTTGCACATAACAAATTGCTTTTCTCTTGCTGCCATCAAAATTTTAGGTTTGTCTTTGATTTTTTGAGCATTTTAATATAATGTGTCTTAGTGCAGATTTCCATATACTTAATGTATTTAGGGTTCTTTGGGATTCATGGATTTGGATGTTTATTCCCTTCTTCAGATTTGAGAATTTTTTCATCATTATTTTTCTAAATAAGCTTTCTGTCTCATTCTATTTTGCTGACACTTCTGAATCTTCCACAATGTATATATTCATTCACTTAATGATGTCCCATAATTTTTATAGACTTTATTCCTTCTTTTTCATTCTTTTTGCCCTCTGTTTCTCTGACTGGCTGATCTCCAGTGAGTTTTCTTCAAGCTCACTAATTCATGTTTTACTTTATTGAGTCTGCTGTTGAACTCTTTACGGAATTTTTCATGAAGTCATCTAAAGCTCCAGAATTCCTATTTGGTTCTTTTTAATGGTTTCTATTTCTTTAAGTTTTTAATTTTATTTATTGATTTCATTATTACATTTATTTGTTTATCTGTGTTCTCTTGCATCTTACTAAGCTTCTTTGAGATTATTATTTTCATTCTTTTTAGGCAGTTCATAAGTATCCATTTCTTTAGGGTCCTGTTATTGGTGCTTTATTTTGTTCCTTGGTTGGTGTCTCATTTCCCTGATTGTTCAGGTTCCTTGTGGCTATGTATTAGTGTCTGTACATTTGAAGAAGCTGGCACCTATTTCAGTATTCACAGACTGGCTTTAGCAGGAGATGCCCTTCAGAAGTCAACCAGTCTAGAGATTCTTGTTAGGCCATTTGGTGGAGTTCATGGGTGGGTGACTTACTGTTGGAGTTCTTGGCAGGTTGGCCTGGAGCTAGTGTTCACTGGGATCAGTCAGGATCTTGGATCCATGAGGGAATTGCCTACATAGTTGGGCTACAGGGTTTTGCCCAGATGTTGCGTTATTCTGTGTCCTAGGGCTCTGGATGCCAACTTGGTCCATGGAGCTGCAGGTGTTATCCTGGAACTGGGTTGGGCATGGAACCTGGGTTTGTAGGAGGCTGGGCTGGAGTCATGAGTTTTGCAAACAGGTCTGTCACAGGGGTCTGCTTGAAGCCTGGGGCTGCAGGAGCTGGCCTTTTGATGTGGTGGGACTGAGTCTAGGGCTGCAAGGTTGGCCTAATACCTGGGTCCCTGCATACTTACCTGGAGCTTGAGGTTGCAAGGTCCAGCCTGACATGGATGTCAGCTTGAAGTGTGGGACTACAAATGGGGGCATGTCACAGGGATGAGCCTGAATTTGTTGACTGTGGGTGCTTGTCTCCTCTGGGTCTGCAAGGGCTGGCCTGGTTCTGGGGTAGGTCTGAGGCCTTGGAATGAGAGGCAATAAGTAAATGAGGCCAGCCTGGAGGCTAAGTTCCTGTGTGCTGTGTAGGAATCTCAGGTCATAGGGGATGGCCAGGCACTTGGGTCCATGATAAATTTGGGTGATTATTTCAGTCTCCTTTCCCCAAACAGAGTCTACCTCTCTCACAGCTGTGCTATGCAGGCATACGTATGTGTTGGGAGGGCGTGACATGAGTCATATGAAATTGTCCTTTTTATCCTCTTTAGTCTGTCTTATTTCTGTTTTATGCCCATGTTCTGTAACTTTCAATCTAGTTTCCTTAGTTCTTGTGAAGGTATTTTCATGCATGGATAGTTGTTCTAATAGATGTTTTTGCTAGGAGACAAACAATGGAAAGTCTTATTTCACCATTTTGGTCTATCTCCAAGCTTTGTCTTCTAATTCTTAATTGTTAAAAAAAATTTGCCTTTATAATTTAAAATTTCAAAATTTTTAATATTAAGTTTCACTTTTATATAGCTTCTATTCTTGTATTTTGAATGCTGTAAATTTTAATTTGTTTGTGATGTGATTACTTTTGGAAATTTTATTTTGTTGTCTGATTTGTCTCTTTTCCTCAAAGTATTTTTCTTTCCTTCCTTTTTTTAAAAAAAAGTTTGCTTGTTTTCCCATGAGATCTGTGAAGCCCTTCTATGTCCAGGACTCCTGTGGGATTGATTCAGGCTGTCAAGTGTCTATTGTATTGAATTTCGCTTGCTACCAAATCCCTTTTTTTTTTCATCCTTTCCATAAGAATTGACTCCAAGGGCATTCCCTATTAAACATCTACACACTAAACTCTATCTAACATCTTATTGCTCTTGAAATCCAATCACTGACAATTAGTTTTGAAAGAGATGGATTTGGCATGAGAAGGAGAATATATTTTTCATTTGTGGTATGGCCCCTACTTGATTGAGGCCCCTCTAGAGAGAGATGTGAGGCAGAACTCAAAGTCTGCATGAAGGATCTGCTGAATCTGTCAGCAAGGGCTGAGGGCCAATCTGCTTATGGAATATCTCAAAGATATTTTAATGAGATTCTAGGTTTAAGAAAAGTTTGATGATCATGCCTCATATTGGAATTATTTGTGAAAAAATATATTTTGACGTGCCATTAAGGTGCCAGTATTATACCATTTTTTTTATTTTTGGTTAACAAAAAGGTTTCATATGGGTTAGTCTAAAACATTTCAGCTTCTTAAGTACAAGTTTTACTCTTTCAAGTTGACACTAGGTCTTATTTAATTTTTGTTTTAACTCAGCACCACTACCTTAATGCTTCACATGTTGCAAACCTCAGAAGTGGGTTGGCTGAATAAAGGGATAGATCTTGCACATATGGAAAAAATAAAAATGAAAGAAAAAGTCTTCTGAATTGATTAATGGAAAAACAGTAAACAGGGAAATAGTCAGATAGCATAATAAGAAAGGGGTGATGCTTTACATCAGTCTTAGGTGAAAACTGGAGTTGCCATTTTTATGTTATTTCCAGGGAAGGTGAGAATACGCCATGTGGAAAAATATTTGTACCATATAATACTCTGAACTTATCCAACTTAGCACTGTAAGAAGTATAGACAGCAAAAGAGCAGCAGAAACCAGAAGCTTAGCCTAAGATAAATTTTGAAGAAATAAAAATGACTGATCTTTGCTACTGCCTAGGAAACTACAAAGTCCTTGGTTAGGCAGAGCCAACATGGAAAGACTCAGGTATAAGTTGCAGGCTGTATGTTTAATGTTTAATAGAATGAATAATTAGTAAATGTTTCTTTAAGAAAAATTAATAAACAAATTGTCATTATAGACTCTTAAAGTTTTTACAATTATTTTAAAAATTATCTTTAAAATTCAGTTTTCTGAAGTTTTGAAAGTGGGTTATTCATTAACTACCAAGGCCCAAGGAGGATGAATACATTTTGATAGTATCAGGACAATATAAATGTTTGTAGGAAAATATAACCTTTTCTACTTGTGACTCAAGAGCTACAGAAAATGGAACAAAGTTATGAATACATGCATTATGTATATGCATGTGAGATATCTTTTGAATACAGGTAGTTAATTTATTGTATATTTTTGTTGTTTTTGTATCACTGCATACATTTTTTCTTGCTATAATTTAATGCGTTATCTTTTGAAGAAAGGAATAAGTCCAGCCCACCAGCAAGGCTATCCCCTTTGAAAAAGAAGTAGAAAATTATATTTTCAAATAGTTAAAATTTTATTATTTTTAATTTTATTTAAATAACACATTTATGAGATTTCAAATTGATAGAAATAATTCATCATAATATCAGTTTTAAATCTTTGAAAGACATACAAGACTGACACATCAGAAGGTAAAATAAGGTCTTTTATTTGCTCTGATATAGAAATAATTTCCTAGTATTGCATATAACTTTTTTCTTCTCCTGTACATAATCTTAATAGAGTCCCATCTTAATATATTATAATTATAATCAGAGAGTTACATTAAACGAAAATATAATATTTCAACAGTTAGTATGACTCTAGAGTTGAATGGGCTATAGCTATTACATTCTACTTCTCAAATGTTTAATCAGCATCACTTATGACCCAACATTTAAAATTATGTGTTAGCTGGGCACGTTGGCTCACGCCTGTAATGCCAACACTTTGGGAGGCCAAGGCAGGCAGATCACTTGAAGTCAGGAGTTTGAGAATGGCTTGACCAAAATGGTGAAACCCTGTCTCTCCTAAAAATACAAAAACTAGTTTGGTGTGGTGGCAGGCACCTGTAATCCCAGCTACTTGGGAGGCTGAGGCAGGATAATTTGAACCCAGGAGGCAGAGGTTGCAGTGAGCCAAGATCACACCATTGCACTCCAGCCTGGGCAACAGAGTGAGACTCTGTTTCAAAATAAATAAATAAAAAATAAAATAAAATTATGTGTTGAAATAGACTTGCTGATAAAGCAGACTTGTGCAAATTAGCAGTGCCAACTTTAGAGCACTTTTCCTGAGCTGGAAATGTGTAGGAATTGGAGACTAATATGATCTGAAGGGGCATGATCTGTAGAAGGCAGAAAAATGGTGTCCCCAGAGATGAATGTATAAAATAAATATTCTCTAGTCCACCAAACCTTGGATACTCAGACAGTTGACAATTCATCCTGGATGACAGGAAATGGCATATTAGGATTTAGGTAATACGTCAATAATTAAAATGTAAAAAGAAAGTGTTAGCAACATTAACAATTTCTACAAATTAGTTTTTGTTTTTTGAAAAAATGGCAGACAGGAGGCGGGACTAACCTGCAGCTCCCTCTCGGATGAACAGAACAGCATGTGGAGACTCACATAGTGAGTCCAAGAACTCCAAGAACTAGCACAGGCATACGAGGAAAACTGAAAGAGCCCACAGACCTTTTGAAAGAAGTGGCTTGCTGATGCACACTTTGTGAAACAGCTGAGAAACTGTGAGTGCCCAAAGTGTGAGTGGGGAAAGTTCACCTCCTAACACACATCCTCACATCCTCACTGGGGCACCTGAAAACCCAGATCATGGAAGAAGGATTTAACCTTACCTAGAGCTGAAGAGAATTTAGAGAGCTGAGCAAAATATAAAAGTAGAAGAAGTATAGAAAAAGCCCTGTAGGTATTCCTGGTTCCCAGGGAAGCCATTTCTGACGTTTTCTCACAGAAGTCATTGGGTAGGGCTGCCAGTGGAATTGGGGAAGGACCACAGGTAGAAGAAAGCTTTCAGCTGAACTTTGTAATAATTTTGACCAAGTGCTAATTTTCCTGGGCAGAATCTGGGGTGGAGGGAATGGGAAGTGCAGACAGCAGCACAGAAGCTGTGATAGGCAAGGAGGGGTGGGACCTGAAAGCCCTGTTTGCTTTCTCAGCTAGAAAGCATGTAGCCTGAGGCAAGATCGCAGCACTGCTCATTGGCTGCCTGGATATAAACTAGGTACTATTGGTGGGGCATGGTGGGATTGAGACTGGCCTTGCTGGCTGCATAGGAGACCAGCGAGGCTTGTCATTGCCAGCTCTCCCCCACTTTCCAGGGAACCCATATGATGCAACAGAGGCAGCCATTATGCCCCTGGGAACATAGCTCCATTGGCCTGAGAACCACACCTCCATCACCCACAGCAGCTGCAGCAAGCCCCACCCAGGGACAGTCTGAGCTCAGACTCCCCTAACCCTGCCCCGACCTGATGGTCTTTCTCTACCCACTCTGATAGCCAAAGAAAAAAGATACAATCATTCGAGAGCTCTATGGCCCCGCCCATCGCTTGAGAAATCCAAATACTTTTCCAAGTGACACCACAGCAAGCTTGTATCTCCCCTATACTACTGTAGCTGATGCTGTCTTGAAAGTCTCCTGGCTGGAGGCCAACAAACTCAAGCCATTATAGCAACTCATAAAAGAAAAACCCTGCTCCAAGAAAGGAGAAAACAACAGCTAATTCCACCACTGAAACATACTGGCTAACCATAGGTGCTGTGTCTGTCCAGGTGACAACTTCACTGCTAGCACAACCAACATTCAAGAAAATCAGCACACTAAAAACTACAACTATGGACCCTCAAAGAGTCTACTTCAGTCCCCTGCTACCACCACAGGAGCAGGTGCTGGTATCCACAGCTGACAGACTTAAAGATGGATTGCATGACAGGACTCCTTGCAGACTCTCTTCAGTACTGGCCCAAAGCTCAGTAGCGCTGCTGGGTAGCTAGACCCAGAAGAACAATGACATCCACTGCAGTCTGAATCTCAGGAAGCCCCATCCCTAAGGGAAGGGGGAGAGCACCACATCAAGGGATCAACCTGTGGGACAAAATAATCTGAATAGCAGCTCTAGAACCCCATATCTTTTATTTGATAGATATAGTCTACTCAAATGAGAAGAAACCAGAAAAAATAATTCTGGTAATACGACAAAGCAAGATTCTTTAACACCCCCGGAAGATCACACTAGCTCACGAGCAATGGATCCAAACCCAGAAAAAATCTCTGAATTGCCAGAAAAAGAATTCAGAAGGTCAATTATTAAGCTATTTAAGGAGGTGCCAGAATAAGGTGAAAACCAACTTAAAGAAATTAAAAAATAATACAGAATATGGATGAAAAATCTCCAGAGATATAAGTAACATAAATAAAAAACAATCACAACTTATAGAAATGAAAGACACACTTAGAGAAATGCAAAATACACTGGAAACTTTCAAAAATAGAATTAAACAAGTCAAAGAGAGAACTTCAGAGCTTGAAGACAAAGCTTTTGAATTGTCTTTGAACAAGGCTTTGAATCTGAAAAAAGAAAAAAATAATAAATGAAAAATGACCAAAGCCCCCAAGAAGTTTGTGATTATGTTAAGCGATGGAGCCTAAGAATAATTGCTGTTCCTGAGGAAGAAGAGAAATACAGAAGTTTGGAAAACTTATTTGAGGGAATTATCAAGAAAAGTTTCCCTGGCCTTGCTAGAGATCTAGACATTCAAATACAAGAACCTAAAAGAACACCCTGGAAGTTCATCACAAAAACATTTCATCACCTAGGTACTCAAGAGAGCTATGAGGCAAAAGCATCAGGTAACCTATACAGGAAAACCTATCAGATAAACAGCAGATTTGTCAGCAGAAATCCTACATGCTAGAAGGGATGGGAGTCCTATCTTTAACCTCCTTAAACAAAACAATTATCAGCCAAGAATTTTATATCCAGCAAAACTAATCTTCATAAGTGAAGGAAAGATACTGTCTTGAAAATTAACAAGGATATTCAAGACTTGAACTCGGCTCTGGACCAAGCAGACCTAATAGACAGCTATAGAATTTTCCACCCCAAATCAAGAGAATATACATTCTTCTCAGCACCACATAGCACTTATTCTAAAATCGACCACATAATTGGAAGTAAAACACTCCTTAGCAAATGCAAAAGAATGGAAATCACTCACTCAAAACCACACAACTAAATGGAAACTGAACAACCTGCCCCTGAATGACTACTGGGTCAATAACGAAATTAAGGCAGAAACAAATAGTTCTTTGAAACCAATGAGAACAAAGACACAACATACCAGAATCTCTGAGACACAGCTAAAGCAGTGTTTAGAGGGAAATTTATAGCACTAAATGCCCACAGGAGAAAACAGAAAAGATCTAAAATTGATACCCTAACATTACAATTAAAATAGCTAGAGAAGCAAGAGCAAACAAATTCAAAAGCTAGCAGTAGACAAGCAATAACTAAGATCAGAGGAGAACTGAAGGAGATAGAGACACGAAAAACTGTTAAAAAAATGAATGAATCCAAGAGCTGGTTTTTTGAAAAGATCCAGCCAGACTAATAAAGAAGAAATAGAGAAGAATCAAATAGACACAATAAAAAAATGATAAAGGGGAATATCACTACTGATCCCACAGAAATAAAAACTACCATCAGAGGATACTAAAAACACCTCTATGCAAATAAACTAGAAAATCTAGAAGAAATGGATAAATTCCTAGACACATATGCCCTCCCAAGACTAAACCAGCAAGAAGTTGTATCCCTGAATAGACCAATAACAAGTTCTGAAATTGAGGCAGTAATTAATAGCCTACCAATCAAAAGAAGCCCAGGATTCACAGCCTAATTCTACCAGAGGTACAAAGAGGACCTAGTACTATTCCTTCTGAAACTATTCCAAACAATAGAAAAAGAGGAACTCCTCCCTAATTCATTTTATGAGGCCAGCATCCTCCTGATACCAAAACCTGGCAGAGACACAACAGAAAAAATAAAATAAAATTTCAGGCCAATGTCCCTAATGAACATCGATGCAAAAATCCTCAATAAAATACTGCCAAACCAAATCCAGCAGCACATCAAAAAGCTTATCCACCAGGATCAAGTTGGCTTCATCCCTGGGATGCAAGACAGGTTCAACATATGCATATCAATAAATGTAAACCATCACATAAAGAGAACCAATGGCAAAAACCACATGATTATCTCAATAGATGTAGAAAAGGCCTTTGATCAAATTCAACACCTATTCATGCTAAAAGCTCTCTATAAATTAGGTATTGATGGAACGTATCTCAAAATAATAAGAGCTATTTATGACAAACCTGCAGCCAATATCATACTGAATGGGCAAAAGCTGGAAGCATTCCCTTTGAAAACCAGCACAAGACAAGGATGCCCTCTCTCACCACTCCTTTTCAACATAGTATTGGAAGTTCTGGCCAGGGCAATCAGGCAAGAGAAAGAAATAAAGAGTATTTGAATAGGAAGAGAGGAAGTCAAATTGTCTCTGTTTTCAGATGACATGATTGTATATTTAGAAAACCCCATCATCTCAACCCAAAATCTCCTTAAGCTGACATGCAACTTCAGCAAAGTCTCAGGATACAAAATCAATGTGCAAAAATCACAAGCATTTCTATACACCAATAATAGACAAAAAGAGAGCCAAATCATGAGTGAACTCTCATTCACAATGGCTACAAAAAGAATAAAATACCTAGGAGTACAACTTAGAAGGGATGTAAAGGACCTCTTCCAGGAGAACTACAAACCACCACTCAAGGAAGTAAGAGAGGTCACAAACAAATGGAAAAACATGCCATGCTCATGCATAGGAAGAATCAATATCGTGAAAATGGCTATACTGCCCAAAGTAATTTCTAGATTTAGTGCTATCCACATCTAGCTACCAATGACTGTTCACAGAATTAGAAAAAAGCTAATTTAAATTTCATATGGAACCAAAAAAGAGCTCGTATAGCCAAGACAATCCTAAGCCAAAAGAACAAAGCTGGAGGCATCACACTACCTGACTTCAAACTATACTATAAGGCTACAGTAACCAAAACAGCATGATACTGGTACCAAAACAGTTATATAGACCAATGGAAAAGAATAGAGGCATCAGAAATAACGCCACACATCTACAACCATCTGATCTTTGACAAACTTGACAAAAATAAGCAAGGAGGAAAGGATTCCCCATTTAATAGATGGTGTTGGGAAAACTGGCTAGCCATATGCAGAAAACTGAAACTGGACCCCTTCCTTACACCTTATACAAAAATTAACTCAAGATGGATTAAAGTCATAAACATAAGACCTAAAACCATGAAAACCCTAGAAGAAAACCTAGGCAATGCCATTCAGGACATAGGCATGGGCAAAGACTTCATGACTAAAACACCGAAAGCAATGGCAACAAACACCAAATTGACAAGTGAGATCTAATTAAACTAAAGAGCTTCTGCACAGCAAAAGAAACTATCATCAGAATGAACAGGCAACCTACAGAATGGGAGAACATTTTTGCAATCTATCCATCTGACAAAGGGCTAATATCCAGAACCTACAAGGAACTTAAACAAATTTACAAGAAGAAAACAAACAACCCCATCAAAAAGTGGGCAAAGGATATTAACAGACACTTCTCAAAAGAAGACATTTATGTGGCCAACAAACATGAAAAAAAGTTCACCATCACTGGTCATTAGAGAAATGCAAATCAAAACCACAATGAGATACCATCTCATGCCAGTTAGAATGGTGGTCATTAAAAAGTCAGGAAACAACAGGTGCTGGAGAGGATGTGGAGAAATAGGAACGCTTTTACACTGTTGGTGGGAGTGTAAATTAGTTCAACCATTGTGGAAGACAGTGTTAGATTCCTTGAGGATCTAGAACCAGAAATGCCATTTGACCCAGCAATCCTAATACTGGGAATATACCAAAAGGATTATAAATTATTCTACTATAAAGACACATGCACACATATGCTTATTGCAGTACTATTCACAATAGCAAAAACTTGGAATGAACCCAAATGCCCATCAATGATAGACTGGATAAAGAAAATGTGGCACATAGACACCATGGACTACTATGCAGCCATAAAAAAGGTGAGTTCATGTCCTTTGCAAGGACATAGATGAAGCTGGAAACCATCATTCTCAGCAAACTAACACAGAAACAGAAAACCAAACACTACATGTTCTCACTCATAAGTAGGAGTTCAAAAATGAGAACACATGGACACAGGGAGGGAAACAGCATACAGCAGGGCCTGTCGGGGGTTTGGGGGGTTTAGGAGAGGGATAGCATTAGGAGAAATAACTAATGTAGATGACAGGTTGATGAATGCAGCAAATCACCATGGCATGTGTGTATCTATGTAACACACCTGCACATTTTGCACATGTACTCCCGAACTTAAAGTATAATAATAATAATAATAAATAAGGAAAGGGAAAAAAAATGCTGTGTTTTTTAGACAAATGAATGCTGAGGGAATTTGCCACTTCCAAGCCAGCACTACAAGAACTGCTAAAAGGAGTTCTAAATCTTGACACAAAACCTTGAAATACATCAAATTAGAACCTCCTTGTAGCATAAATATCTCATGGGGTATAAAACAATAACACAATGGAAAAAACCCCAAGGAATTCAGGCAACAACTAGCATGTTGAATAGAATAGTACCTCACATCTCAGTAATAGCATGAAACATAAATGGCTTAAATGCTGCATTTAAAAGATACAGAATGGCAGAATGGATAAGAATTCACCAATCAAATGTCTGATGCCTTCAAGAGATTCACCTAACACATAAGTACTCACATAAACTTAAGGTAAAGGAGTGGAAAAATATATTCCGTGCAAATGGGCACAAAAACCAAGCAGGAATAGCTATCCTCTTATCAGACAAAATAGACTTTAAAGCCACAACAGTTAAAAAAGACAAGGACGGACATTATATAATGATAAAAGGACTAGTCCAACAGGAAAATATCACAATCCTAAATGTTTATGCACCCAACACTGGAGCTCCAAAATTTATAAAACAATTACTACTATACCTAAGAAATGAAATAGATGACAAAACAATAATAGTGGGGACTTCAGTACTCTACTGGCAGCACTAGACAGGTCATCAAAGCAGAGAGTCAACAAAGAAACAATGGACTTAAAATATACCCTAGAACAAATGGACTTTGCAGATATTTACATAGCATTCCACCCAACAACTGCAGAATATACATTCTATTCTTCAGCTCATGAAACATTCTCCAAGATAGACCATATGATAGGCCACAACACAATTCTCAATAAATTTAAGAAAATTGAGATTATATCAAGTACTCTCTCAGACCACAGTGGAATAAAATAGGAAATCAACTCCAAAAGGTACCCTCAAAACCATGCATATACATGGAAAGTAAATAACCTACTACTGAATAATTGTTGAGTCAACAGGAAAATGAAGATGGAAATTAAAAAATTCTTTGAACTGAACAATAATAGTGACCCAACCTATCAAAACTTCTGAGATTCAGCAAAAGCAGTGCTAAGAGGAACGATCATAGCATTAAACACCTACATCAAAAAGTCTGAAAGAGCACACATAGACAATTTAAGGTCACACTTCAAGGAACTAGAAAAACAAGAACAAACGAAGCCCAAACCCACAAGAAGAAAGGAAATGACCAAGATCAGAGCAGAACTCAATGAAATTGAAACAATAACAAAAAATAAAAAAGATAAATGAAACAAAAAGCTGGTTCTTTGAAAAGACAAATGAAATTGATTGACTGTTAGTGAGATTAACCAAGAAAAGAAGAGAGATCTAAATAAGCTCAATTAGAAATGAAATGGGAGATATTACAACCGATACCACAGAAATGCAAAACATCATTCAAGGCTACTATGAACATGTTCACACGCACAAACTAGAAAACCTAGAGGTGATAGATAAATTCCTGGACATATATAACCCTCTTAGATTAAACCAGGAGGACATAGAAACCCCGAAGAGACCAATGAGAATCAGTGTTATTAAAATGGTAATTAAAAAATTGCCAACAACAAAAAAAGTCCAGGACCAGACGGATTCACAGCTGAATTTAATCAGATATTCAAAGAAGAATTGCTTCCAATCTTATTGAAATGGTTCCAAAAGATAAAGAAAGAAGGAATCCTCCTTAAATTATTCTATGGAGCCAGTATCATCCTAATACCCAAACCAGGAAAGGACATGACAAAAAAAAAGAAAACTACAGACCAATATCCATGGTGAACATAGATGCAAAAATCCTCAACAAAATACTAGCTAACCAAATCCAACAGCATACCAAAAAGATAATCCACCACAATCAAGTGAGTTTTGTACCAGTGATGCAGAAATGGTTTGACACATGCAAGCAATTAATGTGATACATCACATAAACAAAATTAAAAACATAACTCATATGATCATCTCAATAGATGCAGAAAAAGCATTTGACAAAATCCAGCATCCCTTTATTATTAAAACCCTCAGCAAAATCGGCATAGAAGAGATATACCTTAAGGTAATAAAAGCCATCTATGACAAACCCACAGCCAACATTATACTGAATGAGGAAAAGTTGAAAGCATTCCCCTGAGAGCTGGAAAAAGACAAGGTTGCCCACTTTCACCACTTCTATTCAACATGATACTAGAAGTTCTAGCCAGAGCAATCAGATAAGAGAAATAAATAACGGACATCCAAATCAGTAAAGAGGAAGTCAAACTGTTGCTGTTCACTGATGATGTGATCATATACCTAGAAAACCCTAAAGACTCCTCCAAAAAGTACCTAGATCTGATAAATGAATTCAGTAATGTTTCAGGATACAAAATTAATGTACATAAATCAGTAGCACTGCTATACACTGACAGCGACCAAGATGAAACTCAAATCAAGAACTCAACCTCTTTTATAATAGCAAAAAGAAAAACAAAACAAAACAAAACAAACAAGCAAAAAACCACTTAGGAACATACTTAACCAAGGAGGTGAAAGACCTCTATAAAACTGCAAAATGCTGCTGAAAGAAATCATAGATGACAGAAATAAATGGAAACACATCCCATACTCATGGATGGGTAGAATCAATATTGTGGAAATGACCATACTGCCAAAAGCAATCTACAAATTCAATGCAATTCCCATCAAAATACCACCATCGTTCTTCACAAAATTAGAAAAAACAATGCTAAAATTCATATAGATCCAAGAAAGAGCTGGCATAACCAAAGCAAGACTAAACAAAAGGAACAAACTTGGTGGCATCACATTACCTGACTTCAAACTATACTGTAAGGCTATAGTCACCAAAACAGAATGGTACTGGTATGAAAATAAGCATATAGACCAATGGAACAAAATGAAGAACCCGGAAATAATGCTAATACTTACAGTCAGCTGATCTTTGACAAAGCAAAGAAAAACATAAAGTGGGGAAAGGACAACCATCAATCAAGGACTAGATAAAGAAAATGTATACTATTGAATACTACCCAACCATGAAAAGGGGGAAAAAAAATGATGGCGTTTTCAGCAACCTGAATGGAGTTGGAGACTATTGTTCTAAGTGAAGTAACTCAGGAATGGAAAGCCAAACATTGTATGTTCTTATTTAAAAGTGAAACCTAAGCTATGAGGATGCCAAGGCATAAGAATGATACAATGGACTTAAGGGACTCAGGTGGAAGGGTGGGAGGGGAGTGAAGGATAAAAGACTACAAATTGGGTACTGTGTACACTGCTCCAGTGATGGGTGCATCAAAATCTCAGAAATCACCACTAAAGAACTTATCAATGTAACCAAATTCCACCTGTTCCCCCAATACCTATTGAAATACAAATAAAATTGAAAGACCTACAAATTAACCCAAATGTTAATTTTTGTAAACATGATGAGGCAAAATTATGACACTAACCGATGAGTCAACAGGAAGATTCACGTTACCATGTCATTCAATATGCCAGTTCCTGAAGTGACAATGCTGTCTAGGCAAGTAAGAATTGTCAGAACACAAATATTCCTAAGTGAACCAATCACTTCTAGAATTACTTTCCTCTTAACCATTTCTCCGTGCTTCACTCTAGTGTCTATCTTCAGCCATTGTTCCAATATCTCACCCAGTGTCTATCTTCAGCCATTGTTCCAATATCTCACCCACTAATTTTCTGATATAGTTAAATATGCTTGAACTTTAGTGTGAAATGATCATGAGAAAGAAGTGATCAATTTCATGAAGTTGATGAAAATTGTGTTGGATTGCCACTTGAATGAAATATAAAGGACATATTGAGAAATATGTCCTTGCAGACATGACAAATAGGTCCTTGCAGACATAAAACAATTAAAATGGAAAAAAGGACAAATGAGAAAAATGTAAACAAATTCAAAAGAGAAAAATTTGTACAATAAAGAAGTGATGCCCCTGTGGTGTCACTGACCGTTTTTTAAAAAATCAATCTATTATTATTATAATTATAATTACTATTATTCCTCGAAGTAAAAAGTTAAATAAAGGTTGTTTTGAATTTTCATACTTTAATTTTCCGAAAAATAATACCAAGGAAAATCCTTGATATTTGATTCAGTCTTTTTAAAATTTTTAAAAAATTAAGGACACATTTGTGATCATAACTAAACTTTGGTTAAGGATGAGATAAAATATTTATAATTTTTAATTTTATTTTTCAAAATATTGTTTTAAACATGTCTGTTTTCCTCCGCATATTATAAAATGAGTTGAGATTTTAAAAATATTGATTTTATCAGATATTCTTCTCCCATAACCAGTAATTCTCAGATAAAGCCTGCCTGTAATTCTGTCTTACCCAATGACTATACCTGCCATTTCAGACAGCAGCCAGGGCAATCACATTTATTGATATAACAGAAGGAGGCCAGAGTCACACAATAGTGTTATTCTCACTTTTTTTAAATTTCTGAGCATACCTTTGATATTCCAGACAGAGAGAATAGATTAAGACAGAATCTCATTTTTGAGTCCAATTTTATTTCATAAAAGTACATTCGGGAAACATTTGTAATGATGTGAAAACTAAGTATCATCCTAGAATTAAGGATTCAATCAGTTGGGAAAAAAGCAACGTCAGAAGGGAAGAGTCGGTGTTGCCTGGAAAGGGTTCTGTGGTTTCAATTCCCAGGGGGTGTCCTGGCATGGGAGTGGGGTGACAATTGCTCAGGGAGATTTGGTGACCTATGTGCAAAAGGGACCTTCAAAAGGGACGCATGTAAGCTTTCAAAATCCTACATTGTAGTGGTGTTGTGTAGCATCGGAAGTGCAAAAATGATGCATTTCAACATTTCCTGGACTCATGGGGAAGAGGTCAAAAGAATTTACTCAGAAATTAGCACAGCAAGAGTAAAAGAGAGAGAGCCAGCCAACCCAAAGCCTTGTGGGTTGGATAAATAGACATTTGAGCTGAAAATCAATGTAGCCTGAGGAGTAGACATGGATGTAGATACCTGAGTGATAGTGGCGTGAAGAAATAAGCAGAGGGTCAAATAGGTTCCAACATCTCACAGAATCATAGCTTGGACAGAGCTCATATATAATCTGGTACCTGTGCTCAGTGCCATGATACCAGGCAAGGACCTATACACTTATATGCAACGAAGGAAGAGTGTAGGTAGTGTTGGGTAAATCCTAAATTGATGGAATTTAATTTAACATGTCCGAGTATAACTGGAATGAACTAGGTTAGATTTTCTTGGAGGTTACAAAGAAAAACTAGGTGATTATATTTTTGTGTTGATGAGTTAGGGAATTGGAAATGCATCTGCTCTCCTATTACTTTTTCTGTACAGACTCAGCATATTGACTTTTCCTGTGATGCCAGCCTCTGGTGGCTGGTTAGCCTGGGGCACTTGACAATTGCTTTCTGGGAAGTTAGGCAGGTCCTCAGAGCAAGAGGTGGAAGGGAGATTTTTTTCTATTATGTGACATAGGTCCTTCTTAATCCAGAAGTTAATAATAAAAATTGTGGCAATATTCCATTATTTAAGAAGATGGAAAAACTGGCATTTTTTGTAACTGATATGACCCAACACCCAGAACCATGCCTACCTATAGCAGGATTGCAATAAGTATATGTTGAGTGAATAATTGGAAAGTAATTTTTAAAATGATATTACATTAAAGTCATTACTCTACCCACAAACCCAACTTCAGGTTTTGCAATAGTGAAAAGAAAAAAAAATTAGATAAGCTCTACCTACTGTTTAACAATGCTATGTTTTACATTTCTATATATAATATACCTAGGGTAGTGTCTCTATGGTTGAAGCTTTTCCTCACCTCTCAGCTAGGAGCACGGAGACATTGCGCCTAACTCACTGACAGAGCAGCTCTTCAAATCCTACATGAGGTTTGAACTGTTTTTCTGGAAGTTTATGTTATGGTATCTTTATGCAGGTAGATGTGAGAGTAGATAGAACTCTCTTAATGTAGCTTGTCTTGAAAATTGACATTCTGTGTTTAATATTTAACTCAATAATAATTTAAATTTGGAAATCTGATATTCACTATTATTTGACAGCTTCGTTTTCCCAATACTTCCTTTCTAACTACAGTAATGTCCCCATAATGCTATTAAAATTGATTTCTCAAAATTCGCTTGCCACAATTTTATTGCTCATGGATGTAAGTGATTTTACTGGTTGACCATCACATGATCTTAAGCCCTTTCAGTTTAACCATAATGCTCATGCTCTAAGCTATTAAAATAATTTATCTAGTTATCAATGCTTAATGGAACGGTCCTTTCAACTTGTAACTTCCAGTTTTGCTGTGTTCTTTTGGATGCTTACCATCCTTGATGCCAACACAGACCAAGAGCTTGACAACATACTGCGCTGTTACTTGAATGAGCTCAAAATTAGAATTTCATTTTTGTTATTTTGAATTTTTACCACAGTTGACTCTTTTGTTTGTATATTCTACCCTTACCTATTGCCACTTAATTTGAAAGTTTTATTATATATTCAAATGTACTTATAATTTGTGCATTTCCTCTGTGTAATTTCATATGGATGTTTTTGCTGCATTTAAATCATTAAGCTATAGTGGATGTCACTTGTTTCCATCTTTCTTGAGATTATTTCTTCATCAGAATTTTTCTTAAGACACTTATTACTTCCTTGTTTCTCAGGCTATAAATGAAAGGATTTAGTAAGGGAACTACTATTGTAAATAAAATTGCAGCTGGTATATCTTTATCCCCTTCTTCGAGCAAATTTGGTCTAACGTACATGAAGAAAAGAGACCCATAGAATAATGAAACTGACAAAAAGTGGGATGCACAGGTAGAAAAGGCTTTGGCCCTTCCCTCTTTGGATTTCATTCTGAAAATAGTAAGAAGAATATAGAGATAAGATATTAAGACACTACCTATGGTAAAGACTTGAACTGAACCTGAGAAGATGAATAGAACCAGTTCATTGATATAAGGATCAACACGAGAGAGTCTATACAAGGGAAGAATGTCACAGTAAAAGTGGTTGATGTGATTCGATCCACAGAAAGCTAACCTAAATACAAGCCCTACATGAATCATGGAATGCAGGTTTCCAGCTATGAAGGCCCCTGTGGTCATCTGAATGCAGAGTTTCTTGGACATCATGAGGTGGTACTGCAGTGGGCTGCATATAGCCACATAGCGGTCATAGGCCATTGCCGCCAGAAGAAAGCAGTCTGCAGTTTCCACAGTGCAGAGAAAATAAAACTGTACTGTACATTCATAGAGGGAAATCCTTTTGTCCTCAGAAAAGAAGTTCTCTAACATTTTGG
Organism: Theropithecus gelada; assembly: GCF_003255815.1. Classification (NCBI taxonomy): domain Eukaryota; kingdom Metazoa; phylum Chordata; class Mammalia; order Primates; family Cercopithecidae; genus Theropithecus; species Theropithecus gelada. The sequence continues at coordinate 18,552,399 of NC_037669.1, read as the reverse complement.
GGGTAATGGCACAGGCACAGCAAGAATCCACAAGAGCCAGGTTTCCCAGAAAGATGTACATTGGTGTGTGAAGTCGACGGTGTGTAAATATCAGTGCCACCATACCAATATTCCCCACCATGGTGATCAGATAGATGGCAAAGAACACCACAAACAGCAGAGTCTTCAGCTCTGGGTGATCTGTAAACCCCGTGAGGATAAACTCATTTTTCATGGTATGATTTTCTTCAGCCATTCCTGACTTGTCTGAAAAACAATTGTGGAGAAATAAGGCACTAATTTATAATATGCCACAACTATTGAGGTCTCTTTGGCTTAAAGGAAGGAGAGCATCTTCCACAATGCTTCCTCATGTTGCCTGGACTTTGGTGCATGCCCAGTTCATGGGGAGAATGAATTTCATAAAGAATTACCTCTTTGGCTAGTGATGAAATATATCTTCAGTACCCTTTAAAATCATTTTTAAACCATTTTAATGGTACCTAATAGTAGCTTTTCAGTCCTCTCTGTCCTTCCACCCTCCACCGTCAAGTAGGCCCCAGTGTCTGTAGTTCCATTCTTTCCGTTCATGTGTACTCCGTGTTTAGCTCTCACTTATAAGTGAGAACATGCAATACTTGGTTTTCTGTTCCTCCATTAGTTTGCCTAGGATAATGGCCTCCAGCTCTGTCCATGTTGCTACAAAGGACATGATCTCATTCTTTCTTATGGCTGCACAGTATTCAATGGTGTGTATGTAACACATTTTCTTTATCCAGTCAATTGTTGATGGGCATTTAGGTTGATTCCATGTCTCTGCTATTGTGAATATTTCCAGCACATTTTGAGGAAGAAAAACATCAGATTATCTTCACAAAGATGGCTTTTGAGGTCTTCACAGAAAGATCCAGAGAACAACACTTCTCTATATGGGTTAAGTAAAGCTGATCCATAGTTTAAATATCAGCAATTGGTATCAACGTTCCCAAAAATTTCAATGAATATATATGTACTGATTAACAAGGTTGTTTAAAAGACTCTTTTTATATGCCAATGTTAATAGCAGCATTATTCATAATAGCCAAAAAGTGGAAACAACCCAAATGTCCAAGGATGATGAAAAAATAAATGGTGATATATACATACAATGGAACACTATTCAACCCTAAAAAGGGATGAGATTCTGACTTGTTACAACATGGATCAACCTTGGGGACATAATGCTAACTGAAATAAGCTAGTCAAAAGAGGACCAATATTCTATTACTCCATTTACAGGTACCTAGAGTAGTCAAATTTATAAAGACAGAATATAGAGTGGTGGTTGTCAGTGGGAGGTGGGAACGGGGAGCTATTTCTTATTGGTTACAGAGTTTCAGTTTGGGAAGATAAATAAAGTTTTAGATGAGTAGTGGTGATGACTGTATTAATACAACAATGCAAATGTACTTAATTCTATTGAACTACACTCTTAAATATGGCTAAGATGATAAATTTTTTGTTATGTATTTTCTACCACAATAAAAAATTTAAATGCCTATTTTGAGTTGTATATTCTTAGTAATTTACTATCTCAAATACTACTGGAGTGTACACTTAAACATAACATGCTTTGGAAACAGGCTATTTTTAAGGTATTTGTACCCCTCTGGGGTGGGGAGGAAAAGGGATGTGGGTGGAAGTGGGGAGGAGACAGAGAGATTAGGGGAAATGAGAAAAAATGCCTATACTAGAAACCATCCAGGTTATTTATATACAATTTATGCATACAATGTAAAATTATTCATGTGTGCATGAAATTCAAATGCCATCAAAAATTCAAGAAAAGGGTTAAAAGTTGACAAATTTATTTATATAAGTATATATCAAAAATCATGAATAAAAATCAAGCATCAAACAAAAACTAGGAGACTGGAATAAATAGGATATTGTTTCTCTAGTTGTATTTTAGGAAGGAATCAGTACACATAATCACTAGAAAACAGGTCAATGGCAGGAACAGAAAAATCTGAAGGAAATATAATTTTTTACAAATTAAAAATTTTTAACTTCATTACTAATCAGAGAAACATAATTTGAAATAGCTATGAGGTTATATTTATTTTGTCTATTAAAGTGGCAAGATGTTTTAAAAAAGAAATGATAGTATATAGTGGTAGCCAAAATTGGTGCAATTATTGGAAAATAATTTGTAATAAATTAAAGAAACTCTTAAACATTCACATCCTTTGGCCAATAATAATGAATTGACCAAAAAGAAATAATTAGAATCTCCCACAAAGATTAACATAATTGTAATTTCATTAATAATCATAAAAAATTCAAAACACCTGAAAGTGGTGGTATAACCATTTAGTCAGTTAGATGAAATAAATGTGAATCATTCACATGATGACATATTGTACAATCATTAAAAATACTGTTTACCTTGGAGATTATTGTAATGATAAAATAGATAGAAATATGTTATGTAAAAAACAAAATAGAAAGTTTTATAAACAAAATAATTGCAATTTCCAAATAAATGCTTACATATGAAGGTTAAACAGTAGCATGAAAATGCATCATAATAGTACTAGTTTTTTCTATGCAATAAAATCAGAGGTCAACTATTTCTCTCCTTTATATTTTCCTCCATTTCAAATTGTCTGCAATGGCTATTGCTTCAATAATCAGCAAAGAAATTTTTTATTAAGCAAATAAAATGGCATGCTTTTAGGTCTGCAGTGTTTTATAACTTGATTAAGTCCACAATAATCATGGGAATTTAACTAATGTTTTCTGCATTTTACAATTCTGCTGTGAATAATGTTATAATGGATTCATTGAGCAGCTGCCTACTCCACTTTTATGATAATGGCATCACCAGTTATAAATAATAGTAATTTGCTGGCAATCCTGCATCTCAAATTATTCAGGCATCTGTTCATATCATGTGGTAATGCAATCTTAAGGTCACCTCCTCTATGGAAGCAGTATCTCTTTGGTGTTAACTTTTACTCTTTCAAATGTCATGTGTTTTCATTGTATTCCTAGATTCTAGGGTGTTCACATTTATTAAAATTTTGGGATTTTTAAAAACCTTCATTATCTACTCATTATATGTACTTATAGACAAAGAGTGCTTATCTATTGGGGAGCATTTTGTTTCAATCTACCTTATTTATCTTTGTTACTTTGGGAATCATTTATTAATTGAGCTGATAGTTATTGGATGCTTGCTTTATGCTACCTACTTGCTTTGAAAGGTTAACTGACCCTCCTAGATATTTCTAGATAGACAGTTTTCTGGATATTCATTAACCACAACTATACTCCAAAGTTTGGGAACAGAGGAAAACCGTTTTGGAAAGATAAAAAAAGATCTCTTCTTTTTGGTTTGTGAAAATATTACTAACTTTCAAATCTCAGATAACTTGAAGATGATGTATATATACATATTATATATATTTTAAATTTATTTTTTGAAACAAGGTCTTACTCTGTTGCCCAGGCTAGAGTGCAGAGGTACAATCTTGGTTCACTGCAACCTCCACCTCCCAGGTTCAACAGATTCTCCTGCCTCTGCCTCCCAAGTATGAAATTATAGGCATGTGCCACCCACCTGGCTATTTATTTTTTGTATTTTCAGTAGAGGCAGAGTTTCACCATGTTAGCAAGGCTAGTCTCAAATTCCTGACCTCAAGTGATCCTCCTGCCTCAGCCTCCCAAAGTGCTGAGATTACAGGCATGAGCCACTGCACCCAGCTGATGTAACTTTAAGATCAATATTTTTAAAATAACATTTGAAACTTATGTAATTTGAATAACTTTTTCATTAACTGCCTTGCCCTTGCCAGCTTGAAGTTATATAATATAAAATTTCCTTCAGTTCATCCATTTGTCTATTGGCCAGATAGAAATAAGTTTTACGATGATATTTTATTTCTCTAAGAATAAAAAAGAAACAAGAACATTCCCCAAAATTATATTGGGGTTTGAAAGACTGGTTTGAAATTATAGTCTTTACTCATATAATTTGTTTAATACATAGGAATGCCCAACACAAAAATTTTAAACACATTTCATTGTAGAGGTTAATAATTCATTTCATCAAGTTTATAAGTAATAGGACAAACTACATTATTCAAATGAGTTTCAAAGTCTTCATTAATGTATTCTGTTATTACTAAATATGTGTGCTTTTATCTCTTGGTATAAATTTAGGCTCCTAATAATTTCAGAAGTGATACAAATGAATGATAAGTCATTTGCTTAAAGCTTACACAATAGACTTCAGATTTAAAAAATGATTTAAAGATCTTAAAACATTGAAAAATTAGAGGTTTAAGAAAAAAAACCTTAAATAACTTAGAGAAAAAATGTTTCATGTGATTAATATTTCTAGCAAAAATAAGTTTTAAATTCTTTCTCACCTGAATTTTCCCTGCTAAGAGTTTTAGAGGGGCCAGTTGGTTGCCTGATAACAGATTTTAAAGTAGATCCCACAATTAAGCTCTATCTTCTTGATCATTTGGGAGAATAGTTCTACAAAGAGGTTGATGCCAATATTTATGTCACCGGTAGAGAATGGTTCAGATATTTGAAATAATTCTAAAGGGATTTAGTTGGCATTGACTTCAGAGCACGGCCTGAGAGACCTAATCCTTTGAACATCAGAGACTTACTAAATTGGAAGAGCACATTCTGAGAGACGTAATCCTCTGAACATCACAGACCGTACTCCTCTGACACCTAAAGAGTAAGGCAAATTCCAATTTCTAAACAAATTTTAAGAGCCATGTTTTGGGCACACATTTACCTATGTAACAAACCTGCACATCCTACACATGTTTCTGGAACTTAATAAAATAAAATCTAAAGAAAACAGAAATGTTTTAATTTTTATTCATTTGAGTTCATACTACTTACCCTTACCACCAATCTGAACATAAGATCCTTAGTGGGAAGAAAACATTCCCACTGCAATAGTCAGCCAAGGCTTCATGGAGGAAGTGGGAACTGAGCTAGGATTGGGTGCCTCAGAGAGATTGCTTGCTGAGATCAGAAGATGAAAGCAGCACCTTTCCCACCTCTTTTTAATGGCAGTATTTAGTTTGTAGAATCTTCCATTGATATTTCATTCATATTGTCGGTAACTTTATACCTTAGTTACTAAACTTTAGAAAATTTCTTCCAAATCCAGAAGCAGCTGCATGAAAGCCTTCTTGCTTCATAATGCCACCTCGCTTTCAGGACTCTCCCATCATTTTGAATTTTTTTTTGGTCATTGTTTGTTTGCTTTTTTGACGGAGTTTTGCTCTTATTGCCCAGGCTGGAGTGCAGTGGCGTGATCTCGGCTCACCGCAACGTCTGCCTCCCGGGTTCAAGCGATTCTCCTGCCTTAGCCTCCCGAGTAGCTGGGATTACAGGCATGCACTACCATGCCTGGCTAATTTTGTATTTTCAGTAGAGATGGGGTTTCTGCATGTTGGTCAGGCTGGTCATGAACTCCCGACCTTAGGTGATCCGCCCGCCTCAGCCTCCCAAAGTGCTGGGATTACAGGCATGAGCGACCACGCCCGGCCCTTTTATGGTGTTATGACTCCTACTGATTAATTGATTGCCCACCAATTTCAAGTCTCCATTTGTTTAGGAGAGCTTATCAGGATTCACTGGGGGAAAACCTCCACCAGATGAAGAATGATGAATATTGCTCTTACCCAGGAAATAATGTAGGATCAGTGAAAAGATTCATAGGAGTCAGTGAAAAAAATCATGTAACTCATTTCTTGTTACTCTAATTTTCCTACAAATTTATGAAAACTTTTATGCTTTCTTTACAATCATGAAAAGTCCTTATATTCAGAACTACAAATCAGCTTCCACTTATTATGCCATTTATTCATGCATGCATGCAGTAAATACTATATGGTGCCTACTTGTTACCATCACAATTATAGATTCTGTTCTCATGGAACTTACATTCTAATCGAGGGAAGCAGGCAAGCGGATATAAATAAATACATGAAGAAGAAAAAAGCAGAAATTATTACATGCTATGCTGGGGGTAAGATAGGGTAGATGTGATAAACAATGACTGGGAGTTACTTTAGATACAATGATTAGAAAAAATGTTTAGGAAAAGGTAAGCAGTCAAGCTGAGACATGAGTAGGAAGAAGTCAGCCATGACAGATGAACATGGTAGGTTACGGAGGAGAGGTAGTGAAAGTTCCTCAAGGCAGAAATCACCTATGCATATTTGAGGAACCCATAAAAGACCACAGTTGTTGGTGATGGGGTTGGAGAACTGATCTTTTTGGGTTTGTAACACAGATTATGAAATTTGTATTTCATCTTTAGAGCAATGAGAAGCCTTGGGAGGGTATATTAATTTCCTATTGCTGCCCTAACAAATTATCACAAACTCAGTAGTTTAAAACAACAAAAATTTATTAGTTCACAGTTCTGCGGTTTAGAAGTCTGAAATATGTCTCACTGAGCTAAAACCAAGATGTTAGCAGGGCTGAGTTCTGTTTTGGAAGCTCTGGTGAGAAATTTACAGTCTTTACTTTTCCTAGATTCTGGAGTCAACTCTTATTCCTTGGCTCATGGGCCCCCTTCTATCTTCAAACCGTGAAATGATTGGTTAAATTTTTTTCACATTTTCCAGCCAAAATGAATGGCTTAAGTAAAAAAAACAACAAAAAACTTTTCTCACACTGTATCATTTTGATTTAGACTCTTCTGCTTCTGTCTTCAACATGTAAAGAATTATTTTGGGCCCGTCTGGATAATTTTTTTATTTTAAAGTTAGCTGATTAGCCACTTAATTCCATCTGCAACACATTTGCAGTTTCCCAGGATTAGAATGAGGTTATCTTTGGATGGCCATTATTCTGCCTGCCAAATGAGAGATTTTTAAAGCAAAGAAATGACACTCTATTATTACATTTTAAAAAGGAACATTGTATCAATTTTTAATACAGTGGATCAAGATGCATTTGTTGAGTTGAAGGAGATTGGAAGAGGAATAATCTCTTTGGGGAAGTGAGGAAGTAAAAATATGAGTTCTACTTTATCCTTATTGTGTTTGAGATACCTATGAGTTATTTGAGTGGGGATGTCAAATAGGCAATTGAACATAAAAGACAAGGCGGTGGATTAGAGGTTATCAGCACATATTAAGTGCTAGAACTGAATGAGATCGTCTAGGTGCAGTAAGAAGATAGAAAAGAGAAGGGTGACTGGTCAAGAGTCCTCTGGGTCTCTACGATTTAGACTAGACCACATTGTCTAGCAATGGCCTGGTGGGAGGAAAATTCAGTGGTATGGAAGTTACAGGAAGTATCCTAAAACAGAAGAAGTCAGAATGCCAAGTTATAGAGCCTGACATTTCTTTAGTTGATCTTGAATAAATTTGTCAAGGTTCTGACTCCATTAAATCTGAGCTTCAGGAAAACAACTTTGTGTTTGACTCATTGCTTTATTCTTTATGCTACATTTTGCATGTTAATATAACATAGATGAGAAATCAATAAACAAATATTATACTGAGTGCCTTTTATGTAACACAAAAGATTAAACCTATGAAATAAAAGTATCTTTAAACTGAGATTGTTATAAAACAACAACAAGAACTCAAACTGAATGTAATGAATATTGGTTTGCTTTTCTGATCATGTTTGCCGAAAAGCTCTTTAAGCTGATAACTTCAATAAAGTCTCAGGATACAAAATCAATGTGCTAAAATCACTAACACTTCTATACACCAACAGTCAAGCCAAGAACCAAATTCCATTTACAATTGCCACGAAAAGAATAACATATCTAGGAATACAGCTAACCAGGGAGGTAAAAGAGCTCCACAAAGAGAACTACAAAACACTGCTCAAAGCAATCAAAGTTGACACAAACAAATAAAAAAAATCAATTTTCATGGATAGGAAGAATCAATACCATTAAAATGGCCATACTGTCCAAAGCAATTTATAGATTCAATGCTATTCCCATTAAACTGCCATTGACATTCTTCACAGAACTAGAAAAAAACCATTTTAAAATTCACATGGAGCCAAAAAAGAGCCTAAATAGATAAGGCAATCCTAAGCAAAAATAACAAAGCTGGAGGCATCATGCTATCTGACTTCAAATTATACTACAGGACTACAGTGACCAAAACAGCATGGTACTGGTACAAAAACAGACATGGAGACCAATGGAACAGAATAAAGAACCCAGAAATAAGGCCACACCTACAACTCTCTGATCTTGAACAAAACTGACCAAAACAAGCAATGGGGAAAGGACTCCTTATTCAATAAATGGTGCTGGGAAAACTGGCTAGCCATATGCAGAAGATTGAAGCTGGACACCTTCCTTAAACCATATACAAAAAATCAACTCAAGGTGGATTAAAGACTTAAATGTAAAACCCAACACTATAAAAATCTTGAAAGGCAATCTGGGCAATACCATTCTGGACATAGGAACAGACAGATTTCATGACAAAGATGCTAAAAGCAAAAGCAAAAATTGACAAATGGGATCTAATTAAACTAAAGGGCTTCTGCATAGCAAAAGAAACCATCAATAGTGAACAGGAAACCTACAGAATGTGAGAAAATATTTGCAAACTATGCATCTGACAAAGGTCTAATATCCAACTTCTATAAGGAACTTAAACAAATTTATGAGAGAAAAACAAACCCATTAAAAAGCGGGCAAAGGACATGAACAGACACTTTTCAAGAGAAGATGTACATGAGGTCAACAAGCATATGAAAATAAGCTAAACATCACTGATCATCAGAGAAATGCAAATCAAAACCACAATGAGATACCATCTCACACCAGTCAGAATGGTTATTAAAAAGTAAAAACACAAGGATGCTGGAGATGTTGTGGAGAAAAAGGAACACTTTTACATTGTCAGTGGGAGTGTAAATTAGCTCAACCATTGTGGAAGACAGTGTGAAAATTCCTCTAAGACCAAGAGACAGAAACACCATTTGACCCAGGAATCCCATTGCTGGGTATATACCTGAGCTAATATAAATTTTTCTATCATTAACCTGCATATGTATGTTCATTGTAGCACTATTAACAATACTAAAAGCATGGAATTAACCTAAATTCCCATGAATGTTAGACTGGATAAAGGAAATACGGTACATATATGCCATGGAATATTATGCAGCAATAAAAAATGAGATCATGTCCTTTGCAGAGACATGGATGGACCTGGAGGCCATTATCCTTAGCAAACTAAATGAAGGAACAGAAAACCAAATACCATATGTTCTCTCCTATAAGTGGGAGCTAAACGATGAGAACACATGGACATGTAGAGGGGAACAACACACATTGGGGTCTATTGGAAGGCGAAGGGTGGAGGGTAGGAGTGGAAGGTGGGAGAGGATCAGGAAAAATAATGAATGGGTACTAGGTTTATACCTGGGTGATGAAATAATCTGTACGACAAACCCCCATAACACAAGTTTACCTATGTAACAAACCTGTACATGTACCCCTGAACTTAAAAATTAAATAAAAATAAATATTTGCTCGTTCTTTTTTTTTGAGACGGAGTCTTGCTCTGTGACCCAGGCTGGAGCTGGTTCTTATTCCAATGCCTAGCATAGCGACCACAAGCAATAGTAATTCAAGGCAGTGTGAAGCCCAATCTCTGCTTACTGTGACTTCTCAACGTACTGGGGAAGTGTTCATTTAAGCAAGTAATTAGAATGCAAAGTGATTAAAATCTATAGTATTACACATTCCTAACTAAGGGAGGATGGATGGGGCATGACTTAACTTGCCTGAGGGAGTTAAGAAAATCTTTCTGTAAAAATAATTTCCTTTTCCATAATAAAATAACACTTTTAATTTTGCAGTAGACAGCAAATCTCCATGTGAAAGGAGTCATGGGTCTTATAACCTCCAAACCTTTTCCCAGATACTCGTTTCCCCTTGGGGAAGTGGTCACACCTGCTGCCCAAACCATGGTGACCGCAAGAAGGCACTGCTCTTCCATTCACATTCACTCTCGCCCAGATGATCCTCAGTAGCAGAGGAGAGTAGGAAGGATCATTTACTAGATCTAGTAGATAACCACTGGAAACAAAATTCAGTAATATACAACCAGAAGAACAGTTCTTTTTTTTTTTTGAGACAGAGTCTCGCTCTGTCGCCCAGGCTGGATGGAGTGCAGTGGTGTAATCTCGGCTCACTGTAAGCTCCACCTTCTGAGTTCACGCCATTCTCCTGCCTTAATCTCCTGAGCAGCTGGGACTACAGGTGCCTGCCACCATGCCCGGCTAATTTTTTGTATTTTTTTTTTGTTTTTTTTTTTTTTTTTTAGTAGAGACAGGATTTCACCATATTGGCCAGGATGGTCTCGATCTCCTGACCTCGTGATCCGATTATAGGTATGAGCCACTGAGCCCAGCCTAGAAGAACAGTTCTTAACACTTTCACCCTACTTAGAAAGCTGGTAAGCTGGCAGGTGACATGACTTCATGACATACTCCCATGTGCCCCCTAGGTTTTGAACAATTTCCCCTTAGCTAGCTAGCTGGCTCTGATTCCTCTTCATTTTCTCCCAGAGAGAGCATATTGTTTTGCAGAGGTGTGAGGAAGGTATCATTGAAGTAATCTAGAATCCACTATACTTTCTTCTTTCTTTTTTTTTTCCCCCTGGAGATGGAGTCTTGCTCTGTCCCCCAGGCTGGAGTGCAGTGGTGCTATCTCGGCTCACTGCAACCTCTGCTTCCCCAGTTCAAGCGATTCTCCTGCCTCAGCCTCCTGAGTAGCTGACTATTCGCATGTGCCACCACGCCTGGCTAATTTTTGTAGTTTTTGGTAGAGACAGGGTTTCACCATATTGGCCAGGATAGTCTTGATCTCCTGACACCGTGATACACCTGCCTCAGCCTCCCAAAGGGCAGGGATTACAAGTGTGAGCTACCACGACCGGCCCACTCTACTTACTTTTTAAAAAGTTAGTCATATTTCAACTATGGAACTTTATTATTAGTAAAACTTCAGTTGTGATGCATCTCATAACCAGTTGTGACAGATCAGGGTGTTAAAATATTAATAGCATGAAAGCTGCTTATCGTGATAATCTGGTTTATACAACTGAGTTGCTCATATTGTGCTTATGGTTCGCTACAGTGAGACCCCCTTACCCATATCCGCATCTACCTCTGAAAGACAGATGCTGCCTTTTCCTAGTCATCTGGCATAGCTCAGCTCCAGAGATCCATTTCCAAGAGTCTGAGGGACAGAAGAGCAGGCAGGAGACTCACTCCTTTTTGTTGTTTAGGGCTTAGCTCTTCCCTTATGTAATTGACACTAGGAATGGCCAGCTCTTCAGGGGAGAGTCCAACCTTAATAACAAGGGTATAGCCATATGTTTAATAGTATAATCATATCAAAATATCCTACAATTAAGCTTAGCATCTGTGTAAGACTGGGAGATGACATTTAATCTTGACCTTGAAAGATATGTAGACATTTTCTCAGCAAAGAAGGGTTGCAAATGGAATGACAAGCAAAATACCAGAGACATAAAAGCCCAGGAAGTTTTAGAGGAATGAAAAGTAGCCTCCAGTCTTGCTGGATGTAGGATGTATTAGAGAACTTGGTATTCGTCATTATGTGATGGGTAAATTACTCAATGGTGATACAATTTTGATATTTTCTGCCTGAAATAAATATTAATGAATCAGCTATTCATAATCAAGTAATTGCTCAGGAGGAGTTCTAAAGTCATTAGGTACATAACAGAAAGGATGTTTGATATTATTGCAGGCAGAGTAAAAGTCAAATTTCCTAAGGTAGATGTAGGAACCAAGATAGAATATGGTAGACCAAGCTGTGCTCAATAGAGATATTCATAACTAGAGACATGGAACCTACTTTCTTTCACTTTTTTCTTTCCTTCTTTCCCTTCTTTCTTTCTTCTTTCATATATGCATACATTTATTTTGTATCCTTTCCTCTAAATATATTATATGTCCACTTTATGCCAGCCACAATTCTAGGCACCATGATTAAGCAATAAACAAAAGTAGATATGGTATCTGCACCTCCCCTTAAAAAATTTGGGGCAAGGCGTAAGAGAAAGACATTAACCAATCACCCAAATGCTGTGAAAGTACAACTTCTCTATTTTGAAGGTCCCTGGAGATCTAAAACTTGTAATAAAGAGGTGTAGGCTAGTCTGAAAAGATCGTGTAATGTAGCAGTTAACTCCATGAACTCTGCAATCAGGATACCTAATTTTGAATCTTAGCTCTATCACCTTCTAGCTGCTCTTGGGAAAATTACTTAACCTCTCTGAGCTTTAATTTTCTCTAAGAATAATGTATATTATAATGAATTATGTTTCAAAAATGGAGACTAAAAAAGATAGTTTTAAAGATTTACTACATTATTTATGTGTAAAGCACTAGAAAAGAGCCTATTACATACTAAGTGCTTGATAAATGCTAAATGTTGTCACCACCACCACTATTACTTATGGTGAGTCAGTGGCGTGGAGGGGGGACCTTAACAGAAAGATTTCCTTGAAGAAGTGATAACTGAGCTGAAATCTGGAGACTGAAGAGAAGTTACCAGGGAAGGGTAGAGTGAGTGAGTTGTGAGGAGAACCTATATAATAAAGGCCTTATTTCTGGAGGGAACATGGCAAGTTCAAGGTTCTGAAAGAGGGTCAGTTAGACAAAGAGAGTTGGGGAAAATTGTGCAAGAAAGGTGAAGAGGGAAGAGATAACAAGTGGTGTTATAAACAATATAAATAATTTGGCTCTTTATTCTAAAAGCAATGAGAACCCATGGAAGGTTTTGATAAAGAAGGCTGACATAATTAGATTCTCATTTTGTAAAAATCTGGGCCACGTGTGGTGGCTCAGCCTGTAATTCCAGCACTTTGGGAGGCCGAGGTGGGCAGATTGTCTGAGCTCAGGAGTTTGAAACCACCCTGGGCAACATGGTGAAACCCCATCTCTACTAAAACACACAAAAAATTAGGCAGGCATGGTGGTGTGCACCTGTAATCCCAGCTACTCGAGAGGCTGAGGTGGGAGAATCTTTTAGGCCTGGAAGGCGGGGTTGCAATGAGCCAAGATCATGCCACTGTACTCCAGCTTGGGTGACAGAGTGAGACTCCATCTGAAAAAACAAAATAAAACAAAAAACAAACCCATTGAAAACCAAATCTGACTGAATAATGCAGAATATATTGGAAGTTGGCAAAATTGGTTGTGGATAGATGATATAGGCTGACTCTGTGTTCCTACCCAAATCTCATCTTGAATTGTAATCCGAATTGTAATCCAAATTGTAATCCCCACGTGTTGGAGAAGGGAAAGGACTTTGTGGGAGGTGATTAAATCATGGGAACAGTTTCCCCATGTTGTTCTCATGACAGTGAGTGGGTTCTTATGAGATCTGATGCTTTTATAAGGGGCTTTTCCCCATTTGCTCAGCACTTCTCTCTCCTGCTGCCATGTGACGGAGGACATGTTTGCTTCCCGTTCTGCCTTGATTGTAAGTTTTGGGAGGTGTCTCCAGCCATGCAGAGCTGTGAGTCAATTAAAACTCTTCCCTTTATGAATTACCCAGGGCAGTTCTCTACAGCAGTGTGAGAATGGACTAATATAGCAGACTAACTATTGAAAATTTCTAGGAAAGAGATTACAGCAGCATGTACTAGTTGGTGGAGATAAGAATGGAATGGACAAATTGGAGAAGTATTTAAGTAGAATGAGCAGAACTGTGTGCTGGATTGGATGTAGGGTTCAAAGAAGGGTCTACAATTCTGGCTTATGCAAGAGGGTGGTGATGACACTCACTTAGACTGGACCATGGAACAGGATTAGGTTTGAAGAGCGAGGACAGCAGGAAATAAGTTTAATTTCACACATGCTGAGTATGAGGTACATTTTTTTTTTTTTTTTCAGGGACAGTGTTTTGTTTTGTCACCCAGGCTGGATTGCAAAGGTATGATAAAAGCTCACTTTTACCTTCAACTCCTGGGCTTAAGCAATCCTTCCACCTCAGCCTCCCAAGTAGTTAGGTGCACACCACCATGCCCAGCTAATTATAAAAAATATTTTTTTTTAGAAACTGGATCTCGCTGTGTTGCTCAGGCTGATCTGGAACTCCTGGCCCCAAGTGATCCTCCCACCTCAGCCTCCCAAAGCCCTGGGATTACAGGTGTGAGCCACAATGCCTGTTCCTGAGACTTCTAAAAGAAGACGTTTAGAAGGTTTCAGGCTTAGCAATGATGTCTGAATGTATTTCATGTGAAGATATATATTTACGTATCAATTAGTTAGAGGTGGTGCTGAAGCCTAGGGAGAATGTATAGATAAGAAAATCTAGAGCAATGCTGTCCAATAAAAATATAATGTAAGCTACATATGTAATTTAATATATTCTAGTAACCTAATTAAAAATAATAAAAATGTGAATTAATTTTAACGATATATTTATTTAACTTAATATATCCGAAATGTTATCATTTCAACATGTAATAATGTAAAAAATTAATAGGATATTTTACTTTATTTTTATCTCACCTCGCCTTAGAAATCTGGTTGGTTTACAAACACCACATGTTCTCACTCACAGGTGGGAATTGAACAGTGAGAACACTTGGACACAGGATGGGGAACATCACACACCAGGGCCTGTCATGGGGTGGGGAGAGGGGGTAGGGATAGCATTAGGAGATATACCTAATGTAAATGACGAGTTAATGGGTGCAGCACACCAACATGGCACATGTATACATATGTAACAAACCTGCACGTTATGCACATGTACCTAAAACTTAAAGTATAATAATAATAATAATAAAAGAAATCTGGTGGGTTTACTACACTTAGAGCACATTGTAGTTCAGACTATATACATTTTAGACACTCAGTAGTCACATGGCTAGTGCTACCAGTTGGACAGCACTTACTTGTCTTGGAAAGGAGTGGAAAGGGAGGATAAAAGAAAGAGAAGAAAGAAAGCAACTGGGAGAAGAGGAGAGAGAGTGTAGTATGGTAAAAATCAAGGAGATATTATATTCTAGAAGAAGTGAGTCAAAATATTCAACTGATGTCAGCTTTCGCTTCTGTAATAGTCAGGGTCAGATATCATAGGGTTTTATAGTCCAGGTTCAAGACTCCCAAGTGTATACTAAGACCAACAGGAAGATACTCAACATCTCCAGGCTCCATACTATCATCTATGGCACTGCCATTATCCTCACTCCCTGTATCCAACTTAATATCAAGTTGTCATCAAGTTCCATGGATTCTTCCCTAATAAACGTCTCTCATTCTAGTCACTTGTGTTGTTGTTGAGGTCTGTATCCTGTGATTTTTCATCTCATGTAATTCAGGGCTATAAAATACCATAACAAACATTGTTTGGTACCATTGAACTGGTACCAAAAATATTAAAATTCTGTCTCATAAATACATAAGAGAGCTTGGTCATATCAGTGAGCAGTTCTGTTAAGACAGAAACACTATGAGGGACAGCAAAGAAAAGATTTCATTAATCATGGATACTTTTATAGACATTATAAAATGTTATTATACTACAGTAGTAATTTTGTTGGAATTATTGACGTCTTATTTAATACTCTTGTGTCTTCTTGTTTTAGATAATGGTGCTAAAATATCTAATATTTAAAGTGTATTATAAAAAACACAAAAATGTTTGAGAATCATTTCTTTATTGTCTCGTTTCTGTGCTATTACAATACTGCCACATGTGATGACTCTGTCCGTCTGTCTTGCTTACATCCATTTTATACATAGGTATATCACATTTTATTGCATTTCACTTTAGTGTACTTCACAGATATTGTGTTTTTTACAAATTGAAGATTTGTGACAACCCTGTGTCAAACAAGTCTATCCATACCATTTTTCCGACAACATGTGCTCACTTTCTGTCTCTATGTAATGGTTTTGTGCCACAATATTTCAAAACTTTTCGTTATTGTTCACTCTGTTACGATAGTCTGTGATCAGTGATCTTTGATGTTACTATTGTAATTGTTTTGGGGTGCTACAAACTGTACCCTTATAAGACAGCAGACAATTAATAAATGTTGTGTGTGCTCTGACTGCTCCACTGATCAGCTGTTCTCTCATTTCTCTCTCTCTCTTCTTGGGCCTCTCTATTCCCTGAGCCAAAAAAAATATTGAAATTAGGCCAACTAATAACTCCATAGTGGACTGTAAGTGATCAAGTAAAAGAGTCACACATCTCTCACTTTAAATTGTAAACTAGAAATGATTAAGCCTATTGAGGAAGTCATGTCAAAAACCGAGATAGGCAGAAGCCTGCGCCTCTTGTGTCAGTTATCCAAGCTGCAAATGCAAAAGAAATTAAAAGTTTTTCTCTAGTGAACACACAAATGATAAGCAAAACAGCCTTACTGCTTATATGGAGAATTAAAAAAGGAAAACTGAGGTGACAGTGCACCTATTTACAGCATGGTTTACTCAATATTGTAAGCCCATTGTTGAGACCTATTGCTCAAAAAAAAAATCCCGATTTATTTCAAAATATTATTGCTTATTGACAATATGCCTGTTCACCCTAGATCTTCGATAGAGATGCATAAGGAGATTCATGTTGTTTTCATATCTGGTAACACAACATCCCCTTCTGCAGTCTGTGAATCAGGTAGTAATTTTGACTTTCTAGTCTTATTATATAAGAAATACATTTCATAAGGTAATAGCTGCCATAATTCGTGATTCTTTGGATGGATCTGAGAAAACTAAAACTTTCTGGAAAGAATTTATAATTCTAAATGCCATTAGGAACATTCATGATTGGTGGGAGGAGGTCAAAATATCAAAAATAACAGGAGTTTGGAAGAAGCTCATTCCATGGATGACTTTGAAAAGCTCCATAGTTCAGTGGATTAAGAAACTGCACATGTGGCAGAGATAACGAGACCTAAAATTAGAAGCGGAGCCTGAAGATGTGACGGCATTGCTGCAATACTGTGATAAAACTTGAATAGAAGAGTTGTTTCTTATGAATGAGTAAAGAAATGGTTTTTTTGAGATAAAATCCACTCCTGCGGAGGATGCTGTGAACATTGTTGAAATGACAACAAAGGATTTACAGTATTGCATAAACTAAGTTGTTAAAGCAGCGGCAGGTTTGAGAGGTTTGATTCTAATTTTGAAGGAAGTTCTACTATCAGTAGAATGCTCTCGAACAGTACCACATGCTACAGAGAAACCTTTTGTGAAACGAGGGTTCAGTCAATGTGGCAGACTTCATTTTTGTCTTTTTTAAAGAAATTGCCACAGCCACTCCAACCTCCAGCAAACGCCATCCTGATCAACTGATGGTCGAAGCCGTCATCATGAAGGCAAGACCCTCCACCAACAAAAGATCACTATTCCCTGGTCTCAGATGATTGTTAACATTTTTTAGCAATAAATTATTCTTAAATTAAGATATATACTTTGTTTTTTTGGCGTAATGTTATTGCACAATCAGTAGACCATAGTAAAGTGTAAACATAACTTTTATATGTACTAGGAAACCAAAATATTTTATATATTCATACCTTCTGAAGGTATCTGCATATATGGCCCTTTGTTTATAGAAACTTTTCTACAACAGCCAAATTTGTGAACTACCCAACTAGGCCACAGGCTTTCCTGCTTCCTTTTCTTGCCTTTGCCAACCTGCCTACCCTGTTTGTTACTCATTTCCTTCTAGAATCTGCCTGGTGTCAGATTCATCTTTAGTGTTTTTCTTGGTTATCCAGGTTAGAATTCTGTGCCACTGTTTAGGTCCTATGATAGACACACTTGCCCTGCCCTTTGCCCCTGGACCTACTCTGTGGGTCACATACACACAGTTCCTGTACAAATTGACTAAGGCTTTTTGTGCCCTTTTTTTTTTTTAAGTTCCAGGCAGAACTTGCAGGTACATTTGTGCCCTGGTGGTTTGCGGCACCTATTAACCCATCATCTAGGTTCCCTCCCCTCACCCCCCACCCCCTCAACAGGCCCCAGTGTGTGTTGTTCCCCTCCTGTGTCCATGTGTTCTCATTGTTCAACCCCCACTTATGAGTGAGAACATGTGGTGTTTGGTTTTCTGTTCCTGTCAGTTTGCTGAGGATGACGGCTTCCAGCTTCATCCATGTCCCTGCAAAAGACATGATCTTGTTCCTTTTTATGGCTGCATAGTATTCCATGGTTTATATGCACCATGTTTTCTCTATCCAGTCTATCATTGATGGGCGTTTGGGGTGGTTTCCATGTCTTTGCTATTGTGAATAGTGCTGCAGTAAACATATGTGTGATGTGCCTTTATGTAGAATGATTTCTATTCCTTTGGGTATATGCCCAGTAATGGGATTGCTGGGTCAAATGGTATTTCTGGATCTATATCCTTCAGGAATTGCCACACTGTCTTCCACCATGGTTGAACTAATTTACATTCCCCCCAACAGTGTAAAAGCATTCCTATTTCTCCACAGCCTCACTAGCATCTATTGTTTCTTGACTTTTTAATAATCCCTATTCTGACTGGTGGGAGATGGTATCTATTCTGGTTTTGATGTGCATTTCTCTAATGATCAGTGATGTTGAGCTTTTTTTAATATGTTTGTTGGCTGCATAAATGTCTTCTTTTGGGAAGTGTCTGTTCAATCTTTTGCCTACATTTTGATGGGGTTGTTTGTTTTCTTCTTGTAAATTTGTTTAAGTTCCTTGTAGATTTTGGATATTAGACCTTTGTCAGTTGGATAGATTGCAAAATTTTTCTCCCATTCTGTAGGTTGTCTGTTCACTCATGATAGTTTCTTTTGCTGTGCAGAAGCTCTTTAGTTTACTCTGGCCATGCAATTTCACTTCGCTTTGGAAAGGGCCAGGATGACATCATCAGAAATTTAACACTGCGGGAATGACCCTCAACCAATAAAAATGGGGGCTGGGGCCAGGCGCAGTGTCTCATGCCTGTAATCCCAGCACTTTGGGAGGCTGAGGCAGGGGGATTACCCGAGGTCAGGACTTTCAGACCTGCCTGGCCAACATGGCAGAACCCCATCTGTACTAAAAATACAAAAAACTAGTTGGGCCTGGTGGCGCACATCTGTGGTTCCAGGTACTCAGGAGGCTGAGGCAGGAGAATCACATGAACCAGGGAGGCGGAGGTTGCAGTGACCTGAGATTGCGGCCACTGCACTTCAGCCTGGGCAACAGAGCAAGACTGTTTCAAAAAAAAAAGGCGGGGGCGGGCGTGGTCTATGGGTATGTACTTTGACTCTGACTTTCTCACTCCATGGTGAAAAATGTTGACGTGTGTTTTTCATTCTTTCAGAAGGTCCCTGATTTCTTACAGATGTAACCTGCTCATTAATGCATTCATGGACTTTCCTCCTTCCTCTATCTCACTTCTTCATCCTAATTATGCATCTTGAGATTACTTCCCACATAAACTACTTGCACCCCTATCCTTTTCTCAACGTCTGCTTTTGGAGAAACTCAAAGTAAGATTGGACCAGACAACATATTCACCAGCACTGTATTTTACATTTTCTTATTCAACCCTTACTTACCCAACTGGCATGTTATCTCTTTGAAAGTGAAACTTTGGGGTTTTATTGTTGGGGTTTTATTAAATGATATTTGTAAAAATCTTAAGTTCTCTCTAAGAGTAGCCATTATGATTGTTACTGAGTGCTTTTGTAGTTAAACACCGTCACAACATTTTATAAGAGAGGAAGAGCAAGGAATAGTTATTGACTAAATTATTACAGTGTGATGGTGCTAGAAGGAATTCAGGCCAAAACCAATTCAAGGTCCTTCACTAAAGGGGTTATACCATTTTAAAGCTGAAGAGTGTAGAGATACTTTATGAAATAAACTTTGATATAGACTACCTTGGGGACAGGGCACTGGGTTGATTTGTCTGACATTAGATTGTTGTAGGGGTTTTTTAAAAATATAAAATAAATTATTTTAAAAAATCAGCTTTCTGGAGAGATTTTCTAGGGTTCTCTGTTTCATATAATAAAAAGTGTGATCCTCAAAGAGTAAACTTCAGCCCTGCTGGCTAATGATGTCTCTGGCCTAAAGGGATGACTCAATTCAAATGCTCTTCTCATTCTGTCTCACTAATGTATCTTCACCAGAAATCCCTGTCTAGTTCCTAATAATATCCGTTGTGCATTGCTTACAAATGAAACACAACGTCTTTACAGTTATGGAACTTGTCCAATTCCCAATCTCTGAGGGGCCAAACTTTTAATAAAGTCTCCAGTGAGGACATTCGGGTTTACTAAAACTTTCACTGAATATTTTTAATTTAGGCAAATCTCCCCAGCTAACCTGTTAAAGTTAAAATTAACCAAGTCATACAGAGATTTAATAATTCTCAGTGAGCTTAATTTCTTTTCCAAGAGCAGTACCCAAGAAAATCTTCAATTTTTTTTTCTAGCCTGGAGTAAAAATAAAAAACAACAAAAGAAAGAAGCACCTATAAACTGGGCTGTTTAATGTATTTTGGTACTCTGTATCAGAATCTTTTATTTATATTTGTATAGATGTAAAATAGCAATATTTATATATTATATTAATATATAAATATAAATATAAAGTTATTTATATTTATAAACTTGATGGTGATGATAACATCCAGGCCTGAGGTGAAAGACTGAAAAGGGATTTCCATGTAATACTGTTTTTGGAAGAAGCCATAGTTTTTCTTTTCTGTTTTTTTGTTTTCTTATTTGTTTGTCTTTACTTTGCTTCCAATTTGCATGAATGGATTCTCTCTGACTCAACTCTTTAATTACCAAGGCGTTTCCAGCCATCATACCTTGAGTTTACAGCCGAGGCTTTATGTATTTTTAAAAATTAAGATATAACATACTTGGGATATAGTATAAAAATCTTCTGTTTATCAATGAATTGTTATTTATTCACCTGTGTAATATAATCACCTTAGTTGTTGATATCCTCTAATGTACAACACTTTTCCTCATTTTATATATCCTTTTCTTCTGTCTCACCTTATTTTCCATTTTCCCTCTTCCCATCTCTATGTCTATCCTACTACCTCCCATTTCTCCACCCTCTCTACATCTCTCTCTACTTACAGCTGCTCTCCACTTCTATTCTCCCTTTTGTTCTCCTACCTAGTCTCACTTCCCCTTGTGTAGGTGCATCTGGAAGTTCCTGAGCTGGTTATAAACTGTTGCTCAATTTTATTACTCACCATTGTAAAGTCTTGCTGAAGCTCTAATTGAGCCCAGGATCAAAGCACTTCTATAGAGGATAAAGTGGGATGACCATGATTGGCCACTTCGTACCCACAGTGTTTGGGAGAAGCAGTCCAGCCCCTCTTTTAAAAAATGAGCAAGACACCGATTCCATCACATTGACTCAAGCTGGCTTTCAAACCAGAGGACTGGATGCCGAATCGAGTTGGCTGATCTGTCTGGACATGTCACTGTGACACTGGCATTAAAAACAGTAGGTGAAGGTAGCTTTATGGACAGAAGAAAAAAAGTCAGTATTTACTGGTTCCTTATATATTTACATTTTTTCAAAATGAAAAGTTTTTATCATAAAACTGGAACTTTTATACACCATGCATAGGAAATATGAAATAAAACACAGTCAGAAATGCATAAAAAAGAACTTAAAAATATATGAAATATACACACTTGGTGGCTAACTAAAAATAAGTATTATTGACATTTTAATTTATATCTTTCCAGAATTATTTCTCCTATCTTTAGAAACTGGGAATCATATTGGAAAGAGTGTTTTAACTTAACATATTATAGAAATCTGTCCCTATCAGCAAGCAAAAATTATATAATTAAACATAATCAATATGTACCTCTATTTTAAATTCATTCCCTTTTAATGGGTATGTGGCTTAATTCAAATTTTCTATTATAAATAAGCTACTAATTAATATCCATTAAATATATCCTTGCTCTCCAATCTAATAGAAATGAAATGTTTGGATCAAAGTGTATGAACATTGTAAAGCTTTTTGATCTGCTTTGCTAAAGTGCTCTCCAGAAAGATTGAGTTAATCTGGGAAAAGTCTCTGACCCATTACACCACCAACAAACTGACTGACATCATCCTGTTTAGTTTTTGCCACACTGATATTTCTTTTCTTTCCTTGCATCAGGAAAATAAACTAGATAAAACCCCAAAACTTGTTTGCCATTTGTATTTCTTTGATAAATGTCTGTTGATCTTTCCTTTACTAATTAAGATGCTAATAAAAAGGGGTAACACCTGTGTGATATACGGGAATTCTCTGTATTATCTTTGTAATTTTCTATAAATCTGAGGCTGTTTATTTACTGAAAAAGTCTTTGAGATAAAGCTCTACTTTTTAGAATGAATCCAGATAGCAACTGGAAAACATTTCTCAATTTTAAATCCTCAAAGGTAATATTTTGATTCAAGCAAGAATTTTCAATGGGTGCTAACACCATTTATAAAAAATTATTGAGGACAGTAAATGCACACAATATCAATGTATCAAACCCTACTGCTGCTACTATTCCCCTGATTTACACTGACTTCTCAGTTCCCAGAACGCACTAAGAAAACTATACTTTGCAGGATATTTTGTAACATGTCTGACCAAAATACTTAATGAAAATGAAAGTATTTTCATTTTAATTTAAATACCATTGAAGGAAAAAAATAGGTAAGATAATTCCCTAGATTGAAGGGGACTAAAATGTAATAATAACTAAAAGCAAATAGTGACCAGTAATTGAATCTTTAATTAAAAAATAAACTGCTATAGGGAACAATTTTGGGATTATTGGGGAAAACTCAAATGTAAAATACATATTAGTGATGTTAAATTTCTTTAGGATAATACTGATATTATGACTATGTAGAAAATGTCTTTGTTCTTTTGAGATATACATTATTTATTGATAAAGTGTCCTGATATCATTAACTATATATGTATTATGTGTGTACATATATATGTATACATGTATTATATGTATGTACATACATATTTGTAGATAGGCAAATGTGGTGAGTTGTTAGAAGTGTCCAACTGTTAACAACTATTTAACAATTGTTTAAATGTTTAAATGTTTTGAAAAACCAAAAATGGGTATTAATTGTATAATTCTCTAGGCTTTTCAGTAGGTTTTAATTTTTTCTAAATAAATTCAAGGGAAAATGTTATTGATCCATATCTCTCTTGAATTCTGTACTATCTGCCTGCCCACTTCACAGCTTAGCTTCTGGAAAAGTTTTCTTCTTATGCTACACTTTTTTATGTTATGTATAGTGTGACTTAGTGGTTAGGAATCAAAATTCTGGAGGCAAGCAGCCTGGGTTTGATTCCCGAGCTCCACCTTTGTGTTTCTGTGGACAAATTGTAAAATCTCTCTGTACCTTAATTTTTAAAAGTGTTTTTTTAGAAATTAAAATATAGTTGAGTAAAAAGCTTAACAGATATCTAAATAGTAAAATAGATGCCTCTGATAAGTCACTAAATATTTCAAAGTATGAGACTTTTATTCAGGAAAAGCATAAAAAATAATGCCTAGTGAATTGGTAGGTAATATGTTTGGAAAGTCCAGTGACGAAGATTCTTTGCTTGGCCAAACTTTAGGCCACTTCCAAACCTTCTTTTAGGCCCATCTGTGCACTTCTTTGTAAAATCTAGTTATAGAAAATAATGCTGCTAAGGCAGTTCACCAAGAATCCCCCACTCTCAATACTTGATCAACTTTGATACCTGATCAAATTGTTTCACTCCTTACCCCTGGTGTCAGATCACCTTGGCCTGCCCTCAGCAGGAATCCTGGTAGGTCGGTTGATTCAGCCAGAATTCTCCACATACTTGATATGTCTTCTTAGTGATTTTCCATCCATGAAACCCCCCTGTTCCTTGGCTACAAATCCCCACTTGTCCTTGCCATATTGGAGCCCAGTTCTATACTAGGGCCTCTCTCCCCCTATTGTAATAGTCCTGAATAAAATTTGTCTTCACCACTTTACTTGTCTGGCTGTTTTTCTTTGACAGTTTTCGGTGCTGAGATACAGATCTGGATCAGAACTACCATTGGATTCTCAGACATAGCAGCAGGAACTCTCAGCACACACCAGGACCTTTGTCTCCAGACTGTCTGCTTGCTCATTCAGGTACTTGATGGTGAGCCCAACTCCAAAATCCATTGCTCCAGATAAATGTCCACTGAAGCATGGTGAGGACAAATTTTGATTATTAAGATTTTGAATTTACTCTCTGAAGCTGGGTTAGAGTCTCAGATTTCTTTTGAAAGGCATCTCCTAGGCTGGAAAGTCTTCTAACAGAAGAAATTACAT
Source organism: Theropithecus gelada (assembly GCF_003255815.1). Classification (NCBI taxonomy): domain Eukaryota; kingdom Metazoa; phylum Chordata; class Mammalia; order Primates; family Cercopithecidae; genus Theropithecus; species Theropithecus gelada. The sequence goes on along the minus strand of NC_037669.1, from coordinate 18,528,054 downwards.
TTAAACCTAGGTCTTGATTCAAATTATATGTCATCGCTAAGGACTTGCTGACCCCAGAAGGAAAGGGAAAGATTTATTAACATTTAGAATATTTCTCAGGGGATACTCTCTAAGATTTCTTCACTTATCACAACTTATCCACCTTCTGGTTGGACCTGGAGATGCCTCCCTTTGGTTTGAAAAAGCCAAATGGACCACCATCTCTGAAGACCTTCAAGGATATTGGACTATCACTGATTTTCATCAGAGAATGAGGCAAGTAAGAGACAAATTGCTAGGAGCCATCTCTCAAGTCTATCCCACCAAAATTGATTGCTTACATATTCAAAATTGTAAGCAACTAAAGGATGAAACTTGCTATTGTCATCAACTATAGACAACACGGGAAGAACAACTTGAAGCTGGAACTGACATACTTGACAGTTACTGCTCTGCCCACCAGCTTTGTAAATGGTCTCAGACTGCAGACCCATGACACATTAAATAAAAATTATATTAACTGGCAAAATTAAAACATATCTGAGTTCCACACATTAGTCCAGCATTATGTAAACAGTATTTCAGAAAGATTGGAAACTACATGCCACAAGTTTATGACATTGCAAATGAAACAGTTAAAGCAACCTGAGAATTTAAACTCACAGGAAGCTCCAAAATCACTGGCTCCTATTGGTTTAGACACTTGCTGATATTATAAGGAAAGTAATACCTGTGCCTGGGATCATCCAGACCTCAAGAAAAAACAACAACTGAGTACCCTCCAGATCAAAGATTGTTCCGTGTCTTCCAGGGAAGTAAATGTCCAATGCCTTTAGCTACCACTAAACTCACAAGGAGAAATACTTTCTTTAGGCTTTAGCAAAACAAAGGTCAAAAAGTGGCTAGAGACAAAATTCAATTATGCTCGCTGTTTTTATTTTATATTTTATAATACACACACACACACACACACATATAGTTTGTTTGTTTGTTTGTTTCTTGAGACAAAGTCTCACAGTGTCATCCAGGCTGGAGTACAGTGGCATGATCTCGGCTCATTGTAACCTCTGCCTCCCTGGTTCAAGCGATTCTCCTGCCACAGCCTCTCTGGTAGCTGGGACTACAGGTATGCACCACCACGCCCGCCTAATTTTTTTGTATTTTTAGTAGTGACAGGGTTGTGCCATGTTGGTCAGGCTGGTCTCAAACTCCTGACATCAAATGATCTGCCCGTCCCAGGGTCCCAAAGTGCTGGGATCACAGGCATGAGTCACCATGCCTGGCAACTGTGTGTTAAATATCCGGGTCATGATATTTCATCTTCAAGTAAAATCATCAGGCTGAGCCTCTACTGCTAATCACTTTTATCTCCCTGAAACAAAATGACAATAGAAAATGTTGGGGGGGCGGGTCGGTCTTGTGGCATATTGTAAAGTAAATACCTAATTTCTCTATGATTGCCTCACTCTTTATGACTAGGGATTTATCTCCAAACCCAGTAGCCTGGGACTCTTTAACCAGATTCTTTGGAAAATTTAAGGACTCGCTACTTTCACCTCTCACTCTTAGACTTCCCAATTACTCCCTGTCCTTTTACTTATTTTTGCATGAATGGGAAGAACATGTCCTTTGAGCGTTATCTCACAAGCATAATGGACACCAGAGATATCTAGGGTATTATAGTCTAGCCTTAGACCCGTTACCTTAGGTATATCCTTGTTGGCTGCAAGCCATGGCCACAACCACCAAATTTGTCCAATATCCTATTATTAATAAAGCACGACGCTTTTCTGCATCTCTACTGACCTCTTACAAAACTTTAAAATCCTCCCCCTCCCATATCACTGTATATCACTTTTTAAACGTTAACCTTGCCACTTGCTTCCTTTACCAACTGATGAGAAACCTCACAAACCATGCATTTGACAGGGGACTAATATCTACAAAGAACTCAATTCAACAACTAAATACAACTAAATAAAATGAAATAAAAATAATCTCATTAAAAAAATAGGCGTCTATCACTCTATTCTCTATCTTTATAAGATCAATTTTTTTAGTTCCCACATATTCAGTGTATTGAAAGTGTTATTATCTACTTACTATTTTTGTTCTTCTTAGTGGAGAAGGCATCTTGGAGCCCTGATAATCAATTTTATCCTTTTTTAAATGGCTGAATAGCATTCCATTGTGTATATATACCACATATTTTTAGTTAATAAAGAGATTTTTATATTCGTGTCAGCCACTGCAAATAAGAATGGAATGTAATTTGCAAATTTACTATGCCATTTGCATTAGCAAACAGTAAAAGATGCACTTATTTTTATTTATTTATTTATTTTTAATTTCCACAGGTTATTTGGGAACAGGTGGTGTTTGGTTACGTGAGTAAATTCTTTAGCGTGATTTGTGAGATTTTGGTGCACTCATAACCCGAGCAGTATACACTGTACCCTTCTTTTACTCTTTTGTCCCTCACCTCCTTCCCACTCTTTCCCCCTGAGTCCCCAAAGTCCATTGTGTCATTCTTATGCTTTTGCATCCTCATAGCTTAGCTCCCACTTATGAGTGAGAACATACAATGTTTGGTTTCCCATTCCTGAGTTACTTCACTTAGAATAATAGTTTCCAAGGGCCGGGCGCGGTGGCTCACGCCTGTAATCCCAGCACTTTGGGAGGCCGAGACGGGCGGATCATGAGGTCAGGAGATCGAGACCATCCTGGCTAACACGGTGAAACCCCGTCTCTACTAAAAAAATACAAAAAACTTAGCTGGGCGTGGTGGCGGGCGCCTGTAGTCCCAGCTACTTGGGAGGCTGAGGCAGGAGAATGGCGGGAACCCGGGAGGCGGAGCTTGCAGTGAGCTGAGATCGGGCCACTGCACTCCAGCCTGGGCGACAAAGCGAGACTCCGTCTCAAAAAAAAAAAAAAAAAAAAAAAAAAAAAAAAAAAAAAAAAAAAAAAAGAATAATAGTTTCCAATGTCATCCAGGTCACTGCGAATGCCACGAATTCTGTCCTTTTTATGGTTGAATAGTATTCCATTGTGTGTGTGTGTGTATGTGTGTGTATATATATGTATTATACACACATATATATACACATGTATACACACATATCACAGTTTCTCTATCCATTCCCTGATTGATAGGCATTTGGATTGGTTCCACGATTTTGTAATTGTGAATTGTGCTGCTATAAACATGCATGTGCAAGTATCTTTTTTGTATAATGACTTCTTTTCCTCTGGAAGATACCTAGTAGTGGGATGCTGGTTCAAATGGTAGTTCTGCTTTTAGTTCCTTAAGGAATCACCACACCATTTTCCATAGTGGTTGTGCTAGTTTACATTCCCACCAGCAGTGTAGAAGGGTTCCTGTTGACTGCATCCACACCAACATCTACTATTTTTTGAGTTTTTGATTATGCTCATTCTTGCAGGACTAATGTGATATCACATTGTGGTTTTGATTTGTATTTCCCTGATTATTAGTGATGTTGAACATCTTTCATATTTTTTTGGTCATTTGTATATCTTCTTTTGAGAATTGTTTATTCATGTCCTTAGCCCACTTTCTGATGGGATTTTTTTTTTTCCTGCCGATTTGTTTGAGTTCGTTGTAGATACTGGATATTAGTCCTTTGCCAAGTGTATAGATTGTCAAGATTTTCTCTCACTCTATGAGTTGTCTGTTTACTCTCCTGATTGTTCCTTTTGTTGTGGAAAGGCTCTTTAGTGTAGTTAGGTACCATCTATTTATCTTTGGTTTTTATTGCATTTGCTGTTGGGTCCTTGGTCATGAAATCCTAGCCTAAGCCAATGTCTAGAAGTGTTTTTCCAATGTTATCTAGCATTTTTATAGTTTCTGTCTTAGATTTAAGTCCTTAATCCATCTTCAGTTGATTTTTGTATAAGGTCAGAGATGAAGATTGATATTCATTCTCCTACATGTGGCTAGTCAATTATTCCAGCACAATTTGTTGAATAGGGTGTTCTTTCCCCACTTTATGTTTTTCTTTGCTTTGTTGAAGATCAGTTGGCTGTAAGTATTTAGGTTTATTTCTGGATTCTCTACTCTGTTTCATTGGTTTGTGTACCTATTTTTATACCAGTACCATGCTGTTTTGGTGACTATGGCCTTATAGTATAGTTTGAAATCAGGTAATGTGATGCCTCCAGATTTGCTCTTTTTACTTAGTCTTGCTTTGACTATGTGGGTCCTTTTTTGGTTTCATATGAATTTTAGAATTGCTTTTTTCTAATTCTGTGAAGCATGATGGTGGTATTTTGATGGTAATTGCATTTAATTTATAGATTGCTTTTGGCAGTATGGTCATTTTCACAATATTGATTCTACCCATCCATAAGCATGCAATGTGTTTTCAGTTGTTTGTGTTGTCTATGATTTCTCTCAACAGTGTTTTTGTAGTTTTCCTTGTAGAGATCTTTCACCTCATTGGTTAGGTAAATTCTGAAGTTTTTTTCTTTTTTCCAGGTATTGTAAGAGGAGTTGAGTTCATAATTTGATTCTTAGCTTGATTGCTATTGATGTGTAGAACAGCTACTGATTTGTGTACATTAATTTTGTATCCAGAAACTTTGCTGAATTCTTTTATCAGTTCTAGAAGCTGAATTTTTTAAATCAGTTATAGGAGGAGTCTTTAGGGTTTTCTAGATAAACAGTCATATAATCAGCAAACAGCAACAGTTGAACTTCCTCTTTACCAATTTGGATGCCCTTTATTTCTTTCTCTAGTTTGATTGCTCTGGCTAGGACTTTTAGTACTATGTTGGAGAGGAGTGGTGAGAGTGGGCATCCTTGTCTTGTTCCAGTTCTCAGCGGGAATGCTTTCAAGTTGTCCCCATTCAGTATGATGTTGACTGTGGCTTTGTCATATATTGCTTTTATTACATTGAAGTATATTCCTTGTATGCTGAGTTTGCTGAGAGTTTTGATTAAAAATAAAGAGGTGTATTTTTTTAATGCTTTTTTTGCATCTATCAAGATGATTATGTAATTTTTGTTTTTAATTCTGTTAATGTGGTGTACCACATTTATTGCCTTGCATATGTTAAACCCTCCCTGCATCCCTGGTATAAAATCCACTAGTTCGTGGTGGATTTTTGTTTTTATATGTTGTTGGATTCTCTTAGCCAGTATTTTATCAAGGATTTTAGCATCTGTGTTCATCAGGGATATTGGTCTGTGGTTTTCTTTCTTATGTCCTTTCCTGGTTTTTGTATTAGGGTGACACTGGCTTCATAAAATGATCTAGGGAGGGTTCCCCCTTTCTCTATCTTGTGTAATAGTGTCAATAGATTGGTACCAATTTTTCACTGAATGTTAGAATTCTGTTATGAATCTGGCTCTGGACCTTTTTTTGATGGTAATTTTAAAATTACCATTTCAAACTTGCTGCTTGTTATTGACGTTTTCAGGGTATCAGATTCTTTTTTTTTTTTTTTTTTTTTGAGACGGAGTCTCCCTCTGTCGTCCGTGCTGGAGTGCAGTGGTGCGATTTCGGCTCACTGCAAGCTCTGCCTCACGGGTTCCCGCCATTCTCCTGCCTCAGCCTCCCGAGTAGCTGGGACTACAGGTGCCCACCACCACGCCCCGCTAATGTTTTGTATTTTTAGTAGAGACGGGGTTTCACCATGTTAGCCAGGATGGTCTCCATCTCCTGACCTCGTGATCCGCCTGGCCTCCCAGAGTGCTGGGATTACAGGCCTGAGCCACCGCACCCGGATCTTTTTTATTTAATCTAGGAAGGTTGTGTCTTTCCAGGAATTTATCCATCTCTTTTAGGTTTTCTAGTTTGTGTGTGAAAAAACATACATAGTAGCTTTGAATGATCTTTTCTATTTCTGTGTTGTCAGTTGTAGTATCTCCTGTTTCATTTCTTATTGAGCTTATTTGGATTTTCTCTCTTCTTTTCTTGGTTATTTTTGCTAATGGTCTATCAATTTCATTTATCTTTTCAAAGAACTAGCTTTTTGTTTCATTTATCTTTTGTAATTTTTGTTGTTTCAATTTCATTTAGTTCTGCTCTTATCTTGGTTATTTCCTTTCTTATGCTGGGTTTGGGTTTGGTTTGTTCTTGTTTCTCTGGTTCCTTGAGGTGTGGCCTTAGATTGTCTGTGCTCCTTCAGACACTTCAATGTATGTGTTTAGGGCCATGAACTTTCCTCTTAGCACTGCCTTTGCTGTATCCCAGAGGTGTTGATAGGTTGTGTCACTATTGTCATTCAGTTCAAATAATTTTTTAATTTCCATCTTGATTTCACTTTTGACCCAATGATCATTCAGGAGCAGGTTATTTAATTTCCATGTATTTGCGTGGTTTTGAAGGTTCCTCTTGGAGTTGAGTTACAGTTTTATTTCACTGTGGTCTGAGAGAGAGCTTGATGTAATTTCAACTTTTTAAAATTTATTGAGGCTCGTTTTCTGGCCTATCATATGGTCCATCTTGAAGAAAGTTCCCTTGACTGTTGAATAGAATGTATATTCTGTGGTTGTTGGATGGAATATTCTGTTTATATCTGTTAAGTCCATTTGTTCCAGGGTATAGTTTAAATCTATTGTTTCTTTGTTGGCTTTCTGTCTTGATGACCTGTCTAGTGCTGTCACTGGAGTATTGAAGTGCCTTACTATTTTTTTGTTGCTGTCTATCTCATTTCTTAGGTCTATTAGTAATTGTTTTATAAATTTTGGAGCTCAGTATTAGGTGCATATATGTTTAGGATTGTGAAATTTTCCTGTTGGACAAGGCCTTTTATCATTATATAATGTCCCTCTTTGTTTTGTTTTTTGTTTTTTTTTAACTGCTCTTGCTTTAAAGTTTGTTTTATCTGATATAAGAATAGCTACACCTGGTCACTTTTAGTGTCCATTTATATGAAATGTCTTTTTTCACCCCTTTACCTTAAGTTTATGTGAGTCCTTCTGTGTTAGGTGAGTCTTTTGAAGGCAGCAGATAGTTGGGTTGGTGAATTCTTATTCGTTCTGCAATTCTGCATCTTTTAAGTGTAGCATTTAGGCCATTTACATTCAATGTTAGCATTGAGATGTGAGGTACCATTCCATTCATTGTGCTATTTGTTTTTGGTATACCTTGGTTTTTTGTTTTGGTTTTTTTAAATTGTATTTTTGTGTTATAGGTTCTGTGAGATTTATACTTAAAGAGGTTTGGTTTTGATGTGTTTCCAGGATTTGTTTCAAGATTTAGAGCTCCTTTTAGCAGTTCTTGTAGTGGTGGCTTGGTAGTGGTGAATCCTCTCAGCATTTGTTTGTCTGAAAATGACTATATCTTTCCTTTATATATGAAAGTTTTGCTGGACACAAAATTTTAGCTGGTAATTATTTTGTTTGAGGAGGCTAAAAATAGGGCCCCAGTGTCCTCTAGCTTGTAGAGTTTCTTCTGAGAAACCTGCTGTTAATCTGATAGGTTTTTCTTTATAGGTTACCTGGTGCTTTCATCTCACAGCTGTTAAGTTTCTTTCCTTCATCCTAACTTTAGATAACCTGATGACAATTTACCTAGGTGATGATCTTCTTGCAATGAATTTCTCAGGTGTTCTTTGTGCTTCTTGTATTTGGATGTGTAGGTCTTTAGCAAAGCTGGAGAAGTTTTCCTTGATTATTCCCCCAAATATGTTTTCCAAACTCTTAGATTTCTCTTCTTCCTCAGGAATACCAATTATTCTTAGGTTTGGTCATTTGACGTAATTCCAGACTTCCTGGAGGCTTTGTTCATATTTTCTTATTCTTTTTTCTTTTTCTTTGTTGGATTGGGTTAATTCAAAGAACTTTTCTTTGATCTCCGAATTTCTTTCTTCTACTTGTTTGATTATATTGCTGAGACTTTCCACAGCATTTTGCATTTCCCTAAGTGTGTCCATTGTTTCCTAAAGTTTTGATTGTTTTTTATTTATGCTATCTATTTTATTGAATATTTCTCTCTTCACTTCTGATATCTTTTTTTTCCCCTTACATTGGCCTTCATCTTTCTCTGGTGTCTCCCTGATTAGCTTAATAACTAACCTCCTGAATTCCTTTTCAGGTAAATCAGGGATTTCTTCTTGGTTTGGATCCATTCATGGTGAGCTAGTACAATTTTTTTCGGGGCAGTGGCGGCAGGGGGGGGGGGGGGGGGGGGGCGGCGGCTAAAGAACCTTGTTTTGTCATATTACCAGAGTTGGTTTTCTGGTTCCTTCTCATTTGAGTAGGCTCTATCAGAGGAAAGGTCTAGGGCTGAAGGTTGTTGTTCAGATTCTTTTGTCCCCTGGCATGTTCCCTTGATATAGTACTCTCCTCCTTTTCCTATGGATGTGGCTTTCTGAGAGCTGAGCTGTACTGATTGTTGTCTCTCTTCTGGATCTAGCCATCCAGCAAGTCTACCAGGCTCCAGGCTGGTACTGGGGGTTGTCTGCACAGTCCTTGATGTGAACTGTCTATGGGTCTCTCAGTCATGGATACCAGCACTCATTCCAGTGGAGGTGGCATGGGGGTGAAATGAACTCTGTAAGAGTTCTTAGCTTTGGTGGTTTAATGCCCTATTTTTGTGCTGGTTGGCTTCCTGCCAGGAAGTGACACTTTCCAGAGACCATCAGCTGTAGTAGTATGGGGAGGAACAGGTGGTGGGTGGGTCCCTAGAATTCCCAAGAGTATATGCCCTTTGTCTTCAGTTACCAGGGTAGGAAGGGAAGGATCATGGGTGGGAGCAGGGCTAGGCATGTCTGAGCTCAGATTCTTCTTGGGTGGGTCTTGTTGCAGCTGCTGTGGGGGATAGGGGTGAGGTTCCCAGGTCAATTGAGTTATGTTCCTAGGAGAATTATGGCTGTCTCTACTGTGTCATACTGGTTGTCAGGAAAGTGGGGGAAAGCAGTCAGTCACACGCCTCATCCAGCTCCCACGCAATCCAAAGGGCCAGTCTCCCTCCCTCTGTGTCCCCACCAATAGCACCAAGTCTGTTTCCAGGCAGTGGGTAAGCAGACCTGAAAACTTGCTCCAGGCTACCTGCCTTCCAGCTGCAAAAGCAAGTATGGCTTACCTTCTTCCTCTGCCTGTGGAGTCTACACACCAGATTCATGCCCTCCCCTGAGTTCTGGTCAGGAGACTTCTCGATCAGTACAAATTGTTCCAAAGTTCACTGGAGATTTTCTTCCCCCAGTGGCCTTTTCCCAGTACCTCTGACTACCCTTCCAAAGGACCCCTGTGAGGTCAGGCAGAAATGGTTTGCTAGGGGACCCAACAAGGTCACAGGGCTTTTCCTGCTGCTTCCGCTACCCCTGTATTTTGCTCAGCTCTCTAAATTGATTCAGTTCCAGTTAAGGTCAGAATCTCCTCCCGTAATCTAGACCTTTGGTTTCCCCAGTGGGGGTGTGTGTTCTGGGGTGGACAATCTTCCTTCCCACTTTTACGGTTTGGGCACTCACAGAATTTGGGGTGTCTCCTGAGTCCTGCAGGAGCAATCCACTTCCTTCAGAGGGTCTGTGGGTCCTCTCAGATTTCCTGATTTATTCCTGCAGTCGTTCTGGAGCACAAATTCATGATGCGAGTCTCCACACACTGCTCTGTCTTTCTGAGTCAGAGCTGCAATCTAGTCCTGCCTCCCATCCACCACGATCCTATGATCTTCCCACATTTTCTTTATTCATCCATTGATGGGCACACAGGTTGATACAATAGCTTGGCTTTTGTGAATAGTGCTGCAATAAACATACAAGTGCAAGACATTCTTTACAAAAATAGTATAGACAATCCTAAAATGAGTATATCCCTTTGATATACTCTTTTCTTTTCCTTTGTGTAAATGTCGAGTAGTGAGATTGTTGGAACACATGGTAATCAGATTTTTAGGTTTTGAGAAACCTTCATACTGTTTTCTATAATGGCTGTATTAATTTACATTTCCCCTAGCAATAAGTAAGAGTTCCCATTTCTCCACATTTTTATCTGCACGTATTATTTCTTGTCTTTTTGATAACAACCATCCTAACTGGGATTGGATGATATCTCGTAGTTTTTATTTGCATTTCCCTGATAGCTAGTTCTATTGATTACTTTTTCATACACCTGTTGGCCATTTGGATGTCTTCTTTTGAGAAATGTTTGTTAAAATCTTTTCCCTACTTTTTAATGAGATTATTGGTTTTTACTGTATTTTTGTTTGAGTTCTTTGTATATGCTGGATATTGGTCTTCTGTTGGATATATAGTTTGCAAATACTTCCTCCCATTCCACAGATGTCTCTTCACTTGGTAGGTTATGCCCTTTCCTTTGCTGTGCAGAAGATTTTCAGCTTTTCTGTCCCATTTCTTTATTTTTTTAACTATGTGTGCATTTGAGGTCTTAGCCATAAAATCTTTGTAAATATCCCGAAGTGCTTTTCTCTATGATTTCTTCTAGTTTTTAAAAAATAAGTTTGAGCGTTACATTTTCATTGTTCACATATTTAGAGCTGATTTTTGTATATGATGAGAGTATGGGGTCTAGGTTTATTTTTCTGCATATGGATATCCAGTTTTCCTAGCAATATTTATTCAAGAGGATATCTTTTCCCCAGTGTATGTTCTTGGCACCTTTGTCAAATATCGGTTGGTTGTCAATATGTGGATTTATTTTAATTTCTTTATTTGGTTTCATTGGTTTATTTGTCTGTTTTTATACCAATGCCATGATGTCTTGGTTACTAAAGATTTGTAGTATATTTTAAAGTCAGGTAGTGTAATGCCTAAAGCTTTGTTCTTTTTAATCAAATTGCCTTGGCTATTCAAGTTATTTTGTGGTTCCATACAAATTTTCGGATTGTCTGTACTATTTTTGTAAACAATATCTTTTGTATTTTGATAGGGATTGCATTGAATCTGTAGACTACTTTGGGTAGTTTGGTTGTGTTAACAATATTAATTTTTCCAACCCATGAGCATGGAATGTCTTTCCATTTGTTTATATCCTATTCAACTTTCATCAATGTTTTCTAGTTTTTCTTATAGGGAATTTTCACCTCCTTGTTTACATTTATTCTTACTTTTTGAAGCTATTGTAAATGGGATTTCTTTCTTGATTTCTCTTTCATCTAGTTAATTACTGATGAAGACATGCTACTAATTTTTTCTTTTAAATTTGTATCCTGAGACTTTACTGAATTTTTTCACAGATTTAAGAGTTTTGTTGTGAAGTTTTAGATTTTTCTATATATAAGATTATGCTACCTGCAGAGAGGAACAATTTGACTCCTGCTTTTCCAATTTAAATACCTGTTATTTCTTTCTCTTTTCTCATTGCCTTTGCTGGACTTGCAGTGCCGTGTTGAATTAGAATGGGAAGAGTGGTGATCCTTGTTTTTGTTCTTAAGGAAGGGCTCCAGCTTTTCCTCATTCAGTATGGTGCTAGAAGTGGGTTTATCACATATAGCCTTTATTATGTTAAAGTATATTCCTTCTATGTATAATTTGTAGAGAGTTTTAATCACAAAGGGAATTTTATTAAATGCTTTTCCTGAATCAAGTGATATGATCAGTTGTTCTTTAGTTGTTGGTGTGATGCATCACATTTATTGATTTGTCTATGTTGAATCGTCCTTGTATCCCTGAGATAAATTCCACTTGATCTTAGTGCATTATCTTTTTGATATGTTATTGGATTTAGTTTGGTGACTTTTTAAATGCATTTTGTACTTATGTTCAGCAGGGATATTGGCCTGTAGGGGCCTTTGTATTTGTTTTATTTTGCCTTGTTTTGGTGGTGCTGTGTTCTTATCTGAGTTGTTATTAGGGTACTGCTTGATTCATAGACAAATGTATAAAGCATTCCCTATCCTTCACATTTTGGGGACTACTTTGAGAAGTATATACATGTCAGTTCTTCTATATATATTTGGTAGAATTCAGAAGTAAAGCCATCTGTTCTTGACCTTTTTGGTGGGGGAGTTTTTTTTATTGATTTGATCTCCATACTCATTATTGATTTCTTCAGGTTTTCTATTTCTTCCTGATTCAATCCTTGTAGTTTGTATGTATCCTGTAATTTATCCATTTCCTCAAGAGTTTTCAGTGTGTTGAGATATGTTTGTTTGTAATTATCTCTAACAATCCTTTGTAGTTCTGTGATATCAGTTGTAATGTCACCTTTTTCACTTCTGATTTTATTTATTTGAGTCTTCTCTATTTATTCTTGGTTAGTATAGCTAATAGTATATTAATTTTGTTTATCTTTTCCAAAAATATACTTTTCATTTTGTTTTCTATTTTGTTTAGTGTACTTTGCCCTTTATTATTTCTTTTCTTCTATTATTTTGGTTTTGCTCTTCTAGCTCTTGAAGTATGTTGTTGGTGTGTTTATTTGAAACATTTCAATTGTTTCAGTGTTGTAATTTATTGGTATAAACTTCCCTCAAAATTCTGCATTGATTGTATCCCCCTAGTTTCAATATATTGTGGTTTTTATTCAGCTTTTATTATAGGTTTGGGAGCACATGTGCAGGTTTGTTACAAAGGTATATTGCTTGCATGATGCTGAGGTTTGGAGTAAGAATGAATGCATCTCCCAGTACCCAAGATGAAGTTTCTCAGCCCTTGTTCTCTCCCTCTCTTCTCCCCTCTTGTATTCCTCGGTGTTTATTGTTCTCATCTTTATGTCTATGTGTACTCAATGTTTAGCTCCCACTTATAAGTGAGAATATGGGGTATTTTATTTTCTGTTTCTGCATTTTCATTTGCATTTGTTGCTAACATGTTTTTGATTTCCTTTGTAATTTCCTCTTTGACTCAGTGGTCATTTAGGAACATGTTGTTTAATTTCTATGTATTTGTTCAGTTTCCAGAGTTCCTCTTGTTAATATTGAATTTTATTCTACTATATTCTCAAAGTTACTTGATATGATTTTTATTTAACAATTTTTGTTGAAGTTTGTTTTGTGGCCTAACATATTGCCTAGCCTGAAAAGTGTTCATGTGATCAAGAGAAAAATGTGTATGCTGTAGCTATTGGGAGAAATATTCTGTAAATGTTTGTTAGGTTCATTTGGTCTAAAGTGAACTTTAAATCCAATGTTTTTTTGTCAATTTTCTGTCTAGATGATCTGTCCAATATTGGAAGTTGGATGTTGAAATCTCCAACTATTATTTTATTGGAGTCTCTCTCAGTAGTTCTAATTATATTTGTTTTGTATATCTGGGTTCTGCAATTTTGGGTGCATATATATTTGAATTATTATATATCTCTGATGAATTCATTTTTTATCGTAATATAGTGACCTTTGTCTCTTTTTATGTTTTTTTCTGACTGAATTACAATTTTGTCTGTTCTAGCTTCTCTTGCATGCTTTCTGTTTCCATTTGCATGAACTATTTTTCTCATCCCTTCACTTTCAGTATTTGTATATCTTTGCAGGTGAAGTGAGTTTCTTAAAGGCAGGATAAAATTTTTTTCCCCATCTATATTAGTTCATTCTTGCACTGCTGTAAAAAAATACCTGAGACTGGGTAATGTAAAAGAAAAGAGGTTTAATTCTCTCATGATTCTGAAGGCTTACAGGAAGCATCATGCCGGCACCTGCTTCTGGGGGGTCTCAGGAAGCTTGCCATCATGGCAGAAGGTGAAGGGGGAGCAGGCATCTCTCATGGTGGGAGCAGAAGCAAGAGAGCGGGTGTGGGGAGGGGAGATGCTACCCACTTTTAAATGATCAGATTTCATGAGAACTCACTCACTGTCATGAAGACAGTACAAAGAGGGATGCTAATAAAGCATTCATGAGAAATTTTCCCCCAAGATTCAAACACCCCCTACCAGAACCCACATTCAACATTAGGGGTTACATTTCAACATAAGATTTACTTGGGGACACCTTTCCAAACTGTCACCATGCATTTGGCCAGCCTATATCTTTTAATTTGGGAATATAAATTGTTCACATTCAAGATTTCTAATGATAGATGAGATCTTACTTCTGTCATTTTGTTCATTACTTTCTGATCATTTTGTATATTCTTTGTTCCTTTTTCTTTTTTATTGTTTACCTCTATAAAATCATGTTTATTTGTAGTGAAAACATTGCACAGAGGTACTTAGAAGGTGCTGGCAGGTATCTCCCGTTGTAGTTAGAGTGAATCAATTCCCAGGCCCTCAGACAACATGTGTAGGTGGCAGCAGCAGTGGCAAGCTGGGCAGGTCTGTCAGGACCCCAGATGGAACATGATGGCATTAATGGTAGTGGGTGGGGTGGACCTGTCCTCAGGCACCTAGATGATATGCAGACAGGCCCATCCCCAGGCCTCCTAAAGGTGCATGGAGGTGCAAGGCAGCTCTGCTGCTGGCGGTGGGATTTTACAACAGCTGCTTGGTCTTGAGGGGTGTGTGAAATCTATCATGAATGCACTTTCTGAAACAATACTTGATAGTATTGTTGGACTGCCATGGACTCAAACAACTCCTGATACTAGTCTCAGAGCCCATGAGGGCTGAGGAGTGCTATCATCAATGATAGACTGAATAAACAAAATGTGATACATGTATACTATGGAATACTATACAGCCATAAAAAGGAATGAGATCTTGTTCTTTGCCAGAACATGGATGGAGCTGAAGGCCATTATCCTTAGCAAGCTAACGCAGGAACAGAACACCCAATACCACATGTTCTCACTTATAAGAGGGAGCTAAATGATGAGTACACATGGACACATGGGGGAAAGAACACACACTGGGGCCTGTCAGAGGGTGGGGGGTGGGAGGAGGGAGAGGATCAGGAAGAATAGCTAGTGGATACTAGGCTTAATACCTGGGTGATGGGGATAATCTGGTCAGCAAACCACAATGACACATGTTTACCTATTTAACAAACCTCATCCTGTGCATGTACCCCTAAACTTAAAATAAAAGTTGAACATTAATAAAAAGAAGCAGGCTGGGCGTGGTGGCTCATGCCTGTAATCCCAGCACTTTGGGAGGCTGAGCCAAGTGAATCACAAGGTTAAGAGTTCGAGACAAACTTGGCCAACATGGTGAAACCCCGTTTCTACTAAACATACAAAAAATTAGCTGGGTGTAGTGGCGGGCGCCTGTAATCCCAGCTACTCGGGAGGCTGAGGCAGGAGAATCGCTTGAACCCAGGAGGTGGAAATTGCAGTGAGCTGAGATTGTGCCACTGCACTTCAGCCTGGGTGACAGAGTAAGACTCTGTCTAAAAAAACTAAACCAAACCAAAACAAAACAAAAAAGAAGCATAAATAAACTACAAATTGTTTCAAATGAGTGAACATTCTTATATTCTTCTAGATAATCAGGAAAAGCTTCATGGGATGGGTAATATTTCATATACACCTTGAAAAAAGATATCATTTCAGGAGTCTACAGTGGGAATGTGGACTGCTGGGGATCTCTCATTTATCTTTTCTCCACAATCGAGAATTCCTCCTGGCTCCAAGTGGAGCTCAGCTGAGCTGACTGCTTTGATTCTCTCTACTTCTACTTTCTTGTATCATTGATGGAAATTTAGGTTGATTCCACATCTTTGCTGTTGTGAACAGTGCTACAGTGAACATATGTGTGCATGTTTATAATAGAACAATTTATATCACTTTGGGTATATACTCAGTATTGGGATTGCTGAGTCAAATGGCATTTCTGCCTCTACGTCTTTGATGAATTGTCACACTGTCTTCCACAATGGTTGAACTAATTTACACTCCCACCAACAGTGTCAAAGCATTCTTTATTCTCCACAACCTTGCCAGAATCTGTTGTTTTTTTTGACTTTTTAATAATAGCCATTCTGACTGGTGTGAGATGGTATCTCATTGAGGTTTTGATTTGTATTTTTCTAATGACCAGTGATGTTGAGCTTTTTTTCCTATGATTTTTGGCCACATGTGTCTTCTTTTGAGAAGTGTCTATTTATGTCTTTTGCCCACTTTTTAATTTTTTTTTTTTGTAAATTTAAGTTCCTTATAGATGCTGTATATTAGACCTTTGTCAGATGCATAGATTGCAAAAATTTTCTCCCATTTTGTAGGTTGTCTGTTTACTCTGTTGAGAGTTTTTTTTGCTGTGCAGAAGCTCTTTTAATTAGATCCCATTTGTCAATTTCTGCCTTAGTTGCAATTGCTTTCAGTGTCTTCATCAGGAAACCTTTGCCCATTCCTATATCCTGAATGGTACTGCCTAAGTTGTCTTCCAGAATTTTTATAGTTTTGGGTTTTACATTTAAGTTTTTAATCCATATTAAGTTAATTTTTGTATGTGTTGTGAGGAAGGGGCCCAGCCTCAATTTTCTGTATATGGTTACCCAGTTATCCTAGCACCATTTACTGAATAAGGAATCCTTTCCCTGTTGCCTGTTTTTGTCAAATCTGTCAAAGATCAGATGGTTGTAGATATGTGGTCTAATTCAGGCATTCATTGTTCTGTTCCATTGGTCTGTGTTTCTGGTCTTGTACCAGTACCATGCTGTTTTGGTTACTGCAGCCCTGTAGTATAGTTTGAAGTTGGATAGCGTGAAGCCTCTAATTTTTTAATAGAATTGCCTTTGCTAGTCAGGCTTTTTTGCAGTTCCCTATGAATTTGAAAATATTTTCTTCTAGTTCTGTGAAGAATCAAATGATAGGAATAGCATTGAATCTATAAATAGCTTTAGGCCATATGATCATTTTTATGATGTTGATTCTTCCTATCTAGGAGCATGGAATGCCTTTCTATTCATTTGTATCATCTCTGATTTCTTTGAGAAGTGTTTTTTAGTTCTTATAGAGATCTTTTACCTTCTGTTTAGCTTCATTGCTAGGTATTGTGTTCTTTTTGTGGCAATTTTGAATGAGATTACGTTCCTGATTTGGCTCTTGAATTGACTGTGGTTTGGTGTATAGGAATGCTTGTGATTTTTGTATGTTGATTTTGTATCCTGAGACTTTGCTGAAGTTATTTATCAGCTAGGATTTTTGCATCAATGTTCATCAAGAATATTAGCCTGAAGTTTTCTTTTCTCTTTTTTTGTATCTCCACCAAGTTTTGTTTTCAGGTTGATGCTGGGCCTCATAGAATGAGTTAGGGAGTAGTCCCTCCTTCTCAATTTTTTTCACTGGTTTCAGCAGGAATGATACCAGCTCTTCTTTGTACATCTGGTAGAATTCACCTGTGAATCCATCTAGTCCTAGTCTTTTTTTTTTTTATTGGTAGGCTATTTATTACTGACTCAATTTTTGACCTTTTTATTGGTCTCTTCAGAGATTCAATTTCTTCCTGGGTCATTCTTGAGAGGGTGTATATGTCCAGGAATTTATCCATTTCTTCTATAGTTTCTAGTTTATGTGCATGGAGGTGTTCATAATATTCACTGATGTTTGTTTGTATTTCTGTGATGTCAGTAGTAATATCCCCCTTGTCATTTCTCATTGTGTTTATTTGAGTCCTCTCTTTTTTTCTTTATTAATTTAGCTAGCAGTCTATCTTATTAATTTTTTTCAAAAAACCACCTCCTGGATTCATTGGGTTTTTTTGAATGACTTTTGTGTGTGTGTGTCTAAATTTCCTTCAGTTCAGCTCTGATTTTGTTTATTTCTTATCTTCTGCTAGCTTTGGGATTTGTTTGCTCTTGATTCTCTAGTTCTTTTAGTTGTAATGATAGGTCGTTAACTTGAGATCTTTCTAACTTTTGATATTGTCATTTAGTGCTATAAATTTATCTCTTAACACTGCCTTAGCAGTGTTCCAGAGATTTGGCACATTGTCTCTTTGTTCTCATTAGTTTTGAATAACTTTTGGACTTCTGCCTTAATGTATTGCCCCAAAAGTACTTCAAGAGCAGCTTATTCAACTTCCATGTAACTGTATCATTTTAAGTGAATTCCTTAGTCTTGATTTCTAATTTGATTGCACTATGGTCCAAGAAATTGTTTGTTATGATTTTAGTTCTTTTGCATTTGCTGAGGAGATTTTTACTTCTGATTATGTTATCAGTTTTAGAGTATGTGCCATGTGGTGATGAGAAAAATGCATATTCTCTTATATTGGGGTGGAAAATTCTGTGTGTGTATGTGTGTGTGTATGTATATATATACACAGCTCTTTAGAGGGGATATATATATGTGTGTGTGTATATATATATATACACACATACACACACACAGAATATATATTTGATTTAGTGCTGAGTTCAGGTCCTGAATATTTTTATTAATTTTCTTTCTTGATGATTTTTAATTTTCTGTTTCGGTGATCTGTATAATATTGTCAACGGGGTGTTAATGTCTCCCATGATTATTGTGTGAGAATCTAAGTCTCTTTGAAGGCCTCCAAGCACTTGCTTTATAAATCTATGCTCCTGTGTTCAGTCTATATATATTTAGGTTAGTTAGATCATCTTGTTTAATTGAAACTTTTACCATTACATAATGCCGTTTTTTGTCTTTTTTGATCTTTATTGGTTTAATGTCTGTTTTGTCAGAAATTAGGATTGCAACCCCTCCTTTTTTTCTGTTTTCCATTGGCTTGGTAGATTTTCCTCCCTTTATTTTGAGCCTACGTGTGTTATTGCATGTAAGATTGGTCTCTTGAAGACGGCATAACAATAGATCTTGGTTCTTTATCGAACTTGCCACTGTGTGTCTTTTAATTGGGACATTTCACCCATTTAAATTCAAGGTTAGTATGGATATGTGTGGATTAGATCTTGCCATCATGATGTTAGCTGATTATTTTGCAGACCTGTTAATGTTATTGCTTTATAGTGTCACTGATTTCTGTACTTCAGTGTGTTTTTGTAGTAGGTGGTAATGGTCTTTCCTTTCCATATTTAGTGCTTCCTTCAGGGGCTCTTGTAAGGCAGGTCTAGTGGTAAACAATTCCCTCAGAATTTGTTTATCTGAAAAGGATCTTATTTTTTCTTCTCTTATGAAGCTTAGTTTGGCTAGATATGAAATTCTGAATTGGAATTTCTTTTTTTAAAGAATGTTGATATTGGCCTCCAATCTCTTCTAGCCTGCAGGGTTTCAACTGAGACGTCCACTGTTAGTCTGAAGGGCTTCCCTTTGTAGGTGACCTGGCCTTTGTCTCCAGTTGCCTTTAATATATTTTCTTTCATTTTGACCTTAGAGATGAGTATGTGCCTTTGGGATGATCTTATTGTAAAGCATTTTACTGGGCTTGTCTGCATTTCCTGAATTTGAATATTGGCCTCTCTAGCTGGATTGGAGAATTTCTCATGGATGATATCCTGGAATATGTTTTTCAAGTTACATCCATTCTCCCCATCTGTTTTAGGGACATCAATTAGCTATTCTCTTTTCCTCTATTTTTGTCTGACTTTCTTATTTCAGAAAGCCAGTCTTCAATTTCTAAGATTCTTTCCTCTGCTTGGTCTATTCTGCTATTAATACTTGTGATTGTGTTATGAAATTCTTGTAATGTGTTTTTCAGTTCTATGAGGCCAGTTACATTTTTTCTATACTATCTATTTTTTCTGTCACCTCCTGCATTGTTTTATCATGATTTTACAGCTTCCTTGCATTGGGTTTTAATGCACTCCTATAGCTCAATGATCTTCTTTCCTGTCCATATTCTGAATTCTATTTCTGTCATTTCAGCCATCTCATTCTGGTTCAGAACCCTTGCTGGAGAGGTGATGTGATCATTTGGAGAAAATAAGACACTCTGGGTTTTTGAAAGTTGAGCATTTTTGTGCTGATTCTTTTTCATCTTTGTGGGCTTATCCACCTTTAATCTTTGAAATTGCTGGCCTTTGGATGTTTGTTTTTATGCTTTTATGCTATTTGAAAACCTTGAAGGTTGGATTGTGGTATAAGGTGGATTCAGCCAACTGGCTTCATTTTTGGGTGATTTTAGGGGGCCAATGCTCAGCTCCCAACTCCTGAACTGTGTGCTCTAACTCTGAAGGACTAGTATTTGGCCCCAACTTTGGCTCCTCAAGGTTTGGATCCACTGCAGTTGGTGGGGGGTTGCTGAGGTACAGCTGTGACAGAGTGATAGTGGGTGCTGGGGTCCCTGCTTCCCTGCAGGTACTTACCACAGTGGCAGAGGACATGCAACTTGGGGGGAAGGTGGGGAGCCTCCCTCTAACTTTACATTGTATGTAGTTCCATTGAAGGTGGTGTTGGTTTGGGGGCAGGGTGCTTGTGGGTGCAGGTCTGGGTGCTTTCTCTGTGCCTCAAAAGCAGGAGTGATCACTCAGGTTGGGGGAGGATCTGCTGTTCTCTTTGCAGTGTTAGTACAAGTGCAAGGTGCTGACAGGGCAATGGTTGCTGCCTCTGGGCCTGCCAAGGCTCCATCTGCAATGGTGGTTGGTAGCGGAGAGGCAAACTGCATTTCCATGTGCCAGTGGGGCAATGAGGTAAAACCCAGCTGTGCAGACATGTGCCAGTAAAGTGATGTGGGGAGTTGCTGTGGGCCTGGAAGAAGCTGCAGTATAGGAAGGGAGTGGGCATATTAATGTGTGGCTATAGTGGCCACCTCATTGGGGCTTGACACTAATCAGGCACAGTCCACCAGCAGAGAAGCTATAATATAGGCCCCCAGTACACCCGAGACTGTCCTGTAAGCAGACACGGCCAGGCTGTGGCCCTGGAAGAAGCCAGCAGACCAAGGGGCACTCGCGTCAGACCAGTCTCATCTGATGGGCAAGACTGCCCTGTGGATATCAGGTCTGACAATTCCCCTAGGTCTAAAGTCTCCTATGGGAGCAAGTCTAGCCTAAGGGCATGGACCTCCCTGACTATGCTTTGCTACAGATACTACTGAACCAAACCCTCTGGGCTTTACCTCTGCTGGCTTGCTGCCCTTGCCACTTTTTAAGGGGTCTCCTCCTGCTGGGGTTCCAGAGGCCCATGGTGAGGACAGGTTGCTCCTTGCCAGTTCATCTTACCCATTCCCCCAGAGCTGCTGTGGTCAAATAATGCAGTCCTCATTTTGGCAATGAGTATTTGTCTCTACATTTATCTAGTTGTCACTAAGTCCAATATAAAGCCTCTTAGCCACTATAGATTCTCAGGATATCCATAATGTAAATGGAAATGTTCTCATTACCCCTCCCAGCCTAATTTCCCTGACCCAAGCCAATAGCATGTAGACCACATCCAATAAGCCCTTTCTACTCCCTCAAAATTTGTATCCTATTGTCACTCTCAGATGTCAGATAATTATTTTTATGAACATTTGCTAGCTCCTGATGTTTCTTATTTTGTCTGTGGAATTTATGCTTATTGTCTTTTACTGACCTACTGAACCAGATCTTCTTTTCTTACCAATTTTACTAATCTCTTTATGTTGCTTGATTTTCAACAATTTTCTTCTTTTATTGAACTATCACCCATCTTCTCCAGTTTACCTAATTCTCACTGTTGGAACAATAATAGGGTTTTCAGAATCTCGGAGGTATTTTTGTAGCTGATTTCAGTTCCTAAGGAGATAATTTAGGAAAAACAGCTATAGAAAAAGGCCAAGTTCCTTTCATGATCTCATTACATTTTCAGAAAGTTTTCCCACCATTTGGGTACCATTTCTAGGAATCTACCACCTGGCTGAAAAAGTTAGACTCAACAATAGCATCATTTAGTCATTACTTATGCAATTTATCATGGCCATGGACAACATCACAGCTGCTCTCAAATCAATGGCAGACCAATTCTGAGTAAGTCCCTTCTACTAGGTTGGTGCAAAAGTAAATTGTGTTTTTTTTGCCATTACTTTTAATGGCAAAACAGCAATTACCTTTTGCAGCAAACTGATATAACTACTTTTTTATCATAAAGGAATGCTGGATCTGATTGAATGCTTTTTCTGCATCTATTGAGATGATCACATGATTTTTGTTTTTAATTGCATTTATGTGATGTATCACATTTATTGATTTCTGTATGTTAAACCATCTCTTCACCCCTGGGATGAAGCCCATGTGATCATGAGGTATTATGTTTTTGCTGTGCTGTAGGATTCAGATATTTAGTATTTTGTTGAGAATTTTTGCATCTATGCTCATCTGGGATACTGGTCTGTAGTTTTGTCGTTGTTGTTGTTATGTCCTTTCCTGCTTTGGGTAATACTGGCTTCATACAACGATTTAGGGAGGATTTCCTCTTTCTCCATCTTTTGGAGTAGTTTCTGTAGGATTGGTACCAATCATTCTTTGATTGGTTGGTAGAATTCAGCTGTGAATCCATCTGATTCTTGAATTTTTTTTTGTTAGCATTTTTTTAAGTACTGAGTCAATCTTGCTGCTTGTTGTTGATATGTTCAGGGTTTCTGTTTCTTCCTAATTTAATTAGGAGGGTTGTATGTTTCCAGGAATTTATTCATTTCCTCTAGATTTTCTAGTTTGTGCACATAAAGGCATTCATAGTGTCTCAAATGATCTTTCATATTTCTGTGGTACTGGTTGTAATGTTTCTAGTTTCATTTCTAATTGAGCTTATTTGGATCTTCTCTCTTCTTGGTTAATCTGGCCAATTGTCTATCTGTAAATTTTTGTTTCATTTATCTTTTGTACTTTTTTGTTTCAATTTCATCTAGTTCTGCTCTGAACTTTGTTAGTTTCTTCTGTTGCCTTTGGGTTTAATTTGTTCTCCACTTCCTTGAGGTGTGACATTAGGTTGTCAATTTATGCTCTTAAAGACTCTTTGAAGTAGGCATTTAATTCTATGAACTTTCCTCTTAGCACTGCTTTTGCTTTATCCCAGAGGTTTTGATAACTTTTGTCACTATTATTATTTAGTTTAAATAATTTAAAATTTCCATCTTGATTTCATTGTTGATCCAAAAATCATTCAGGAGAAAATTGTTTAGTTTCCAAATATTTGTACAGTTTTGACTATTTCTTTTGGAATTGATTTCTAGTTTTATTCCCCTGTAATCTGAGAAGATACTTGGTATAATTTCAGTTCTCTTAAATGTATTAGACTTGTTTTGTGCCTATTGTATGATCTCTTTTGGAGAATGTTCCATGTGCTTATGAGAAGAATATATATTCTGCAGTTGTTGGGTAGAATGTACTGTAAATACCTGTTAAGTCCACCTATTCTAGAGTATAGTTGAAGTCCACTGTTTCTTTTTTCTTTTTCTTTTTTTTTGAGATGGAGTCTCACTCTGTCTCCCAGGTTGGAGTGCAGTGGCGTGATATCAGCTCACTACAACCTCTACCTCCCAGGTTCAAGTGATTCTCCTGCCTCAGCCTCCCAAATAGCTGGGATTACAGGCACCCACTACCACATCCAGCTAATTTTTGTATTATTAGTAGAGGCAGAGTTTCACCATGTTGCCCAGGCTGATCTCGAACTCCTGACCTTAGGTGATCTGCCTCTCTCAGCCTCCCAAAGTGCTGGGATTACAAGTGTGAGCCACCATGCCCAGCCTAAGTCCATTGTTTCTTTGTTGACTTTCTATCTCAATGATATGTCTAGTGCTGTCAGTAGAATAGTAATGTCCCACACTATTATTTTGTTGCTGCCAATCTCATGTCTTAGGACTAGTAGTAATTGTTTCATACATCTAGGAGCTCCAGTATTAGGTGCATGTAAATTTATGATTGTAATATCTTCTTGTTGGATTGATCCTTTTATCATTATAAAATAACTTTTTTTGCTCTTTTTTTTTTTTTTACTGTTGTTGCTTTGAATTCTGTTTTGTTGGATATAAGAATAGCTACTTTTGCTCTCTTTTGGTTTTTATTTGCGTGGAATATCTTTTTCCACCCCTTTACCTTGAGTTTATATGAATTCTTATGTGTTAGGTGAGCCTCTTGAAGACAGCAGATATTTGGTTTGTGATTTCGTATACATTCTGCCATTCTGTTATCTTTTAAGTGGAGCATTTAGGCCATTTATATTTAATGTTGATATTGAGATGTGAGATACTGATCTATTCATCATGTTCATGTTATCTACATACTTTTTTTTTCTGAGTTTTATGCTTTCAAGAGATTCTATTTTGGTACATATCAAGCTTTTGTTTCAAGACTTAGAACTCCTTTTAGCATTTATTGTAGTTCTGGTTTGGTAATAGCAAATTCCCTCAGCATTTGTTTGAAAAATAACTATTTTTCTTTCATTTATGGAGCTAACTTAGTTTTGCTGGATTCAAAAATTCTTGGCTGACAGTTATTCTGTTTAAGGAGACTAAAGATAGAATCCCAATACCTTTTAGCTTGTAAGATTTCTGCTGAGAAGTCTGCTGTTAGTTTGATAGATTTTCCTCTATAAGTTACCTGATGCTTTTGTCTCTCAGCTCTTAGTATACTTTCCTTCATGTTGACTTTAGATAGCACAATGACTATGTACCTTGGTGATAATCTTTTTCAATTAATTTCCCAGGAGTTCTTTGAGCTTGTTGTATTTGGATATCTAAACCTCCAGCAAGGCTAGGGAAGTTTTCCTCAATTATTTCCTCAAATAAGTTTTCTAAATTTTAAGCCTTCTCTTTTCCCTCAGGGACACTGCTTATTCTTAGGGTTTAGCTATTTTACATATTCCTTACATTTTCCTTACAGATTGGGTTAATTCAAAATCTTCTTATTTCAGCTTTGAAATTCTTTCTTTCACTTGTTCTCGTCTATAGTTGAAACTTTCCACTGCATTTTGTAATTCTCTAAATGAGTCTTTCATTTTTCAGAAGTTCTGACTGGTTTTTCTTTATACCTATTTCTCCAGAAATTTTTTATTTGTATCCTGAATTTTTAAAATTTTCTTTATGTTGGTCTTCACTATTCTGTAGTATCTTCTTGAGTAGCTTAATAATTGACCTTCTGATTTCTTTATCTGGTATTTCAACAATTTCATTTTGGTTTGGATTCATTGCTGGGAGGATATTTTCAGAATGTTATAGAACCTTGTTTTGTCATATTTATTACCAGAATTATTCCTCTCATTCTTCTTATTTGGGTAGACTATTTCTTCTAAGTGTTCTTGAATTTATTTTTGATTTGGCTTTTTCTAAAATTTCATTTTTTCTCCCTTAAGGATGTGACTTTAATGTTTATAGATTTTTTATGCTAATTCGGTTTGTGGTGGTGCTTTTAAGGGTGACTCTGTTTGAGTTCCTTGATTATAGTCTTTATATGATGGCTTCCTCAGATATTAGTTGTAGTAGCAACGTACTTGGTGTGCGGGCAAGTTTACTATCTCCTATAGAATTGGAATGGCAGAGGTCTGTTGAAGCTTATCTCATTCCCCCATGGTATGTACTTTTTAATTTATTTAATTTACCCCCAGTATTTTATTTACTTAGTTGATGGTTCAGGCTTCAGGCCAGTAGGGGAGGTGTCCCTGGGTAGAAACTGGTTGTAGCTAAAGCCTGTGGGTAAATGCAATACCCAATGGTGTGCAAAGGTCCTAGCCTTGATGAAGGTGGCTGGAGGAGCTCTCAATTAGACACACTGAGGTCTTATCAAGGGGAAGGATGGGAGTCAATTTGGTTCTTCCACCAGGCTAGCAGCAAAGTTATCCACCTCCAAGACTCACTCGTGTCCCAAGAGAGGCACCTCTTTTCATCTGTAAGGATGTTGCTATTCCAAATAGAGAGTAACTGTGACTCTGACTCTCATGCAGACCTGAACCTTGGGAGTGCTCCTTCTGTGGGAATGCAGCACCCTGAAGTGTTCTAGGAAGACTTTCTATAGGTGCACCCATGCTGAGCTCCCATGGGAGAGGCCCCAGCTGTGTCTGCAGTGGTGGACAAGGAAGGAAAGAATTCCCCTTCTCTAAGATCTTGCGTGAGCACCAAGGCTACCTGACTGTTGGAGTAGAGTTGCAGAATTTCCCTCCTGAGCCCTGCACTGCAATTGTGTCTCTGCTGAAAGAAACTTCCCACCAGTGGAAAAATCTTGGATTTAAGGCCTGCCATCCAGATGCTTTTGTCTCAGGTATTTTAATAACTCAAGTTAAGGAAATAATAGGATTTTTATAGAGATGCTCCTGATTCCATTGAGAACTTTGTTTTCTTTGCTTCAGGGTCCTTCAAGGTAGGTAGGGACTTCTTTATTATGAACCTAGACAATCAATTCAAAAGTAAGTATGGGCCGTCTTGGCATTGCATGATTCCAATATGCACAGATTTCATACTAGTTGAACACAGATGAAATTACAGAAAAAAATAGCTGACCAGGGAAATGTTGACGTGGTTGCCTTTTGAGACAGATATTCACCCAGAAGAACTGGATTTTTTTGTCCCATAGTGTGTTCCATTGATACGGTGCTCTCTCCCATACCCTAGGTATGAGTTCCTGAAAGCCAGACTATAGTGATTGTTCTTCTGGGTCTAGCCACCCCGTGGGGCTGCTACACTCCAGGCTGGCTTTGGGGAAAGCCTGTAAGGGTTCTGGTGATGTTACGTTTCCTCAAAACCACAACAGTTGGCACCAGCACCGGCTGTGATGGGAGTGGCAGGGGAGTGATGTAGACTCTGTGAGATTCCTTGATTATAGATAGCCTTACTGTGTTGTTTTTCTTGAATGTTGATTATGATGGTAGTGAACTGGACATGTGGACAGACTCAGACCTCCTGGTTGGCCAGTGTGTTGCAGGCAATGGTGGTAGCAGAGGTCAGATACCAGTTTTCTCATTTCCGGGCACAGTCTTATTCTATCTAGAGATGCTGTAATGGACTGTGTTGGCTGGCCTCCAGCCAGGAGGTGGCGCTTGCAAAAGAGTACCTGCTCCTGTAATAGTAGAACGATTTGAACTTGCCCTGCTTTGCCCAGAGGAGATATTCTGGTTTCTCATGTGATAGGCAGGGCCATAAAGCTCCTAAATGTTTCTGTCATTTGTGTTACACTACCAGGGAGGGTGGAGGGGCACAGCCAGGTCGGGGCTGTGCTCTGACTCTCCACATGAGTGGCCAGCTGCAGCCTCTCTGAGGGTCAGAGGGCATTTATCAGGCTGCTGGGGTAATGCTCCAGAGGGGAGTGTAACTGCCTCTGTTGCACAGAAGAGAGTTTGCACAGGGAGTGGAGAGTAGCAGGTGGCAGTCAGCCTCACCCAGATCCCACACAGTTGGCAAAGTTGTTCTGACTCCTGAAGTGTTCTGCTAGCAGCACTGAGCTAAGCTCCAGGAAGCCTTGGCAGTCGGGCTCCTGCACTCGTGGCTGCAGTGTACTTCCCACTTGTCCCCTGCGTTCTGGCCAAGGGAGTTTGCTCCCACTCAATATTATCTCCCAAAATTCAACTGGGGTTTTCTTTCAACCTGTGACCACTGCCTGAACTACTTGGCTGACTTCCGTGAGTCCCTGTGAGATATAATAAGGAATGAATGGTTTCCCTCAGTCCACGATAGAGATTGGGAATGCCTGCAAGGTAATTTCCACTACTGCCGCTACTTTTATATTTCTCACTATTCCCTGAATTAGTCCCAGCTCTGGGTAGGGTTAAGGCCTTCTCTGATAGCCTGGATTTCAGGTTCCCTGCTGGGGATGTGTATCCTGGAGGCAGTCTCTCCCCTTCTCACACTTTGGGGACTTAAGAGTTTTTTGGCTGTTTCACAGTGTAGGCTGTAGCCTGACGCTTTTTTCGAACAGCCTGTGCTTCTTTCAGTTTTCTTGTTAAGTTCCTGTGTTGCTTCTTGAAAAAAGTTCACAGTATAAATCTCTACATGCTATTCTGTCCTTTCAAGTGGGAGAGGTGTGCTAACACTGCTTCTAATCCTCCTTCTTGGAAGAAAAAAAACCCCAGCAGAGCAGCCTTTAATATTTATCATTCTGTTTTTCTTTATGGGTATCTTCTCATTCAATGTCTCATCGATCTCACAATACAATTAGCAACCTTCACCAGGTACCAGCAGATGGTTTTGCTGGTCATAAATGAACAAACTGGAGGAGAAATAAACTTAAGGGAAGAATGCCTCTTTTTCCCTTAACAAACCATAGTCAGGCTTCTGAACCTTTTCTTAGGCTCACTTGTGTACTTTCTTGCAAAATCTACTTCTGGTAAATAATGCAGAAAGACAATTTAGCAAGAATCCCCCCATCCTCAATACCTGATGACCTTCTATATCTGATCAAAATTCTTTACTTCCCATTCTTGGTATCCGAATACTCCGGCTTGCCTTCAGCAAAAATCTTGTTAGGATTCAGGTTCTGTGGATTCAGTGGGCTATGATCATACCACTGCACTCCAGCATGGGTGACAAAGTGATTTATTGATCTCAAATATAAATAAATAAAAGAATAAATAAATCCTTTTAGATTGGTTCAACCAGAATTCCCCCTAGACTTGATGTCTCCTGTTAATAATTTTTCATCCACTGGCCACCTCCTGCTTCTTGGCTATAAGACCTCCCTTTTCCCTACTGCATTTGAAATGAAGCCCAGTCCTACGCTGAGGTTTTTCTGCCCCTATGGCAATAGTCCTGAATAAACTTTATATTTAGCATTCTAACTTCTGTCCTGCTCTGGTTTTCTTTGACACTAGCTTAGTGCATAGCAAGATAGCAATTTCTCAGTAAATTTTTTTTCATATTTGTGTATTTAATAAATAAATATTGTTTAGATGCTTGGAATCCCTATTTTTTGCATCATTTATGCAAAAAATACAGCATCTTAGTGCTTTGTTATTGCCGTAAGCCCAACAATAATTTACAATTAAAGTAGTTCAGGTTGGTGGAACTGCTAATAACAAGCCAATGCCCTATTTAGATGTTTTATTACAAAATGTATCTATGTATATATGTATTAAGTATATATATGTATTGTATGTATATATTTATGTGTATATGTATTATTTGTTTAAATATCCATATGGACATGTAATATATATGTACATTTGTATTACATTAATGTATGTATGTATTATAAGTATGTATATAGGTATTATATACCTATATACACATTTGGTGATAGGCAAGTATTGTAAAATGTTAACAATTGTTTGTTTAATTGGCTGGCTAAAAGAAGTATATGAATATTAATCATATACTTTTTTCAACTTTTCTGTAGGTTTGAAATGTTTCAAAATAAATTTGGAGATAAATGTCTTTGATCCATATCTCTTTTGAATCTCTGCCCTATTTCTCTGCCCACTTCACAGCTTAGATTTGTAAAATGTTTCCTCTCCTGATGCTTTTAGTTTGTGCTATATACAGTATGACTTAGTGGGTAAGACCATGGATTCTGGAGCCAGATAGCCTGGGTTTGGTTCCTGAGCTCTACTATTATATTTCTGTAGACAAGAAATTTCTCTGTCCCTCAATTTTTTTAAAGTAAGGTAATTAGAAATTAAAATAGTAATAAGAGTAAAAAATCTAATAAATTTGGTGAACAGTCAAGTGGATACCACTGAAAAGTCTTTTGAAAACTAAAAGATCACCTGAGGATTAATTTAAAATAGAATATAAAGAGACAAATATGAGTGATAGTCAATAAGCATGAATGTATCTGTTAGTATGTATTCAGTCATGAATAAAACATCTTTGCCAAATAAGCTTAAAAGATAAAAAGGTCTATTGCATTCTACAGTCAGAAGAGATGGTTTACTCCAGAGATTTTGGGTCTATTTCTGTGTGATTTCCTCAGCTACGCCCTCATTTGAGTATTGACTACATCCCCAGGCTGGTTTCCCTCTTGATGGTGAAATGGAATTGGCTCTGCTAGATTTCATATCCACATACCATGACATTCAGAGAGAGAAAAACTATTTTTTATGGATCTCTTTTCAAATAAGAAAACTTATTTTTTCAGGGAAAAAAATAACCTTTTCTGTCTCACTGGCTCCATGTAAGTCACAAACTCTTCCATCAGTAGATGTCTGGGATTCAGTGTTACTAAGAGTTGAGAGTGAATGACACAGAAACACACTATTTATTTATTTATTTATTTATTTATTTAATTTATTTAATTTATTTTGAGGCAGAGTCTCACTGTGACACCAAAGCTAGAGTGCAGTGGCCTGATCTCACCTCACTGCAACCTCCACTTCCAGGGTTCAAGCGATTCTCCTGCTTCAGCCTCCTGGGTAGTTGAGATTACAGGGACGCACCACGTCTGGCTAATTTTAAAAATATTTTTAGTAGAGATGGGGTTTCACCATGTTGGCCAGGCTGATTTCAAACTCCTGACCTCAGGTGATCCACCCACCTTGGCCTCTGAAAGTGCTAGGATTATAGGCACAAGCCCAGATTACCGCACCAAGCCCAGAAATACATTTTTAAAATTATGGCATTACAGAAAGGGAAAAGAAATCAATGCAGGTACTCTGTTTCATAGAACTTGAGAATGTAAAATGACTAATGACTAGCACTAAATATGAAAATACTATTGATTAGAGAATACATATTCTGCATAAATAATTTTTCAAGCAATCTCCTGAAAGAACTCAAAGAAAGTTAGAATCAAATTCAAACAAACAATTTACTTCTCAAAGATGATTCTGCTTAAAAAGGGACTAATGTTTGAGAACTTGGAAAGTGCCTGAGTTTGTAAAATTATGCTTTAGGATTCCAGAAATTTGCCAACAATAGTAAATGCACACTACTGTTATATGTACTGACACTTATTCCTAGTATTTGTTGGATTTGCTGAAAATTGTAACTAATTACACTCTGACACAATCTGAGACTTCATGAATAATTTAGTTCACTTTTGATGAATGCTAGTAGCTTAGATTTTGAAGTATATTTTACAGGAATTTCTCCTTTCTGAACATTTTGAACTCATATATCATTATTTTAAAATAATTTAATATTTTATATTCGATTTGGCCTTGTCTACTTCCTCACTATCCCTTGGTTTAAAATAAAGTATTATCAAGTTGAAATCAGTTTTCCAGAGGGGATGACACTTGTTTCAGAATGTTACAAAATTTTCTCTTCTTCACAATTTTTTTCATAACATTTATTACTTCCTTATTTCTTAGACTATAAATAAAAGGATTTAATAAAGGAATAACTAAAGTATAAAATATAGCAACAGGTATATCTTTATCTCCTTCATTAACTGCACCTGGTCGAGCATACATGAAGAGAAGGGAACCATAGAATATTGACACAGAGAGAAAGTGAGATGCACAAGTAGATAAAGCTTTGCCTCTTCCCTCCTTGGATTTCATTGTAAATATTGTGAAAAGGATGTAGAAATAAGAGACTAGGACTATAGTAATAGTAAAGATTTGAATTGACCCTGCCAAGATAAATAACACCAATTCATTGATGTAAGGGTCAACACAAGAAAGTCTATATAATGGAAGAACATCACAGAAAAAGTGATTGATTTGATGAGACCCACAGAAAGTTAACCTCAACAGAAACCCTACTTCAATCATGGGATGCAGGTTTCCAGCTATGTAGGCTCCTGCAGTCATCTGAATGCAGAGTGGCTTGGACATCATGGTGTGGTACTGCAGTGGGTGGCATATGGCCACATAGCGGTCATAGGCCATTGCCGCCAGAAGAAAGCAGTCTGTGGTTTCAGCAAGACAGAGAAAATAAAATTGTGCCATACATTCATACAGGGTAATCCTTGTGTCCTCAGAAAAGAAGTTCTCTAACATTTTGGGAGTAATAGAGAGGAACAGCAGAAATCCATCAGAGCCAGGTTGCCCAGAAAGATGTACATTGGTGTGTGAAGACGATGCTCTATATAAATCAATGCCACCAGACCAATGTTCCCCACCATGGTGATCAGATAGATGGCAAAGAATACCACAAACAGAAGGGTCTTCAGCTTTGGATGATGTGTAAATCCTGTGAGGATGAACTCAGCTGTCAAGGAATGATTTTTCTCATTCATCTCCACCTTGTCTGTTGAGAGATGAATGAGGGGTTCTAATATTGTAATTGATTGTAAATGAGAGCATATTACTGTTCCTTCAATTTCTTTTTTCCTTTTTACAACAGGTAGAGGAATTTCATTGTCATATTTCCCCTGCTGTTTCTAAATACATCCTCATGTACTTCTAGGGGAGGTTTGTTCTTCTAAAGTGTCAGTGTCTATGACCTCAAGCTCTGACCCTTAGGATTCACAAGGATATTTTGATAATTCCAGGGAAGATGCTTAAAGTGGAAATGGTTCATCTTTATAAATTTATGCAAGGATAGCAAGAAAGACTAGGGGACCCATATCTGGTTCATTGTTCTCAAATAATCTCACTGTCAGTTTTGTATGGAAGATCCTCCTTAAAACAAATTTATGATACATATATAATATATACCATATAATATAGAATATATATATATTATATGGGACTATATATATATACACACACACATATATATATCTCCAAGAAAATAATTTTTATATATTCTTCCAGTAGACTGAATGTCAAAAAAAAGCATATAACAGATATGTTAAATTTATATCTTAGGAACTGCATAAAACTCACTAAAACTGAGGAGGAAAATATTTATCTTTAAAGAAAATTATCTTGGAAATTTAAAGAAATAAACATCCATAGATTATCACTTCTCTCATGCCTTTCCCCAGTGTCACACCCATTTTCATAAATATTGACTCTGTCCATTCTGTTATTCCTGTTGATTTTCTCTTAAATGCCTAAATCCTTCCTCCTTTTGATAAGGAATACTTTTTATATAATGCTACTTAAAGATTTAACCAATTGCCACAGGCCACACAGATTTCCATTTTCTGAATGGTAGAGCCTCTCTTATATACTTAACACAATTCAGAATTTCTTGCCTGTGTATACATTGCTTTTTAAAAATAAAAGTCTATACAATTTTCTTATATTGTAAGCATTTTGAGATTAGCTGTGATTTACACTTCTGTGAAAAGAGCTGTAAAATACTATGGGGGAAAACGTAGTATTAATTTCAATATTAGCTCCACCCTGATGACTTGGAATGAGTGAAGTTGCTGTATGAATTCTACCAATGTTCCTTAAGGATTCTTTGGTTTCTGCAGACTATTAACTTTAAAGAAAAGTCTATAAAGAAATATATAAAATCATTACATAAAAATTTAGATGTCTTTTATCTAAATTGGCTCTTTTCTACCATTTTTCTGTTTCTTCAGAAAATTATATAAGATTTTCTGAAGTATACTATAGCAGATTAAAAGCTACTAAGTAAAAGCAAGCTTATGTTTATACTATAGCTTTCTAACACTTAGGAACAAAAAGAAAATACTTTAAATCTTAACAGGATTTTCGAAGTCAAATTTTGTTTTGCTTTGAAAGGCTATTTCCTATCCCTACATAGTGATTCATTAGGACGTACTGACTGATAATTCAAATCATATAAGTTCTATGGTCAAAATAGACTTATATTTTTATAATCAAAATATTAAAAGCATGGGCTATTTTATTAATTTGTTTTGAAATAATAAATGTAAGCCATGTAGTCAGTTAAGTTAGCAATAATTTTCAATGTACATGCTTAAATTATTTAACAGAATTTCTTCGTAACTTTACCTATGTGTTTTGAAATTCTATCTTACAATCAGAAAGTCAGACAAATTGCAGTATTGTGTTTCATCCTAGTTCTTCATAGCATTCAATTTTGAAAAGCACTAGAAAGATTAGAAAAAAGCTGAAATTTAAGAACAATACAAGATACTAAATAATTCAGAGGTACTAAATAATTCAGAGGTACTAAATAATTCAGAGATGTATGGTTGCTAAAATTAGAAGTAAAAACAAGTTAGCACACTTACCTAGATTTTCCTGAGAAGAGCTTTGTAAAAGTGCATTGTTTCCTTTGTGATGTAGTTTTCATAAAATTAAAGAATATATACCTTGGCCTCTAAAACATTTGGGATTAAAAGCATGAAAATCTGGGAGGCCACTAGTAGGTCAGTGTTGATGATTATATCTGTTACACTGCAAAGTTAAAGTTTTCCACCAAATCCTAAAGGGATTTCTCTGCACTGACATCAGTGTATTTCTGTGGACTAAGTCCTAGAAATTAATTAAAGATGCCCTGTGAGATAATGAGGTAAAAACAAATGACCTTCACTAAAGTCTGTTTGATGATCATCTTGCTGATTCATATGAAACCGATCTCATTTTTACAATTTTATTCACTGTTCTGAACATACAAGATAAAACAGGCAGAAAATACTCTCAGGCTGGTTTGACCTGTTACTGGGGGAAGTGTGACTAATATGCTTTGTAGAAAATAGTTCGTATTTAAAGAGGATCCAAGAAAGTGTAGAAAGTGCAGCCGAGGTCATCAACTTCTTCACTCTGTGAGGTGAATTTGTTCCCACATCCTACAATGCCCTCAGGGAAACTGATATTATTATGATTTGGCTCTCCATATGAATTACCGAAATTGCTCTATGTCTTTTCTGCTCATACCAGCTGTCCTTTACCCTGTTGTTTCCTTCTTCACACTTTACTCTTCAATATATTATATATTTGTTAGGACATCTATAATCGGTCACTCCTGTCCCATCACTATCATTAGCATATAGGCTTAAAGGGAAGAGGTTTCTTTGATACATTCAATCCTGTATTTCAAATATCTTGAATAGTGTCTGGAATTCTTTTTTTTTTTTTTTCTTTTTTTTTTTTTGAGTCTCGCTCTGTCTCCCAGGCTGGAGTGCAGTGGCGCGATCTCGGCTCACTGCCAGCTCCACCTCCTGGGGTCAAGCCCTTCTCCTGCGTCAGCCTCCTGAGTAGCTGGGACTACAGGCGCCCGCCACCACGTCCGGCTAATTTTTTGTATTGTTAGTAGAGACGGGGTTTCACCGTGTTAGCCAAGATGGTCTCAATCTCCTGACCTCGTGATCTGCCCCCCTTGGCCTCCCAAAGTGCTGGGATTACAGGCGTGAGCCACCGCGCCCGGATGTGTCTGGCACTCTAGTGCTAATTGAGCACTTGTTGAATGAAAGGGAGAAAAAATAATACTGCACTGCTCAAGAATTTGTAAAATTCTCCATTACTTTTCAAACCAAATCAATTTTTCTTATTTTGGTGTTCTAGATATCTCACCGTTTTCTGTATCAACTTGTTTTCTCCTCCTTATCTCAGCAAACTTGGCCATGTGTTCCCTTCCCTGTTCCTTGTGCATTTGCTTCAATTAATTTGCTAGCAATGTTTCCCTTATCTAAAACAGCTTCTCCCTCTTTTCCATCTCAATAGTTGAGTTCAAAGAAGATCTTGCAGCTTTCCTAATTTTTGAAATCAAATTGATTTTTCCTCTTCTTGAAATAGACAATACTTACCTGCTTTACAATATATTTCTCACTTAATAAGGTGTGAGGAGTATGACCCATGATTGTGTAAATCTTGATTAAATATCTTCAAGTCACAGACCAATTTATAAATCTTTCGGGCACTTCGTAGCAAACTGAGCTAGATCCTCAGATCCTCAATTCATACTTACTACCTTGATTGCTAAAATTTCAGTTTTATTTTCCCTTTATTAAGTACTTACAACATACAGTGCACTGGAAAAAAGACAATTGGCATAGGGGGACTAGGGTATGAACAGGGTGGGGATAAGAACTTCTTAGATAAAAATGGCTCCTGACAAGAAGCTCGTAATCTAGTTGGGAAGAAAGACACATAGATTGCTAACTAGAGGATAATTCAGACTGTAATACAAAAAAAGGGTAAATAAGTTTTTTTGTTTGTTTGTTTTTATTTTTATTTTTTTGAGACGAAGCCCTGCTCTGTCTCCCAGGCTGGATTGCTGTGGTGTGATCTCAGCTCACTGCAACCTCTGCCTCCTGGGTTTAAGCAATTCTCCTGCCTCAGCCTCCCAAATAGATGGGACTACAGCCGTATGCCACCACACCCAGCTAATTTTTTTGTATTTTTGGTAGAGACAGGGTTTCACCATGTTGGCCAGGCTGTTCTTGAACTCTTGACCTCAAATGATCCACCTGCCTCGGCCTCCCAAAGTGCTGGGATTACAGGTGTGAACCACTGTCCCCAACCAAAAAAAGGGTAAGTAAGTTTTATAAAAATATAAAGAAGAAAGTGCATAGTGACCCAAGGAATAAAGAAAGATTTCTCAATGGAAGTGTCATTTGAGATAAACTTTGCAAAATAAGTAGGATTATAATAGGGAGAGAGAATGAAGAAGAGCAGGAGGTAAGGGAATCATATCACAAAAGTCTGGAATTTTGAAAGCACAAGAGCTAATCAAAAAATGGTTTGTAAACTAGGGTGACTAAATCTTACAAGTATGTTATATAGAAGGACTCATAAGCAATACAAGGGGAATGGGGAGTTAGATTAGAAATTGTTCTACTTAGATCCCTCAAATTTATGGTTTCTGCCCTTACCATTTCACTAAATTTTTCCTCTGAGTAAGGTCGCAATGAACTCTAAATGTCACCTCCAAAGAACATCTACCTATCTTCCTAACCAGGCTGTAGTGTTTAGAGCTATTGAAAGTCCCTTCACCTCTGGCTTTTGTGATCATACTCACTGGTTCTATCTTCCTTACTTTCTCATCTCAGTCTTTGATGCTGGGCCATATTTCTCTCTTTCCCCTTAATGATACTTCTGTTCCCCTCTGTTGTATTCTTGGCCCACCTCTTTTATTCTAGAATTCTCCCTAGATTGTCTCATTTACTCTTATTTTTTAACTGTTGTATACGCTTGTGGCTTCACTAGAGGGGGGATTTACAACCATTTTTATTGTACATTCATATCAGTAAAATCATTTGGAGTACATCTTAAATATATACATTCTTATGTAAATATTAAATAGATGTCACTGTACTAAATTATTATGTATAGTACAGCACCAAAAATAAAAATTCAGAAAGTACAAGATTAAATAATTAAATTTTAAAATTTTATTTAGTAATGATACAAAATATTGTTTAACAAACACTATTATTAAAGTAATAACTTTATATTCAGCAAAATAAGTGTGATGATATGTGGCTTATTATTCTTAAAATCTTAGTCCAAAAGTGTAATGCAGTAATTTAAGGACTTATTTAAAAATTTTCCAAAACTTTTCTTCAAGTCTGACACAGTTGTAAAAATCCTACTCATAGACACATCTGTCTACATGGGAGAATAATGAGAGTTTT
Organism: Theropithecus gelada; assembly: GCF_003255815.1. NCBI lineage: Eukaryota > Metazoa > Chordata > Mammalia > Primates > Cercopithecidae > Theropithecus > Theropithecus gelada. Next base: position 18,491,134 of record NC_037669.1, on the reverse strand, counting down.
GAGTGGGTTCCAGGACAGAAAAGGGCTCTCCACGGTTCAATCTGTGGCTTAAGCAGTCCTTACATTTGGGCAATATGACTTAGCAGACCTGTGGTAGTAGAGATATATGAGGTCAGAAGAGATGTGGAATTCATGGAAAACTTTAAAAACTTAAATTGAGTCACGTTAGTCCTTTTGAGTCTATTTGAACAAATTGCAATTTATGAATCTGGCATCATCCAACCAAGGATTGTGGTTGGGGCTCTACTGGGGACGCTCAAAAGAAAAGTTTTATAGGATGAATAGAGAAGGAAAGAAAAAAAAAAAAAAGATCAGTTTGTTACAGCAATATAATTGCCTTAATTGAATTACCTAGGTGGACAATCCCTAGTTATGTAATTAGAGGTTATTTGATGGTTTCCGATTGGTTGAACTTAAGTTTTCCTTTCTCTAAGTTAGTCACTTAATGACAAACACATTCACATTACATTTTGGTTTGCTTCCCTGGGAACCCAGGTCTCAGGGTCCACCTTAGGCTAAAGGCATCCTATTAAGTTATTTTAATAAGCCCTCCCTTCTGATCAGCCTCTTATTTATTAATGATTGGCCAAAACTTGGGTGTGTGTGTGTGACTGTCACAATCATGGCTGGTTGGCCTTTGTTTCAGCATGGAATTCATAAGTCATGATGTCAGGTTCATTGAGTAAACTTTTCTTGTGTTGTTTATCTTGTTTCTTGTTCTCACTATAACAAGATAATCTGGTGTATTGTTGATGGTTATGAGCTTGCATTTAATGTTCCTGAGAGGACACAGCATAACAGGGAGATTAGAATGGTTACTATTAGGAGAATAATGCACAGCAACTAAAGCATGTTTCTTAGCCAAGCCCCCAAAGAACCAAACCAACTACAATCAAATACATCAAAGAATGAACTAGAGGAGGATTTAACCTGTCTTAACTACATGGCTTGTTTATTAATTTTTTTTGTAATTGAATTTTTACAAAACCAGATGTGTTTATCCAGGTATAACAAGAAATACCAGACATTGCAGAGACGCCTCCTTGTTTAGCCAACAAGTAATCTAAAGCAACTAAAAAACAACTTGAGCTAGAGACTTTAGAGACTTTTGTTTGTCAGCTATAGCCTTCATTGTGGAATCAGTTGTACTAGCTAATGTGAAAGACAAATTTTATTTATACTACTTGAAGCCGTGGAAACACCCAGCAGGATTGATACCTGCTGATAAGTTCCTTTTTCATCTGTAGGTTAAGTTTAGAGGAGTGGACCAATGCTTACTTTCTGATATGTTATGATGTGACAGTTCACTAGTCTGTGTTGGTTTTTCATTCTCCATTTGTTAAGCCATGGAATGGCCCATGCATATGATTGCTTGTTAAAACTTACACAGATAAAAATGTGTACCCTGAAAGTGCGACTAAGAATTATTTATGGAGCCATTTGTTGGAATAAAGACATCGGCAATTTTTAACCAAGGACTGATACTGAGTTGTTACTCATTGAGAGGCTATCAAAATGTAGCTCAACAGGCATTTTTGCAAAGAGTTTTATTTAAGCTTTCCTTTCTGTTGCCTATCTCCCTTAGACTATTGTCAAAGGATCTGGTATTTCAATTCTGGGTTATGACAACAAGTAAGAGTTCCTCTGGTACCAAAAACAGGCAGACAGTATAAAAAAGTAGAAACGAATACCCCTGACGAAGATAGATTCAGAAATCCTCAACAAAATACTAGCATGCCAAGTCCAACAATACATCAAAAATATAATATACCATGATTAGGTGGGATATAGCCCAGTGATGCAAAGATGTTTAACATATGCACATCATGGAACATGATACATCGTATCAACAGAATAAAAGATAAAAAACATATGATCATTTTAATAGATGCCAAAAAGCATCTCATAAAATTCAACATCTCTTCGAGATAAAAATTCTTAGACATACAAGGGACATTACGTCAACCTAATAAAGGCCATATGTGACAAACTCATAGTTAATACACAGTTAACATTATACTGAATGGGGGAAAGCTGAAAGTCTTTCCTGTAACATCTGAAACAAGATAAGGATGCCCACTTACACCACCCTTATTCAAATGTTGACAAGGATGCAGAGAAAAGTGAACTCTTTTACACTGTGGTAGAATGTAAATTAGTACATTCACATGAAATGTATGTGAAAAACAGTAGGAAGGCTTCTCAGAAAACAGCATTCCTACTACTGGATATTTCTTTAAAGGAAAAGAAATCAGTATACCGAAGGGATACTTGCACCCCTATGTTTATTGCAGCACTATTCGTGATAGCCAAGATATGGATTCAACCTAAATGTCTATCAAAGGATGAATGGGTAAAGCAAATGTGGTACATATACACAATGGAATACTATTCAGACACTAAAAAGAAGGAAATCCCATCATTTGCAGCAACATGGATGGAATCAGAGGTCATTATGTTAAGTGAAATAATCCAGGTGCAGAAAGACAAATATCACCTGTTCTCACTGATATGTAGAAGTTTAAAAAGTTCATTTTCATGGAAGTAGAGAGTAGAACGATAGCCACCAGAGACTGGCAAGAGTGGGCTGGAGGATAAAGAGAGGTTGGTTAATAGATACAAACATACAGTTAGACAGAAAAAAATGTTCTAGTGTTTGTTAGCACAATAGGGTGACTATAGTTAACAATAATTTACGATATATTTCAAAATAGTTAAAAGAGAAGATTTGACATGTTTGAATACAAAGAAATGATAAATACTCAAGGTGTTGGGCACCCAAATACCCTGGATTGATCATTACACAGTCTATGTGTGTAGCAAAATATCATATTTACCGCATAAATATGTACAATTATTAGGTATCAAGAAATTTTTAAAAAGACTTAATGTGTCTTGAACTCTATAAAGCAAATCAGCAGTGCAATCTAAACAGATGGTCAAATTTGGGATTCTGGTAAAATCAGTTACAGAATGGACTAGAACATTCTTTTCCTCGTGTATTGATTTGGATTTGGCATGGCAAACACAACATTCAGTTAAAATCTCTGCTATGAACTATAAAATTCCAATTATAGCATTATTTTGCAACGCACACATGGAAAGAAGTGAGAAGCAAAAGAGACAAGCAGATTGGAGCTTCATGAGGGGCCAGGGAAGAGGTTTTTGATCCATGATCTTTAAAAATCTGTTCACCTCAAGGATGCCATCTTCTTTTGGGGAGAGAGCTCCCTGGTCAGTTTTACTTTGAGATCTCCAGGTGGCATACAGTTCCAACAATTCAAGGAACCCTTTTGAGCCAAGAGACTGGAACCCAAGTCTTGAGGTCCTGAAGCTTTACCGAAGAATGAGTGATGATAAGAACTTGTTATGGTTCATTCCAATGAGACTAAAGAGCAGTCTTTATTTGGTATCATTTGTAAAAGACCCAGTCTTCAGATTCTATATTGTGGAAGGCCTGGTCATCAGTCAATGGTCACAGAAAGTTTCCTTTACTTGGTGGAAATGTTCTTGGCCAAAATGCATCAAGATGTTGCAATACCTAGTCATACAGAGTTTAGAAGTATAAGAGATACATAAGGTTCTATAATTAAGGGCACAGGTCTTCCTGTTACTATTGTATAAGCTGTTAGCATGTGCTTTTCAGTACAGATCTGATTGCAACTAAGGCCAGTGGTAAAAGTTTTGGCCAAGGCAATCCAGATTATTTTGTTAGTTTAGGCAACTTAGATTTATGATATAATTTTTTCAATCAATTTTTCCAGAAGACTAGGGATGATAAGGACAATGGTAGTGCCATTGTACTTGTAAAACTTTATTTCATTGTTTAATAATTTTTCCAGAAAAAGAGTTCCCTTATTGCTGGAAATTTCTCCAGGAATGCTCCATAAGGGCTATGTATTCCCCATAGTAATTTAATTTGCTACTGTTATGGAGCTGGTCTTTCTGCATGGAAAGGCTGCAACTCATCCTGAGAACAAAATACAATTAAAAGACTGTATTGATAAACCATTGAGAGTGTCAACTGCATGAAATCCATCTGTAGATGTTCCACTGGTCTAGTGGGTGGTGGAGATGTTCCATCTGTAACTGGACTTTGGTTATAAACCAATTTTTCAATCAAAAAGCTATTATCACCTCACCAATACTCTTTTCACAATTTTGACCATTTTCTCCACACTATGGAGAGTTAAGGAGTATAGGGCTTTTAATAGCAGTAGTTTTAAAGACTTTGGGAGAACGAAGCAGTGGTTCAGGCTCTCAGTGAGTTCCTATTTAATATTTAAATTTCTTCCTTTTAAGAGCCAGTTTTGTTTGTTTTGCTGATTCAGGTTCATAGCATTGTTTATTAAAGAAATTATCATAGAATTTGGATCAATTTTGTGGAGTTCATTCAAACTGCTTTTCATTCAAACATCTCAGTGGTCTCAGTACTAGTTTATTTAGTACGAAAGACTTCTAGGGCATTTTCTCCTTATTCAGGTTCATTTTATGGGTGTGGCCTTCCATTTTAATAATAGCCATTTATGAAGGCAGCAAAATAGCAGAAAGACACTCATCTACTTGCGGTGCATTTTTGATGGGGGTTCCACCAGAGGTGAGAAACCCTCTTTCTTTTCATAGTATACCAAACTTATAAACCACACCAAAATATATCTCCTATCTGTAGAAATGGTGACTGATTTGCTCTTAGATATTTGACAGGCCCAAGTGAGAACTTACAGCTCTGCTGTTTGGGCTGATTTAAAGTGGGGAGAGAGTTACATTTTCTATTAGTTCATGTTGAGTTGTCACAGCATACCCTGCTTGGTATTTTCCTTTTGCATTTTTGGCATAAGATCCATATTTTGTTTATGGATTAACGCAGGATTGTTTAATAAAATGTCTTGTAAATCAATGCAAGAGGTCAACAACTGCAATACCGTATTTATACAATTATGGTCTTCATCATTGTCAGAAAAGGGTAACAAGGTTAAATTGATCACAGTACTGAAACAGATAATAGAAGATGACGGGAGCAAGTTTCATAAGATGTTAGTTTGCTCATAGAAAAATGTCATAAGAGTGTTAGTAGTTAACCGTTGTCAACCGAGTCCCTTGCTGGGAAACAGCCTGAGCTGAAGAGAGCTGTCTTATCAAAGTTGTATCTCTTCCTTGGGGACAGCTTGCAACCAATGACTATTCATGGGAGGTATAAATTCCAGGACTCCTACCCCTAATGCAATGGGTCTCTGAAGGGACATCCAAAATCCTCACTTTCCCACAGTAGCGGCTAAGGCTTTTGTTGTGACTACATTCAACTATTCTTTCCTTAATAAATATAGGTCTGAGGATATTCCTCAACAAGTTTTTACATGTACATCTCCATCTCAGAGTCTGTTTCATAGAGACTGCAGATTAAACAATTTGCTACACCCAAAAGAGAAAATTACAAGATCAGAAGATGCAAATTTATAACCCTCATATATAATCCATATATTAAAATATATCAAGTCACTGTACCAGCAAAAGATACTGTCCCAAACTAATAATGGCTTTCAAAATATATTATTCCCTTATCCCTGATAGAATAAGCTATCACTATGATCCTAAGAAAAAAGGCATTTCCAAACAGAAAAATAACAGACTACATCCACACAAAAATAATATTAAAATAGAAAATGAAAATCAAAGCATTCCATTTGATAAAATTTTTTTAAAGAATCTAACCATAGAGAGAAAACCTGACACAATGCCACGACCTGAATTCATTGTACTTAAGCATGTACTTTCTGATATGTAAAATAATCTTTTATGTAAATTAAAAAATTAGAACAGAGATGGACAAGAAGAAATACATAAAATGAGAACTGGCTAAATGTAAAAGATAAGTTGGAGAAACAGATGCAATTATTTTAAAAACTAATACTAAATTTTAAGATTTTTAAGGAGTAAGAGATTCTACAATTTATGTAAGGGTTGTTGAAGAGAGAAAATAAAACTACCAGGGGAATAAAAATAAACACAAAAAGTAGTAAAAATAATTAAAGTCAACCTGATCAGCCTATGAGATTAGCAAGGGCAATACACAACACATAAAACTGGAGTTTCCAAAAAAGGAAGAAAATGGAGAAGAAATAATATTTTAAATGATAATCTAAGAAACTTTGGGAAATAACAGAAGACCTGTATCCGCCTATTGAAACACACTTGTCATAAATCATCCACAACAGTGAGCCCAAATATATATCCTAATAAAAGTGTTAGACTTTGAGATAAAGAAAAATCATCTGCACCTTCACATGGAAATACAAATTCACTTCCAAGGAAAGAAAATCAAATTGGTATCTGACTTCCTAACAGTAACATGCAAAGTAAGATAACTGCGGATCAATATTTTCAATAAACTCAAACACAATGTGTGTGCCAAGAGTTTTACACCTAGCAAAGCTATACTTTCCAATTTATACATTTGGAAAGAATCAGAGAAATGGAAAATAGCATTAGAGCATCACAGTTATAATTTTTGCAAACAAGATCAGCCAGTGGATAAAACTTTGAGAAACAGGATATCTGTATAGTTTCAATGTATCTCCCCAATATGTTCATTAAATATTCGTGTGCTGTTATAATTTTTTCACAAATTATTTGATAGTTCTGTTTCTAGGTGATAGAGCATAGTTCCTATCTCCTTGAGTGCAGCCTGGAATTAGTGTCTTATATGTAATGAATGAAGTAGCAGACCCTTCTTTAACCAAGTGATACAGGCTAACAACACCGGTAATAAATCATGTTGCTATCATGTACCCTCCAATATGGTAGAGTGAGAAAGACACTTCCATTCTGTGATATTCTCCCCCTAAATCCCCAGTGAAAGATTAATCATGAACAAATATCAGACAAACCAAAACTAAAGGACAGTGTATGAAATATGTAGCCAGTACTCTTCAAAAGTGTCAAAGGCATGAATGACAAGAAAAGACAGAGAAACTGTCATAGTTTGGAGGAATTCAAGAAGAGTTGACAACTTTGGCTTCCTAATAGGATCCCAAAACAGGAAAATGACATTAGTGGAAAAATCTCAAGTTCAAAATAAAGCCTGTATTTTAGTTAATGGTACTACAACAATATTAACATCTTAATTTTGATAAATGTGTCATGATTATGTAAGATGTTCAAATTAAGGAACTTGGATGAAGTCTACATAAAAGCTCTCCATACCATCTTTGTGACTCCTCTGTAAATCTTAAATCTCTGTAAGTCATTCATCATAATAAAAAAGTAAATGAAAAGTAAAAACAAAATAAAAAGAGGTAAAGAGAGGAAGCTAAAATAGAACAATCTCAGTGATTGTCATATAAGTACTAGTGGTAGTCAAAAATATTATTTAAAGCAGAGAAACCAAAAATAGCATTATAAGTGCAGACACAGAAGACTGAGTATGTAATAAAGGTGTTAATGTAAAGATAACTAAAACAAAAATACCAACTGTCTGAAATACTAGAAGAAATAAAAATCATATAAAACAAGATATAAATAAACAGTAAATATAACATCATTGATAAATATTAAATGAGATAATATGATAGAATTTGGATCAAACATGTCAGTCATTGAAGTTAATAAAAATGAATTCAACTAAACTATTACAAGAAAGATACTTTCAGACTTGCTTGGAAAGAAAAAATCCAGCTGTATACTTTGTATAAGAGATGTGGCTAAAACAAAGGAGAGTCAAAAAGTTACAAATAAAGTGATGATTGAGATGTATCAGATAAAGTATTGGAAAGAACCTCTGTATCTATGGATATAAAAACACTTGAATAAATGCACAGTGGAGTACTATGTGAATGTTAAAAAGGAAAATATTAATACATACTGATATGTAACAACTTACAGGTTATATTGTAAAGTAAAAAATAAAAATAAAAATAAAGAGCAAAAACCAAAATCAAGGCACGATATATGTTTGGATGCACACACACACACACACACACACACACACAGTCTTATGAGTAAGAAAGAAGGGGAAATAAGAGTGTATATATTTGTGTTTGGAATGTTTGTTTCTTTTTTAAAAAAAGAAACAGAAATTACAAACCAGAAAACTGTGAAAATTATTACCCATTGGCCTCTGGAAAAATATCTAATATCTCATCGTGAGGCAGAAAAAAAATACACACGAGTAGCCAAGACATTTTTTTCTTTTTTTTTTTTTGAGACAGAGTCTCACTTTGTCAGCCTTGACATCTGCACCAGACAACAAGAAATCTATCAGAGACTACTAAGGTCATATCAGAAGGACTGAGAAACCAACATGGTATTTCGGATTTGAGCTCCTATCGGTCAAAGAATAATCATTATAATTTATTAAGTTGATAACATGTGTTAAAATCTATGAATTCATAGTGATAATTTTGAAAATATTAATAATCTTCATAGGCTATTAGACAACACTTATTATTCTGAAAACTGACAAGTTTATTTATTCTGCTTTTTAATGTGGATTGTATCTATTTGGCACTCTCCGGTTTATATTCATTGAGAAAATAAAACTGAATTTGTAAAGAGTAAGAGAGAAAGAAAGACGGGAGAAAAAGAGGAAAAGAAAAGGAAAGACATGGAAAAGGAAAGAAAGAGTAAAAAAAGTAAAGACAAAACAGGAAAAAGTAGAGCTAGGCAGGGAAGGAGGACAAATGCAAGGAATCCAACACTATCTAGAAAAATTAATTTTTTAAATGCCAAAGATATTCATTCTGAGATGCCATTAAGCCTGGGATAAAGAAAATCTCCTTAATGTTTCCAGAGGGACAATTAAGAACTGGGAATGAGAATAACATGCAATTTCTCGAAAGCAACACAGCATGCTAGACTAGAAAAGTGCCTTCAGAGTGCAGAAGAAAAATTATTTCAAATTTAGATTTCCACACAAATTGAAATATAAATCGTGTGTGAACAAAGGCTGCCAAAGAGCCCATCAAGATTTCTTAGTAAAATGATGGAATGAACCATGAAGAGGAAGGTGGAGAGTTTGGGAACAGAATATCTAACAGGGAAATCAGCAAAAGGGAAGTCTCTGCTGGAAGGCTGAGCATTGGTCTAGAATGCAACCTTTCTGGACTGGAGCAGGAGGACTGATAATGAACGAGGGGAGGTAATATTAAGCACCTTTTCTTTTCTTTTCTTTTTTCTCTTTTCTTTCTCTTTTCTTTTCTCCTTTCCTTTTTCTTTCCCCCTTTCTTTTCTATTCCTTTCCCCTTTCCTCCTTGCTTTCTTTCCCTTTCCCCTTCTCTTTCTTTCCTTGTCCCCTTCCCTCCCCCCTCCCCTCCCCCCCCCCTCCCCCTCTCCTCCCCCCCCCCTCCCCCCCCCCCCCCCACCTCCCCTCCCCACACCTCCCCTCCTCTCCCCTTGCTTTTGACCATGAGAATGCAGGTATTTCTTTATGATTTTGATTTCATTTCCTTTGAATAAATACCCAGAAGTGGGATTACTGGGTCATTCGGTAGTTCTATTTGTAATGTTGTGAGGAAATTTTTACTGTTCTACATAATGGCTGTACCGATTTTTATTTTCACCAACCATGTGCAAAGGTTCTCCTTTCTCCTCATCTTCATCAACACTTGTTATCTCTTGTCTTTTTTATAATAGCAATTTTAACAGGTGTTAGGTGATGTCTCACTGTGGTTTTGATTTGCATTTCCTGGACAGTTAGTGATATTGACTGACCACCCTTCCCTTCCCCCTTCCCTTTCCTTTCTTTTCCCTTCCCTTCCCGTTCCCCTTTCCCTGCCTTTCCTTTTTCCTCCTTTATTCCTTTTCTCTTTCTTTCTTTTCTTTCTTTCTTTCTTTCTTTCTTTCTTTCTTTCTTTCTTTCTTTCTTTCTTTCTTTCTTTCTTTCTTTCTTTTTCTTTCTTTCTTTCTTTCTTTTTCTCTCTCTTTCTTTCTCTTTCTTGTTTCTTCTTTCTTTCTCTTTCTTTCTTCTTTTCCTTTCTTGTTGAAATAGGCTCTTGCTCTGTCACCCAGGTTGGAGCAAAGTGGTGTAATTACAACTCATTGAAGCCTCAAACTCCTGGACTCAAGGGATCCTCCTGTCTCAGGCTATTGAATAGCTTGAGTAGCTGGAACTACAGGCACATCCCACCACACGCACTAATTTTTAAAATTTATTGTAGAGATGGGGTCTCACCATGTTGTCCAGGATGATCTTGAACTCCTAGCCTCAAGCTGTGCTCCCCACTTGACCTCCCAAAGTGTTGGGATTATAGGTGTGAACCACCACCCCTTGCCTGAGCACCTTTTCATACATTTGCTGGACATTTGTATGTTCTCTTTGGAAAAATATCTTTGGAGGTCCTTTTTCTGTTTTTAAATGGGCTTGTTTATTTCCCATTGACTCGTATGATTACGTATATATTTTAGACAATCTCTTGCTGAATCACGGTGGGCAAGTATTTTCTTCCACTTGGTAGTTTGCCTTTTCATTTTGTTCATCTTTTCTTTTTCTTTTTTTCCTTTTTTTTTTTTTTTTTTTTTTTTGCTGTGCAGACAGTTTTTAGTTTGATGTATTCTGTTTGTTCACTTTGTTTTCTTGCTTGAGATTTTGGTGTGATTTTTAAAAATAATCAAGGAGCTTATTTGTTATGTTTAAGGAGTTTTACAGTTTCAGGTTTTACATTTAAGTCTTCAATCCATTTTGAGCTGGTTTTTGTGTATGATGTAACCTAAGAGTCCGATTTTATTCTTTTGCATGTGCATATCTACTTTTCCAAGCATTGATCATTGTATAGATTATACTTTCCCCAGTGCATACTCTTCATGCCCTTGTGAAGATTTTTGATTATATATGCATGGTTTTATCTGTAGGCTTCTATTCTTTTCCATTGGTCTATAAGTCTATTTCTTTAACAATAAAAATAGTGCTAGGGGATTCACATTTCTTGATTTCAAAATGAATAAACATCTATAATAACCAAAACAGTTTGGCACTGGTGTAAGGATGGAAGTGTAAATCCATGGGGAAAGAATAGTCTCCTCAGCTAATTGTGTGGAACAGGAGGGAATCTACATGTAAAAAATGAGTTTGGACCCTTATTTGTGAACACACAAAAATCAAATTTAAAATGGGGTAAAATTCCTAAATGTAAAAGCTAAAACTACAATGTGTTAGAAGAAACACAGATATAAATATCTGTGGCCTTGGATTTTGCAACATTTTCTTAAATATGACACCAAGAGCATAAGTGACATATCAAAAATGGACTAGACTTCATCAAAATTAGAAATTTTACCTCAGAGAATGCCATCAAGAAAATAAAAGACAACCAGTGGAATAGGATAAAATATATGAAAATCATACATTTGATAAGGGAATTATACCTATAATTAATAAACAACTCTTACCACTTAATAATAAAATCACAAGTTACTCCTTTATAAAAATGTCAAAGGATCTGAGTAGTTGTCTTGCCAAAGAAGAGATGTGAATAGCCGCTAGTACATGACAAGATGCTCAACATTATTAGCCATCAAGGAAATGCAAATCAAGACTACAATGAGATACCACTTACATAAACTCTAATGGCTATAATAAGAAAGACAGTAACAGATGTCGTAGATGTGGCAAAATTGGAAGAATCACATATTGCTATTGGGAATATATAACACTGCAGCTACTTTGGAAAGCAGTGAAACATTTCCTCAAGAAGTAAACTGAGTTGACATATGACCCAGCATTTTCACTCCTAGTATATACCCATGGGAAATGAAAACACTTGCTCATACACAAAATTCTACACAAATGTTCAGAGTAGCATTATTCATAATTAAAAATATTATTCTAAAGTTTATATGAGAAAACAAAAGACTAGCAAAGCCAACACAACACTGAAGAAAAACAAGGTTGGAACACTCACACTACCTGATCTCAAGACTTCTATAGAGCTAAGGTAATCAATACAGCATGGTATTATTAAAAGGATATACACAAGTTTAAGATAACAGAATAGACAGACCATAATAGGCCCACATACTTATAGTCAACTAATCTTTGACAAACTAACAAAGGCATTTCAATAAAGGGTGATCTTTACACAAATACTGCTGGAACACTTGGATGTTCATATTCAAATAACATAAGCCTAGACATACACCATACATATTTCACAAGTGCTGACTCAAAGTGGATTATAAGTCTAAAATGTAAAACTAGAACTATAAAACTTCCAGAAGAAAACATAGGAGAAAATTTAGGTGCCCTTCAGTATGCTCATGAATTTTAGATACAACACCAACAGCATAATCTATAAAAGAAAAAAATGTGTAAGTTTAAGTTATATTAAAATTTAAAACATCTTATCTGAGAAAGACACTTTTATGAGTATCAAAAGATAAGCCACAGACTCTAAGTAAACTTTAACAAACACATTTCTGATGAAGGGTTTGTATACATAATATAAAGTTCAACAATAAGCAAAGAAACAATCCAATTTATAAAAGGGTAAAAGATCTCAACAAACATCTGACCAAAGAAGGTATAAAGAAGGCAAATATGAACATAAAAAGATGTTCAACATTATTTTTCATTAGGTAATTGCAAATTAACACAATAAGTAGATACTTAGAATGGTTACAATAAAAAATTAAATATCAATTATTGTCAAGAATGTGGAGCAGCAAGAAGACACATATGCTCACTCTGCCAGCTGAGAGCAACTAGGAGCAATCATACTGTAGGAGGAGACAGCACATCTATCACCCAGATCTGGTTTCTAGTACCATCCTCCAATTACAAAATTCCAGGGCTTCTTAAAGAAATAGCTGATTCTGGGAATACTGCAGAAAATATACAAGATATACTAGCAGTCAATAAAAAGTGCTAAAAATAAACCAACAAAAACACATCCCATATACACAATTATGAGTGTCAAAAGCACACAGGAGGCGAGGGAAATAGCTTCAGTGGCCAAAGCTGGAATGATTTGAGCTACACAATCAATAAAGTAAAAGTAGAAGGAGGTAGAGCAAGATGACCAAATAGAGTCCTCCAGTGACTGTCTCTCCACACGAACACTAAATTAAACAACTATCCACACAAGAGAGTACCTTCATAGGAACAAAAAATTGAGGGAGTGACCTCAGTACCTGGTTTAAACATAGTATTAAGAAAGGAGGCACTGAAGAACTTAGGAAGTAAAGACCTGCATTGTCTATACCACCCCTCCCTCAACTGCAGGCAGCATAGCATGGGAGAGAGAATCTGTGTGCTTGGGGGAGGGAGAGGGAAGTGATTGTGGAACTTTGCGCTGGAACTCAGTGCTGCCCTGTCACAGTGGAACACGGCACAGGGCAGAATTCTGCCAGCTCACACAGAAGCAGCATTCCGACAAGCCCTGAACTAGAGGGAGATTCCCTGCTTCAGCGGTAAAAACTTGAGTTTTGACTTCACCATGTGCTTGCTATGGTGGTCTGAGGCCTGGAAAAATTTGAGTGCTAGTCAGGCCACAAGGTCTACAGTTTAGGGTAAGCTCTGGTGATACACTTGTCTTGGAGGCAGTGGACATATGGTGTAACCAAGTGTGACACCAGCTGTAGTGGTCAAGGGCTCACCTGTACTACCTCTCCCCAACTCCAGGCAGTGCAGGCTCCAAGACAGACTCCTGCTTGGCGGATGGAGAGGAAAAGATGTGGAGGACTATGGCCTACAACGTGGATACCAGCTCAGCTCCAGTGAAATAAAGCACCAGGCAGATTCCTGAAGCTGTGAATTCTAGGTCTTTGCTCCTGAATGACATTTCTAGACCCACCCTAGGCCAGAAGAAAATTCACTGTCCTGATGGGATGAACCCAGTCCTGGCGGAATTCACCACCTGCTGACTAATGTGGTCTAGAGCCTTGAATAAATATCAGTTGAAGTCAGGTAGTAGTGGCTGCAGACCCAGGTGCAACCCTGCACAGTGCCAGCTGTGCTGGCCACAAGGGTGCACCCATCACCCCTCCTCCAACTCTAGGCAGCCCAGTGTGAAGAGATACTCCTTCTGATTGCAGAAATAGAGAGAAGAGAGCAAGAGATGTTTCCTGGTAACCCAGCGGATTCTCCCTTATCTTATCTGCAACCCCCCAAAATGTGAGACAGGTCTCAGTTAATTTAGAAAGTTTATTTTTCCAAGGTTGAGGATGCACCTGTGACACAGCCTCAGGAAGTTCTGACGACATGTGCCCAAGATGGTCGGGGCACAGCTTGGTTTTATATATTTTAGGGAGACATGAGACAGCAATCAATATGTAAGAAGTACATTAGTTCCATCCAGTAAGGCTGATACAGCTCAAAGCAAGCCCCCCACCCCCACCCGTGAATATTTTAGTTCTCCATAAGTCCCGACAGTTTTTGCTCCATTCTGATGTCACAATCTCCAAAGTCATCAGAAACCTGAATTTATTTAAGAGCACCTGTTGGAGTTTTATAGCTGATTATAAAACTACCTTCTAAAGAGGACCAAAGCAAGACAATCATGTCAAGAACACTCCAAGAACAATTGTCCATGGATTAAAAAAAGTTGTAAGGCAGCCATAGTCAAAAGACACAATTGACAAGGAAATTTGTTACCTCTGTGGTTCACAATAATTTTAACATAATAATTATGATTATTACTGATAACGTACACTAAGTTATATCAGAATAAAAGGAGTTTCCCATAATTTTGGAACACATACTAATAACATATTTATACAAATACAGCCCAAAGAAAACCAAACACCATTTTATATTTGACAATGCTTCCTGTATAATTTTTATACCCAGTAAGCCAAACTATGTCATTTTTTTGGACTTTAAGGAACCTAATGTCTTAAAAGATTAATTAGGTTACAAAAAGACATAATTTATAATTTTATTTTGGAAAGTTTGTCAAATATAAAAGGTTTTAAACACTGGATATTACAAAATAAGATTACAGGTCATTGTAAAGTAATTTAACCAAAGTGATAATTCAAGGATTTCCAAAAAAATGAAAACTTTCATTCTTTGAGCAAGAAGGCTTAATTTTCTAACTAAAAATTATAATTAAAAACAGCATGAAGCCAATTACATTTGTTTTTCAAAATTTTGTAAACAATCAATAAAATTTAATTTTGATTATAAAATATAACTTCCATAAGCCTCTTATAACCTTTATTAAGGAGTTGGTTAGTGCTGCAAGAAAACCTTGTTCATCTGACACGGGAGTCCATATACTGGTTTTGCATCAGTGTGCCTTCTATACTAATGATTGATTTGCAGAGAAATGGAACTTATTTTATCTTTCAAAATTGGTCCCTACAATTGTATCCTCCCACTTCCTCTGCAATAGTCCCTGGCCTGGGCCTTGAGGAATTAAATAGCTTAAATTATTTTGCCTTGTGTCTCAGGAATGCAGTTTATTTTGACTGGCATCTTCTATGGAGCCTGAAGATGAGGCTTTAATTGCTGTCAGTGTTTAAGATTTAGCAGGACTCTGTTTCCTTTTTAGACCCAGGAGTTAAAGCCCTGTAACTCAATGTTACAACGGCTTAAAAGCACATGCAGGAAAATACATGGATGTAATAACCTTAATTTAAAAAATTTATCTCAGTTTTTGTTTTCCTAAGCAAAGCAAAACTGACCATACAACACTTTTTCTTATATAAAATTATTTTTCCTTAAGCATGCCTATAAGATTAAGAACATAGCCACAAAAGGGTAAATCTAAGAGTTACTGGCCTTAAAGATGATGTAGAGAGAGAGAAGGGGTAGAAAGTTTATTTAAAAAATAATAGCGAGAACTTTTCAAACTTAGAGAAAGATGTGAATATCTAGGTACAACAAGGTTAAGGAACCTCAAAAGATTCATCCTAAATAAGACTACCTTAAGGCAGATGACAATCAAATTCTCAAAGATCTAGGATAAAGCAAAGACCCCAAAAACAGCAAGAGAAAAGAAGCAAATAAAATATAGAAGAGTTTTGATACATCTGGCATCAAGTTTCTCATAGGAAACCTTACAGACTAGAAAGGAGTGGGATGAAATATTTAAAGTGATGGAAAAAAATTCCAACTTAGAATATTATGTTCATTAAATTATCATTCAAACATGAAGGAGAAATAAACCCTGTCCTAGACAAACAAAAGCTAAAATATTTTATCAATGCCAGACGTGTCTTATAAGAAATTTTAAAAGGAGTTCTTCAATCTAAACAAAAAGGACATTAACAAGCAACAATAAATCATCTGAAGGTATAAAACTCACCGGTAATAGTAACACATAGAAATACAGAATTCTCTAACACTGTAATTGTAATATGTAAAACTATATATACCTGTAGTGGGAAGACTAAAAGACAAATCAATAAAAAAAAAAAAAGAACTACAACAACTTTTAAAGAGATAGACTAGATAAAAAGATATAAATAGAGATAACAAAAAGTCAAAAGGCGGGGGAAATGGAATTGAAGACGAGTTTTTTACTTTTCTTTTTGTTTTTTGTTTGTTTGTTTTTAATCACAGTTAAGTTGTCATGAGTTTGAAATAATTAGTTATAGAATGTTATTTGCAAGCCTCCTGGTAACATCCAAAAATACCTACAAAGGATATGAAAAAAATAAAAGCAAGAAATGTAAACATGTCACCTGAGAAAAATCACTTTCACACAAAGCAAAATAGGAATAAATAAATAAGAATGAGAGGACCAAAAAAACCCCTAAAAAACAAATGATAAAATAACGGTGTAATTCTTACTATTAATAATAAAATTGAGTATAAATAGTCTAAATTCTTCCAGAAAAAGATGTGACTGAATAAATAATTAAAAAAAAACCCAAGGCCCAACCATATGCTGCCTATGAGAAATTCACTGCACCTGTAAAGATACACATAGACTAAAATTTAAGAAATGGAAAAAGATATTTTATGAAATAGGATCCAAGAAAAGCAGGAGTAGCTATATTTACATCAGATAAAATACATTTGAAGACAAAAACTATAAATAGAGACAAAGAAGGCTATTATTTAATGAGAAAAGGGTTAATTCATCAAGAGGATATAACAATTGTAAATATATATGCACCCAATGCTGGAGCATTAGAAGCAACAAAGAAGATATCATTCAAGCTAAAGACAGATATAATAATAGCTGGGACTTCAACGCCCTACCGGCAGAATTGGACACACCATCTAAACATAAAATTAGCAAAGAAGTATCAGATTCAACTGCACTGTAGATCAAAAGGACTTAATAGACGTTTACAGAATATTTTATCTAACAGCTTGCAGAATACATATTCTTCTCCTCAGTACATGGAACATTCTCAGTTTAGACCACATGTTAGGCCAAAAAACAAGTCTGAATTTTTTTTAAAGAAATCATATTAAGTATATATTCTGACCACAATGGAATAAGACTAGAAATCAATAACAAGAGGAACTTTGGAAACTATACGAACAAATGAAAATGAAACAATGTGGTCCTAAACAACCATTGAGTGAATGAAGGAATTAAAAGAAAACAACTTAATGATGCATCTTAAAGACCTAGAAAAGCAACAGAAAATCAAACCAAAAATTATTAGAAGAAAAGAAATAAGATTGGAGCAAAATAAATGAATTTGACAATAAAAGAACAAAAAAGATTAATGAAACAAAAATTATCTTTTTTCTAAACTCCCAAGGATGTGAAGAAAAGGCAATATTGACTCAAAGTCTACCTCTATCCAGAAGAGCTGAATGAATTTGGGCAAGATACTCAGGATTTCAAGATATGAGATTTCTACTGAGGAAATGTATAAGAATTAAGGCCCGATCAGTAGTTGATACATATAAAAAGTCTAGTAGTGCCTAGCAGATAGGTGTATAAGTTAGTTTTCTTTCATGTTTGTACTCTTAAGTGATGAATAAATATTTTTGTTTAGCTATTAGGAATTTCACTACTTTCTGCCTCACTTATGCATGACAAGCATCTCTGTCTTTCTGTGAATGTTTATGAACACAGCAACAACATTCATTGAAATCACTGCATGTTGGTAGAATTTCTAACAAAGAAGACAAGAAATAATACTAGGGTGAAAAACAACTTGATTTAATCAATATAGTCAGAAATGGCACTGTCATATATGATGAGCAATTAAGCAAACTACATGAAAAATTTAAATCCATAAGCATTTCAGTATAAACAGACTTATTTTCAACCAGAGATAGAAAAATCACCATCGTGCAGATACTCTATTTCTGAGAACTTGAGAGAAAATTTTTAAAATTTTAATTAAAACATTTAAATTTAAAAATTAAAATTTCCATCACTAAATATAAAAATTTTCTTCATTAGAACATAAAAATCCCATGTGAATCCATATTCAATATAACCTTTTGAATGAATTCAAAGGAAGTTGAGAATAATATTTAAACATATGATTTACTTCCCACAGATAGTGTTGATTTAAAAGGGATTAATAGTTTCAAACTTAGAATATGACTGATTTTGCAAGATCCCAGAAAATTTTCACAAATTTTGAATGGAATTAACTTATATATGCTGACTTCCATTCCAGTATTTGTTGAAAATTATAACTCCTTACAATGTGACAACTATTTACTAGGGTAAGTAATTGCACTCTGAATCCATTTCTGTAACCTCAAAGTAAGTATTTAGAAGCAAGATGGTGGAATAAGAGGCTTCCTTGATCATCATCCTTTCCCAAGGACACAAATTTAACAACTATCTAACAAAAAAGCACCTTCATTAGAACTAAAAATCAGGTGAATACACACAGTACCTGGTTTTAACTTCATGCCACTGAAAGAGGCACTGAAGAGATAGAAAAAACACTCTTGAAGTGCCAATGCTACCCCTCCCTCCTCCACACCCCTCTCAAGGCAGTGGCCTGGTACAGAGAACATTGTTGTGTCTTGGGGAGAAGAGCGAAACTATTGGGAGGCATTGAACTCAGTGATGACCTGTTATAATAGAAAGCAAAACCAAATCAACTCAGCTGATGCCTGCCCACAGAGAGAGCATTTAAACGACCACTAGCCAGAGGGGAGTCGTGGATCCCGGTGGTCAGAACTTGAGTTCCCACAAGCCTTGCCACCACAGGCTGAAGTGCTATGGGGACCTTAATAAACTTGAAAGGATGTCTAGGCCACAAGGACTGAAACTTGGAGGCAACTTCTAGTGCTGAACTTGGCCCAGAGCCAGTGGAATGGGGTGGGGGTTACACAACCTGCTCAGACACCAGTCAGGATGGATAAGGGAGTGCTGACATCATCACCCCTCCACTAACCCCAGGCAGCACAGCTCATGGCTCTAAAAGAGATTCTTTTCTTTCACTTGAGGAGAGGAGAGGGAAGAGTAAGTGGGACTTTGTCTTGCATCTTAAATACCAACCCAGCCACAGCAAATTATTGCACTGGTCAGAGTCATGAGACCCTTTTTCCAGGGCCTGGTTCCTGGATGACATTCCTAGACACATCCTGGGCCAGAAGGGAATCCACTGCCTTTAAAGGAAGGATCCATCCCTGGCAGCATTCATCATCAACAAACTGAAGCGCAGTTGGGCCCTAAATGCCAGCAGCGATACAAAGGAACACATCAAAGGCCTTGGGTGTGACTGTGAGACTTGAAGACTTCAGGTGAGACCCAACACATTTCCAGCTGTGGCAGCTATGGCAAGAGTTTTTCTGCTTGAGAAAAGCTGAGAGAAAAGTAAGGGGATTTGTCTTGCAGCTTAAGTGCCAGCTTGGCCACAGTGGGGCAAAGCATGAAGTGGGCTCTTAGGGTCCCTGATTCTAGAACTTGGTTCTTGAATGGCATTTCTGGACCTGCCCTGGGCCAGAGAGGAGCCCACTGACCAGAAGGGCGAGTCCCAGGCCAAGCAACATTTACCACAAGGTGACTTAAAAGCCCTTGGTCCTTAAGAGAATATCAACAGTAGGCTGGCAGTATTCCCCATGGGCCTGTGGTGGCGGTAGCCACAGGGTGAGGCTCCTCTGCCTTTAAAAAGGGGAGGGAAGAGTGAGAAGAACTGTGTGTTGTGATCTGAGTGCCAGTTTAGCATCAGAACAACAGAATACCAGGTAGACTTCTAAAGTTGTTGACTCCAGTCCCTGACTTTTGAACAGCACCTCTCAACCCTCCCGGGGCCAGCACCTCTAAAACTCTCTAAGAGCCTAGGGGAACTCATCACCCTGAAGGGAAAGACACAGGCCTGGCTGGTGCTGCCATCTGCTGATTGTAGAGCCCCAGGACCTTGAGCAAACAAAAGTGGTAGCCAGGGGGTTGTTATATCAGGCCTTGGGTGAGACCCAGGGCTGTGCCGGCTTTAGGTCTGACTCAGCACGGTCCTAGTGGTGATGGTCACAGGGGTTCTTGTGTCACCCTATCCCCAGCTTCAAGTTCAGAACTGAGAAGGAGAGAGACTCCATCTGTTTGAGGAAAGCAAGGGAAGAGAACCAGAGTCTCTGCCTGGTAATTCAGAGAATTCTTCTGGATATTATCCAAGACCATCAAGGTGATATCTCTACAAGTCTGCAAGAACCACAGCATTAGTGGGCTTAGGGTGTTCTCTAAAGCAGATAAAACTTATATCAAAACATCCATGTCCTCGCAGATATCTGTAAAGCCTTTTCAAGGAGTACTGGTACCAAGAAGCCCAGACTTGTAAAGACTACAATATACCTAACTCTTCCATGCTCAGACACTGACAAACATCTAGTAGCATAAACACCATCCGGGAAATCATGACCCCACCAAATGAACAAAATAAGTCACCAGGGACCAATCCTGGAGAAACAGATATGTGACCTTTCAGATGAGAATTCAAAGTAGCTGTGTTGAGGAAACGCAAAGATATTCAAGATAATGCAGAGAAGGAATTCAGAATTCTATCAGAAAAATTTAACAAACAGATTCAAATAATTTTAAAAAGCAGAAATTCTGAAGCTGAAAAATGTAATTGGCATGCTAAAAATGCATTAGAGTCCTTTAACAGCAGAATTGATCAAGCAGAAGAAAGAATTAGTGAGCTTGAAGACAGGCCATTTAAAAATGTATGGAGGAGAAAAAAGTAAAAAAAGTAAAAACAATGAAGTACACCAACAAGATCTGGAAAACAACTTCAAAAAGGCAAATCTAAGAGTTATTGACTTAAAAGGGAATAGAGAAAGAGATGGGGTAGTTTATTCAAAAGGATAATAACAGAAAACATCTCAAACCTAGGGGAAAATATCAATATCTAATTACAAGAAGGTTATAGAACACCAAGCAGATTTAAACCAAACAAGACTACCTCAAAGCACTGAATAATCACATTCCCAAAGGTCAAGGATTAAAACAAAAGATCCTTAAAAGCAGCAAGCAAAAAGAAACAAATAACATACAATGGAGATCCCATAGGTGGGGCAACAGACTTTTCAGAGGAAACTTTAGGACCACGAGAGAGTAGCACGACATATTTGAAGTGCTGAAGAAAAAAAAGTTTTACCCTGGAATAGTGTGTCCAGTAAAAATATCCTCCAAACAAGAAGGAGAAATAAAAACTTTTCCAGACAACAAAAGCTGAGTTCATAATGGCAACTTTTAAAGTATTAATGTTTTCACAGTCGTTAGGGAAACACTTATGATTCTGAAAACTGGTAACTTATTTATTCTCCTCCTTCTATGTAAATTGTATCTGTCTTGTACACTCAGAATTGCCTTAATTAAGGAAGTAAAGCTTTGAATTTTTAGAGAGAAAAAAAGGGAGGGAGGAAGGGAGGAAAGAAAAGAGGGAGAGAAGACAAGGCAAGGGAAATGAAAAGACAGCTAAGCAGGGAAGAATGAGTGAAACAAGACTCCACCACTATCTAGAAAAACTGACGACAGCATTGCTGAATTTTTTCATTCTGTTACTTCATAAAGTCAGAGATAAAGAAAATATTCTAAATATTTCCAGGTAAACAATAGAATGGGAATCAGAATAACATGTAATTTCTCCAAAGCAACAGATCATGCTAGAATATAAAGGAAACATAACTTCAGAGTTCAGAAGAAAAAATATTTATAACTTAGAATTTTAAAGAAATCAAATTATTATCATATGTGGAAAACAATTGCCAAAGAACAGTCAGCAAAAAGAGGGAATGAACAATTAAGAGAAAGATGGAGAGCTTGAATACTGAGTTATTTAACACAAGAAATCAAAAAATAAAAGTCTCAGTAGGACGGCTGAACATTGGGTCTAGAGAGCAAATTGTCCAGACTGGAGCAGGAGGGTGGAGGCTACCAGAAAAGAAGTCTCCAGGGTAAAAAAAGAACTCATGATTATTTAATATGGTTGATCAATTTAATGGATACATAATGGATGTGAATGAGCAAATAGGAATATAAAGTTTTTATTAATTTTAAAAAAAATTGACAGGTGTAAAGAAAATGAAATGTAAGCATGGTAAACTAGTTCTTCTATTTGCATGTCTCTCATAAAAAGTGGTTATTTTATTTTATTTTATTTTATTTTGAGACGGAATCTGGCTCTGTTGCCCAGGTTGGAGTGCAGTGGCCGGATCTCAGCTCACTGCAAGCCCCGCCTCCCAGGTTCACGCCATTCTCCTGCCTCAGCCTCCCGAGTAGCTGGGACTACAGGCGCCCGCCACCTCGCCTGGCTAATTTTTTTTGTATTTTTCAGTAGAGACGGGGTTTCACCGTGTTAGCCAGGATGGTCTTGATCTCCTGAACTCGTGATCCGCCCGTCTCGGCCTCCCAAAGTGCTGGGATTACAGGCTTGAGCCACCGCGCCCGGCCAAAAAATGGTTATTGAACTATAAAAGATTTTGTTGGGGCCGGGCACAGTGGCTCACGCCTGTAATGGCACTTTGGGAGGCTGAGGCAGGCAGATCACGAGGTCAGGAGTTCAAGACTAGCTTGGTCAACATGGTGAAACTCCCGTCTCTAGAAACAGACACAAAAAATTAGCTGGGCACAGTGGTGCGTGCCTGTAGTCCCAGCTACTCAGGAGACTGAGGCAGAAGAATCACTTGAACCTGGGAGGCAGAGGTTGCAATGAGCTGATATCAGGCCACTGCACTCCAACCTGGCCAACAGAGCGACATTCCATCTCAAAAAAAAAAAAAAAAAAAAAATTATGTTATATCATCAAGGCTAAAGGGAATGGGAGGTGTTTAATAAATAACTTAATATTCATTTACCATAATGGGAAATTGATTAATATGACTAAAACTGATACTAAGAAATATAAGGATAAATTTTCAGAGAAATCGTTATAAAAATTAGAAGGTTGTTGTGGATGAAACACCTAAGTCATGGTGGGCAAGAAACTGTAGTTTTTGGAATTCACCTTTTAGTACTATTTTTAAATCGTATTATAAATATATATTAGAAAACAAATATAAAGGAGCAAAAACACAGAGACGAGTTTGAAGCTATTGATATTGTTCAGGTGAGAGTTGAAATTATGTACAGGTGGTGTAAGTGGAGAGATTTGGCACATTTAAGATACACTTCAGAGACTGAGTTGACAGATATCATGAAAGCTTGGTTGTGATAGGAGAGAGAGTTGCATGGGGTTCTCTTAATTTCTGCCTTGCCCGACTGGTTAGAGGATGTGACCATCATAATGGAGAAGACCAGGGGAGGACCACGTTTAGTGGGAAATTCAAGACTTGTGTTTTCATCATGTTGAATTTGAGATGTCTTTGCAACATTCAAGTAATTATGTGAAGTAGGCAGTTACACATATGAGTCTGGAAAGTAGGGCGGATATCAGAGCTGGAAATATACGTTCTGAGCCATCTTCATATTGATGAAATTAAAAGCCAAAAAAAGATGAGGTCACATAGAAAGAAAGAATAGAGTGAATAGATATTTTATATATAAATGTTGTATAACCCTAACAATAGACTTTAGGTAGAAGCAGAAGAGTCTTCCCCAATTATAGCTTATAGCTTTTTAGTTTGGTTGCCTTTAAAATGCCCATCTTCCCTCCTGAGACAGAAGTGTAGGAACTAGAACAGTCTTGTTTTTGTTGTACAAATGGGCTAGAAATAGACCTCTCTGTATATGCATGTACATGTGAATGTATGAGCGTAAATGTACAAAAAGGAGGGATAAGGAATCACTAAGAGAAGAGTTTGTCAATAAATGCATCCGGGACTACTGGTTAGCCATAAATCAAATTTTAATTCTCACTTTATAACGTTATAAAATAAATCCCAGTGGGATACTGTATATTAAAAATCAAACTATGAAAAATGAAGGAAATACAAATTTTGTCTATAAATATATATCTAAATGACAGGGAGATATAAATTTTAACATAAGTGGACGAGATAGTTACTCGGTTGACCCAGGGCTACTAAACAATCCTTTATTTCCTTGTTGCTTGTGATATTCTTCTTATTTTATATGGGAGTTTACTTTTGAACAATCTGATTTGTTCTTTTGGTTTGTTTATTGATTCTTGATTTAAAACCAAACTGTTATCATTACTGGAATTTTATCATATATTTTAATGTATAACACACAAAGTCTATGTTTTTATATTCTAGAAAAATCCAGAATAGGAAAAAATTTTAAATTCATTTTGCCAGGTTCCCAAAGAAGTTCTCCTGAGTGTTTATTTGAATTGAATTAGTTTGTAAATAATTTTTAGAGAAATGGCCAAATAAAGTTATACCTTTAATATGCCATATATGAAATAAATTCCAGGAAGAATCGAGTCAAGTTGCAAAAATTTAGAATATCAAAAAAGGAAGGAGGAGGAAAATGAGGAGGAGGAAAATGAGGAGACGGAGAAGAAGAGAAATAAGAAAAGGAGAAAAAGAGATACTGGTTAATAGTAGACTTTGGATTAAAAAAGAAATTCTGGATGAAATGCATGAAAGAGATCATAGAAAAAATAAGTAAATATGAGTGTATTAAATTAAAATGTTTATAAATATCAGAAACAAATACTAACACTATCAACCCACAGAGGAATTATTTGCAACAAATAGTTGTGATGACTTTTCTCTGAAAACAATGATATAAATAAGAAATTAAAAAGACAAAGCAAAAATGACAATTCATAAAAGTAAAAATGGTCAATAAACACAAAATATTGGTACAGTTTACCATTACTCAAAAATAAAACAATGTCATTATCAATATGTTTTAAAATGTTTGATGAGTGTTTAATATGTAACCTGCAGTTTTATAATACATAGCAAAAAACATAGTTGATGCCTTCAAGAATGAAAAGGACCTTAATTATGTTTCTGGTTGAAGCAGACCTTAATCTACTCTGTCCAATTTGTTATAAGTCACTGTTAATTATTCTGCAAAATAGAATATTTTGTGAGCGAGCCTCTGTGTGTGTGTGTATGTGTGTGTCTGTGTCTGTGTATGCCTGTGTATGTGTGTGTGTGTGTTCCTTTTCATTCTATTTTTTTCATTCTTGGAATCTTATCTAAATAAAACTTCATTACCTTAAATATAAATTACTGCAGTTAGTTTGCTTCTAGTCTTTTCCACTCTAAAGTAATACATATGTGTCTGTCAGGTCAGTTTTCTGATATAAAACTACCATTTCACTTTTCTGCCAGGAAATTTTAAATGTTTCAAACACTCTACGTATGATTGGATATAATGTCTTCCATTAACTAGGAAACATTAATCAGAAAAGACTCTTCTACATATTTAAACATTTAACTTTCATGCTATGTTGATTAATTGAGGTTTAGGATAATACTCTCTGACAATTCCATGAGAGTCGTGAAAGGTAGTAATAACAGTTACCAGTGAGTTTCCCCTGATTCATTCTGGTTGTGGAATTTGGATAAAGATTTGTCAAACAATTTTGAAATTCCATTGATATATTTTTTAAACAAACATAGCCTAACGATTTAGAGGCTTACATTTTGTGTAAAATAACATATTAATTTTTCTGTGTTCCCTGTTTATGAAAGCATTTTAATAAATTTAAAAATCAATTTGCTATAGAGCAAGCTTGTTCAAGAATGTTATAATTCCTCATAATTTTTTTAAGAACGTTTATCACCTCCTGATTTCTCAGACTATAAATAAAAGGGTTTGGTAATGGGATTACTATTGTATAAAATACTGCCACCGGTATATCTTTATCTCCTTCTTCAAATGGTCGAATATACATGAGAAGACAAATGTAAAATATTGAGACAGAGAGAAAGTGGGATGCACAGGTAGAAAATGCTTTACCTCTTCCCTCCTTGGATTTCATTTTGAAAATAGTCAAAAGGATGCAGAGATAAGAGATCAAGACAGTAGCAATAGTAAAGATTTGAATTGGTATTGAAAAGATATATATCATTAGTTCGTTAATAGAAGGATCAGTACAGGAGAGTCTATACAGTGGAAGAATATCACAAAAAAAGTGGTCAATTTTATTAGACCTGCAGAAAGTTAACCTTATCAGAAGCCCTACATGAATCATGGAATGCAGGTTTCCAGCTATGAAGGCCCCTGTGGTCATTTGAATGCAGAGTGTCTTGGACATCATGGTGTGGTACTGCAGTGGGTGGCATATGGCCACATAGCGGTCATAGGCCATTGCCGCCAGAAGAAAGCATTCTGTGGTTTCAGCAAGACAGAGAAAATAAAATTGTGCCATACATTCATACAGGGAAATAATTCTATCCTCAGAAAAGAAATTCTCTAACATCTTGGGGGTAACAGCACAGGAACAGCAGGAATCCATCAGAGCCAGGTTGCCCAGAAAGATGTACATTGGTGTGTGAAGATGGTGCTCTACATAAATTAATGCCACCAGACCAAGATTCCCCACCATGGTGACCAGATAGATGGCAGAGAACACCACAAACAGAAGCATCTTCAGCTCTGGATAATTGGTAAATCCTATGAGGATAAACTCAGCTGCTAAGGAGTGATTTTCCTTAGCCATTCCTGGCTTCTCTGCAGAGACATAAATTGTAAAGAAATTTAATTGAGATTCTAAAGCAGAATGTTTCCAATTTTCTCCCTATAACTTCCCTGTATACAAAAGGGAAGAAAGTCTCCTTCAAATCATCCTGTGCCATCTCCTGAACACTAGCACACTCACTGTAGGTCACATCAAGTGAGAAAAAAATATATCATGGATTGTGCACACAGGGCTTGTCTGAAAATACCTGTGTGAATTCCTAGGGCAGGAAAGCTTTATCTGCATGAATTATCCTATGGTGATGTAAAATTTATGGTCAGTACATATAATTTTCCATTTCCAAAATTAAAAGACATTTTCTTATGGTATCTTTTCCTCCAGGAAAAAAATAAACAAGTTTTAAATCATATCCTATTGGATCAATGTGATGCTTAAAATGAATTACTCTTTAGGCATTTTAAATGTTTACATTTTAAAAACTGCACACAAACACAGTGAGTTTGAAGAATGCTTTTGCTAGCTTAGTAACCCTTTCCAGATAAGGTCACCAATGCATATTTTTAGAAATATCAGGCTGGGCGCAGTGGCTTATGCCTGTAATCCCAGCACTTGGGGAGGCTGAGGCCGGCGGACCATGAGATCAGGAGTTCGGGACAAGCCTGACCAACATGGTGAAATCCCATCTCTATTAAAAATACAAAAATTAGCTGGGTGTGATGGTGCCCACCTGTAATCTCAGCTACTCACAAGGCTGCTGCAGGAGAATCACTTGAACCTTGCATTCAAGGTGGAGCTTGCCGTGAGTCGAGAACTTGCCACTGCACTCCAGCCTGGGCAACAGAGCAAGACTCCGTCTCAAGAAAAAAAAAAAAAGAAGAAGAAAAGAAAAAAAAAGAGAAATATCTACTCATCCTTTTAGAGAGGATAAGAATATGAAGCATCTATAGGTGTTCTTAATAATTGTATTGGATAACATTTTTATGTTCATTTCAACATATTCTAGATACTATTCCAATCTTGGTATGACAAATTTCTCAAGGAGCTACTACTCTTAATTACTCACTTATCCTAATACTTTCTGTATCTAGTTTTAAGAGTTTTATGTGCATGTCTAACATTGTAAGATTTGGTTGCAAAGCTTCCACTCACAGTGTGAATATTCTTCATGGTAAATATCTATTTTGTCTTCTCTCAAACATCTCTCATAGAAACTAATGTCTTCATTTTCGGTGAGTTCCATGGAGGCTCTCCATTTATTTACTTAAGCTTTACATTTATTTAAATTTACAAACTCATTATCTACTCTTAACTGGCTATATATTTATTTGAGTTTTTTGATCACCTGAATTTATTATATAGTTATTATAATTTGACAACTATAACATTAAAATATTTCAGTTGCAGAAAAAATATGAGTGTTAAGGAATAATAAAGTTAACTTTCTTTTCTTCTAGAAGTTTCTAAAGGTCTTTAGTCACAGCATACTCCAAATAGACAATTTTGGAGAAAAGCCTACAATAGTTAATTCAAAGTGCATTTTTTTTTTTTTTTTTTGAGATGAAGTTTCACTCTTGTTGCCCAGGCTAGAGTGCAATGGTACAATCTCAGCTCACTGCAACCTCCACCTCCCGGGTTCGAGCAATTCTCCTGCCTCAGGCTCCTGAGTAGTTGGGATTACAGGTGTGAGCCACCATGCCCGGTTAATTTTGTATTTTTAGTAGAAACGAGGTTTCACCATGTTGGTCAGGCTGGTCTTGAACTCCTGACCTCAGGTGATCCGCTTTTCTCGGCCTCCCAAAGTGTTGGGATTCCAGGCATGAGCCACTGTGCCTGGCCAAGGCATTGTTTTAGAAACATATTTTGGTTAGGTTTTCTCTGTTTCTTACTTTTGTTTACACCAAATTTAAAACTCTGGTTTTCTATTCACTCACATAATATAATGAGGTTTTCTGGAGTTTCATCACTAGAGGCTTGTAATCAAAAGAATACAATAAAATGTCCTTTATATTTTAGGTCTGTAACTCTTTTTAAAAATCCTTCAGAATTATATTTTGGAAAAAACTTTGTAAAAATATAAAATACTGCTTTTTATCATTATTTTTGTAATACCTAATGGAAAATCAATAGAAAATATTTATCATGTGGACTACAGAATAATGGATTTTATTATCAATAATTATTATTTTATATAGATGATATATCAGAATATAATGAATAAAAACTCATTTTCTCTTCTCCAATGTAAAATATAATTCTCAACTGCATAAAAAATTAATTCTACTATATATCCCAGAATTATTGTACAGGTCATTGTCAGCCTTATCTGTACATTTGCTGATAAAATTATGGTACTTTGAACAAAGAATAGGTCAGACTTATCCACTTACTGTGCGTCCTTATGGCTTTCTATAATGTCTTCACTTTAGAGACAAAGAAAGTTAGTAAGTGGCTAGAATTTAAAAACAATGAAAATAAAAACAATGAAAAATTTTAATACTATAATGTAAGTAAGTTAGAAATCAGTCCTCATATTTTGAGTTCACTGAGAAACATTTTATAGTAGTTGACTGGTCATCTGATGTTTTTTCTTTGTAGGGAAATTAAGAATAAAAATATTGGATTTTAAATCATTAGGGAATAAATTATAAAAATCTGGGACACTCCTACCAATAGGTCAGTGACAATAATTATGTGTCAGGCAAAGTTAAAGTTTTCTATTCTAAAGGGAATTCCTCAGCCTTGGCATCAGAGTGTTTCCGCAGATACTCTAATATGATGGGCATGGTTCCCCCAGAACCAGTAAATCAAACAGCATGTAAAGATGGATGCATTTTGAGATTCGGAAGTTAAATCAAAATGGCTATCACTAAAAACAGCTTAAGGTTCATCTTGATTTTTCACATACTCGGAATCTCTCTCTTTCTCTTACACACACACACACACACACACACACACACACTCCCCTACCTTGATTACCTGAAAACTATGATAGAGAGAAAAAGATTTACACTGATCACTTGGGGTAGAAGTTAGAGATTTGAAGAGAAATTTGTATTTGCGGACAAGAGGCAAAATGTGGCAGGAGCATCCAGGGTTGTGTTCCTTTCTTTTGCTCCCAAAATTAATCTGGCTAAATCTTGTATATTCATCCTCTGAAATAAGTCTGACATTATGTTCTTTAGTTTCGCTTATGTGTCATGAGGTAACTTTAAAAAACTTAATTGAGCTATGAATAATGTACAAAAAGCTGTACACATATAATGTATACAACTAGATAAATTGGGACATAAGTATAGATCCACGAAACTATTACCAGAATCAATGCCGTCATCATAAGAACTTACTTGTTAATTGGCCTCCTAGCCCCATCTTTTCTCTAGTGTGTAGATATGCTCTTATGCATTAGAAATGTTTTTGGCTCCTCATTAGTCTTCAAACCAACTTTTTGTCCTTTATCTTGGTACTCCAAGGGCTCCATACATAGGGCTTATATCACTTAAGACTTTATTTTCTACCATTCACCTTTAAAAATCCATCTCCAGAGACATGCCCATCACTTATCTATTCCTTGATGCGCTAGAGTTTAACCTTGACCTCAGAATATTTACTCAGAATCTACTCTTCACATGAAATGCCCTCTTTGATTTCTTCTTCTATCCAAATCCTACTCAATTTTTATGAGATCTGATTCCCATTATGAAGGCATCCTCAACTTTCTGATCTGCAAGATAATGGCGGTTTGCGTGATGCAAAGAGCTCTTAATTGTGCTTCACTCCTATGCTCATTCAGCTGTTTTTTCATGTGCAACTTTTGTTTATTCTCAGATAGATTAATTTTTTTTTTTTTTTTTGAGACGGAGTGTCGCTTTGTTGCCCAGGCTGGAGTGCAGTGGCCAGATCTCAGCTCACTGCAAGCTCCGCCTCCACCTCGCCCAGCTAATTTTTTTGTATTTTTAGTAGAGACGGGGTTTCACCGTTTTAGCCAGGATGGTCTGGATCTCCTGACCTCATGATCCGCCCACCTCAGCCTCCTAAAGTGCTGGGATTACAGGCGTGAGCCAAGATTAATTTTCTTTTAGGTTTTCCACACTGCAAACCCCTCATAGTTCCAGATAATGTAGGCCCTAGGTGAATGCTTATTGAATTGCTTGCAGAAATTTCAAGTAAATTAACTTCAACATTATAGAGTGACTACAATAGAGAAGTCATGGAGTCAGACATTGGGCAGGAGGGGTATGTGGTAGGAGTGAGGTTGGGCAGAAACCTGAATAGATAGATAAGAAATAATCCTGCCCTCAGGGAGCTCCCAATCTAGAAAGTAAAATCACTTATACAACGATATAATACAGAAACTCAGGCTGAGTTAAGTATTACAAACTTAACTACAAACAAGGTATATGGGAACACAAAGAAGGACTTAGAGAACTGAGGGACGCCCTTATATAAAAATGATATTTCTCATGATTCCTGAAGGATAAATTAAATTTCAATAGGCAAGAAGAATGTGTGGCAAAGAATTACAGGTTGAAGGAGCAGCATGATTAAAAGCAAAAGCATGGAAACTTGAAAGCACAAAGCATATTTAGTGAATGGAGAGTGAACCAGAGTAGCCAGAGTCTGGGCTCATGACAGGAAGGAGTTGGAGGTTCTCATCGCCACTCCCTCACTAGGATCACTACTCAACTCCTAATTACCACACCTAAGCATTTTTAAAATTATTATCTTAATTAATTAATTTTATGATTTGGCACCATTGACCACACTCTGAAGCATATTTGCTTTTCAGGCTTCTGTGATTTAACACGTGTTTATTGCTACATCTCTGGCTATTCTTTCTCCATGTTTTCTCTTAGATCCTCTTTTATTCCTTTCCTCACACACACAAATTCCTTAAAATAAAAGTACACCCTTGGGTACTTTTACAAAATTATGGCACTTTGTTTTAAATAGTAGTCACTAATTTAGAAAAGGCTTGCCTGATATTTAGCCAGTAAATTACCATATACTCTGATGTCAATCAGTTGTTTTGTAAGCAAATTAAAAAGTGCTGAATTTTTAAATTTGAAAAATAAATTCAAATTTATCTTAAAATATGTGGAATATTTTATCTTAAAATATGTAGAACATTTTAAGTTTGGAAACATTTTGTTTCCAAATTTTTAAAAAAATAAGCAAACATGAGAGTTTTTACTATGTTATATAATTTTTGCCCAGAGTATTATATAAGGATATATAGAAATATCCTAAACATGTTTTCAAGATTTTATCTGTGTTGCATGATTTCATATTGATAGTAGTTACAGTTCACTTAGTTAAATATCAAACTGACATTAAAGGACAAAATGAAGGTTTTAATCATTTAAAAATATGTGTTGAATAGCTACTTATCATCAGAGAATGGATTACCACATTTAGAAAACCTATCTTTTATTAGAAGGAAAATATATAATTCATCCTAAATCCAGCAATTCTTTTAAGTGTTGACATGATTCCCAGAGAACCTCTGTGTGGCATGTGGTCACTCATTATAAGATATCATACAGTTTCTAGTATTTTAAAGATCCTATTTATTTTTAAAAACTGATCATATCAGTGACATGCATTTCATACTCTCCTGGTGTCAGTTTCTTTGCTGTAATACCTTGCCTATCAATGATGAAAATAGTTATTTTCAAATGGAGTGATACCTCTACTTGTTCTATTCATTGATTCATCATGAAAGTTTTTTAATAATAAATAAACACATTTTACTTTGTTGCCACATTGCTTTTCTGCATTATTTCCACTATTTTTTAGTCCAGTGTAGGTATTTTTACTGAGTAAGGAGGAATAAGCATTTCTCCAGTAATAAATTGCTTTAATTTTCACTTTAAATAACATGAGTTGTAACCTTTTTAACTTGAAAGTTTTAATTGATACATAATATTTTTACATAGTTATGGGACACATGTGATATTTTCTTACATGCACAAAAAATACCTAATGATCAAGTCAAGATTTTTAGGATATCCATCACCCTGAGCATTTATTTCAATGTGTTAAGAGCACTTCAAGTCCTCATTTCTAGCTATTTCGAAATATGTAATACATTGTTGTCAACTATAGCCACCCTATTCTACTATTGAACATTAGAACTTATTCATTCTATCTGACCGTATGTTAGTATCCTTTAATCAATCTCTCTTCATTCCCTGCATTCCCCAATCTTTCCAGACTCTGGTGACTACCATACTCTCTACCTTTATAATATCAATGTTTTTTAGCTCCCATATATGAATAAGCACATACAATGTTTCTTTTTCTGTGTCTGGTTTATTTTACTCAACATAATAAGCTCCAGTTCCATCCGTGTTACTGCAAAGAACAGATTTGCTTTCCCCTTTATGACCAAATAGTATTCCATTGTATAAATATACCACATTTTATTTAGCCATTCAGCCATTAATGGACACTTAGGTTGATTCCATAGCTATTGTTAATAGTGCTGCAATACAAATGAGGGCATCGATATCCCTCTGATATACTGATTTTCTTTCCTTTGGAAAAATACCCAGTAGTGGGATTCCTGGATTGTATGGTCATTCTATTCTTAGTGTTTTGAGAAACCTCCATACTGTTATGGAAAACAGTTCTAATTTACATTCCCACTGACAGTGTGTAAGACATCGCTTTCTCTATATTTTTGCCAGTATCTGTTATTTTTGTCTTTTTGATAATGATGATTCTAGCTGGGATAAGATTATATCACACTGTGGTTTTGATTTGAATTTCCTTGATGATCAGTGATGTTGAGTATTTTTTTTATATACCTGTTGGCCATTTGTACATCTTGTTTTAAGGATGTATTCAAATTCTTTGCCCACTTTTTAATGGGATTTTTTTTGTAGGGTTGTTTGAGTTTCTTGAATATTCTGGATATTATTTCTTTGTTGGATAGTTTGCAAATATATCCTCTCATTCAACAGGTTATCTCTTCACTTTGTTGATTGGTTCCTTTGCTATGCAGAAGCTTTTTACTTAGACGTGACCCGTTTGTCTATTTTTGATTTTGCTGTCTGTGCTTTTGGGGTTTTGGTCATAAATCTTAACGTAGACCTATGTCCTGGAGTGTTTTTTCTTTGCTTTCTTCTATGTGTTACCTTTAAATTTTTAATCATTTTGAGTTGGCTTTTGTATATGATCAGAGATAGGGGTCTAGTTTCATTCCTCCGAATGTGAATATCCAGTTTTCCCAGGACCATTTATTGAAGAGGGTGTCCTTTTCCTAATGTATGTTCTTGGCACCTTTATTGAAAATCAATTAGCTCTAAATACATGAGTTTAATTCTGGTTCTCTAGTTGGTTCCATCCATCTATACATCTGTTTTTTATACCAATACCATGTTCGTTGGTTATGATAGCCTTGTAATATATTTTGAAGTCTGGTAACGTGATGCCTCCAGTTTTTACATTTTTTCCTCTCAGGATTGCTTTGGCTATTGGGGCTCTCTTTTGGTTCCATACAAACTTTAGAATTTTTTTTTTTCTATTTTTGTGAAAAATGTCATTGGTATTTTGATAGGAATTGCATTTAAGCTATGGATTGCTTTGGTTGTATGGTAATTTTTAACAATATTAGTCTTTTTAACCCATGAGCATGAGGTGTCTTTTCATTTATTTGTGTCCTCTTTAACTTTTTTCATCAGTATTTTTTAGTTTTCCTTGTAGAGATCTTTTGCCTCCTTGGGTAAATGTATTTTTAGGTATTTTATGTTTCTTACAGGTATTGTTTATGAGATTCCCCTCTTGATTTCTTTTTCAGTTAGTTTGTTACTGGTGTATAGAAATGCTGCTAATTTTTGTCTGTTGAGTTTGTGTCCTACAACTTTACCAAACTCATTGATCAGATCTAAGTGCTTTTTGGTGAAGTCTTCAGGGTTTTCTAAATATGGCCATCTACAAAGAAGGCCAATTTGACATCCTCTTTACAATATGGATGCCTTTTACCTCCTTCTCTTGCCTTATTGTTCTGGCTAGGACTTCTAGTACTATGGGTTTTTAAAAATTTTTACTTTTACTTTTTATTTTAAGTTCCTGGGTTCATGTGCTGGGCTTAGTATTATGTGAAATAGGAGTGCAGAAAATGAGCATCCTTATCTTGTTGCAGTTCTTAGGGGAAAGGCTTTCAGCTTTTTCCCATTCAGTATGATGTTAGCTGTGGGCTTGTCATATATGGCCTCTCCAGACAAAGCTGTTTGACTTGGTTCCCTCTCCTTCGGTACCTCATGTGTTTCCTCCTGTCACTTCTCTGCTGAATTCCAGCATTATGTCTCAGATATGCTATTTGAAATGTAATTATCTACTCACTATTTAAGTTCTTTATTTTGAAGGAGGCTGCTGAGCGGTGCCTCCAGTCAGTCATCATGAAGTCCCTCCTGGGCTTCTTAACATTTTATCATTTAGTTAAATTAAATTTGTAAAATCATTAAATGAGTAGGGCATAATGATAATTGGCATTTATCAAACATTTGCATTTCTCTAGGCACTCTTGTAAGAAATTAAGTTTACTAACTCATTAACGTTTATAATAGTCTGTATAGTAGGTTACATTCGAGTTCTGTAGATGAGGAAGCAAATGCACAGAGGTGTTAAGAAACTACCTCAAGTTCCTTACCTACTAAGTGAAAAAAACAGTATTTGAACCCAGTGGGTTTTATTCCAGAGTCCAGAGTCTGTGCTCTTAAGCGCTATAATATATTATTTTTTTGTTAAATAGCATTCTGATTCTGAACCTACAGTAACCTTTCTAGGAAACCAACCTCTTGTCTACAATAAACAGCCTAGAAAGTCACCCAGCCATAAATCAGACTGGCAGGAAACCAGATTACCATTTTTAGTAACAACTCAGGAAGCTACACAATAACTTCTGTAACGATCAGCTGGAAATGATCAGGATTGATTAATAAATGTCAGCTTTCTAATTTTTGTTTTCACTTCCAATTTAGGATGATCTGGACAATACCAAATATGCACCCCTCATCAGTCACATTACATAGGCTGTCCCAATCTAGTTAGCATGGCTACAGCTTCCCCATGGCAACAGCCTCAAATCAAGGCACACATGAAATCTTCCTTTTTTTCCCACTCCCTGTCTGCATTTGAGTCTCTGGCAAAACGCAAGTGATAGTGGCTGACTCTCTTGCTATAGCAAGCTATGAATATATAGCCTTTATCTTCCTCACTTATTCAGTTTTTAAAATTATTTCCATAGGACAATCACTAATGCTAGGAGACATTAGGAATCTATTTTGTATCTGGCCTAGGCGTAACCTAGAGAATAAGTCCCACGACTAAATTTGGTTAACTAAAAATAATCAGTTGGACCTTATCTTAACTGACTGATGGTAATACTTTTCCTAAATTTTCCACCTAGGCATCAGTTATTGTCTTGCCTGGCCAATAAATAGTTGAGACCTTTCTCTTATTTAGAACTCTTACAGCCAACAAAGCCATGCTAGTCTCTAGGTGTGTTGCATATGTCCTGGTAAATTATCACTTCAGGCTCTCAGTAAAATATGAGTAACCAGAAAATTTGTTTTATATACATGGAAAAGGCAGGCAATATCAACAAAATAAACATTTTGCACTGGAAAGCATTGAAAGGCCATCTGATTACGGAAAGATATTGTTGCGGGTGTATTCTCAGAGGATAAACAAGTAACCCTTCGGTAGCAATTGCAGTCTGAATTTAATCAGTGAGTCTGATTTCTAAAATTGTTTATGCAAAAAAAAAAAAATTGGCTCTGTTGAAGCATGTAGATGCCTTGGAGTTAATCCTTATTAGAAAGCACATGGGGTGGTAAACAAATCTGACAGATGAAAAGATTAACAGCCATGGCAAATTTTTAAGAATGCAATTAATGAGTCCAAAGAGTTTAAAGAAATAAGGCAGCTTAGGGAAGATGAAAAAGCACTAGGAATTATTTTCGAGGCTTTACCAAGTTATAATTTATGAATAGTAAATTCATCCATCTTAAAAGCACAATTTGGTAAGTTTTAGAAACTGTGCGCAGTTGTGCCACTACCATAGTCAAACTTTAGGACATTTTAATAATCTCAAAAAGTTCTCAAGTGCCTCTTCGCCATTAATCTGTGCCCCTGACCTGGTTCCAGGCATCCATTACTCATGTCTGTCACTATAGATTTGCCTTTTCTAGAATTTTATAAAAATGGAAACATACGGCTTATAGTCGCTTGCATCTGGCTACTTTTATTTAGCCTAATCCTTTAAAATTCATCCATATTGCGGAATGTATCTGTAGCTTGTTGCTTTTCCTTGCCGAGGACGACGATCCTTTATCAACCAGATTTGCTGGAGCACGTCTCCTTTTTCAGATGGCACCATGATAAGCTTTGTCAGTAGAGGGCGCTGGAGGACAATACAGGACGATGGGGCTTCTCTAGTTTTCTCGCACTTCCTTTTCTTTTGCTGCAGTAATCGAACTACCTGTGGCATGCAGGAGGAATAGTCAGTGACACTCACCCTCCAACAAATGTTGTTGCTAAAATCATCTCCAATAGGTTTACCAATTGACAATCCTGGCCCACAGCGTCGTCTTTGCTTGCTTCAGCCAGCTGACTTGAGAAGAGCTCTGGCACAAGGGGGCCCAGCAAACTTCGCCGTACAGTAATCTGCAGGTCCTGCTTTCTCCAACAAGGTCTGGATCTTAACGGTGGGAAGGAGGTTTTGCTTCTAAGTTTGTCTCTTCTTTGGACACTTTTTCTCAACCGTAGACTGTTCTTTAGCTTTCTCTTTTAACTCCGTCCTATCTCCTGACTTCTCCTCTGTTTTCTAGCTGAAAACTTACTGATTCAGATTTGGTGCCGGGATCTGTCCAAGATGATAGACTCTTGAATATGGGATCATGGAACAGATTTGGCCCTTGGTCTAGAGCCGTGTGCTGACACTGAGATCTTTCATAATGGCTGGTTTATGTTTTGTTTTGTTTTGTTTTGTTTTTTTGAGACAGGGCCACACTCTGTTGCCCAGGCTGGAGTGCACTGGCACAATCCTGGCTCACTGCAGCCTCTACTTCCTGGGTTCAAGCAATTCGCCTGCCTCAGCCTCCCGAGTAGCTGGGATTACAGGCATGCACCACCACACCTGGCTAATTTTTTTTTTTTTTAACATTAATAAGGTACGTGTTTATTTATTTATTTTTATTATACTTTAAGTTCTAGGGTACATGTGCACAATGTGGAGGTTTGTTACATGTGTATATATGTGCCATGTCGGTGTGCTGCACCCATCAACTCGTCAGCACCATCAACTTGTCATTTACATCAGTTATAACTCCCAATGCCATCCCTCCCCACTCCCCCCTCCCCATAATAGACCCTAGTGTGTGATGTTCCCCTTCCCATGTCCAAGTGATCTCATTGTTCAGTTCCCACCTATGAGTGAGAACATGCGGTGTTTGGTTTTCTGTTCTTGCCATAGTTTGCTGAGAATGATGGTTTCCAGCTGCACCCATGTCCCTACAAAGGACACAAACTCATCCTTTTTTTATGGCTTCATAGTATTCCATGGTGTATATGTGCCACATTTTCTTAATCCAGTCTGTCACTGATGGAGATTTGAGTTGATTCCAAGTCTTTGCTATTGTGAATAGTGCCGCAATAAACATTCGTGTGCATATGTCTTTATAGCAGCATGACTTATAATCCTTTGGGTATATACCCAGTAATGCGATGGCAGGGTCGTATGGTATTTCTAGTTCTAGATCCTTAAGGAATCGCCATACTGTTTTCCATAATGGTTGAACTAGTTTACAATCCCACCAACAGTATAAAAGCGTTCCTATTTCTCCACATCCTCTCCAGCACCTGTTGTTTCCTGACTTTTTAATGATTGCCATTCTAACTGGTGTGAGATGGTATCTCATTGTGGTTTTGATTTGCATTTCTCTGATGGCCAGTGATGATGAGCATTTTTTCATGTGTCTGTTGGCTGTATGAATGTCTTCTTTTGAGAAATGTCTATTCATATCCTTTGCCCACTTTTTGATGGGGTTGTTTGTTTTTTTCTTGTAAATTTGTTTGAGTTCTTTGTAGGTTCTGGATATTAGCCCTTTGTCAGATGAGTAGATTGCAAAAGTTTTCTCCCATTCTGTAGGTTGCCTGTTCACTCTGATGGTAGTTTCTTTTGCTGTGCAGAAGCTCTTTAGTTTAATTAGATCCCATTTGTCAATTTTGGCTTTTGTTGCGGTTGCTTTTGGTGTTTTAGACATGAAGTCGTTACCCATGTCTATGTCCTGAATGGTATTACCTAGGTTTTCTTCTAGGGTTTTTATGGTATTAGGTCTAACATTTAAGTCTCTAATCCATCTTGAATTAATTTTCATATAAGGAGTAAGGAAAGGATCCAGTTTCAGCTTTCTACTTATGGCTAGCCAATTTTCCCAGCATCCTTTATTAAATAGGGAATCTTTTCCCCATTTCTTGTTTTTCTCAGGTTTGTCAAAGATCAGATGGTGTAGATGTGTGGTATTATTTCTGAGGACTCTGTTCTGTTCCATTGGTCTATATCTCTGTTTTGGTACCAGTACCATGCTGTTTTGGTTACCGTAGCCTTGTAGAAACTCATTGGTAGCTTGATGGGGATGGCATTGAATCTATAAATTACCTTGGGCAGTATGGCCATTTTCACGATATTGATTCTTCCTATCCATGAGCATGGAATGTTCTTCCATTTGTTTGTGTCCTCTTTTATTTCACTGAGAAGTGGTTTGTAGTTCTCCTTGAAGAGGTCCTTTACATCCCTTGTAAGTTAGATTCCTAGGTATTTTATTCTCTTTGAAGCAATTGTGAATGGAAGTTCATTTGATTTGGCTCTGTGTTTGTCTGTTACTGGTGTATAAGAATGCTTGTGATTTTTGCACATTAATTTTGTATCCTGAGACTTTGCTGAAGTTTCTTATCAGCTTAAGGAGATTTTGGGCTGAGACGATGGGGTTTTCTAAATATACAATCATGTCATCTGCAAACAGGGACAATTTGACTTCTTCTTTTCCTAACTGAATACCCTTGATTTCTTTCTCTTGCCTGATTGCCCTAGCCAGAACTTCCAACACTATGTTGAATAGGAGTGGTGAGAGAGGGCATCCCTGTCTTGTGCCAGTTTTCAAAGGGGATGCTTCCAGTTTTTGCCCATTCAGTATGATATTGGCTGTGGGTTTGTTATAAATAGCTCTTATTATTTTGAGATACGTTCCATCAATACTGAATTTATTGAGAGTTTTTAGCATGAAGGGCTGCTGAATTTTGTCAAAGGCCTTTTCTGCATCTATTGAGATAATCATGTGGTTTTTGTCTTTGGTTCTGTTTATATGCTGGATTACGTTTATTGATTTGCATATGTTGAACCAGCCTTGCATCCCAGGGACGAAACCCACTTGATCATGGTGGATAAGCTTTTTGATGTGCTGCTGGATTCGGCTTGCCAGTACTTTATTAAGGATTTTTGCATCAATGTTCATCAGGGATATGGGTCTAAAATTCTCTTTTTTTGTTGTGTCTCTGCCAGCACACCCGGCTAATTATTGTATTTTTAGTAGAATGGAGTTTCACCATGTTGTCCAGGCTGGTCTCAAACTCTTGACCTAAGGTGATCTGCCTGCTTCAGCTTCCCAAAGTGCTGGGACTACAGGCATGAGCCACCATGCCCAGCTGATAATGGTTGATAATTTATAGCACAGTAACCTCACAGTTAATCAAGCTAAACCTGTAGTAGCAATTGAAGCATGTGCCTTGGAAACCCAACTGGTCCATAATATCTTCAAGTACTGTGGTGTGGGATAGATTCTGAGTGCACTAGAGTGCTTAAGAAATAAAATGGCACATACCAGTCTTGGCCTTTTAACTGAAATCACAGTCTGATGGGATGTCAGCAAGAGGGCACAATAGGAAGCCCTAGACCCTCCTCATGAACACACAGATTCAACAATACACAGACCAATTTCCTTCGTAAGAAATCCAGAGACTAGTTGAGAGGTTTCTGTAGCCCAGGCAAGCTTAAAACTGCCACACTGAAGCCAGTAGGAAGGTTCAAGACAGCCTCTTGCCATAATCCCTGCCCCTGGCACAGCACTATGATTAGGGAGAAACCTCCAGCTCCCAGCTTCTCCCTGGGTAAGTAAGATAAGAACTATACTACATGTTCAATTTTCTGATTTCTCTGGGGGCTGCTCGAGGCACTAACCGTTGGTTTTCTGAAAAGACAACCCAACTGATAAAACTTTAGCTAGACTTACTAAAAGAAGAAAAAGGGAGCACGAAGACAAATAAAATGTAAGTGAAAGAGACTTTAAAACTGATGCCACAGAAATACAGAAAGATCATGAGACTACTGTGAACAATTACACACCAATAAACTGCATAACTTAGAAGGAATGGATAAGTTTCAACAAACATACAACCTACCAAGAATGAGTCATGAAGAAATAAAAAGTCTGTACAGACCTATTACAAATAAAGAAATTGAATCAGTAAATCAATTTGTCGTTTTAACAACGACAACAACAACAAAAAACAGAACCAGATGGCTTCACTGATTAATTCTACCAACTGTTTAAAGAATAACTAATGCCAATCCTTCTCAATCTTTTCCAAAAATCAGAGGGAAGGAAACACTTCTAAACTAATATCAGACCAGTATTACTCTAATACCAATCCAGACAGAAACAATACAAGAAAGAAAAGCTGCAGGCCAATGTTGCTGACAAACATTGATGTAAAGCTCCTCAACCATACAATAGCAAACTGAATTCAGTAACATATTTAAGGGACCATACACTGTGACCAAGTGACATTTATCCCTGGGATGCAAGGATGGTTCAACATACAAAAATCAATTAATGTGATAAACCATACCGATAGAACAAAGAAGAGAAATCACACGATCATCTCAATAGATGCAGAAAAACCATGTGACAAAAGTAAGCATTGTTTTCAGCGTAAAAACTTTCAATAAACTTAGGATAGAAGGAAATTACTTCAACAAAATAAAGAATTATAATGAAAAGTATATGAAAGATCCACAGCTAACATCATACTCAGTGGTGAAAAACTGAAAGCTATTCCTCTAATATTGGGAACAAGAAAAGGATGCCCACTCTCCTCTTCTATTCAATATAGCAGTAGAAGTCCTAGCCAGAGCAATTAGGCGAGGAAAAGAAATAAAAAGCTTCCAAATTAGAAAAGAAGTAAAATTATCTCTGTTTGCAGATGACATAATTATATAGTATAAAACGCCAAAGATTATACTGAAAACCTTTTAGAACTAATAAATGAATTCAGAAAGTTGCAAATTACAAAATCTACATAAAACATCAGCTGTATTTCTCTATACTAACAATGAACTATCTGAAAAGAAAATTAATAAAATAATCTCATTTGCTATAGCATCCAAAATAATAAGACAATTAAATATAAACCTAACTAAGAAGATAAAAGACTTGTACACTTAAAGCTACAAAACATTGATAAAAGAAATTAAAGAAGACACAAATAAAAGGAATGACATCTTGTGTTCATAGATTGAATGACATGATATATTTTTTTCTTTTTTTTTTTTTGAGACGGAGTCATGCTCTGTCGCCCAGGCTGGAGTGCAGTGGCCGGATCTCAGCTCACTGCAAGCTCCGCCTCCCGGGTACACGCCATTCTCCTGCCTCAGCCTCCCAAGTAGCTGGGACTACAGGCGCCCGCCACTTCGCCCGGCTAGTTTTTTGTATTTTTTTTTAGTAGAGACGGGGTTTCACCGTGTTAGCCAGGATGGTCTCGATCTCCTGCCCTCGTGATCCGCCCGGAATGACATGATATTTTAAAAATATCTATACTATCCAAAGTTATTTACAGATTTGATACAATCTCTGTCAAAATCCTAATGGCATTTTTACAGAAACAGAAAAATTAATCCTAAAATGGAAGCACAAAGGACCAAGAATAACTAAAAAATCATGAGAAAAAAGAACAAAGCTGGAGGCATAACACTTTCTGATTTCAATATATATTACAAACCTACAGCTATTAAAATAGTATGGTATTGGCATTAGGAAAGACAAATAGACCAATGCAACAAAATAGAGGGCCTAGAAATGAAACCATACATACAGGCAATGGATCTTCAACAATGGTGCCAAAATACACAATTGGCAGAGAATAGTCTGTTATACATATAGTGTTGGGAAAACTGGATATCCACATGCTTAAGAATAAAATTAAACCCTGTATGGGTGCTGTGGCGTATGCCTATAGTCCCAACAGTTTAGGAGGCCGAGGTGGGCAGATTGCTTGATCCCAGGAGTTAGAGACCAGTCTGGGCTACATAGCAAAACCCCATCTTTACCAAAAATACACAACTTAGTTGGGCATGGTGGTACGGCCTGTAGTTCCAGCTACTCAGGGGGCTGAGGTGGGAGGATCGCTTGAGCTCAGGAGGCAGAGGTTGCAGTGAGCCATGATTGCACCACTGCACACCAGCCTGGGTGACAGAGGGGTACTCTGTTCAAAAAGAAACAAAAATAAAAGAAAGAAGGAAAAGAAATTTAACCCTTATCTTAAACCATCCACAAAAATCAACTCAAAATGAATTAAAGACTTGCTGTAAGACCAGAAACTGTAAAATTTCTAGAAGAAAACCTGGGAAAAGCTTCATGACCCTGGTCTTGGCAATGATTTCTTGGCTATGACACCAAAAGCACAGGCAGCTAAAGCAAAAACAAAAAAGTGAGACTACATCATGCTAAAAAAGAGTTCCTGCATATTAAAAAAATAGCAATTAACAGGCTAAAAATTCAACCTACAGAATGGGAGAAAATATTTGTGAACCATATAGGAGATAAGGGATTAATATCTAAACTATCAGTTGAAGGAATT
This sequence comes from Theropithecus gelada, assembly GCF_003255815.1. Taxonomy (NCBI): domain Eukaryota; kingdom Metazoa; phylum Chordata; class Mammalia; order Primates; family Cercopithecidae; genus Theropithecus; species Theropithecus gelada. The sequence continues at coordinate 18,447,349 of NC_037669.1, read as the reverse complement.
CCTTCAATTCAAAAACAGAAAAAAACCCCAAATAACCTGTTTAAAATATTAGAAAAAACATACTTCTCCAAAGAGGGCATACAAATGGCCAACAGGTAGATAAAAATGTCCTCAACTTCAGTAATTTTCAAGGAAATGAAAATCAAAACTGCACTATCACCTTACACCTTTTAGGATGACTTTTAAAAAAAATATTGGCAAGAATGTGGGGAAAAAGGGAACCCTTTTGTGCTGTTGGTGGGAATTTAAAATGGTGCAGCCCCTATGAAAAAAAGGAGGAAGATTCCTCAAAATACTAAATATATTTATTTATTACAATAAAATATAAAATGAAAGGATTTATATGAACTCACTTGGAAAGATGTATTTGATATACTGTTCAGTAAGCAAAGCAAGCTACTGAACATAGCATATGATTCAATTTGGGTCTAAAAAGTTGTGTGTGTGTAGATATAATACATATACAAATTATGTAAAATTATATCTTTATCTACATAGTCAAAAACTTGGAAAAATAAAATGTTAACAGTAATTTTGTCCATGGAGTTAGAAGGAGATGGGGGAATATAAGAGGAGCTTTCTATTTTTACTCTATACCTGTTTATATAATTTGAATTAATTTGAATATTATAAAATAAGCATGCCATATTTTTGTATTTTTATTTTGTTTATTTTTATAATTTTAACTTTTATTTTTGATTCAAGGGATTCATGTGCAAGTTCGTTATGTGGATATACTGTCCGATGCTGAGGCCTCCAGTTATATCCACATTGCTGCAAATACATGATTTTGTTCTTTAGGGCTGTGTCGTATTCCATGGTATGTATGTACCACATTTTCTTTATCAATCCATCGTTGGTGGGTACCTGGGTTGATTCTATGCCTTCGCTATTGTGAATAGTGCTGTGATGAACATACAAATGAGTGCATATGCCTTTTTTGTAGAACTGTTTTTTTTTTTTTTTTTTTTTTTCTTTTGGAGATATACCCATTTACGGGATTACTGGTCAAACAGTAGGTTCTGCTTTAAGTTCTTTGATAAATCTCCAAATTGCTTTCCACAGTAGCTGAACTAATGTATTCCCACCAACAGTGTATAAGCATTCCCTCTTCTCCACAGCCTCTTATGATTAAGCAATTCAAAGGAAGTATAGCAATGGGCTCATGACCATAAAATTAACTTGTCTTACTCCATTACCTGGAAGCAACAGGCCTACATGAAAGATTCAATTCCTTCTGAAGACTCAGTTACATAATAAATTGGAGACAACACTCTCAAAGCATGAAATTTTGTCTTACATGATTGATTATATTCTTTTAATTAAATTCTGTTATATAGTGCAATTTCCCCATAGCCGGAATACACGAGTCCAGAAGTAATTGGATAGAACCACAAATGGGCAGGTCCTCTCACTGTTTTCCCAAATAACCTACTCACAGAATTTTGGAGTCTTGTTCTGGCAACTAAGACTCTGGTATTTTGGAGGTCTTGGTCTCCAAGAAGGAGATGCTTCCATCAAGGATAAAATAATGGTTCCATTGAACTAGAAATTGAGACTGTCGCCCAACCATTTTGGGTTCTTCATGCTACTGAACCAACAAGTAAATTAAAGGGTTATTATACTGACTTGAGTAATTGATCCTGTTTAGTAGAGAAAATCAGATTGCTACTCCACAATGGAGACAGAGATAGCTATTTTGAAACACATGGGATTCTCTGGGGCTGCTCACAGCATTTCCTTCCTTTTAGTAAATTTTAGTGGAATATTACAGCCACCAAATAAATGAATGGCTATTAAAGACTCAGACCCCTTGGAAATGAAGGTTTACAACACTCCACAAGGAAAAGAATTCTAACTAGCTGAGGTTTTGTTTGATGGCAAGGGAGACTTAGAATGTGTAGTGAAAGGAAAAGGTCATAGATGTAAACTTTAGCCTCATGACCAATTACAGAAATGAAGACTAGTGTCTTTACCCATTTTCTATGTGTTGTATTAGTTCTTTTTCACGGTGCTGATAAACACATACCCCAGAATGAGCAATTTACAAAAGAAAGAGGTTTAATTGGACTTACAGTTCCATGTGGCTGGGGAAGCCTCAAAATCATGGCAAAAGGCAAGGAGGAAAAAGTCACGTCTTACATGGATGGCGTCAGGCAAAAAATGAGAGAGCTTGTGCAGGGGAATGCCTCTCTTTAAAACCATCAGATCTCACGAGACTTATTTACTATCACGAGAACAGCATGGGAAAGACTTGCCCCCATGATTCAATTACCTCCCATCAAATTCAACACATGGGAATTCAAGATGAGATTCAGGTGGGGACACAGCCAAACCATATCAGTGTTATACCTGTGTGTTTATTTGTATATGCTAACCATTTTCTTCTCTCTTTTTCTTATTAATCTTTTTTTTTTTTTTTTTTTTTGCACAAACACATTTCTTTATTAACCAAGGGATGATCCTAATTAATCCAATACAGTTTGAAATAGCTACATGTAAAATGTTTGTGATAAAGATAATTGAACACAGTAATGAAAAAAAAAAAAAGAAACAGTATGGAGATTTGCTCATTGAACTGAGTTTGGTCATTCTCTTAGTTAATTGCTGTCCAAAGTGATGATGGAATTTTTATTCTACTTTTTCATAGATCCGAGTGCAGGTGACATTGTTCATGACACAGTCCACCACTAGTTTCCCATCTTTCAATTTTCTTGTTATTGTGCTTTCCTTCCCATCCCACTCCTGATGCTGAACCAATGCACCATCTGTAAAGTTGCAGACAGTCTGAGTTTTTCTGCCATCAGCTGTGGTTTCTTCAAACTTCTCTCCCAGGGTACAAGAAAAATGTGTTGTTTTCAAAGTCATCTCAGTTTTTATGGTGAGGTTTTTGGCATCACAAGTGATGATACAGTCTGGTTTGGCCATTGCGCCCATTTTTCGCAAAGCTATTCCCACTCCTAGCTCCTTCATGCATTCATCAAAGCCTTTGCTCTCCACCAGGCGCCACCTTCCATCCAGCTACTGAACTGTGGCCCTGGTGGGCGCCGGCGGGCTGACGTGCAGAGCGGGGTCGGCGTCGGCGTGGCAGCGCGCTGTCCTCATTAATCTGTTACATAGAAGTTGTTGAAAGAAAACTTTGCCGTTTAGTCTTTAGGCAAAAGAATATTCAATTGGTCCATGACTGAATTCGAAGGGTAATTAATACAGCTGGCAACAAACACAATGACTTTTGGGATGGTACCTCTTCTCATATGTTGTCAGGCAGAGATACAGAGTTGCTTTATTGCTGTACAGTTATCCAAATGCGCATAGTAAGGTGCGTGTGGAAGCTGAATAGCCAAAGTGATAGACTAGGCTTCTCAGTTTCAAATTCTCCCTTAATTTCTCTGCTTTATGATACTAGAGCTGAACCCTGTCAACATTCCTTTCTCAGCTGGCAAAATATTAAGTTTTACCAGTAAATGCACTTTAAATATACTTTAGGAGAAAAGGACTTTTACTGGATGTGATGAGCTACTCCTTTTGCTCCCATGGCACACTTTCCAGTGACATGCATAACGGACATGCAATGACACTCCCATCCAGTAACTTTTGTTGTCAACCTTGCCTGTGATGTCCTTCTCACAAGGTATGCTTCTCTGGTCCGCCAGCTCCCTGGAAGAAAGGTTCCTCTCATTCCTGGTCTCAGCCTGCAATTGCTGCCATGCCAGCCTCAATCAAAGGTTGCTGACAAGCCCTGACCTACACAACCCGGCAAATTTCTTTACCATCCAGTAGGTAGCGGACATACACTCTCCAGAGACACCTGATTCACAGCCTTGAGGAAGATCCTTTCCAAGTTTGTTCTTCCCTTAGGAACTGTACTTCAGTCCTAGGGTATTTTTAGCATTCTCTTTTATTCCCTCTTAACCTTCTGTTATCAGTTGGGGATTCTTTTTAGCAAAAATTCCCTATTAAAATTACTGAGTATTTCCTCTGTCCTGACTGGATTCTGACTACCACAGTAATATTCCATTGTATGTGTGGCATGCTATAATTTGCTTATCCATGTACCAGTGAAAGGATATTTCGGTTGCTTTCAATTTGGGGCTATTGTGAATAAAACTACTATCTGTATACAGATGCAAGCTTTTGTGTGGAAACAATCTTTCATTTCTCTTGGTAACACACCAAGAAGTGGGATTGCTGGTTTGTGTGATAAATGTATATTTAGTATACATTTTAAATGGCTAGTTGTTTTACAAAGCAGCTGTCATATTTTTGCATTTTCAGAATTATGTGAAGATTCCAGTTTCTCCACATTAGTATCAGCACCTGTTATTATCGAAACTTAATTTTAGCTATTCTGGCGGGTGTACAGTGATATCTAACGGTGGTTCTAATTTTTCATAGTCCTAATGAGCAAGGGATTGAGGATCTTTTCAAGTGCTTTTTGGCTTCTCCTATATCTTCTTTTATGAAGTGTCTGTTCAACTCTTTTGCCCATGTGTTTTTGTTGATTTGGCCTTCCATTATTGCATTATAAAAATTTTCTGTATATTCAGGTTACAAGTTCATTGTCAGATACATGTTTTGTAATCTGTGACTTGACTTTTTGTATTTTTTATATGTTTAATATAATCTTTCAACAAAAAATTTAATTTTGATGAAGTCCAATTTAACCCAACTTAACATTTTTTCTTTTATCATTTATGTTTTTATGTCATATTTAAAATATTTTCTTAATAATATCACAAAGATATTCTACTTTATTGTCTTCTAAAAGTTTTACGATTTGGGCTCCTATATTTTTTCAATTCATCATCCATTTTTTACTTTTTTTTTACTTGATACATGATATATGGTAATTGTACATATTTATGCAGTACATAGTGGTGTTTTGATATATACAATGTATAGTGATCAGATGAGGGTAACATTATCCATTTTGAATTCATTTTTGGTCATAAGGTGAGTAAAATTTCAAGACTAGTTTTTTTTTCCAGCTGAATATTCAGTTATCCCAGTACTATTTATTAGAATACATATCCTTTCTTTATTGAATTACCATGGCACCTTTGTTAAAAATCAGTTGACAATATGAATGTATATTTTTTGCAGGAAGCTATCCTATCCCATTAAAATACATGTGTGTTTTTACTTATTGCATTAGCAATGATTATTGTAGCTGTAGAGTAAGTCTTAAAATCAAATGGTATATAAATTTTATAATCAGTTTTTCTACTTCTGTAAAAAGCCTGTTGGGTATTTGACCAGGATGCATTGAATCTATAGATCAATTTCACAAGATCTGCCATCTCAACAATATTAAGTCTATCAACATTTTTATTTTGATATTACTTGATTTTCCTAAGCAATTTTTGCACTTTTTAGTGTACCAGATTTTGCACATCTGTTTTTAAATATACTATGTCTTCTACTTTTATATGCTATTATGAACAGTGTTCTATTTTTAATTTCATTTTCTGTTGCTAATATGTAGAAATAGTTGATTTTTATTTATACTGTATTGTGACATTAAATTATTAGTTTTATATATTATATCTTATATAATTTCTACTTAAGCAATTATGCAATATATGAACAAAGATAGTTTTACTTCTTTCTTTCCAGTCTACATTTGTTTCTCTTCCTTGCCTTATAGCACTAACTAAGACCTTGAGTACAGTAATGAGTAAAAGTAATGAGAGTATTTCTGACTTCAGGTAGAAATCATTTGCTCTTTCACTATTAAGTATGGTCTTGGCTGTATATTTTTTTAATAGGTGAACTTCTTCAGATTGAGGAAGTTTTCTTCTATTCTTAGTTTGCTAAGAATTTTTATTAAAAATATATGTTGAATTTTGTCAAATACTCTTTAATACATCTACCAAGCTATTAATATAGTCTCTTGCCTTTATTCTACTAGTATATTACGTTAATTGATTTGATTTTCAGACATTAAATGTTCTGGCATTTCTGGGATGAGCCTTACTTCATCATGGTCCATTATACTTTAAATAGCACTGGATTTAATTAGCTAGTACTTTGTAAAAGATTTTTGTGATTATGTCCAATGTAAATATTGGTCTGTAGTTTTTCTTTCCTGTGATGTCTCTGTCTAGCTTTGGCATAAAGATAGTACTAGACTTCAAACCTGATGTATGAATTGAGTAATTGAAAATCATCTATCAATCCAGTTCAAATATAAAATACAGCCTAATTAGTTAAGTGCTGAGTTCATGAGATACATTTCAAATTCGACTATTAGCAGCCTTACTGATAACAAAGAGGCCATATGCTTTGTGTGACTATTTGGATTTTGGCATTAGTCATGGCTATATTAATACATATGAGGTTCTTATGAGTTCAGAGACATAAAGGGAGCAAACGTAAATCTATATTTAAATTGAGTACAGAACAAAAACTTGCTTTGAGAGTCTCAGAGAGGGCTGCATCTTAAGCAGTGCCATAATGGCCATATGATCCTAACACAGAATGACTTTGTAAGGAAAGTATCCCTGTACGTGCAGACTAGAGTCTTTGGCAAAAGGTTCATGCTGACTCCCAGTGCCCCCCAGCCCTCAGCATTGACTAGTGTGATTCAGGAATCAAATGCTCTACAACTGAGCTGTACCTTTTCATCTAGTGTGATTTTGGATTCATAAGTCTACTGAAGTTAGATACAGTTCCTTCAGGGGTAAATGACTAGTCTGTTAGTGTACTTTGGTGGAGCCAGCTTTCACCACTAAAAGCAATAAAATAATTCTAATACCCCAAATGCCTGTTTTATAATGGGTAATGCCAATGACACATTCCAGTAAGAGTAGATCACTGACAAAAGGAGAATGTTCATCTCTAGAGGAATATATTGTATCTATGAGGGATTTGCAGCCTTGTCTTTGGGAATGTCAATAGAACCTGTAAAACAGCAGTCAATAACAATTTCTGAAAGGTGTAAATTCTGATTCTCTCTCTGCCAAGGCAAAGCAAACTGACTTAATTACTAATGCAAGTCTCTAAACTGAGGAACATGATGCCATTTAGAAGTCTGCAACCTTTTCCCCATAGATTGTAAAACTAAAACTGGTAGGAAACAGAAATGCAAAAAGAGAATAGACTCCTCCAAAATTTTATGAGGTTTCCACAACCTAGTTATGAGAGAGAAAATTTACAGGAAAGTCTCATTTATGAACATATACATAAAAATACTTAAAAATCAGCAGACTGAATCTTGCATTATACAAAAACTAAAATATGACCAACATGGTTTCTTCCAAGGCTGCTTTGGTGTTTGAAAATGTATTACTATATTTTGCCCCATTAATAAATTAAAAGAAAATATGCAAAAAAGTATTGGACACATTTAGTAACCTTTATATGATAAAATTATTAATAACTTCTAATAGAAAATAAATTATTTAATAAAATTAAGTACCAAAGACTTATAGAAAATGTCACCTGGGTAGTAAAACTTTGAATTTTTCCTTTTGAGATCAGGTATGACACAAGGACGCCTGCTTTTATCACTTCAGTGTTATACTAAGTATTGTAGTCAATTCAATAAGACAAAAAGAAAAGAAAAATAAGTAAAATGTGTAGGAATCAGAAATGAGGAAAGAAAAATGTAATTTTTGGCAGATGATAAGGCAAGGAATGAGGTTACAATTTAAAAATACACACAGTTTTAGAGGGCACCAAATGTTCCATGTCTTGATATTTAAGATTATTACATAAGTTTTCACTCCCTAATAATTCATCAAGCTATGTTTTTCTTTATATAATTTTTGTATGAATTATATTTATAGTTTTTATTTTTATATTAAATAGAAATTAAATATTATTTATTGAGAGTGGCTTGGAGCTGGCACTGCTATAACCCCTTCTGGATGACCTGAACCTAGGGCTCATTTAAGAATGGGTCTGTCAGCTGGCGTGGTGGCTCATGCCTGTAATCTCAGCACTTTGGGAGGCCGAGGCGGGCAGATTACCTGAGCTCAGGAGTTCGAGACCAGCCTGGCCAACATAGTGAAACCCCGTCTCTACTAAAGATACAAAAATTAGCTGGGTATGGTGGCACATGCCTGTAATCCCAGCTACTTGGGAGGCTGAGGCAGGAGAATTTCTTGAGCCCTAGAGACGGAGGTTGCAGTGAGCTGAGATCGTGCCACTGTACTCCAGCCTGGCTGACAGAGCAAGATTCTGTCTCAAAACAAAAACAAAAACAAAAAACCACAATGAGTCTATCAGGTAAATGAACAAAATGCCAACCAAGTAAAAAAATAATGTCAGTGAGGAGGGAAGAAGAGGAATTGAAAAGCTAACCTATCAGGTGCTATGCTCACTACCTAGGTGACAAACCTCAGCATCACACAATATCCCCAGGTAACAAACCTGCACATGTACCCTCGTATCTAAAATAAAAACTGAAATTTTAAAAAGTGCTCCAACTTTCTAGAAAGTCATAAAAGAACCTGCTTATGCACCAGAGCATTCAATACGTATATATAATGAAAGATTCCACCACAAGTCCACGTACATCTGTCATCAGCCTCTTCTCTGACCTGGAATAGGTGTGTGCTTTCAAGAAGGCTTCAGCGTTGTCAAGAATATTAGAGTATTCTGACTACCTTTTTTTTGTTTTGTTTTCTTTGAGACGGAGTCTCGCTCTGTCGCCCAGGCTGGAGTGCAGTGGCCGGATCTCAGCTCACTGCAAGCTCTGCCTCCGGGGTTCACGCCATTCTCCTGCCTCAGCCTCCCGAGTAGCTGGGACTACAGGCGCCCGCCACCACGCCCGGCTAGTTTTTTGTATTTTTTTTTTTAGTAGAGACGGGGTTTCACCGTGTTAGCCAGGATGGTTTTGATCTCCTGACCTCGTGATCCGCCCATCTCGGCCTCCCAAAGTGCTGGGATTACAGGCTTGAGCCACAGCGCCCGGCCTCTGACTAGCTTTTACTGGGTTCTATTTGCCAAACGCGACCCTAAATATCTCACAATGGTCACCCTTGTACATCTTCATAACAGAGTTCTACAGCTAATGGTATTATTCTCACCCCCTCCCCATTTACAAATGAAGAAAGAGGCACAGAGAGTTTCTGATTTAGTCAAGGTTACATGGTTAGTAAGTGGCAGAGCCAGACTTCAAAACGCAGGAGTCTAAGCCTAGAGTTTATGTACTTCAGCAGTTTCTTTTGCCATAGTTGATAATTGAGGATACTGCTGCCCTGCGCATTTCTTGTATGTAATAAGTTCAGGGAGACTAGGGCATGAGGGGTGTAATTAGATATACTAATGAACTGATACAAGTTTCAATTAATGTAATCTGTGATCAGCTTTGGATTCAGATAAGGAAAATGAGACCACTCCTTTGGAGATTTGGTTAGATCCCCTACCACGTCTAAGGGATTTCCAGTAAGGTGTGCAATAGAGCATGGAGCTAGATATTGTGGGGGAAAAGAATAAGTGCTAAGAATTAGAATGAACGGAGTAGAGTTACAAGAAATTTCAGAGAACAGCCATTATCCCTAGCATCTTGCTCTAATGAGCTTGATAGCAGATGAGGGTGTGTGAAGGTGCAGTCAGGTTGGCCTAGTGCCCGAGCAGAGAAGAAATCCTCTTTCCTTCATGCCAAGACGGACTCTTGGGTCTCCTCAGGATTACTTAAACAGCGTTCTCATTTGATGACAGCAATGTTGCCTTTCCTAAGAAATCCCTACTGATTCCCTAATAAGCTGCTGAGTATTGCATGTAAATTATGAATACACATTTACAATTATAGAAGTTTCCCAATTCCCAGTCTCTAAGCATCAAACTTTTAATAAGGTCTCTAGTGTGGACTCTCAGATTCGCTATGACACTTTGAACAGAGAGTGTTAATTTTCTGTGTATGTCCCGGGTTAACAAGTGAATTACAGTATTAGCCAGGATACTGTCCCCAGTGACTCTCAGGAGATGGATCGTTTTTTCAAAGACTAATGACGATAATCTCAAAAAAAGAAATATTTTTGTCATTTCTGTTCTGAGAAATAAATGAAGATGCCCCTCCCCTTCATTTCATAATAAAATAAGAGTCTCTGGGTCCCCTGTGTCAGATTTGGTGAAGCTATTTATTTATATTTATAATACATGAAAAATCAGTATTAAATATTAGGGACTAGTCTCTAATAGCAAACTTTGAGATAATGAACAGATTGAAAGAAACTGGAAGAAGCCATTATTCCTAATTTCATGAATGAAAGCCTTGATTTCTTTTCACTTTTAATGTAGCAGGGAACTTTAGTGGGTAAAAGGCATTAGAAAGTGACTGTCATTCTTTTCTTCCCTTTTAAACCCCTTCTTCCCTTTCCCAGTCTCTAGCTCTAGCACTTATACTGAATTAAATATTTCTGTTTTCCTCATCTGTCTCTCTCCCTAGTCTTTTTTTTTTTTTTTTTTTGAGACGGAGTCTCGCTCTGTTGCCCAGGCTGGAGTGCAGTGGCCGGGTCTCAGCTCACTGCAAGCTCCGCCTCCCGGGTTCACGCCATTCTCCTGCCTCAGCCTCCCGAGTAGCTGGGACTACAGGCGCCCGCCACCTCGCCCGGCTAATTTTTTGTATTTTTTAGTAGAGACGGGGTTTCACCGTGTTAGCCAGGATGGTCTCGATCTCCTGACCCCGTGATCCGCCCATCTCGGCCTCCCAAAGTGCTGGGATTACAGGCTTGAGCCACCGCGCCCGGCCTCCCTAGTCTTTTTCTTAGTTGCTTTTCTTAGAGCTCTCATGCTCATTCTTTTTTTTCCTTCTGGCTGTCTTCAGGTGTGGGACCGAAACTAGGAAGAGTCCACCTTTAATCCTAATCTTCCCAACACGTTCGATCTTTATATTAGGTTTATGCTGGGATTTCTTTTTTTAGATGCTTTGGGTTTATCTTGGACTAGATCAGATTACTTTCAAAGGCAGATTCATCTGATTTAAATGAGAAGAGTAGAAAACTTCCATTGTTTTTCTTTAAATAAGTTCTGCAGTGAGAAAAACAGAAACTAGCTCCTCGATTACAGATTGGCAAATCCGCCATATTAATTAGTATATTCAGCTGCCCACTTTACATCTCCATGTAAATGTCTAATAGGCATCTCAATTTTTTTCGGGGCCAAACCTGAGCTTCTCTATAATTGCCACCCCCCTAATATTTCTGCTGTATCTTCTCCATTTAAAAAATAATGGTGATTTCATTTTTCCAGTTTTTTCCACTTTCCAGGTGATTTCATTTTTCCAGATTTCATTTTTCCAGAACAATGCCTGATACATAGTAAAGACTGACAAAGAATAAATAACCTTGGTTTCCATATCCCAGGACTATGGTTAGAATACAAGCTAACCAGAACCAAACTGAATTTTTTAATAACTGATAATAGGAAAAGATGACCATACTTTGTGGGTGAGGAACAGCTGAAGCCCGGGTCTGAAATGTTAAGACTCCTACACTCATTAATACCTTGTCCAGACCTTAAATGCTATACAAAAGTCAGTGTATGATTATTCTGTGTTCTCTGAAGGAATCAACAGTTAGCTTTTAGGCCAAATAAAAGAGATCTCTTATGCTTTCTCATTTATCGTTTTCTTCATTGAGGAGGGAAGATTAATGAAATAGGATCTACCTATAAGCTTTCTGTGAACATCTATTCTGCCCAAACATGTAAGACTTTTTAATTTTTATATACTTTGCCATTTTCTGACTGTAATATACAGAATATTTAAAGAAACAGCAAGAATAATCACCCATAATTCCACTACTGAGAGGCAACTACTGTGAACCTATTAGCATCTTTCTTTGCAATCTTTCCTTCTGTGAGTATTTTAAAATATATAAACTTTAGTTAAATAATATGTTATTTTTCATTGGCAGATGTTATTTCAACTATTTTAAAATATTAGATAATTTATATATTTTTAAAACATACTTTCTCAACATTTTATTCTAAAAATACTCAAGCCTGTCGAGCAATTTTCATGTGTTCATTGGCATTTATGTGCCTTTCTTGGTGAAATGTTTTTTCAAACTTGTTGCCCATTTTTCCTCAGAGTGCTTTTTTTGTAATTGCTTTGTAGTAGCTTTTAAAAATATATTGGCTGGGCGTGGTGGCTCACGCCTGTAATCCCAGCACTTTGAGAGGCCGAGGTGGGTGGATCGCGAGGTCAGGAGATCCAGACCATCCTAGTTAACACGGTGAAACCCCGTCTCTACTAAAAATACAAAAAATTAGCCGGGCGAGGTGGCGGGCACCTGTAGTCCCAGCTACTCGGGAGGCTGAGGCAGGAGAATGGCGTGAACCCAGGAGGCGGAGCTTGCAGTGAGCCGAGATCACGCCACTGCACTCCAGCCTGGGCGATAGAGCAAGACTCCGTCTCAAAAAAAAAATAAATAAATAAATAAATAAAATAAAATAAAATAAAAATATATTTTGTTTACTTGTCGTTTTTCAGATATAGTTTTGCAAATATTTCTTCCCAATTATTCATTTTCTTAATGAATATTCATTTTCTTAATGGTGTTTTGCTGAACAGAAATTTGCATTTTGATGGTCTATTTTTTATTATTGTTATTGCTTTCCGTGTCCTGCCTAAGCACTTTTACCTAATCCCAATTCTTAAAGATAGTCTCTTGTTTACATCTAGAAGCAGTGTGGTTTTAGCTTTTAGGTGTAGGTCTCATTCATCTTTTCTTATTATTTGTATACATTTATGGGGTAAAGGTGTAATTTTGTTACATACATAAATTGGGTAGTGGCAAAGTCGAGGCTTTGTGTGTAAAAATCTCCAGGATAGTGCTGGGCGCCGTGGCTCATGCCTGTAATCCCAGCACTTTGGGAGGCCAGGACCGGTGGATCACCCGAGGTCAGGAGTTCCAGACCAGCCTGGCCAACGTGGTGCAACTCTGTCTTTACTAAAAATACAAAAAATTAGTCAGGCGTAGTGGCAGGCCCCTGTAATCCCAGCTATTTGGGAGGCTGAGGCAGGAGAATTGCTTGAACCGGGTAAGTAGAGGTTGCAGTGAGCTGAGATCATGCCATTGCACTGCAGCCTGGGAGACAAGAGCAAAACTCCATTAAAAAAAAAAAAAAAATCAGGATAATGTACATTGTACCCATTAAATAATTTCTTATCATCCACCTCCCTCCCATAACCCCATACTTCTGAGTATCCTCTGTCACTTGATCTTAGCCAAAAGGCTGAGAAGCAATGAGTACCCACTGTCTATCATACCACACATTCCATGTGTGCACATTATTTAGCTTCCACTTACCTGTGAGAACATGTAGTATTTGTATTTCTTTGTCTGAGTTCTTTCACTTAAGATAATGGTCTCCAGTATCATCCAGATTGCTGCAAAAGACATGATGTCATGCTTTTTTTTATAGCCAAATTGTATTCCATTGTATATCTACCTATCTATTTATCTACCAACAGATAGATAAATAAATAGATAGATAGGTACCACATTTTATTTATCCACTCATCTATTAATGAACACTTAAGCTGGTTCCATATCTTTGCTACTGTGAACAGTGCTGCAATAAACATACCAGTACAGGTATCTTTTTTATATAATGATTGATTTCCCTTTAGGTAGATACTCAGTAGTGAGATTGCTGGATTGAATAGTAGTTCTATTTTTAGTTCCTTGAGAAATCTCCATATGATGTTCCATAAAGGTTGTACTAATTTACATTCTCACAGTGTATAAGTATTCTCTTTTCTCTACATCCTCTCTAACTTGTGCTATTTCTTGTCTTTTCAGTAATAGCCCTTCTGACTGGTATTAGATGACATCTTATTGTGCATTTAATTTTCATTTCTCTGATAATCAGTGATGACGAACACCTTTTCATATGCTTGTTTGGCCATTTGTATGTCTTCTTTTGAAAAAAAAAAGTCCATTCATGTCCTTTGCCCACTTTTAATGAGGTTATTTAGGTTGTTTATTGAGTTGAGTTCCTTGTAAATCCTGGATATTAATCTTCTGTCAAATGCATAGTTTGCAAATATTTTCTGCCATTCTGCAGGCTGTTTAGCAACTCTGTTGATTATTTTGCTATACAGAAACTCTTTAGTTTAAGTAAGTCTCATTTGTTTATTTTTATTTTTGTTGTCTGTACTTTTTTGGCCTTAGTCATAAATTCTTTGACTAGACAAATATCCAAAAGAGTTTTTCCTAGGTTTTCTTGTAGTATTTTTATGGTTTTAGGTCTTTAATCCATCTTAAATTGATTTTTATTTATTACGAAAAATAGGGGTCCAATTTCAGGCTTCTCCATGTGATAATTCAATTTTCCTAGGCCATTTATTGGAAAGGGTGTCCTTTTTCCATTATGCTGATGATATTATGCTGATTGATCATAGAAAACAAGAAGTAACAACTGTTCTAGACTTATTGGCAAGACATTTGTATGTCAGAGGGTAGGATATAAATCCACCAAAATTTCAAGGCCTTCTATCTTTGCGAAATTTCTAGGTCCTTATATTCACCTGCACTGTGAGAGAAAGATGGAATCTTCCATATTTTGCTTTCAAATGTTACAAGAGTACATTCAATTAAAAGAATCTGATTCATGTATAAAACTCTAGTTATCAAATAGTCTGTATAAATAAATTTGTTAGCTTTGTAGCAACTCCTTATAGGGAAAAAGGTGAGGGGGAAGAGGGAAAGAAAAAAAGGAAGGAGAAAGAAAGAAAGAACAAACAAATACATCAGTCTACAAACTTTATTTCTTTGTTTAAAAGCACTGACTAGTAAAAAAGTTAAGAGGTAGATTCCTTTGGAAGAAATAACTAAGTTGACTTTTGTTATTTATTATTCTTTAGTGAGGATAATGAGTTTGAGATTCTTCCCTGAGAAAGAATTGGCATAACAAATTAAAAGTTCCTTGCATGCTTTAAAAAAAAAGTCTCCAATTTAATGTATGCCACAGAGAATGCCGCAGTGAAATATTTCAAATGAAAGAAGCACACACAAGTAACACACCCAGCTCAATTATTTTATTTTTAAAAATATTTCTTACATACTTTAAAATATGATGTATTTTGCTGTGATTAAGTGGAGTGTTCCATAAATGTCATTATATCAAGTTGACTAATAATATAGCCACTCTAGTTTTTTCTTTCTTTCTCTCTCTTTCTCTTTCTTTCCTTCTTTCTTTCTTTCTTTCTTTCTTTCTTTCTTTCTTTCTTTCTTTCTTTCTTTCTTTCTTTCTTTCTAGTGTTTAGATAACATAATTTTTCTCATCCTTTTACTTTCAACCTATTTAGGTCTTTGTATTTAAAGTGGGCTCCTTGTACGCAGCACCCAGTTGTGCCTTGTTTTCTTGTCCAATATTAATAACTCAGACACTTTGAAGTCTCTTTAACACTGTGGATGGTTAATTTTATGTGTGAACATGACTGGGCCATGCAATGTTGAGATATCTGATTAACATTATTTCTAGGTGTGTCTGTGAAAGTGTTTACAGAAGACACATTTGCATTGGTGGACTAAGTAAAGCCCTTGGCTCTCCCCAGTGTGGGTGAGCATTGTATCATTCATTGAGGGGCTAAATGGAACAAAAAGGCAGAAGAAGGTTGAATTCATTCTGCCTGACTGTTTGAGTTGTGACTATTTTCTCTTGCCCTTGGTGCTCCTGGTTTCAGGCCATCAGACTTGGACTAGAATTGACACCATTGTTCTCTAACTCTCAGGCCTTTGAACTACACCACTGACTTTCCTGGGCCTCCAGCTTGCGGAGAGCAGATCACTGGAGGTTTTAGCTTCCATAATTGCATTAGCCAATACCTTACAAGAAAACTATCTATCTATCTATCTATCTATCTATCTATCTATCTATCTATCTATCATACCTCTATCAATCTATCCATCCTATTAGTTTTGTTTCTCTGGAGAGAAACCTAACACAGGTTTTGGTAGCAACAGTTGCTTTAGAAGAACACAATTTTAAGGGTGAGTTTTTGGAATTGCTTTAGGAATTCTAAACTTGTTCTCTAATTTGATTAGATTTACAGATGCTAATGACTTTATATCTAGTAGTGAGGAGAGTATTGATAGACCATGATGTGAACAGTAATAAAGATACACAAAATATATGCATTGGATATTGCTAATCAACCCTTCATAAGAAGCAAGGATCTGGCTGACTTTATATATAATACATTCAAACATTTTTAGAAAATGAAAAAGTACAATGACATTGGTTGTTTTCTCCTAATGCCACTGGAGAGTGGTAAAAGAAAAGGACAAGATCAGGGGTTCCAATCCCTAGTTCAAGCACCATATAAAAGGGCTGAGGCCCTGTGTGTGCCCTGAAGGAGACCCTTATCTTCTAGAGCTGCAGGATTGAGGTTGCTAAAGTGTATATGAAGAAGAGTAATTTCTAGGTTGTCTTCCAGGATTTGTATAGTTTGATGTCTTACACTTAAATCCTTAATCCGTTTTGAGTTAATTTTTGCATATGGTGAAAGGTAAGGTTCCAGTTTCAATCTTCTGCATATGGTTGGCCCAGCACCAGTTATTGAACAGGGATCTTTTCTCCATTGCTTTTTTTCAACCTTGTCAGAGATCATATAGTTGTAGGTAGGTGTGTGGCTAATTTTCTGAGTTTTCTATTCTGTTCCATGGATCTATGTCTATGTTTTTGTAACAGAACCATACTGTTTTGGTTTTATAGTATAATTTGAAGTTGAGGAGTGTGATGCATCCAGCTTTATTCTCTTTGCTTAGGATTGCTTTGGCTACTTGGGCTATTTTTTGTTCCATATGAATTTTAGAGTAGTTTTTTCTAATTCTGTAAAGAATGACATTAGTAGTTTCATAAGAATAACATTGAATCTGTAAATTGCTTTGGGCAGTAAGGCCATTTTTATAATATTGATTCCTCCAATACATGGACATGGAGTGTTTTTCCATTTATTTGTTTCATCTCTGATTTCTTTCAGCAGTGTTTTGTAGTTCTTGCCGTGATCTTTCACCTTCTTGGTTAGCTGTATTCCTGGGTATTTCATTTTCTGTATGGCTATTATAAGTGAAATTGTGTTCTTGATTTTATTGAATACAAGTGAAATCAATAACACAACATTATTGGTGTATAGAAATGCTATGATTTTTGTACATTGATTTTGTATCCTGAAAGTTTACTAAAGTCATTTATCAATTCTAGAAGCCTTTTGACAGAGTCTTTAGGATTTTCTAGGTATAAAATTGCATCATCAGCAAAAAGATTGACTTCTTTTCCTATTTGGATACCTTTTATTTCTTTCTCTTGCCTGATTGCTCTGGCTAGGACTTCCAGTACTAAGATGAATAGGAATGGTGAGAGTGAGCATTCTTGTCTTGTTCCAGTTTTTAAGGGGAATGGTTTCAGCTTTTGCACCTGCAGTATGATGTTGCCTATTAGTTTCTCATAGATGGCTCTTATTATTTTGTGGTATGTTCCTTTGATGCCAAGTATGCTGAGGGTTTTTATTATGAAGAGATGTTGGATTTTATTAAAAGCTTTTTCTGCATTTATTTAGATGATCATATAGTTTTTGCTTTTTATTCTGTTTATGTGGTGAATTGCATTTATTGATTGGCATATGTTGAGCCAACTTTGCATTCCAGGAATAAAGCCTACTTAATTGTGTTGTATTAACTTTCTGATATGCTGCTGGATTTGGCTTGCTAGTGTTTTGAGAATTTTCATGTCTATGTTCTTGAGAGATGCTGGTCTGAAGCTTTGATTTTTCATTGTGTCTCTGCCAGGTTTTGGTATCAGGCTGATGCTGGGTTCATAGAATGAGTTAGGGAGGAGCCTCTCCTCCTCAATTTTTCAAAATAGTTTCAGTAGAATTGGTATTAGTTCTTTGTACATCTGGTAAATTTTGCTGTGAATCTATCTGGTCCAGGACTTTTTTTTTTTTTTTTTGGTTGGTAGATTCTTTATTACTGGTTCAATTTTGGAAGTTGTTATTTGCCTATTCAGGGTTTCAGTCTTTTCTGATTCAATCTTCAGTGATTGTGTGCTTCCAGGAATTTACTCATTTCCTCTAGATTTTCTAATTTGCATGCATAGAGTTGTTTATAGCAGTTTCTGAGGGCCTTTTGTATTTTTGTGGGATTCGTTGTAACATCACCTTTGTTGTTTCTGATTGTACTTACTTGGATCTTCTCTTTCTTTTTCTTTGTTAATCTAGTTAGCGGTCTATCAATCTTATTTATTCATCTGAAGAATGGACTCTTGGTTTCATTGACCGTTTGTGTGGATTTTTGCATCCCAATTTCATTAAGTTCTATAATTTCACTTTTTTATTTTCTTGTGCTGGCTTTGGAATTGGTTTGTTCTTGTTTTTCTAGTTCCTTTAGGTGAAAAGTTAGATTGTTAATTTGAGACCTTTCTGACTTCTTGATGAAGGTGTTTAAGGCTGTAAACTTTTTGGATGGATCCCAGAGATTTTGGTAAGTTGTGTCCCTATTTTCATTTATTTTAAAGAACTTCTTATTTCTGCTTTAATTTTGATGTTCACCCAAGAGTTTTTCAGGAGTAAGTTAATTTCCATATATTTGTGTAGTTTTGAGAGATCTTTTTAGTACTGATTTATATTTTTATTGCACTGTTGTCCAAGAGTGCACTTTGTATGATTTCATTTTTTTGGTTTATTGAGGTCTGCTTTATGACAGAGTATATGCTTGATCCTAGAATATGTTCCATGTGCAGATGAGAAGAATGTATATTATGTGTTTTTTTTTTTTTTTTGGGTGAAGTATTCTATATATGTCTATTAGGTCTAATTGGTTAAGTTTTGAGTTTAAGTCCAGAGTCTTT
Source organism: Theropithecus gelada (assembly GCF_003255815.1). NCBI lineage: Eukaryota > Metazoa > Chordata > Mammalia > Primates > Cercopithecidae > Theropithecus > Theropithecus gelada. Next base: position 18,428,542 of record NC_037669.1, on the reverse strand, counting down.
TTGCTTGCTTTTTGCTTGATTATCTAACACTTTCAGTGGGGATGTTGACATCTCCCACTATTATTGTGTGATTGTCTAAGCCTTTTTGTAGGCAAAGAAGAAGTTTCTTATGAATCTGCGTGCTCCAATGTTGGGTGCATACACATTTAGACTACGTAAGGCTTCTTGTTGGTTTGTACCTTTTATCATTTTACAATGCCCTTCATTCTCTTTCTTAATTTTTATTCGTTTAAAGTCTGTTTTATGTGATATAAGAATAGCAACTCCTGCTCTTTTTTGTTTGTTTTCGTTTGCTTGGTAGATCTTACTCTGTCCTTTTAATCTAAGCCTGTGGGTGTCATTACCTGTGAGATGGGTCTCTTGAAGACAAGAGATGGTTGGATTTGACTTTTAATTCAACCTGCCACTCTGTGTCTTTTCCGTGGGGTGTATAGCACATTTACATTCAAGGTTCGTATTGGTATGTGTGATTTTGAACCTATAATTGTGTTGTTAGCTGATTGCTATTTAAACTTTATTGTGCAGTTGCTTTACAGTGCCTGTGGACTATGTGTTTAAATATGCTTTTGTGGTAACAGGTGTCATCCTTTCAAATCCATGTTTAGCACACCCTTAAGGATCTCTTGTAAGGCTGGTCTAGTTTAAATATATTACCTCGGCATTTGCTTGTCAGAGAAGATTTTATTTCTCTTCACTTATGAAGCTTAGTTTGTCGGGATATGAAATTCTTGGTTAGAATTCCTTTTCTTTACAGACACTGAAAATAGGTCCTCAGAGTCTTCTGGCTTGTAAGGTTTCTACCGAGAGGTCTGCTGCTAGCCTGATGCTGTCCCTTCTGTAGGTGAGCTTCTGCTTATCTCTAGCTGCCTTTAAGACGATTTCTTTTGCATTGATTTTAGTGAATCTGATAACTGTGTGTCTTGGGGATTGTCATCTTGTACAGTATGTGGCTGAGATTCTCTGTATTTCTTGGATTTGCGTGTTGACCTCTCTGGTGAGATACAAAAGTTTTCATGGACTATCTCCTCAAGTATATTTTTCAAGTTGCTTATTCTCCCTCCTTCTCTCAGGAATGCTGATGAGTTGTAGATTTGGTCTATTACATAATCACATGTCTTGGAGGTTTTGTTCATTTTTCTTAATTCTTTTTGCTTTATTTTTGTCTGACTGAGCTGATTCAAAGACCCAGTCTTTGAGCTCTGAGATTCTTTCCTCAACTGGATCTGTTTCGCTGGCAATACTTTCAATTATATTATGAAATTCTCATAGTGAATTTTTCAGCTCCAGAAGTTTACTCTGAGTCCTTCTTAAAACGGGGATTTCATCCTTCAGCTCTTGAATCATTTTACTGGATTCCTTGGCGTCTTTGGATTGAGTTTCAATGTTCTCTCAATCTAGATGAGCTTCCTTGCCATTCAGATTATGAATTCAATGTATGTCATTTCAGACAATTTAGGCTAGTTAAGAATCATTGCTGGGGAGATAGTAAGGTCATTTGGAGGTAAGGGGACATTCTGGCTTTTTGAATTGCCAGAGTTCATGTACTAATTCTTTATTATCTGGAAGTGGTGATATTCCTTTAATTTTGGTATAAACCGAGTATAGTCAGTTGGCTTAGTTTCTGGAAGTTTTCAGAGGGCTAAGCCTCTGAATAAGATCTCTGTTGTTGAATTCTTGCTCTTGGTTTCTCTGGGAGGGAGAATTAGTAATGATTTTTGGTGGTGTAGTTAGGGATGTGATCCAGCAGATGGCGCCTGAAGGCAATGGACAGTAAATAGGCTCTTATGCAGTTCCTTTGTGTATCTTCACGGTTTTTTAAAATCTGTTCTGTGGTGCAAGGGGAGAGCTGTGATCCCCTCACCAGGTCTGCTCGTGGGCCTTGGGGAGTCACCTCCAATTGCTGACACTGTGCCTATGATTTTTTGTTGTTGTTGTCATTGTTAAGTCTTTCAGGCCATGGGGTTCCCTTAGGGAGAGGCCAGGTAGGGAGATAGGCCCCACCCTTACCGGACCAGCTCTGTGGAAGCAGACACAGCTAGGTCCCACACCAGCCTTCGAATCTATGCAACTCAGTCCTCTCAGTCTGAGAGTGTGGGATCCTCCCCCATTCCAGTGCAAAGCCCAGATTCCACCTTGGCACTCCTGAGCCACAGGCCACATCCTTGGGGTGCTAGGAACGGTTCTCAGCTCCCTCCTTCGGATGCTCCGGGTTGGGTTCCAGGTGTGGTGCAGGATGCTAATGGCTCCCAGCTGGAACGCACTCAGGTGGAGCAAAGCATCCAGGCTGGGTAGCGGAGGTTGCCGTTTGTACCTGCTCCTTCAAGGCAGCCAGGCAGGGGCTCTGGGAGGGTCTGGTATTCAGTCAGGCCTGCGGAACAGATGTGCCCCAGGCCCACGGGGAAGCAGGCCTTGCTTTCTCCCAGTGCTTACCTGGGGCTAGACTTTCTCAGAGGCAGACAGGCAGCCCTGGCTGGTGGGCTTTTATGACTGGATTCTGCTGGAGCTAACCTGTGCTCTGCTCCATCTAATCTCTAAGAGATCCCGCTTGCCAGCTCATGCAACCTAGGGGTGTGGGTCCCCTGTAGTAGGATCCCAGAGGTTTGTGGTGAGAGTGGTCAGTCCTCCAGTCCCCTCACTTACCCCTTCCTCCAGTGCTGTTCAGGGCTGGGAACCAGTTATAACGTTCAGGCATCCTATGAGGAGTTCCCAGCTCCCTCCCTCTTCAGCCTCAGCAACTGCATCTTTTCTGTATCCGTATATGGCACTTTCTCTGCAAATAATCTGTTCAAATTATGTTGGTGTAGTTGAAATTATTGTCTCTTCTGGTGGGAGCAGCACTTCGGCTGCATCTAGTTGGCCACCTTGGTAAAACCTAAATTTTAAAAAATTAAATACCTTTTACTGTGCCAAATAGGCTTCAGGAAAGGGAAACTGGAATCAGGGACACTAACAAGGAAACTTAGTTACTATTGTCCAATGTGTCTCAAACAAGATTATATATCGGAATAAACTGGGTACCTTTTTTGTGCAAAATATAGATTATAAGGTATTACTGTAGAAATAGTAGTTCAACAATGAGGCCTAAAAGTCTCCATTTTTAACATGCTCCCCAAGTGACTCAAATGCCTGCAAAGTGCTTAGTCCTTGTGTGATATGACTTTTGGAGTGATAAGGAGGACAAGGCAATAGATTCAAAAGAATTTAAAATGTAGTGTCATAAGGACTTAATGACATTTTGGATATGTAAGGGGTGACCAATGAAGGAGAATGGAATTATATGGGCTGGGCAGATGGCCATCAAAAATGCAGATTGAGAGCTCAGATGCATTGGCAAATTTGTGGAAGGAGAATATAAAAAGTAAAGTAGAGGTTCCTCTTCATAGACTTTCCTCCCCGTCTAATTAGGAATAAATAGTAACTTCTCTTAGAAGCAAAATGTATTCAAAGACCTGTGCTAATATTCTTAAATATCTGCTAGCCGTAATAAAGACATCAATGTACTTTACGTTCTTAACTCCCACAATTTAGCCTAAATATTTGCCCTGGCATGCTTATACTGGTCCAAGCAAGCATTAGGTCATAGCCTGTTCCTCTTCCTTATTTAAAAGTGTTTTTACCTTTCTCAACATTCCACAAATTACTTCCTCCTTTCTTTGTTCTCCTCTACCTTTGCCTCTTTTAAAAAGTTCTAAGTTGCTAGCCAATTGGGGCAAATACAGAATGTGAGGTCTTGTTCCAGCCAATGGAAACCGGACACAGCAGTAGGGTGGATGCATCAGGACACGTCTCCTTTGTTTGCTGTACTCTTGTGGCAAAACTGCTGGTGAGTGTACCCTTTCTGCAGGAGGTAAAAATGGCCTTACTAAATAAATTAAACTTTTGTTCAAGTGCTATTTCTTTACAGCACGGGAACAAGCATTTCAAACAGAGAATCATCTGAATATCCCGTTCAGATGAACTTAGTAGTATGAGTCTACTGGAACTTACTAGAAATGATGACTCGGTTTGGAGTAAGTGAAGGCGTCATTATGGAAGACCTAGCAATTGGAGAGTACACAAAGAGGAAGGAAAAACTCAAGGAAGTTGTATTACAGGGGTGATAATATGTGTATGCCTCATTTATTAGAATTGTTAGCCATCCCCTTCTCTTCTACATGTGTCTTGGTGGTGGGAAGAAGTCACCACCCATTCTAGAAACCAGAGAGCTATAAACACACTTTCACATTTATCTTGCACCTAGAGTGAAACGCTTGATCTGAGTTTGGCCAGTCAAATTGTAATTGCCAGAAGGGTTCTTTTAGCTTGCTGCACAAACAAAATTAATTCACAGAGAAGATGGCATTGCAGTAAAGGAAGCTGGCATCAGGCCAGCTATACCACGTGGGAGACAAAGTTAGTACCCAGATGAATCTCCCCAAAGGCCTGTAGTTAGGGGTTTTTCAATGGCAGTTTGGGGGAAGGAGTGGGGATGGCCAGGTAATGGGTGCTTACTGCTGATTTGTTGGGTCAGAGATGAAATCGTGGGGGTTTGAAGCTGTCCTCCTGTGCACTGACTCACTCTGGGTGGGGCCACAGGAGAGGGATTGGTGGGTCCAGGTGGAGCCATGGGTGTCAGACATGCAAAAAAACCTGAAAAGATATCTCAAAAGGCCAGTCTACAATACTGCTATTATTTTCGAAAAGATATCTCAAAAGGCCAGTCTACAATACTGCTATTATTTGCAGGAATGGTTGGCAATCCTTTATGTCTAAACCTTAGCAGGATTCCGGTTCCTCTCCTCCCCCAACCTGAAGGCCTTTCATTAGCTTTACAAAGCTTGTTGAGTTTTGGGGAAGGCCTATTATCATTTAAACTATAAACTAAATGTCTGTCCAAGTGAGTTCAGCCCAAAAGCCCAGGAATAATTAAGGGAAAGGCATAATAGGAGGTGGGTTAGATCAGATCTCTTTTACTGCCATAATTTTCTTACTGTTATCATTTCTTCAAAGACGGTTTAAAAACCAACCCTCCAGAGTTTTGCAATTTGGAGAGGGAAGATAAAGGTACAGGAACAAAACAGAATTTGGTAGCAAAGGCAGCAATGACAAGACTCCAGCTAATGCATCCCTGAGTTTGGCAACAGTGGCATCAGCAGCGGAGGCTGTGGCACCCATGTTCAGCAGCAGTAAGAAAAGCCCTCATCCAGCTAGTGTTGGAACATGGGTTTAGCTGTTGACTGACTGTCCTGCTTCCTTCTGTTTCTGCCTATTTTTCCAGCTGATCCTCCATCCTCCTTAGCATTTCTATGTTAGACAGATTTCCAAGTAATAAATTCACTTCCTGTTGTAACTGAGAGTCCTGGCTCAAACAAAAGAGAGACAAGAAAGAGACCAGAAAAGGATACTGAAGGAATTGATCAGAGAAGCAGCAGGGAAACCGGAAAGCTGAGAGTTGTAGACAGAAAGAGGGAAGGATACTCAAGAAGGACAAAGTATGGTACAGGGCTAAATGCCCAAAAAATGCTATAGCAAGACAAAGAGTGAGCAGAGATCTTCGAGTGTGAAAATGAAAAGATTTTTGGTGATGTTAGTAGAGCACTTGTGTCAGAGTTAAGGTCAGAGAGTAATTCAAAATAAATGGGAAAGAATGGAAAACGCTCCAGAATGCTCCATGAAATGTGGAGAATGAATGGTTGGCATGTTTTTACTGCCCATAGACAAATGTAAAAAAGAATTTCCCATAGAACAATTTAATAAAAGTTTTCAAAAGAAGAGAAGAGAGGAACACATTTAAAGGAGAAAGACAGAGAAGTGGAAAGAGAATTTGGGGAGGTGAAAAGAAAACAAGATGGAGAACAGAGAAATAAGCAGAGAATTATGGGGTCGCAAATGGAAAAGTGCAGGAAAGACAAGCCAGAGAGGGAGAGAGGAAGTACCAGAGAAAGACTGAAGTGGAACAAAATGGAAAGGCTCAAAGATTTGAAGATAAATATTTACCCTAATGAAACGCCATTGTTTGTCTGGGGTAATATCTGAGGTTCGTTGCCTCATGCCAAGGAAATCAAGGACACGGACACACCAGAGTGAAGTTAAGAGCGGAAGTTTAATAGGCAAAAGAAAGAGAAGAGCTCTCTGTGCAGAGAGGGGTCCTGGAGAAAAATGGGTTGCCAGTTTCACGGTTAAGTGCACAGGGTTTTATAGATGAGCTTGAGGAGGCAGCGTCTGATTTACACAGGGCATGAGAGATTGGTCAGGCCAGGCGTGCTGTTTGGTTAGCCCTCTAAGAAGCTGGCCACCCCACCCTAATCTTTTACTGTGTATATAGGTTTTCTACCTGGCTGGCACCCTGTTGCCTACTCCCTGACTGCACATGTGGTGACAAAGAAAAGCAAAGGGAAGGTGGAGCCTCCATGCTGAACATGCCTGGCCCCCAGGTAGCCTATTCCTTTCGGCACAGCTGCCAGCATTTAGCTATGCAAGCTTCTCGGTTGCTTATCTATGTTCGCAGCTTGATATTTCAGGCTGCTCTTTGTTAGAAAAGAAATGATTTGGGGGCTGCTTTTTATTGAAAGGGAAGCCTTGCCCAGGACTCCTTTATCCTGTCTGCCTAAATAATTTCTTTTTAGCTCCTGTATCACTAACTTTGGTGTTCAAGTGTCAATCTGGGAATCTTTTCTTCTCTTCTAGTTAAAATTTCAAAGTTTATTTTCTGAACAGAATTTGTGTATGAAAAGGAGATCTGATTTTAAGTTTTTCTTTACAAACTTCAAGTTGTTTATTAATACATTAGCATTATCTGAAAGTTCTTTCCATATTTAAAAGGTTATCATTGCGATTATTAAAACAGACTTTTTCTAGTAATTCTGCTGTTTTACTGGAAAGCAACTTTTTCTCCCACATTTCTTTTAGCAAAATAAAGTTGAGCCAAAGCCTTGAATCTTACTCAGGATATAATAAGCAGTGCTGAGAATTCCAGTTGTTAAATGTATTTTTATTTGGAATAGGTTTTCTTCCATATAATCCCAAATCAGTAAATAATTGAGAATTCTTTAATTCATTTTGTTTGGGATTACTTATTATGTCATAAATACTGGAAGTACTATTGGAGTAGTGAAGGTGTATTTTCTGCATATTTTCCACTATATATTAAATAATCAACAAAATAATAGTAAGAAGCGGATGGAAGGATAAAAGAGTTACTATTTCAATGACTAGGCTAAAACTGTTAACCAGAGTTGTGATTTATAATACAGAATGAGTCTTTTTATAAAGTCATCAGAAAGATTTCCATATAAGAAGCATTAGGACCCAAGTCTTTAAACCCAGTTTTAAATTATTTAAAGTTCTAGTTCACCACCACATCTCTTATAAAGTCATTATAGTGAAAGTAACAGGTGAGAAAATATAATTAGAGAAATTAATTTACCTTTGCAGCTATTTTGCATATTCAGATTTTAGTTCATGAAAGTAAAATAGATAAGTCACTAATAGCTTTGACATCTTACATCTGGCTATTTTGGCATCTTGTAAACTCAATCTAAATTTACTATAAATTAAACAGCATTTTCAATATTATATGTAAAGAATAACAAATATTATATAAATCATTTCTGACTTACCCATATCTTGAAAGAAATTGTGGAAATCCTTTAAAAGTATTAGGTTTTCTAAAGTAGAAAAAATACAACAGCACAGGAATGACAATAACACAGGTAGCACTTCTTTGTACATAAATTTGCTATGGAGGCTTCATTTCCCACATTCAGAAAAATGTCATTTATATAAATTTGCTTTAAGTGGAGGAGTCAACCAATTGCATGTACTACCATGTGCTTTTGATGGAAGAGGAAGGAGTAGAGGACTGAAATTCCTCTAATAGCACCCAAGGTTTCCCTTTAGGGCAAGTTAAGTTGTATTACTGTACACTATAGATTTGAATGTGTATAAGAAGTCCAGGCTGTCCCGCAGGGCATTATAGACTTCGAAACCATAAACATCAAGTCATTGTATACTGGTATAGTTTAACAATTGAAACTGAAATTGCACTTTGTGCCACTATTTTCTACCATATATATACACCTCAGATTATATATAATATTCCTTTCCCTGTGGTCTTTGATTAGGCGGTCTTGTCTGAGTTAATCAAATCATGATTTTAATAAGGACAAAAGTCTAGATTACCCTCAGGAGCCAACTCCAAACGAAAGTGTCCTCATGAAAACTGCCAATTAAATTCCAGACAGATCACTAGTTCCCAACTTTGAGTTGAAATCTGATGAAAAATCTTATTAGCAAAGATCAAAGAGAAAGAGAAAACAGAGACCACAGTGGGAGGTGGCCTAGGTCTCTGTTCCCCGAATTTCAATGCCTGTACATATTTTGGAGATCTTGTTAAAATGCATATTTGGTTTCAGTAGTTCTGGCATGGGGCTCAGAATCTTCTTGTCTAACAAAGTGATGCCTGCTGTCCACAGGGCCTTCATCATTGAGGACTTAGATTGTCAGAGAGGTTAGATCATTGAGAAATAAAAAATTATAAACGTGGCTGACAATCAGAGAGAGAAGCAGGGAGGAGCCAGGTGAAGCCAGGAAGGCAGTGTGAGTGGCACTGCATAGCCCTTGGGAGCTAGGACAGGGACATTGTTCTTTACACCAAGAAAGGAAAACTATGGAGAAATTGTAAGTATAGTGGTAACATGTTTAGATTCGCATTTTTATCTTTGACAAAGTATTCAGCGAACATTCACTTAGAAAAATAAAAGTTTACTCATTTGTGACATTTAGATTTTATAAATGAATAATGATATGTAACTATCTCTACAATAAAAAATGTTCTTAAAAATGTTCAATCTAAACTGGGGCTATGGCTGGCAAGATACTGGGAGAAAGCATAGGGCATGTTTTATGGTAGACTAATCAATTATCCTCCTTTCTTAAGATTTTGCTAGTGAAAGACAAAGAAGCAGAGGAAAATAATAAAGAGGAGTCAATGTGAAACCTCTGCAGAAGTGTGGCACAAGCAGCGTGATGTGCAGAGGTAGCTTTAACATGAGCAAAACTTGACTTGAATGTATTGCCTTCTTAAATTTTGTATAATTACCTCCTAACTCATTTCGTTGCCTATCTGTGAGTACAAAAGCACTATAGTGCTGCACCGACAGTAGGTAGTCTTTTCAATTTTGGTCTTTTAAATTATTGGGTCATGGCATCTCATTGTGGTTTTAATTTGCATTTTCCTGGTAACTAATGATAGTGAGTATCCTTTTCTGTCCTTATATGACATCTGTTTGTTTTCATTATTGAAGTGTCTGCATAATCCTTTTGTTTATATTTCAATTATTTGTTTTATTATTTAGTTTTAAGAATTCTTCATATATTCTGAATGCAAGTATTTTAACAGATATAGAATGTGTAAATATTTCTTCATTGAAGAAATATACCTTCATTGAAGGTATAACACTGATTCATTACACTGATGACATTATGCTGATGGTACCTAATGAGCAAGAATAGTGACTACTCTGGACCTATTGGTAAGATGTTCGTGTTAACAAAGGATGGGAAATTAATCTGACAAAAATCAGGAGACTTCCTGTGGTTTGAAAGTGGTGTGAAACATGTGAAGATATCCCTTTTAAAGTGAAATCTGGCTCTTCCTACAATCAAATGAGAGAAACATATTCTCCTGGGCCCTTTTGGATTCTAAAATTAACATATGGCCCATTTGGTTGTCTTACTTTATTCCACTTACCTAGTGACCCGAAAAGCTGTTAGTTTTGAGAAAGGTACGTAAAAGGAAAGTCTCTATAATAGGTCTGGGCTGCTGTGGAAGATGCTCTGCCTCTTGACCACCTAATGGTGCTAGAAGGGTCAGAGGCAGAAAAGGATGCTGTCTGGAGACATTGACATGCCTCTACTGATGAATCACAGCACAAGCCCTTTGAGTTTTGAAGCAAAGTCTTGCCATCCTTCACAGATAACCATTCTTTTGAGAAACAGCTCTTGTTCTGCTACTGGCTGGGCATTAGTAGAGACTGGACACTTAACCATGGACCACCAATTTACTATGTGACATGAGCTGCAAATCATGAACGGAGTGTTTTCTCACCCAGCAAGCTGTAAAGCTGAGCATACACAGCAACACTCTAACGTCAGATAGCAGTGGTATATACACGATTGGGTCTAAGCAGGCTCTGAGGATAATAGTATATTACTTAAAAAATGGCCCAAATGCACATGGTCCCCACTTCTGCTACACTGACTTCTCTCTCCATTGCTTGCACCAATGAACTCCTGTGGTGTTCTCTGTGAGCGTTTGAAAGAGGAAGAGTAGACTGGAGCCTGGATACAGGCATTTCTACAGGATACGCAGACAGCCCAGCAAGTGCACAGCTGCATCACTGGATACCCTTTCTAGGACATCTCGGAAAGAGCGTGATGAAGGGAAATCCTCTCATTGTGCAGAACTTAGAGTGGTGCGCTTGATCATTTACTTTTCTTGGAAGGAGAAATAGTAAGACTTGTGATTATATATTGGCTTGTGGGATGTGGCCAGTGGTTTGGTTGGATGCTCAGGAACATGGAAGAGAAATACTTGGAAATTTGGTAACAAGGAAATTTGGGAAAGAGGTATGTGGATAGACATCTCTGAATTGGCAAAAAAATATATAAATATTTGTATGCTCTGTGAATTCCAACCAAAGGATGACCCCAACAGAGAAGGATGACAATCATATGAATAGAATGATGTATTCTGTGGACATCAGAAATCCACTTTCTCCATCCACCCCCATCAAACTCAATGGACTCATGAACACAGTGGCCATGGTGGCAGGAATGGAGGATAGACAAGGTCTCAGAAACATGGACTTTCACTCACCAAGTTTGTACTGGACATGGTCACTGCTGAGTGCCTAATTTCCTAGCAATGGATATCAACAGAGTCATCAATTTGCCACCATTCACCAGGGTGATCAGCCAGCTACCTGATGCCAGGCTGATTACATTAGACCACTCCCAAAAAGGAAGAGCCAGTGTTTTGTTGTTACTAAAAAAGCTGCTTGCAGCCTGGCGCAGTGGCTCACGCCTATAATCCCAGCACTTCGGGAGGCTGAGGGGGGCAGATCACCTGAGGTCAGGAGTTCAAGACCAACCTGACCAACATGGAGAAATCCCATCTCTACTAAAAATCCAAGATTAACTGGGCGTGGTGGTGCATACCTGTAATCCCAGCTATGCAGGAGGCAGAAGCAGGAGAATCACTTCAAGCCGGTAGGCGGAGGTTGCAGTGAGCCAAGATCATGCCATTGCACTCCAGCCTGGGCAGCGAGAGTGAAACTCTGTCTCAAAAAATAAAAAAATAAATTAAAAAAAAAAAGCTACTTGCTTCAGATACACATTTGCCTCCCATACGCCAATACTTTTGTCAAAACCACTGCCCTTGGACTTACAAAGAACTTACACACCTCATGGTATTTCATACAGCATTGCTTTTGATCAAGGAACTCACTTCACATCAAAAGAGGTGAAACATTGAACACATACTCTTGGAATACACTAGGCTTGCCATGTTCTCTACTATCCCAAAGCCACTAATTTGATGAAAAAAGTAAATGGCTTTTTGAAGACCGAGTAACAGCATGGTATTGTCACATCAGAGATGTGGCAGTACCTGATAGGGCTGGGACAAAGTTTTCCAAAACTCTGTACATGCTCTGAATTAGAATCCAATATATGGTGCTGTTTCTATCATAGGATGCTTGGGCCCAGGAAAGGAACTGGTGAAAATGAGAGTGAGGTCACTCACTACTAGCCCTAATGATCTTGTTTGCAAAATTTGTGCTTCTGGTCCCCTGACCTTATTTTTCTCCTGGCTTAGAGGTCTTAGTTCCAAAGGAAGGAATGTTCTACTAAGACACAGAACAATGATTCCACCAAACTGAAAGTTCATAACACCACCTGGCCACTTTAGGTTCATCATTTCTCTGAATTCCTAGGAAAAAAAAAAAAAGAAGAAGAAGTGACTGTGCTGGCGAGGGTAGTTTAGATTTGGGTCACTATACCAAGTGAAGAACCATGACCAACCGACATGCTTACTAAAAGTCATGAGAATGAAGCATGGGTAATGGAAGAAGGTTATCTATACCAGCTTCGACCACACGAACAGTTACAGAAATAAAGAATGTAATTGGCATGAGTGTTTTCTGGTTGTTTTCAATGCATTTATGTTTATGCGTGTATATAATAAAAGTCCTTGTTTTCTTTCTTCTATTATTTCTTTTTTTTTTTGAGATGGAGTCTCACTCTGTCACCCAGGCTGGAGTGCAGTGGCATGATCTTGGTTCACTGCAACCTCCGCCTCCCAGGTTCACACCATTCTCCTGCCTCAGCCTCCCAAGTAGCTGGGACTACAGGCATCCGCCACCACGCCTGGCTAATTTTTTTTATTTTCATTTTTAGTAGGGACAAGGTTTCACCATGTTAGCCAGGATGGTCTCGATCTCCTGACCTCATGATCCACTGCCTCAGCCTCCCAAAGTGCTGGGATTACAGGCATGAGCCACCGCGCCTGGGCTTCTTCCTTCTATTATTTCTTTATCATGTAACATAAGATGTATTGACTTTATATCACAGTTTTAAACTGTTGTTAATTTTGCATCATAATATTTTAGTTCCCAGATATTAAAGGAAAGAGTAAATATTAACAAAGATCTTTACCTCCAATCCTGGGGAAGTTGCATTGACAAGTGGTGCCAGGTGATGATTTTATGCGTCAACTTGACAAAGCCAGAGATGCCCAGATATCTGGTTAAACCTTATTTCTGGGTGTGTCTGTGAGGGTATTTCTAGCAGCTACTTGCATTTGAATTGGTGGACTGAGTAAAGCAGATGGCTCTCCTCAGTATGGTGGGGGCATCAGTCAATTTATTTAGGGCCTGAGTGGCATAAAAAGACAGGGGCAGGTCAGATTTGCTCTCTGGCTGACTGAGCTGGCACATTGATTTTCTCCTGCCCTCAGCACTGCTGGTTCTCAGGTCTTCAGACTTGGAGTATAGCTTATAACAGATGTATATTTTAACTCTTTCCTAACATCTTTTGAAATGACAAAATGACAAAAAAGATTATATCTATAAAGAAATAATTTGTGTCAGGAAGCCATAAAATAGTTGGAATTATATTCAGGAACAAACTAGAGAACAAGTACCTGTAGACCAGACATTTTCAAGAAAAAGGCTTCAGAAGTCTGAGTTTCTGAGAGGACCTCTTTCATACTCATCCAACATAAAGTATGACTTAACCTGCTACACACCTTGCCACATGCTCATAGCTTGATATCTACCTTCACATTGAAGAAAAAGGCCAATCAGGGAACTAGACCTTTAAAATGGTGAAAAAAATGGACATCAGATGCTCACATTACCAGTCTAATCTTTGGGTTATAACAATGGACAAAAGACAGATAATTCACAGGGAACGATCAGTACAATGAAAATATTACAGAGCAATACAAATTTGTAGAAAAGCTACGGACACATGTAATAACATGGATCCTCTAAGGGAAGGAGTAACAGCAGTTGAAGTGTTCCATTCACTCTGTTTCCTGGAGATTGGGGGGATTCCTTGGGGGAACAAAAAGACGGTAGATGATTTTGTTAACTGGATGTCCACAAATGTAGAATAATATTTTAAATATTTGTATATTTTATCCTTTATATGAAACATCTAACTGAACAGCTTCTCCTTGATGCTTTCTCCTACTCTATGCCAGAAGCCAATCCTAGTAATAAGAATATAAATAATTTACTTAGGTGTATAATATTTTCAATTGTCATGAAGGAACATAAGGCAAGTTGCCATGCAGCAGACATCCCAGGCTCAGTAATCTCCTTGGGCTCATATCAAGGTTAAAAAAGACTGATGCACTCTGACTGCATTCTAGGAATTTGTGCTGTCAGTTTCATTTTAATTTCACAAATATTTCATAAATACTTATTTAGGCCCTTATGTGAATAAGCCACTGTCTACACACTGCAAAATACAGAAAGAGTTGTAAGACTATATATTGTAATCTACAAGATCCTTTGGGTCAAAAATAAATATTATGCAAGGACAATTTTGGCCTAAAAAGAAGAAAAAAATTGCTAAATATTTCAAATGAGTTAGTAGGAACATTTGAGATAGGTCTTGAAGAAAGAGTGCCATTTCAAATGTAAATGAGGATGGACGCAGTCAGGGGAGGGAAGTTTCTCTGTGGATGGACCTATCTGAGAAAAAGCATGTGCCTGAGAGACTAAAGTATGTCCAGAAGTCTCTCAGTGACTGATTTTAACCACAACGCAGATTCCATTAGGACAACTGTAGAGAAGGAGACTCCAGTTAAACCAAGGTTTCATTGGAAAGGAACTCAATGTCAGGGTGAGCAAATGCAATGTTACAAACATCTATCCATCATCTATAAACACACACACACATATAGTTGGCCCTCTGTATCTGTTGGTTCTTCATTTGTGGATTCAAAAAATTGTGGATCAAAACTATTCAAGAAAAAATAATTGTGTCTTTACTAAATATGTAGAGACTGTTGGTTTTGGTCACTATTTGCTAAACAATATGGTACAACAGCTATTTATCTAGTGATTTTAAGTAATCTAGATATGATTTAAAGTCCATAGGAGGATTTGCAGAGGTTATATGCAAAATGCTATGCCATTTGATATTAGGGACTTGAGCACCCATAAATTTTGGTATCTGAGGGCAGTGCTAGATCCCCCACAGATCCAGAAGACCCAGGGATACAGAGGGATGACTGTATATACACACTTATTTATTTAGATTCTATATTTATGTATTTTATGTGTACGTGTATCTACGTGTATATCATAAAATCTGTACATACAAATTAACAATTAAACATGGATAGTTACATGCAGTCATGCATCGCTTCATGATGGGAATACATTCTGAGAAATTTGTCATTTTGATTACATCCTATAGTGTTCTTGCAAGAAGTAAGTGATTTTGTCATTGTGAAAACATCCTAGAGTGTACTTACAAAAAATCTAGATGGTATAGTCCACACACCTGGGCTATATGGTGTCACATGTTGCTCTGGGCTACAAACCTGCACATCATGTTACTATACTGAATACAGTAGGAAATTGTAATACAATGGTTTGTATATCTAAATATATCCACATATAGAAAAGGTAGAGTAAAAAAAGACATAAAATTTAAAAATTGTACAACTTACCATAAATGGAGCTTGCAGGATTGGAAGTAGTTCTGGGTGGGTCAGTGGGTAAGTGATGAGTTAATGTGAAGACCTAGGACATTTCCGTCCACCACTGTGGAGTTGACTTTATAAACACTGTAAATGTAGGCTACCTTAAATTTAGTTCAAAGTTTTTTCTTTCTTCAAAATTAAATTAACTGAGCTTACTGTATTGTTTTTACCTTATAAACTTTTAAACTTTTTAAAACTTTTTGACTTCTTTGTAATAATACTAAGCTTAAAAGGCAAACATGTTGTACAGCTATACAACAATATTTTTCTTTATTTTCTATTCTGTAAGCTTTTTTCTATTTTTAGAAATTTTATTTAATTTTTTAATTTTAAAATGTTTTATTAAAAGCTAAGACACAAACACACACATTAGCTTAGGCCTAGTTAGGGTTGAGATCATGAATATCACTGTCTTCCACCTCCACATCTTGTGCCACTGGAAGGTCTTTAGGGGAAATAACATGTACGTAGCTCTCATCTCCTATGACAATGATGCCTTTTTCTGGAATATATCCTGAAGGACCTGCCTGAGACTGTTTTATAGTTAACTTTTTTATATAATCAGAAGGTGTATACTCTAAAATAATTATTAATAGTATAATAAATATATAAACCACTAACACAGTTGCTTATTGTCACTATCAAGTATTATGGATGGTACATAAATATATGAGCTATACTTTTATATGACTGATAGTGTAGTAGATTTGTATACAACAACATCACCACAAACACATGAGTAATGTGTTGTACTGTGACATAATGATGGGTATGATGTCACTAGGTGATAGGAATTTTTCAGCTCCATTGTAATCTTATGGCACCACCACCCCATATGCAATCAAAATGTCATTATACAGTACACAACTATATTCAGTTCTAGGAACATATACCTTATATGCATGTAATCTGGTAGCAATGACAATCCATTAAAGATTACTGAAGAGGGATATGATTCAATGAGAGTCTTGTTTATGAAAAATTATCTGGCTGCAGTGCTTGGAAGGTAAGACAGTAAGAGCCAGATGAAAAAGATAAGAAAGTTGAGTTTTGCAAAACACACAGCTGAGTATGTTTTGGGGTGTTTTGAGTACCAGCATGAACTCACAGAATTTCAAGTGTGGAGAGAATAAAGGCAAGGATGACCTGAAGATGAATCTCTCATTATATTTAAAGAGCATTGAATTTGAGGAAAGCTATCAAGGACTTTTCAGCAACAGAATATTCAAACCCTTGTTCATTTTCACATCTTTTCTATCACCCTCTGTGCAGTATGGCATAATACATAATAATTTTATCTGTACTTTTTTTCCTGAAACAATGTCTCACTCTGTTACCCAGGCTGGAATGCAGTGGCATGATCATAGCTCACTGCAGCCTCCACCTTCTGGACTCAAGGGATCTTCCTGCCTCAGCCTCCCAAGTTGCTGAGACCACAGGTGCCTGGCTAGTTTTTAATTTTTTTTAGAGATGGGGTCTTGCTATGTTGCCCAGGCTGGCCTAGTTGTACTTTTGTAGTATAAAGTTCTCATCATTTAGTCCCCAATTGTAAGTGAGAACACGTGTTACTTGTTTTTCTCTTCCTGTGTTATTTTGCTAAGGATAATGGCCTCCAGCTCCATCCAAGTCCCTGCAAATGCATTAAGTCACTCATTGACAAGGGAACATTACAATAACCCATAAATATCACCGATTTCTTGATCTTACAAGCTTCCTTTTTTTTTAATTCAGGGAAAATTAAGACCATTCAATTCTTATTCTGCCACTTCTATTTTATTTATTTCTCTGCACTCATCTCAACTTAATTATTTAGTCTAATCCTTTAGCACTCGAAATTAGTAAAGGTTTTCAAATTGCCAACAAACATATAAACACAGTTGGAAAGGTTCTTAGAAGGCATCACAAACATGGAGAGGCAACTGCCTCATAGTTTCATAGTTTCCTATTTCTATTCATTTCCGTCTATAATATGTGAATTGAATCTCTACAAGAAAAGAAATTAACCATTTCCGAATAAAGTGGAAAAAAACACTTCGTGATGGTTAGCTGAATTCGTGAGATTTGCTTGGGTTCATGCAAACACAAACTTGTTCTATGGAGGAAGTGTGCTATAAATCTCCAGTTTATAAACCTATATTAGTAACAAAGACATCATACTCAAGTTGTTACTAGAGGATCTACTATTGTAGCACTTGATCCATTTATAAAGCCACGTTGAAGAGCAAGAAACATGTAAAATGCTTTTATTTTTTTCTGCTCTAATTATTCTAGTATGTCATGAACAGTTGACAAAATTTTCTAGTGTGCTTTTCAATAATATATACAAATATCTTAAGGAATTTATTAGATACTAATGACTTGAGTCATTAAAAAGTTAGGACAATTGTAATTGCAAAAAACTTTAAACATACACTAACATATACTGACATCTAGCCTGCATGATTATGTGACTTTAAATAAAAAGAGAATATATTACAGTATGAGATCTAAACACTTCCTTTTAATGTTTTTGTCAGTGAATCTATGACTTGCTTATTTCTCAGGCTGTAGATAATGGGATTTAAGAAAGGAATGATGACAGTGTAAAATAGAGACTCCACCATATCTTGATCATCTGCTTGTGGAGATGCAGGGCCCACATACATGAAGAGAAGGGGGCCATAGTATAAACAGACAGAGAAGAGATGGGCTCCACAGGTGGAAAAGGCTTTCCTTATGCCTTTGACTGACTTTTTTTTTAAGATTGTAAAGAGGACAAATGCATAAGAGACAAGAACAGTCAAAATAGTGAATACCTGTATTGAACCAGACAAAATAAAAAGCATTAAAAAATTAATAGAAGGGTCAGTACAGGAAATCATTAACAATGGGATAATGTCACAGTAAAAGTGATGTATTATGTTAGAATTACAGAAGGTTAATCTGAATAAAATGCCTTCATGAATTAAGGCATGAAGGAAGCCACCTACAAATGACAAGACTAATAGCCGGATGCACAGTCCATTGGTCATAATCACTGGATAAAGTAAAGGTTTGCATATGGCTACATAGCGATCATACGCCATTGTTGCCAAGAGAAAACATTCTGTGGTTGCACTGATTACAAAGGAAAAAAATTGTATCTTGCATTCAGAGAGAGAAATCATCATACTCTTAATGAAGAAGCTGATCAGCATCTTAGGGGTCACTGAGGATGATAACCAAGCATCCGCAAAGGCTAAACTCCCAAGGAATAAGTACATTGGAATGTGAAGGTGTGAGTCTTTCCAGATGACAGCAATCAGACCAAGATTTCCCATGACGGTGATGAGATATATTATCAAGAATGCCAGGAACAGGGGTATTTTCCACTCTGATTGATAGGTAAGTCCTGTGAGAAGAAACTCTGTCAGCAATGTTGCATTTTCCTCGTCCATGTCCTCATTGGATGTACCCTGAGTGAACTGAAATAAACATAAGAAGAATATTCAATAAGGATTTATAAAGTGAATACTAGAGGAGAGGAGTTAAAATAAAATCATACGCTCATCAGAATGTCCTCTTTGTGTATTTATTACACTGTGCTGATGAAAACCATAGTAGGGGAATTGAAGAGATGGAAAAATGCAATTATTTGAGTTTATAGAATGTGCATGAATAAACATATTTAAGCAAAAAGAGAGGCATTCTATGGATGTGATTAATTTATGTGGACACTGGAGTACGGTACAAAATTTCTGTGTCTGAGACATGGATACAAGGTCAAAGGAAAAGATCTTTGTAAGGTCAGAAACACAAAATGAGTTAAAAGCCATGTGAAGGACTTTGAACTGTATTCTTCAGGAAATAGTCATGAATTTAAAATTTTAAGACAGATGGTGGCATGTAAGACGTATTTTAAGTTAAATAATTGATGTTATAGAAAATAGGCTGCAAGGAAGGGAACCTGCAGTCAGAGATACTAATCAGGAAACTGTTTCTGTTGCAAAGGAATCCCAAGCCAGATTACATATCAGAATTGTCTGGGGGAACTTTCTTACCCAAATTTTGAATATGAGGGATTACTATTAAATTCTGTAGTTCAAGAATGAAGTCTAGGAATATATATTTTTAAGAAAATGCTGTTCATGTGATTCAAATGAATGCAAAGTACCTACTTCATGTGTGATAAGGAAGTGATGAGGAAGACAAAGAAATAGATTGAAAAGAATTCAGAATGTAGAGTCACCAGGGCTCCATGACATATTAGATGGGAAGAGGGTAGTCACTGAAATTAAGAGGAGTCATTTGGTGATTCAAAATGAGATTGAGAACTCAGGTTCGTTGGCAGATATGGGGAAGGGGCATTCTCTGAACATCCAGGTGAGATGTACTTAGAGATGTGACTCTACTAGAACTTAATAAAAATAATGATATGAGAGGCACTGGGGGTAGTTTAAGGCATAGTTATAGATGTCCTATGCATTGGAGAGTGTATCAAACATAAAAGAGGAACAGAGAGGCAATACAATTAAAATTATATTAAACAGGTTATAAAGTGTATCCACTTTACAGGTCATTTATTAGATGGCCAGCCCCTGGTCCTCTTTTCTACCACATTAATCTTGGTGGCCGAGAGAGAATACTACCCATTCTAGAGTTAGAAACTTACTTTTCCGTCCTTCTTGCACCTAGAATGAGGCTACTTGACTAGGTTTGGCCAGCCAAACCCACCAACATAGATTTGGAATTTGGAAGGTGGAAAACAAAGGAACAGTGATCAAAGAGAACTTTTGATGCAAAAGCAGCCACAGCAGCAATATCAAGACCCTTACAAAAGCATCCACACACAACAATGGAACTGACAGTGTGAGCTGTGACATTTGAAATTTCAACCATGACAGCAGGAGCTTTTGTTGAGCTAGTGTTGGGACATGATTTGGGCTGTTGACTAGCTGTCTTACTTCATTCTGTTCCTGCCCATTTTTACAGCTCATTCTTCCAACTTCCCTGGCATTTCTATTTTAGATAGCTTTCCATTCAATAAACTCATTGCCCAATGCAACCAAGAGTCCTGGCTCAAACAAAGAGACAAGGGTGATGTCAGAAAAAAATATTGAGCAGAGTGATCAAAGAAGCAGGAGGGAAACTGGAGAGCTGAATGTTGTAGACATAAAGAGAGGAAATATACTCAAGAAGGACAAAGTACAGGGCAAAATGCCAAAAGAAATGCTCTGGTTGGACTAAATATGAAGAGAGATCACTGATTGTGGAAATTAGAGATTTTTAGTGGCTTCAGTGAGAGCAGTTTGCATTTGCTGATAGAATTAAAGCCAGAAAAAAAATAAGAAGTGAATGGGAAACAAATGGCACAACAGTGAGGTGAATGAACTACAGCACTCCAAGTAACGCAAACAACATTTGCCATTTGCCTACTGTTGGAGAAATGTAAATAAGTTAGTCCAACCATTGTTGAAGACATAGTGGTGATTCCTCAAAAACCTAAAGACAGAAATACCATTTGACCTAACAATCCCATTACTGGGTACATACCCAAAGGAATATAAATTATTCTACTATAAAGATACATGCATATGTATGTTCACTGCAGCATTGTTCACAATATCAAAGACATGGAATCAATGATGGAATCCAGCCCATCAATGATAGACTGGATAAAGAAAATATGATACATATACATGATGGAATACTATGCAGCCATGAAAAAGAAGGAGATCATGTCCTTTGCAGTGACATGGATGGAAATGGAGGCCATTATCCTTAGTAAACTAACACAGGAACCAAAAACCAAATACTGCATATTCTCACATATAAGTGGGAGCTAATTTGTGAGAACACATGGACACATAGAGGGGAACAACACACACTGTGGCCTGTTGGAGGGTGGAGGGTTAGAAGAGGGAGAGGATCTGGAAAAATATAATAACTAATGGGTACTAGGCTTAATACCTGGGCAATGAAATAATCTCTACAACAAACCCAAATGACACAAATTTACCTATGTAACAAACCTGTACATGTACCCCTGAACTTAAAAATAGACGTTTTCTGTAAGCCTTTTTAATAAAAGTTTTCAAAAGTAAGGAGAAGAAAGGAAGGCAGGGAGAGGAGGAAAGGAAGCAGAGAAGTAGAAAAGAAAATCTGGGTAGTGAAAAGAAAATAAAAGAGAGAACAGTAAAGAACAAAAAAGGCATATATGAATGAATGTAGAAAAGAGAAGCAGAAAAGATACCAGAAAGCTGAGTGTTGGAAAGCCAAATAATAGGAAGAGAGGAAGTATCAGAGAAAGACAGAGGATTGGGGGTAAATAGATGTTTTAACCCTAAAGTTCATTAAAAGATGTGAATTAGATGTGAATTCTAGGAAACTTTTCTTTACTGTTACTCAAAATTCGAACTTTAGTTTCCTATGGACTTTTTGTATGAAAACAAGATCCAATTTTAAATTTTACTTACAAACTTTGTGTTGCTCATAGATACACTAGCACTGTCTAAAAGTTCTTTCCATATATAAGTTACTTTGTCTTTGTTATTCTAGTGGTTAGAACTGACTTTAGGAATTCTGCTGCCTTTACTTGAGATCTCTTTCTTCTCCAACAATTATTTTGTAGCAAGATAATATTGAGCCAAGAGTGCAACCTGAAACAGGTTATATACATAGCCAACAACAATAATTTCAGATGTATTTTAATTTGGAATTAATTAAATTAAATTGGGCTCCGTTCACGCAATCTCAGTAGAAAAATAATTGAAAATCTCAGATTCCATTTGTGTGTGTATACTTTTTAAGTCATAAATGTGGAAAAAGCGTTGGAGGGACATTTTTCTGCATTTATATGTATTTTCTGCATATATATAAATATAAATAATGAAATTATTTTCAAAAGTGGGTAAAAAGCTAAGTATTTAAGTGACACCTTAAAAGTTTTAATCATAATATGTATTTAATTAAACAATAGATTATTTTATCAGAATCAACAAAACGATATCTTGCATAGTGATCATTATAATTGATTCTTTAAACTCAGTTTTAAGTTGTTCTGGTTCACCAAAACTTACCTTATAAAGTCACTATAGTGAGGTTAACAAGGTAATAAAAAACCATTGAAGGGAGCAAATCAGTATTACAGCTATTTTGCTTGTTCAGGCTTTATTATTATTTTTATTTTCTAACTACTAGAGTAGTAGGGAACAGACTTTAATTGTAAAAATAATGTATGCAGATAATTCACTAATACTTTCCGTATCTGCCTATTCTAACATCTTGTAAACCTAATCTTAATTATCAAATTTTAAACTTTCTACCCAAAGAATAATAAATACTATAGAAAACATTTTACTCTTACCCATACCTTGGAAGAAATTGTGGAGATCCTTTAAAAGTGTTAGGTTTTCTAAAGTAGAAATAAACACAATTATAGCACTAAAATGACAAAAACATAGGTAGCAATCCTGGCACATTGATTCATTTCAGAGGCTTCATTTCCTAAGTTGAAGAAACATGTGTATAAATTTTCCTTGAACACCAGAGTCAACTAATTGTACAACTGTGCACTTTTGCCAAAACAGGAAAAAGTGGAGAACCGAAAATTGCCCCAAGAGAGCTTGAGGATCCCCTTAAGGACAAAGTTAGTGGTTCTACTGGGCATTGTAGGGTTGGACATGTATGAAAAGTTCAAATTATTCCACAGGGGATTACAAACTTCAGAATCATAAACATCAAGTTATTGTAGACAGTTCTAGTTTTAAGAATTGAAATTATACTTTATGCCATTATTATTATTATTATTATTATTATTTTTTTACCACAGATGACGCTACTGACATATTTGCATGAACTTTGGTTTACTTACATAATTTGATGGTCTGAGTTCTTTGGTTAGTATGGTCTCATCTGAGTTAATGAAAACATGATTTTAATAAAACCAAAGAGCTAAATTCCTTTCAGAGGCAAACACGAAGT
This sequence comes from Theropithecus gelada, assembly GCF_003255815.1. Classification (NCBI taxonomy): domain Eukaryota; kingdom Metazoa; phylum Chordata; class Mammalia; order Primates; family Cercopithecidae; genus Theropithecus; species Theropithecus gelada. The sequence continues at coordinate 18,405,339 of NC_037669.1, read as the reverse complement.
TGTCCTCTTCATGCAAACTGTAGCTCAAATTCCAGACATATACCTAGCTCCCCAAATTTAATATAAAGTCTGAGGAGAAATTTTTCTAGGCAAAAGTTAGGGGGAGGCGCAAAGAAAATAAAAGGCAAAGGACCTCTGTGGAGGGGGCGTAGATCTGTGCTTCCCAAATTTCAAGGCCTATGAATTTCCTGGAGACATTGTTAAAATGCAGATTCTGTTTCAGTAGTTCTGAGGTGGGGCTCATGAGTCATCCTGTTTAGGCCTGCGCGGTGACTCACGCCTGTAATCCCAGCACTTTTATTTGAGGCCGTATGAGACTAGCCTGGCCAACATGGTGAAACTCCTGTCTTTACTAAAAATACCAAAAAAAAAAAAGTCGGGGCATGGTGGCTCAGTCTGTAATTCCAGCACTTTGGGAGGCCAAGGCGGGCGGATCACCTGAGGTCAGGAACTCGAGACAAGCTTGACCAACATGGGGAAACCCCGTCTCTACTAAAAATGCAAAAAAGTAGCCAGGCCCACTGGTGACGCATGCCTATAATCCCAGCTACTCGGGAGGCTGAGGCAGGAGAATCAATTGAACCCGGGAGGCGGAGGTTGTGGTGAGCCGAGACTGCGCCATTGCACTCCAGCCTGGGCAACCAGAGTGAAACTCTGTCTCAATAAATAAATAAATAAATAAATAAATAAATAAATAAATAAAATAACTGGGTGTGATGATCCATGCCTGTAATTCCAGCTACTTGAGAGGGTGAGACACAAGAATTGCTTGAATCCAGGAGGCGGAGGTTGCAGTGAGCCCAGACGGCCTGGGCTGCAGAGTGAGACCCTGTCTCAAAAAAAGAAAAACTAAAGAAAAAAAAAACAGTCTTCCTGTCTAGCAGAGTATGCCTGTGGACACTTGCCTTCCACACAACCTTCATCATTGAAGGGCCTAGATGATAAGAGAACCTAGATCCCTGGATAAACAAAAAATGGCAAATGTGACTGGCAACCAAAGAGAGAAGCAGGAAGGAGCCACATGTGGCCAAAGAAGCAGTATGAGTGAGATTACACAGGATTTGGAAACTAGGTCACAGACTCTGTTCTTTAATCCCAATTTGGAAGAAAACTATTGAGAGATTGTGATTGTGGTATTAATATGTTCAGATTTTGGTTTTGAGAATTAACATAGAAACGTCTCAATGAGCATTTGTTCAGGAAAGTAAAAATGTCCTTATTTTTGGCATTTAGATTTGATATCTGAATAGTGATAAATAACTACCTACACATCAACTTTTTTAAAACTTTAATCTCCACTAGCAAGATGGGAGAAAGCAAAGGGCATATCTTTTGGCAGATTTATTAATCAATTATCTGACTTTCTTAGAACTTTTCTAGTGAAAAAGAAATATACAGAAGAAAATTGCATATATAAAAGCAAAGTGACTGTGAATGCGCTGCAGAAAGGTGACGTCAACAATATAATGTGCCAAATTAGCCTTTCACCCAACCAAAACTTGACTTAAATTGACTACCCCTTTAAATTTTATGTAATTATCTTCTAACTTGTTGCCTAGTTTTTTACTACCAAAGGTCTGCATCATTGTTTTCAGTATAAATAATCTTTTCAATTCTGTTTACTTAAATATGTAGCTCATAGCATCACACTGAAGTTTTAATTTGCATTTCCATGATGACTAATGATCCAGCATGTATTTATGACCTTATTTGACATATCTGTATTATTTTTGGTGAAGTTTCTTCTGTTAAAATATTTTGCTTATTTGATAAAATTGGGTTATTAGGTTTCTTTTCATTGATTTTGAGAGCTTGGTATATATTCCGGATACAATTCTTTTGTCAGATATATGAGTTGCAAATATTCGGGACCTTGATCCTCTTTCTTTTCCACAAGATATTCCACTGATGATATACTGATAACATTGTGCTGATTATTCTGATGACATGCTGATTGTCCTATTAAGCAAGAAGTAGCAACTACTCAAGACTTGTTGGTAACACATTTGCATGCCAGAGAATCGGAAATACATTTCACAACTATTCTGGGGCTTTCTATTTCAGTGAAATTTCAAGGGGTCCAGTGGTGTGGGGCATGTTGAGCTATCCCTTTTAAAGTGAATGAAAAGTTCTTCCATTGAACCTATCCTGCAGGCTAGAAAGAGGCATAAAGCCTTAATAGGTTCTTTGAATTTTGGAGACAATGTGTTCCTAATTGAAGTGTGTTACTCTGGCCCATTTAACCAATAACCCAACAAGCTGCTGGTTTTGATTGAAGCTCAGAACACAAGAAGGTTCTGCAACAGGTCTAGGGTGCTATGCAAACTACCTAGAAGGATAAAGGGGGATATCATGATGCTACCATTATCTATTGCCCTCAAATAAGTGTCTTGTAGAAGGTACTTTATTAGATAAAGTAAATATCATACAATTGTAGCAAGTGCACATCTTATAGATGAACTTTTTAAAAAATTTAAAATAATTTTGTGGGTACATAATAGGTGGTATATATTTATGATGTACATGAGATATTTTAATAGAGGTATACAATTCATAATAATCAGATCAGGGTAAATGGGTTATCAATTGCCTCAAGCATTTATTCTTTGTGTTACAAACAATCCAATTATACTTTTTGTTATTTTTAAATGTACAATAAGTTATTGTTGACTGTAGTCACAATGTTGTGCTATCAAATACTACATCTTATTCATTCCACTTTACTGTATTTTTGTACCCATTAACCATAACCACTCCTTCCTGCCTACTATCCTTACCAAACTCTGGTAACCTTTCTTCTACTCTATCTCCATGAATTCAATGTTTTGATTTTTAGCTCCCACAAATAAGTGAGAACATGCAAAGTTTGTCTTTCTGTGCCTGACTTATTTTACTTAGCATAATGACCTCCAGTTTCACCCATGTTGTTGCAAATGAAAGGAGCATACTTTTTAATGGCTGATTGGTACTCCATTGTGTGTATGTAGCACATTTGCTTTATCCATTGTCTGTCGATGGACACTTAGGTTGCAAATTTTGGCTATTGTGAACAGTGCTGCAGTAAACATGGGAGTGCAGATATCTCTTCTATACACTGGTTTTCTTTTCTTTCTTTCTTTCTTTCCTTTCTTTTTCTTTCTTTCTTTCTTTCTTTCTTTCTTTCTTTCTTTCTTTCTTTCTTTCTCTTTCTTTCTTTCTTTCTTTCTCTTTCTTTCTTTCTTTCTCTTTCTTTCTTTCTTTCTTTCTTTCTTTTTTTCTTTCTTTCTTTCTTTTCTTTTCTTTTCTTTTTTCTTTTTTTTTTTTTTTTTTGGCTATATAGCTAGCAGTGGGATTGCTGGGTCATATGGTAGTTCTATTTTTAGTTTCTTGAGGAACCTCTAAGCTGTCTCACAGTGCTTGTACTAATATACATTCCCAACAACAGTATATGATGGTTTCCTTTTCTACACACCCTAACCAGCATTTCTTACTGCCTATCTTTTGGATATAAGCCTTTTTAAGTAGGGTAAGATGTTATCTCATTGTAGTTTTGATTTGCATTTCTCTGATGATCATTGATATTGATCATCTTTTCATATACCTGTTAGTGATTGTATGTCTTCTTTTGAGAAATGTCTATCATATCTTTTGCCAATTTGTAATTAGGTTATTCGATTTTTTTTCCTATTAGTTGTTTGTGTTTCTTATGTATTCTGATTATTAATACATTTTCAGATGGGTAGTTTGCAAATATTTTCTCCCATTCTGTGGGTTGTCTCTTCATTTTGTTGATTGTGTGCAGTGCAGAAGCTTTCTAACTTCATATGATTCTACTTGTCCATTTTTGCTTTGATTGCCTCTGCTTTTGGGGTATTACTCAAGAACTCTTTGCCCAGACCAATGTGCTGCCCAATGTTTTCTTGTAGTAGTTTCATAGTTTCAAGTATTCTAGTTCAGTCTTCCGTCCATTTTGATTTTTGTATATGGTGAGAGACAGGGATCTAGTTTCAATCTTCTGCATATGAATATCCAGTTTTCCCAGCACCATTTATTGATGTGTTTGGCATCTTTGTTGAAAATGAGTTCACTGAATGTAGATCTGTGAATTTGTTTCTGGGTTCTCTAGTCTGTTCCATTGGTCTATGTGGGTATTTTTATGCTAGCACCATACTGTTTTGGTTATTATAGTTCTGTAGTATAATTTGAAGTCAGTTACTGTGATTCTTCCAGTTTTGTTCTTTCTACTCAGGATAGCTTTGTATATTCTGAGTCTTTTGTGGTTCCATTGAAATATTAGGATTGATTTTTTCTATTCCTGTGAAGAATGTCATTGGTATCTTGATAGGCATTGCATCAAAGTTGTAGATTGCTTTAGGTAGTATAAACAATTTTAACAATATTGATTCTTCCAATCCATGAACATGGAATATATTTCAATTTTTTGGTGTAATCTTCAATTTCTTTCATCAGTGTTTTATAGTTTTCGTTACAGAGATCGTTCACTTTTTTGGTGAAATTAATTCCTAGGTATTAAATTTTATGTGTGGCTATTATAAATGGAATTAATTTTTTCATTTCTTTTTCAGATTGATCACTGTTGGTATATAGAAATGCTACTGATTTTTGTATGCTGATTTTGTACCCTGCAACTTTATTGAATTTGTTGACCAGTTCTCATAGTTTTTTGGTGGAGTCTTTAGGTTCATCCAAATATAAGATCATATCTGCAAACAAGAATAATTTGACTTCTTCCTTTCCAATTTGGATACCCTTTATTTCTTTCTCTTGTCTGATTGCTCTAGCTAGGACTTCTAGTACTATGTTGACTAAAAGTGGTAAAAGTGGATATCCCTGTCATTTTACAGATATTACAAAAAGGGTTTTAGTTATTCTCCATTTAGTATGATACTAGCTGTGGGTCTTTCATCTATGGCTTTTATTATATTGAGGTATGTTTCTTCTATAACCAGTTTTTTGAGAGTTTTTTTCATAAAGGAGTATTGAATTTTATCAATTTTTTTTTCTGCATCAATTCAAATGATCATATGGGCTTTGTCTTTTATTCTGTTGATATGATGTATCACATCAATTGATATGCATATGCCCAACCATCCTTACATCCCTGGGATAAATCCAATTTGGTCATGATGAATGATCTTTTTAATGTGATGTTGAATTTGGTTTGCTACTATTTTGTGGATTTTTACATGAATGTTCATCAGGAATATTGGCCTGTAGTCTTCTTTTTTGGATGTCTTTGTCTGGCTTTGGTAGCAAAGTAATACTGGCCTTGTAGAATGAGGTTGGAAGTATTCCTACCAGCTCTATTTTTGGGGATAGTTTTAGGAGGATTGATGTTAAGTTCTTCTTTAGATATTTGGTAAAATTCAGGAATGAAGCCACTGGGTCCAGGGATTTTCTTTGCTTGGAGACTTCTTATTACAGCTTTAATCTCCTTACTTGTTATTGGTCTTTTCAGGTTTTGGATTTCTGCATGGTTCAATCTTGGTAGGTTGTTTGTATCTAGGATTTTATCCATTTCTTATAAATTTTCAAATTTATTTATATATGCTTACTCATAGTAGTCCCTAATAATCATTTGCATTCCTGTGGTATCAGTTGTAATGTCTCCTTTTTTCATCTCTGATTTTATTTATTTGGGTTTTCTGTCTTTTTTTCTTAGGTAGTCTGGCCAATGGTTTGTCAATTTTGTTTATCCTTCCAAAAAACCAACTTTTCATTTCCTTGATTTTTGCATTGTTTTCCTTTTTTCTGTTTCATTTATTTCTGCTCTAATTTTTATTGTTTATTTCCTTCTACTAATTTTGGATTTGGTTTGCTCTTGCTTTTCTAATTCTTTAGGATGCATTTTTAGGTTGTTTATTAGAAGTTTATCTATGTTTTTGTAGGTAGGCACTTATGACTATAAACTTTCTGAGTACCAATTTTGCTTCATCCCATAGGTTTTGGTATGTTGTGTTTTCATTTTTACTTGTTTCAAGAAAATTTTCAATTTTCTTCATTGACTTACTGGTCATTCATATACATATTGTTTAATTTCAATGTGTTTGTATAGTTTCCAAAGTTCCTCTTGTTATTGACTTCTACTTTTATTCCATTACATTAAGAGATGATACTTGATATTATTTCTTTTTTAAAAAATTCTTTGAGACTTGTTTTTTGCCATAACATATAGTTTATCCTTGAGAGTGATCCATGTGCTTAGGAGAATAATGTGTATTCTGCAACTGTTGGATGAAATGTTCTGTACATACCTGTTAGGTCCATTTGTTCTATAGTGCAAATCACATTTAATGTTTCTTTGTTAATTTTCTGTCTGAAAGATCTGTCCAATGCTGAAAGTGCAATGTTGAAGTCTCCAGCTATGGTTGTATTGGGGTCTATCTCTCCCTTCAGCTCTAGTAATATTTGCTTTATATATCTGGGTGCTCTAGTGTTGACTGCATATGTATTTACAGTAATTATATCTTCTTGCTGAGTTGACATCTTTATCATTACATAATAACTTTCTTAGTACCCTTTTACACTTTTTGCCTTAAAATCTATGTTGCCTGATGTAAGTATAGCTATTCCTCCTTTTTTGTTTCCATTTGCATGCAGTGTCTTTTTCCATCCCATTATTTTCAGTCTATGTGTGTCTTTATAGGTGAAGTGTGTTCCCTGTAAGCAACAGATCATTGGGTCTTTTAAAAAAAAATCTATTCAGCCACTATATATCCTTTGATTGGAGAGGTTAGTCTATTTATATTCAATGTTATTTTTCATAAGTAAGGTCTTAATCTTGCCATTTTGTTATTTGTTTTCTGTTTTTTTTGTTTTTTTTTTTTTTTTTGGGTGGTCTTCTCTTCTTTTCTTCCTTCTTGTTTTCCACTTAGTAAAGGTGAATTTTCTTTGGTGGCATGTTTTAATTTCTTGATTTTTATTTTTTTGTGTATCTTGTATAGGTTTTGTGACTTGAGGTTGCCATGAAGCTTGCCAATACTATCTTATAACCCATTACTTTAAACTAATGATAAATTAACACTGATCGCATAGGCAAACAAATAAATCATCAAAGATAAACAAATACAATTCTACACTTTAACTTCATATCTCCACTTTTCAACTTTTTGTTTTTTCTATTTATATCTTATTATACTGTCTATGTCTTGAAAAGTTGTAGTTATGATTATTAATCACTTCATATTTAGTCTTTCTATTCAAGATGTGAGTAGTTTATATGCTACAATTACAGTGCTGTTCTATGTTTCTCTGTGTACTTACTATTACCAGTGAGTCTTGTATCTTCACATGATTTCTTATTGCTCATTAGTGTTCTTTTCTGTCAGATTGAAGAACTCCCTTTAGCATTTATTATAGGACAGGTCTGATGTTGGTGAACTCCCTCAACTTTTATTTGTCTGAGAAAATCTTTATTTCTCCTTCATGTTTGAAGGATATCTTCATTTTTTACATTATTCTAAGATAAAAGTTTTTTCTTCGGCACTTCAAATATGTCATGCCACTCTCTCCTGGCCTGTAAGGTTTCTACTGAAAAAGTCTGCTGCAGGACATATTGGAGCTGCACTGTATGTTATTTGTTTCTTTTTGCTGCTTTTAGAATTTTTTCTTTCTTCTTGACCTTAGGGAGTTTGATTGTTAAATGTCTTTAGGTAGGCTTCTTTAGGTTAAATCTATTTGGTGTTCTATAACCTTCTTGTACTTGGATATTGATATCTTTCTGTGGGTTTGAGAAGTTCTCTGTTATTATCCCTTTGAATAAACTTTCTACCCCCATCTCTCTTTTTACCTACTCCTTAAGGCCAATACCTCTTAGATTTGCTCTTTTAAGGCTGTTTTCTAGATCTTTTAGGCATGCTTCATTCTTTTGTATTTTTTTTTTTCATTTCATCTTCTCTGACCATGTATTTTCAAATATCCTGTCTTCAAGCTCAGTAATACTTTCTTATGCTCGATCAGTTCTGCTATTAAGAGATTCTGATGTAATCTTTATTATTTCAGTTGCATTTTTCAGCTCCAGAATTTCTGCTTGATTCTTTTAAATTATTTCAATCTCTTTGTTAAATTTATCTGACAGAATTCTGAGTCCTTTTTTTGAGAGTTTTCTTGAAAATCATAGCGTTTCCTTAAAGCAGGTATTTTGAATTCACTGTTTGAAAGGTCACATATCTCTGGTTCTCCTGGATGGACTCCCAGTGCCTTACTTAGTTTATTTGGTAGGTCATGTTTTTCTGGATTGTCTTGAAGCTTGTGCATGTCTTTCAATGTCTGGTATTTATTATTGTCTTTGCAGTCTGGGCTTATTTGCACCCATCCTTCTTGGGAAGACTTTATGGGTATTTGAAGGAACTTGGGTGTTTTAATCTAAGTTTTTGGTCACTATGGCCATATCTGTATTAGGAGGCAATCCAAGCAAAGTAACACTGTGATTGTCACAGAGTCAAAGAGGTAACACCTTAGTGGTCTTGGATAAGATCTGGAAGAATTCCCTGGATTATCTGGTGGAGACTCTTGTTCTCTTCCCTTACTTTCTCCCAAACAAATGATGTCTCTGTCACTGTGCTGAGCTGCCTGAAGCTGAGGTTTGGGTGACATACACCACTGGGTCTGTGCAGGGTTAGACCTGAAGCCAGCACAGCACTGGGTCATACCCAAGGCCCATGGTAACCACTACCTGTCTACTGCCTATGTTCACTCAAGACCAGTGAGCAGGTGGGCTTTGCAGTGAGCAGGTGGCAAAGCCCTCCAGTATTCTTTCCTTTTCTTCAGAGCAGCAAGTTTCCCTCATCCACAGGTGGATTCACAGATGCTGTCTGGGAGCCAGGACCTAGAGTCAGAAACCTTAAGAATTTACCTGGTTCTCTGTTCTTCTGTGGCTGAGCTTGCACCCAAGCCACAAGACAAAGTCTTTCTCACTATTGTCTCTCCTTTTACAATCAGAGGGGTCTCTCCTCATGGCTACTAGTGCCCCAGTCCCATGATGAGTACTGCCTGGCTACTGCTAGTGTTCAATCCAAACTGAAAGGCTCATTAGTCAGCTTGTGGTGAATGCTCCCAAGTCTGGGACTCTCCTTCAGGGCAGTGGGTATCCATCTGGCCGATAAAGGACCAGAAATGCCATCCAAGAGTCAAAGTCTAGACTCAGAGACCACAAGATCCTGCTTAGTACTCTATCCCGCTGTGGCCGAACGGGTACCTAAGTTGCAAGACAAAGTCCACTTTATTCTTCCTTTTTTTTCTCAAGCAGAAGGAGTGTCCCACTGTAGCCACCACAGCTGTGAATGTAATGGATCACACCTGAAACCAGCTCATCTGTGAGTCTTACCCAAGGCCCATGGTGAGTACTGCCTGGGTACCACTGATGACTATTCAGGGCTCAAGAGCACTTTAGATAGCAAGGGAAGAATTCTGCCAGGACTGGGTTCTTCCCTTCAAGGCAGCGGGTTCCTTACCGGCCCAGGGTGTATCTAGAAATGTCATCCAGGAGCTGGGGCCTGGAATTGGGGCCTCCTGGTGCCCCATCCTACTCTGATTGAGCTGGTATCTAAGTTGCAGATCAAAGTCCTGTTTACTTTTTCCTTTCTGCTCCTCAAGTGGAAGGAAGGAGTCATTCCTGGATTTGCAGTCATTCCTTGATCTGCAAGATCTGCAAGAATGTGCAACCTGGGGTTGGGGGAGGAGTGCCACAAGCACTTGCTTGGTCACCCCAGCTGGCGTCTCCCTAGGTTGCATGCCCCTCAGGTCCATTGGCTCTTAGCCTAACACAGCAGTAGGACTTGGCCAGAAATTATGGTCCTTGTGGCCTAGACTGCCTCTCAAGTTTATTTAAGCTAACAGAGCACTTTAGACTGTAGTGTCGAGGCTTGCCAGAACTCAGGTACCAACTGTTGGGATGAGCAATTCCCTGCTGGCTATGACTGGTCTAAATGTTTCCTCTGTGGGCACTGAGTTCTGCCTGGTGTTGCTTTGCCCTCTGACAGGCCAGCACAGAGTTCCAATGAAAAGTCCCACAATCAGTGTTCTCTCCCTCCCCTAAGCACATGTATCCTCTCTCCTTGTATGTGAGGGGTGATATCAGCAATTCAAAACTGCGTTTTCTACCCTCCTTAGCGTGTCTTTCAATGATATGAAGTTGTAACCAGATACTATGATTACTCACCAGAATTTTGGTTCTTATGAAGGTGCTTTTTTGTTTTGTTTTGTTTTTGCTTTTTTTGAGATGGAGTCTCGCTCTGTCGCCCAGGATGGAGTGCAGTGGTGCGATCTCGGCTCACTGCCAGCTCTGCCTCCCGGGTTCACACCATTCTCCTGCCTCAGCCTCCCAAGTAGCTGGAACTACAGGTGCCTACCACCATGCCCGGCTAATTTTTTTTTTGTATCTTTATTAGAGATGGAATTTCGCCGTGTTAGCTAGGATGGTCTCGACCTCCTGACCTCATAATCCGCCTACTCGGCCTCCCAAAGTGCTGGGATTACAGGCGTGACCCACTGCGCCCAGCCTGAAGATGTCTTTTTAAAGTGGATAGTTGTTCAATTTGGTGTTCCTTTTGAGAGAATGATCACTGGAAGCTTCTATTCAGTCATCTTGCTTCACCTCCTCCATAGGTGAAATGTTTTGAGAAAATTCTTCCAAAGCTTGATTGCAGCTATACAATTTTTTTTGTGATAAACATAGATCCCTCTTGTTAACCTTACTGAAATGAGACAATAGAGTTTTGATTGGCTATCATCAGTCAATAGTAATTCCCAAGAAAAAGTATTTTTAAAATACCACAATACTTCATCCTTTGCAACAGATGTCCTATTGAATTTTACATCTAACTGTCAAAATAGTGAGGAAAGGAAAAAGCAGAGGCTGGAAATTCCAAATTCCCAGGCTTAGAACAATGCTGTTATTCTAGTTTTTATTGCTGTTTGCATTTACCTAAATTCTAATAATATTGTTTCTTTGAGCACAGTATAGGATAATTTTGTCAGCAGTCTCATGAACAGTAGAAGATATTATAAGATGATAAGTAAATAAATATATATAGAGACACAGAGAGAATAAATATATATATATAATATAAACATATATATAGAAAACTATGAATACTTAAATATCAAGATTAAGTAAAAAATACATCTTCATATAATAGAGAGGATTTCTATTGCTATTAGTAGTTCCATGGGGTGCTTTCAACCCAACATGAGCGGTGTTATAGGCAATTGAATGAAATTTCAATGTGATATTATTCTTTATATCTAAATACTCATTAAATAATACATACATATTTCTTTAATTTCTTTTTTAAAAATTCAGAAGAATGTCTTGTCCAAAATGGGGAGGGGGTTTCCCAAGTACATAATTTACCTATTTTCTAATATTCCACTAAATACAAAAATAATGCACTAAAAGGAATAAATCTATAACAGAAATGAGAATGAGATTATATCAGTGGACTAGCAATTTTGGTGCATTTCTTGAGGGCATAAAGTAGTTGGGATTATATCTGAAGGACATACCAGAGCAGATACATTTTTTAACTAGAAATGTACAGGACAAGGCTCCAGAGAAAGTCTGGGCTCTTCAGAGCTCCCAATTGCCTGTTCCATTCCTCCAACCGCCACCCCACCTAAAATAAGACTTGAGATGCTATATGCCCTGTCCATGTATTCGTAGTTTGTTTTCTACCTTCTCATTCAAAGAAAAGGCCAACTGGGTAACTAGACCTTTAAAATGGCAGAAGAGACACCAGATGCTTGTATTAATATTACCAATCTTGTCTTTGGGTCATAACAGTGAACAAACAAGCAAAATATAGATAATTGACTGAAAACCATAAGTACAATAAGAATGTTATAGAGCAATAAAAATCAATAAACTATAAATATATACAATAACATGGATTCTCTGGGGAGTAAAAATAAAAGCAGCTATACTGTAATCCATTAGCTCTGTTTCCTGCTACTTAGCAGGTACCTCTCTGGGGAACAAAAAGAGGGCAAATGATCTGGTCTACTTTTGTGAGTGGAGCTCTGCAAATATGAAATAATGAATTTTGTTTTAAATATTTATATGTTTTGTATCCTTCAATTTTTAAGATTGAATAGCTTCTCCATGATATTTTGTCATATTCTATACAAAGAGCCAATCCTCATGAAAAAGAAAGCAAGAACAATTCACTGTATTCTACGCATTTGTACTGTTGGTTTCTATTTGATTTCACAAATATTTCACAAGTACTTATTTTGGGCTTTCATGTATGTAAGCCACTGAGTCTCCCATAGCAAAAGAAAGAAAGCACAGTAGGACTTCTGATTTGTAATGTAAAAGATCTTTAAGACAATATATAGAAAGCCAAATGTAGCTTAGGAAGATTAAATAAGGAAGGGACCAAGGTGGCAGATTAGAAGCAGCTACAGTGTGTTCCAGTCACAGAGAGGAATGAAAGAGCCAAGTGAATATAGCACCTTCAACTGGAATATTCAGGTACTTGCACTAGGACTGATCAGCGAAACAACTCAACCCATAAAGAATAAAGAAAAGCTGGGCAGGGTAATGGCCTTCCCAGGAGTGACAGTGACATGGCACTAAGGGAACACCCACCTCCCAACCAAGGAAGCAGTGAGTGAACGTGCAACCCTGGGAAGTCACACTGCAACCTTTGGATCAGGAGATCTGCTCGTGAGCCCACTCCACCAGGGTCTTGGGTCCGACACCCAGGGCTGTGTAGAGTCTCAGCAGAGTACCCGCTCAGGCACACACAGAGACCCAGGAGCTTTACGTACAATGGCTCTGAAATCTCCAACTGCAACTCAGGCAAGGTGGAGGTCCATACGTATCCCTAGAAAGGGAGCTGAATCCGGGGGGCCAATCGGCATCAGCATGTGGGCCCTACTTCCATGGCACTTCACAAGATAAGACTAGTTTGGAATTCTAGCCAGCCACTGGCAACAGGGTAGAGCCTGACCGAGACAGGACAGAGTCCCCAGAGGAAGGGAAGGCCACCATCTTTGCTGTTTGGACAACTCAGCCATTCCGGCCTGCAGGCTTTGGAGAATCCAAAGGGTCCAGACAAGGAAGAGACTGCCCAGCACAGCACAGCTTCTTTAATAAAACACAGCAAGACTATTTCTTTAAGTGGGACCCCGATCCATTACACCTCACTGGGTGGAACCTCTCAGCCAGGGCCTCAAGCCATGCCTGCCCATATTCTTTGGACAGAGCTCTGATCTCTCCCTGGTATAGACTGCCTGGGTGGAGGGGCAGGCTGTCACCTTTGTTTTGACAACTTGGTCATTCCAGCCTGTGGGCTTTGGAAAGTCTAAGCTGATCAAGGCAGATGCAGTTCTCTGGCATGACACGGCTGTTCTGTTGCGGTGTGGCCACACTGCTTCTTTAAATGAGACCCTGATCCATTCCTCTTCGCTGGGTGGATCCTCCCAGCCTGGGCCTTCAGTCACCCCTGCCCATGTTCTATGGGGCAAGGCAAGCCAATGCCTTTGCTGTTTGGGCATTTCACCCAGTCCAGCTTGCAGGCCTTGGAGAGCCCAAACTGATCAGGGGCTGAAGGGATCCCCAACACAGCACAGCTGCTCTGCTAAAACACAGCCAGACTGCTTCTTTAAGCAAGTCCCTGATCCTGTTCCTCCTGACTGGGTGAGACCTCTCAACTGGAGTCTCCAGTCACCTCCTACAGGTGCGTTCAGGTTGGCAACATGTCAGTATTCCCTGGGATGGAGCTCCCAGAGGAAGGGGCAGGTTGCCATTTTTGCTATTTTGCAGCCTTCACTGGTGATACCTCCAGGTACTAGAAAATCTGCGGTAACTAGGGTCTGGAGTAGAACCCCCAGCAAACTGCAGCAACCCTAAAGAAGAATGGCCAGATTGTTAAAAGTTAACAACAACAACAAAAACAACAACAAAACACAAAAATCCCATCCAAAGGTCAGCAACCTCTAATAGTGAAGTTAGATAAGCCCACAATGATGAGAAACAATCAGCACAGAAACACTGAAAACTGAAAAAGCCAGAGAGCCCCCTTTCCTCCAAATGACTCCAGCAAGGATTTGGAACTGGGCTGAGGCTGAGATGGTGGAAATGACAGAAGAAGGCTTCAGAATGTAGATAAAAATGAACTTCACTGAGCTAAAGGAACACATTGTAGCCCAATGCAAGAAAGCTAAGTATCATAATAAAATGATGCAGGTGGTGACAGGCAAAATAGCCAGTACAAAGAGAAATAGAACTGACTGAATATAGCTGAAAAACACACTACAAGAGCTTCATAATGCAATCACAAGCATTAATAGCAGAATAGACCAAGTGGAGGAAAAAATCTCAGAGCTCAAAGACTATCTTTCTGAAATAAAATAGGCAGACAGACAAGAATAGAGAAAAAAGAATGAAAAGGAATGAACAAAACCTCCAAGAAATGTGGGATGGAATTATGTAAGGGACTGAATCTATGCCTGATTGGGGTACCCAAAAGAGATGCAGAGAATGGAACCAACTCAGAAAACATATTTTAGAATATCATCCAGAAAAACTTCCCCAACCTAGCTAGACAGGCCAACATTCAAATTCAGTAAATGCAGAGAACCCTAGTAAGATACTGCATGAGAAGATCATCCCTAACACACATAATCATCAGATTCTCCAGAGTCAAAATGAAAGAAAAAATGTTAAAGGCAGACAATGAGAAAGGTTACGTCACTTACAAAGGAAAGCCCATCAGACTAACAGCGGATCTCTCAGTGGAAACGATACAAGGTGGAAGAGATAGGGGCCAATATTCAACATTCTTAAGGAAAAGAAATTCCAACCCAGAATTTCATATCCAGCCAAACTAAGATTAATCAGTGAAGAAGAAATAAGATCCTTTTCAAAGAAGCAAATGCTGAGGGATTCATTTCCACCAGACCAGCCTTACAAGAGCTCCTGAAGGAAGCACTAAATATGGAAAGAAAAAACTGTTACCAGCCACTACAAAAAACACACTGAAGTACACAGACCAGTGACACTATGAAGCAACCACATAAACAAGCCTGTAAAACACCATGCTAGCATCATGATGACAGAATCAAATCCAAACATAACAATACTAACCTTAAATGTAAAGAGACTAAATGGCCCAATTAAAAGACACAGAATGGCAAACTAGATAAAGAACCAAGATCCATTAGTATGTTGTCTTCAGGAGACCCATCTCACATGCAAAGATACACATAGTCTCACAATCAAGGGATGGAGGAAATTTTACCAAGCAAATGAAAAAGAGAACAAACCAGGGATGGCAATCCTAGTTTCTCACAAGAAAGACTTTAAACCAACAAAGATCAAAGAAAATAAAGAAAGCCATATATAACAGTAAAACGTTCAATTCAACAAGAAGAGCTATCGTAAATATATATGCACTCAATACAGGAGCACTCAGATTCATAAAGCAAGTTCTTAGAGACCTTCAAGGAGACTTAGACTCCCACACAAAAATAGTGGGAGACTTTAACACCCCATACTAGACAGATCATTCTGACAGAAAATTAACAAAGATATTCAGGACCTGAACTCAGCTTTGGATCAAGTGGACCTAATAGATATCTACAGAACTCTCCATCCCAGAACAACAAAATATACATTCTTCTTATTGCCACATGAAACTTACTCTAAAATTGATCACATAATTGGAAGCAAAACATTCCTCAGCAAATGCAAAAGAACTGAAATCGTAACAGTCTCTCAGACAATAATGCTGTTAAATTAGAATTCAAGCTTCAGAAATTCACTCAAAATCATACAACTACAAGGAAACTGAACAACCTGCTCCTGAATCACCTTTGAGTAAACAATGAAATTAAGGCAGAAATCAAGAAGTTCTTTGAAACTAATGAGGACAAAGATACAATGTACCAGAATCTCTGGGATGAAATTAAAGCAGATTTAAGTGGGAAATTTATAGCACTAAATGCCCTCATCAAAAAGCTAGAATGATCTCAAGTTAACAACCTAATATCACAACTAAAACAACTAGAGAACCAAGAGCAAATAAACCCCAAAGCTGGCAGAGAGAAGAAATAACCAAGACAAGAGCAGAACTGAAGGAGATAGAGACATGAAAAACCCTTCAAAAGATTAACAAATCCGAGAGCTGATTTTTTGAGAAAATTAACAAAATAGAGAGACCATTAGCCAGACTAATAAAGAAGAAAAGAGAGAAGATTCAAAAAAACACAATCAGAAATGAAAAAGGGGATATTACCACTGACCCCACAGAAATACAAACAACCATCAGAGAATATTATGAACACCTCTAAGGACATAGATGAGAAAATCTAGAGGAAATGGACATTTTCCTGGACATCTGCACACTTACGAGACTGAACCAGGAAGAAATTGTATCCATGATAAGACCAATACTGAGTTCTAAAATTGAGTCAGTAATAAATACCCTACCAACCAAAAAAAAATACCAGGACCAGACAGATTCACAGCTGAATTCTACCAGAGGTAAAAAAAAAAAAAAAAAAGGCAATAACATTCCTAATGAAACTATTTAAAAAAAAAAAAAAAAAGTGAAGAAGGGCCGCAGTGGTTCACACCTGTAATCCCAGCACTTTGGGAAGTCAAGACAGGCAGATCACAGGGTCAGGAGTTCGAGACCAGCCTGACCAACATGGTGAAACCCTGTATCTACTAAAAATACAAAAATTAGCTGGGCATGGTGGCAGGCACCTGTAATCCCACCTGTTTGGGAGACTGAGGCAGGAGAATCGTTTGAACCTGGGAGGCAGAGGTTGCAGTGAGCCGAGATTGTGCCTTTGCACTCCAGCCTGGGTGATAGTGCGAGATTCCATCTCAAAAAAAAAAAAAAAAAAAAAAGAAGAGACTGCTCCCTAACTCATTCTGATACCAAAACCTGGAAGAGATACAACAACAACAAAGAAAACTTCAGGCCAATATCCTTGATGAACATCAATGTAAAAATTCTCAACAAAATACTGGCAAACTGAATCCAGCAGCACATCTAAAAGTTTATTCACCATTATCAAGTAGGCTTTAACCCCAGGATGTAAGGTTGGTTAAACACAGGCAAATCGAAACATGTGATTCATCACATAAATGAACTGAAGACAAAAACTACATAATTATCTCAATAGATGCAGAAAAAGCCTTCAATAAATTTCAACATCATTTAATATTAAAAACTCTCAATAAGCTAAGTATTGAAGAATCAATCCTTAAAATAATAAGAGCCATATATGACAAACCCACAGTCAATATCATACTGAGTGGATAAAACCTGGAAGCATTCCCCTTGAACACTGGCACAAGACAAGGTTGGCCTCTCTCACCACTGCTATTCAACAAAATATTGAAAGTTCTGGCCAGGGTAATCAGTCAAGAGAAAGAAATAAAGGTATTCAGATAGGAAGAGAGGAAGTCAAACTATCTTTGTTTGCAGATAATATGATCCTATATCTAGAAAACCCATTGTCTCAGCCCAAAAGCTTCTTAAGCTGACAAGCAACTTCAGCAAATTCTCAGGATACAAAATCAATGTGCAGCAATCACTAGCATTCCTATACACCAACAGACAAGCCTAGAGCCAAGTTGCAAATGCACTTCCATTCACAATTGCCAAAAAAGAATAGTATACATAAAAATACAGCTAACCAGGGAGGTGAAAGATCTCTACAAGAAGAACTACCAAATACCTCTCAAAGAAATCAGAGATGACACAAAAAAATGGAAAGACATTCCATGCTCATGGATAGGAAGAACCAATATCATTAAAATGGCCATACCACTCAAAGCAACTTATAGATTCAATGCTATTCCTATCATTAGATTCTTCACATAACTAGAAAAAACTATTTTAAAATTCATATGGAACTAAAAAAGGACCTGAATAACCAAGGAAATCCCAAGAAAAAAGAACAAAGCTGGAGGCATCATGCTACCCTACTTCAAACTATACTACAGGTCTACATTAACCAAAACATCATGGTACTGGTACAAGAACACACACATAGACCAGTGGAATAGAATAGAGAACCTAGAAGTAAGACCACACACCTACAACAATCTGGTCTTCCACAAATATGACAAAAACAAGCAACAGGGAAAGTATTCTTTATTTAATAAGTGATGTTAAGAGTACAAACCAGCCATATGCAGAAACTTGAAACTAGACTCCTTGTTTACACCATATACAAAAATCAAATCAAGATGGATTAAAGTCTTAAATGTAAAACCCCAAACTATAAAAACCCTAGAAGAATACCTAGGCAATACCATTCACAACATAGGCATGGGCAAAGATTTTATGATGAAGACTCCAAAAGCAATTGCAACAAAAGCAAAAATTGACAAATAAGATCTAATTGAACTAAAGAGCTTCTGCACAGCAAAAGAAACTATCAACACAGGGTAAAGAGACCACCTAAGAATGAGAAAATTTTTGCAATGTGTGCATCTGATAAAGGTCTAATATCCAACATCTATAAGGAACTTAAACATATTTACAAGAAAAAAACAAACAACCCCATTAAAAAATGGACAAAGGGCATGAACACATACTTCTCAAAAGACGTACGTGCAACCAACAAATATATGAAGAAAAACTCGATGTCCCTGATCATTAGAGAAATGCAAATCAAAATCACAATGACATACCATCTTGTATCAGTCAGAATGGCTATTATTAAAAGGTCAACAAAAATACCAGATGCTGGTGAGGTTGTGGAGAAAAAGGAATGCTTATACACTGTTGGTGGGAGTGTAAATTAGTTCAACTATTGTGGAAGACAGTGTGGAAATTTCTTAGAGACCTAGAGATAGAAGTACCATTCAACCCAGCAATCGCATTACTGTGTATATACCCAAAGGAATGTAAATCATTCTATTATAAAGACACATGCACATGTATGTTCACTGCAGCATTATTCACAGTAGCAAAGACATAGAATCAACCTAAATGCTCATCAATGATAGACTGGATAAAGAAAATGTGGTATGTATTTATCATGGAATACTATATAACCATAAAAAGGAATGGGATCTTGTCATTTGCGGGGACATGGATGGAGCTGGAGGCTATTATTCTTTGCAAACTAGCACAGGACCAGAAAACCAAATACTGCATGTTCTCACTTATAAGTGAAAGCTGAATGATGAGAATACGTGGACACATGGCAGGGAACAACACACACTGGGTCCTGTTGAAGAGTGGTTGGTGGGAGGAGGGAGAGAGTCAGGAAGAATAGCTAACGGATGCTGGGCTTAATGCCTGGGTGATGGGATGATCTGTACAGCAAACCACCACGGCACACATTTACCTACATAACAAACCTGCACATCCTGCACCCCTGAACTTAAAAGTTGAAAATTTTTTAAAGAAAGAAGCATAAATGAAGTGCTCATTGTTTTAAGTGAGTGAGCACTCCAATCCTCTTCCAGGTAAACAGAAAAAGCTTTGCGGATGAAAACTTTATGAAATGGTAACATTTCATACACACCTTGAAGAAAGTTATTATTCCAATTGCAAATGATTTAGAGGTGAGTTGCAGTAGTAGGGGATTCTCTGTGGAGAGAGCTATATTAACAAAAACATGCACCTGACAGAGTAAGGAGTGTACAGAAGTCTCCTAGTAACTCACGTTGGCTGCAACACAGGTTCCATTAAGAGAATCATGGAAGAAGAATCTCTAGAATTAAACCAAGAAGTTTTTTTGCAAAATATCTTGAATAATTCCGGGTGAATAAATACTAGTTGAGGAACATATATGCATGTTATACAATCTGTACAGACATATAAACAAACATATCCATATGTATATATTCATATCTAGATATATGTACCACATATGTATATAATCTGCTAGCAATGACAATCCATTAAAAGTTAATTAAGTAGGATATGACTTAATTAAACTTAAGTGCACAAATTATCTGACAGCATCGTTTAGGAAATAAGAGACTGTAAAAGGATAAGGGAGATACTAACTAGAGTCTTGCAAAACAGACAGGTGAGTTGTTTTAGGTTGGGGACCTGGGTGATATAAACAGGAATGTAGATGACATGATATAAATAGGAATATAGATGACATTTTAGTGATGAAAGAGTAAGAGTGGGGGTGACCTGATGATGGATCACTCATAATACAGCAAGAGGATGTAGTGTGAGGAAAGCTAAAATTTAAGGAATTTTGAGTCACAAAACATCCATATTCTTGCTTATTTTGACACATTTCCTAGCCACTCACTGGACACAATGAGATCATATCGTTTTAGCATTATTTGATCTTTGGTAGCATGCATTTAAGGCCACTTTTTATACACAACAAATGCCAATAATTATGGAAATATTACTGATTTCCTTTTCTCATTGCTTTCATTTTTTTAATTCTAGAAAAATTGATATCATTTACTTTCTCCTCTGGCATTTTTCTTCTCTACATCCATGCTAACTTAACTTTTAAATTATCTGGTAGCTTTCTGAATTCGTTAGCAATGTGAATCTTTTCATGTTTTCCAGTATCATACAAATACAACTGTAACAGGCCTCTGAAGGCATCATAAGTAAAGAGAGGCAACTTGCCTCTTCTTATTACTAATAGAAATGAATAGAGGTAAAAGTATCCTTTTAGAGTTTGGCCTTGCTTGGCAGTTTTAACTCACTTCTCATTTTATGATTGCATTTTCCATTCTATTTATTGCTTCAAGTGATATATGAGTTAAATTCCTATAAGAAGTGAAATTCACCATTTCCAATAGTCTGCAGTAAAAGACCTTTTGAGGGACAGCGGATTCCTGAGATCTTGATCAGCTCAACTAAACACAAACCTGCCACGACAATGCAGTTAAATGTGATGTGTTTCCAGACCATACCATTCTGTCACCTGTATTATATCTCCTACTCAAATACTTTTGAGAGGAACTACAGTGCTTTAACATTTAATGCATTTGTAAAGCCACATGAAGGGTATTTAAACCCGTAAACGTTTTCATTTGTTTTCTGTTTTAATAATCTAATATGACATGAACATCTCGTTAAAATTCCTTGAATGCTTTTGAATAACATATATAAATATTTCAAGGAGTTTATTAGGTATAAAACCTTAAGTCACTCAAATGCTAAAACAATTATAATTACAATAACTTTGAACACTTAACAAAACACCTTATCTAACTGCAAAATTCTTTTTACTAAACATGAGAGATATTACTATGAGATCTAAACATTTCTTTTTACCATTTTTGTGAATGAATCTATTACTTGCTTATTTCTCA
Source organism: Theropithecus gelada (assembly GCF_003255815.1). Classification (NCBI taxonomy): domain Eukaryota; kingdom Metazoa; phylum Chordata; class Mammalia; order Primates; family Cercopithecidae; genus Theropithecus; species Theropithecus gelada. The sequence goes on along the minus strand of NC_037669.1, from coordinate 18,384,065 downwards.
GACTGTAGATAATGGGATTTAGCAAAGGAATTACAATTGTATAAAATACAGAGTCTATCATATCTTGGTCATCTGCTTGTGGAGATACAGGGCGCACATACATGAAGAGAAGTGGGCCATAATATAAAGAGACAGATAAGAGATGGGCTCCGCAGGTGGAAAAGGCTTTCCTTATGCCTCTGACAGACTTCTTTTTTAGGACTGTGAAAAGAGCAAATGTGTAAGAGTTAAGAACTGTCACAATGGTGAATACTTGAATTGAGCCAGACAAAATAAAAACCATCAGAAAATTAATAGAAGGATCAGTACAGGAAATCATAAACAATGGTATAATATCACAGTAAAAATGATGTATTATGTTGGAATTGCAGAAGGTTAATCTGAATATAAGGACTTCATGAATTAAGACATGGAGGAAGCCACCTAAAAATGAGAAGGCTACCAGCCGTACGCATAGTGAATTGTTCATAATCACTGGATATAGTAAAGGTTTGCATATGGCTACATAGCGATCATATGCCATTGTTGCCAAGAGAAAACATTCTGTAGTTCCACCAAATGCAAAGGAAAAAAATTGAATCATGCATTCAGACAGAGATATCATCCTGTTTTTGGCCAAGAAATTAACCAACATTTTGGGAGTTACTGTGGAAGATATCCAAGCATCAACAAAGGCTAAACTCCCAAGAAATAAGTACATGGGGATGTGAAGTTGTGGATCATTCCAGATAAGAGTAATCAGACCAAGGTTCCACACCATAGTGATGAGATAGATCACCAAGAACACCAAGAACAGGGGGATTTTCCACTCTGGTTGGCATGTAAGTCCTGTGAGAACAAACTCTGTCAGCAATGTTGCATTATCCTGTTCCATGTCCTCATGCGACATCCCTGAAATGAAATGCATTAAATGTAAAAGAGCACTCACTAAGACTTATAAAGCAAATAGTGAGGGAGGGAAGTTGATAGAAAAACATACTCTTATTATGATACCCTTTTAATTTTCTTTCATATTCTTGTAATAGATGGAAACTGTTTTGAGAAATAAAAGAAATCAAAATAAATGCAATTATTTTAATTCTAAAAATGTGATCACATCATCTACTTTTAAAAGGCAGGTGACAGAAATGCATGTAATGTGTGTTAACTGAAGAAAATCACTATTGGTAAGTTTAGAAAAGGAGAGAAGACTTATTTCTTATAAGGGCTTATAGCCTGCAAGGTGGCCATCAAGTAGGCTGGGAAGCATGCCTCTGGCCAAAACCAGAGATGGGCACATCAAAGGAGAAGGGCTTGAGGTAGGAGCTTTAGACTAAATAAGTTGGCTAAATATACATATTCAACAGGTTACAGGAGGATCTATGAGTATTCATGAAAGTGGTCTTGGCACATGCATGTTGAACAAACATGTATGTAACATACAACCCATGTTCACATTGGAGTGGAGACTTAACATTTAAATGTGTAAGAGTTAGGCCATATACATCAAAAGGTCTTCTCAGGACATGAAGGCACATAAATGCACTATCTCTGTAAACCAGCCAGAACCAGTCCATGGTCAGTTTTCTTCTGATCTGGAGAAAGTTACTGAAATCAGTCTCTTGTCCAATCAAAGCTGTAGTTATGTCTGTTAGCAGGGGGTTCAGTTACTGAGCATCTGGTGCAGCTGCAAATTGTTTTAATCTTGCTTATCTTGAGGCCAGTGCCTGTTTAGCTGCTAGAGAAAAAGAAAAAATCCTTCTGGCAGTTAGAACACAGTTTATTCTTTAAGTGTAGAGGTGCCTGACTTAAACCTTACCTGGTGTGGCCTTAAATTCTGTTTATAATTTGGAATTTTATTGTCATAAAGAGTATGTTCTGTCAGTCTTATAATCTGAATCTTAACTTAATACCGGTCAGTTATCATGTCTAAACTGCAAAAGAGAGGAAGTATAACAGGGCACATCTGACTTCCCACCCTGTCATGACTGGGAACTGTTTTTACAATTTTTCTGGAGACCTTTGGCCAGGAGGGTGTTTGTTCTGTTGATGGGAGGCTCAGGATTTTATTAAGTTTACAAGTGCCTAGTCCATGTGTATTATAATCTTGCAAATAATGAGGATGAAGAAATAGATTCTAAAGCATTCGGAAAGCAGTGGCACTAGTCACATATTTGATAGAAAAGTATATTCAGTGAAGGAAAAAAGAGTCACTTTGTGAGTAGACAGATTGTTATTCAAAATAGAGACTGAGAACTGAGATGCATTGACAAGTTTGCAGTGTGCGCATGCTTTGAACATGTAAGTGAGATGTTTAGTATTACTAATACAATTCTACTAGAGTGATAGAAATAATAACTTGGGAGTCATTGGAGTAGTTGAAGGCATAGTAATGGATGTCTTATCTATTGGAGAGTACATTAAGAAAAGAAAAGCATAACACCGAAAACCCTTGATAGTATAACGACCTAATTTCCTTTGGGTATTACCCAGTAATGGGACTGTTGGGTCAAATGGCAGCTTTGTTTCAAGTTTTTGAGAAATCTCCAGGCTGCTTTCCACAGTGGCTTAAACTAACGTATTTCCATCAACAGTGTATAAGCATTTCCTTTTCTCCACAGCCTCGTCAGCATGTTTTGTTTTTTTAATAATCGCCATTATGACTGGTGTGAAATGGTATCTCATTGCGATTTTGATTTGCATTCTTCTGATGATTAATGATGAGCATTTGGATTTTTTTCATGTGTGTTGACAGCCTGCATGTCTTCTTTGGAGAAGGATCTGTTCATGTCCTTTGCTTATTTGTTAATGGGGTTAAACTTTTTTGCTTGTTTATCTGTTTAAGTTCCTTATACATTCTGGATATTAGACCTTTATTGGATGCATAGTTTGCAAATATTTTCTGTCATTCTGCAGATTGTCTGTGTACTCTATTGATGGTTTCTTTTGTTGTGGAGAAGTTCTTTAGTTTAATTAGGTCACACTTGTCAATTTTTATTTCCATGGCAATTGCTTTTGAGGACTTAGTCAAAAATTCTTTGCTAAGGCCAATGTTGAGAGGAATATTTCCTAGGTTTTCATCTAGGATTTTTACATCTTGAGGTCTTACATTTAAATATCTAATCCATCTTGAATGAATTTTTGTATATGGTGAAAGGAAAGGGTTCAGTTTCATACTTCCACATGTGGCTAGCCAGTCATCCCAGCACCATTTACTGAATAAGGGATCCTTTCTCTATTGCTTGGTTTTTGTCAGCCTTGTTGAAAATCAGATTATTGCAAGCATGTGGCTTAATTTCTGAGTTTATTACTCTGTCCATTGGTCTATGTGTCTGTTTTTGTACCAATGCCATGCTGTTTTGGTTGTTAAAGTCACACGCACTCCTATGTTTATTGCTACACTAGTCGCAATGGTAAACACATGGAATCATTTTAGGTGCCCAGCAGGGGTGGACTGAATTTTTTTAATGTGATACATACATAACATGGAATACTACACAGCCATAACAAAGAATGAAATCATGTACTTTGCAGCAGCATGGATGCAGCTGGAGGCCATAATCCAAAGCAAACCAACAACACAGGAGCAGAAAACCAAATGCCACATGTTTTCATTTACAAGTGAGAGCTAAACATTGAACACACACGGACATAAACAAGAGAACTATCGACACTTTGGACTAGTACATGGGAGAGGGAGGCGAGGATGGGTGGAAAACCATCTATTGGGTACTATGCTCACTACCTGCCTGCAGTATACCCATGTAACAAGCCTGCATATATACCCTCTATATCTAAAATAAAAATTGAAATTTCCAAAAAAAGGAAAAATATACTTGAGAAGTTACATTGAAAGGTAGTGTAGGGAATGGATGTCATTTATTGGATGGTCAACATCTGATACTTTTTCTCCCACATGGATCTTAGTGGCAGACAAAGGATTTGACCTTGATATGTAAAATCAAACCCATTCAACCTATATTTGGATACAGAGAGATGGAGACAAGTGTACATGGATAATTAAAAAATTAATACAAAGGCAGTTGTATTACATGCAAAAATATCAAGATCTCAGGACATGCATCCTGCATTTGAAAAACAATGGTGCAGATAATATAAGCTGTGTCATTGGCAGTTCAGCAGCAGAAACAACCACACTCATGAAGCTACTGCTGGAACAGGATTTGGCTGTTGACTGGCTGCCTTGCTTCCTTCTGTTCCTGCCATTGTTTTCCAGTGAATTTCTCCAACTTTCCTAGCATTTCTATGTTAAACTCAATATCCATTCAATAACTTATTTCCTGTAAAAGTCCCCAAAAACATGGATGTTCAAAAGAGAGATGAGGGAGAGAACAGAAAATGATATTGAGCAGAAGGATCAAGGGAAGAAGCTGGAGGGGAACTAGAGAGCTGAGTGTTGGGGACATAAAGGGAGGAAAAATACAAAGAATGACAAAGTGAAGTACTGGGCCAAATGCCACAATAAATGGTGTAGTAGGACAAGAAGTGATGGAAAATCACTTTTGTGTTTGAGAAAGTACGTGATTTTTGGTGGTTTTAGTGAGAACAGTTTCCCTTATGTAATTGAATAAAGGTCAGCAAATAAGAAGTGAATGGGAAACAAGTGGCAAAACAGTGAGGTGATGAAATAGAGCACTCTATGAAATGTGGAGACTGGTTAGCATTTGTCTGCTGCTCATAGACTAGTTTAATATTTTTTCTTCTGTAGAATATTTAAGAAAAGTTCTCAAAAGAAAATATAGATGAGAAAGAGGACAGCAAAATATTTAAAGGAAAAAAGGGACAGAAAAAGTGGAAAGAGAAATTTGTGTGGGTGAAAATAAAATAAGAAGGAGGAAGAAAAATAGGTAGAGAATAATCATGCCATATAGGGGTAAGTGCAAAAAAGACAAGCCAAAAAAGAGATGGAGAGGAAGTCTCAGAGACACATGGAGGCAAATAAAGGGAAAAGCTCGGAAACTTGGGTTGAATGTGTGCATTAACTCTGACGTTCACGAATGTGACAGAGAGCTCGGAGAGTATTTTCACTTTCTTGTTTAAAAAATTCAGTTTTTTCCTTTGGAATTTGTGTATGATGAAGAGACTTTTACTTAAAATTTTACCAAAAAATGTTCCACTGTTCATGACTATATTGGCACTGTCTGAAATTTTATTCCATATTCAAATGTAGCTGTATCTTTATTATTATGGAGCTTAAAATGAAATTTCTCAAGAAATCTTGCTGATATTGAGAGCACTTTATTCTCCATCAGCACTTTGATTGCTTGTTTTTCAGCAGAATTAAATAAACCAAAGACTACATCCTGAGACAGACTATATAAAGAACAAAGGGCAATAATTCCACTTGTTAAGTAAATTTTTATATAATTGGTTTATTCCATTCAAACCCAATTAACAATATAATCAAACATTCTCAAAGTCAGTTTATGCGGGTACTTTTTAAAATTATAAATGTCAAAAAAGGTAGGAGAAGTATATTTGCTGCATATTTTCTGAGATGTATATATGTGAATTAGTATTACTAGTATTATTTATAAATAAAATACTCAATAAAATATATTTATTTCTATGTACTAATTCTATATATTATTTATATGCCTATATTTAATATGATCGATGAAATTATTGCCACATGTACTGATGATATAGAGGAGTTAATATTTAATTAACAGATCTTAAAATTTTTAATCAGAAATGTGACTACACAGAATAAACCTTTATGTCAGAATCATCAGAAAGATTTCTTATATAAGAATAGAAGTGAATTAAAGCTTTAAACCCAGTTTTAAAGCATTTAATATTCTAGTTATCCAGAATTTATCTTACATAGTCATTAGAGTTGGATTTAAAAGATAATATATCAGGGTTCAAAATTTTATTTTATAGTTATTTTGCTTATCTAGATTTTAGATAAGATTTTAGATGTAGATTTTAGCTATTTTATCTAGATAATAAAATAGGAAGATTATTCACTTCTTCTGTTCCATTTGCCCCTGGCAATTTTGGTATGCTGTAAACCAAATACAAAATTCTTATACGTTAAATAGCATTTTAGACTTTCATTTAAAATAATAATATGAAAAAATAATCTCTCTCTTACCAATATTATAAGAAATTACGGAGATCCTTCATAAGTGTTAGACTTTCTAATGTGTAGAAAAATGCATAATATAACAGAAATGACAATAACACAGGTAGAAATTCTTTGCACACTGATTCATTATGGAGGCTTCATTTTCAATCTTAGGAAAATGTTGTTAACATAAATTTGCTTTTAATACAAGGGTTCACCAATTGTATCTCTTTATTTTTTGCCAGGAGAGCATGGTGTGAAGAACTGAAATTCCCCTAAGAACAGTTTAGGATTCCCTATAGGATAAAGTGAAGATCTTCAACTGGGCATTGTGGATTTAGATGTGTATGAGAAATCCAGATTATCCTACAGGGTATTACAAAGCTCAGAATGGTAAACTTTAAGTCACTATAGCTAGTTCTGATTTTTACAACTGAAATTACACTTGATGCCACTATTTTCCACAAGTGGTACTTCTGACATTTTACACAAACTTCACTTTATATATAAAATTGGATGCTCTGAATGCTTTGATTAACATGGTCTTACCTGAGCTAGTTAAAACATGATTTTAATAAGGCCAAAGATCAAGATTTCCTTCAGAAGCTGACTCCAAGTGAAGTCGTCTTCCTCATGCAAACTACAGCTTAAATTCCAGACATAACAGCTTAGCTTCCAGACGAGCTGATATCTGATGAAAAATTTTACTAGACAAAGCAATCTTGCAATTTATCGCCACCCAGCTCATGCTGTAGGTATGTTTTATAATAAAAATGTTATCATAGGAGCAACTGGGGAGGTTAGGAACCTTGTAGTGTCTGGCTGCAAGACTCCTGTGCCGTAATTTCTAACTTTGTGGTGATTAGGTCCATGACTATGCTAAATGTCATGCCCAGGGTTAGGTTCCAGCCCATGCTGAGGTCCGAGGGGAGTGGGTTGGTGGCAGATAGCTGAAAGACACTTGGCGGGGTGGTGTAGGCAGGTGAAATGTAGTTTTATTCAGCAGGTCTCTGATCAGCAGCTCTCTTACACTGTCTTTCGTTATGTCAGCTGTCTGCTCCGGCTCTGCATCTCCTACCACTCCTGTGCCTGCAGCTGCACTCCCTGGCCTACAAGCTGCACTCCCCAGCCTCTCTCCTTATGGGGAGAGCAGCTTAACTCTTTCACTCTGGGCACAAGCTGGTTCCTAGTTCCCTCCTGTCAACCTTCAAGGCAACTGGCTCTCCCTTACAGGGGTCAGTAGCGTTATTCTCTCTCTGGGTGCATGCAAGCTGAGCCTGTGCAGTGTCAGCAGGGCAGTTATACCTTTTTCAAATAATAGTGGCTCCAAGCCAAGTATGAGCTTATACCAACAGGTTATATAACAAGTAGAATTATGTGCCTGTGCTTCAAACTCATGCAGGCCTAGATGTCTGCCTTGGCTTAATTCCATGTGCCTTACGTTGGCTAACTGGTTGGTTTTACAAAGGTGGCTTTGTTCCCAAGGAAGAAGGGGGTTTTTGTGAGGCGCAGTTATCATCTTTGTTGAAACCATAAACTAGTTCAACTTAAACTAAATTGATCCCAAAGTTAGTTCAGTCTACATGCAGGAATGAAGAAGGGTAGCTTGAAGGTTAGATGCAGTGTCTCATTTTCTTATGTCAGATTTACTATCATAATTTTCCTATGTGAGATTTTTCTCATTGTCATAATTTTTGCAAAGATAGTTTCATCTATATTGCAGGGGATTATCCCTTACCTCATAACCCTGAATCTACTAAACCTTTTGCTCAGTTATGTTTTCACTCCTAATGATAAGAAGAATCTAGACGAATGCCTTATAAAGTCAGTTTCTCAGATCAACCAGTCCTGCTTGCCTTTATTTGTTTTTTTTTTTTTTTTTTTGAAACAGAGTCTCAATCTCTTACCCAGGCTGGAGTCCAGTGGCACAGTCTCGGCTTACTGCAACCTCCACCTCCCGGATTCGAGCAATTCTCCTGCCTCAGCTTCCTGAGTAGCTGGGATTACAGGCTTGCGTCACCACACCTGGCTAATTTTTTTGTATTTTTAGTAGAGGCGGAATTTCTCCATGTCGGCCAGGCTGGTCTTGAACCCCTGACCTCAGGTGATCTGCTCACCTTGGCCTCCCAAAGTGCTAGGATTACAGGCGTGAGCCACTGCACCCGTCCCAGGCCTGCCTTCTTTAACTGCTTTTACACGTTGGTCAAAATCTGGCTCAGAGCAGTAGTGAAAAATGTCCCTGTGATGCAGGATTGTTTTGACTGTCACGTCACCAGCCAGAGACCTCTGCAGCCAGTGACATCCATGCCTGGGCCTCACTTGGGTCCTGGGCTTGCTGCAGGAGACATCCCACTCACTCAGCCTGGTGGGCTGTGCTTGCCTTGCCCTCCTGCCTGGATCCTGCACTCCCTGCAGAATCTGTGCTTAGCCTGCAGCTGGGCCAGGTGTACTGTGACCTGTATTGGGAGCCAGCATCTGGACAAGGGGAATGTGATGGCACCTGAATAGAGATTCCCTGAAGCCCCAGAGGAGCTGTGAAAGCATGCTAACAACTCTTCTAGTCCTGCTGTCCGCATCCCAACAAATGGGGCATGATAACAGGTCTGTCAGTTTCATTGCCCTGCTCTGGCCTGCAGCCCTGGGGCTGGGTCCGGCCCTGCCTCTGCTTCCTGTTGCATGGGGCAGCCACTGAGTGCTGGCAGGGGCAGAGGATATAGTCTTACAGGCTTTTTCATACCTGCATTCAGAGTCCCTAGTTCTTGTCCCACATCCAAGAAGAATGAGGTTACACTGACAGCTGGTGGGTGAACAAGGTGAAGAGTTTTATTGAGTGACAAACAGCTGTTAATGAAGGGGGGACCTGAGTTGGGCAGCCCCCTTACCTGAAGTCAGGTGGTCTCTCTTCTCTCACCCAAAGGTGAGTAGTCCCTAAGTGTAGCTGAGTCCAAGTGTTTTATGGGCTCAGAATGGGGGAGTGCATGCTGATTGGTTTGTGAATATGCAAAAAAGGCTAAAGTCACCACGGAAAGGTGGGCATGACAGTGTAAAACACCAATTAGGGAAGGGTAGTTATTTGTAAAATAGGTGAAGGGTGAGGATCAATCAGAGGAAAGTGTGCCAAATGGGAAGAGAGGCTCTCAATCCAGTCCGTGGATGTATCCTGGACTTGTAGCATGGATTTCAGGCTTTAATCTGTCTTTGGTTTGAAGTGGGGTTTCATCAGTGACCTTCCCTTGTCTGCCTATGAATTTGTCTGCTTCCTGCTGCTATCACCTGTTCTAAACAAAAGCCCCAGAAAATTTCTGTGAAATTTTGAATTCTTCTTGTATCACATGATCCGAGACTCCCTGATCTTCACCAATTTATTCAAATGATACTAGAAGCTGGTGAAGCTGGTAGCAGAAGCAAAATGTGTGGTACCTAAGATATATAGCAAAGATCTATTTCTCAGTCTTCCAAAGAAAGACAAAAAGGGCTGGGAAAATAACAAACAACCCCTTAGAATCCACCCTCAAATTATTTCCTCAACAACTCACTGCTCTGTCATGCAATCTTGTAAAGAAACAAGGATGAACTAGTCTTTGACTCTAAGAAAAGATTAGAAATACTATTTGTAAAACGTTCTGGTCAATCCATGTTGAGTGCCGGCACAGAAAATACTTGTCCTTTTTATTAATGGGATCCATGCTGAATTCATTGATCTAGTTACTAAACAAAGCTGGATTGGGAAGCTAATGATCTGGCCAAATTAATACCCAAAATATTTTTGCCTTTCTGGCATAAAGACTATTTCAAACTGGTTATTTTAAGATTACATTAGAAGATAAATTTAAAGGAATTTCCATTTTTAAGATGTCTCCCTTTCTGGTCCAGAAAGAGATGGAGAACTAAATCACTAAATAATGGAGAAAGAATTGATTCAATCTACATCACAAACCTGACCTTTGTTTAAGGTGTTTATCTTGGTTATTTTGTCTTAACTGGGTTTTTACCAACACATTTTTAATTTGTTTGTTTTCACAGATGACTGTACTTAAGCCTGAATTCTAAGCATTGTGCCTTTGTTATATACATCTTCTAGCCTGTCTGTGCTAGGGTATGAGGGTAAACAGGTTAAAAATCTATATGCAAATTTCAAGAAGATGACACATTTGAAAGAAAAAAGAGGTATTTGTAAATTGGGCAAGTGAAAAATAGTAAAAGTATTTGTATTCTCCACAAATATTAGTAAGAAGCTTTAGTCAACTGGGCAAGACATCTTAACTTGCTCCAACTACCAGAAACACGATTCAAGTCTAGGTATTCTTTTATAAACTAGTGAATTCAGTATTATTATACCTGACACATGGCTACAATTTTAGAATAAACACTATAAGGTGTGATTCTTTCTGTATATTTATGTATGTCAATGTATGTTTGTATGTGTGACACTTTTCTAACTCTAGATGATACCGCCAAAATTAAATTGTATTTGAACTCTATTTAACTAGCTTATAGAATAATATATACTTCTATAAATTAAGAATTCCTTAAACTCTTAGAACAACAGAAACTAACCAAAATATGTTTCAAGTCCGCATGACCTAGGATAATCTCTGGTAAATAAAAGCTATTTTAAGTTTTTTGGTTTAATTAAAATATACATCTTTTTAGAGTTTTTAGCATTGCATATAATACAAGAATACAACTACCATTCAACATGGGTTTACTAGTCAAATAAGTTTAGGTTATCTTTATCTGATATTCAGCCTAAGACAAAATGTGAAATTTTGTGTTTACTTCATATAAATCAAGCACATCAGTAAAACAAAAAACTCATGTACTTGACTTTTAGGTTTTTGGCTTCATGACTGACATGTGTGTGCTGTGAATATAATTAGCAAAAATAATGTGAGATGTTGGTTTACTATGTCTACTGTCTCATGGAATTTTTATGACTGATGCACACACAGTTATTAAGAACAAGTGAATTAGGACTAGCAAGTGGAGCAAGATGGCAGAATAAAAGGCTCCACTGACTGTCCCCTCACAAGGACCTCAATTTAACAACTATCTACACAAGAAAACACCTTCATAAGAACCAGAAATCAGGTGAGTACCACAGTACCTGGTTTTAACCTTGTATCACTGAAAGAGGCACTGAATAAGTAAAAAAAAGTCTTGAATCTCCAAAATTACCCCTCCCCAACCCCTCAGCACTGTCAGCCTGGTGCAGAAAGTGTTTCTGTGTGCTGGGGGAGGGAGAGCACAGCAATTGTTGAACTCAATGCTGTCCTATTAGAGCTGAAAACTGAACCAAACTCAGCTGATGCCTCCTTACAGAGAAAACATTTAAACCAGCCCTAGCCAGAGGGAAATTGCTGATCCCAGAGGTTAGAATTTGAGTGCCTGCAATCCTAGCCACCACAAGCTAAAGTGCTCTGGGGCACTAAATAAATTTGACAGGAATTCTAGGCCACAAGCACTGAAGATCCTAGGCAAGTCTTAGTGCTGACCGGGTCCAGAGTCAGTAGACTGGGGAGACATATCACCTACTGAGACATCAGCCAGGGTGGGTAAGGGGTAAGGAAGTGTCAGCCTTGCCCCTACACTAACCCCAGGTTGCACAGCTTGTGCATCCAAAAGAGATTTTTTCCTTCCACCTGAGAAGAGGAGAGGTAAAAGTGAGGAGGACTGTGTCATGCATCTTGGATACTAGCTCAGCCACAGAAAGATAGGGCACCAGTAAGAGTTGCTGGCCCCCCTTTCCAGGCCCGAGCTCCCAGATGAAATTTCTAGACATACCCTTGGCCAGAAGAAAATCCGCTGCCCTGAAGGGAGGAACCCAGTCCTGACAGGACTCCATCACCTGCTAACAGAAAAGCCCTTGGGCTGTAAATAACCAGCATCAATACCCACGTAATATACTGAGGGCCTTGGGAGAGACTCTGAGACTTGCCGGCTTCAGGTGGGACTCAGCACATTCCAAGTTGTGGTGGTTATGGGATAAGACTTCCTCTGTTTGAAAAAAGCATGGGGAAAAGTAAAGGGGATTTGGATTGCACCTTAGTCACTGGTTCAGCCATGGGGGTCAAGCACCCAAGTAGGTTATGGGGTTTCCTGATTCCAGGACTTGGCTCCTGGACAGGATTTCTGGATAAGCCCTGGCCTGAAGAGGAGCTCACTGCCCTGAAGGGTAAGTCTCAGGGCAGGCAGCACTCACCACAGCTGATTATTTATTTATTTATTTCAACATGGAGTTTCACTCTTGTTGCCCAAGCTGGAGCGCAGTGGCACGATCTCAGCTCACTGCAACTTCTGCCTCCTGGGTTCAACTGATTCTCCTGCCTCAGCATCCCGAGTAGTTGGGATAACAGGCACCCACCACCATGCCTGGCTAGTTTTTGTATTTTTAGTAGAGACAGGGTTTCACCATGTTGGTCAGGCTGGTCTCGAACTCTTGACTTTAGGCCATGGTCCACACCTGTAATCCCACCACTTTGGGAGGCCGAGGTGGGTGAATTACCTAAACACACAGCTGACTTAAAAGCCCTTAGGCCTTAAGGGAATGTTGGCAGTAATCCGCTAGTACTGCCTATGAGCCTGTAGTTTTGGTCAGAGGTGAGGTTATTCTGCCTTTGGAAAGGGGAGAGAAAAGTAGGAAGGACTGTGTCTTGTGGTTTAAATACCAGCTCAGTCACATACAACAAAACAGCAGGTAGACTTTTAAGATTTTTGCCTCTAGTACCTGGCTCCTGGATGGCAACTGTGGACCCTCCCAGGACCTGGGGGAACTGGACACCCTGAAGGGAAGGACACAAGCCTGAGTGGATTTACCACCTGCTGATTGAAGAGCCCCAGTACCTTGAGGGAACATAGGTGGCAGCAAAGGAGTAATTAAAGAAGGCCTTGGGTGAGACCTGGCACTGTGCTGGCTTCAGGTCTCACATAGTGCAATCCTAAATGTGGTGGCCACAGGAGTGCTTGGGTCACTCCACCCCCAACTCCAAATGTCTCAGAAGAGAGAGAGAGAGAGAGAGAGAGACCTTTGGTTTGGGAGAAAGTAAGGGAAGAGAACAAGAGTTTCTGCCTGGTAATCCAGTAAATTATCCCAAATCTTGTTCAAGACCCTCAAGGTGGTACCTTTACAAGACCGCAAGAACCACAGTGTTACTGGGCTTGAGATGCCTCCTAAAACAGATATAGCTTAGATCACAACAATTCAAATCTTTTCAAACATCGAGAAAGCCTCCCCAAGAATGGGTACAAAGAAGCCCAGACAATGAAGATAACAATAAATACCTAACTCTTCAATGCCCAGAGACCAAAGAACATCTACTAGCATGAACACTAATAAGGAAAACATGACCTCACCAAATGATCCAAATAAGGCACCAGAGAACCAACCCTGCAGAAATACAGATATGGAACCTCTCAAACAGAGAATTTAAAATAACTGTGTTGAGGAAACTCAAAATAACACAAAGAAGGCATTCAGAATGATATCAGTGAAATTTAACAAAGAGATTGAAAGAAGTAAAAATAACCAGACAGAAAATCTGGAGCTGAAAAATGCAATTGACATACTGAAGAATGCATTAGAGCCCTTTAATAGCAAAATGGATTGAGCAGAAAAAAGAATTGAAAACAGGCTATTTGAAAATACATTCGGGGGTCAGACTTGGTGGCTCATGCTTGTCATCCCAGCACTTTGGAAGGCCTAGTGGGTGGATTGCTTATTGTCAGGAGTTCGAGACCAGCTTGGCCAACAAGGTGAAACCCTGTCTCCACTAAAAATACAAAATTAGCCAGGTGTGGTGGTGCATGCCTGTGATCCCAGATACTCAGGAAGGCAAGGCAGGAGAATCACTTGAACCTGGAGGGTGGTGGCTACAGTGAGCTGAGATCATGCCACTGCACTCCAGCCTGGGCAACAGAGCAAGACTCCATATCAAAAAGAAAAAAAAAAATACACCATCAGAGGAGACAAAAGAAAAAAACAATGAATCACACTGACAGGATCTAGAAAACATCATCAAAAGGGAAAATGTGTTATTGGCCTAAAAGGGGAGGTAGAGAAAGAGATAGGACTAGAAAGTTTACTCAGAGAGATAATAATAGAGAACTTCCCAAACCTAGAGAAAGGTATCAATATTCAAGTCTAAGAAGGTATAATATTCAAGTATAAGAACAACAAGCAGATTTAGCCCAAAGATGACTGCTTCAAGGCATTTAATAATCAAACACTCAAAAATCAAGAATAAAAAAAAGGATCCTAAAAGCAACAAGAGAAAAGAAACAAATAACATACAATGGAGCTCCAATATATCTGGCAGCAAACTTTTCAGTGGGAATCTTATAACCAGGAGACAATGGCATCATACATTGAAAGTACTGAAGGAAAAATAGAATAGTTTATCTGGTGAAAATATCCTTCAAGAATGAAGGAGAAATAAAGACTTTCCCAGACAAACAAAATATTTCATCAATACTGAGCCCATCCTACAAGAAATGCTAAAGGGAGTATTTCAATTAGAAAGAAAATAACATTAATGAGCAATAAATAATCACCTGAAGGTACAAAACTTACCGGTAATAGTAAGTACACAGAAAAACACAGAATAAGATAACACTGTAACTATGGTGTTTAAACAACTCTAATCCTAAACAGAAAGACTTAACAATGAACCAATCAAAAATAATAACTACATCAACTTTTCAATACATAGTACAGTAATATATAAATGGAAACAACAAAATGTTAAAAGGCAGAGAGATGAAGTTAAGGCATAGAGTTCTTACTAGCTTTCTTCCTGTTTGTTTGTTTGCTTACATGAAGTATTATGCTGTTATCAGCTTAAAATAATGGGTTATAAGCTAGTAGTTGCAAGACTTATGTTAACCTCAAACCAAAAACATACAATAGATACACCAAAAATAAGAGGCAAGAATATAAATCATATCACCAGAGAAAATCACCTACACTAAAGGAAGACAAGAAGGAAGAGAAGACAACAAAACAACCAAAAAACAAGTAAGATGGCTGAGGTAGGTCTTTACTTATCAATAATAACATTGAATGTAAATGAACTAAACTCTCCGATCAAAAGACATGAAGTGGATGAATGGATAAAGAAACAAGACCCATTGATCTGCTGCCTACAAAACACACACCTTACCTACAAAGACACACATAGACTAAAAACAAATAGATGAACAAAGATACTTCATCCACCCCTGAAACAACAAAAAAGAGCAGGAGTATCTATACTTATATCAGACAAAATAGATTTTAAGACAACACTATATGAGGAGATGAAGAGGGTTACTATATAGTGATATAAGGGTCAATTCATCAAGAAGATATAATAATTTTAAATATATATGCACCCAACAGAAGAGACCCACATATACAAAGCAAAAAATATTAAAGAAAGAGCTAGGTCCCAATACAATAAAAGCTGGAGATTATAATACTCCTCTTACAGCATTGGACATATTTTCCAGACAGAACATCAACAAAGAAATATTGAGGTTAATCTGCACTATAGACCAAATGGATCTAATAGATATTTACAGAACATTTCAGAACCTAACAGCTGCAGAATAAATGTTCTTTCCTCACCACATACATTATTGTCAAGGATAGACCATATGTTAGGTTACAAAACATGTTTTAAAATATTCAAAAAATTGAAATAATATTAAGTATCTAATCTAATCTAATCTAACCACTATGGAGTAAAACTAAAACTTAAATATCAGGAGGAATTTTGGAAACTATACAATCACATGGAAAAGAAACAATATGCTCCTGAGTGACCAGTGAGTCAATGCAGAAATTAAGAAGGAAATCACAAAATTTCTTGAAACAAATGATAATGGAAACACAACATACCAAAACCTGTCTGACATACCAAATGCAGTACTAAGAAGGAAGGTTATCACTATGATTGCATACATCAAATAAGAGAAAAACTTCAAATAAACAATTTAATGATGCATCTTAAAGAACTGGAAAAGCAAGAGCAAACCAAACCCAAAATTAATAGAAGAAAAGAAATGATAAAGATTAGAGGAGAAATAAATGAAATTGAAATGCAAAAAATACAAAAGAGTAATGAAACAAAAAGTTTTTTTTTAAAAAAACTTAAAATTTACAAATCTTTAGCCAAGCTAAGGAAAAAAGAGAGAAGATTCAAATAAATAAAGTCAGAAATGAAAAAGGAGACATTGTAACTGATATTGCAGAAATGCAAAGGATTATTAGTGCCTACTATGAGCAACTATATATATACCAATAAATTAGAAAACCTGGAAGAAATGAACAAATACCTAGACATATACAACTTACCAAAATTGAACCAGGAAGAAATTCAAAATCTGAACAGACCTATAACAAGTAACAATATTGAAACCATAATACAAAGTCTTCCAGTAAAGAAAAGCTTGGGACCTGATGGCTTCACTGCCAAATTCTACCAAACATTTAAAGAGAACTAATACCAATCCTACTCAAACTATTTCAAAAAATAAAGGAGGAAGGAATACTTCCAAACTAATTTTACAAGGCCAGTGTTACCTTCATATCAAAACCAGACAAACAGACGTTAAAAACAAAAACAAAAACAAAAACAAAAACAAAAAAACACCTTACAGGAGAATATCTCTGATGAGTATTGATACAAACATTCTCAACAAAATACAAGCAAACCAAATTGAAAAAGAGATGATAAAGATCATTCATCATGACCAAGTGGAATTTATCCCAGGGATGCAAAGGTGGTTCAGTATACACAAATCAATCAATGTGATACATCGTATCAACAGAATGAAGACAAAAACAGTATGATTATTTCAACTGATGCTGAAAAAATATTTAATAAAATAAAACATCCCTTTATGATAAAAACCTCATAAAACTGGATATAGAAGGAACATACCTCAATATAACAAAAACCATATACAACAGACCCACAGCTAGTGTCATACTGAATGGGGAATAAATAAAATGCTTTTCTCTCAGATGTTGAAAATGACAAGGATGTCCGCTTTTGCCACTGTTATGTAACAGTACTGGAAGTCCTAGCTAGAACAGATGAGAGAAAGAAATAAAGCGTATCCAAATTGAAAAGGAAGAAATCAAATTATCCTTGTTTTCAGTTGATATGATCTTCTTTTTAAAAAGTCTAAACACTTGCCTTAAAAAAGCATGAGAACTCATAAAAATATTCAGTAGATTTTCAGGATACAAAATCCTAGAAAATAAAGTTACTGAGAATTGATAATTCTAGTTAATGTATGGTAATTAAAGCTGCTGAAGAACTTAAGAGAAACAACCCTGTATGCAACGTAAGTAAGTAAATTAAGAAATGATTTTTATAAGAAAAGTCACCAGGTATGAGGATATGTGGTTTTTTTTTCAAAAAAAAAACTGGAGTAATATTGTCTAGTTCAGATGGTAGCTAAAAGTTGTTTCAGAATAGATGATGAAAGACAAAAATCAAATGGATGCAGAAAGTTGGAAGAGAAAGAGAATATTTTGCAGTTAAGTTGCCAGAATTCAAGTTATTATGAGTTTTTAAAATGTGTCTTAATATTAAAACTAAACTAATCAAAACTACAATTTGGTCTTTTCGGTTAAAATCACAGTTTTAACAACGTGGTGCTCTGCTCTTATTAGACACTGGTTAAGTTTTCTCTTGGTCCTTTAAATACTTGGCCTATGAAACAAAAAGATTTTGTGTTTTATCAAGATGATGTTCTGTGATTCATATTGTCTTTAGCCAGTATTTGATTACTTAAGAAAACTGAGTTTTCTCAGTATTAAAAGAGCTAACTTTTTTACTTTTTCACAATAACATCACTTTTTCTATTTGCCTTTGAAATCTTTGTCATTTTGGTATTCTTTCAATTTGTGACTGTATTTAACCAATTATTTAAGTCATTTGGTATTTTTAACAAACTTCTCCAAATAAAATTCTAAATTGAGTTCTTTTTGACCTCAACTGACTTTGGGATTTCCCAGATGAGCCCCTAGAATAGCTAAAGAGAATTTGTTTTATCTTTTTAAAAAGAGAGATGTTAAGCTAATGAGGCTTATTTGATATGCAAAATTGAAGGAGACATATTGTCCAATAAAAGCAATGTTTACATTCTTTGTTATACTTTTAGAAATATGTGTGATTAATATACATATTCTAGAATTTTATTATTTTTCTAGAACTCTGATATGTACTAAAATATTGTGGTCAGTTAATAATTCTAATTATTATCTCATTATGTTATATGGAACACAATGACAAAATTCTATGTAAATTGCGTTGTAATAAACTCTTAACAAACTCTTAACAAATCCGTAAGCTTGGCCATTTAAACATTTTTTGTAATTCACTGAGAGTTTGTTGTTTTCTGCTGATGCTATCATAAAAGTTTTTGGAAGCAGCTGTGATATAAAATCTCAACACAAACATGGAAAAGACTCTGACAAGTGGAGAGAGATTTCTGATAACTATAAAATCACAATATTTAACAAGATTTAAATGAACTTTATTAGTAATTTGTTCAAGTACACCCTTTATAAATAGAATTAACATATTTACCTTTTTCTCCTTAGCTGATCTATCCTGAAATCAGAAACTATCACTAAATATTCTTATTTTCATGGCAATGGAGGTATTTAGAAAAGTTTATTAAGAATCTGTTCTCCTTATGACACAACACATTGGAAAACATTGGTTATGTTTCCAGAACTTTGACTGGAATGTCATATTTGAGAATGAGCATAGAATTAGAAATGACTGGACAGTTTTATGGAACTAGGAATTAACTTTATGGAGCAAATTAAGACCTGCCTTAGTCCATTTAGAGTTGCTATGAAGGAATACTTGAGGCTGGATAATTCATATATAAAATAGAATTATTTGGCTCACAATTCTGCGGGCCGCACAAGGAGCATAGTGCCAACATCAGCTACTGATGGGGGCTTCAGCTTGCTTCAGTCATAGCAGCAGGTTAGTGGAGCTGTCATGTGCAGTGATCACATGGTAAGAAAGGAAGCAAGAGAGAAGCAGGGGGGTGCCAGGCTCTTTTTAATAACCAGCCATCAAGGAAACAAAGAATGTGAGAATTCATCCATTACCATGAGAATTCCCTCCCTTGACCCATACACCTCCATTCTGTTTCAACTCCAACATTAGATTCAGACTTCAACATGAGATTTGGATTGGCCCATCAAATCAAACTATAGAAAGTTTCTCAAGAAAAACTGGCCTGATATCTGCTCACAACTTTTCAGCCTTACTGGCTGAGAAGAAGGTCACTTTCTAGAAGGCCCAGGAAACTGAAAAATCTTTTTAGGACCTCTTTTGAGTACAGACGAATTTACCTAAATCTATGAATATTGCAGGTCAAGACAAACGGTATGTTCTTAGCATGATATCACAGCCTCTCCAGGTTACGATGTCTAATTAAAGATTAAAGTCTAACATGAGATTATTTATTAAAGGTCCTAACACATCCAAATTAAAAAGAGGTCGGTCACTATTTTTATTGCACTTATACTCAAGTCCTTATTAGATGACCTAGACTATTTTAGCATTTAATGCATTTATAAAGCCACATTGAATAACATACAACACTGTAAAATGTTTTTATTTGTTTTCTGGTAACATTATTCAATGATGATATGAATATGATTAAAATTTCTTAAATGCTATATTAGGAATATATTTATTAGTTTACTATATATTAAACCTTAGGTCATTAAAGTACTAGAATTTTGCAAAATCTTTGAGTGCTGGTAAGACATACACACCTCTAACTTGCGCAATCTTGTGACAGCTTTAGTAAATACAGAAGAGAGGTTGTATGAGATCTAAACATTTCTTTTGAACATTTTTGTCAATGAATCTATTACTTGATTGTTTCTCAGGCTGTAGATCATGGGGTTTAATAAAGGAACTATGACAGTGTAAAATAGAGACTCCATCATATCTTGGTCATCAGCCTGTGGGGAAGCAGAGCCCACATACATGATGGCGAGGGGCCCATAGTATAAAGATACAGATAGGAGATGAGCTCCACAGGTGGAGACAGCTTTTTGCATCCCTTTGACAGACTTATTTTTTAAGATTATAAGGAGGACAAGTGTATAAGATATAAGAATAGTTCCAATGGTAAAAACTTGAATTAAACCTGCAAAAATAAAAACCATCAGAAAGTTAATAGAAGAATCAGTACAGGAAATCTTTAATAATGGGATAATGTCACAGTAAAAGTGTTGTATTATGTTGGAATTACAGAAGGTTAATCTGAATAAAAAATTTCATGGATTAAAGCATGAAGAAGGCCACCTAGAAATGACAAAACTAACAGCCGGATGCATAGTCCATTGGTCATAATGACTGGATAAAGTAAAGGTTTGCAAATGGCTACATAGCGATCATATGCCATTGATGCCAAGATAAAACATTCTGTGGTTACACCAATTGCAAAGGAAAAAAATTGTATCATGCATTCAGAGAGAGATATGATCTTACTCTTAGCTAAGAAGTTGATCAGCATCTTCGGAGTCACTGTGGATGATAACCAAGCATCCACAAAGGCCAAACTCCCAAGGAATAAGTACATTGGGATATGAAGGTGAGGGTCTTTCCAGATGATGACAATTAGACCAAGATTCCCCATGACGGTGATGAGATATATGACCAAGAATGCCAGGAACAGGGGCATTTTCCACTTTGGTTGATATAAAAATCCTGTGAGAACAAACTCTGTCAGCAATGTTGCGTTTTCCTCTTCCATGTCCTCACTGCATGTCCTCTAAAAAATGAAATAAATGTAAAGGGACATTCGCAATGGAATTGTGAGTTGAAATTGGGGAAGAAGTGTTCAAATAAACTATGTAATTATCAGAGCCCTCTTAATTTTTTTTAATCAGCACTCTAATTGATGCACCCTATATTTGAGCATTTAAATACATGGAAAAAATAATACATTTTGGTTTGAAAATTGTGTAGGAATTAACAGATTGAGATTTAAAAAGATGCATCATCTAAATGTACTAAATTTTTGTGGACTCTACTGAATATAATAGGAAAACCTTCTGTCTGGGATATGGATGTAGGGTGAAGGAAAAAAGATATTTGAAAGGCCTGTATTAAAAATGGAATGAATGTAATGTGGAGAATCTCAAACTTTATTCTTCACATGATAAACATGCACCAAATATTTTAAAATGGGAAATGGCATTATATATATTATTATATATGCATATATGTGTATATATAATTATATATACCTACATATATACATATATGTGTATATATTATATATTATATTATTAATATATATATTATATTATTATATTATTAATATATATAATATTATATACACATATATGTATATATATTTTTGGAGGCAGAGCTTTGCTCTTGTTGCCCAGGCTGGAGTGCAATGGCACGATCTCAGTTCCTCATAAAGTGCTGGGATTACAGGCGTGAGCCACTGCTCCCGGCCCAGTATATTTTTTAAATAGTATATTTTAAAAATTTAGTTCTTGATAGTGTAAAAGTATGCTGCAGGAAGGAGAAGCTGATTCAGGAATCCTAATTAGAAACTTGATACTAAGGTCAAGGAGATCCCAAATTAGATTACACATGAGAATCATCTGGGAGACTTTAGTTCATGAAAAATGCAGATTGTGAGGTTTTAATGTAGAAGTTGATTATTTCAGGAATGGGATCTAGGAATCTGTATTTCGAAAATACCCTCAAGGTGATGGATATGCATGTGAAGTGTCTAGTCCCTGTGTGATATGATATTAGAAGGCATGGTAGGACAAATGAATAGATTCAAAAGAATTCAGAATGTAGAGTCTCTAATTTCTGTGACATATTTGGTATGAAATATGTCATCAGTGAAGGAGAGAGAAGTCACTTGGTGACCAGGTAGATGGATATTAAACATTGAGGATGGGAACTCAAATTGCTGACAAGTTTTTGGAGTGAGCATCACATCTGAGCAACTAGGTGAGATTCAATCAGTAATATGGGCCTATTCGAGCTTAATAGAAATAATTACTTGGAATCATTGTAGTATTTGAAAGCATCATTAGGAATGATGCACAAAGTGACTGTACATTCTTTATAAGATGGCCAAGATCTAATTGTCTTTTTTGCCACCCATGTCTTGGGGGCTGTCAGAAGGTTACCTACTACTATAGAAGCCAAAACAACTGGAAACTCATTTTCCCATTCTTCTTGCCTCTAGAGTGAAGAAACAATGATCTAGGATGGCAATGAAACACACTGATCCTACATTTTGAATATGGGTAAAAGAAGAAAAAAAAGACAGGATCAAAAGTGGACTTTAGTTGTAAACTCAACCATGGCAGAAATACAATGAATTCACTGAATGCATCCTTCATTTGACAGTATGAGTTGTCAAATTATACCCAGAAGTGGCGATAAGAACACAAGAGTTAATTTTTAAGTGACTGACCTTAAGAGTTTTAGTCTAAGAAAGTGATTAATTAGAAAGAATGAGTATTTCTATCAGAATAATCCAAAATAATTTTTAGAATCACTATGATCAAAATCAGTTTCAATTGTTTAATGTCCTAGATCACCACAAGTTGTCATGTAAAGTCATAATAAGGTTAACAACAAAATAAAATATCATTAAAAGAACAATGCTGTCTTATAACTATTTATCCTATCCATATCATAATCATGAAACTAAAATATAGAGATAAGCCAGTAATAGTTATCTAATTTCAACCTGGCTATTTTGACAGCTTGTATACCCAATGTAAAATTATGGTAAGTTAACTAGCATTTTCAACATTTCTACAAAGCGTAATGAAAATTATAGATATTTTTTCTTACCCATATTTTGAAAAAAATGTAGGATATCCTCTAAAACCATTAGGCTTTCTAAAACAGAAAAAAAATACAATTGCACAGGAATGCTGGTAACACAGGTAGCAATTCATTGCATATTCATTCTTTTTGGAGGCTTCTTTCTGCAAGCTCAGGAAACTACTGTTTACATAAATTTGGATTGAACAGAAGAGTCATTCAATTGTATAACTCTGTACTTTTGCCAGAAGACGATTGAATGGAAAACTGAAATTCTCATAAGAGTGCCAAGGGATTCCCTATGGAACAAACTGAAGCTGTTCTAGTGTGTATTGTGGATTTGGACATATATGAAAAGTCCAGATTGTCCCCAGTGGCATTTAACTTCTGGAATCATAAACACTTTTTCATGTGAACACTTCTAGTTTTAACAAATGAAATAATATTTTATATACTATTTACCGCCACAGATGACACTTCTGTCATGTTTGTATAAACTTTAGTTAAACGTGAAATTTACTCTTAGTGCTTTGATTAGTATAATCTTTTTTTTTTTTTTTTTTTTTTTTTTAGACGGAGTCTCGCTGTGTCACCCAGGCTGGAGTGCAGTGGCGCGATCTCGGCTCACTGCAAGCTCCACCTCCCGGGTTCACGCCATTCTCCTGCCTCAGCCTCCGAGTAGCTGGGACTACAGGCACCCGCCACCACGCCTGGCTAGTTTTTTGTATTTTGTAGTAGAGACGGGGTTTCACCGTGTTAGCCAGGATGGTCTCGATCTCCTGACCTCGTGATCCACCCGCCTCGGCCTCCCAAAGTGCTGGGATTACAGGCTTGAGCCACCGCGCCCGGCCGATTAGTATAATCTTATCTGAGGTAATCAAAACATAATTTAATAAGGCCAAAGTTTCTGATTCCCTTTAGGAGACAAACCCAAATACAATTGTCTTTCCCATGAAAATTGCAGCTCAAATTTTAGACATATACCTAGTTCCCCCATTTTGTGCTAAAATCTGATGGGAAATCTTATTAGACAAAGTCAATGGATGAAACAATGAAAAATAAAGGCAAGGACTGCAGTGGGAAGTGCCCTGAATTTTTCTGACATAAAAAGAAACACATAGACCAATGGAACAGAATAAAGAACCAGAAACAAATCCACACATCTACAGTGAATGCATTTTTTAACAAAGGTTCCAAGAACATACACTGGGAAAAGACATTCTCATCAATAAATGATGCTGAGAAAACTAGATATCCATATGCAAAAGAATAAAACTAGACCCCTATCTCTCACCATATCCAAAAATAAAATCAAAATGAATAAAAAGCTTCAATCTAATACCTCAGACTATGAAACTTCTACAAGAAAACATTGAGGGAAGTCTCCAGGACATTGTTCTGGGCAACAATTTATTGAGCAATACCCTCCAAGAATAGACAACCAAAGAAGACATGGACAAATGGGATTACATCAAGTTAAAAAGCTTCTGCACAACAAAGGATACAATCAACAAAATGAAGAGACAACCCACAGAATGGGAGAAAATAGTTGTAAACTACCCACCTGACAATGGATTAATAACCAGAATATATAAGGAACTCAAACCCCTTTGTAGGAAAGAATCTAATAATCTGATCAAATACAGGGTAAAAGATTTGAATAGACATTTCTCAAAAGAAGACATACAAATGGTAAGCAGCCATATGAAAAGGTGGTCAACATCCCTGATCATTAGAGAAATGCAAATCAAAATGGCCTGGCATCTAGTGCCTGCCATTTTTCCAGGCACACAGTGCAAGCTGTCAGTGGATCTACCATCCTGGCATCTGGAGGACAGTGGCCCTCTTCTCATAGCTCCACTAGGCAGTGCCCCAGTGGGAACTCTGTGTGAGGGCTCCAACCTCACATTTCCCCTTCCCACAGCCCTAGTAGAGGTTCTCCGTGAGGTCTCCGCCCCTACAGCACACTTCTTCCTGAACATCCAGGTGTTTCCATGCATCCTCTGAAATCTAGGCAGAGGTTCCCAAATTCTTGTCTTTTGCACACCCACAGGCCATAGGAAGGCCATCAAAGCCTGGGGCTTGCACCCTCTGAAGCAATGACTCATGCTATACCTTGACCCCTTTTAGCTATGGCTGGAGCTGGAGCAGCCAGGGTGCAGGGTGCCAAGTTCCAAGGCTGCACAGAACAGCGGGGCCCTGGGCCCAGCCCATGAAACCACTTTCCCGCCTAGACTTCTTGGCCTGTGATGGGAGGAGCTGTCATGAAGGTCTCAGAAATGCCCTGCTGACATTTTCTGTATTGTCTTGGCTATTAATATTTGGATCCTTGTTACTCATGCAAATTTCTGCAACAGGTTTAAATTTCTCCCCAGAAAATGGGTTTTTCTTTTCTGCCACATGGCCAGGCTACACATTTTCCAGACTTTTATGCTCTGCTTCTCTTTTAAAGATAAGTTCAAGTTTCAGAAAATCTCTCTGTTCACACATATAATCATACACTTTTAGAAACAACCAGGTAACAAAACATCTTTAATCCTTTATTGCTTAGAAATTTCTTCTGCCAGATACCCTAAATCATCTCTCTCAAGTCCAAAGTTCCACAGATCTCTAGGATCTCAAGGGAAAAATGCCACCAGTCACTTTGCTAAAGCATAGCAAGAGTGACCTTTACTCCAGTTCCTAGTAAGTTTCTCATCTCCATCTGACTACTTCAGCCTGGATTTCATTGTCCACATCACTAAGAGCATTTTGGTCAAAACCATTCAACAAGTCTCTAGGAAATTCCAAACTTTCCTTCATCTTACTGTCTTCTTCTGAGTCCTCCAAACTGTTCCAGCCTCTTCATGTTACCCAGTTTCAAAGTTGGTCCTCATTTTCAGGTATCTTTACAGCAGTGCCCCACTCTTCTGGTACTAATTTTCTGTATTAGTTCATTCTCACACTGCTATAAAGAACTACCTGAGACTGAGTACTTTATGAAGAAAAGAGATTTAATTGACTCACAATTCCATAGGCTGCACAGGAAGCATGGTTAGGAGGCCCCAGGAAACTTACAATCTTGGAAGAAAGTGAAGGGGAAGCAAGCAAGTCTCACCATGGCAGAGAAGGAGAGAGAGTGAGCAAAGAGAGAAGTGCCACACACTTTTAAATCACTATGTCTCATGAGAACTCACTCACTATCATAAGAACACTAAGGGGGAAATCCACTCCCATGATCCAATCACCTCCCATCAGGCCCCTTCCCTGACACATAAAGATTACAATTTGACATGAGCTTTGGGGAAGAACACAGAAACACAGAGCCAAACCATATCAATAAATAACACAGGAGTCACTGAAAACTCTTCAGAAGGGTGCACTGACATTACACAACATTAAATTATATTGCCGTGTACTTGTGTAACATAATGCTGGAAATAATGAGAAGGATGAAGAAAGAGATTTAAGGCATTCGGAGTGTAGCATCACTAGGATATTGCAAGGCATTCAGAATGTAGTATCACTAGGGTTCAAATATTTAGTCCCATATTTGATGGGAAAATAGTATTCACTGAAGGAAAATGGAGTCACTTTGTGAGTAGATAGATCATCATCCAAAATAGAGACTGAGAATTCAGATGCATTGACAAATGTGTGGTGTGAACATGCCTTGAACATCAAGATTAGCTGGTTAGTATTAGTAATATAATATTACTAGAGCAATATAAATAAAAAAATAATTTGGGTGTCATTGGAGTAGATGAGGGCATAATTATGAATTACTTATCAGAGAGTATACTGAGAAAAGAGAAGTATAGCAAGAAAAAAAATGATGGTAGAATGACCTAATTTTCTTTGGATATAGTAATAGGATTGCTAGTAATAGTATCACTGGGTCAAATGTAGTTCTGTTTCAAGTTCTTTGAAAAATTTACAGACTGCTTTCCACAGTGGCTGAAGTAATTTACACTCCCACCAACAGTATATATGTGTTCCCTTTCTCTGCAGCCTCTCCAGCATCTGTTTTGTTTTGTTTTGTTTTTAACTTTTTTTTTTTGACTGGTGTGAGATGGTGTCTCATTGTGGTTTTGATTTGCATTTCTCTGATGACTAGTGATAATGAGTATTTTTTCATATGTTTGTTGACCACTTGTGTGTCTTCTTTTAAGAAGTGTCTGTTCATGTTTGCTCATTTGTTAATGGGGTTATTTATTTATTTATTCTGGTTGAATTTCTTAAGTTCCTTATAGATTGTAGATATTAGACCTTTGTTGGGTACATAGTTTGCAAGTATTTTCTCCCTTCAGGTAGGTTGTTTTTAAACTCTACTGATAGTTTCTTTTGCTGTGCAAAAGTTCTTTCATTAGGCCCCACTTGTCAATTTTTGTTTTTGTTGCAGTTGATTTTGTGGACTTAAAAATTTCTTTACCAAGGCCAACATCAAGAGGGGTATTTCCTAGGGCTTCTTCTAGGGTATTTATAGTATGAGGTCTTACATTTGAAAATTTAATCCACCCTGAGTAAGTTTTTGTATATGTTGAAAGGTAAGGGTTCAGTTTTGTTCTTCTGCTTCAGGCTAGCCAGTTATCCTATCACCATTTATTGACTATGGAATTCTTTAACCACTGCATGTTTATGTTGAACTTGAAAGTCAGATGGTTGTAAGTGTGTGACTATCTTTCTGAGTTTTCTACTCTTTTCCATTGGTCTATGTGTCTAATTTTGTACAAGTACTATGCTGGCTTAATGAAAATCACTGTGTGTAGAAATTAAGCAATTTTTAATGGCTTTAGTGAGAGTAATTTTCCTTAAGTAATAGAATAAACGTCATCAAATAAGAAGTGAATGGGAAACAAGTAGCACAACAGTGAGGGAATGAGATAGAGTACTCAAAGAAATGTGAACACTTAGCGTTTGTCTGCTGCTCACAAACTAATTTAATATTTTTTCTCCTATAGAATGAAGAAAAGTTTTCAAGAGAAAAGATAGATTGAGAGGAGATAAGAGGAAGATGTTGAGAGGAGAAAAGGGACAGTAAAAGCAGAAATGGAGATTTGTGTGGGTGAAATAAAACAGGAAGGAGGAAGGAAAGATAGGTAGAGAATAATGAAGTCATAGACGGGTAAGTGCAAAAAAGACAAGCCACAAGATAGAAAGAGAGGAAGTATCGGAGATTCATTAAGGCAAAACAGAGGCAAAGACTCAGAAGTTTCGTTTGGGTGTGTGCATTGACTCTAGTATTCAACAATACCAGCTAGAGCTCTGAGAGTCTTTTATTTTCTTTTATAAAAAATTCAAAGTTTATTTTTCCTGTGGAATTTGTGTATGATAGTCATTGACTTGAACTTTTACTCACAAATTTCCCACCGTTCATGAAAATATTGAAACTGACAGTTTAGTTCATATTTAAATTTTGATCTTCCTTTGTTATTAAAGTAATTAAAACTAAATTTCTCAAGAAACCATGATGGTTTTGAGAGCACTTCATTCTCCATCAGTATTTTTTAATAGCAGAAAGAAATCAAAGACTGAATCCTGATACAGATAATATAATGAACAAATTGCAGTAATTCCATTCTTAAGTAAATTTTTACATGGAAAACATTTCCTTCCACAAATCACAAAATAATGAAATCCTAAATCCTAAATCACAAAATAATGAAAAATTTTCAGAAGTTTTTACTGGAGCCCTTTTAAATTTATAAATGCTGAATAAGTTAGGAGAAGTATTTTTCTGATATATACATACATGTATTACTATTCATATAAAATGCTGAATAAAAATATATGTATCTCTACATACTGCTATGTATATTTATGTATATATATAAAATATTTAAATTATTGTCAGAAGTTATAGAGAAGTTAATGTTTAATAGACAGATCTTAAAATTTTAATCAGAATGTGTGATTACACAGAATGTACATTTATATTAGAATCATCAGAAAGGTTTCTTGTATAAGAACTATAATGAAAGAAAAGTTTAAACTGAGCTTTAAAGCATATACCATTCTACTTAACCAGAACTTATCTTGCAACGTCATTATAGTTGGGATATAGTTGGAAAATCATCATTATAAAAACTCATTTATCAAGAATTTTGCTTATCTAGATTTTAATCGTGATAATAAAACATGAAGATTATTTACTCTTTTAATCATTTTAATCATGATAATAAAACATGAAGATTATTTACTCTTTTTTAATTTGTCCATAATTTTAGCATGCTATATCAAATCTAAAATTATTATGAATTACATTGCATTTTAAACTTTATTTAAAAAGAATAACAGATATAAAATCATTTCTCTTTTACCAATATCATAAGAAATTATGGAGCTCCTTTGAAAGTGTTTGGCTTTCTAAAGCAGAGAAAAATACGTAATAGAACAGAACTGATAGTAACACAGGTAGCAATTCTTTGTACACTGATTCATTTTGGAGGCTTAATTTCCAATCTCAGAAAAATGTTGACATAAACTTGGCTCTATGTCGGTTCAACACAAGGGTTCATCAGTTGTGTATATCCACTGTGCCGGGACAGGAAGGTGTAGAGAACTGGAAAATCCCTAAGAGCACCTTAGGGTTCCATGTATGACAAAGGGAAGATCTGCAACTGGGTATTGTGGATTTAGATGTGTATAAGAAATGCAGATCATCCTACAGTGTACTATGGACTTCAGAATCATAAATATTAAGTCACTGTAAGCCAATTCTTGCTTTTAACAATTGAAATTACACTTTATGCCACTATTATCCACAACACATCACACTTCTTACATTTGATACAAACTTCAGTTTATAAAATTGGATGCTGTGAATGCTGTGACCAGTATAATGCTATCTCAGCTAGTAAAAATATGGTTTTAATAACCCAAAGATCTAGATTCCCTTCAGAAGCCAACTCCAAGTAAAATTGTCCTCCTCATGCAAACTGAACCTCAAATTCCAGACATATATCTTCCAGGCAAACTTATATCTGAAGAGAAATAAGGGGTTTTACTAAAAAGTTCAGGGGGAAGAAAAAGGCAAAATAAAAACAATCTGGCAGTGTATTGCCTCTTAGTTGGCGCTGTCACTATGTCTTCGTAATGCCATTCTATCATCCTATTCAATTAGTATATATATTTTTTCCAGAGTCCAGGTGTAAGTCTTTGACTGACAACTCCAACTGCTCCTTCTCTCTATGGAACCGCCCATTGGGATCTTCTTGCCTTCTACCCACATGGAGTCAATTATCAAGACAGAGGAATTATAAGCGAGAAAGAGTTTAATAGTCATAGAGCTGGCTAAATGGGAGACTAGAGTTTTATTATTACCCAAACAGCCTCTCCAAAAATTCAGAGGCTAGTATTTTTCAAAGACAGTTGTTAGTTTTTAAAGATAGTTGACCGCTTTAAAGACAGTTGTTGAGCAGGGGCAAGGAAATGGAAAATGCTCATTGGTTGGTTTAGGGATGAAATTATAGGGAGTCAAAGCTGTCCTCTTGAGGTGAGTCCAGATGAGCAGGTTTACAAGTCAGAGTGGTGCCTGCTGGTTCATCAGAATACAAGGTCTAAAAATATACCTCGAACACCAAACTCAGATTTGACAATAGTAATGATATCCATAGGAGTAATTGGACAGGTTAGGAATCCCGTGTCTTCCGGCTGCATAACTCTTGAGCTATAGTTTCTAATCTTGTAATAATTTGTTAGTTTTCCAATGTGGTCTGGTCCCCAAGGAAGGAGGGGTTTGTTTTTAGTAAGGACAGTTATGCTCTTTGTTTCAAAGTCAAACTTAAATTAAATTTCTCTCAAAATTAGTTTGGCTTATACCCATGAATGAACAAAGGCAGTTTGGATATTAGAAGCACTGTCTAATTATCCTATGTCAAATTCACTGTCATGATTTTCTCATGTGATAGTCATAGGTGGGTAAGTGTAAAAAGACAAGCCACAAAACAGGGAGAGAGGAAGTATCAGAGATGCACTAAGGTAAAATAGAGGGAAGGACTCAGAAGCTTATGTTGAAACTGTGCATTAACTCTGGTGTTCATGAATACCACAGAGAGCTCCGAGAGTCTTTTCATTTTCTTTAAAAAGAATTCAAAGTTCATTTTCCTATGCAATTTGTGTATGACAAAGAGACTTTGAGTATAATTTTTGTCCATAAATTTTCCACTGTTCATGAACATATCAGCATTTTCTGAAAGTTTACTCCATATTTAAATGTTGCTTTATCTTTGTTATTTCAGTCATTAAAACTAAATTTCTCAAGAAATATTGCTGATTTGAGAACACTTTCTTCTCTGTCAGGTTTTTTTCTTTGATTATTTTTAGCAGAATTAACTAAGACAAAGACTGGATCCTAATACAAATATTGTAATAAATATAGGACAAGTAATTCTACTTGTAAAATTTTATAAGACAATCCCATGCAATCCCAAATTACAAAATAATGAAAAACTCTAAAATTCAATTTGTTTCAGGGTGCTTTTAAAAGCATAAATGCTAGTAAGGTTAGGGAAGTACATTTTCTGCATGTTTTCTGAGATATATGCATAGATATACATATATTATAATTATTGCTAGTATTACCATGTGTATCTAAAATGTTCAATATGAAAAATGGGTACTTCTATGGATTTTATTATTTATATGTTTATGCACCTTATATATGAAATAATCAATGAAATTATTGAGAGAAGTGGTGAAAGTATAGAGGAGAAAATATTTAATTGACAGATCCTAAAAGTTTTCATTGGACAATGTGATTATACAGAATGAAACTACATCACAACCATCGGAAAAGTTTCTTACATAACAATCACAATGAATTGAAGATTTAAACCCAGCTTTAATAATTTTAACTTTCTAATTAGCCAGAACTTATAACATCATTATAGTCAGGTTAAAAAGATAATACATTATCATTTAAAATTTCAAAATTTATTTTATAGGTGTTTTGGTTATCAAGATTTTAGCCATAATAATGAGATATCAAGATTCTTCACTCTTTTTGTTCCCAGCAATCTTGGCATGCTGCAAACCAAATACAAAATTATTATATATTAAATAACATTTTAAAATTTCTTTAAAAATAATAATGGATATGATAAAACAATTTTCCTCTTACTAATTTCATAAGAAATTACAGAGATCCTTTAAAGTATTAGGCTTTCTAAAGCAGAGAAAAATACATAATAGAACAGATCTGATAATAAGACAGGCAGCAATTCTATGCACACTGATGCATTTTGGAGGCTTCATTTCCAATCTCAGAAAAATATTGTTTATAAAAATTTGCTTTCAACACAAGTGTTGACCAATATTGTATATCTGTTTTCACCAGGAGAGAAAGACGTAGAGAACTGAAATTCCCCTAAGAGCATCTTAGGATTCCCTGTAGGACAAAGTGAAAATCTTCAACTGGGTATTGTGGATTTAGATGTGTATGAGAAATACAGATTATCCTACAGGACACTGCAGAGTTTAGAACCATAGACATTAAGTCACTGTACCCAGTTTGGGTTTCAACAATTGAAATTACACTTTATGCCGCTATTATCCACAACACCTAACACTTTAGACATTATATGCAAACATCAGTTTCTACATAAAATAGGATTCTCTGAATGCTGTGATTAATATAGTCTCATCAGAGCTGGTGAAGACATGATTTTAATAAGGTCAAAGATCTAGGTTCCCTTCAGAAGCCAACCCCAAGTAAATTTGTAAAATTGTCCTCATTCAAACTGCAGCTCGAACTCCAGACATATATCTAACTTCCAGGCGAGCTGAAATCTGATGAGAAGTGTTAATAGGCAAATGTCTGGGGGAGGAATAAAGAAAAGCAAAGACAATCTGGCAATGCATTGCCACCTAGTTGGTGCTGTCACTACAGCTTCATACTGGCATTCTATCTTTCTGTCCAATTAGTTTATATATAATTTCCAGAAAGTCTAGGTGTAGATCACTGACTGACTTAACTCAAACTGCTCCCTCTCTCTATGGAAACACCCAATGAGATCTTTTTGCCTGACACGGGGATAAAGCCCATTAGCAAGACAGAGGAATTGCAATAGAGTTTAATCCATATAGAGCTGGCTAAATGGGAGATTAGATTCAAGTTTTATTATTGCTCAAATCACCCTTTCCAAAAATTCAGAGGCTAGGGTTTTTTAAACACAGTTTGTTGGGCAGGGGTCTAAGGAATGAGGAAAGCTGACTGGTTGGGATGAGGATACAATCATAGGGGTTGAAGTTGTCTTCTTGTGAATCCTGTGTGGGGGTCTCAAAACTAGAGGAGTCCTTTTACCATTCTGGGTGGTGCCAGCTGACTTATCAGAATTCAGGATCTATAAAACACCTGGAACACCAATCTTAGATTTCACAATAGGAATATTATCTGTAGGAGCGATTAGGAAGATTAGAAATCTGTGGTCTCTAGTTGCATGATCAGGAGCCATAACTTCTAATTTTGTGATAATCTGAGTTTTACAAAGGTGGTCAGATTCACAAGCAAGGAGGAGGTTTGCTTTGAGGAGAGACTCTTACCATATTTGTTTCAAAGTCAAACTATAAATTCCTTCCAGAGGTGGTTGAACCTACAGTCGGGAATGCAGAAGGGCAGCTTGGAGATGAGAAGCACTGCCTGATTTTCTTATTGCAGATTCACTGTCATAATATTCCTGTGTGAGATTTTTCTGTCATCATTTTTGCAAAGGTGGTTTCAACTACATTTCACTCTATCATACTCCACCTTGTAACTCTGAGTCTACTAAGCCTTTTGCTCAGTTACATTTTCACCCATTAAAATAAAGGAAACTAGATAAATGCCTTATAAAGTCACTTCCTCAGATCAACCAGGCCTGCCTTCTTTAACCACCTTTACACCTTGGTCAAAATCTGAGCTCAGAGCAATAGAGAAAAATATCTCTGTCCCAAGCAAAAGTGCCAGAAGTTTTCTGTGAAATTAGAATTCTTGCAGGATCTTATAACCCAGGACTCCCTGATCTTTATCAATTTAATAACATGGTACTGTAAGATGGCTAATCCTACAGCTGAAGCCAAACATGAAGTACCTAAAATAGATAGCAAAGATCCCACAACTCAGTCTTCCAGAAAGGAACAAAACGGGGTGGGAAAATAACAAATAATCCTCCAGCATCCATTCCCCAAGTATTTCTTCAAAAATTCACTCGTCTGACATGTAATCTTATAAACAAAACAGGAGGAACTAATCTCTGACTGTAAGGCAAGATTAGAAGTGTGATTTGTAGAACATTCTGGTCAATTCATGTTGAGTTCAGCTTAGAAAATACTTGTCCTATTCATCAGTGGGATCCACCTTCAACTCATTAACCTAGTTACAAAACAAAAGCTACATTGAGAAGCTGATGATCTGCCAAATTAATACCCCAAAATATATTTCAGTAGAAAATTATAGTGCATCTGCTATTAAATTCAAGTTCTGTCTGTTGTCTTTGAGTTTTATTATCTACCTATAAATTGTCTTTTTCACGAAGCCCTATGAGCTTGGTGTGGGCAACTTGATATAAAGTTCAGAGGACAATTTTCATACATGCAGCTGAGTGGGCTGCTAAAAAGCTTACCAAAATATCCAATAACATAATCAGAGACATTCAGACTGCAAAACAGAAAAATCAACAATTGCAACTGCCATTTTATTCCAACATCAAAAGATGCTTTGAGCTTAAAATCTATATCTCCTCAACTAACTGCCCTTTGGGTTCAGATACTAAGTTTACAGATTGTTATAACCATTAACCTTTTTTTTTTCCCCCCCTGAGACAGAGTTTCGCTCTGTTGCCCAGGCTGGAGTGCAGTAGCACCATCTCGGCTCACTGCAACCTCAGCCTCCTGGGTTCAAGCGATTCATCTGCCTCAGCCTCACAAGAAG
Organism: Theropithecus gelada; assembly: GCF_003255815.1. Classification (NCBI taxonomy): domain Eukaryota; kingdom Metazoa; phylum Chordata; class Mammalia; order Primates; family Cercopithecidae; genus Theropithecus; species Theropithecus gelada. Next base: position 18,349,264 of record NC_037669.1, on the reverse strand, counting down.
CTGAGATCACAGGCACCTGCCACCACTCCCGGCTAATTTCTTGTATTTTTAGTACAGACAGGTTTCACCATGGTGGCGAGGCTGGTCTGGAACTCCTGACCTCAACTGATGCACCCACCTCGGCCTCCCAAAGTGCTGGGATTAGAGGCGTGAGCCACCACGCCTGGCCTATAACCATTAACTTTTTATTTGTCTTGTTTCGTTCATGGGCACTTTGGCTGTGGGGTAATTCCCAGTCCCTTGATGTTTTCCTCATGAGGGTTATCGTTAATCTTCCTGGTATGCTGTATTTTCTCGAGTCTGAAATGCAAATTCACAGCCATCACAGTTATCAGATTTTCTCCATATGATTAAAATGGCATAAACAAAGTGTCCAATAAAAGAAACACTGCTTTAAGAGACTAGAAATTTTAACTTTTGAGACTAGAAATTGTAACTTATGCTGAGACAAAGACAACCAGCTCTGGTGGTGAGAAAGTGCTCCATGTGCCTGAGTGTTGGTCAATATCCCATAATTGAGAAGTGAAACAAAAGGGAGAAAATAGTTAAAATAATAAAATTGAAGTACATTAGGCTGAGGTGGCTCCAGCCAAGTGGGCTTCTACCTAAGCACACAGAAACCCAACTCATTGTAAATGGTAAAACAAAAGTTAACTTGTTCTTTTTCTTTATACTTTAAGTTCTGGGATACATGTGCAGATGGTGCAGGTTGTTACACATGTATACATGTGCCATGGTGGTTTGCTGCACCCATCAACCCATCATGCAGGTTTTAAGCCCCACATGCATTAGGTGTTTGTCCTAACGCTCTCCCTCCCCTTCCCTCCACCCCCGACAGGCCCCAGTGTATGACGTTCACCTCCCTGTGCCCATGTGTTCTCATTGTTCAACTCCCACTTATAAGAGAGAACATGTGGTGTTTAGTTTTCTGTTCCTGTGTTAGTTTGCTGAGAATAATGGTTTCCAGCTTCATCCATGTCCCTGCAAAGGATATGAACTCATTCTTTTTTATGGCTGCATAGTATTCCATGGTGTATATGTGCCACATTTTCTTTATCCAGTCTGTCATTGGTGTGCCTCTGGGTTGGTTTGAAGTGCTTGCTATTGTGAATACTGCTGCAATAAACATATGTCTTCATGTGTCTTTATAACAGAATGATAGCTAAGTCTTTGGGTATATACTTAATAATGGAATTACTGGGTCAAATGGTATTTCTGGTTTCAGATCCTTGAGGAATAACCACACTGTCTTCTACAATGGTTAACTAATTACGTGCCCAACAGTGTGAAAGCATTCCCGTTTCTCCACCTCCTCTCCAGCATCTGTGGTTTCCTGACTTCTTAATATCGCCATTCTAATGGTGTGAGGTGGTATCTCCTTGTGGTTTTGATTTGCACTTCTCTAATGACCAGTGATGACGAGCTTTTTTTCATGTTTGTTGGTCACATAAATGTCTTCTTTTGGGAAGTGTCTGTTCATATCCTTCACCCATGTTTTGGTGGGGTGGTTTGTTTTTCTCTTGTAAATTTGTTTAGGTTCCTTATAGATGCTGGATCTTAGCCCTTTGTCAGATGGAGAGATTGCAAAAATTTTCTCCCTTTCTGTCAGTTGCCTGTTCACTCTGATGATAGGTTCTTAATAAAAGTTTACTTTAACCAATCAGAAATGATCAACTCACCTCTAAGTAGGAACTTTCTACTGGAATAATCCAAATAATGCTACTGCTCCACTTTAGCCACAAAAGTTTCTTTTTGCCTTACTTCCACATTAAATCAATAAAAGCCTTTCTCTCCTCTTATGTATACATAAGTGTATATATACATATATATTGACACCTAAAATACACACACACTTTTTTTATATATATATCATTGCTACCTGATTTTATATATATTTATTTATTTATTTAAAAAATATATATAAAAAATCAGGTAGCAATGATGATCCAACAAAAGAAATTATAGGCATTGGAAAAAACAATCTGACAGCAAAATGGGGAAATAAATGAGTGTAAGAAGGGTGGAGAAAATAACTAGAGGTTTGCAAAACAACATGTGCGTAATTTTTAGGGTAAGGGCCTTGGTATCAGTGACAAAGTGAAATGAATTTCAGTGTTGAAAGATAAAAGGCAGAGTGGAATGGTAGATGGATGACTCACATACTTCAAGAGTATGAAGTGAAAATAAAGTTAACAAGGACTTTTTGAAGCAGAAAATATCCAAACTCTTCCTCATTTTCATATTTTTCTTCGCAATCACTGGACACTATGATGTCATGTCAACTTAAAATTCTTTGAACTTTGGTGATAAAGATTTAAAGTCCCTGGTTGTCAACAACACATTCCAATAATCATGTAACATCACTGACTTTTAAAACCTTAGTAGCTTCATTTATTTTTTCTAGGAAGATTAAGACCCTTTTCTTCCTACTATGTCATTTGTCTTTTCCTTTCTATGACTATTTCAAATTAAGTTCTGTTTATTCATTTAATTTTCTGATTTAGGGAAGCTTTTCAGATTGAAAATGAAATCACAGCTGCTAAGTCCCTTAGAAGCCATCTTAGAAAGTTAAAGGCTGCATGCTTCTTACTCATACAAGCACACAGCGTTAACAGCATCCTCTTGCCCTCTTGCACATTGGCAGTGCCTTCACTGTTAACCCCATCTCATTTTGTCCTCACTGCATTTCCATTTCTGTTACTTTATTTGATATGTAAGTTGGCTTCCTACAAGAAGTGAAATTCACTCTTTTACAGTAAGTGGACTGAAAGGCCTCTTGATGGCTAGTAGAATTCTTGAATCTACCTGTCTTCCCCTAGACACAAATCAACCTTCACTATGAAGATAAATGTGATAGACATCTCGGGTCATACAGTTGTGTTAGTATCAAAAACATCATACTTAAGTGCTTAACAGATGAACTAGACTATTTTGAATTTGATGTATTTATGAGACACATTGATTAACATGCCATACTGTACAATATTTTTATTTGCTTCATGCTATCATTATTCTATTATGAACAGTTGACTAAAATTTCTCAAATGCTTTTGAATAACAGTGGGATATTTTAATTAGTTAAATAGGTACTAATATCATAGGTCATTAAAGTGCTGGGAGAGTTATAATTGCAAAATCCTTTAATGGTGGCAAAACATAGGTACCTCTAATTTGCACAATTTTGTGACTATTTTAGTAAATAGAAAAGAGAAATGAGTAAGAGATCTAAACATCATTTCTTTTGACCATTTTTGTGAGTGAATCTATTACTTGCTTATTTCTCAGGCTGTAGATAATGGGATTTAATAAAGGAACTATGACAGTGTAAAATAGAGACTCCATCATATCTTGGTCATCAGCCTGTGGGGAAGCAGAGCCCACATACATGAAGGCGAGGGGGCCATAGTATAAAGATACAGATAAGAGATGAGCTCCACAGGTGGAGAAGGCTTTTCTTATACCTTTCACAGACCTCTTTTTCAAGATTGTATAGAGGACAAATGTATAAGATATAAGAACAGTCCCAATGGTGAAAACTTGTATTGAACCTGAGAAAATAAAAACCATGAGAAAATTAATAGAAGAATCAGTACAGGAAATTTTTAACAATGGGATAATGTCACAGTAAAAGTGATGTATTATGTTGGAATTACAGAAGGTTAATCTGTAAAAAAAACCTTCATGAATTACAGCATGAAGAAGGCCACCTAGAAATGACAAGACTAATAGCCGGATGCATAGTCTGTTGGTCATAATGACTGGATAAAGTAAAGGTTTGCATATGGCTACATAGCGATCATACGCCATTGTTGCCAAGAGAAAACATTCTGTGGTTACACCAATTGCAAAGGAAAAAAATTGTATCTTGCATTCAGAGAGAGATATGATCTTACTCTTAGCTAAGAAGTTGATCAGCATCTTCGGAGTCACTGTGGATGATAACAAAGCATCCACAAAAGCCAAATTCCCGAGGAATAAGTACATTGGGATATGAAGGTGAGGGTCTTTCCAGATGATAGCAATCAGGCCAAGATTCCCCATGATGGTGATGAGATATGTTACTAAGAATGCCAGGAACAGGGGTATTTTCCACTTTGGTTGATATAAAAATCCTGTGAGAACAAACTCTGTCAGCAATGTTGCATTTGCCTCTTCCATGTCCTCACTGCATGTCCTCTAAAATAAAATGCAACAAATGAAAGGGAACATTTGCAATGGCATTACAAGTTGAAATTGGGGAAGAGGTGTTGCGATGAAGTGTGCAATTATCAGAGCCCTCTTAATTTTTTGATCATTATTATAAATAAGAAATCCTATATTTAAGATGTTAATGAAATGAAAAAATCATATATTATTGTTTGAAAATTGGGTAGTAATATGCATTCTCTGGATTCACTAAATTTATGTGCACACTCTTGAATGTGGTAGAACAATCCTGTGTCTGGTACATGAATGGAGGTCCTGGAGAAAAAGTTTTTGAAAGGTCTGAATAAAAATCAATGAAATAAATGCCATGTGAAGAATCTTACACTTTTTCATTATATAACTATGTACCAAATACTTTAAGATGGGAAATAGCATCCTAAAACAGTTTCTAAATTTTTTGATAGTGTAGAAAGTATGCTGTGGGATGGGGAAATTGGACTAAGGGGTACTAATTAGAAACTTGTTACTAAGGTCCCAGTAATCCCAAATCAAATCACAAATGAAAATTATCTGGAAAGTGTTTTATGAAAAATACAGATTGTGAGATTTTAATGTAGAAATTGATTATTTCAGAAATGAGTTCTAGAAATCTGTCTTTAAAAATACCCTCAAGGTGATTCAAATGAGTGCTAGGTGTCTAGTCCATGTGTGATATTACATTGGAAGAGATGGTAAGACAAAGAAATAGATTCCAAAGAATTCAGAATGTAGATTCTCTAGTATTCTATGACATATTCGGTGGGAAACAAAAGGTAATAAAGGAGGCAAGAGTCACTTGGTGACTGGGTAGTTGGTCATTAAATATTAAGGATGGGAACTCAGATGTGCTAGCAAGTTCTTGGAGTGAGCATCCTGCAGCCAACTAGGTAGATCCAATCAGTAATATAAGCCTGTTAGAGTTTAACAGAAATAATTACTAGGAATTATTGTGGTAGTCAAAGGCACAGTTAAGAATGATGTATCCATTGGAGAGTAACAAAGAAACAAAAAGAGTGGCAAAAAAAATCAACTGGAGCAAGTTATGTTAAAGAGGTAACAAAGTGGACATATGTCCCGTAAATAGCCAAGATGTGATTTTTTTTTTTTACCATCCACGTCTTGGCAGCTGTCAGAGGATACCTACTGCTCTACAAGCCAAAAGAGCTAGAAACTCATTTTCCCATTCTTCTTCCTTGTAGAGTGAAGGGACACGATCTAGGATGGCAAATGAAACACACTGATCCTACATTTGGAATATGGAGAGAGAGAGAAAGATTTTGGATTCAAAGGTAGCCAAGGCAGAATTACCAAGACTCTTCTTAATGCAACTTTTATTTACATCAATAACATTTACAGTGTGAGCTGTGAATTGTTGTCCAATGTGGGTGTAAGGATACAGGAATTTATCTGTAGGTGACTCACATTAAAAGTTTTAATCAGAGAATGTGGCTAATTAAAAGGAATGGGTATTTATATCAGAATAATTCCAAGAAATAATTCTAAGAATCATTATGATCTGAACCTTTAAACCAAGTTTTAATTATTTAATGACCTAGGTCATATAAAGTTATTATAACAAGATTAACAAGATAATACAGTATCATTAAAGGAACAATTCAGTCTTATAACTACCCTATCCATAGTATAGTCATAAAACTGAAATCTAAAGACAGTATAGTAATAGTTATTCAACTTCCTTCTGGCTATTTTAATAGCCTGTATACCTGATCTAAAATTTCAATCAATTAAACAGCATTTCAGCATTTCTATAAAGCATAATGAAAATTAAAAAAATTATTTCCTCCTTACCCATATTTTTGAAAGAAATTGTGGATATCCTTTAAACGTGTTACACTGTATAAAACAGAAAAAAAATAAAACCACAGTAGCACCGCGATGTTAATAGCACTGGTAGCATTTCACTGCATATTCATTCTTTTTGGACACTTCATTTCCCAAGCTTAGAAAACTTTCGGTTATAAAAATTTGGTTTGAGCACATGACTGATCCAATTGTGCAGCTGGGTATTTTTTCCAGAAGATGAAGGAGTGAAAAACTGAAGTTCTCATAAGATTGCCAGAGGACTCCCTGTAGAACAGATTGAAGTGATTCTAGTGGGCATTGTGAATTCAGACACATATGAGAATCCAGGTTGGCCCAAAGGTCATTACAGACTCCCAGAACCATAAGCATCATTTCATTGTGGACACTTCTACTTTTAACAATTGAAATAACACTTTATGCCACTATTTACCACCACAGATGACACTTCTGCCATATTTGTTCAAACTTTAGTATATATGTGAAATTTACTCTTAGGGCTTTGATTAGTATGGTCTTATCTGACATAATCAAAGCATAATTTTAGTAAGACCAAAATTTTAGATTCAATTCAGGAGCCAAAACCAAACAGAGCTGTGTTCCCCATTCAAATTTCAGCTTACATTTTAGACATATACCAAGTTCCTCCATTTGTAGCTAAAATCTGATGGGAAATTTCACTAGGAAGAGGACAAGGGAGGAGCCAATATAAAACAAAGCCAGGGACTGCAGTGGAAGGTGCCCTAATTCTGTGCTTCTCAAATGATAATGCCTATGACTTTCCTAGAGATCCTGTCAAAATGCAGATTCTCTTTCAGTAGTTCTTGTGTGGGTCTCTCAGGAGACTTTATTTCTAACAAAGTGATAACTGTGGACATTTGCCATCCAACAGGCCTTCATCATGGGAGGACCTAGATTATCAAAGAGCCTTGATCATTGGAAAACAATAAATGGTAAATGTGGCTGGTTTGAAAAGAGAGAAGCAAGGAAGGCCAGGTGTGTTCAGGGTGGCCAGCATGGGGAGGCTTCCAAGCGAATTCGGAGGGTAGTCAGTGGTTTTGTCTTTACCACAATTTACAGAACAATTATAGAAGTATTATTGCGGGAGTTTGAAAATGATGGCAACATATTCAGTACTTTCTTTAGAACATTAACTCAGCAACATATTAGTGAGCATTCTTTCAGAAACAAAATCTAATAGACTTATTTGTAATATTTACATTTTTGTATTTAAATAGTGATTTGTAACATTCTTGACAGTAAATGTATTCATTAAAGAAAAGTTAGTTGGAAAGTAAAAGCCATATTTTTTGGTAGATTCCTTAATCGCTTATCCTTTTTTCATATAATGTTTCTTGAAAAAGACAAAGAAATAAGACAAATAATACATAGAATACACAGAAGTCACTGAAAACTCTTCAGTAGAGAGATGTAAGCAGTTTAACGTGCTGACGTAAGTACTGACATGACACAAACTTAAATCAAGTGGCTTCATCCTTGTATAATATAATGTTGGGAATAATGAAAAGGATGAAGAGATAGATTCTAAGGTATTCAGAATTTACTGTCACTTGAACTTAGTCCCGTATTTGACGGAAATGTAGTGGTCGCTGAAGGAAAAAAGTGTCACTCTGTGAGTAGGCAGATAGTCATCCAAAATAGAGACTGAGAACTCAGATGCATTGAGGAGTTTGCAGTACGAGCACGCTTTGAACAGCCAGGTGCAGGTAAGCTGTTTAGATTTAGCAATACAGTTCTACAAGAGCAATATAAATATTATTTTGGAAGTCATTTAAGCAGCTGAGGATATAGTTATGAATGTCATATCTATTGGAGAGTACACTAAAAAAAAAGAAGTATAACAAGAAAAAAATTGACAGTATAATGATCTAATTTCCTTTGGGTATATATCCAGAAATGGAATTACTGAGTCAAATTGGAGCTCTGTTTCAAGTTCTTTGAGAAATCTGCAGACTGCGTTCCACAGTGGCTGAAGTAGTTTGTATTCCCACCAATAGTGTATGTGTTCCCTTTTCTTGGTAGCCTCTTCAGCGTCTGTTGTTTTTTGACTTTTTAATAATAGTCATTCTGACTGGTGTGAGATGATATTTCATTTTAGTTTTGATTTGCATTTCCCTGGTGACTAGTGATGATGAGCATTTTCGTATATGTCTCATGATCATTTGTGTAGTCTTTTTAGAAGTGTCTGTTCATGTACTTTGCTCTTTGGTAAGCGGGTTATTTGGTTTTTGTTTGTTGATTTGTTAAATACCTTATATATTCTGGATAGTAGACCTTTATTGAAAGCATAGTTTGGGAATATTTTCTCCCATTCTGTAAATTGCTTACACACTCTATCAATAGTTTATTTTGCTGTGCAGAAGCTCCTTTGTTTAATTAAGGATGATTTGTCATTTTTTGTTTTTGTTGCAATTGCTTTTGAGGACATAACCAAAATTCTTTTCCAATGCTGATATTGAGAAAGACCCTAGGATATCTCCTAGGATGTTTACAGAATAAGTTCTTACATTAAATGTTTAATCCAGCTTGGGTTAATTTTGGTACATGTGAAAGGTATGGGACCAGAGATAAGACTGAAACCTAGGTCGTCTGGCTACAAATGCCATTCTTCTTCCACCACACAGCGCCTCATCTCAACTACATTCTGAATGAATTTGGATTTAATCACCTGGCTGTGCCAAGTTTGGTGGTAAACAGAACTGAGGAGCTGCCCCACCAGGGATAGCCCCCATCCAGTTTCCCCTTGATGCAGGTTGTGGGGGCATTCATTCTTCTAAATATGGCTAGCCAGTTTCATTCTTCGTTTGGCTAGTCACTTATCCCAGCACCATTTATTGAGTAGACTATGCTTGCCCCATTGCATTTTTTTTTTTTTGTCAGATTTGTTGAAGGTCAGATGATTTTAAGTTTGTGGCTTGATTTCTGAGTGTTCTATTCTTTTCCAGTGTTCTATGCATCTGTTTTTGTACCAGAATTATGCTACTTTGTTTATAAAGACACATATACTCATATGTTCATTGCTGTGCTATTCACAATAGCAAAGACGTGGAATGAACCTAAGTGATCATCAGTGGTAGATTGGATAAATATAACGTGGTACATATAGATCACAGAATACTATGCAGCCATAAAAAGAACAAGATCATATCTTTTGCAGCAGCATAGGTGTGGTTGGAGGCTGTAATCTTAAATGAACCAATGAAGGAACAGAAAACCAAATACCACATGTTCTCACTTCTGAGTGGAAGCTAAACATTGAGAACACAGGACATAAACATGACTGTAATAGACTCTGTGGACTAATAGGTTGGGGAGGGAGGAGAGAAGGAATCAGTGATAAAACCACCTATTGGGTACTATGCCCACTGCATGCATGCAATATACTCATGTAACGAAATAACAAAGCTGCCCGTGCACTCTTTATATCTAAAATAAAAGTTGAAATACAAAACTTTTTGAGAAACATACTAAAAGGTCATGAAGGCAATGGATGTCATTCGTTATATGGCCAACCCCTGGAATCCCTTTCTACCACATGGGTCTTGGTGGCAGACAAAGAATTTCACCTAGATTTGCCCAATCGAACCCACCCTACATAGAGTTGGATATAGAGAAATGGAGACAAATGTACATAGACAAAAAAAATTGTGCAAAGGCAGTTGAGGTAAAAACGTAAGATTCCAACATGTGTATCCTGTATGTACAACAATGTTGCTGAAAATATGAGCTGTGTTATTATCAGCAGAAACAGCCACATTCATGGAGTTACTGTTGGAAAAGGACTTTGGCTGCTGACTGGCTGCTTTAGTTCCGTTTCTGCCATTATTTTCCTGTGGATTCCTCTACTTCCCCTGCCATTTCTATACTAGAGTCAATATCCATTCAGTAAAATTTTTCCATTGCTACCCAAAGCCCTGGATGTTCAAAAGAGAGACAAAGGAGATAACAGAAAATGGTACTAAACAGAGTGATCAAGGGAAGAAGCAGGAGGGAAGTAGAAAGCTGGCTGTTGTGGACATAAAGAGAGGAAAGATAAGTGTGACCAAGTGAAGCACAGGGAGAAATGACAAAATAAATGCTCTACAGGACAAGGAGTCCAGGGAAATCACTGTGTGTAGAAAGGAAGTCATTTTTAGTGGCTTTAGTCAGAGCATCAGTGTTGCGGGAAGTCAGGGACCCCGAACGGAGGGACCGGCTGAAGCCATGGCAGAAGAACATAAATTGTGAAGATTTCATGGACATTTATTAGTTCCCCAGATTGATACTTTTATAATTTCTTATGCCTGTCTTTACTGCAATCTCTGAACATAAATAGTGAAGATTTCATGGATACTTTTCACTTCCTCAATCAATACCCTTGTGATTTCCTATGCCTGTCTTTACTTTAATCTCTTAATCTTGTTATCTTCATAAGTTGAGGAGGATATATGTCGCCTCAGGACCCTGTGATGGTTGCATTAACTGCACAAATTGTTTGTAGAGCATGTGTGTTTGAACAATATGAAATCTGGGCATCTTGAAAAAAGAACAGGATAATAGCGATGTTCAGGGAACAAGGAGATAACCTTAAACTTTGACTGCCAGTGAGCTGGATGGGACAGAGCCATATTTCTCTTCTTTCAAAAGCAAATAGGAGAAATACTGCTGAATTCTTTTTCTCAGCAAGGAATATCCCTGAGAAAGAGAATGGCCCCTGAGGGTAGGCTTCTGAAATGGCCCCTTTAGGGGTGACTGTCTTTTACAGTCAAAGCCAAAGGGATGAAATAAACTCCAGTCTCCTGTAACACTCCCAGGCTTATTAAGATGAGGCTTATTCCCGCCTAATAAATCCTGCTTATTCCCGCTTAATAAATTTTGGTCAGACTGGTTGTCTGCTCTCAAACCCTGTCTTCTGATAAGATGTTATCAGTGAAAATGCATGCCCAAAACTGCATTAACAATTTTAATTTTACCCCGTCCTGTGGTCCTGTGATCTCGCCCTGCCTCCATTTGCTATTTTTTTTACCTTGTGAAGCATGTGATCTCTGTGACCCACACCCTATCCATGCACTCCCTCCCTTTTTGAATATTGCTAATAAAAACTTGCTGGTTTTAGGGCTCAGGGAGCATCATGAAACCCTTCAACATGTGATGTCTCCCCCGGACACCCAGCTTTAAAATCTCTCTCTTTTGTACTCTTCCCCTTTATTTCTCAGACCAGCCAACGCTTAGGGAAATAGTAAACAACCCACGTTGAATATCAGGGGTGGGGTTTCCCCCAATACATCATCATGTAATAGAATAAAAGTCAGCAAATAAGGAGTGAAGGGGAAAGAAGTAGCACAGCAGTGAGGGGATAAGACAGAGTACTTTACAACACATGGAGAACAATTTGTATTTGTCTGCTGCTCATAAACGAAAGTTTTTTACTCCATTAGAGTACTTAGGAAAAGTTCTCAAAAGTAAAGATAGATAAGTGAGAGGAAGTCATCAAGAGAAGAAAGGGATTGGAATGTGGAAATGGAAATTTGCATGGGTGAAATAAAACAAGGACAAAGAAAAATAGGTACAGAATAATCACGTCATAGATGGTAAATGCAAGAAAGACACGTCAATAAAGAGGGAGACAGAAAGTATTGGAGATCCATTAAGCCAAAATAAAGGGAAAGGCTCCGAAGTCTGGGTTGAGTGCCTGCATTAACTTTGGTGTTCATTGATACTAGACAGAGCTTTGAGAGTCTTTTCATTTTCCTTTCTTTTTTTCATTCAAGTTTATTTTTCTATGGAATTGGTGTTTGATAAAGAGACTTTGACTTGAAATTTACTTATAAATTGTATACTGTTCATGAATATATTGGCACTGGCTGAAAGTTTACTCCATATTTGACTGTTACTCTACCCTTTTAATTACAGTGATTAAAACTAAATTTCTCTAAAAATCTTGCTGCTGCTGTTGACAGCACTTTATTTTCCATCAATTTTTTGTTTGAATGTTTGATTTTTAGCAGAATCAACTAAGCAAAAGAATGAATGCTGATGCAGGCAATATAGAGAACAAGTGACAATAATTCTACATGGATGAAGTGAAAATGTTCAGCTGGGCATTGTGGATTTAGATATGTGTGAGAAATACAGATTATACTACAGTGTACTGAGGACTTCGGAATCATAAACATTAAGTCACTGGAAGCCAGTTCTAGTTTTCACAATTGAAATTATACTTTATGCCACAATTTTCCACAACATGTGACACTAGTGACATTTTATGTGAACTTCAGTTTGTATATAAATTGGATGTTCTTCATCAGGAAGAATAGCTAATGGATGCTGGGCTTCATACCTAGGTGATGGGTTCATCTGTGTAGCAAACCACCACAGCACATGTTTACCTAGGTAACAAATCTGCATGTCTTGTACATCTACCCCAGAACTTATAATAAAAATTGATTTTTAAAAATTGGATGCTCTTAATGTTTTGATTGGTATAGTCTCATCTGAGCTAGTTATGATTTTAATAAGGCCAATGATCTAGATTCCCTTCGTAAGCCACCCACAAGTAAAATTGTCCTCCTCATGCAAACTGCAGCTCAAACTCCAGATATTTATGTAACTTTCAGGTGAGCTGAAATCTGATGATAATAAAATAAAAATTTTATTTTTAGGCAATGGTCAGGGGGAAAGAAAAGAAAACACGAAGACAGTGTTGCAATGTATTCAGTCATAGGTGGTGCTCTTACTATGCCTTCAATATGTCATTCTGTCTTTATATCCAATTAGAATGTGTGTGTGTGTGTGTGTGTGTGTGTGTGCGCGCGCGTATGTGTTTTTTTTCCATAGAATCTAGGTGTAAGTCAATGACTGACTTAACTCCAACTGCTCCTTCTCTCTGTTACCACCAAATGAGATCTTCTCGCCTGCTACCCAGATAGAGCCAATTATCAATACAGGGCAATTGCAATGAGAAAAAGTTTAATACACACAAACCTGGCTAAATGGGAAAACAGAGTTTAATTATAACTCAAGTCAAACTCTCCAAATATTCAGAAGCTAGAGTCTTTCCTTTCTTCCTTCCTTCCTTCCTTCCTTCCATCTCTCTTTCTTTCTTTCCTTCTTTCTTTCTTTCTTTCTTTCTTTCTTTCTTTCTTTCTTTCTTTCTTTCTTTCTTTCTTTCTTTCTTTCTTTCTTTCTTTGTTTCTTTCTTTCTTTCTTTCTTTTCTTTCTTTCTTCTTTATTCATTTCTTTCCTTTCTTTCCTTTCTTTCTCTCTCTTTCTTCCTTCTTCTTTTTCACTTTTTTCTGAGACAGGGTCTCACTTTATTGCCCAGGTTGGAGTGCACTGGCAGGATGTCTGCTCACTGCAACCTCTCCCTCCTGGGTTCAAGTGATTCTCATGCCTCAATGCACCCCCCGCCCCGCCCCCCCAAACCGCCAGCAAATAGCTAGGATTACAGGCATGCACCATCACACCTGGCTAATTTTTGTATTTTTAGAAGAAACAGAGTTTTGTCACGTTGGCCAGGCTGGTCTCAAACTCCTGGCTTCAATTGATTTGTCTGCCTCGGTCTCTCAATGTGCTGGAATTAAAGGCACGAGCCATTGCACCCAGACAGAGTCTAAGGGTTTTTATAGATAGTTTTTCAGACAGAAGGCTAGGAAATGGGGAATGATGATTTGTTGGTTTGGGGATAAATGCATATGAGTCAAAGCTGTCCTCTTGCAGTAAACCAGTTTCTGGAAAAGAGCTACAAGATCAGACAAGCGAGTTTACCAGTCTGGGTGGTGTGACGTGTTTCATCACAATGCAGGGTCTAAAAACCTTAGGTTTTACAATAATAATGTTATCTACAGAAATAATTAGGGAGGTTAGGAATCTTGTGGCCTCTGACTGCATGACTCTGGAGCCATAATATCTAATCTTGTGGCCTGGACCCCAAGCAAGGAGGAGGTTTGCTTTGACGAGGGGCTCTTACCATTTTGTTTCAAAGTCACACACTATAAACTAAATTTTTTCCAAATGTAGTTTTGCCTACATGTGGGAATGAGGAAAGTAAGCTTGGAGTTTAGAAGCACTGTCTAATTTTCCTATTTCAGAATCACTGTGAAAATATTCTTATGTAAGATTTTTCTCATTTTCATGTTATGAAATGTTTTCTCATTTTCATTTCATTATGTTCTCTATATTATCCTCTACCTCATAACTCTGAGTCTATTAAGTCTTTTGCTCAGTTATGTTTTCACCTGTAAGAGTAAAAGAAAAATAGTCAGTTGCCTTATAAAGTCAGCTCATCAGATGAACCAGGCCTGCCTTCTTTACCCATTTTTGCACCTCGGTCAAAATCTGAGCTCAGAGCAATAGCAAAAAATATCCAGTCCAAATATATGCCCCAGAAATGTTCTGTGGAATTTCTAATTCTTCTTGGATCGTATGATTTAGGACTCCCTGATCTGTACCAGTTTATTCACATGATCCTGGAACCTAGAGAAGCCTGTAACTGAAGCTAAATGTTACATACCTAAGATAGACAGCAAAGATCCAATCCCTCAATCTTTCAGGGAAAGACCAAAAGTGCTGAAAAATAAATAATCTCTTAGAATTCATCCCCAAAGAATTTCTTCAAAAACTCACTTGTCTGTCATGCAATCAAAGAAAAAAGGATAAACCAGTCTCTGAATATAAGGCAAGATTAGAAGTACTATTTGTAAAACATTGTGGTCAATCTATGCTGAGTTCAGGCATAGAAAATCCTTGTCCTATTCACTGATAAGATCACCCTGAAATCTTTAATGTAGTTACAAAACAAAAGTGGGATGATATGTGAATGATGGGGCCAAATAACTACCAAAATATTTTACCTACTGGCATAAAGACTATTTTGGCTTGGTTGTTTTGAGATTCCCTTTAGAAGAGAAATTTAAAGGAATCTCCATTTGTAAGAGATCTGCATATCTGGTCCAGGAAGAGTAGTAGGACTGAACCTCTAAATAATGGAGAAGGCGAAGGCATTAACTTAATCTATATCACAAAACTTACCTTTCTTTAAGGTGGTTATCTTAGCTGTCTTCTTGTCTTAACTGGGTCTCTATCAGCATTCTTTTTGTTTATTTGTTTTGGAAAATGAAGTCTGGAATCTAAGCACTATGATTTTAATATGTAAATATTCTTACATGTCTACTGTAAGAAATGAGACCTTTATAATTTTATATGCAAATTTCAAAGAGAAGTCACATCTGAAAAAAAAAAGTGGCATTTGCAAATGGGGCTAATGAAAAATAGTAAAAATATTTTCCAAAAACATTAATGAAAAGCTTTGGTCATCTGGACAGGACATCTTCCAACTATGAGAAACACAATTCATGTCTAGATAGTCTTACAAATTACTAAGTTTTTTTTTTTCTTTTTTTTTGAAATGCAGTTTTTTTCTGCCGGCCAGGCTGGTGTGCAGTGGCCTGATCTCGGCTCTCTGCAACCTCTGCCAACTGTGTTCGAGCGATTCTCCTGCCTCAGTTTCCCAAGCAGCTGGGACTACAGGGGTGCACCACCACACCTGGCTAATTTTTCTATTTTAGTAGAGACAGGTTTTTGCTATGTTGGCCAGACTGATCTCAAACTCCTGACTTCAGGTGATCCACCTGCCTTGGTCTCCCAAAGTTCTGGGATTACAGGCAAGAGCCACTGTGCCCAGCCTTAAGTTTGTTATTGTTGTACCTGATGTGGCTACAATTTTAGAATGAACACTGTAATATTTGCTTCTTTTTGTATGTCTATTGTGTCTACATGTGTTTGTATGTGTGACATTTTGCTGCCTTTGGATGGTATTGCAAAATTAATTAGTAATAGAGCTCTATTCATTTGGCCTATAGAAGAATATGTGCTTATATGAATTAGGGATTCCTTAAACTCAGAAAGATAGAAAGTCACCAATATATTTTTCAGGTTCACAGGATCTGTGATAATCTCTGTTCAATCAAAGCTACTTTATGTTTGTTGGTTTTACTAGAATAGACATGGCTTTAGAGTTTTCAGAATTAAATATAATACAAACACACAACTTTCATATTAGCTGAGTTTCCTAGTCAAATAAGTTTTTATTATCTCTACCTGATGTTTAAAGTCATAAAACTAAGAGTTCAACTTAGCAACCTGTGTGAAAATATAATAGCATTTACTTCATATATTTCAGGCACAGCAATAAAACAAACAAAAAAACCCCCCTATATATTTGACTTTTAGATTTTTGTATTTATGATGACTTACTGACATAAATGTATTGTAAATATAGTTAACAAAAGAGTAATTTGAGAGGATGCCTGGTTATGTCTTATGTCTTATGAAATTTTCGTGAGTAACCCAAACAATTCAGAATAAGTGAATTAAATAGATGTAAGTACAATATACATTTCTAAATGAACTTTTAAACCATAATTATGTTTAATGATAAGTCTGCTTAAAAATATCTTTCCACTTCTCTGTGGTAAATGATATTCTTAGAAAGTCACACCGTTGAATTAATATTATCAATACTCATCGAATATCTGGATAATTTCCAAATAAATTTTTTAAAAAAATTGATTGCTGAATATATGCTTATCTATTTTGGACTTCTTCTTATAGAAGAAATAAAAAATGTGGGTTCATTACCAAGCATGTCCTGTGCCACATTGAAAAACTATACAACAGGAAACATATGCTTCTAGAAATTATGAAATTGTATATTCATAGATTTGCCAATCTGTAAAATACTGGTGTGATGCATATTTGTCAATTGCCTCTATTCCAGAAAAGAAAACTACTAAGAGTTTAGAATTCGAGTTAATGTGTAGTCATTAATACTACTAAATAACATAAAGGAAACATCCCTGTATGCAAAGTATCTATCTAATCTCAACAGATTTACGGGAAAGGCTCTGACAAGTAAAGATTTCTGATAACATTAGAAACACAACACGAGACCAGAATTAAAGACACTTTGCAAACAATTTGGCTAAGTATACCTTTTGTAAACAGAATTAATACATTTATCTTCTTCTCCGTAGCTGATATCTCCAGAATTCAGAAACCATCATTGAGTATTGTTATTTTGATTGCAATATAGGTATTTGCAAAATTTTAATCAGAATCTGTTCTCATAATATAACATAATTATGGTAATATTACTACTACTGTCACTATAATGTCATATTGGAGAATGTGAAAAATTAGATACAACTGGAGAGATTTAAGAAACTAAGAATTGACTTTATGGAGCCAATTATGCCCTGCTTTATTCCATTTAGCATTGTAATAAATTCTTGAGGCTGGGTAATTTATAAATGAAAGGTATTTGTTTGGAGAACAATTCTGCAGGCTATACAGAAAGCATGGATTAAATGCCCACTTCTGATGAAGGCTTCAGCCTACTTCATTCATGACCACAGGTGAAGTGGAGCTGGCATGTGTAGTGATCACGTGGTGACAGAGGAAAGGAGAGAGAGTGCAGTGCTGGGCTCTTATCAACCAGCCCTCATGGGAACTAATACAGTAAGAACGTACTTATTACTACGAGGATGGCTCCAAGGCATTCATGACAGATCGACACCCATGATCTAAACACCTCCCATCTTCAACCTCCAATATTTGTAATCAAATTTCAACATGAAATTTGCAGGTGTTTATCAAACAAAACTAGAGCCATCTCCTTCAGAAAATCTGGCCTGATAGCTGCTCACAAGCTTTCTAACAATACTGGTAAAGAGTAAGAAAGACCTTACTAACTGGAAGGCCCAGGAAACTGAAAGATATTTTTAGAACCTTTTTGAGTACAGGGAAGTTTACCTAAATCTATCAGAATTGCAGGTGAAACTAATGGTAGGTTGTTGGTATGACTTTATAGCTTGAACAGCCTTTAAAGTCTAATCTGAGATTATTTAGTAAAGGCCGTAGCAAGGCCTTCTTAAAAAGAGTCTATCAATTCCTATTCCTACTTGCACTTATGTAAATAGTCAGTTGAAGCTTAATGAGAATAGACTTATTTGGTAAACAAATTAGTCTTACTATAATTATATATGAAAGAAATGGGGGTGATTATAGAGGGAAAATTATGTTTCAGTAGAAAAATATAGTGCACCCATAATTAAATTCCAGTTCTGTCCATTGTCTTTGATGTTTTATTATCTACTTAGAAATTGTCCTATTCCTGAAGGGCTACAAGCGAGGGCTGGACAACTTGATATAAATGTCAGAGGATAATCTTCATGCATGATGCTTACTGGGCCACTCAGGAGCTTCACAAAACATTCACTGACATGACAAGAGACATTCAAACTGCTAAACAGAAAAATTATCAGACTGCAACTGCCATTTTATTTCATCATCTAAAGATGGTTTGAGCTTAAATCTAAAAATCTTCTCAACTGACTGCCCTCTGGGCTCACATGCTAAGCTTATCAGTGGTTTTAACCATTAACTTTTGTTTTCCTTCGTTTTATTTCAGTTGGTTTTGTTCAAGCATACTTTGGCTGTGTAGTATACCCCAGTCCCTTGGCATTATGTTTGTGATAGTCATTGTCATCTTCCTGGTGTGCTGTATTCGCTCAAGAGTTTTAAATACATGTTTGTAGCCACCACACTGTGCCAGATTTTCTCTCTATGATTAGAATAATAAAAACAAAATGTCCAATAAAAGAAACGTTTTCATAAGGGACCAAACCTTGCAAATTATGAACTCTATGCTGAGACAAAGACAAACCAGCTGTGCTGGTCACAGAAAGTGGCAAGTGTACCTGAGTTTTGGTCAATGTCCCATAATGGAGAGGCTGGCCAGAAGGGAGAAAATAGTGAAAATAATTAAATTAAATTTTATTAGGCTGACATGGGTGCAGCAAAGTGGGTTTTGTACCTAAGCAAACAGAAATTCAACTCATTGTAAATGGTAAAACAAAAGTTAACTGTAACTAACCAAAACTCCCTAGCTAATTTCTAACTAGGTATTTGCCACTGGAATGATCAAAATAACACTACTGCTCCACTTTAGCCAATACAGCCTTTACTTTTGCCGTACTTCCACGTTTGCCCTTTAAAAGCCTTTATCTCCTCTCTTGTCCCTTCAGGAAAGCCCCATACCACATGCAAACTGGTGTTGCAAAATAAATCAAGTCTCCTTAAATAAACTCTAAATTCTAATGCTGCTCCATTTGTATTTTAACTATACATGTAAGGTTTATTAACCATACATATGCATTAACTATATATGCAAAAATAATCATATGCATATGTATGCGTACTGATATAGATAACTAAAACATACATATAATCTGATAGCAATGACAATCTAACAAAAGGAATTGAAGAGGGATATAATTAGTTAGAGTTCCGTTTGCAAAAAGCAATCTGACAGCAATGTTGGGGAAGTGAGTGACTGTTAGAAGGATGGAGGAAATAAGTAACTAGAGGTTTGCAAAACA
The DNA here is from genome assembly GCF_003255815.1 of Theropithecus gelada. Classification (NCBI taxonomy): domain Eukaryota; kingdom Metazoa; phylum Chordata; class Mammalia; order Primates; family Cercopithecidae; genus Theropithecus; species Theropithecus gelada. The sequence goes on along the minus strand of NC_037669.1, from coordinate 18,329,819 downwards.
ACATGTGAGTAGTTTTTAGGCTATGGACCTCAGTGGTATCAGTGACAATGCGAAAGAAATTTCAGTGTTGAAAATGAAGGGCAGGGTGGACTGGTAGAAAGATGATTAACATACTTGAAGTACATGAAGTGTTAAGAAGGTTAACAATCAAGGAATTTCTGAGGCAGAAAATAACCAAACTCTTACCTTGTTTTTATGTTTTTACTTCCTCTTTCTGGGCTCCATGATGTCATATCATGTTAACATTATTTGAAGTTCCATGGTAGGCATTTAAAGCCCTTGATTGATACAACACATTCCAACAACCTTGCAATATTATTGATTTTTACCAACCCTGGTAGGTTCATTTATTCCTAAAAATATTAAGACCATTTTCTTGCTATCACAATACTTACTTCTTCTCTATGACTACTCTAAAGGTAGTTATTCTATTTAATCTTTTAATTTCCTGAATTAGGGAAGCCTTCCAGATTGTCTAAAATCATATAAACATAGCTGGGAAGGGCCTTAGAAGCCATCCTAGGAAGTTAGAGGCAGCTTGCCTCTTCCTACTCATGCAAGCACATGGAGTTTAGAACATACTCTTACACTTTGGCAGTGCCTTCACTGTTATCTCCTTCTATTTTTATTTTTCTCATTGCATTTCCATTTCTGTTTATTTTGTTACTTGCTGTGAGTTGACTCCCTACCAGAATAGAAGTCACCCTTTCCTAATATAGTGAAATGGAAGACCTCTGATGGTAAGCAGAATCACTGGGATTTACCTCTGTTCACTAAAAAATGAATCTGCCTCCACTATGAGTTAAATGTGATGGGCATCTCAGGTAATACAGTGGTATTAGTATTGAAACCACCATACTCAGGTACTTATATGATGAACAAGGCTATTTTATTTGCTTCCTGTGATCATTATTCTATTATATGAACATGATAAAAAATTCTAGAATGGTTTTGAATAACATATAGACATATTGTGATTAGTTTATTAGGTACTAAAACATTAGCTCATTAAAGTGCTAGAACAGTTATACTTGCAAAAATGTTTGAACAACATAGGTACCTCTAACTTGCACAATTTTGTGTCTATTTTCATAATTAGAGAAGGGATATTAGTATGAAACCTTAACATTTCTTTGTAACATTTTTGCGAACGAATCTGTGACTTGCTTATTTCTCAGACTGTAGATGATAGGATTTAACAAAGGAATGATGACCGTGTAGAACAGAGGCTCCACCATATCTTGATCATCTGCTTGTGGAGATGCAGGGCCCACATACATGAAGAGAAGGGGGGCATAGTATAAAGAGACAGAGGAGAGATGGGCTCCACAGGTGGAAAAGGCTTTCCTTACACCTTTATCAGATTTGCTTTTTAAAACGGTGAAGAGAACAAATGTATAAGATACAAGAATAGTCACAATGCTGAATACCTGAATTGAACCTGAAAAAATAAAAACCATTAGAAAATTAATAGAAGAATCAGTACAGGAAATCTTAAACAATGGGATAATGTCACAGTAAATGTGATGTACTATGTTGGAGTTACAGAAGGTTAATCTGAATAAAAATCCTTCATGGATTAAAGCATGAAGAAGGCCACCTACATATGACAAGATTAATAGCCGGACGCACAGTCCATTGGTCATAATCACTGGATAAAGTAAAGGTTTGCATATGGCTACATAGCAATCATATGCCATTGTTGCCAAGAGAAAACATTCTGTGGTTATACTGATTGCAATAGAAAAAAATTGTATCTTGCATTCAGAGAGAGATATCATCTTGCTCTTAGTTAAGATGTTGATCAGCATCTTTGGGGTCACTGTGGATGATATCCAAGCATCCACGAAAGCTAAATTCCCGAGGAGTAAGTACATTGGGATATGAAGGTGCGGGACTTTCCAGATGGCAGCAATCAGGCCAAGATTCCCCATGACAGTGATGAGATATATGACCAAGAATGCCAGGAACAGGGGTATTTTCCACTGTGGTTGATATAAAAATCCTATGAGAACAAACTCTGTCAGCAACGTTGCATTTTTCTCTTCCATGTCTTCACTTCATGTCCTCTAAAATAAAATGCAACAAATGAAAGGGAACATTTGCAATGGCATTATGAGTTGAAGTGGAGGAAGAGATGTTGAAATAAACCATAAAATGATCAAACCCTCTCAGTTCTTTTAATCAGTCCTATAACTGATGAAACTGTATTTGTTGCAATGAAATACATGGAAAAAAATTATATATTTTGGTTTGAAACTGTGCAGTAATTAACAGATCAAAGTAAGAGGAGAGGCATTCTCTGTATGCACTACACTTATATGGACACTCTTGAGTGCAGTAGAAAGATTGTGGGTCTGGCATATGATCCAGTGTCAACAGGAAAGATTTTTGAAGGGTCTAAATTAAACATAAATGAAATAATTGCCATGTGAAGAATCTTAACCTTTATTCTTCATACAATAAGCATGTGCCAAAATTTTTAAGATGGGACATTACATCCTAATATATTTTTTAAATTTAGTTTTTGATAGTGTAGAAAGTATGCTGCAAGAAGAGACAACTGGACTCAGGGATACAAATTAGAAAGTTGTAAGTTCCAGGCAATCCCTAATCAGATTACCCATAAATATTATCTGAGATAGGTTTTTTGAAAAATATAGGTTGTGAGCTTTTAATGTAGAAATTATTTCAGGAATGAGGTCTTGTGGTCTTTATTTGAAAATACCCTCCAGGTGATTCGAATGCATGTTAAGTGTCTAGTCTTTATGTGATACGACATTGAAAGAGATGGTAAGACAAAGAGATATATTCTAAAGAATTCAGAATGTTGAGTCTGTAGTATTCTGTGACATATTTTGTGGAAAATAAGTGATCAGTGAAGGAGAGAGGAGTTACCTGGTGACTGGGAAGATGGACATTAAACATTGAGAACTCAGGTGTGCTGACAAGTTTTTGGAGTAAGCATCATCTGAACAACTAGGTGTGTTCCGATCAGTAATATGAGCCTATTTTAGCTCAATAGAAATGATTACTTGGATTCATTGTGGTAGTCAAAGGCATAATTAAAAATCATGTGTCCATAGGAGCTTAAAAAGGAAACAAAAAGGATGGCAAGAAAATCAAGTCAAGCAAGTTATATTAATATAAGAGGTAACAAAGTAGACATAAGTCCTATAAATGGCCAAGATGTGGACCTTATTTTTTGCCATCCAAGACACAGAGGCTGTCAGAGGTTATTTACTGCTCTAGAAGTCAAAAGAAATAGAAACTCATTTTCCCATTCCTCTTACATCTAGAGTGAAGGGAAATGATCTAGGATGGTCAATTAAATACATTGATCCTACATTTGGAATATGGAGAGAGAGAGAAGTACAGGGACAAAAGATATTGGTTTCAAAAGTAGCCAAAGCAGAAATACCAGGACTCTACTTAATGCAACCTTTATACACATCAATAACATTTATAGTGTGAGATGTCAAATTATTGTCAAACATGAGTGTGAGAATACAGGAGTTAATGTGTAAGTGACTCACCTTAAAAGTTTTAATTGGAGAATTATGGTTAATTAAAAGGAATGAGTATTTATATCGGAATAATTCCAAGAAATAATTCTAAGAATCATTATAATCTGAACCTTTAAACCTAATTTTAATTGCTTAATGCCATAGTTCATATTAATTCATTATAATAAGATCAAGAAAATAGTAAAATATTAAAGGAACAATTCAGTCTTACAACTCTTTATCAATATTATACTGATAAAACTGAAATATAAAAATAGTCCAGTCAGAGTCATCCAGTTTAGTAATTGTTATTATGGCAGCTTGTTACCCAATCTAAAATTTTAATGAATTAAATGGCATTATCAACATTTCTATAAATGATAACGAAAATTAGAGGAATTATTTCTTCCTTACCCTTATTTTGAAGGAAATTGTGGATATTCTTTAAACGTGTTGTGCTTTCTAAAAAGAAATACATACAGTAGCACAGCAGTGTCAATAACACAGGCAGCAATTCATTGCATACTCATTCTTTTTGAAGGTTTATTTTTCCAAGCATAGGAAAATTTTATTTATTAAATTTGGTTTGAGCATATAAGTGGTCCGGTTGTGCAACTGGGGACTTTTGCCCGAGGAAGGAGAGGAAAACTGAAATTCTCATAAGAGTGTCAGAGGACTCCCTGTAGGACAAATTGAAGCTGTTCTAATGGGCATTGTGCATTTGCACGTGTATAAGTCCAGGTTGTCCCCAAGGGCATTACAAACTTCCGGAATTACAAACATTATTTCATTGTAGACACTTCTAGTTTTAACAATTGAAATAACACTTCATGTTACTATTTACCACCATGGATGACACTTCTTGCATATTTGTTCAAACTTTATATGTGAAATTTACTGTTAGTGCTTTAATTAGTATAGTCTTATTTGAGTAAATCAAAATATAATTTTAATAAGGCCAAAGTTATAGATCCTCTTTGGGAGCTACTTCAAATACAATTGTCCTTCCCATGCAAATTTAAACTCAAAGTTTAGACATACATGTAGTTCTCCCATTTTAGACTTAAGCCTGATGGGAAATTTTACTAGGAAGAGGACAAAGGAGGAGAAAATGTAAAACAAACCCAGGGACTATATTGGGAGGTGTCCTAGATCCGTACTTCTCAAACTCTAATGCCTATGACTTTCCTAGTGATGTTGTCAAAATGCAGATTCTTTTTCAGCAGTTCTGGTGTGGGTTTCTCAAGAGCCTTTATTTTTAACAAAGTGATGCCTGTGGACTTTTGCTATTCAACACGTCTTCATCCTGGGAAGACCTAGATTATCAGAGAGCCTTGATCACTGAAGAAACAACAAATGGTAAGTGTGGCTGGTATGCAAAGAGAGAAGCAGGGAAGGACCAGGTATGTTCAGGGAGGCCAGCATGGGTGGGACCTCGACGGGTAGTTCAAGGATATGTTCTTTACCCCAACTTACATAAAAAACCAATGAAGTATTAGTGAACAATTTGAAAATGGTGATAGCATGTTCAGAATTTTCGTTAGAGCATCACAGAATAACATGTTAATGAGCATCCATTCAGAATATAAAATTGATTTACTTTCTTGCAATATTTACATTTCATATTTAAGTAGTGACATGTAACTTTCTTAATAGTAAAAGTATTTATTAAAGAAATAAAATCACCTGCACTTGGATCATGGATGGTGATATGGTTTGGATTTGTTATTCCACCCAAATCTCATGTTGAATTCCAATTCCCAGTGTTAGAGGAGGGGCCTGGTGTGTGGTGATTTGTTCATAGGGGTGGACTTCTGCCTCTCTGTTCTCATGATAGTGAATTCTCATGATATCTGGTTGTTTAAAAGTATGTAGCACCTCCCCACTTCTGTGTCTTCCTCCTTCTCTGGACATGTACAACATGCATGCTTCCACTTCACCTTCCCCCATGATTGTAAGTTTCCTGAGGGCTCCCCAACTATGCTTCCTATACAGCCTGTGCAACTGTGAGTTCATTAAACCTTTTCTCTTTATAAATTACCCAGTCTCTGATAGTTCTTTATGGCAATGCAAGAACAGACTAACACAACAGGTAAATTATATGAAGAAGTGGCTCAAATGCTCATGGTCCCTACCCCTGCTACACTGCCTTCAGCAACAATCTCATGGGGAGTTTCTTATAATCAACTGACACTAGAAGAGAAGACTCAGACCTGGATACAGATGGTTGTGCAACATATTCTGGCACTGCACAACATTTTGATGGCTACCGTACTACAGCTCCTTTCTGGAACTTTTCTGAAGGACAGTGGTGAAGGGAAATCATCCCAGTTAGAAAAATCCTAAATGATGTACTTGGTTGTTCCAATTTGCTTAACACGAGAAATGAATAAATGTGTGGTTATGTATCTGTGGGCTAGATACATGATTAATGATAATGATTAAGCTGGATGATCAGGGACTTGGAAGGAGCATAATTGGAAAACTGGTGACAGGATATTTGAGGCAAGGTGCTTGGAGAGATGTCTCTATCTGGGTATAAATTATGTAGATATCTGCTATGGTTTGAATGTTTCCCCTTCAAAATTCAGGTGTTGTGAAACAATGGCGAGTGTGATAGCATTAAGTGGTGGGGCCTTCAGTAGGTGCTTAAGTCATAGGGGCTTCTTTCCTTGTTTATGGGCTTAAAGCCCTCATAAAAAAGGTTTCACACAGCCTTCAGTTTGCTTGCTCTTCTGCCTTTCACCAAGTGAGAATACAATGTTCCTCTCCTCCAGAAGAGCTTTCAAGGCACCATCTTGGAAGCAGGGACAGGACCCCTGTATTTCTATTTTTAGAAGAAACAGGGTTTTACCATGTTGGACAGGCTGGTCTCGAACTCCTGGCTTCAATTGATCTGTCCACTTCAGCCTCCAAATTTGCTGGTATTAAAGGCACAAGCCACTGCACCCAGACAGAGTCTAAGCGTTTTTAAAGACAGTTTTTCAGGCAGGAGGCTAGGAAATGGGGAATGCTGATTTGTTGGTTTGGGGATAAATGCGTATGAGTCAAAGCTGTCCTCTTGCAGTAAACCAGTTTCTGGAAAAGAGCTACAAGACCAGGCAAGCAAGATTAGCAGTCTGGGTGCTGCCAGGTGTTTCATCAGAATACAAGGTCTAAAACTCTTCAGTTTTACAATAATAATGTTATCTACAGAAGTAATTAGGGAGGTTAGGAATCTTGTGGCCTCTGGCTGCATGACTCTGGAGCCATAATATCTAATCTTGTGGCCTGGACCCCAAGCAAGGAGGAAGTTTGCTTTGACAAGGGGCTCTTACCATCTTTGTTTCAAAGTCAAACGTTATAAACTAAATATTTCCCAAATGTAGTTGGCCTACACCCAAGAATGAAGAAAGTCAGCATGGAGTTTAGAAGTACTGTCTAATTTCCCTATTTCAGATTCAGTGACAAAATATTCCTGTGTGAGATTTGTCTCATTTTCATAATGTTATGAAATGTTTTATCATTTTCATTTCATTATGTTCTCTATATTATCCTCTACCTCATAACTCTGAGTCTACTAAGTCTTCTGCTCAATTATGTTCTCACCTGAAAGAGTAAAAGAAAACTAGTCCAGTATCTTATAAAGTCAGTTCATCAGATGAACCAGGCCTGCCTTCTTTATCAATTTTTACACCTCGATCAAAATCTGAGCTCAGAGCAATAGCAAAAAATATGCGGTCCAAATATATGCCCCAGAAATGTTCTGTGGAATTTCTAATTCTTCTTGGATCATATGATTTAGGACTCCCTGATCTGTACCAGTTTATTCACATGATCCTGGAACCTAGTGAAGACTGTAGTTGAAGCTAAATGTTGCATACCTAAGATAGACAGCAAAGATCCAATCCCTCAATCTTCCAGGGAAAGACCAAAAGTGCTGAGGAAATAAGAAATAATCTCTTAGAATCCATCCCCAAAGAATTTCTTCAAAAACTCACTTGTCTGTCATGCAATCAAAGAAAAAAGGATAAACCTGTCTCTGAATATAAGGCAAGATTAGAAGTACTATTTGTAAAACATTGTGGTCAATCTATGCTGAGTTCAGGCATAGAAATTCCTTGTCCTATTCACTGATAATATCCACCCTGAAATCTTTAATGTAGTTACAAAACAAAAACTGGAATGATATGTGAATGATGGGACCAAATAATAATCAAAATATTTTACCTATTGGCATAAAGACTATTTTGACTTGGTTATTTTGAGATTCCCTTTAGAAGAGAAATTTAAAAGAATCTCCATTTGTAAGAGATTCTCCCTTCACTGACTGTTTTCGGACTCAGCCTGCCTGCACCCAGGTGATTAAAAAGTTTATTGCTCACACAAAGCCTGTTTGGTGGTCTCTTCACAGGGATGCGCATGTCAGTATGTGCTTATATAAATTAAGTATTCCTTAAACTCAGAAAGATAGAAATTGGCCAATATATTTTTCAGATTCACATTATCTGTGATATTCTCTGTTAAGTCAAAGCTACTTCAAGTTTGTTGGTTTAATTAAAATAGACATCTCTTGAGAGTTTTCAGAATTAAATATAACCCAAACACACAACTTTTATATTAGCTGGGTTTACTAGTCAGGTAAGTTTATATTATCTCTACCTTATATTTAAAGTCAGAAAACTAACAGTTCAACCTAAACACCTATGTGAAAATATAATGGCATTTACTTCATATATATCAGGCACAGCAATAAAACAAAAAAAACCCCACATATTTGACTTTTAGATTTTTTCTTTTATGATGACTGACTGACATAAATGTGCTGTAAATGTAGTTAACAAGAAAGGAATTTGAAACGATGACTGGCTATGTCTAATGTCTTATGAAATTTTCATGAGTAAATAAAAAATTCAGAATAAGTGAATTAAATAGATGTAAGTACAATATACATTTATAAATGAACTTTTAAACCATAATTATGTTTGATAATAAGTCTGCTTAAAAATACCTTCTCATTCTCTGTGGTAAATTAAACCCTTAGAGTTTCACACAGTTGATTAAATGATCAATAGTTATTGAATATCTGGATTATTTCCAAATAATATTATTTTAAAAGACTAATTGCTAAACATACATTTAACTATTTTGGACTTTTTACTACAGAAGAAATAAGGATATTTGAGTTTATTATCAACATGACCTGTGGCACATTGAAAAATTATATAATGGGAAAGCACATGCTTCTAAGAATTATGAAATTGTATGTTCATAGATTTACCAATCTGTAAAATGTTGGTGTGATGCATATTTGTCAATTGCTTCTGTCTCAGAAAAGAAAGTTATGAAGAGTTTAGAATTCTGGTTAACGTGTGGTAATTCATACTACTAAATATCATATGGGAAGCAACCCTGTTGCAAAGTATCTCTCTAATCTCAACAGATTTGCAGGAAAGGCTCTGACAAGTAAAGATTTCTGATAACGTTAGAAACACAACACGAGACCAGAATTAAAGAAAATTTGCAAACAATTTGGCCACGTATACCTTTTGTAAACAGAATTAATACATTTACCTTCTCCTTAGTTGATCTCTCCAGAATTCAGAAACCATCATTGAGTATTTTTATTTTGATTGCAGTATAGGTATTGGCAAAATTGTAATCAGAATATGTTCTTATAATATAACATAATTATGGTAATATTACTACTACTGTGACTGGAATGTCATATTTGAGAATGTGCATAAAATTAGATATGACTGGAGAGTTTTAAGAAATTGAGAATTGACTTTATGGAGCCAGTTAGGCCCTGCTTTATTCCATTTAGTGTTGTAATAAAGAAATTCTTGAGGCTGGGTAATTTATAAATGAAAGGTGTTTGTTTGGAGAACAATTCTGCAGGCTATACAGAAAGCATGGCTTAAATGTCCACTTCTGATGAAGGCTTCAGCCTACTTCATTCATGACAGCAGGTGAAGTGGAGCTGGCATGTGTAGTGATCACGTGGTGACAGAGGAAAGGAGAGAGAGGAGTGCTGGGCTCTTATCAACCAGCCCTCATGGGAACTAAGTCAGTAAGAATGTACTTATTACTATGAGGATGGCACCAAGCCATTCATGACAGATCGACCCCCATGATCCAAACACCTCCCATCTTCTACACCTCCAGTATTTGGAATCAAATTTTCATATGAGATTTGCAGGTGTTAATAAAAAAAAAAAAAAAAAAAAAGCTACAGCCAGCTCCTTTAGAAAATCTGGCCCGATAACTGCTCACAAGCTTTCTAGCCATATTGGTAAAGAGTAAGAAAGACCTTACTCGCAGGAAGGCCCAGGAAACTGAAAGATACTTTTAGGACCTGTTTGAGTACAGGGCAATTTACCTAAAACTCTCAGAATTGCAGATGAAACTAATGGTATGTTGTTGGTATGTTACAGCTTGAGAAGCCTTTAAAGTCTAATCTGAGATTATTTAGTAAAGGTCCTAACAAGGCCTTCTTAAAAAGAGCTGATCAATTCCTATTACTAGTTGCACTTATGTAAATACTCAGCTGAAGCTTAATGAGGATAGACCTATTTGGTAAATAAATTAGTCTTACTGTAAAGGTAAACTGAGGCTGGAGCCAAACCGGGAATGAAGACACAAGGCAAATGGCAGTGAGAATAGCCTTTATTAGGACTCGCGGGCGAGGTTCCTTGTTCCAAAGGTGCGGGCCGAGGAAGTCACGCTGAGGGAGGAGGGTAGGGGCTTTTTATAGCCCGAGAGGTAGGGAAACCGGTTGTACAAACAGGTCCTGGAGGGTCTTGAAACTACTAGGGCAGGAGTCGAGTAAGGGTCATGAGGAAGGGGTCTTTGGAAACTGTTAACCGAAACTGCTGTTTACGAACTTGTGGAATGCAGGTGAGCTGCAGGTCATGGGGGAGTGCAGTTGCCCAGCCGGAACCTCTGATGTATGCAAGTCCGCGGGTGTGTTCAAAGAGGAAGGGAAGTCTTGAACAAAGGGCCTGCTATGCCAGGTGGCACCGCCATGTTGGGTCTAGATCCCTGCCTAACAACTGGATGAAAGTCTTTTTTCCTACTAGGAAACTGCCTCCATCCATGGTATAATACATCCCTGTCCCAGGAATTCCAGCTACATGGTCAGCAGGGCCTCCCTTGTGTAGGTATGAGCATAGGGTGGACCCACTGGAGGCTGAGCAGTTATCTTTGTAATGGTGTCAGAAAGTGTAGGCTGTCTTCTCAATCCTTTCTTCTCTTTTGCCTCTCTCATATGCTCATGTTCACTTTCAAGTTGTAGCTCCATCTCTGCCTCAGTCGCCTAACTTGTGTAGAAATAGGTGGATGAGCTGATTCTTGGACCATTCATTTGATGTCCCTTCCCAGTCTACCAGGATCTCTCATGTTGGCTTTGGCTCCTGTGTGACAAGCTGCAGGTTCTCTTTCTGATTTAGCTAGGGACTCTGAATATATCCTTCCACACCTAGTCTCTACAGCATGTCCCAGGCCACCACTTATGAACTGAGTTACCACTATTGGACTTGGGCTGTTCTCAGTGAAAACAACTCTCCAAAAGTCCAGAGTTTAAGAAGAGGGATTAGTCGATTGTCCCTTATCCTATTACTTCCCATCCATTCTCTCATGGGTCATGACCTCAGCTTGGAGATGACCTGAGTCTGTGATTCTAATCAACAATTTTGTTAAGCAGTTCATGGAATACATATAGCAACAGCCATCATGCTCTAAATGACAGAAAATTATTTCACTAATTTTAATTTTTTCATGTAAACCTCTGAGATGAATATGAGAATATGGAGCAGGGAAAGGCATGTGAGCTGTTGGGAGTAAAGTGAAGGTCTTTGTCCTACTAATACCATCTGACTCTTCTGGGCTTGGCATGGTACCAGCTTTTACAGCCAAAGTCAGTGCCTGTTGGAACTATTGATCTGGTCAAGTTGGATGGGTAGGATCCCAGCTGCCCTCCAAGGCTGTTCTGACTCTCTTGGGTCTCTTTGATGTGGTCACCCCTCAGGGTCTCTTTTATGTCCTCCACCTACATGTCCCAACCCACCTCTTGCATGAATGAGTCTCCTGGCTTCTTTCGGTCATTGTAGGAATTTGCAGGTCCTGGCCATGCAACATGGTGATGGGGACCAGCCCCTAAAGCTTAACCTTCAAGGGTCTGCTGCCTACATACCTTGCAAACAAAGTTTACTTCGAGGTAGCCAGGTAAGGAAGGAGCAGAGCCAGAAATGATTTCTAGTGCCCTAAATTGGAATCTGGACAAAACACACTCTTCCAGGTCTACCTTTGATGGACGAAATAATGCTCTGGCCACAGATGCACGCATCCTAATTCCCAGAACCTGTGAATATGTTAGGTTACCCGGCAAAGGGGAATTCATGCTTCAGAGGTAATAAAGGTTGTATGAAAGAAAATGAGGTAACTAAGGTGCAGGCATTCGAAAGTGGAGCTGGGAGAATGTGAGAGAATTGCACTAAAACCTCTAAAAGTCAAACCACAGATTGTGCCAACAGACTTGGATAAACAATGGAAGTTAGTGTCTGCCAGTCTTCAATTTCTCACCTGGGAGTACGCTAATTAACTAACCAGTCAGTACAGCTTTGTGATTTGGGATTTCTGCTCAGCCAATGAACTGCCTCTGAAAACAACTATTTGTGGAAATTGCCTGTATAAAACCTCTCTAGCACTTGCCTTAAGGGACACGATTCAGGACTTGGACATAAATAATTTAAAAGTCTACTCTTCAGGCTATCTTGTTAAAAGATCAAGTATTAGATTTTTACCACCTCGGAAACTATGAAAAAAAAATGTTAAAATAAGAAATTACATTTTCGTTGTTTAATATTTGCAAAACTATTGTCCCCATTAACTATAGAACTGCCTGTGGCTGTTTTCCTCTAAGGGAGTGTGAGGATGACAGTCCTGCTCTACGTAAATCTAGTTGAAAAAAGCGTGTAGAATGTAGTACTCTGGTCTCTAGGTCTCAATCCAAATCAGTGGGGATTTTTCTTGGAATAATAAAGGTGTGATAATGAGAGAGAAAGGTTATATATAGACATGTGGCCACTATATAGGCAAGACTAATCAGCCTGTATGGCAAATTGCATATAAAATTAGAGCACTTTGTCACTGGGGTTGACTGTAGAGAGATGGAGACTGGAACTTCTGCAGAGATTCTGCAGCTACAGGGTACACCAGCTTAGAATGGAGTCCACACAGCAGAAGGCACAGCTCAGATGCAATGAGAGGAACCAGGTTCTGAAAAAACTGAATCCTAACAAACTATACCTGAAGCCAGTGTGCCTCATTTGGGGCTTTGGGTTATATTATTCAACAAACTGCCATTTTTTTCAATTTTTTTAAAAGGTAAAAGCAATGTGTTATGCATATGGAAAAATATTTTTACTAGAGTATTCTCAAGAGTCTAAGTAATAAAAGTAAGGAGGTCAAAGTATGCCTACTCACAAAAGGGCCAGATAGAATACATACACCATGTAGGTAAGAAAAAAAATTAGCTTGATATATTTAACTGACGGTTGATCAAGCACACCTGCTAGTTCAGGCAGGCGTCAATGCCAGAAAACACTATTCGGATAGAATATGTGTGTCAGGGATGAAGCGCTCAGTAGGACTACTCAATACATTAAAAAGTAAAAGTTTTAGAAGAACTCAGAAATTTTCTAACTATATTGCAGAAATTTAAATTACTTTTAGTATTTTTGTTGTTACATTTACACATCTTTCAGGGGAGGCAATGAAAAATGTTACTTTCCAAAATTGCTTTTAAACCAAATGAACATCTCAGTTTTAAATGTTTTAAGAGGATACGTGTCATCATATTTGGCCTAACAGTATTATTTTTATTTACGTACTGGTATATCATTATCAATATCTACTAAAGAGAAAGTTTGAAGAATGTCTTGCTCAAGAATTATTTAGAAGTGCATGAATACTTTGAATACTTTTTTAAATGGAGGATTTCTATAGGTGGGGCCTTCCTTTAAAAAACCAAAAGTAAGTTTTAAAATAGGTATGTCTGTATTTCATGAATTTCACAACATACAAAGATGTTACCAAGTCTCTGTAACATGAATGAACTCTTGTGTTTTGTTCATGTTACAAAAACAGTAATGTGGTATTATAATTTCAGTTTGAACTTCATCTTTAAGTATGTACTTAACAACGAAAACGAGTAAGTGGTGTCTGTCCTTAAATGCTCATTAACTATTTTAATGATCAGAATAACTTATAACTAAGACAAGAATATTTAATCTAAAGTTTTTTATTCATTCACTTAATAACATATTGTGTCACTACTATGTGTAAAACACAGAAACAATTATTATGATTTATTTTAACAGAGAGGAAATAGAAAAAATTATGAAAGTGTTCTCCAAAAATATTTCTTTATCATTGTTCTCAGTGTACCTAAAACTTTCTTGTTTTTTACACTGTAAATAAAGGAGTTTGCAGGGCAATTATAATCATGTAGAACAGAAAATGCATTTTATTCCACTGTTAATCTGGGCCAGACCCGGGGCACCCATACATGAAGAAGACAGTGCTATAGAACAAAGAGACAGAGAGCAGGTGAGCACTGCACGTGTGGAAGCCTTTGCTTCTGCCCTTCTCAGAATTCTTTTTCAGTAAGGCAAAGAGGACTTGGGTATAGGAAACTGTGATGATCATAAAAGCTTGTATAAAAGCAGTGAAAACCACAAAATCACTAATGAGTTAATAAACGGATCAATGTAAGAAATTGTATATATTGTACACTGAGAAAAAGGTAAGATTTTTGAAAAATATATATTATTTCCTGAAGGTTTTAGAGGAGATTCTAGACAACAACTAACTAGTCCCATAACCTGCCACTCACAAGTACCTTAAAATTGAATGTATTAACAATGAAGTGTTTTAAGAGCAGAAGGGTTTTAAAATATACATGATATGTTTTATGCCAAAATCTTAGAAAATGAGACTTTGTTTTGGGTTCAAAAGTGTGTTTTCTCACTCAGGAATTCTTTTATCTTTCTAGAACAAAAAATGATCTGATCTTGGTATTACAAATGGGACTGTCACAGTCAAGGTGGAATAAAACATTACAAAACCATCACACTAGAAAGAATGGCCAGTGTTTTGAATATCTGGATTCAACTTAAATGATAAGTTAAATAATAAATAATACATTTTATTTAAATAGCAAATTAAATGAGGAGAAAGGATTAACCAAATTAATAGGCAATGACTAACATAAACATAGGTAAGGCAATGCAGAAAAAGCTTCAAGCTAAAAGTGTATCCATGAGTTTTATAAGCCTGGAAAGTAAATGAAAAGGAAACTAAATGAGGTCCTGTGGAAACACAGGGTGAAAAAATATGTCTGCATCATCAATGCATATCTTTAATGACAAACTTTGCGTAATTCCCAACATAAAATATGTTTTACATATTCAAATCCCTGCCTTGTTGATCTAAAGCAAGAACTACCTACTTATAAAACAGTAGGCCTAAGTATACAACCATTCAGGGGAATATTTACAAGTATTAGATTTACAACTCTTAAGGTTTAATGACAAAGACAGCCAGTAGTTGTTACAACTGGACATATTTTTATTTCTGTTAACTAGTTACCAATTCTGTAAAAGTGGAGCTAAAGTTTTGACTTCCCAAGTCTGTGCTGGCTTGAAACTCGTTTTCTCAAGGCTTCTGATTTGTTAACTCAAAATTAAAGCACAATAATGGAAAATATAAGGAAAAGTGTCAGGGTTGGTGAAAAACACAGTTCTGACAACAGTAAAAATACATAGAACGATTAGGATTTTTAATTTTTAAATTTTTTTATTTCCATTGGTTTTGGGCAACAGTTGGTGTTTGGTTACATGAGTAAGTTCTTTAGTGGTGATTTCTGAGATTTTGGTTCACTCATCACACAAGCAGTGTAACCTGTACCCAATGTGTAGTCTTCTATCCCTTGCCACCACCAACCCTTTCTCCCGAGTCTCCAAAGTCCAATGTATTGTTCTTATGCCTTTGTGTCCTTATGGCTTAGCCACCTCATATGAGTGAGAACATACAATGTTTAGTTTTCCATTCCTGAGTTACTTCACCTAGAATAATAGTCTGCAAGTCCATCCAGGTTGCTGCAAATGCCCTTCTTTCATTCTTTTTCGATGGCTGAGTAGTATTTCATTATATCTATCTCTCTATCTATCTCTCTATCTATCTATCTATCTATCTATCCATCTATCTATCTATCTATCTATCTATCTATCTATCTATCTATCTATCTATCTATTTATCTATCTATCTATCTATCTATCTATCTATCTATCTATCTATCCATCCATCCATCCATCCATCTATCTATCTATCTATCTATCTATCTATCTATCTATCTATCTCACATTTTCTTTATCCACTTGTTGATTGATGGGCATTTGGGCTGGTTCAACATTTTTGCAACTGCAAATTGTACTACTATAAACATGTGTGTGCAAGTATCTTTTTCATATAATAGTTTCTTTACCTCTGGGTAGATACCTAGTAGTGGGATTGCTGGATCAAAAGGTAGATCTACTTTCCATTTTTGAAGAACTCCATGCTGTTTTCCATAGTGGTTGTACTAGTTTGCATTCCCATCCACAGTGTAAAAGTGTTCTTTTTTCACTACCTCCATGCCAACATTCTTTTTTTTTTTTAATTTTGACCATTCTTGCAGGAGTGAGGTGGTATCACATTGTAGTTTTGATTTACATTTCCCTAATAATTACTGATGTTGAGCATTTTCCCACATGTAAGTGGCATCATGTATAAAATTCCATAATTTTGACTGAATAGGAAAGTTCAATCTATTAAAACTTAACTTTCACAAATAAACATAAATTTGATATAATTTTATACAAAATCATAGGGAGGTAATTTGTCTAGAAAATTCTAATTTATCTGGAAAAGCAAAAGCGTAAAAAAAAAAAAAGCCAACATAATATTTTTTAAAAAATAAAGGAGGTTCATGTTCCATGCCAGATATTGCAATTTATCAGACAGTTACTTTAACAATTGAAACCATGTTTAACATCATCAAGGTTCACTGTGGGTATATTCACTGAAATTGGAGTGTATGTTTATACACATGGGGAAGGAAGAAATAGCAAAGCTGATTAAGAGCACAGACTTTGGAAAAGGTAGGTTTGGAGGCTTTGCTTCTGAGATTTTAGTCAAATAACTTAAAATGTCTAAATCTTGGTTTCCTCACTTGTGAAATAAAGTCAATAATGTGCACTTACAAAGTTGTTGCAAGAATCAGATGAGAGGATGAATGTCAAGCCCTCACCCCTATACTTGATAGATAGTAAGGAATCATTAAATGGTGGCAACTTTATTTCTTGGAGTCTCGCTCTGTCTCCCCGGCTGGAGTGCAGTGGCGCAATCTCAGCTCACTGCAACCTTGACCCACTCCAGTTCAAGTGATTCCCCTGCCTCAGCCTCCTGAGTAGCTAGGAACACAGTTAGCCACCATGCAAGGCTAATTTTTGTACTTTTAGCAGAGACAGCATTTCATCATGTTGGCCAGGCTGGTCTTGAACTCCTGACCTCTGCTGATCCGCCCGTCTCAGCCTCCCAAAGTGCTGGGACTAGAGGCATGAGCCACTGTGCCCAGCCAGTTATTTCTGTTATTTATTTTAATTATTCACAAGGAAAGCAGCAGCGCTCTTTTGTAAGACAATTGTATTCTGAGTGAGAAAATTGAGATATGTGCTGTTTATTTGCCAAATTCTTGACAATCATAATTTAACTCTGTACACAAAATAACTTTTACAACCAACTCAAGCCATCTGCGAGTTGTCATGGAGACAAGAAAATAGTGATTTAGGTTAAGCAAATGGGCACATCTTCTAGAAGGCCCAAAACTATAGGTATAGCATGTTTTAAATTGTTTTAAATAGAAACATTTAACATTTTAATAAAAATAACAGACCTCATGACATTTCATAACTAAACACTCCAGGCTGCATCTTTTCAAAAATGACATTTTCCTTCCTAACCACAGTACCATATTGACATCTGACAACATTAACAGTATTCTCTCAACACTAGCTTATAACTAGTATGTATTCAAATTTCTCCATTTGTTTCTTATCTTTTACAGAATCACATTGCATTTGTTGTCTCTATCAAGACTCTTTTGACCCAGAACAGTCTCATTTCTTTTCTCTTCCTTTCCTTTTTCTATTTTTAATGAAAATGACATTTTGGAGAGACTGGGCAAATTGTAAAGTTGTCTGGTGAAATGTTTCCCATTCTGGATTAATATGTATTCTTTAACTTGTTTTCCTAATCCCTGTATTTTTCCTTTCCTAGTGAAAATTATATCCAGATACTTGATTAAACATTTTTTTAACAATATACTACATACGGCCGGGCGCGGTGGCTCAAGCTTGTAATCCCAGCACTTTGGGAGGCCGAGACGGGCGGATCACGAGGTCGGGAGATCGAGACCATCCTGGCTAACACGGTGAAACCCCGTCTCTACTAAAAAATACAAAAAACTAGCCAGGCGAGGTGGCGGGCTCCTGTAGTCCCAGCTACTCCGGAGGCTGAGGCAGGAGAATGGCGTAAACCCGGGAGGTGGAGCTTGCAGTGAGCTGAGATCCGGCCACAGCACTCCAGCCTGGGCGACAGAGCCAGACTCCGTCTCAAAAAAAAAAAAAAAAAAAAAAAAAACAATATACTACATACAAGATGGCATTCCTTCACAGTGCATTGCATCAGGAAGCACAAAATGTCTGTCTGTCTCACTAGCAGTGAGGCTCAACCCCATCCCTGGGTTAGTGCGGTAACAGCCAGATCTTCCTACTGTAACATTATGGTTTGTCCCTTACATATAGCAATTAGTTAATTACATTATACTCTGGCACTTTGAGAATATCCGGGTCCTCATCATTTTTTTCTCTTTCTCTTTCCTCCATCTCACACTCCTCTCTCCTCCTAGTCTCTTTGTCGTTGTAGGTTTACACTTTTCTGTTGTTATCTTGAGAGAACAGACAAAATATGTGTTCAACTAGACATCTTTAATGCAAAGCTCAAGAACCTTCTCTTTTTTTAATTTTTATTTTACTCTAAGTTCTGGGATACATGTGCAGAACGCGCAGGTTTATTATATAGGTATACGTAGGGGTGTAAACTAGTTCAACCATTGTGGAAGACAGTGTGGCGATTCCTCAAGGATCTAGAACCAGAAATACCATTTGACCCATCGATTTTTTAGCTAAGATTTTTAGCATCATTTGATGATCCTTGCCAGAATCAATTATGGCATTGCAGATTTTTTTCTTTTCTTTTCTTTTTTTTTTTTTTTTTGAGACGGAGTCTTGCTCTGTCACCCAGGCTGGAGTGCAGTGGCGCGATCTCGGCTCACTGCAAGCTCTGCCTCCCGGGTTCACGCCATTCTCCTGCCTCAGCCTCCCGAGTAGCTGGGACTACAGGCGACTACCACCACCACACCTGGCTAATTTTTTGTTTTGTTTTGTTTTGTTTTTTAGTAGAGACAAGGTTTCACTGTGTTAGCCAGGATGGTCTCGATCTCCTGACCTCATGATCCGCCCGCCTCAGCCTCCCAAAGTGCTGGGATTACAGGCGTGAGCCACCATGCCCGGTCGGCATTGCAGATTTTCAATTGTAACTTTAAAATTCTATAATGTGTTTTACATTTTCTAGCTGGCATGCCTTAACACAACAACAAAAAGAGAAAAAATATGGCAAAATGTTTTAAAATTGATCATAAAAAGAAGAAATAGAAATTTAAAGTAAATATCTAAATATTGTTTAGACTTCCTTGACCTTGCTATAAGTTCACAGCTGCTTCTCCAAGTCCCCCAAAGCTCAACTTCCTTCTTATGTGTAGTCAAATTGTTAACATGGTATTAAGGAAAGATTATTTGGCTTAGTCCTTCAGCCAACGAATATTTCTACATGTGTCTTATATAGTAGACTGTGGTCTGGAGCCCTCTTTGAAGGAGATGAAGCAATTCAGTTGCAAATTGCTTCCAATTCTATCTGATTTATGATTCCTGTTTCTCACACTTTGTAAGAAATTTACTTTTTTATCCTTAATGGTCAAATTATTCCTTACCATAAAAACATTGATTTTAGGCAATGCTACTTTTTGAAGCCTTTCTCCTATAGAAGAATTTTATAGATAAATGTTTTCTACATCTCCTGAGGCTATTTTTAAAATATATATATATTTCTTTATTAAAAACGATTATAATTTATTGCATTTTTACATTTAATTTTCAACAACATTTATGCATGTAAAATGTCTTAATAGTTTCTTAATAGTATTGGAGCTCCCGACATATCTCACATTACCTTAATATAATGAAAGTAATTCTAAAGTGGTCACATTGGCTAAATGTGACAATGCAGTTTATGACAGTGATTCTCCCATCGGCTTGAACATTTGTTGGTTATGTAACTTTGGGAAACTCAGATCTTAACTTGCTCATAAACATAAAAATTTATATTTATACAGTGATTTGAAAGTACATTCAAGTACATTCTGTAATGAATTAATACTTTCACATATATTGAATCACTTGATTAGCTCAACATGCAGATGAATGCATATTATTATCCCCATTTTGCACAGAAGAAATTAAAGCAGTCCCCAGTTAATTAGAATCAAACACACTTTTTTTTTGTCTTTTAGCACTAGCGTTTTACTGGAGTCTATTGTGGTCTCTTTTAGCTTAAGTTGAGACTTACGAAAAACAAGTCTTTGGATTTGAAATCTTGTGTTTTTCTACTTCTCTAGGCTGCCTCCCTTGTAAAGGAAAGTAACATTGCCTCCCTTCCATCTTCCCAAAGCTGTTGAAAGGATAAAATCATTCAGATGAACACCATTTAAAAACCTTGAAGTAATATTTAAATATGAGTGAGCCTTTCTTACTAAGAAGAAAGAATAATTCAAAAAAAGATTAGTACCCACTCCACCTGGATTATGTTAGATTAAGTGAGATAATATTTTAACATAATACAAATATTGCCAGATAGTTCTCCAGATGGCTTTGAAGCAACCTAGTTCTCTCCCTTTCCTTGCTGTAGGTCTCACAAACAACTGAAGAAGTACTGGGATGCCTCATCTTAAATAAGGAGGAACCTGCTGGGTTCTGTTCCAGTCCCTCCTAGAAACAGGACACCCTTCAAGGCTTTGTCCCAGCAATTCATATAATCTCCCAGGATATAAAACCAGGGCAGGCTACTTTCTGGGGTCTCTCAGCTGTGGCGCAAGTAGGGCATGCACAGCCAATACTCCACCCAGCCTGGGAAGTTTTCCTTAGCCTTGGGAGACTGGCTCATCATGAATCTGAGCCAGTCGCCCCTTCTGTGGCTCCTTAATAACTATCTGCAAGTAATAAATTAGCAGCATGGAATGTATAGTACATTGAGTGTTCTATCTCACCAGACTGACAAGCTGGTACTCAGTGCACAGGGTAACTCTTCACAAGTGCCTGACATATGTTTAAGTGTCTGGTAAATAAATAAATTCTTTACCCACTCTAAGGTTATGATATGCATAAACCTTACATCAATGCATTTAAAACAACTAAGACTATATGTTTCCTTTATCAAGCATGTATTTATTTAAGCACCTACCATATGCCAGGCCCTGTCCTAGGCTGTGTGGTTTCACACCTATTCAACTCACTATCACTGGTAATTACTAGGAAAAGTAATAGCCCTGTTTAATCATCATAAAGTAACTCGCTAGGTCTTCATTTTTAAAAATAGTAGGCATGAGAGATTTTATTTTCCAGATATGACTGCAACAATATGTTCTATCTTACATGCCCCTCAGCAACGTGGCCTTCTCACTCCCCCATTAAAAGGGGAAGTTTAAATCCCTTCCCCTTAAATTTAGTCTGAGCTTAATGACTTGCTTTACCAGTGGAATGCAGCAAAAGTTATTTGGTGGGATTTCCACATTGAGGTCTTACACTTCTGCTTGAGTCTCTTGATGCTAACACTTAGAATCAAACTTGCATACTTTGAGAAACTCAGGATAAGTGAAGAGGTAACATACAGGCACTCTAGTCTAAGCCCAAGTTGAGCTACTAGATAATAGCTACCTTGAACTGCCAGCCATATGAGTGAGTCATCTTGACCTCCACCGCAGGAGCCCCCTAAGATGACTGTAGCTCCAGGAAAAGCCTGACTTCAACAGCATGCTACACAGCTATGTCAACCCAGAAAAATATGAGATACAAAAGTAATTTGTCTTTTAAGCTCTAAATGTGGATGTGTCTTGCTAGATAGTAAGACATAGCTGGAACAATGTATCAAGTTGTTCTTTTCAATGAAACATTATACTCAATATACGGGAGGAAAGGAGAAGGAAAGGAAAGGAAGCCATCATTTTATCAGGTCAACTAAATTATTTTAGGCCTTTTTATTGGATTCACTAATAAGCTAGGCAAATATATAATTCTTAGTAATCAAAAAAATAAAATACATAAATTACCAGAAAAATGATTATTCATGTCCTGAATAAATAAAAGTCAATCTTCATAATCAGTCTTAATTTGAAGTCTCTAGAGGACAGAGAGGACGTGAAGTCCTAGGCATCAGAAGAGTCTGAAAAAATAGTATTTTTCAGATAATTTTAGAGTTGTGCAAAGTATAGTATGCCTTTCTGGAATGCCCTGAAGAAGATAAATATGAATGTGAGGACCAAAAAAAAAAAAAACTTGAATAATACAAGAATAGAGCAATGCCCATCTGAATGGTCAAAAAGTCCTGAACTACAAATGATTAATATTTGAGAAATTAAGGAGGAAGGAGGGAAGGAAGAGAATAGAAGAAGCAGCAGAGGAGGAAGGCGGAAGTTTATGTAAATGCAAACTATCAAGGACGGAAGAATGGATGGATTAAGAGAGCAAAATGTATATGGGATGGTCATAAGAATATTTTAAGGAATATGTCTTACGGGGCATATGGGTGGATCAGGCTGCTCTATAAGAGGAATCATGTAGCCACTCATCTACTCAGAGGCCAGTGGAAACCAGATTCATTCTTTGATTTTTTTTTGTTTTTAGCTATATCTAGAAGAAAATAATGCTATGAACTGAATATATTCATAAGAGGATAAGGTCAACCAAGAGGAAATCAAGCTATTTTATAGAAAATCATTTGTAAATGTAGATTTTTTTGTCATAGCAGTGTTGCCTGTTTTTGTAAATGAAACTTTATAGTAGGTGTTTGTGGCTGGCTTATTAGACTCTGCAATGTTTTTGAGATTTATCCATGTCATTGGGTACCATCAGTTTAATGGATTTACTATCAGGCAGTAGTCCATTTTGTGAAAACACCATAGTTTATCCATCCTCCTGAGGATGGGCATTTGGGTTGTTTCCAGTATTTGGTTATTTTGAATAACACAAGTATGAATTTGTCTTTCAGTGGACATATGCCCTCATTTCCCTGGGTTTTTTACCTAAGAGAGAGTAATTACTGTTTCATGGGGTAAACAGAGTCAGTAGCATAACTAGCTTCTTTGACAAATGTAGTTGATGATTTCTTAACATGTCCTCTATATCACAAAAATATGCTCAGTAATAATCACAAAATAAAATAAATAATGATCAGGAAAAGAATGCAAACAATGAAAATTTTCATTTATTGGACTTCATATTATGCTAGTAAATTTTTTAATTGCAGTATAATGAAAAAGCAACATATTAATTCCTTTAATTATATATTTTTTACGGAAAATGAATACATTTACATTTTGATCTGTCACAGTGATAATTAATATTAATTTCTGTTTTCATGTCTCACTTTTGCAAATTTGTCAATGATTTTCCCAAAATGTATCTTCTTTATATATTCATATACAATAGATGCCATAACTAGGTTCCTCAATAGTTTCACTTACAGTTGATTGAAGAATTAAAATATACACTTTCCAAACAAAAACATTACACCTTGCAATTTTCATTCTAGTTTGCAGTTGTAAATTTTAAATGCAAATAACATTTCTGGTTATACAATGACAAAATCAAAGTAACTTGAATTCTATTTACCTCTATAATAAATATGCTATCATTGTTTTTATTCTAACACCTAAAATGTAGGAATATGTAATACCAATAGTATTGGGGACACAAAAATGCAACCAAAATAATTCCAAACTGTTATGGATTTACTCTTCAAAGGAGTTCATATAGCTGAATTCCCATGGGACTAGAGCAAATGTAAAAGCTGGGAGTTCTCTGAATAAACTTCTAAATAGAATGTAATGTTTACTGTGTTTATGCAATAAAACATTCAAAATTAAAACACAATACATATGAGCAATACTCAATAGGAAGTGTAGCAAGGTTTTGACACTTAAACTAACAAAATACTTTTTTGGGGAAGGGTATTTTATTACTGACTTTTTAAAATTGCTGGAAATTGATGATAATAAAAATCAGGACTACTTTTGATCAATTTTATTATTCTGCTTAAATTTCCCATGAATAATGAGTCCTCCTTATTGCCACCATATAAGAGAGATCAATTCCACAATCCAGCCCTTAGTATATCACTGCACAAAGTTTAACTTTAGACAATACTAAAGAAGTATTATTTTTCTGCCATAAAAGATGGTAACACCTGTTACCTTGAGCCACTTGGCCCCAAATAAAGATGCACATCGAGTAATAAAAGTCCCAGTTTTCTTGTCACAGGAAAGAAAACAGGAGTCCAGGAAATTGGCAAGTTAGAGGGCGATCTTAGAGAAGAGACTGGGAAAGCACTCCATTAAGTTGTTTATGAACTCCTGGATCACCCCCAATCTGTGTGTGCATGGATTGGATGTTAAACCTTCAGAACTGAATGAAGAGACAAACTACCACCCAGATGCCACAATGGCCACCGGGTGGCTATTCTAACAGGTATGAGGGAATATCTCATTTCAGGTTTAATTTGCGTTTTCCTGATTATGATGTTGAGCATTGTTTTATATACCTGTTGGCTATTTGTTTGGCTTCTTTTGAGAAATATCTATTCAAATCCTTGGCCCATTTTTTAAATTGAGTTATTTGGGTTGGCAGGGGAATTCCCAATTTGATTGAGGATAATCGACTGTTGACTGGCTTATTTGTTCTGTTGTTACTGAGTTGTGTGAGTTCCCTACATATTTTGGACATTAACCTCCAACCTTATCATATATATGGTTTGAAAATATTTCCTCCCATTCAGTAGGTTGCCTTTTTCCTCTGTTGATTGCTTTCTTCACTGTACAGAGGTTTTCAGTTTGATGCAATCCCACTTGCCCATTTTTGCTTTTGTTGCCTTTGCCTTTGGGGTCATATACAAAAATATTTGCCAAGACCTATGTCAAGATTTTCCCCTACGTTTTCTTCTAAGAGCTTTATGGTTTGGGGTCTTATGTTTAAATATGTTATCCATTTTGAGTTTATTTTGTGTATGATGTGTGACAAGGGTCTAATTTCATTCTTCTGTATGTGGATATCCAGTTTTTCCAACACTACTCATTGAACAGACCGTTCATTCCCCATTATGTGTTTGTGTCACCCTGTGGAAGATCAGTTAATCATATATGTGTGGATCTGTTTCTGGCTCTCTGTTCTGTTCTGTTGGTGTATATGTCTGTTTTATGTCAGTAATATACTGTCTTACAACTTTGTAGCATATTTTGAAATCAGAAAGTATGATGCCTCCAGCTTTGTTCTTGCTCAGGATAGCTTTGGGGCCTTTGGTAGATTCATATGAATTTTAAAATGTTTTTCTATTTCTGTAAAGAATGCCACTGAGATTTCGTTAGGGATTGCATTGAATCTGTAGCATCCTTTGGAAAATATGGACATTTTAACAATATAAATTCTTCCCATCCAAGGTCATAGGATGTCTTTTCATTTTTCTGTGTCTTCTTTAATTTCCTTCATCAGTGCTTTATAATTTTCAGATTTAGTCTTCATTGGTTGTATGTATGTGTTTTCATTTTAATTAAGAATGCCCGTTAGTATTTCTTATACGGCAGGTGTAATGGTGATACATTCTCTCACTTTTTTCTCAA
Organism: Theropithecus gelada; assembly: GCF_003255815.1. NCBI lineage: Eukaryota > Metazoa > Chordata > Mammalia > Primates > Cercopithecidae > Theropithecus > Theropithecus gelada. The sequence goes on along the minus strand of NC_037669.1, from coordinate 18,304,232 downwards.
GGAAAGATTTTATCTCTCCTTCATTTTTACAGAATAATTTTTCTGGGAATGGTATTTCTGGTTGCCAGTATGTTTTTTTTTTCTTTCAGTACCATGAATATGTCATCTCACTCTCTCCAGGCCTGCAAGGTTTCTGCTGAGAAATCCACTAGTGATATCACAGGGTTTTCTTTACATAGGATGAGTTACTTCCCTTAAAAGCCTCTTTGTCCTTAACTTTTGACAATTTTATTACAGTGTATCTCACTATGTTTTCTTTTAAGTTGAACCTACTTGGAAACATTTGGAATTCTTAAATTTGGATTCACAATTTCCAAATCTTCCCTAAATTAGGAAGGTTTTAGTCATTATTTTTTAAATTAGATTTCTGCTCCCTTTTTCTCTCTGTTTTCCTTAAAATTCCATAATGCATTTATTGGTTTACTGGATGGTATTCCATAAATCCCATAGGCTTTCTTCACCTTTTTTCATTGTTTTTCTCTTTTCTTCTTTGACTGGATAATTTTAAATGATCTCTCTTTGAATTTGCAGATTCTTCTGCTTAACTGTCTGTTGTTGAAACTCTCCTTTGCATTTTTCGTTCCACTCACTGTATTCTTTAGCTCCAGAACTGCCCTTTGATTCTTTTTAATAATTTTCATCTCTTTGTTCAACTTCTCATTTTTTTACATATTATTTTCCTGATTTCACTGAGCTACCAATTTGTTATTTTGTAGCTTACTGAGCTTCTTTAAAACAATTATTTTTAATTCCTTGTCAGGAAGTATGTAGATCTTCATTTCTTAGGGATTCATTAGTGGATGTTTTTGTGTTCCTTTCGTGGTATCATGTTTTCTTGATTTTTCCAGTCCTTTGTAGTCTTGCTTTGATGTCTGTGTATTTGAAGGAGGAGATACCTCTTCCAGACCTTACAGATAGGCCTCAGTTGGGAGAGATATTCACCACAGGTGGGCACAAGGGTGCTGGTCAGATGGGGTGCAGCAGCTTCTACTCTAAGAAGGTGCATTTGTGTGGACTTCTGGCAGCTGCATCAGCTGAGGTCAGTGTCAGCAAACACTATGGGGGCACTTGATGGCAAAATTTGTGGGTTTCCATGGTAGAAGCAATATTTGCTTGGGCCCTTCTGCTCTCCATTTCTCCCACAGATGGAGTCTCATCTGAGACTGGGCATCCAGGGGATGGGCACATTTCTCAATGGTACCAGGGCCCAAAAATTAGGTGCATGCATAGCAGTGGCAGCACTGGAGCTCAGGGGGATATATTAATATTAGAGACTAAAAGATCTAGTGGCAATGGAAATACAAAGGGCAGGAAAATGCAAAAGAAGTTCTGAAGCAAAAAACAAAGAAAAGATCTTGAAAGGGAGCAATTAAAGCTGACTCAAAATTTCCATCCTGGAAAACACGGACCTTATTGATAATCTTAATGAAACTCATAACATTGGAAGATCATACTACATTAATAGAGACGAATGAGATTGATCACTGATATTAATTTTGTCAATTATGGTATTTTCAGTGTACCAAACATTGTGCTAAATATACAGTCTCATAAATTCCGACTTTAATCTTAAAAGATCGGTCCTAGCATTATTCCTCTTAACTATATATAAAGTAACTGACTCAACAAAAAATCTTAGGTCATTTTCAAAGTTCAGACAACTAGTAAATGGAAAAGTAGATGTTTGCACCCACAAAATCTGACACCAAATATCCCAGTAAAGATGATCACTGTTGTCTCTTCTTAACCACTGTGTTTTATTGCTTCCTCGGGGATCTCAAAAGTCACCTACATACACGTGCTTAATGAATACAGAAGAGGAAATGGAAGTCCAGGAAGTTTAAGAAGCTTTTTAAAAATCATACAGTAAATACCACATCCAGTCCCAGAGCCACGTCCCCTAGTGCTTTATTCAGTGTCCTTTAGAAACTTTACTCATAACAGGTACTTCATTCTAACAGAAAGCTTATTTTTCTACAATGTTCACCTCTGTCCCTTAGCGTTCCCACAAACAAAATGCTGTTCTTAGGTGTAGGTAAAAAGTGACATCTTAAAAATAAATTTGTGTTCAATCAGAGAAACCAATAAACCTCATTAGTCAATTATTCAAGGTAAATAGTTGCATTTTCCTCAATAAGGGGGTGTGTGGGTGTTTTCTCTGAATCGTTTGATATTATATCATTAATCTTTTCAGTTCATTCTGCCAATATTGGAAAGTGAAAATTATTCACTACAAATGCTGAATAATTTGCATTTACCAGTACCACACAAGGTTTTCCTGCCATAAGGAGGCAAATTCGAGACAATACTGTAATTTGGATGAGAATTTGTATCCTATGCTTCCATCTCGTGGTGATTTTGCGCTATTACACGATGATGTAGACAGCTTTGCTTTAGTGTCATCCGCTGGCCTGTAAGACAGGAGATTCTTCAGTGTCCTCACTCCTATCAGCTGATTTTGGATGCCAGGAAGGCTGTGATAAGAGAATGAAGCAAGGGTCGTGGGGCGAACGATGGTCTACTGGGTATGGAAAAACGATGATCTACTGGTTGTCTGGTAATTCTGGAAATCGGAGAGAAAACAGGATTTCTGAGCGAGAGCAAGATTTTTTGGAAGGATAGCAAATGCCCCCTACTGGCTGCTCTAGGCATGGCCAGTTATATTTCCAATGCATCAAAGCAAAACACAGTTATGCGCAATTTGATGACGTGGACAAACTCAGAGAAATGCGTTGTTAGGTGATTTCTTCATTGTGCAAACAACTGTAGAGTATACTTACACAAACCTCTATGGTCTAGGCTACTGCACACCTATGCTATAGAGTGTGGCTATAAACCTGTACGGCACGTTATTATACCAAATACTGTAGGCAATTGTAATACAATGGTACATACTTGTGTATCTAAAAATATATAAACATAGACAAAATAGAAAAGGTTCAGTTAAAATGCAGCATAAAATATTAACTGTATCAGGCACTTACCATGAAAGGAGTTCACAGGACTGAAAGTTGTTCTGGGTGAGTGAATGTGAAAGCCCAGGGCATGAGTGTACACTACTCTCAACTGTACACTTAGGCTACACTAAATTTATACGAAATCTTTTTCTTTCTTCAAGAGTAAATTAACCTTAACTTATTGGATAACCACAGTCATATATGTGGTCCATCACTCACCAAAACGTCATTATGCAGCACATGACTGTAAATAAGAAAATTAATTTTGATCACTTAACCCCTCTAGTCCTAGATTCCTCAGCATAAAAGAAAGCAGGAGAGGCGTTAAGTGTAGTCTAAATGATTTCCAAAAGTCTTTCCCTATCGAGATTTTATGACTCTACAATTTGCAACTCAAGATATTTTGCCTAGATGACATTCTGCCGACACATTGGGAAATTTCTGGAAGCTTGGAATTTTTTGTTGTTGTCAGATCCAGTCTAAATAAGACCTTAGCTTTTCTTTTGTTTTCTCTTTGTAGGCAAAACAATGGCTACATATCCCAAGATTGGCGACACAGCCATCATTTCCAAATTCTCTCTTTATGTCCCTGCCAAACAAATAAAAACTGGCCGACTGACATCATCAGAGTGGATGAAGAGTGAACAGGAGGCAATTTATGCAAGGGAGAGCTTAAACTGTTACGAAATTCTCCAGTGACCCTGTGATTCATTTTGTTTCCTGGCAGTTACTTACCACTCTCTAGTTTTGACAGATGTGCTTTTCTGCTTTTTTTTTTTTCCTTAAGAAGCTTACTGAGCTTGCAAAAAAAAGCTCTAAAGTAATAAGGTTAAGGAGCTAACTCAGCATCAACAGAGACAGATGCCTTCTTGTAATTGAACTAAAACCCTTGGACTTTCTATAAGCCAACTCTCTCTCGTCTAAGCTATTGCCTTATTTTTATTTTTATGCAGACCATTTCCCACTTGAAATTCATCATCAAAAACAAACTTTTTATTTCTTCCTTAATGTTTATAGTGATATAGATAGTCTAGCAAAGATTATTCAATAAAGAGGTCAGACAGATTCTCATCGTGATTCATCCCTGCAGTGCAGAAGGAGACACTAGGGCATCCTAACATAACTTAAGTGACAGTGAGGATGTATGTGATCTGACAGATATTTCCAAAAAATACGTGCCCCAAAGAGCTCCACTGAGTCCCGTAAAGAAAATAACTTCTACTCTAGTGCTTCATTCCTTCAGATCAAAGACCACTTCATGAAGTCTCCTCTTAAATCTTGCTTATTCTTGATCAGCTACCAATATTTCATTGTGAACTTAAAAGTTTAGCAGTCATCAAAGGTTGTCTCAAGATGATAGGACACAGAATTTTGGTAAGGAGAATGTGCAAAGCACTGATTTACCTGTAAATGAGAATCTCCCAAACTGGCTCTCATGGAGGAGTACTATTTTGGAAGAATGTAAGTATCGTGGTTTTGTTTTGTTTTGTTTTAAAATGGGATCTGAGATCAAATAAGTTGGAGAGACACAGAATTCAGCAGAACTAAACAGGCCTTTTTTTTTTTCAGCTGAAGCCTTGATTGTGTTAATATTCATTCATTATTTAAGAAATATTTACTAATACCAACTATACTTCGAAGATAGTTGTAAGTGTTTGGGAGGCCTCACGGAACAAAACAAAGGTCACTTCCTTACAGAGCTTACATTCTAGCAGGATTAGACAGATTATGAACAATAAACAACAACAAAAAATTATATAAGACATGCTAAACAGGGTGAAAGGTAGATTGCTAATGCAGGTTGTAGGAGGAAAGAAAGAATATGGCATTTTTAAAAAAGAGTGGTCAGGGTATACTTCACTCAATAGATGATATTTTCTCAGACATTTGCATTTGTTAAGGGAGTTAGCCATATAGATATCCAGATGAACAATATGTCAGGCAAGGGTGACAACCAGTCCAAAGGCCCTGGGGTAAGAGCGTGACCCCTAACAGAGTAATAAAATGTATAATGTTTCCCAAACTCATTCAGTACAGAACAGGTTTTCACAAAACATCTTCAGTGTAGCCAAGTACTTTGGGAAATGTTAGCGTAGATATTGCTTTTACTAAGTGAAGAGTGGACCAGGTAATAAAGAGTGCTAGAGCTAAGGGGTTGGTGCCCTGGATCTCATAAGAGCACTGAGGTGGAACGTACTCAAACAAACTTTGACCACAGTGCAGTCTTCCAACAGTTTTCCAACAACCAAAGTGACAGTAGTTTAAGATGAGCAGCTTTTGTTACATTTCTTCCACTGGCTCTTCAAAGAAGGCTTACTGGCTCAAAAATACCAAAGAAGATGCTTCAACGTTTCTAAACATTACAGAAATTAAAATTACAATACCCATTGAATGAGGTAACATTTAAAAATCTGATAATACCAATGTTAAAAAATATTTTAAGAAATAAGAACTCTCATTCACTGCTAGTGGAGAAGTAAATTGCTACAAGCACGTTGATGAGCAATATGATTATGCCCAGTAAATTTGAAGGTATGAAAATTATTCAGCTTAGCCATTTTACTTCTAGGTATTTACCTAAAGAAACACTTACACGTGTGTACAAGAAAATATTAATAGAAATTTATTGCAGGATTGTTTGTAATAGAAATATAAGAAAGAATGCCCATCAACAAAAATACGAATAAATGCAATGTTATGTATCCATACTGAAATACCATATAGCAGTTAAAATGAATTGACTAGAGGCACATTTATCAACATAATAAATCCATAAGCATAATGTTGAAAGAAAAAGTAGCTTTTAGTAGTAAAAGTAGAGTATGACACCATTTACATAAAGTTTTAAAACATGCAAAAGTTTGCACATTATTTATAGATACATACATATACAATAATAGTATAATTGCATATAATTATAAACACTAAATCCAGCCTAAGAAGCGAAGCAAGGATTTATTATATCATTCTGTATATTTGTAATATTTTATATTAAAAATATATTTTAAAGAGGAAAGACATGCTCAAGAAACATAGGAGAAGGTTTTAATGCATGGACTAAAAGAAGACATAACCCAAACCAAAAGAAATAAATATGATTAAGCAGTTACACAGAATACAAAGTATCAAGGACACAGATCGATTTGAGGAAATTTAATAATTTCTCTCACAACACTATATTTCTGGGAAGAAAATGGCTTTCTTTCTAAGTCCTAGTAAAAAGGGCAGCTGTTGCTGCGTTGCTCACCTTGTGGTATTCCAGTTGAAGAAGATTAATTTCAACGACATGACCATTCATTGGTACTTTGCATATGTGAAGTAGAAATATTTTCCTGAATATTTTCTCTAAGTATGCAAAGCACCTTTAGGAGAGTATGTGGCCGTAATTTAACGGTGACAGTGTGTGCTTTGCACACTGACCAGGATTAAGTTCATTTTTATTAACTGGGTTGCTTGCTATTAAATAAACCTTAACTTAAACCACTCTTGTTATCAATGAAATAAACCATCATCTTAAAATACGATTATTTATCTTAAAAAAGATAATTATATTTTGTGTTTGTGCTAAGGCAGTCTGTATGCATTTGGTGAGGAAAAGATTCCTTTCTGGATTAAAAGGAACCATAGGATAATGGAAAAGGTCTTCAAATGTGTAATTAAGATTAAATTAATCATCTTTTTTTCCTCAATAAGCATATTATTTTGCTGAGTCACTAAGTATATTTAAATGATATTGCATTGGATTAAGAGGATTAATGCTTAACCTTACTTCTTTGTTTGCCTAGGACTGCAGCTGAGGGTTTATTGAGTATGGATTGAGCATCACACTACAAACCTTCCCTGGAACAGGGGACCAAAGGATGTAAACTGAAAATTTTAAAAATCTGCTTTGTTTTCCTCATATTGCTGAAGATTCAGATAGATATCTGCCTGTAAGTGATGTGAATCAATTTAATCTACTGAAACAAAGTACAGCATTGAAGACAATGTCTTTTTTCGCCCCCTAATACATTTTCCCTGGCGTGCTGTTTATTTTTTTAAAGACACATGAAGAAGAAATCGTGATCACAGTATTGGCTGTATCCACCTGCATCCTTTTTGTCTTTTTTTGGAAGAGATGATCCTGGCTTTCCAGTTGGTCTCCTTCACCTACATCTGGATCACATTGATACCAAATGTTTGTGCTGCTTCTCACATCAGGATGACACACCAGCGGTGCTCCTCTTCAATGAAACAAATCTGGTAAGATGCTCATAGTGCAGTCCATGGAGTTACTGCCCAGTTTCTCTCACCAGTTGCCTCAGACCGACAGGAAACCTAGAAACATATCTTTAATGGTAGCACATCTTTGTAACCATGTCTGTCTCTGGAGATAGCATTCATGCATCATCATCAGTCACCTCTGTTTGACATCTGAAAGAGCAAGATCTTGGAATTTGCTGACATTTGTAAATTTATTTATGCTTATTTACGGAGAAAACGGTTAAAGGGTTCATATAGGGATCCTCTTTCAGGGAATGTATTTCCTCAATTAGTAATACATTTATTACTGATACATTAAATACTTGTTTAATGTTTCCTCAAATGTATTTTGAGTAGAAATTAGTCTAAGCACCAACTTCATTTAATGTCAAGTATTTGTAGGGTATATAGTTTCATGGATTGATGAAATAATATCAAAAGGCATTAAAGCCGTTTATCTTTCAACAATAATTTTCATACGTTTGACAAATCCTGAATATCAACACACAATCATTATTATCTTCCCATCAATAATCAGGAGCATGTTTGGATGTGCTAGTAAGGGAGATAGCTATCTGTGAGAGTGACCTGTTTGTACACCAACTTGTCTAGGGCTTTATAGGTTTTAGTACTAAAAATGCCAGGAATCCCTTCAGCCCCAGGCATACTGCAATGATTTGTCCCCCTACTACCCATATACCTTTAATAATCAAATAACGTCTTTGAGAAAGTCTTCCCTTTTCACCAAGCACCGTATTTCCAAAAAGACCCAACAGGAGAAATTGCAGAATGAAGATAAGAGTATCATCTGGTCAATCCTGGCAGCCAATGGGGTGACAGATGTTTAAGTTAGATTGTCCTCACATCCTGAATATGTATTATGCACTCACTGTAAGATCAGGAAAGAGAACATAAAATTTTAATAAATATCTTCTGAAGTCTCAGGTTTAATGACCAAAACCAAAAGAGGTGTGTTACTTGATTACGGATTCCTGCTCTGCGATTAAAAATCAGGGACTACCTCTCACACTTTCCTTCCACACTTCTGCTCCCAGACCCAGACCTGAGATGATACGAAGTCTTGTTCCATTTAACCACTTTCCCAGTCTTCTTCATAGCAATTAGCTAAGGAAATATTTGGGAAATGTAAGAGTATACCACCAGACTATGTATACCACCAGACTCTGTTTTTTTTTTTTTTTTTCAGGTAGCTTATTACATTTTATAGTATGTTTTATCTAATTTTAAAAATTAATGGACTTAAATGCTTAAAATATTATCTCTCATCCAAAGAGTAGACTTGTACAGTCTGGTGGATGTTTAGATGAGGAGGAGAGATGATTATAGTAGCTAATTCATCACACCAGCCCACTATCAGTGGCAGAGTTGCTACAGAAAAAATCTACCATGTGTATTTTTTAGGTGACATTTAAAGAACAAGAGAAGAACATTGGTTCTTTGTGGTGAGGTCGAAATGTTTGTGATGTTAAATGCCTCATTTTTAGATCCTATGTAAAGGAAAAGAAGAATTTTAGAGCCTACGCAAAAGCAGACTTCCTGCATAGGAAACGCCAGGATTTCGGCCATGTGGGGCCAATCATGTTTGTTGTCACTTCTCTATATCCTAAATGAAGTGCTCCTTTGAGTCACAAGCCAGAATGGGATTCATTAAAATTTATGTCTGCTTCTTTTGTTCTTCAAAGAAAAACCCTCTAGGGCACTGGGGATTGCATAAACCATCACCTGGTCCAGAAGTAGCCACTTAGAATGAAACCCAGGCATTTCCCCTGAGTGAGCAGGGTAATACAGCCAGCCAATTTCTGAGCTGTCACTCAAGCACTCTGTCATGCAGATTTTAGGGCATTAGACCAAAATACAGTAATTACTGTATACAGTCATTTTTTAGAGTAAGGGGCCCAGGAGTCTTCCTACCTTAGTATATGAGTAGACACTGTGAGGTTCTTTGCCCAACATCCAACCTGATTATCAGCCAATAATTAAGTAATGAATGAATTAATTAATAATCCACTCTTCTATAATGCAAGAGAACTAGTAGAGTGAACATGAAAGGAAGACATGATCTTTGAAAATTATAAGGGGGATTTATATATGCATTGTTTGGGGCCAGTTTTTATGCAACAAGTCTCTTAATTGTTTTGTTTTTAGTTGTTTTCATTCAGAGTATAACCTTAATTTTTAATCCAGAGATTCCCTTCTTTCGAAATCTAAAGACTTTAAAAAATATTTATTCAAAGATACCTTTTGTTTCCTAAAACCAAAGTAGGGAGAGGTGTGAATAAAGTAAGTTTGGCAGGTAGAAAATGTTTCCCTTTTACCTAGAGAAGAAATTTTGCTCCCGGATAATGCAAAGAAGATTAAGCAAATAGACTCATTGAATATTTATTCATTCTTTCAACAATTATATTGAGTGACATTTACGTGCGAGTGCTGGGTTGGGGGCTAAAAATACTATAAGAGCAACGTATTGACTCTGGCCTTGAAAATAATCAGCAGAGTGCTGGAGTCTGCTCAAACTGGCTTGCAACAGCCAATCGTTTTCAGGAAATTTATCAGCTGGCTGTTAAAAGCACACATTATTGGAAATTAAATTATATAAGCCTGCAATTAAATTAAATAATTTCTAAGATAAAGGTAGCAAATACTTAAAACTCACCACTTCGTAATGATTTCTCCACATTTTATTATCATCTGTTGCTCTTGAAGTTATTTTATTTAGGTCTATTGTAACTATGGTAGAAATACAACAATATACCATACTGTACCATTTATCCTATCCTATCCTATCCTATCCTATCCTATCCTATCCTATCCTATCCTATCCTATCCTATCCTATGTGCTAGGCACATCTCTGCCATGCATGTTGTTGGTAGCCTGAAATCAGCCGTGGTGGAAATATTTACACCATGGAAATAAAACACTATAAACTGGGGCTTTTTTTTCCTAAAGAGTCACTTGTTAAACATTACCCTGAACCTAATGTAAAAGCCAGTAGATTCTCAAGCATGGCAAATCCAATGCTACCGCAAGCTAGACAGAAGACAGTGGCAGAGACTACAACTACAAGGTATATGCTTCTCTGAGGGAAAATGGCTGGTCAGGTTCAGCCTTCTCTTGTTTTTGTTTGACTTTTAATTTTTAACTTTTTTTTTTTTTTTCCTGAAACGAGGTCTTGTTCTGTTGCCCTGGTTGGAGTGCAGTGGTGCAATCATAGTTCACTATAACCTCAAACACCTGTGCTCAAGTGGTCCTCCCACCTCAACCTCCCAAGTAGCTGGGACAACAGGTGTGTGCCACTACACATGGCTAATGTTTTGTTGTTGTTGTTGTTGTTGTTTGTTTGTTTGTTTTTGGTAGAGATTGGGTCTCTCTATTTGCCCAGGCTGGACTCAAACTCCTGGCCTCAAATGATCCTCCAGCTTTGGCCTCCAAAATTTCTGGGATTATAGGCATGAGCCACCATGCCCACAGCCTTCTCTTGTTATAACTTGAACCTTATGTGGCCAGATTTTCTGACTTTTTTCAAAAGAAGCAAGAAATCCAGGCTTTTCTCTGAATTTTTCCAAGTTAATATACCATGTGGACTGTTTTTAAAAAATGTCTGCAGACTAGCTGCTAATCTAATTTCCTCATTTCGCAGATGAGGCAACTGAGGCCTGCTCACTGAGCTTTTGGTCGCAGATGAGGTCCAAGTGAGATGTGGGAACTGTAGTGTTTCAAGTGAAGCATTCTCTCTCGCTGGCTTTTCCACAGAAATGTTCATCTGCCTAGATGTTTTCTTTTACAAGAGACAGGCTATTGATAAAGTCAGGTATGTATTTCCAGAGTTCAGAAGTTAGGAGTTCAATCAAAGCCTTAAGATTCACTACATCTTATGTACCACATTTTCTCTAAGACATTTCAAAAACATCCAGGGTCTGGAAATAAACATTGGATCAAGAATTATAAAGGTTTTCTTCATGATGAAAAATTGGACCAACTGATTTTCCCACTACTTTACCTTATTCCTTGAATTTGCGTCCATGTATGTAGTCTAATAGAACATTGTTGGTTCATTTTTTATTTTTCTAAAGAAAAACAAAAAGCCTACAAAAAGTTTTTAAAATGTTGCTTACGTTATTTGGAACAGTTAACTGAGCTTCAGTGTGCACTGGTTCACAATAAAGCTTGACTCAGAAAAACATCCATGTTATCAAGAGGCCATGCTTCTACAACTACAAGAAGAATGGAATGATAAGGTGGAGAGCTTTGACCAGATTCTTATTTGGAAAGGATTCTAAATGGCAAGTCCAATTTGGTCTAGATAATTTATGATACAAATAACAATAACAATAATGGATTTTTATGTGGAAAAAAATACCTAGAACCTCAAGGCTTTTGTTTTTCCAAGTTCACGTCTAATCGTTATTCAGAGTCTCACTCTTTCACCCAGGCTGAAGCTGGAATGCAGTGGCACAATCTTGGCTCACTGCAACCTCTGCCTCCCAGGTTCAAGTGATTCTCCTGCCTCAGCCTCCTGAGTAGTTGAAATTACAGGCTCCCGCCACCACGCCTGGCTAACTTTTATATTTTTAGTAGAAATGGGGTTTTGCCATGTTGGCCAGACTAGTCTCGAACTCCTGACCTCAAGTGATCCGCCCGCCTTCGCCTCCCAAAGTGCTGGGATTACAGGTGTGAGCCATTGCACCTGGCCGCATCCCTTCACAGCATTGGGCACTAACATTATTTTTTGTCTTTTGCTAATTTAATAGGTATAAAATGACAGTTATGGCTTCAATTGTTATCATACTCTTGACCCCCTCAATTAAATACTTTTAAATATGCTTATTAATTATGTCATCCCTTGGGTAAGTAGTCTCTTCATATCATACCTAGTTCTTTATTCTAGTTAATCCATCAAATATACAGGCCTCCAGGCTCTAGGGAAAGCAGTCTTATAAGGCAACCAACCGAGTGTTTGTGACTCAAGTCAGATGAGTTTTTATCATTCCACTTATAAAACTCTAATGCCACAGAATAAGTTAGGTGTCTTTACTTTTCCTCAACCAGTTCTAGTTTTTAATCCTTTGGCTACTATGTCCTCTTCAAAGACCCTCTTAGTCCCCCTGAGACCACTCAAAATCCAGCCTTTCCCTCCTCCCAGACCTCCACTTTCTTCGTCACACAATTACAGTAGAGTTTCTGACACTGAGAAGAGGGAGCATAGAAATATGTTTTCTTTGTGTGACCCAGGAAGGAAAAAGCCCTAACTGAAAGAGAAAAAACACACCTATTACCAAGACTCACACCTACTGTTTCTCAATCTTCATAATACTTTATGGGAAAGGACAAAGATGAGGAATACCGGTGAGAGACTCTCCCAGGAATTGGGATATCTTCGCTTGATCCCATCAGGACTCAGACTCCTAGAAGATCCTCTCCTCAGACAGAACAAATCCAAAAGCTTCTTCTCAGTAGCTGCTAAACTGAAATCATTTTTTCTAGAATAAGGGAAAGGAGAGAAGACACAAAGGGGTTTAAAGTGATATGTGTATAGAGTAAGACTAGAACACTCTGAGCTAAATCTGATGCTGCATTATATAGTGATCCTTTATTAAGCAAATTTCCTTCTGTCTCCTTGGTTTTATTTCATCTTTCATTTTATTAACCTTCCTGTGTAGGCATCAGAGGCCTTCAAACCAGGGTGCCTGTCCTCCCGGGGTACAATGTATTATGCCTGTATGGGTAGATGCAAGGTATCTGAGGGGCATGTAGACATGAGTAGTTTTAAAACAGTTTTTGGCTCTTTAACTTCCTTCTGACCTCTTTCTTAAAACTGATCTGTTCGCCACCTGCAGTCTCCTTTCTTACCTCCATTTAATGATTGCTGTGTCCTACCTGGCAATATACAGGCATCCCTCTCCCTCTTCCTGAATCCTACAAGTATTGTCCCAGTGTGTAAAAAGTTCCTGGGTACAAAGAGATCATTACAAATACTGTAGTTGAGATAGTGGATGACGCTACACAAGACATCCTTTTCTTAATAGCAATTCTCTATTTTTTGCTTTTAACAAAATTGAAGGAGGCACTAATTAATTTGTCAGATTATAAATCATTAAAATAATTGTTGAAGATAAACTCTGCAGTGTGAGTTTTGAAAAACAAGTAAGGAGTTTAAATAATTAAGTTACATTGTTAAAAGAATACTGAAACAAAATTTCTTCAAATTCCATGTACTTCCACATATATGAACAAACTTTCTCAATATTTTCATCTATAAAGATTAAAAAATGCCGGGCGCGGTGGCTCAAGCCTGTAATCCCAGCACTTTGGGAGGCCGAGGCGGGCGGATCACGAGGTCAGGAGATCGAGACCATCCTGGCTAACACAGTGAAACCCCGTCTCTACTAAAAATACAAAAAAAAATTAGCCGGGCGTGGTGGCGGCGCCTGTAGTCCCAGCTACTCGGGAGGCTGAGGCAGGAGAATGGCGGAAACCCGGGAGGCGGAGCTTGCAGTGAGCCGAGATCGCGCCACTGTACTCCAGCCTGGGCGACAGAGCGAGACTCCGCCTCAAAAAAAAAAAAAAAAAAAAAAAAAAAAAAAAAAAAAAAAAAAAAAAGATTAAAAAATAAGAACAGAATTAATGCAAAAAACCCAGCTTTATTTCAGCAATGAGTAATACCCATTTGCTGATACATAGAATAATTGGGGAAAGCGAATCATCACTTCATTAATAAATGCACTTTTAATAAAATTTTATTCTTAATTTTAATAAGTATCAGTATTTATACAAATTATGTTTTATTCCATTTGTAATTGTCATAGAAAATAAAAAAGTCAATTTCTTTGCTTACACATTTTTCTTAAAAAAGATACATGATGGAGTGATAAAATTATATGAAATAAATAAAATGGAGATAGAAATTTTTTTAAAAAAAGAATGCAATAAAATTTCTGATTTTTAAAAAGCTTATTCAGGTATATTTAAATGCATAATGTGTATAGTTAGATTCATTGGATACACTTAAAGGAACAATGTGTTTTATTTGAAATCGTCAATATTTGAGTAATTTCAAAATTTATGATGAAGAAATATAAATGTCTATTTAAATATGTGTGAGGGGAATATATAGATTTTCAAAATTCATTAGAAGGGTATTTAAGCAGCAGATCCTTTTTGGGAAATAGAAGATACAAAAAATACAAAAAAAGGCAAAAGTAGATAAATATGGAACATCTCATTGTGTACCTGAAGAGCCCTCAAGTTAGAACAGGTGCATGTGCTTTCGCATGCTGCCAAGAGAGCATTTCACAGTGGGCTCTGCCTTTGGCATTCTTGGGATTCTTAATTAAGATTTATCCTTTTCAATCTCATGGAGAAGTATGCTTCTGAGCAGACACATTAGTGACATGCCATTTAGCTGTATTAAAAGATTATTACCAAAGGGGTTTACAGATTTTCATGAGTTTTCACTCATAGTTACATTTCCATTTTTCTTAAAATAATAACAAGTAGCTAGTTTTTATTAAATGTCTACTATTTTCTAGGCCAGTGGATCTCTTGAGACATTGTTATACATGCAAATTCTCATACCCCAAACCTATTGAATCAGAAACTCTGGGCATAGGGCCCAAATAAAGCATAATTTGGATGTATGCCAATGAAGATAATATTTACTTTGGCTTGGTGCCTTGAACATAGTAGGCATTTAATACAAGCTAGCTGCTATTATTTTTTAATAAATTGTTCATTCTAGTTCCTTGGAAGAACTTTTCTAGTTAATTCTAACTCCTTGGAAAAAAATAGTTGTATATGTTCAATTATTCATGGGATATAATGGCTTAACATGTTTAAAATAAAACTCACTGCCTTCTACCAAAAACAGATTTCTTTTCCCAACTTCCGCATTTCTATCCATGATAAAATATACATCTATAAACCTCTGATGGTTTCAACCAGAAACTTCCCTATTGAAAGACCACACTGGGTGATCTCAGGTGCCCATAAGATGTATTCCTTCTAGCAGCTGCTCCAGTTTCTGAAATTCTCCCCATCAAAGTCACTTTATTGTGTAAGAAAGTTCACCTACGTGTCTTATATTAAAATTCACATCGGTTTCCTGGAGAAGACATGTTTTAATACAAAAGCATATCAGCTATTCAGAATGACTAGGATTCACTTAGTAGAGCCCTCAGGGTCTTGTGTTATTGCTTCTGCTGCCCACGATGATGGTGGTGATGATGAGGATGATGATGATGATGATGATGGTGATGATGATGATGATGGTGATGATGGTGATGATGATGATGGTGGTGATGTTTTTCTGGAAAGAGGTGCTGAGCGAGGTCTCCCTCTGAAGGCTGCTGCAAGTCGCTCACAAAGGAGCTTTGCTACAACAGACATTCCCCCTCCACACCCACAGGATTGCTGAGAAGTAGGTGTCACAGTGCAGAAAACAAACCAGGGTGGTCCAGCAACCTGCCTAAACTCACCGACACAGGGAGAGACAGGGCCTTATTCCCAATCAGGACACCTAGGGCCAAGAGGCCACTGCCTGCTTTCCTTTGCCCTAGAGAACTGTAAGTAAAAACAGACATCACCTACTTCACAATTTGACCTGGCTTCAGGTGTAAATATTGCCATCCCTCAGGTTGTAGAATCCCCGGTGGGAATTCTGCCCGGTGCGCTCTCAACCTGCATCTTGTATTTTCTGCTCATTTAGTCTTTGTAAAACACTGCCTTCATCTGTTTACAATCTTGCTGTCTTTTTTATTTTCTGTCGTAGTGCAGAGGTTGTTCGGCCTCAGTGACCCCAAGGATCACCTAGGTAGCTTGTTTGGGTGCAGATTACTAGGCCCTGCTTCCTAGGGGGCTGATTTAGTTGATCTGGGACAGGAGTCCATGAATCTGAGTTTTGATCACCTCCACTCAGGTCATTGGGATTTTCCAGGTCTAAAAACCGTATTCTGAGAAACAATACAAGTTTGTGCATTAAATCCAAAGTGAGTTTGTCACTGAAGGTGCTCTGAAATTTGGTTTACCTTATTTGCTCCACACTTATATAATAAAGAACAAATGTTGACAGCTATTTGGCTTAATATGAACTGAGAAAATGAGCTTTTATGTATGTATTTCAGAACATGCTATGTTGAGCACAGATGGCTAACCTAAATCAAAATATCCAGAAGCATATGTATCTCAAAAGTTTTTTTCTTCCCCCCTTTGGAGGAACAGCAAACAAGAAACTAGAATGAAGAAAGATGACAGTACCAAAGTGCGGCCTCAGAAATATGAGCAACTTCTCCATATAGAGGACAACGATTTTGCAATGAGACCTGGATTTGGAGGTGAGTATTATCCTCTCAAAACTCATCTCAAAACCCATCATACTGTCAAAATGGAAGTGAAAATTTAAAACAAGTAAGACCAAAATGCAAGTAAAGACCATCAGTTTAAAACAGAAAAAGAAGGCTTTTACAATCACCGTCTCTTTAGTGAGAACAATTGATGAGTTATCCATTTTAAATTGACCAAAAAACTCATTTTCCTACTATGCACACTATAGTGAATAGTATGTGTTCCGGCTGGGCGCGGTGGCTCAAGCCTGTAATCCCAGCACTTTGGGAGGCCGAGACGGGTGGATCACAAGGTCAGGAGATCGAGACCATCCTGGCTAACACGGCGAAACCCCGTCTCTACTAAAAACACAAAAAATTAGCCGGGCGAGGTGGCGGCGCCTGTGGTCCCAGCTACTCCGGAGGCTGAGGCAGGAGAATGGCGGGAACCCGGGAGGTGGAGCTTGCAGTGAGCTGAGATCTGGCCACTGCACTCCAGCCTGGGCGACAGAGCGAGACTCCGTCTCAAAAAAAAAAAAAAAAATAGTATGTGTTCCATAAATAGAGAATGGATATATGTTGCCTATACACCAACTTATTTTCTAACTGAAATCCTTAAATTGGATACATATTATTTATAAAATCTTATTGAATATTCTTATGAGCTAGAATGCCTCTCTTTGGGGGAAGAACTGGTATGGCAAATGCCATGGCTCCCTCTGAACATACTCTGCTGAATTGTCTTTTAAAAATGATTTATCACTTCTAGCAATTAAGATTGATCCAGTGTTAGAATACTCCTTAATATACTATCTTATTCCATCCTCGCAGTGACCCTATGAAATAGGCACTATCATGATACTTAATATCGCAACGTGAAAACTGGGTCTTAGAGAGGTTAAGAGATTTGCCCAAGGCCATGAAAACAGAAAGTGGTAGAGCTGAGTTGCGATGGCAGGTAAAGAAGATGAAAATTCATATTACAGGTACATAATTGGAACAAAGACTTTCTTCTCCTTAGACTGCTTAATGTACACATAATTGCATCACTGAGGGTACCAAGTTTTCCAACAATACACAGGGTATGGGGAAATCATCAGGTTAAACTCTCTGACTTACAGCTAAATCCATCCTGATCTTCTGATCTTCTTTCATTGACGGAGCTTTCCACTTCCACAATTCCTGAACTGACAACTTTTGAGAATCCTAGAGATGTGGAGATGAGGGAACTATGGATGAGGGTTAGAAGCAAGATCCTCTGGCAGTAGAACAGATACATCCTTCTGATGAATAATGAATACCGCAAGTGTTCAGGGTGGGAGATACTCTTCTCATGATGTGGTTATGACCAGGGGAAGTGCAATAGGCATGTAGGTACTGCAGAGAACTAACTTGTTAACAGGCAAAACAAAAACGTATGTTAAATATTCTTACATTGAGGATTGGGTTTTTTTAGGGGGTGGTTGGTTGTTTTTTCAATTTCCTGAAATCCTTTTGATTCCAGTTCTTTTTTTGTTTGTTTGTTTGTTTTGAGAGAGAGTCTCACTCTGTCACCCAGGCTGGAGTGCTGGAGTGCAGTGGCGCAATCTTGGTTCATTGCAACCTCCACCTCCTGGGTTCAAGCAATTCTCCAGCCTCGAGTAGCTGGGATTACAGACACGTGCCACCAGGCCAACCTAATTTTTGCGTGTTTTAGGAGAGACAGGGTTTCACCATGTTGGTCAGGTTGGTCTCGAACTCCTGACTTCAGGCGATCCACCTGTCTCGGTCTCCCACAGTGCTGGGATTACAGGTGTGAGCCACAGTGCTGGCCAATTCTAAAGGTCTGACCTTGATTTCATCACATTTGTGACTCAAACTTTAGTAAGTATCAGAATCACCTGGGGGTTCTGAAGGCACAGCTTACTGGGTTCCACCTGCGGAGTCTCTGATGCACTAGATCTGGGTGGGGCCAACGATTTGCCTTTCATGCAAATTCCTAGGTGATGCTGCTGGTCTGAGAACCACAATTTGAGAGCCACTGTATTAGGTGATCAGCATCAGATGAAATCATGGTGAGTTGAATTTTTTGTTTTGCAGAGCATTTTTCACACTTGTTGAATCATAATTTAAGATTTAATAAGGCTTGAGATTAAGCAAGTTTAGAAATATGTCTCTTTTTTTTCTTCTGAGACTCTATTTCTTTATCTTTTTTTACTTTTCTTCACTGCTTCTCTTATGTGTCTTCCTTATGACCGTTCTCAAGGGACTGTTTTTCCCCAATCAAATTTTCCCAAAGTTTATATAATAGGCTCTACAACTACTACGCAGATATTCTCTACCTTGGTCTCTGTGATTTTACAAAAGCTCTTTAAAATATTTCCCCTACCACCATATATATAACAAGCAGAATCTTCAGTCGATAAATTTGCTTGGCTGTGGGTTTTCGGCCACCAGGGAGCGCCAGTCACACAGGAATGGCTTGAAACTGGCCACCCCGGAGCCACAGTTGGAAGCTCTCTACCTGATGTACTCTTTTCAACACAAATTCAAAAACCTGCCCTAATTTCAGTCAGGTTAGATTCCTCAATTAAATTCGCTCCTATGCTAGAGGAAAGGGTTTTTATGGAGATTATTTGAGGCCGTGGAAAGGAAGAAAGATTGAGAGAAAAATGACTATCCTTGAATGCAGACCTTGAACCAAGCGGTCTAGAGAGGCTTTGACACTCAAAGTGGTCCGTGGACCAGCTGCAGAATCACCTGGGAGTTAGAAATGCAGATGCACGGGTCCCAACCCAGAATTCTAATAAAAATCTGCAGTGATTCCCCTAAATCTTACAGTTTGAGAAGCACTCCTATAGATGAGGAAGAGCCAACTCTCCTCTTTTATTTTAAAACATGTATGCCTTCATTCTCCATCCCTACCTCGTCCTCACCCCCCAGAAAAACATGAAATTGACGTGAAATTTCGACTCTGCTTGATCTGTTAGAGACACATTTTAATATTTTTTTAAAATGAAAACGCATTTTTTAAAAAATACTTTCTTTCCTGAGGCGACTTTGTGGGGTCATTAAAAATGCAATTGAAATGTGCTGCTTAGTGGCAGGTGCAAATCATCCCATGATTAAGAAATTTTTCTGACAATCATAGACTGGGGCAAAATGGTGTCCAAATGACTTGTGTGTTTAATCAGTTTGAGCAGAAAAATCCATAAATTCAGTCAGAAGTGTCAGTCTGGTAGCTCTGTGAAATACACCCCTTAACCTTCTCTTGCCTGTCTTGGTCAGAGCAGTATAAGAAGCTCTTATACCAGTGACCCATTTCTCTGTTCTCACGGCTGCCTTCCTTGGGGGAAATCAGACTGCAGGATATCAAAGACAAGCTTTAATTTATCTTCTTTCTTTATGCTTGTCCGCAACACAAACACACGCACATAGTGCTTCCCTCTTGAGCTAAATGTAACTTCAGCACTTCTCTTGCCTTAATGTGTTTTCCTAATTAGCTTTAACATTAAAACCAGCTGCTACTGCAGTGTTTTTTACTTTTATAAAGCATTAGAAGATTAATTGACTCATTATGTGGAAACAGGAGGATATAAATTTAGGGGAGCTTTTTGTTTAACTTGGGTTATAAATTGCAGCTCATTTTCTTTATTTATGTTTTCCCTACCTTTTACATCTCCCATAACTAAGGGCTTTGTGTTTTAGTTTTATAGATGATAATTTCTTTGTTTCTTCAAAGTGAAATCATTTCAGTATGTAGATAGTGGCTACAGAGTCTAGACAAAAGCTAAAGTTATAAAAGCTGTTTGCACAGTCTTTGCTTGTCAAAGGAGAGGACTATACTGTGAGTCAGAAGGATCTGGCTACTTTCCAATCATTAACTAACTTTGGGTTTCAGGAAAGTGTTGTAACCTCTCTGAGTATGCACTCCTTCGTGTCAAGTGGAGCTAAAATCAGTTCTCTCTAGCTAACAAAGCAGTTATAATTAAAAGATTAGATGATATATTATATAATGAACTTTAAATGCATTATATAAGTCAGATGTATAACTTTTATTTAGCCCTCATTATTCCAGCCTGCATAAAAACCAAATAGATGCTATATCTTTCCGTATACAAAAAGGATTATAAATGTGTGTACTACTACCTAGTTAGTGAACCATCATCATAATGGTTAATATTTATTTAATTTTCACTATATTTTAAATGCTTTAGGTACTGAATTAATAAAAGTACCTAAAATTATTATTTACACTGTTACATTTATTACTGAGCCAATAGATAACGAAGAAGTTGGTTTTAATACATCTGAATGGAGTTAGGCTAAGAACTTGACAAGCTTTCTATCACATAATCACAGCAACCCTATAAAGTAGGTACCATATATTTGGTTCTGTTTTACAGATTACATGAGGAGTTGAGGTATTTACAAAAGTTTGGCACTACCTCAGGTTTATATGGCTACAAATTCCACGGATTTTAATCCATATGCTTATTGCCACCTTCTATCTGTGACTCAGCTCCTTCTTTGTAAAAAGAATGATCTTTGGAGCTTTTATCTGGCTCCCAAACTGTGATTCTGCATCTTGGCTTTACATGCTGCTCACTCTCTGCTCTGTCCTCAAGAATGCTAGAGCATAATACAGTTCCTCGAACCCATGAATAAGGTGCAGTGCGACATGGAGCTCAAACGAGGCAGAAGTGATGTCCCGGCGCAGTGGCTCACACCTATAATCCCAGCACTTTGGAAGGCTGAAGTGGGCGGATCATTTGAGATCTGGAGTTCGACACCAGCCTGACTAACATGGTGAAATCCCGTCTCCACTAAAAATACAAAAAAATTAGCCAGGGGTGGTGGCACATGCCTGTAATCCCAGGTCCTCGGGAGGAGAATCGCTTGAACCCAGGAGGCAGAGGTTGCCATGAGTCGAGACTGTGCCACTGCACTCCAGCCTGAGTGAGACTCCATCTAAAAAAAAAAAAAAAAAAAAAGAAAGAAATGAGGCCAGACAGCACCCAAGAGCATACATTTTCCTTGCAAACGGAAGAGCTCATCCCCACCAGAACCAGTATAAATCTGGAAGACTGAAGGAAGAAATTGAAGTTATTTCCAGAATCCCATTCCTAACAGACAAGCTATGTTTTAACCCCGATCTCAGATCAGCCTGCAAACAACCCTTAGGCTTCAGTGCTTGGGCAGCAGTGGCATGACTAGGTCTTTGGAGGACAGTTTTATGACTGTCCCCAGGCTTGTAGAGACAGTTGTCAGCAACTAGGATCTATTTATAAATCATGAGGTACTGACTGCAAGTTGCTCTCTGGCTTAAAAAAAAAAAAAAGTGCTGGAAGCACTGTATCTTTTTCTTTTTTTCTTTTTTTAGTGAACATTGGATTCATTATCTAAATGTGCGTAGGATTAGGAGTAGCGGCTTGCATTCCTAAGGGGCAGGTTTACATTTTTGCTTAATTGCAGTAGTCATAACATTTATTATATGCCATTTGTTGACTACCAACTAAGTTCAGTAACTGTATTATGTCTAATCCTCAAATGAGTCTCCACGGTGAGTTTTACTAGACAAATTTTATAAATCAGGTAAACTAAGCTTAGAGACATTATTTACTCTCATTCACATAACAATTGTGGAGCTGGTTTCAAACTCTAGCCTGAGTGACTTTAATGCTAGAACTTCATTTGGGGCATTCTGCCACTCCTCCAAGACCTTTCCAAATTTTTTCTTCCCTTGGAGTTTTGGAATTATTGGGAAGATTTAGTCAATCTAAAATACCATGGCATTTTATTTGGAGCCATGGTGAAGATATTTTCATGAACTGTTATTTTGGTAATTCTACTAATTCAAGAAAAAAGGCACATACACAGAAAAAAGCACCAGAGCAGAACCCTATGAAGGAATAATAGTGAGATGTTCCCAAGTTAATGCTTAATCAAAATTACCATTAAACACCATGTAAGAATTGTCATAATTTGGCCAGGTTCAGCGGGTTACGCCTGTAATCCCAGCACTTTGGGAGGCCAAGGCAGGCAGATCACCTGAGGTCAGGCGTTTGAGACCAGCCTAGGCAACGTGGTGAAACCCCCATCTCTTCTAAAAATACGAAATTAGTTTGGTGTCGTGGCATATGCTTCTAATCCTGGCTACTTGGGAGGCTGAGGCACGAGAATCGCTTGAACAAGGAGGCAGAGGTTGCAGTGAGCTAAGATTGTGCCACTGCCCTCCAGCCTGGGCGACAGAGTGAAACTCTGTCTCAAAAAAAAAAAAAAAAAAAAATTGTCATAATTAGTGTTGTAGGATATATAGTAATTGATCCAATATATCAGGAAGAAGATGGAAGTTAAGATGCAACTGAGGTATTCCAGAAGCCTGAAGCAGGAATATATTTGCATGCCATCCCTGTGCCTGGCCAACTGAAAACTTTCAAAATAAAAAAATGATACCGAGGGCACGGACTTGAGGATCCAAAAGAGGGAATTTGTTAATAAAGTGAAAGTGACATCAGTTAATTCCTGGAAGAGTCACAGAAAAGATACAGGGACTGGCAAGACACACCTTGGGTTTCTATAGTATTATGCATGTAAAGGGCTGTTGAATTATAGGCATACCTGTTCCACGTAGCACATCCAGGCATTACGTAGCCTCAGCCTCATTAAGGAAGCTTTTCAGGCTTGACTCCTCTAAATCTTTCTTTGTTTCTTTTATCAAGAGCATTAATCTGTCTGTTTTGAATGGTTTTAAAATGATTGTAATGCATTTCTCAGGATTTTACCCATTCTTCTTTCTGAAGGGTCCCCAGTGCCAGTAGGTATAGATGTCCATGTTGAAAGCATTGACAGCATTTCAGAGACTAACATGGTAAGTTTCTTCATGGGATATTGTTCTTCATGGGATATTGTCTGAAAAGACAGAAACTCGACAGTGTCAAAATCACTAGTGTTTTAATAAGTCATTTTAACTATGTATGTTATTTATGTCTCCTACTTTGCTTAATAATAGGGTCATGATGGCTCGGCTCTCTTCTATCTACTTCATTTTACCCTGGATTACAATTCTCATTCCCTTTCTACTTTTCTATTTTCCTTCCAATGGTTTTCTAGTGGTGGAACACTGTAGAACATCATGATATGTTTACCTATGTAGCAAGAACTGGGAACAATTGTATAAACAGAAGGATGACCGTACTATATGTGCAATATGAAATCTAAATCATGAGTCTTTGCCCATAAAATAATAAACGGTTGAACCAGCATTGATGGACTGCTTTCAGATATGTCAAATGATATTAATTTTGCTTACCTGTAGACAACCAGTAGCAGAGGGATAAATACTTTTTTTAAATTCATGGGACTAAAAATTTAATTAAAATTTTGTCTATTCCCTTATATTTTTCTAGAGATCTAAAAGAGACTGCCATTATTTAATTTTGCAGTGAAGCATCTGTATTTTCCTAGAGTATTATTCACTCTATGAAATATCCATAAAACTTGAAACTGACCCCTTATCTTCAACCTTCCTGTTAGCCTTTTTCTGTCCTTTACGACATTTTGCATGCCTTGCTTTTTTGTTTCTTCTTCCCGTCCCTTAACCACTTTAGCTATTTTTATGTTTTAATATTATCAACCTTAATTTTCCATTTTATTTTCTCTATTCCCAATTTAGGACCACCTTCCTTGTTTACATAATTACCAGAGGCATTTTTTAATTAAGTGATTTTAGGTTTTTCAAGTTGTTTTGCTCTAAGAAAGAATAGTTAATACCATTGCTAGCTTATACATACAAACACCTACATATTTGTTTTCAGATATATTTCCTTTTTACCCACTCTTGTTCTGTTAATTTGTTCATGTAGTTTCAGAGTTTGGTTGAGCCCTCTTTAGTTTGTTTTTCTGTCCCAAAGAAAGAGTGCCTTTATAGCTTCAAATTTTCAATAGCTGTTTCCTTGCGGTCTTAGTCTGTTTGTGTTACAATAAAGGAATACCTGAGGCTGGGCAGTTTATAAAGAAAAGAGGTTTCTTGGCTCATGATTCTGCAGGTCGTACAAGAAGCATGACACCGCCATCTGCTCCTGGTGAGGGCCTCAGGAAGCTTCCACGAATGGCAGCAGGCATCACATGGCATGAGAAGGAGGAATGGGGGGTCGAGGGAGGTACTAGGGTCTTTCAACAACCAGCTCCGGGTAGCAGGGGTGAGGAAGGGAGAAGACTGTCATGGGAAATAATTGAGAACTCATTCATTACTAACAAGATGGCTCCAAGCTATTCCTGAAAGATCTGCACCCAAGACCTAAATACCTCCTGATATGGTTTGGCTCTCTGTCCCCACCCAAATCTCATCTTGACATGTTGAGGGACAGACCTCACGGGAGGTGATTGGATCATGGGGGCAGTTTCCCCCATGCTGTTCTTGTGATAGTGAGAGAGTTCTTGTGAGACCTGATGGTTTGAAAGTGGCAGTTTCCCCTGCACATGCTCTCTCTCTCTCTTCTGCTGCCTTGTGAAGAAGATGTTTTCTTCACCGTTGCCTTCCGCCATGATTGTAAGTTTCCTGAGGCCTCCCCAGCCATGAAGAACTGTGAGTCAATTAAACCTCTTTTCTTTATAAATTACCCAGTCTCAGGTAGTTCTTTATAGCAGTGTGAAAATGGACTAATACACCTCCCATCAAGCCCCACCTCCAACACTGGAGATCACATTTCAACACAATATTTGGAGGGAACAAACATCCAGACTCTATCACGTGATCTCACCTAATGGCTATGTATCTTTTTTTTTTTTTTTTTTTTTTTTTTTTTTTTTTTTTTTTTTTTTTTGAGACGGAGTCTCGCGCTGTGTCACCCAGGCTGGAGTGCAGTGGCGCGATCTTGGCTCACTGCAAGCTCCGCCTCCCAGGTTCACGCCATTCTCCTGCCTCAGCCTCCGAGTAGCTGGGACTACAGGCGCCCGCCACCTCGCCCGGCTATTTTTTTGTATTTTTAGTAGAGACGGGGTTTCACCGTGTTAGCCAGGATGGTCTCGATCTCCTGACCTCGTGATCCACCCGCCTCGGCCTCCCAAAGTGCTGGGATTACAGGCTTGAGCCACCGCGCCCGGCCTGGCTATGTATCTTTATATTTAAACGCTTTTTATTCTTTCTCCTCAGTTGCTGTCTTTTCCATCATCATCTTTAGATGGATCTTTTTCATTTTCTGTCAATACTACACCACCTTCAGGTGTTAATGACAAAGGCCCTAACTGGTACCTACTAGTAAGATGCAGCTTATGAATATGTTTTGGTTTGGTTTCAATTTTATATTTGGTTTGAATTTTAGTTTTTTTCCTCCATTCTACCCAAAGTACTAAACAATTTAATGTTTGGGCCAGGAGCAGTGGCTCATGCCTATAATCCCAGCACTTTGGGAGGCCGAGGTGGGCAGATCATTTGAGGTCAGGAGTTCGAGACCAGCATGGCCAACATGATGAAACCCTGTTTCTACTGAAAAATACAAAAAACTTAGCTGGGTGTGGTGGCACATACCTGTAGTCCTAGCTACTCAGTAGGTTGAGACAGGGAAGTAACTTGAACCTGGGAGGTGGAGGTTGTAGTGAACCAAGTTCGCACCATTGCACTTAATCCTGGGTGACAGAGTGAGACTCTGTCTCTCAAAAAAAAAAAAAAAAAAAAAAAAGTTTGAATGCCTTCAGATGGGGCCTGTGCCCTCCAGTTTGTCCTGGAGCCCGTGCCTTGCTTTGCTCTAGAGTCAGCCTGCTTCTTTCATTAAACTTGCCCACCTGGTCCTTGGAGTCATTTGAGATCACAGCTTTTATCCAGATGCTTATTGTCCTTTGTTTTCTACTTTAAACATGGCAGTCTGGTTTTCTGTTTGTTTTTTAATAAAACCAAACCAAAGAGTACCTCTTCCATGAATTGGGAAAAGTTATTTTCTTTTCAAACGCCATTTTCCATCTGAAAAGACTTAGTTTGTTGTTTATCCAATCTCCTCATTTGATGGCCATTTTTATGTACATGAATCCTTGAATTGCATTCCATTTTCTGGAATATTATACATGTGCGTTCTTATAAAACTTTCAAAAGTTGCTTTTATACATACTTTAGAGTAAGTATTGTTGATACATAAACTCTAGCGTATATAGTGATTTTCAGAGTGTTACATTTTAAAATTTAGATTCTATGTATTATTTTTGTAATAATGCAAATACCGCAATTAAAGATAAAAAGAGACAGTGAACAAACAGCTGTTAAGGGAGGGACCTAGAAAATATCAATCAGTAAAATCAAATAATCTTTTCCTCTATATCCTTAATCCATATTTTTTTATGTATAGTGATTCCTCCAACTCACTAAAGGAAAAGTTCAGGACACATAAAAATTCTAGAAAAGTCTAAACAAAATCTTCTATGACCCATTACACCTTGTTTCAGTCTGTAAACTCTTCAGCTAATGGTCTGTCTCGTCTTTATCATTATCTAATTCAATATTTATTTCAGTTCAATGTAAGTCTTAAAGATTCATTTGCCATTCCCCTCCAAAAGGGAAGAGCACTAGGAGGACTCGCTACTCAAAAGAGATTGGTTTAGAAGATTTTGTCGCTTTCCTACCCAAAGGCAGCTCTTTTACTGATATTTCCTCGAGCCTGTTGTGCTCTGAGATCAACCCTTTATTTCCCCTCTCCTGGCATATTATCCAAGTCATTTCTTTTTTTTTTTTTTTTTTTTGAGACGGAGTCTCACTCTGTCACCCAGGCTGGAGTGCAGTGGCCGGATCTCAGCTCACTGCAAGCTCCACATCCCGGGTTCCCGCCATTCTCCTGCCTCAGCCTCCCGAGTAGCTGGGACTACAGGCGCCGCCACCACGCCCGGCTAGTTTTTTGTATTTTTAGTAGAGACGGGGTTTTACCGTGTTAGCCAGGATGGTCTGGATCTCCTGACCTCGTAATCTGCCCGTCTCGGCCTCCCAAAGTGCTGGGATTACAGGCTTGAGCCACCGCGCCCGGCCTATCCAAGTCAATTCTGAATGACGCAGTTTGCATCTAAAATCCTTATTGTTTCTAACCAGCAGCACCCAGACCTGGACATCATCTTTACCCCCTGAATAAGGTTAGCTGTGCTAGTCCGTATCAGATCAAACTGGACTGGGTTCACATGCCCCATTTGAAAATGCTTTCTAATTGTCAGTGATTCGCCCTCTCCCACTAGTGTTGTTTTTTTGTCTTTGTTGCTTTGTCTATTTGGTTTTGCTTCTCATTTATCTTCTTTCTACTCTCTTGTCCACCCTAACTTCACTTTCTATCCATTTAAGTTTTGTCTCACCCGCCTCCCAGAATGCTGTTTGGCCTGC
The DNA here is from genome assembly GCF_003255815.1 of Theropithecus gelada. Taxonomy (NCBI): domain Eukaryota; kingdom Metazoa; phylum Chordata; class Mammalia; order Primates; family Cercopithecidae; genus Theropithecus; species Theropithecus gelada. The sequence goes on along the minus strand of NC_037669.1, from coordinate 18,276,368 downwards.
TCCTGATGATAGCGCCAGCGTGTGGTGACTTGCTGTATCACCGACATGCACCAGCATCTGCTATTCGACTGCATAAACTCAATGTTTGCCTAGTGACCTTCAGATCAGACAGAGCATCTAATTCTAAATATATGCTTATTAAGGCACTCTGTGCAGTAACCCACACAATTCCTTGTATTATGTTAATGAAAGAACCATTCGGTTTATTTGCCCTCACCCTAATTCAAAATTACACATGGCTAATGTTCCTTGATTAATCCAGAGCCATAAATCAATATAGCTCTATTCTGAACCTAGGACAAACTAGCTCATAATTAATTGGTGACTCATTCAGAGTTTACTGAAATGTATCCTTTGTTTGTATAATAAATGCCAAAGTTCTATGATATGCACTAGTTCAAGAAAAATTTGATTATCATTGGAAAAAAAAAAGATAGTAAGAAGTAAGCAATTGTGAAATAGTCAGAAGTAAGCAATTGTGAAATAGTAAGAAGTAAGCAATTGCAAAATAGTAAGAAGTAAGAAATTGTGGTTGTCCAACAGCCAATAATTTGGATGAAGCTGGGGGAGTTTCTATTCAAACGACCAAATATTTGGAACATCTGAGAGCCAAACAAAACTCAAATTATTAATTAAATGAACTGTTTTTTTCCAATATAATGCTAGTACAGTTTTTTCCTCTCATCAATACATTCTTACAATGTAAGAATAAACATTAACAATTCAAATCCCTGAGCCATACTGAGTCAGAATCTCTGGTAACTAGCTTCTGGGAAATGTGCCATTTCAACAAACTTCAAAAGTTAATCTCTGCACACTAAACCTTGAGAACTACCATTTCACAATATGCTTTCTGTCTCTCAAGCTGAGAACAATTCTGTCTCTGTCCCAGGACTTCTGACAACTTGCTTTACACGAATAGCTCTAATAAACGTTGTATCCATGTTTTTGTGGAATTATAGTTTATTCGATTTGGGAAAACTTCTTTAACAAAAATCACATGAGTATCAATACAAAATCAATTTTAAAAGTGATTTATTTAGAATGAAAAAGGAAATCACAATAAAATAATGGACAATAAAATACTAAAGTTTCAGGTTCCTTTCTTCTGAAATCTCTTTAGGTTATTTACCAGAATGCTTACACAGAAATGCTTCCCATTTATAACCTGGTTCCCCTTCCCCAACTTGAATATTCTATTATAACTCCCAGAAATTCTCAACATTCACTAGACTTCATGTGAAGGAGAAGCTCAAAGCACAACCTTCTTAGCTTCAACCTGAAACTACAATATTAGCCATTCACTTAAAAGTCATTAACACCATGGGAATGAGTCCTGGGACTAATAGTGTTGAGTGGTCATCCTGAACCATGTTCCTACTGGTGTTGATTGGTCTCTTTTTCTCTCTGTCTAGGACTTTACAATGACTTTTTATCTCAGACATTACTGGAAAGACGAGAGGCTCTCCTTTCCTAGCACAGCAAACAAAAGCATGACATTTGATCATAGATTGATCAGAAAGATCTGGGTGCCTGATATCTTTTTTGTCCACTCTAAAAGATCCTTCATCCATGATACAACTATGGAGAATATCATGCTGCGCGTACACCCTGATGGAAACGTCCTCCTAAGTCTCAGGTAAGGAGAGCTGCCTGTGGCCTTTGGCTTCCTTGTACTGCAGCTGTCTGCACCAAAGCTGATGGTACTCGTTTCAGATGAAACTCCCAATGTTGCTGTCTGTCTAATGCTGCTGGAGATTGGGGCACAAGCATAAGATGTGATTTTCCCCTGGTTCTAACATCTTGATTTTTAAAAATGATTTTCTATTCTAACTATACCCAGGCTGGGTATATGTTGGTTAGACAAATAGAGTGGAGCTGAATTATGGAACTCCTAAAATCTGGCACAGAATATTATAGGTAAACAAGCCTGTTTTCCTCCTCAGCAACTCCACCCCGTCCCTGCACCCCACCAAGCAGTTTTGGAACCTTGGATTAGCTAAATAACTTTTCTTAATTGTCTCCTTCATTTTTTCATGGGAAGCTATAGCTATCATTCAAGCTAACACCAATTTGCTTTCTTTTTCTTTTCTTTTAATTTAAAATGTGCATTCCAACACTTTGCTATAACAGCTCTCCCTTTTTAATGTTCCATATTTTCCTTTAGTCAAATGAGTCCTGTGCATATTGAGTGGCTTATCATGGATAATTCTAAAAATGTTTGGTAAACCCAAGCAACTCAGCTTTTTTTAAATGTCCTACAAACCTTAGAAAAATTCTAAAGTAGGGTGAAAAAATGATACCCCAAAAGATATCCAAGTCCTAATTCTTGGAACCTGTGAAGCTTATCATGTATGACCCAAAAAAAAAAAAAAAAAAAAAAAGAAGAAGAAGAAGAATCCTTACAGATGTGATTAAGTTAAGGATCTTGAAATAGGGAAGAAATTATCTGGATTATCTGGTTGGGACTAAAATGCAATAATAAGTATCCTTATAATAGAAAGGTAGAGGAAAATTTCATGCATACAAAAGAAGAGGAGGCAATGGGATCATAAGCCAAGGAATGTTGGCAGCCACCACAAGCTATAGGACACATGGATTTTCCCCCTAGAGCTGCTAAAAGAGAAGGTCCTTTATGACACTTTGATTTCAGCCCCATGATACTGATTTCAGAGTTCCGGCCTCCAAATCTGTGAGAGAATAAATTTCTGTTGTATTAAACCACCAAATGTGTAGTAACTTATTACAGCAGCAGTAGGAAACTCAGATTATTTTTGCTCATTAAAAATACCTTACCGGCTGGGCGCGGTGGCTCAAGCCTGTAAATCCCAGCATTTTGGGAGGCCGAGGCAGGCGGATCACAAGGTCAGGAGATCGAGACCATCCTGGCTAAACCGGTGAAACTCCGTCTCTACTAAAAAATACAAAAAAAAAAACTAGCCGGGCGAGGTGGCGGGCGCCTGTAGTCCCAGCTGCTCGGGAGGCTGAGGCACGAGAATGGCGTGAACCCGGGAGGCAGAGCTTGCAGTGAGCTGAGATCCGGCCACTGCACTCCAGCCTGGGCGACAGAGCGAGACACTGTCTCAAAAAAAAAAAAAAAATTCCTTACCCACTTCAGCACAGAGCTGTTGCCAGGCATTTTATAAGCGCTGTCAATGTTTTTAAAAATGCAATTAAAGGAAAATATCACTTTCAATGGGTTTTCTTTGATGGGGGTGGGGGGAGGAGCAGAACCTCACTGTGTCACCCAGGCTGGGGTGCAGTGGCACCATCTCAGCTTACTGCAGCTTCTGCCTTCTGGGTTCAAGTGATTCTCCTGCCTCTGCCTCCTGAGTAGCTGGGATTGCAGGAGCCCGCCACCATGCCCAGCTAATTTTTGTATTTTTAGTAGAGACAGGGTTTTACCATGTTTGCCAGGCTGGCCTTGAACTCCTGACCTCAAATGATCTGCCTGCCTCGGCCTCCCAAACTGTTGGGGTTATAGGTGTGAGCCATCGTGCCTGGCCTCAATAGGACTTTTAAATCAGGAGTAGCATTGGACTCATACGTACTGGAGTCAAGCCCCAGTAGGAATCAGGAGCAGAAGGGCACTATCTGGACAAAGAATCAATTGTTTTAAATTAATTTTGGTGGGGGGAAGTCCAGTAGATAATTAACTCAGTGGATTTTTCTTACCCTGCACATTCCAGGAAATATTTGGCCCTTGCCAGGCTCTTGCAGGGTAACCTCTAACCCCTTGGAATATCCTAACTGATAAGAGTATCTTTGTTTACTTGGGGGCTGGGGGCCAAGCCAGATAGTTTCTGCTAACAATGTGATTTACAGTGGAGGCTTTGAGCCCCTGGATATCAGCTTGACCTCTGGAGGGGCTGGAGACTAAGGTCAGTCATGTGAGTGGTCAGTCATGACTATGTGGCTACTCTCAGTTGAAAGTATAGATACCAAGTCTTGGGTGAGCTTCCTTAGTTGGTAATGTCCCCAGGGTGTTGTCACATATCATTGCTGAGAGAATTAAGCACCAACCACATAACTCCATTAGGAGAGGACAACTGGAAATATGTTCCTGATCTCTCCTGGACTCTTCCCTGTGCCCCTTTTCTACTGTCAATTTTCATCTGTGTCCTTTCATTATAATATAGGTAACCAAGATGACAACAGCTTTGCTGGGTTCTGCGAGTCATTCTAGTGAATCACTGACCCTGAGAGTGGTCTTGGAGATCCTCTAACACAGGAGGAACTCAAAATTGTTGTCAGCACAGCTCTTCCAGCCAACAGTAGAGCCAATCCAAGCCCAGAGCCAGATCCCCTGGTTCCAGCTTGGTTCTGACACTGCCTAGCCACCTAGCCTCCTTGGTCATTAAGTCACTCACATGTACTGAAGTGGACTGAAACACCTCAGAGGGTCCCTTCTAGGTTTAAAGTACTAGGAATACACCAAAACAAATATGTTTTGTGGCAAGTAATCCTTGGCTTGATGTTTTGTTGTATGACTATTGACAGTAGAATTAACCCACAGAAGATAGAATGTCCCTATTCCTCTGATTAACTCAAGGGCACCACAGGTAGGAGCATCTGTTGCCTTCGTTTTTTGCAAACCTGCTCAGGGGCCTTTTATGAACCTCTGATCTGCTATTGTGGGTACCAAAGTTTCTACTCTGAGGCAAGGTCATAGTAAAGCAGCCTCTGCCTGAAGCCAGGAAAATCTAGGAGGATATAACATTTGAAAAAACAATTCTCATCAGTATGCAAGCCTTTTGGCTTAATACTACCTGAATTATGCATTGTGCACATGGATCTATTACTAAGAATGCTCCAGGCTTTTCACTCACTACTGGAAAGAGAATATCCTCAGGTAAACTTGCTTTGTGAAGGAAACCTTTAACTATAGGTTTTTATTGCCACCATTCCAACCCTTCGTTACTACAGACTATTTATGTGTGCATCTTCCAAAAAGCAAAAAATATTTAAATCTGTTTAAAAGTCTTCTCACTTTGAAGAGTGTTTTTCTAGAGACATCAGAGCCAGAAAATATGGAGGGGGCTGATCAGGAAATGGTGAACTCAGAAGCAGGTATGAGAGCTGAATTCACTCATTGACTCTATGTCTTAAGAAAATCATCCACCCTCCTGAGTTTGCTTCCTTGAATGTTATTTGGACAGAAGATAATACTGCCTGTTTTGCATTATTCTAGAAAGACACACAGAACCGGCAAATAGTAAGAAAGCTTCAATGTCGCGTGCTCATTTGGCCAGATGGTTAAATGATCTGTAGTTTTCTTTTTCTCATTCTTTTTATAGGATAACGGTTTCGGCCATGTGCTTTATGGATTTCAGCAGGTTTCCTCTTGACACTCAAAATTGTTCTCTTGAACTGGAAAGCTGTAAGTCTCACTTCCTGGTGGAGTGAGTACACATCATTTGAACACACCATCACATACTCACATGTAAATAAGCATGCTCTTAACAAGCATTTTAAAATATTGATATATTTATCCAAAACCAAAACAGTTGTGGGTTGTTTTTTTTTTTTTTTTTTGGTTTCTGTTTTTTTTTGTTTTTTTTTTTTAATGAAGGTTGATGGTAGTTTGTCTGTTAAAGGAGAAGGTTCAGAGGAAAAGCATTTTGATAATTGCATATTCTACAGTTTCCACAGTAAAGGAACAGCTCCCTAAAAAGGTCTATTCTTGCTAATGCTGTTATATAGACTGACACAGACTTTCCACATTTAGAAAGCTCTGGAATTCACGTTCCCAGATGAATCACAATCCTCCATTAAGTAGACTTGGATTCCCTAGAAAAATCTAACTGTAGACATAGACCCCCTAATCAAAGCCCCATCACGGGGCATCTGAGCTGTCAATCACTTTTACCGATCAGCTATTTTTGATGGAAGATCTTAAAAGCTGACTGCAATTTTTGAAAATGTGTCTGAAATGCTGGGAATCTCAGTAGATGTCTACTCCACAGATGCTCTGCCCCAAATCCATTAGAAATTTTCCATACCACTGTTTGACTTTAGAAAATTTCTTGTAAGATTAGCCCATTTTGGAATTTCATCCAAGGAAACTAAAAACAAAGGGGGACTAACGGCATGGAGTCAGGCCTGTGACAGTGAGGGGATGCTACGATGTCACTCTGAGGCCTGGCTTAATGCTCTAAGAGAATGCACACAAATATGGGAGCAGCTATCTGGGGAGTTTCAATTCATTGTGTGGGCACAAGATCCACATTATACTAGTCATCAGGGTCTAACTTTTAGAGATTATTTTTCCTCTTCCTAAAAGCGTGTGTATGATCAGTCCACTGGCAAACATATTTGTATCACCTAATATGTACATGTCATTGGACTAGGCACTAAGGATACAGAGTCACATAGGACATGGTTATGGAACTCATCGAACTTACAGAGCTTATTCCACTTACAAGACTGGTATTTTTCATGTTTTAGATGCCTACAATGAGGACGACCTAATGTTATACTGGAAACACGGAAACAAGTCCTTAAATACTGAAGAGCATATGTCCCTTTCTCAGTTCTTCATTGAAGACTTCAGTGCATCTAGTGGATTAGCTTTCTATAGCAGCACAGGTACAGCATTTCACATGGGTGATTCATCAGCATTTATTGGACATCTACTGTTTGCAGAACACCACAACATGTGAAAAGACCGGAATCCAAGCAAGCGTCCCCTTTGGCCAGGACCATCATTCCTCTCCTTTTACAGGGAGCAATCTCCACCTTTCCATACATCATTTCTTTCCCACTCATGCAACCGTCTCTAACTAGATGCCTTGCTTCCATTCTTGACTTCTCCGGTCTCAATACAGCAGACAGAGTAATCTTTTTGGAACATAAAGTTCACAATTCTTTCCTGTTCTAAACTTTCCAGTGTCTTTCCATCACATTTACAACAAAATTGAAGTTTCTCAGCGTGATCAGTCTCCTGCCTAATGTGGGACTCAACCACTCCCTCTGCCCCTCAGCACGTGCTACTCTCCCGACACTGGCCTTTTTGCTTGCCCACCTCATTCCATCTGCAGGGCCTCTGCTTGGTGTTCTTCTCCCTCTGCCTGGAATGTTTTCCCCCAATATTCTCATGCCCAGCTCCCTCACTTCAGTCAGAACTTTGTTCAAATAGCTTCTCAAACGGTGCTTTCCTAACCAAAGCAACCCTGTGTAAAACAGGCTTCCCTTCTCACTGTTCCCTATTTCTGTCATCACAGCACTTACCATCACCTGAACTATACATTTATTTGACTGCTTTGTTGTGTGAGTGTCTTGCCAGGAAAAGGGCAGGGAATCTTGCTGACCATTTCTTCTGCAGTACCTGGAATGTGCTTGGCACATGATAGATGCTCAATAAAAATCAGTTGAATGAATCCATCCATAAAGTGCATCATTGCCCCAAACAGAAAACCCATCTGAAATTGGGCCTATGTAGTACTCTTTACTATGACAGATGTATTTCTGAATTGACACCTTTTATCCAAGATACCTTTTAAAGTTATATGTGATCCCCGTTGACTAAAGTTGGAAGCAGCCTCCTTCTGCTCCCCTCTACCTTCCTCACCCTCCACTATCATTCCCCTGCTGGATATTAATATTCTGGGTCATTTTAGGCCGAATCCATGTAAAATGCTATTTCAGATTCAATGCAGCCATGCTCAGGCTAGCCAGAAAGTGTGCCAACAGCTGTCCCTGAGTTTCAGAGTTGTCCTGGCTAGAATGCTTTTATCTATTCTGCCTTGATGGTGGTACCTTTTCTCCTCAAAGATTCTCTACTCTGTTCTTAGATCTTGGAGAATAGTTATCAAGTTTTTATCTAAAAACCTGCAACTTTAAGAGAGAAGTAGAAGTTTACATTGTAGAGAAGTTAAATGATTCTTTAGGAACAACAGCTATTTAGCTATTTAGACCCAGAATAAATTCTCTATTTCACTCCATTATTTGTCTACATTGCTTGGGATTCAGCAAATGATACTATCAATTTTAATCATGTTTATTGCCTTTTCTGGTTATATAAGTAACACATATTTATTTGTTTTGATCACTGATATATCCCTGGCTCATAGTTGATGCTCAAAGGCTAATTATTGAATGAATGAATGAATAAATATTAGATAATTTGAAGAGACCTCAGAAAAATTTAAAGGAAAATCTCTTTGTAATCCTACCTCATAGAGATAAACTATATTATTATTTTGATATATTTTTCTGCTCCTCCTTCTCCTTCTTTTCTCACTTTGTCTTTCTCTATATGAATAAATATATGCATATATTTGTCAGGATTCTTAATGTTCTTTTTTTTTTTTTTTTTTTTTTTTGAGACGGAGTCTCTCTCTGTCGCCCAGGCTGGAGTGCAGTGGCCGGATCTCGGCTCACTACAAGCTCCGCCTCCCGGGTTTATGCCATTCTCCTGAGTAGCTGGGACTACAGGCGCCCGCCACCTCGCCCGGCTAGTTTTTTGTATTTTTAGTAGAGACGGGGTTTCACCGTGTTAGCCAGGATGGTCTCGATCTCCTGACCTTGTGATCCGCCTGTCTCGGCCTCCCAAAGTGCTGGGATTACAGGCTTGAGCCACTGCGCCCGGCCGATTCTTAATGTTCTTAATCCTAAATTAAATTAATATTTAAATAAAAGAATGTGTGCAATGAACCATGATATATGTGAAGTATAATGTATAGGATGTTTTTTCATTTCACTATTGCTATGATAAAATAACTTTGGCGCATGATAAATTGTAAATAGATATTTGCAATGTTTAATGCTAATATCATGTGATATATATGAAGCATAGAAATGCAAAAGAATTGTCTCCTGCACAGAACATATACAAAATATACAATAATAACAATGGCATTTCTTTAGCTTTTAAAGCACAATTATCCAGTAACATATATCCAACCATCCTCTTAACAAGAAGTTAAATTTCACTTCAAAATTCTAACTTTACCACTAAGTCATTCTATTTGCTCTACTATAATTTTATTGGTGCTTGTCAGACTTTTTGAGCCCTACCAGGCAGCTCCAACACTAGTTGATTTTTGTCTTTTTCTGATCATGGTTTTAGAATCTCTAAAGCCGGGCAGAATACTGGCATGAAAAAACTTACTGCTTCCAAAGATGCTTGCATTTTAAAATGAACTTTCACATCCTTGACATTCAAATGTAGTTACATTTTTAAGAAATAGCATTTCAGTTCCTAAGAAAAATGAAAAAAAAATAGAATTAGGTTCAAATGTACATGCTTTGTGTAACATGAGATGGAGAGTTATCCATAATACATTAATATTTTTTAAAAGCAAGTTACAGAAGAATATATTTTTAAAAATCCCATATTTGTTATTGAAGAATGTATTTATCCATATTTATGAGTGTTTATGTACATATGTATACATATCGTGTGTGTGTGTGTGTGTTTATGTGTGTGTGTGTTTATGTGTGTGTGTGTGTGAAAAAATTAACAATAGATACGTCCGAGAAGTAGGTACTAACTGGGGAGATTTTCAACATTTGCATTTTTTAATTTGTTACAATATATCCATTTTTTAAATGACAGAGATGGTAGGGAAAAATGCAGAAGGGAAGCATTTTGGAAGTTGTATTCAAATATTAAATTAATAATCATATCTGGGTTCATTTAACCATCCCTTAGGTTTCGGAAAGATTACACTTAGAAACTTACTTTAGTTCATGAGCATGTGATAGCTCTGCCTCACATTATCCACGAATCATTAAACATAATCTTCTGACAGTCAAACTCAAGTGTCTTTTTCAGTCTAGTTTCCTGTTTAAGTATTTTACTTTCCTCAAAAATAATTTTTGATTTATTTTCTTCACTCCTTACAACTACGAGCCAGAACCACCACTCCCAAATCAACTTTATGGAAAAACTATACATCTGACTCTGGCTATAAGAGCCAGAAATATAGTTATAGGACCTTAGTTTCCATTTTATAGCTGAACAACAGGGTGTTGCTTTTTTTTCCTTGGCCTTCACCACTACCATTGGCACTGTTCAAAAATCACCACGACCTGGCAATATTAACAAGCAGGTGAGGGCTTCTGCCTCCTGCTCCCTTTCTCAAAATCCTCAAAATCATGCACTATAAATTTACAAAGAAAAAAGAAATGACTCCTGCCCCTAAGGGATGCATTGAATAATTTTCTTTCATAGCATAATCTAGTGGCTAAATGTGTAAGTAGTAGAAAGAGACTGCCTAAGTTCAAACCCTGTCTCTATCATTTATTGGCAACGTGACCTTGGACAAGTTACTCAATCTCTCTAACCCTTAACTTTCTCATCTTTAAATGGGTTTCAAAATACTCTCTACATCACAGGGTTGTGAGGATACATGATGTCATATAGTTAAGTACCTTAGAATGATGTCTGCCATATAATAGAGGCTCAATAAATATTAGTTAGTAGCTATTATCATTATCCTGTTTTCATCCACATTATCTTGATCCTTTTCATAGAGAGTATTAAGGCCTACTTTCAAAGGACCATTGAAGGTGACTGTCTCTAGGCATAAAAACCTTCTCTATTCTTGTCTTGGGACTGACTCCCCAAATACTGGCCTAGTCCTCCATTTCCTTGGGTGCCAACTCTCTAGTCATTTTCTCTCTTTTATTAACTCCTCTTCTTTCTCCTGTATGGCAAACTGATGGAGGCAGATGTACCCGTCCCCATCCAAAATTTAGTTCAGATGCCAAAACTGATGATGCCATACATATGACAAAAGGGTATGAAGTGATTTATTACTCACATAATGAGGCTTTCTAGAGAAAGATGGGCAGGTTCCCAAGCAGGTCTGAAATGAAAAATGGCTTGAGAGAACAGGAAGGGGCTACTGGCTTGCGTTTTTATGGTAGCTAGGGGGTGCAGCTAGGGTGAAGGCTGCCTGTCGTAGGACAGGATGCATGGTTTGAACTTTTCACAGGTGCCAAAAAAGGGAGACCTAGTCTTTTTTATGAACTTGCTCAGATGTAGGGCAGAAGGAGAAGTTGGGCTTGAGAGCTTTTCTCAGTCAAACATCAAAAATAGAATCAGACTCCTCTTTATTGTACTACCCAAAATGAAGTCTCCACAACGTTCCAAGGCAGCACCACCTTTCCTGTTAGGGAAATGGACTCCCCATGACCTGCAGGTTCAACTAAAATACCACCCCTCGTCTGAAACCACAAGGCAGAGCAGCAGTTTTACTTCCTGGCTACTCCACCCTGCCCCCACCCCACCAAAAGGAAAAAAAAAAGGTGTTCTCCAGAAAAGTATGAATAAAGAAAGGATGCAGTTAACTACTTTTATTTCAAGTGAATAATGAACAGAAAACCATATACAGTAATACTGTCTTTCTTTTGAATTTCTTTCACAGGTTTTCCTTATTTCTTTTCACCTGACAATGATTATATGAAGTTGTAAGTTCAGATAGCTGTTATTGTACTCTACAGCCATCACTGAAACTCTCGGTGGTATACAGTAATAAATTGGGGCTGTGATATATGTGATACAAAACAATGAGAAACTTAAAAAAAAGTATATTTTAACTTTATAATGTACTATGCGATGCATCTTTTATTACTCCTGGTAATGAAATTGTTTGATATTCCTGAACATGTATCAACTGACTGTTAGAAGCTTAGAGCTAGGTAAGGAAGAAAAAGATAATGAACATTGAATTGAGAATAGGATTCTAAGAGTGGAGTCTGCCAGTTCAGTGTGGGTTGGCCAGGTGTATTTCGCAGGCCAAATGCCTAAGTAGTTAAGTGATCCATCTAATAGGTTTGCCATCTTGGGTTTCTAAGAAATTACCACTGAGACTAGCAGAAGGGTTTTCCAACTCTGCAATATCTATGATTTTTATTTTATAACTTTTGACCTATAGTCCCTGTATTTTGAATAGTGTTGTCTGAAAATAAACAGAATTTATCATGGAAAAAATAATCATAATCTTGCTACTTATTCATAAAAGATGTATTTTCTTGTTTCCTCATTTATTGCCGTATTTAGTAAAGATTTAACAAGTTTGGCACATAGTTATTGTGAAATAAAGCAAGGTAATATACAATAGAATGTATGAGAAAAAAAGAAAAATAAGGATAAGGTATTATATATCCTGGTACGTGGTCATTAAAGAATGGTGCTCAGAGAAGTCTGGTAGATGTCTGAAAATTTGGCTTTAAACTTCCTTGTAGTCAATGGGAGAGGTAAACCTGAATAAAAGGTGCGTGTGGATGTGACCACAAATGGTGCTTTTAATTAGCACAATTAATCAATATTACCAACATGAGTTTATATAATTTCAATAAGAAGCAAAGAAACATCAGTTGGTTACTTTTTTTGCAGATTTGCCATACACAAATTATGGTATTCGTGAGACTTTAAAATTATAAAACTAGCTTATGGATGTCGTTTTCTTTCCCCTTTGAATCCCCAGCAGTCTCCCTCCCAGGTCAAAATCCAATGACCTAGTGCCTACTGTGAATCTTTTCATTCAGATAAATGTTTCTTTTCGTTTGTTATAGCTAATACATGGTTTGCTGGCTCTTTTATGCCATTATTAGTCATGTACTGAAGACTCTCCCTCTTGCAGAAGCGCCACAGCACAATATATTGTGGAGAAAGATCTTTAGAGGCCATCCCACAAAATATAACCGCTATTCATCCCTAAACTGCGGGTTTGGAAGTTAAAGGGGATCTTTGAGTCAAATAATTAAGCAGACTGCAGTTCAGCTGGTTGAACAAACATTGACGGAGTGCCAGGCCCAACTAAATGGAGACGAGTATGTCAAATTCCATGTCCCCAAGGGCTTGGAGTCTAAAGAAGCAGGTCATTTCACTGAGTGCAGTGTTTCTAAGGGGAAGCTTGCTCTAATGAAAACTTTGGCTTTTTTCCATAGGTTGGTACAATAGGCTTTTCATCAACTTTGTGCTAAGGAGGCATATTTTCTTCTTTGTGCTGCAAACCTATTTCCCAGCCATACTGATGGTGATGCTTTCATGGGTTTCATTTTGGATTGACCGAAGAGCTGTTCCTGCAAGAGTTTCCCTGGGTAAATCTTCCCCATCTTTATAAAATACTAACACGGGAGAAAGTTCAAGGGAGGTAAATGAAATGGGTCATACATGGAGAGGAAAAGAGAGTGGTGGCTTACTAGGGATAGTCAGAGATGAACATCCAGGTTGCAGTTTTGGTCTTGACATCCTCAAGGGCAAATTGTCATTGAGTTCTTTCCTTGGGAACCCAGATTTTAGGGATGAAGTCTTTGCTGACTGACCTGCAGTTGGGTGACAGTAAAGAAAGGAGGTGAAATTATGAAGCATAAACAGCTTCACTTTTAAAGCTTATCTCTTTTCTTTTTTAAGGAAACCTCCCCATGCATTATACAAGTCCATTTAACTTTTCATGACAAACCCTTATATCACAGAAAGGAAAACCTTCAAACTAATTCACACTATACTGTTAGTGTATTAATAATAAATTACCATGGTGGGTTAACAAGAATGTGGAGGGGATGCTTGAATTTGAAAATATGAATACTGATTAGAAATTAGGATGTAACTAAAAGGCCCAAATCAGAATCAACCACAGTGGAATTTCAGGTACAGTGGCATATTAGTTGGCAAGAGATTTTAGGTGGAGAAACGTTGCCAGCCTCATTAAGTCACTAAACAGGGGTGATTATCTACACCATCTAACATGCTATATGCCTCTGTCACACACACTGATTTATGGGAACCATTTCAGACCCACTTAGCAATTATTGAGATCTTAGAAAGTGGAAGATACCAAGCTAAGCAGTTAGATGACATGTTACTTAATGAGAACCCAAGAGATAATCCCACTTGCCTTTTTTGCTGGTCAGGGCAGAGCCCCCTCATTTTTATCTGATTTTGTTCTTTCATTTGTGGTGCTCTATCTAGAGAGAAGATTGTTACTATTATAATAATTGTTACAATTATTGTAATTATCACACAATTCATTCCAGAAAGGGTGGTTTGTAAGTTAATGTTCACAAATTATATGCATACTTCAAAAGATCATTTGAAAGACATAAATTATTAATATTAACAATTTGCTCACCTCCTTTCCCTATTAAAAGATTCAATCTACAAGTATTTGAGACTGGAATATCTTCAAGGAAAAAATACCATCTGAATAAGTAATTAAATTATTTGAACTGTTTCTTCACATCAGAGCATGTGCCCTAACCTCAGTGCTGCAGTGTGGCAGCATAGACCCAAATACAAGACTAAGGGCACGTTTCCAGCCCTCAAGACACAATGAGAAAAGAACTCAGTCTATAAACGTTTATGAACATGATTTTCAATCAGATTTCTGAACTTGACTGCTCTGCTCTTACACTGTGAAAATGACAGCAATAAGAGCTACTTCCATGGAAGGGTGGAGTGAATTGAGAACACTAAAACACTTTTAAGACACCCTTGAAAGTCTCTGCTTCTTGCAACCACATCTGATCCCTTAGGGTTAGGAAATTGCTATGCAGATGTACGTGAAATTCATGCAAATCAGAAGTGTAACTCTCCCACTTTTTAAAAAAATTATTTTAATAAGAGAACAGTACTATTCCTATAAAACTATTACCCTCTCAGGCTTTTGCTTCCTACCACCCTCAGTTTTTTTTTCAAAGATACTTTGCCCTCCGCTTCCCTAGCTCTTTGCAAATGCTGTGCTGCCCAATTCTCTGGAAGGTCCCTATGAATACCTATTCATCTGTCGCACTTACCTTTTCTCTTCTGCCTCCTTCCTTCACCTTCTCCACGGCATTTGACATTATTAGGCATCCTCTCCAAATCTACGACCAACTTTAGTGGTCAAGAGTTCCAGCCTCATCTTCCTCATCTGCAAAATGAAATTATTCATACTACCTCCTAAAGGTCACTGCGAGAATTAAATGGGAGAATTAATTAATTTAATCATGTCAACTGCCTAGCTTGATGCCTGACCCATAGTGTTGGATAAAACCAACCACACACACAATGCATTAGTTTTCAATACTCTCCACCAGTCGAGTTTCTTCTCCTCCCAAAGACTTTTCTTTCCTTTTCTCCTTCCTGCTTTTTCTTCCACTGCTTAAGTGTAAGTAACTCCCTCTCAAGGATCTGCTCACTTTTGACTCTTATCAAATGGAACAAACTTTTTTATTCCAACTTCTATCCCTATGTAAGCATGTTCCATTTGGTTACTTTCAGTTGTATGCTGGATTTCACCTTCAGGTACTACAAACATTCATCCTGTTTAGAACCGAGTCTTTCCTTGGGAACCCAGACTTCAGGGATGAAGGATGTGCCGACAGCCCTGTAGCTGGATGATGGTAAGGAAAGAAGGTGAAAGTATGAAGCATAAACAGAATCACTTTTAAATCTTATCTTTTCCTTTTCTAGGTAGTCTCCCATACATTACCCAAGTCCGTTTAGCTTTTTGTGACAAACCCTTACATCATGGAAAAAAAGAACCTTCAAACTAATTTACATTATACTGTTGGTGTCTTAATAACAACTTACTTTGATGAGTTAGCAGGGAAGCCGCTTATTCTCTTCACTTTCCTCATTCTGTTGGGGGCCTCCCAGTTTGTTGAGCCTTTCATATCTGAAACCTCAATTTCCTTCTTAATCTTTGGCAGTGATTCTCAAACTATGGCCTTAGGCATTTACAATCTTAAAAATTAACGAGGACCCTAGAGAGCTTTTGTTGCTGTGGGTCATGTCTATCATTATTAGCCGTATTAGATATTAAAATAGAATTTGAAAACATGTATTAATTCACTTAAAACTAGGAATAATCAATTCGTTACAAGTTAACATGGTAACATTGTATGAAGCATAATTATTTTTTCTAAAACAAAAACATTTAGTGAGAAGAGTGTCATTTTTAAACATTTTTGCAAATATTTAATGTCTACCTTTATCGAGGGCACTGGATTCTTATCTCTATTTCTTCATTCAGTCTATCGCAATAGGTTTTGGTTGAAATATAGAAAGAAATCTGACCTCATCAGATACATAGTTTGAAAAGATAGTGGTGTTTTAATAGTCTTTCCACATAATTGTGGATAGCCTCCCTTCACATTACACCAAAACTCAGCAAGCGATAGTTCCTTAAAGTTTAATTGCAATGTGCTATCTGAAACCATGTCAACAAATATTTTCTACTGTGTTAGATTGCAATCCATTGGTCTGTCTTACATTTTGAATAGATTTTTCACTGATGCATTGGTCATTGGGAAAATATTGGTTCACTGAGTTATACACATCTTCTAAATGTTTACATAATTCATTATACTGGTTTGCATCATAATCTCAAAAAACACAATACCAAATGCCATAATCGTGAATGTTGAAATCCTGAAAGATCAAAATCCCTAAAGTCTAAATCCCTCAAGTCTAAAATCTCAAAAATCACAATCACAGGATAATTACATCATGTTAGGCCAGTTACTATGCACTATCTTATGCAATTGCCTATAACCTATCACTGTAATACACTGTTTCATACATGAAATTTTCTTTTCAGTTTTTGGTCTGTTTTTCTTTTTTTTTCTTTTTTTTTTTTTTTACTATTTTAAATTGTCAGAATTATATTATAATTTTCTACACTATGTATTTCATCTTTGCATCATTTCTAGTAGTAGAGGTATAAAGAAGTTAGACTATTAGAGAATTCTAATTTGTATTATGCATTTTTGCAAATTTAGCTCCATGAAAGCGCTTTATCAGATTAACTTTGCATGTGAGTATTGTGCATGTGTGTAAAAATGTTGAAACTTTCTCAATAAATGAGACATGTCCTTTTTGTACATCTGCATTTGTGAAAGATAAAATTTCATGAGATCTCAGCTCTTTGGGTGACTACATATGTGGTGGTGACCATCACGGTTTTTGATCGATCCTCAGAAGACTTAGGTTGTTCATCACGGTGTTTCAGATGACCACAGTTACAAAGCTGGGTGCCCACAATGACCTACCATAGTGATATGCATTTATATGTTTCCCTTTTGACCTATTTCTTTATCAATACGGTTCATCTGCTCATAGCTGTTCTGCCTGTGCAACTGTTGTTAGTATACCTGAATGTTTATGCTCACAGAAATACGTGTGTTATTATTGCCTATTTTACTGTGTAAAGTGGCTTATGAAGTGTTATGTCTTTTTTATGTTTCTTAAATAACCTTTTTAAAATATAAATAAATAGCTTTTCAATTTTTCAAAATTATTTTTAGAACAATATTTTCAGGATTTTCATCTTTCAAGATTGTGATTTTTAGTATTTTAGACTTCAGAGATTTTGATCTTTTGGGGTTTCAACTTTGGGATTATGGAATCTGGAATTGTGTCCTTTGGCATTATGATTGGCTCCTCCTCCCCACCTGTCTTTCTCTGTCAAAATCCTCCCATCCGAAAGCCTTTAGTGATGACTCCAAGCACACATGGTCTCTGTCATCTTTGAACACATGGCACTTTCTGTATCTCCTAAGTAGCTTACTTCCTCTATTTCATGTTTTGCTGTGGAACAGGAGTGGCTTATCTTTTGGCCTCTATTAGAATGTGAGCTCCTTAAGGACTAGGATCACTATTACCATTTTGTTGTTGTTGTTGTTCCTTCAGTGAGTAGCACAATATCCTCCTGCACATAGTTCATGTTCCGTATGTAGTTGTTAAGTTGCCAGTGTTTAGACCACCATATTTTTAGTTACTAACTGGAAACGATAAAGGGTGATTCATTTGCTGGTGAAGGCCCTGCCACATTTGCCATGTTTCACGTAAAGAACAACAGAGGGTGCGTAGCATAGAAGTATCCACTGTGATTAGGCAATTCTCGTAAGAGATAATAGCTAACATAACTTGGAATGTGTGATAGGTCAAAAATACGATTATGTCTCTCCATTCAATTATGTGTGGAGAGAGTGTGAGACAATTATAAGGTTGTTCAAGGCTGTTTAAATATTTCACTTTCTCCTCTCATTTCCACTTCCCTCTTTCTTTCTTTGCTTCCAAAATTCTTGCTTGATCCCTCTACATGAGGTATGCCATTCTCTATAGAATGCATTAAGTAATGGGCTCCTTTACTGGAAAACAGATATGGCAGAGGAAGACAACCAAAGTTTTCAGGTCTGTAGTCACTCTCAGAGAAAAAAACGCCTCCTAACAGAGGATATGCCATATGCTTGGAAAAGTGAATACTTAGGCAACTGGATAAGAGCAGTTCGTTTAACCATCACAGAGATTATGATAATTTCTTTCTTTTTTTTTTTTATACTTTAAGTTCTAGGGTACATGTGGATAACATGCAGGATTGTTACATATGTATACTTGTGTCATGTTAGCGTGCTGCACCCATCAACTCGTCAGCACCCATCAACTCGTCATTTACATCAGGTATAACTCCCAATGCAATCCCTCCTCCCCCGCCATGATAGGCCCCAGTGTATGATGTTCCCCTTCCCGAGTCCAAGTGATCTCATTGTTCAGTTCCCACCTATGAGTGAGAACATGCGGTGTTTGGTTTTCTGTTCTTGCGATAGTTTGCTGAGAATGATGGTTTCCAGCTGCATCCATGTCCCTACAAAGGACACAAACTCATCCTTTTTTATGGCTGCATAGTATTCCATGGTGTATATGTGCCACATTTTCTTAATCCAGTCTGTCACTGATGGACATTTGGGTTGATTCCAAGTCTTTGCTATTGTGAATAGTGCCGCAGTAAACATACGTGTGCATGTGTCTTTATAGCAGCATGATTTATAATCCTTTGGGTATATACCCAGTAATGGGATGGCTGGGTCATATGGTACTTCTAGTTCTAGATCCTTGAGGAATCGCCATACTGTTTTCCATAATGGTTGAACTAGTTTACAATCCCACCAACAGTGTAAAAGTGTTCCTATTTCTCCACATCCTCTCCAGCACCTGTTGTTTCCTGACTTTTGAATGATCGCCATTCTAACTGGTGTGAGATGGTATCTCATTGTGGTTTTGATTTGCATTTCTCTGATGGCCAGTGATGATGAGCATTTTTTCATGTGTCTGTTGGCTGTATGAATGTCTTCTTTTGAGAACTGTCTATTCATATCCTTTGCCCACTTTTTGATGGGGTTGTTTGTTTTTTTCTTGTAAATTTGTTTCAGTTCTTTGTAGGTTCTGGATGTTAGCCCTTTGTCAGATGAGTAGATTGCAAAAATTTTCTCCCATTCTGTAGGTTGCCTATTCACTCTGATGGTAGTTTCTTTTGCTGTGCAGAAGCTCTTTAGTTTAATGAGATCCCATTTGTCAATTTTGGCTTTTGTTACGGTTGCTTTTGGTGTTTTAGACATGAAGTCCTTGCCCATGCCTATGTCCTGAATGGTATTACCTAGGTTTTCTTCTAGTGTTTTCATGGTATTAGGTCTAACATTTAAGTCTCTAATCCATCTGAATTAATTTTTGTATAAGGAATAAGGAAAGGATCCAGTTTCAGCTTTCTACTTATGGCTAGCCAATTTTCCCAGCACCATTTATTAAATAGGGAATCCTTTCCCCATTTCTTGTTTTTCTGAGGTTTGTCAAAGATCAGATGGCTGTAGATGTGTGGTATTATTTCTGAGGACTCTGTTCTGTTCCATTGGTCTATATCTCTGTTTTGGTACCAGTAGCATGCTGTTTTGGTTACTGTAGCCTTGTAGTATAGTTTGAAGTCAGGTAGCATGATGCCTCCAGCTTTGTTCTTTTGACTTAGGATTGTCTTGGCAATGCGGGCTCTTTTTTGGTTCCATATGAACTTTAAAGTAGTTTTTTCCAATTCTGTGAAGAAAGTCATTGGTAGCTTGATGGGGATGGCATTGAATCTATAAATTACCTTGGGCAGTATGGCCATTTTCACGATATTGATTCTTCCTATCCATGAGCATGGTATGTTCTTCCATTTGTTTGTGTCCTCTTTTATTTCACTGAGCAGTGGTTTGTAGTTCCCCTTGAAGAGGTCCTTTACATCCCTAGTAAGTTGGATTCCTAGGTATTTCATTCTCTTTGAAGCAATTGTGAATGGAAGTTCATTCCTGATTTGGCTCTCTGTTTATCTGTTACTGGTGTATAAGAATGCTTGTGATTTTTGCACATTAATTTTGTATCCTGAGACTTTGCTGAAGTTGCTTATCAGCTTAAGGAGATTTTGGGCTGAGACAATGGGGTTTTCTAAATATACAATCATGTCATCTGCAAACAGGGACAATTTGACTTCTTCTTTTCCTAACCGAATACCCTTTATTTCTTTCTCTTGCCTGATTGCCTTAGCCAGAACTTCCAACATTATGTTGAATAGGAGTGGTGAGAGAGGGCATCCCTGTCTTGTGCCAGTTTTCAAAGGGAATTTTTCCAGTTTTTGCCCATTCAGTATGATATTGGCTGTGGGTATGTCATAAATAGCTCTTATTATTTTGAGATACGTTCCATCAATACCGAATTTATTGAGCGTTTTTAGCATGAAGGGCTGTTGAATTTTGTCAAAGGCCTTTTCTGCATCTATTGAGATAATCATGTGGTTTTTGTCTTTGGTTCTGTTTATATGCTGGATTACGTTTATTGATTTGCATATATTGAACCAGCCTTGCATCCCAGGGATGAAGCCCACTTGATCATGGTGGATAAGCTTTTTGATGTGCTGCTGGATCCGGTTTGCCAGTAGTTTATTGAGGATTTTTGCATCAATGTTCATCAGGGTTATTGGTCTAAAACTCTCTTTTTTTATTGTGTCTCTGCCAGGCTTTGGTATCAGGATGATGTTGGCCTCATAAAATGAGTTAAGGAGGATTCCCTCTTTTTCTATTGATTGGAATAGTTTCAGAAGGAATGGTACCAGCTCCTCCTTGTACCTCTGGTAGAATTCAGCTGTGAATCCATCTGGTCCTGGACTTTTTTTTGTTGGTAGGCTATTAATTATTGCCTCAATTTCAGAGCCTGCTATTGGTCTATTCGGGAATTCAGCTTCTTCCTGGTTTAGTCTTGGGAGAGTGTAAGTGTCCAGGAAATTATCCATTTCTTCTAGATTTTCTAGTTTATTTGCGTAGAGGTGTTTATAGTATTCTCTGATGGTAGTTTGTATTTCTGTGGGGTTGGTGGTGATATCCCCTTTATCATTTTTTATTGTGTCTATTTGGTTCTTCTCTCTTTTCTTCTTTATTAGTCTTGCTAGCAGTCTATCAATTTTGTTGATCTTTTCAAAAAACCAACTCCTGGATTCATTGATTTTTTGGAGGGTTTTTTGTGTCTCTATCTCCTTCAGTTCTGCCTTCTGCTAGCTTTTGAATGCGTTTGCTCTTGCTTCTCTAGTTCTTTTAATTGTGATGTTAGAGTGTCAATTTTAGATCTTTCCAGCTTTCTCTTGTGGGCATTTAGTGCTATAAATTTCCCTCTACACACTGCTTTAAATGTGTCCCAGAGATTCTGGTATGTTGTATCTTTGTTCTCATTGGTTTCAAAGAACATCTTTATTTCTGCCTTCATTTCATTATGTACCCAGTAGTCATTCAGGAGCAGGTTATTCAGTTTCCATGTAGTTGAGCGGTTTTGATTGAGTTTCTTAGTCCTGAGTTCTGGTTTGATTGCACTGTGGTCTGAGAGACAGTTTGTTATAATTTCTGTTCTTGTACATTTGCTGAGGAGTGCTTTACTTCCAATTATGTGGTCAATTTTGGAATAAGTGTGATGTGGTGCTGAGAAGAATGTATATTCTGTTGATTTGGGGTGGAGAGTTCTGTAGATGTCTATTAGGTCTGCTTGTTGCAGAGATGAGTTCAGTTCCTGGATATCCTTGTTAACTTTCTGTCTCGTTGATCTGTCTAATGTTGACAGTGGGGTGTTGAAGTCTCCCATTATTATTGTATGGGAGTCTAAGTATCTTTGTAAGTCTCTAAGGACGTGCTTTATGAATCTGGGTGCTCCTGTATTGGGTGCATATATATTTAGGATAGTTAGCTCTTCCTGTTGAATTGATCCCTTTACCATTATGTAATGGCCTTCTTTGTCTCTTTTGATCTTTGATGGTTTAAAGTCTGTTTTATCAGAGACTAGTATTGCAACCCCTGCTTTTTTTTGTTCTCCATTTGCTTGGTAGATCTTCCTCCATCCCTTTATTTTGAGTCTATGTATGTCTCTGCATGTGAGATAGGTCTCCTGAATACAGCAGACTGATGGGTCTTGACTCTTTATCCAGTTTGCCAGTCTGTGTCTTTTAATTGGATCATTTAGTCCATTTACATTTAAGGTTAAGATTGTTATGTGTGAACTTGGTCCTGCCATTATGATATTAACTGGTTATTTTGCTCGTTAGTTGATGCAGTTTCTTCCTAGTCTCGATGGTCTTTCCATTTTGGCATGTTTTTGCAATGGCTGGTACCGGTTGTTCCTTTCCATGTTTAGTGCTTCCTTCAGTATCTCTTGTAAGGCAGGCCTGGTGGTGACAAAATCTCTAAGCATTTGCTTATCTGTGAAGGATTTTATTTCTCCTTCACTTATGAAACTTAGTTTGGCTGGATATGAAATTCTGGGTTGAAAATTCTTTTCTTTAAGAATGTTGAATATTGGCCCCCACTCTCTCCTGGCTTGTAGAGTTTCTGCCAAGAGATCTGCTGTGAGTCTGATGGGCTTCCCTTTGTGGGTAACCCGACCTTTCTCTCTGGCTGCCCTTAAGATTTTTTCCTTCATTTCAACTTTGGTAAATCTGGCAATTATGTGTCTTGGAGTTGCTGTTCTCGAGGAGTATCTTTGTGGCGTTCTCTGTATTTCCTGAATTTGAATGTTGGCCTGCCCTACTAGGTTGGGGAAATTCTCCTGGATGATATCCTGAAGAGTGTTTTCCAACTTGGTTCCATTTTCCCCCTCACATTCAGGCACCCCAATCAGACGTAGATTTGGTCTTTTTACACAATCCCATACTTCTTGCAGGCTTTGTTCATTTCTTTCTCTTTTTTCTTTAGGTTTCTCTTCTCGCTTCATTTCATTCATTTGATCCTCAATCGCTGATACTCTTTCTTCCAGTTGATCGAGTTGGTTACTGAAGCTTGTGCATTTGTGTCATATTTCTCGTGTCATGGTTTTCATCTCTGTCCATTCGTTTATGGCCTTCTCTGCATTAATTATTCTAGTTATCAATTCTTCCACTCTTTTTTCAAGATTTTTAGTTTCTTTGCACTGGGTACGTAATTCCTCCTTTAGCTCTGAGGAGTTTGATGGACTGGAGCCTTCTTCTCTCAACTCGTCAAAGTCATTCTCCGTCCAGCTTTGATCCGTTGCTGGCGATGAGTTGCGTTCCTTTGCAGGGGGTGATGCACTCTTATTTTTTGAATTTCCAGCTTTTCTGCCCTGCTTTTTCCCCATCTTTGTGGTTTTATCTGCCTCTGGTCTTTGATGATGGTGACGTACTGATGGGGTTTTGGTGTGGGTGTCCTTCCTGTTTGTTAGTTTTCCTTCTAACAGTCAGGACCCTCAGCTGTAGGTCTGTTGGAGATTGCTTAAGGTCCACTCCAGACCCTGTTTGCCTGGGTATCAGCAGCAGAGGCTGCAGAAGATAGAATATTGCTGAACAGCGAGTATACCTGTCTGATTCTTGCTTTGGAAGCTTCCTCTCAGGGGTGTACTCCACCGTGTGAGGTGTGGGGTGTCGGTCTGCCCCTAGTGGGGGATGTCTCCCAGTTAGGCTACTCAGGGGTCAGGGACCCACTTGAGCAGGCAGTCTGTCCATTCTCAGATCTCAACCTCTGTGTTGGGAGATCCACTGCTCTCTTCAAAGCTGTCGGACAGAGTCGTTTGCATTTGCAGAGGTTTCAGCTGCTTTTTGTTTTTGTTGTTGTTGTTTAGCTGTGCCCTGTCCCCAGAGGTGGACTCTACAGAGACAGGCAGGACTCCTTGAGCTGCTGTGAGCTCCACCCAGTTGGAGCTTCCCAGCTGCTTTGTTTATCTACTTAAGCCTCAGCAATGGCGGGTGCCCCTCCCCCAGCCTTGCTGCTGCCTTGCTGGGAGATCGCAAACTGCTGTGCTAGCAATGAGGGAGGCTCCGTGGGCGTGGGACCCTCCCGGCCAGGTGTGGGATGTAGTCTCCTGGTGTGCCTGTTTGCTAAGATCCTTGGTAGAGCACAGTATTGCGGTGGGAGTTACCCGATTTTCCAGGTGTTGTGTGTCTCAGTTCCCCTGGCTAGGAAAAGGGATTCCCTTCCCCCTTGCGCTTCCCAGGCGAGGCGATGCCTCACCCTGCTTCAGCTCTTGCTGGTCAGGCTGCAGCAGCTGACCAGCACTGATTGTCAGGCACTCCCTAGTGAGATAAACCCAGTACCTCAGTTGAAAATGCAGAAATCATCTGTCTTCTGTGTCGCTCGCGCTGGGAGTTGGAGACTGGAGCTGTTCCTATTCGGCCATCTTGCTCCCCCACCCCATTATGAGAATTTCTAATGTCAGTTATCTGTACTCTTGCACCACCTTCATGAGAAAATGGCTGTCAGTTTCTGGTCATAGAGAAATGTTAGAATGTCAAGCCCCCTTCCTTTCCTTCATATCATGTAATATTTTCTTTCTGCCTAGGCCTATATGAAAAATATTTTTACTCACTTGAAGGTGAATATAAACACCCCCCACCCTTCAAAACAACTACCTGCAACACAGTTAGTGAGGGGGTGAACAAACTCAGTGGTTTCATAAGTGATGCCTGTCTGCCCTACTGCTCTCATACCCATCAACAAAACTCTCCACCATGCATGGCTAAAAATAGCCAATGAATCTGGCAGATTCATGAGTCTCCCCAGACTAAAGGGTTCTTAAGTCCCCATGCATGTCTTTAAAAGTTGATAGGGTGAGGCTGCAAGAGCCCAGGGGAACTGAGTCAAAGGGTCAGACTAAATATTTTCTAATAACATTTTCCTAATTATGCGTAGCAACATCAGTAGCGGGGAAGATGATTTGCTAATCCAAACACATGACCTTCCTTTGACTAAATGGTTGCTTCGTATAATTCAAAACTCCTTTATTGGGATGTTAACTTTAATGGGTTTGGAAGGAATACTATTTGTCAAGATTAATGTATTTTTGAGGGGTGGCTCAAGACATAATAAGTGTATTTAATGTGGCTATAATACTCCCGACTTCAGGTTCTATTGCTTTAGGAATTTACATCTCAGTTTGCTCATCATTCACTCCTCCTACCCAACAATCCCTCCTCTCCACTCTAATTCTTTGTTTTTTTTTTTATTCATCTTAAAGAAGGAAAATCTAGAATGCTGGTTTTAAACTAAATAAGGCTATTGTAAATTAGTTGGATTAAGCACCCTTTAAAGAAAATGATTAATAGTTTATTGCTTTCTGGCAAATATAGATAGTGCAATTCCTTTTTATTTGCCCAGTAGTTATCAATTTCAAGTACATGATGAGACCAATCAGGCATACACATTTGTGTGTTTGTTCAAAATCCTTATTTTGTCCACTAAGCTCCATATTACTGCACATTGAAAAAATAATAAGTTCTATCATTTGTATCTTAAAAAAACAATAAAAGAAGACATTAAAATTTTTTTAGCTGGGCACAGTGGCTGACGCCTGTAATCCCAGCACTTTGGGAGGCCAAAGCGGGCAGATCACCTGAGGTTTGAGTTTCAGAGCAGCCTAATCAACATGGAGAAACCCCCTTTCTACTAAAAATACAAAAGAAGCCAGGGTAGTGGTGCATGCCTGTAATCCCAGCTACTCAGGAGGCTGAGGCAGGAGAATCACTTGAACGCAGGAGACAGAGGTTGCGGTGAGCCGAGATCGTGCCACTGCTCGCCAGCCTGGGGGACAAGAGCAAAACTCCATCTCAAAAAACAAAACAAACAAACAAACAAAAAGTTTGAACTAATGAGGTTAGCACCTAAGTGGGAATATTAGTTCATGATTCCTTCACTTCCTACCAGTGAAATGTTGAAGAGAGTAAGACATTGGCATACTGAAAATGTCAGTATGGTACAGTAAAGGCACAGTGCCTTCTTTGTACCTCTTGGCATAATTCTGCACTCTGAACAGAATTTGCATTCTGCTCTGACAAAATATGGGGTAATCCCTTAGGCACTCTCGGCTCCTGTTTCGTTTCTGCTATGTGTGGCTAATTATTTACCTAGATGTGTGGTAGGCAAACATTTGATAAAAGTAAGTAGGTTTTATTTAATAATCTTGGCTTCAGCTATATCTGTAATGTTAATAAAAATTCCATGCTTAATAAAATTCCATGCTTCATGTTCATTCTTTGCTTCATGTTTATGTAGCCAGTATGTTTCAGAGCCGGAGAATACAGACAGAACCCTGTGATATGCAGATTGTTGATAATACCATTGTTGGGGGAAACCTGGGACTTGATGAGACAGTGGCCTGTGTTCAATGTTAAGAGCATTAGGTTTCTTATTCTGGAGTTCAAATTAGTGTGAAGGTGAGATTCCAAGTCCTCCCATGGTACTGTCAAATTGCCAAGTTGTGTTGATCTTGATCATACAAACTAAAAACCGTATTTGAAATAGAATGGCTCTATAGAATTGCCATTGTGTTTGATATGGGACTGTCTCAGATGAGAGCCTAACAGAATTATTACCGGAAAGATAGAAAGGTGTTGGTGAAAGCAGTCCACATGCTGTGGCTGTACATTTAGGAGTAAATCACAGTGCTCTTCCTGCTGTTTGGGACTCTGTCTGTTGACATTACAATGTCCTCACAACTTACAAAAATCATTAAGGATTCCATTTGCACCTCCCTGGTGGGAAATTAAGAAATAAAACCATGCCAGCCAGTGTACATTTCAAATATTTACAATAGTATGCTTTCTCTCCAGGCGGTACTCTCGCAATATCCCTCTGAGAAATTAGTGTAGATATTGAATGGCCCTCCCCATGGCCAGCATTTTATTAAGGAAATCTCAGAGTCACTTATTTCTCCATTTTCCCCAGAACCTTGATCTTCTTACCTCTGATGATCATGCCAGAGAACAAAGAAGTAAAAGGAATAGGGGAAAAAAGGAAAGGGAAGAGGGAAAGTAGCAGAAAGGGAAAAGGGAATAGAAGGAAAGGGAAGCATGAAATATTAAAGGTAGACATAAAGACAGGTTATGAACAGTAAAAATTGTGAAAGAATGGGAAAGGTTAGAGGAAATGATTTTAGAATTTTTTTTTAATTGAATACATGTTTACCTTTCTGGCCTGCTTAGAAGAGGCCCCTCTGAGGGTGGAAAACAGAAATGTCAGACTCTGATTTCTGTGAAGGCTTAAATGGAGTAAAGCAAACCTTCTGGACAATAGGGTGAGGGCAAGAAAAAGAGACAGAAAGAAAAATCCAATAAGAGTGTTTGTTTAGGCTCAAGATATGTACTTGGTCAACATGCACACACCTTCCGTCCTCTTGGATCACCAGGTTGATATTGTTCTAGAAATGCATCCCCTGGTGTGATTCAGCACCAGATCCTGGAAATGAATGTCTATATCACTGAGCTTGCCACTATTCTCCAATGGCAGGAATCACCACAGTGCTGACCATGTCCACGATCATCACTGCCGTGAGCGCCTCCATGCCCCAGGTGTCCTACCTCAAGGCTGTGGATGTGTACCTGTGGGTCAGCTCCTTCTTCGTGTTCCTGTCAGTCATTGAGTACGCAGCTGTGAACTACCTCACCACAGTGGAAGAGCAGAAACAATTCAAGAAGACAGGGAAGGTACAGCCTTGCTTTGACTATCAGATCCCTTGGGGAATGTGGAAAAGACTACCCTTATCTGTCATGCTGTCTTGACAGTGTTGTAAGCCTTTCTGTTAAGTCCATATGCTTTTCAAGAGGCAAGTTGACAGTATGGTGACAATTTAACATTGAACCTTACTGTCTGCTCTGTGCTGGCTGTTTTCTCATCCTCACTCATCTTCACCAGGAGGTTTTGTGTGTGCAGAATTTCTTTCAATATGCTCCTTTCCCCCACCTGTACCCTTTGAATATAAGGGGTTGACATACAAACCACATTCTTTCAAGTGCATGATCATGATAATAATAATAGCTAACACATAATAGGGGTTTATTATATATTGGCATCATACGAACCATCTAACATATTGTGTCAGTTAACTCTCATAGTAAGGTCAGTATTTTATTGCCCTCATTTCACAGAGGTGAAATAAATGCAGCTGGGTGGTAACTTGGCCAAGGTCACACAGCTGAAGAGGAATCAGGCGTTGCTTCTGGGTCTCCTTGACTTCAAAGGCTGTGTGTGCACTCTCAACCAATAAATGATATGTTTCTCTCCACCGAGAGCCAGCATTTACTTTTCTCTTCTTGTCACTCGGGAGAGTGGTAGAGCATAAAGGGAGGTTCTTCCCCCGACAGTATCCTAGAAATGAGGTGCCTTCTGGGCTCTCAATGTTATCCATGTTTTTTGTGACATTGTTTAATAAATGCAGATAGATTGCTCTCTACCTGCTTCATTTCACAGAGGATTTGGGCACCAGTTTCCTACTTTTTACAAGAACTTACATAAGATATTGTACTTCAGAAACTTAACTGATAAGAGTCATTCGTTTCTAGTCTACACTTAAGAGAATAAACACACATACACACACATATATATGTGCATATAGTATATATGTATACATACACATCCTATATAGAGAATAGCTATACACGTATACCCATAACTTCAATGAAATCTATTCACATTGGTTTAAGGTTTTTTTTTTTACATGAGCTTTTATACACACCCAAACATTATTTAATATTTTTTCTACTTCTGAGAGCATCTCATACTTTCAGAGTGTTTTTATACCCTCTTCTCACACCGAACTTTCATGTCAACCCCCGGTATAGATCTCGCAGAGATTATCATCTCTATTTTATAAATGAAGAAGCAGAATTCTAGTGAAATGAAGTGATTTGCCAACAGATTCTCAGCCAACAGAACTGCAGTTGCAATTCAGATATGGAATGCTCACTTCATCCTTTGATTTTACATCCTTTGAGTCAAAGCTCTAAAAATAGCTGATTTTGTTTTCTTGCAGATGCTTTCATTTCTTTGCTAGCAGCATGTGACTATGTTTGCCTGTCACATACATACCCGCAGTAAGTGCTATGCAGGTGTAAGGAAACCAGGAGCTGTTAGAGCAGTATGCGGCAGTGGTGCGTAGGCATCACCTGTGTCCTTGTTAAACTCTAATTCAGGAGGTCTGGGGTGGGACCTGAGACTCTGAATTGCTAATAAGCTCTAGGTGATGCTGATGCTATTGGTCTATTACCCATACTGGATAGCAATGATTTGGATAGTCTGTGAAGTGAAAGGTGACAGGAAAAATGTGTAAGGAGGGAAAGAATTTTCTTCGTGTTTTATTTTGTTTTTATACGGGGAGTGGCTAACACAAGAAATAGGCACTGAAGTACTTTTGGCTCACCTCCATCTAGTCCTTTGACTCAAAAATATCTACAACTCCCTGCCCCCACCTGCCACACAACATATGTTCACACTGCCTGATTGTTTTATACTTGTTGATATTATACACCATCTTTTTGTGTACCACTATGCAGAACTTCTTTCCAGGTAATAAGCATCCTCCATTTTAAAAATTATTTTTCAATTTTTAATTGTAAAATTACTATAACTTAGATTTTATAATCTGAATTGATTTTTTAAGTGTGCAGTTCAGTAGTGTTAAGTATATTCACATTGTGGTGCAACCAATCTCCAGAGCTCTTTCGTCTCGCACGACTGAAACTCTATACCCATCAAAGAGCAACTTCCCATATTCCCCAACCCTCAGGACCTGGAAACCACCATTCTGAGCATCCTCAATTATCTCAAATAAATGCAATTATCTCAAAGGAATGTCCTATTTGCCATTCATGTCTTAGTGGGACAAAACGAAGAAATGATTGAAGTCAGAAGAAGAGATGGCAGGCCAGGTGCAGTGGCTCACGCCAGCACTTTGGGAGGCCGAGGCAGGTGGATTTCTTAAGGTCAGGAATTCCAGACCAGCCTGGCCAACATATGAAACCCCATGTCTACTAAAAATACAAAAATTAGCCGGGCGTGTGGTGGGCACCTATAATCCCAGCTACTCAGGAGGCTCAGGCAGGAGAATTGTTTGAACCTGGGAGGCCGAGGTTGCAGTGAGCTGTGATTGCACCACTGCACTCCAGCCTGGGTGACAGAGGAAGACGCTGTCTCAAAAAAGAAAAAAAAAAAGAAGAGGAAGTCTTGATGGCAAACCAAATCCACCACATCCCAGCTTTGTGTTCCAGGTTAAGTTTCCTAAACCCCTTCTGTGCTTACACAATGGTGTCATTTCTTCCCCATTTACTTCACAGGGCTGTTGTGATGATCAAGTGATATAATAAAAGGGCCTAAAACCTTTGCAAATAACGTGCTATACAAATGGAAGTTCTTATTGTGAGTGGTGCCCAGAACACCTGCCCTGACGGAATAAGAGTATTACTAGGAAGAGTGGGAACAAATCCAGTGAGATGAGATCCCTTGGAAGAAATAGGATGCAATGGGAGGGGCTGGGTAGAAGAAACGTCTGTGGGTTTGGGGGCTAATAGATGACACCTCTCTATACATATGGATTTGGAAGCCAGTATTAGGGAGCCAGTTGTGGGAGCCAGATATATGGATATAACAATGTCAAGCAGTTTGGGGAATGTTGCTTAGATCTGTGAGCAGTAGGGCTCACTAATAGTTCATCACTAGCTTAAATGTACTCACTGTCTTGGTCACTGGCAAAACAATGTTCAGGCCTATCCCTGGAAGGACAGTATCTTTTCACTTCATTTCAGAGAAGAGACCTGGACACCAATGCAGACACCAAATGGAGGACTCTAAAGGGACTGAGCCAAACATGCCAGTGTCTTCTCCCAGACCACTACAGTAGAGTGACCGAGGGACGATGAGAAAGGGCTGGAGTGTTAGGCCTCGCAATGGAGTTCCTCTCTTTGAAAACAAATCAGGCAAAACTTGTTTTCATCACTCCCCTACCACCATTACCACTACCATCCACCACCCACCACCATCATCCACCACCCAGCACCATCCACCCTCTACCACCATCCACCAACACCACCACCCACCACCCACCACCACCACTGCTCACCACCCATCACTTACCACCCACTACCACTGTCTACCCCAACCACCATCCAACACCACCACATACCACCTGCTCACCCACTGACCACAACTTATTACCAACCACCACTTACCACCTGCCACCACACCATCCCCCATATCCACCACCACCATCCCCACCACCCAACACCATCATCAACCACTGTTCACCACCATCCACCACCACCATCCACCAATACCACCACCATCCACTAACATCACCAACCACCACCCATCATATCAACCACCATTACATCCTACTATCACCCACCACCATTATCCAACACCATCATCTACCACCTTCACCCAACATCCACCAATACCATCCCAACACCATCCACCACCATCACCACCCCTCACCACCCACCACCACCACCATATACCCTCACCACCATCTACCACCTACTAACACCACCAACCATGACCACTACCATCTACCACCCCCACCACCACCTACCACCACCACCCCCATTCACCACCACTACCACCACTCACCACCCACCACCACCATCCACCACTACCACTGTCCACCGCTACCACCATTCACCACCTACCACCCACCACTCACCATCATCCATCACCATCCACCATCACCACTTACCACCACCCACCATGACCACCATCCACCACTACCAAACACCACCATCGTGAGCACCATCTACCATCACCACCAGATACCAATACCTACCACCACCATTCACCAACAGTCCCACCACCACACAACACCACCCACCATCTATCATCCACCACCACCATTCACCACCACAACCATCCATCACCACCATTCACCACCACCACCACCCACCACACACCGCTACCACTCACCACCTCCATCATCTGCCACCACCATCCATCTCACATTATTACCATCCACCACCACACACCACTACCACCAAGTACCATCATGTTCATATACACATTCCTACCGCCTCCCTCGCTGAGATACTCAGAACTAGAAGAACAGCCGGTCTGGAAAACGTATCCCTGGTGCTGACCATTGCTCAGAAAGAGGAAAAATAGCTATTTTCTTTCTTGGCTGGGTGTGGTAGCTCATGCCTGTAATCCCAGCACTTTCGGAGGCCAAGGCAGAAGGATTGCCTAAGCTCAGGAGTTGAAGACCAGCTTCAGCAACATAACAGGACCTCGTCTCTACTAAAAATAAAATAAAATACTATCTCTGCGGATGTATCTATTATGTGTACGTCTGCAGGGGGTGCCCAACAGTGATGGTGCCTTTGCAGACATATTACTCTTCGGGTCCTAAGGTTTGGCTTTCATGCTTTCCATTGCCCCAGTATGGCAGGGCACTCCAGGCCACTTCAAGCCCCATCTGGGCTGGAACTGGTGTCGGGGGAGCCTTGGATGAATCGTATGCCCTGGTGTTGGTGTTGCCTCGCTCCTCTGAGCTCTTCTTTCTGATCAAGCCCTGCTTAAAGTTAAATAAAAGAGAATGAGTGAAAAGAAAATTAGCCTAGTATAGTGATGTGTGTCTATAGTCCCATCTCCTCAGGAGACTGAGATGGAAATGATCACTTGAGCCCAGGAGGTCAAGCCTGCAGTGAGCTATAATCACACCACTGCGCTCGAGCCTCGATGATAGAGCGAGACCCTGTCTCGATACATAAAAAATAATAATAAATTTTAATTTAAAAGTTTAAAAAAGGGACAACATAACTCAAGTATGGGTCCTTAATTAGTTCACTGACTGCACAAAAGAGTCTTCATGTCTTTTGAAAAATATTAGATTTTTAAATCACTATAAATCAAATACATGTTTTGGCAGAATTTATCCTGCAGCCTCCAATTTGAATTCTGAATAACTTCATCCAGTAGTAGCCTCTCTCTATTTGTTCATTTTTGAACTTCCCTATGAATCAAGAAGTGATTTTGTTTTCTCCAAGAGCAATTAGTAACAGCTGCTTTGTAGACACGGCTCTAAACTAGTGAGAACTGCTATCTTCCTCAGAGTGAAACCTTAAAGAAAATTTTAGTTTTGAATCAATCAGGCACTGGAGCCAGAAAGCATTGATAATTTGTTCCTTCAGAAAAATAAACCAATTCTGTGTTGTTTAATTGGGCTATGTTAGGATCATTTATAGGTGCTCTTAAGCAAAAATGGGAAGGCCCGGCTAATTTGCATTTGAATGGAGCAGCTAAAATCTTTCCTTATCCCATCCCCAAGCATAAATGGATCACCAATGACATAGTTTTAGTTTTGGACCAAAAAATATATATACAGTGACTGAGGATACTGCTATATTTTCTACAAAGAGGAAAAATAAGTTGAAAAACAAATCCAATTGGCTTATATTGCTGTTCTGATAAATCATATTTAACTTTATTAACATTATTTACTGTAATTCCTATTTGTAAAACCATATTCAAGACCTACTTAAAAAATTTTTTTTTGACAGATTTCTAGGATGTACAATATTGATGCAGTTCAAGCCATGGCCTTCGATGGTTGTTACCATGACAGCGAGATTGACATGGACCAGACTTCCCTCTCTCTAAACTCAGAAGACTTCATGAGAAGAAAATCGATACGCAGCCCCAGCACCGATTCAACTCGGATAAAGAGAAGAAAATCCCTAGGAGGACATGTTGGTAGAATCATTCTGGGAAACAATCATGTCATTGACACCTATTCTAGGATTTTATTCCCCGTTGTGTACATTTTATTTAATTTGTTTTACTGGGGTGTGTATGTATGAAGGGGAATTTCACATGTATACAACTTTAAAGCCAGACGATGTTTTGAAACAAAACTCTTGAATATGAGGTGGGTAGTCCTAGATGGAACTGGGAAAGAGCCAGTCACCTCTCCTGTCCTAATGAAAATTTGAAAGCTGACTTATTTACATCTAAGAAAGAGTTTAGGCCCTAGAAAAGTTGGACTCCATAAATAAGAGTCACAGGCATGTGTATTATGGGAAAAACAGTCTTCCATTGGGAAGGGCTTTGTAACTACTTCATGTGAACCCTCATTCTTTCTTCATGAAATGTTCTTTATTTAACTAGGGAAGAAAGCTGGACTATAAACAATAATTCAAGGATATTTGGTTTCTTACTGCCAGCCAAGTGCCTGGTTATCTACCAGAGCTCAACCATCCTTAGGTAAGAATACCTACATTGAGGTAGTATCACCTGCACTCACACAGTCAAGAATCCTGTGAAGGATCTCCAATCTCCTTCTCCAGTCAAGTCTTTATTCTTATTTAAATATTGTTTCAGGCCCGGTGCGGTGGCTCATGCCTGTTATCCCAACACTTTGGGAGGCTGAGGTGGACAGATCATTTGAGGTCAGGAGTTCAAGACCAGCATGGCCAACATGTTGAAACCCTGTCTCTACTAAAAATACAAAAATTAGCGGGCATGGTGGCATGCACCTGTAGTCTGTGCTACTCAGGAGGCTGAGGCAGAAGAATCACTTGAACGTGGGAGGCAGAGGTTGTAGTGAGCTGAGATTGCACCACTGCACTCTAACCTGGGTGACAGAGTGAAACACCATCTCAAAAAATAAAATAAATAAATCAAAATAAATAAATAAATATTGTTTCATATATTTATGAGCATAAGTGGAGAGGGGAAGCTAAATTTCCACTCATTCTTCTCATTCTAATGTTAAATTAATACATCAGTCATCAATAATAACATCTTGCATTTTGTAGACGATGTATTGTTTTCACAACTTTTTAGAGGTTTTTAATTAATCACTTTATTCAACAAATGTTTATTGACCACCTGTGTGTGCCAGGCACTTTACTAAGTGTTATGTACTGAAAAAATGAATATGAAATAGCATTCCTGCCTTCTCTAAGCGCATAGCCAACAGGAGCAGTGAACTGGAGCTATAACACATGTAATGAATGTTAAAATAGAGGTATGTACACCGTCTTGTGTGAGTTCTGAAAGGGGGATACCAAAGAAAGGAAAAGAACATCTCCAAAGGGATGTGGACTCTCAATTGATAAACAACTGGAGATGCTTCCAGGTATTGTATTGAGTGAAAAAACTGAACAAAATGTATTTATCCCATGGTAATCCTTAATATCTTTGGTTGAACCAAGTAAACCAGGTCAAGTGGATATTAAATAACTGTTTGCTAAGTAGAAAAACCTCCTGTGATCAGTGTTCATTTTGCAGATCGGCAGTGTGCATGCTTTTGTTTTGAGTATTTTCTGAACAAGATTCAATTTAAAGAAAAGCCCTTGGCAGGAAATACTCCCATACCTATTTTGATTGCTGGGATTGAATTAAGAGAAATAAATTAAATGGTGTATTACTTTCAGTGTATTTCCTTTTATTTCACCATAAAGTAAATCAAAATGATTTGAATTATTTTTCACCAGTGAAGAGACAAAACTTTCTGCTTTTTAAACCAATAACATTGGTTTTGGTTCTCTGTTGTGAATCACAGAGGGTTCTAGAAAAGTATCTTCCACCTGGGCACAAAATATTAAAAGGAAAATTATTTTTCTATTATGACTTCCCTCACAAGCAGGCTAACTCTGGGATACTTCATTCTATTTTCTTAATACAACTTTTCCAGTTCTTTTGAAACTTCCCAAGGATTATATTTTTATAGGATACTCTGCGAAAATGAGCTAATATAATGTATTAAAACCCTTCTCCATTTCATTGTAGATAGACCATAAATAAACTTTTAAAAAACTATTTATTTAATGGGTTTTAAGTTTGATTTACTAGTAGTATTTTGGTAGGATTATATTTTCAAAATACAGCACGGATTAATATCCTAGATGGCCAGGAATTTGTAGCTATTATTTAGCCAAACACTACAATTGCATTACATTTCTGATTTTGACAAAACCAGATGTTTAAAAAGGGACAAATACACAAATGAACAGAATAAATCTCCACTGTTCTCTTCATCCAATACTCAGGTTCTTCGGGCTCTTCTGGTTTTTTTTTCATATACTTTGAAGTATAACATTCAATATGTCGAATGCTTTCCCTGGGCATATTCATTTCCTTGTTTTGAATCAAACGCATCACTGAATACATTTGGCAATCTAGTCTAGGAGAATGGGTCTCTATCACACCCACACACTTGGCATTCCTCTGGAGGAGCATGAATGCACAGTTGTTAGCCAATCAAACATAACTTTTGTTAATGGCTAGCAATACAGGCATTGTATTCTTCAGTAATGTATGTCTAACACTGAGAAGGAAAATATGTTTACTGCTCAAGGGAGGTATCAGAGCGTTTGGAATGAGCTCCTAGGAGTTTTGCCAGTTTTCTTCTCTCGAGATTGGTGGCTTGTGAAGACGGTGAAGAGAGGGCTGTTCCCATTAGCTTCATTTCTTCTTGGTAGCAACAAGATTTCTGTTCGCTTCTTACTCCAAGAAGAATTGAAACCACAGTTTACCTGAA
Source organism: Theropithecus gelada (assembly GCF_003255815.1). NCBI lineage: Eukaryota > Metazoa > Chordata > Mammalia > Primates > Cercopithecidae > Theropithecus > Theropithecus gelada. The sequence continues at coordinate 18,239,845 of NC_037669.1, read as the reverse complement.
AAACATGAGAGTGAAGACAGCATATAAGAGTTACCTCATTTTGATTTTCACTTCATTTACTCATCACAATCCGGAACAGACTGTGCATGATTGTTCACTGAGGGATAAGCCTGGATAAAATGCAAGGATTTCAGAAAATAAGCTGCTTTCTATGATTAAGAAGAAGCCAGCTAGCTCTGTAAACTGCCTAAATATAGAAATGGGCTATTTTATAGGAACTACTTTGGAAAACCCATGAAATTGTATATTTTAACTTAGTTTTATTGTTTCTGTTCTGGTTAGAAAATAAAGCTTCATTATTAAAAATAATTTTTAAATACCAACTGGCAAAAAAAAATTCATCTACCCAGAATTAACATTTTAATGTACATTCTTAGAGGTTTTCTGTACATCATTTACATTTTTTCAAATGGAACCCTTTTGTCAACACTTGTGTTTATTAATTTAAGCACTTGTATCAAGCACTATCTGCTGGGGATACAGTAACTAAAGATGGACGTGGCTCCTCCCCTTATTGAACTTACATTGTGTTGGGGAAAGTGTCTATTTGTAGCCAGATTTTCTTCTCTGCATTCTAAACAACTTCTCATGTCTTTTTTCCTGAAAACTGATTTTTATATGCTGCAGAGCTGTCCACTGAATGGGTGCACCATAGTTTACTTCACCCATCTCGTCCTGTAGGACATTATTGTCATTTTCTATTGTATGCCATTACAAATGGGTTGCAACTAACAATGTAAAGAACATTTAGAAGTAAAATTATTTTCGATAAAATGAAATGTCTAGCCATATTCAAATTTCTGCACTTATTTCCTTTAGAAGAATCCCTGTCTGCAACTAGAACCCGCCATGTCAGACTCAACCATGGGTCTGCCTAGAAGCTCTGAGGTGTAGATTACTGTAATTGAAGAACCTTTTAAATTTTTAGTTCATTTTCCCCATGAAGCAGAGCCTTCTTACATATGTCTGCTGGCATTCCCTTTTCATAATGGAAGTTTCTGCATTGTCTAAAATACTTACATTGAAGCAGTCCTATGTATTGAAAACCTGCTTCTTTCCATGACTGCTATCACCACTACAAACCTTTGCCATCTTTCTAAGTAAGAGAGTAACTGAGATTGCAAATATTTGCATATGAGTTGCTACAAAATCATAAGTAACTTGTGACTGCATTGTCTTAATCCTTGCAGGTGGGTTAATCTTCATGGAGTAAGATCTATTGTTCCTTATTGTGCCACTTATAAGCCTGTTCAAATCACACACACACCCCTGTACATACAATTTTTTTTAACATGGAGATAAATTAGAGAAAGAATTACATCTATTTATATTTATTTCTATAACCATTATTATGATCAACATTTCAATGAGAATAAACAACACCCTCAAAGAAGCAAGAGAAAGCAGTGACATGAAAACTGCTATTTCAACATCAATTCTGTCCTGGCGCTGCTGTTATTTCTTGGCAAGGCCTTAGGCAAAGCAGGCAATGTTATATTCCAATTACCTCATTTATGGAATGGAGCCACCTAGTCTTTCTCCGTAAACACTGCTTTAAAACACTCTATCACACTCAAGTGTCTTGCTTTTCCAACTGCAAATTTTTTCTTTCCTGGATTTAACAAATAACTTAGACATAATTTTTTTTCTCTCTTTTAAAGAAACCATGAAAAACAAAATGCACTGGACATTTAAGATGATGATTTTTTTTTTCCAGTTTACTGCAATAGAAAGGGCATTTATTAATGAGAAACATCTCAAGAAAAGGAAGGAGGTCAAGAGCTTCAAAGAGCCAGGTATGCAAGGGAGTCACATTCACTGGGGAAGGGTAGAGGTGGGCCTGATCTTGGAATATGTGAGAGCAGAGTGGTCATTTCTCAGAATACAAAATGTGGCGGGGATTTCCAGACCTTTGATACTTTCCAGGAACACACAGGCTCAGATGAAGGTCAGCATTGTCAGGACAACATTGTCAGTTGTTCCTCCCTTTCAATCCCCTGCTGAATCATAATGCTATTTCTGGTCCATGATGGGGCCAAGTGTAGAAAAGAGATTTCACAAAGTCACTGAGAAAAAATTACAATAGCTTTCTTTTTAATATACTGATATTTAGTTTGTTGTAGGAAAGACTGAACTACATTTTATTTATTAACATTATACATAATATTAAGTTAGGTTATTTGAAGGATTTGCTATTATTCTTAATTCTAGGATCAGTACAGTTCATTATAGAAACTTATTTTCTGCAAGAGTGTTTCAAAGCTTTTCTACAAAATTGTGGTGCTAGTTGACCCCTCCTTACCTTAGACAATCAAAAATAGGTGAAATTATAATGTCATTAGCAACTCTTTTGAAACACATTTTGTATTGTGAAATAAGACTTTCTGAAGTTTGAGGTACAAGCCAGTGTCCTTTAAAAGTGACATATATGTTCCAATAATTCCAAAACTAGCTAACTCAACAAGGGACCCTAAGTAAGGGAGGAAGTACTTACACTTACATAATTTCTTTTAATTCATCAGAGAACATCAAGGCAGGTGTTTCAAGGATTTTGCACTTCAAAGAAGTGTTATAAACAGAAACCCACACATCAAATAAATTTTTGGAGCAATCACACTGCCCAAAATAACTTAAAATATATTTTTTTAATTAGGTTGTATCTTGGGTAAGGTCATATCTAAATTAAATCGTGAATCAATGGGAAAGTAGCCTTGGGACCAGCTAAATTGCTTTTAAATAAATATGCAGTTCAGATAGACAGAAGAGAATGAGAATGTTTTGTGAAAAGGAACTTTAATAACGGAATATGATTTATAAAGATAATATGAATTAGAAGCAGGTAAGAAGAAAAAGGTAAAAGAAAGACAAGGACAGAAGTTTAAAATATGGTTGCTCTACAAAATGATGTCCTTAAAGTCCCACAGCGTATATCTTCAGGGGAGATTTGAATTTGAAAATAGTATAAAGTCTATTTGATTATTTGGAATACTACCCTGGTCTATATCAATGGAATCAGATTATTATTGCTCATTTGTATAAAAGATAATGTGTCTCTGTGCAATAAGAGCAATTAATTGCATGTCGGTCACCAAGTAATCAATACAACATGCCATTTTGACCAAAATAATCAGCCCATTTCAAATCACTCAAGTTATTTGAATTACTTGATTCTATCATGATGTTATCTTTTACCCCTTGTATGTAATGGGTTGTACTGATGGAATTCCTGGTGAGTTCTAATTTGTTAATGTGAGCTATACATATTATATTGCTGAACCACGTTTTATACAAAATAACCTGAACTTGTAGTAGGTACAGACAGAAAATGGCTTTATTTTTCACCAATTGCTGTCAAACATGCTCTATTGGGTATTCTTTCTCTGCCTCTTGCTGACACCTCAGGCTGATCTCACAGCTTTTGGGATATCAGGAGTCATTTATAAAGCCTTGTCTGATTTTAGTGTGTTTTCCCTACCCCCACCCCCCAACTAGTTCAGGCCTTAACCCTGGACTGAGGAAACTGTCCTAGGAATAAGGAATAAGGTAGAATCTGGTCTTTAATACATACCTCTCCCCCATCCTTCTTCATTCCACCAGGTTTGGAGTGGGGAATGGATGGAGAGGATTAGGGAAAGAACTTGCAGAAGTCTATTTACTTAATGATGTGTACTTTAGCTCTCTTGGTTTGTTGCTGTTCTCTAGGTGGCAGGCAGGGCTGAGTATGCAGTTCACCAGGAGCCTCACCTTGGGGTTTAATGCTTTGGAGTCACCATCTTGAAATTCATAATAATCTAATCTTAGAATTCGTTTTGTGAATGAAGTCTGAAGGAAGAAGGGAGGAAACTGCAGGTATGTGGGTGTGGCACATGCAGTTCTGCCTCTGTCCCACCTTGTGGGATCGTTCTGGACCTCTCTTTCCCAACCCCCTCTCCTGCCAGGCCCAATGCTCTGCGGCTTGCTGCCCCAGGTAGAGGCCTAGACACAGATGCAGAGAAGGCTGGGATGGGATGCACTTTCCATAGCATTTGGGGCTGGTCATGGTGGCAGCCAGCTGTGCCCTGCGCTGTCAGTGCTACAGTGTGTTTGCAGAGCCACCAGGCTGGAGCAAACCCCTTGCCCACTCCCTATTCAAGTAATTAGTGTGTCCTGGCTGGGAGGTTGCCATCTCTTGGTGTTCACCCATCTGCTGAGGGTTGGGGAGATTGATGTTCCCATCCCCGGCCAGGCACAGCAGTGTTGAGCCAGTGGCTAGCAGCGGGGAGATGGCAGCAGCCTGTGACCATGTGCTCCTGCACACACGTGGGCACTAAACTAAAAATAAAATGCTAAGCCCCTTCCTGACTGAAAGAACCCCCTGCGGGGAAAGGGACCCCAGAAAATCCTTAAAATTGAGCTCATGGTCATGATGGAACAGGAGGTCAGAAAAGCCTAATTCTATGCCCCTCCCTTTTATGGTTTTGATACAACTGACCTGAAAGTATGGCAAAATAGAGATTTTTTTTGTTTTTTTTTTTTGAGACGGAGTCTTGCTCTGTCGCCCAGGCTGGAGTGCAGTGGCGCGATCTCGGCTCACTGCAAGCTCCGCCTCCCGGGTTCCCGCCATTCTCCTGCCTCAGCCTCCCGAGTAGCTGGGACTACAGGCGCCGCCACTTCGCCCGGCTAGTTTTTTTCTATTTTTTAATAGAGACGGGGTTTCACCGTGTTAGCCAGGATGGTCTCGATCTCCTGACCTCGTGATCCGCCCGTCTCGGCCTCCCAAAGTGCTGGGATTACAGGCTTGAGCCACCGCGCCCGGCCCAAAATAGAGATTTTAAGACTGACAGAGCAGAGTCCGTGGCAATAAGATACCAAATTATAAACAGGACCTGAGGCCATGCCATGCAAGGGTTAAGACACTCACCCCTGCACTTAAAGAAAAGTAAACTATGTTCTAACTGCTACAAGGTTTTTAGTTTTCTCTAGCAGCTAAACAAGTACTGGCCTTGAGATAAGCAATATTAAAACAATTGTAGCTTAGCACTGGACACTAACTAACTGACCTCCTATTCTACCAGCCATAACTTCAGCTTTGATTGGACAAGAGAAGATTTCAGTAACTTTCTCCTGATAAGAAAACCACCAACCATACACTAGCTCTGGCCGGTTTACAGAGGTTGTGTACTTGCCTGACTTCACATCCTAAAAACCCCTCTTGACATACAGAGCCTAATTGCAATATATTTAAATGTTAAATCTCCACCTCAAAGTGAACCTGGGTCATATGTTATTAAATACATGCATATTTGTTCAATATGCAAGTGGCAGGACCACCTTCATGAATATTCATAGCTATTCCCATAACCTGCTGGGCATGTATGTTTAACCAACTGGTTCAGCATTAAGGTCCTACCCCCACCCCCGCTCCTTTGAAAGTGCCTCTCCCTGGTCTTAGCCAGAGGCACACCTCCCTGTCTGAGGGATGGGCACCTTGCAGGGTATAATCCTTTATGGGAAATAAAGTCTCCTTTCCTTTCCAATTTTATGATTTTTTTTTCTTAATTTAGCAGCACCCGATGGTCCTGCAGGGCCCTGGGTACCTATGAATGTCGGCACTCACCTTCCTGCACCAGGGTAGAGCATGGCATTTAGTAGCAAATAAAAGATGCCACCCTGATAGTAAAGAATGAGAGACAAAAGAAGGGAATGGTTTTATACTTTAGTACCTTTAACGGCACTCTTTTGAAAAGGGGCTCTATATTTTCATTTTGCAACAGGTCCCACAAATTATGTAGCTGGCCCCAGTGACAGCTATTCAAATGGGGAAGCTTTCAAGGGATGCAGGGTGTGAGATAAAGTAGTAAATGTCTGCTTCTGGCCAGCCACATGGCCCTTGCTGTGAAGAAGCAATGTTTGCTCATTCTGCCTGTCAGCCTACCTTCAGAAACCCCTGGCTCAGTGACAAGCACAGCCCTCTGGAAGAATGCCTTGAAGATGATAAGCAGAACAGAGCACAGATTCCATCTTTTGCCTGAATCACTGCATTTTTAGAAAAGATAAGTTCAGTGATCCTAGATTTTGCCTCTTCCTGTCCATAAGATAACATCTGACAGGATTAATAATTATACCTTTGTGATCCGTAGCCAGATGTACTCTTGCACCCAAACTTTGATGAGATTTTGCTCTAATGTAACTTCTGAGTACATTTTATGTAACTTCTGAACACGCACGGAACCTCCACCACGTAACGTATAAGGTATGGGTTGAAACACTGCTTTGGAACAGTCTAACAGAACTCTGAAAGGCTCTCTTTGGTTGAAACTGTCAGTAAGACTCTAAATGAAATTAATTTAATTCTTTGAAAGTCTAGCTTTTTCTTTAGTTGACAAGGAGAAGGTTGATTTGGAGGTACTGGGTTTATTGAAATTAACCTTGAGATCTCTGACAGACTGCCTGAGACCCTGTGTCTCTTTTCCTGTCTGGGCCAATGGACCCCACTGCTTCCTGGTCCACTATGCCACTCTCTTTGTCACCTTCCAGGTGGTCCAAGCCTAACTACTTTCCACAGCAGCCACTCAGCCCAGAAGATGTTCAACGGTCCTTGATGTAACAATCTGTGTGAGAGCAGGCTGCCCCCACACTGCCTTTTTGCCTCAGAGTGCTATGATGAGGTCACCAGCCAACTCCTTCTTCAGAATATGCCAGGTGAGAAGCAGCCTTCACATTCCCAGGGCCATATCTCCGGGGTGCAAGAACTTTCCAACCCCAATAGGATCTTCTCTGACAGCAGGCCCAGAGCAGACCAGCAGATCCTACAGCTCAGCAAGCATCGAGTCAGACACCCTCCTGCAGAGAATCCAAGCCTCCCTGCCTGGGCTCTGGAGTCCCTGTCACTTGGCTTGGGGGAGGAAGGGACATGCTACAGAAATTTCAGTTAGGCTGAAAATCTATGATTCCCCAAACTCCCTACTTCCACAAATTTCCCCTAACTTTCCTTCTCTTTATATAGCCTGAATGTGAGTGATGGTCACAGGACCGTCTTGGGCCTTTTCAGTAAGCCCTACAGGGCAATGTCTAGCATCTCCTCTTGAGAATATATTTAAATGTGCTGTTTAACTGCAGTATGGTGTGAGATTAGAAGCTGGGGTAGAAGGGACCCCCAGGAGAAATTCAGCAATGTCTAGATAAATTTAGGGTGTTTCAACTAGGGGTGGAAGAACAACCAGCACTTGGTGGGTAGAGGCCAGAGATGCTGTGAAACATCCTGCAATGCATGGGACAGCCTCCCACACAAAGAATTACAGACCGAAATGTCAATATTACCAAGGCTAAGAAACCCTGCTCTAAAGCCAGGTGGCATCCGTTAAGATACTGGTTCTATCTCCTATTACTCTGTGACCTTTGGCTAATAACTTAGTTTCCTGGTGCCTCAGTTTCCTCACATTAAAACTTGGAGAGTTATAGTATCTTCCTTTTAGATTGTCGTGTGTATTAATAAGTTTATGTGCTCAGTTTTTTAAAAGGGCCTGGAAAATGGAAAGTGGCAAGTGTTGAACAAATAAAAAATAAGAAGATTGTCTCCAGTTTGGGGGATTCAACTGAAATTTCAAGTCGAAATCCCACAGAGGTTATATGCCTCTAGGTTTACAAATAACATTTGTCTGTAATTTTCTTTTTCAGTTATTTTCCTTTTCTATATTTGGAAACAGTTTATATGAGGTATATTTTTCTCTTCCTTGAAAGTTAAAAAAAAAAACTTCATTCACAGACCCATCAGTACCTGACTAGTACCACCTTAGCTGGTCATTTTTAGGTCATTATGATATTTTAAAGGAAAATAAGTAAACTAATGTGGCATCATAATGTTGGGGGCTCCTCACCCATATATACATTCTGTCAGTCTTGTGGGAAACATTTTCAATAGGAGCTTGTTTACGTTTTAACAAAGCAACCCAAAGAGTATGAGCAGAAAGCACCTCTGCAAGAGTATATATTTTTATAAGAATCATGGGCAAGTCAGTTTCAAGATTTATGGTAACATGTGAAGTAAGAAAACGTCTCTGTAAGGAAAAGTCATTGGAAAATCCTGAGGCATATTTTCGCCGGCAAGTGCTGGGTTGTTGGAGAAAGGAGGTCTGCAGAATCATTTAAGAAAAGTCATGCAGCCTAACACCAACCTTCCTGTAGGCACAGGCTGTAAAAGAAATTGGACTCTAAGCAAGAAAAGAAAATAGGAATACTTACCCAATTGAATTTTGTAAACACTGAGTAACTACTCTGAAGAACTCTGTTGCAGTTCTCAGAATTAAAGCAGCTCATTTCTTGCTCCCAACGAGTTTAAACCATAGTTATATAAATATGCAAAGTATAATCCCAAACGGTGATGGTATGCTTGTTATCAAGTTGAATATGTTGAGTTCTACGAGCTGTATCGTAACTGTATAGTCTTGAAAGACCTCGGCCTGGGTCATTCTCAAACAAATTTGACTTTTCTGAAGGCACTAAGACACCAAGATTATCCCATGGTGATATGACATCAATTTGAAGGTACCCTGCTTGATGAGTTGTGTAAATTAAGTGAAGTATGCATGTATAAAAGGCCCAACTGCATCTAATTCATTCTATGGAATCATGTTCAAGATGTCATATGGGATGTAACAGTAATGCCTCTCATGCTGAATAGCATTTTACAGTTTTAAAACTCTTTTTACTTACTCCATCTCACCCGAAGCTCACAGCATCTTTCTGAGTTAGGTGAAATTAACCACTTTTGGAGAAACATAAACAGAAGTTCAAAGAATATTACTCGATAGGCAGTATGGGTGCTATGGTCTGAATATTTGTCCCCACCCTGGATTCATACACTGAAACAGAATCACCAATGTGATCAGAAGGTGGGTCCTTTGGGAGGAGATTAGGTCACGAGGGTAAAGCCTTATAAATGGGATTATAAAGAGGACCCACAGAAGTGCCTTGCCACTTCCACCATGTGAGGATGCAGCTAGAAGGGGTCCTCTATGAACTAGAGAACAAGCCTCCGAAACTGTGAGAAGTCCATTTTTGTTGCTTATAAGCCACCCAGTTTTGGGTATTTTCTTATAGCAGCCCAAATGAAAAACATGGATTATCAAATGTAATTTTGAGCAAGTTATTTAATTTTGATGTGTCTGTTTCCTTATATTAAAAAGCTAGGCCAATATAGTGGTATAAATATTAAAGTCATATACAAGAAAGACGTGGTTTAGATATTTTCTGGACCAAAGTGAATACAAACACATAGGGGGCAGTACTCACATAGTTTAAAGCAATGTGTGTTGCCTGGAGCTTTACGACACAGTAGCATTATAAAATAAAGCTTTAAACAAACATACAAATATTAATCATTTTATAAGTTCTTCAGTGTTTATAGACTGAAGGTAATTCCAATCAGACTGATTTTTCTTCTAATGCCTTTTGAAAATTTGAGCACGGACCCGTAAGCTTATGGAAGTTGAGTGCCAGTAGGGATATCACAGTACATCTGGTGCAATCTTACTTTATAAATGAGGAGAGTGAATGTTAGCAAAAAGAGTTTTCCAAATTCATATACCTGGCCCCTCCAGAGTTAGATCTAATAACCATAAAAAGTACATTTACACACTACCGTTTTTAGATTTTTTTTTGCACCCAGCATCATTGTGACTGGAGGTGGGAGTAGGACAGGGAGGAACTTTGGCAGCCTGATGCCCAGGCTGGACAGGTGCAGAGCCACAGTGAGGTGGCTAAAAACCAAAAGCTCTACAGGAAGAAGAGCCTAAGAGACCACAGAAGCGGAAGACAAACTTGGCTCTAAAAGAGTCTTTTAACAAAGCAACCCAGAGGGTGTGAGCATCAAGCACCTCTTCCGAAATGTAACTTATTTTATAAGGCTCATGGACAAGTCTGTTTCTGGATTTATGACCAAGACATGAAGGGAATTCTCTCCTTTCTCCTGTCTCCTTGGCATCTTGTTCCCCAGATCCAGAGGAGGAGCGCTAGTCCATTGATTCAGAAATCTGGAGGCTTCTAAAGTCTTTTCCCGGCAGATCTTGAGAGCTGCCATCTACAGCATTGTTTTCATAAGAAAATTAATTACAGAAACAAAATAACTGACTTAAATGAACCTCTGGTGGGAACTGGATAGCAGTCTGCATCTTGTTCTCCGGAAGAACTTTTCCAAAACAAATAAACAAACAAACAAACCCAGAAACAATACATTTAGGAAGGCCACATATTCTAGAAGCCTCCCAGGCAAGGTTGCAGACCATTCTCCACTCCCATCCCACCCCACCCTTACTTCCTCACCTCCTCTTCCTCCTCTCAGGCAAGGTTGCAAGCCATTCTCCACTCCCATCCCATCCCACCCCACCCTTACTTCCTCACCTCCCTCCCTCCCTCCCCCCTCTTCCTCCCTCCCCCCTCTTCCTCCCTCCCTTCCTTCCTTCCTTCTGACAATTTTGCTCTTGTCGCCCAAGCACAAACTAAGTTTCTTTCTCTTTTTCTTTTCCGAAACAGAGTTTTGCTCTTGTTGCCCAGGCTGGAGTGCAGTGGCGCAATCTCAGCTCACTGCAACCCCCACCTCCCTGGTTCAAGCAATTCTCCTGCCTCAGCCTCCTGAGTAGCTGGGATTACAGGCAGGCACCACCACGCCTGGATAATTTTTTTGTATTTATGTTAGAGACAGGTTTTCACCATGTTGGCCAGGGTGGTCTTGAACTCCTGACCTCAGGTGATCCACCCACCTAGCCTCCCAAAGTGCTGGGATTACAGGCGTGAGCCACCACACCCGGCCCCTCCTCCTTTTCTTCACAGGCATAATAGGCACTGTTTAGGTCTGAAGATGGAACTATCATGACTTTTGCTTACTATGCTAAGAAATCGGAATTATAATGAAAAAAAAAACAGAGAGAACATACTGATAGACTAATTTTGCCTTAGAGGAACTCCTACACAATATGTATGATTTCCCCCCGCAGAGTTGACTTCAATATGTACTTTTGTTCTGTTAGACATCCTAGGGCCATTTTATATGCTGAGAAAATGGTATTTTATGTTGACATTGTAACTTTTTTCTACAACAGTACTGTTTTTCCGACTGGTGGACGTATGAGAATTTACCTTTATCTGAATCCCAGGAACAGCAATATTATTCTATATTATCTTGAGTAGATACTCTGCAGTCAAAATAAAGAGCAAAGTACATTACCAATATCATATCAACTAGTGATTTTTGTTGTTGGCTATTTTTTTTTTTTTTTCCTGTAAGGGCTAAATTTGATGTTACCCTTGAGTTTTTCCAACTGGAACCTGCCAGGAAGCTTACTAGTTACACAAGTGTTAGTAAAACGTGAAAAAAAAAAAAAAAAAAAAAAAAAAAAAAAAAAAAAAGACCAGCAGTTGACTGACTGATTTGGCTGTAATCTTGTTTCTGCATCTTCCTAGCTGTGTGACCTTGTGCAAGTTAGTTAACCTCTCCTGACTCAGTTTCCTCAACTGTAAAATGGAGGTAATTGCAAGGTTGTGGTGAGGATGAAGTGAGGAGTATTTGAAACACCCAGCGTGGTGCCTTACAGCCAGGAAGAACTCAATTCAAGACTTGCTATTATTGTTAGTTTTAGACAAATGTTAGACAAGGGTGTACTTTGTTCCCATCTGCTCATGTGCCATTTGACCATTAGAAGCAGCCACTGGTCTCAGTTACCTTGACAGAATGAAATATCGACTTCCTCTGGGTCCTCTGGCTGTCTACAGAGCAAAGAAAGGCACAGGCCCGCCACTCATTTCCCTGCCCACTCATTTGTGCCTCCCGACCGGACCCAAATGTTCCAAAGCAGGGAGTGTTAGGCCGAAAGGACTCAAATAACTGCAATTCTTATTTGTTTCTATAGCCATCGTCGCAACGAATTTCCACTCTTTTAAAACCAGGATTGATTCTCTCTCCCGGAGCGAGATGATATAAATGACACTCGGCTTGTACAAATCAGCATTGTGTAGCCCATGAGAAAGCCATGGGAGAATCCGGACCACCAACTCCCTAAACTTGCACAGCTGGTATTCCCTCTTCAGGCCTGTTTCTCTATTCATAAAAGGAGCGGGGTTGCAGCAAAACGCTCCCCCAAACCCCTCCTCCCGCCCCAAGTTAAAAGAAAAAAAAAGAGAGTCGGGTGGGTGGCTCACACCTATAATGCAGCACTTTGGGAGGCCGAGGCAGGAGGATCGCCTGAGCCCGGGAGGTGGAGGTTGCAGTGAGTCAAGAGCGCACTACTGCACTCTAGCCTGGGGAGAGTGAGACCTTGTCTCACATACCAAAAAAAAAAAAAAAAAAAAAAAGAGAAAAAAAAAGTCCATTTATCATTTATCTCCCTCCTTATGGACTAAAGAAACGCCCGGGCGTGAACACGGAACACCGCAGGGTAGCCAGGCCCCGGGGCTCCCACCACTGGCTGGCCGGCGTGGCGGGGCGGGGGCTGGAGCACCGCCCGGAGCGTGCCCACGCCGCCCCGCCTCCAGCCGCCGCGCCGTCGCGCAGTGGGCTCGCGGCCGCGCGCAACAGGCCGTGCCGGGTGAGTGGGGCGCTCTCGCTGGCAGCCCAGCGCCGGGGCACGCCTGGTCGTGCCGGATCCCGCGGGGCGCGCGCTGCTGCTTTAGGCACCTGGGCCCGGGTGCGGGTGTGGGAGACCTGTCGGTCGGCGGGAAGCCTCGGTGGCAGGCTTTATGGTTGCCGGACCTGGGACGCGCGCTCAGGCGCCCCACCTCCCCGGAGACCGGGGCAGGGTGGGTGCAGCCCGGATCTAGGGGTATGGTCGCGGAAGCCTTGGGCACAGAGAGTCGCACAAGTGCCCTGCTAATGGTCGCGACCCGGGTTACGAGCGCGCAGAAAGTTTGGAGGTTTGGCAAGGAGGGTGGTGCCGGCTTCCGCCCGCTGCTGGCAGAACTGCCTGTGCGAGCGCGGCCTCCACGTGGGCTGCGCCGCCAGGCGTCAGGTCGGGCCTAAGAGACACGCTCTACAGCTGGGAAACCTGAAGTTCAGGTGTGTGGGGAGAAGGGCAGCTGCGTTACATCATAGGCTTCCAATTCATTTACCAGCAAATAATTCCACAGCGATTGGCCGACAGCTGGGTTGTCCAACAGGTTACTGAGACCAGGTTATTCACTGTTTTCAGGAAGGATAGACTGGGAGGAAGAGGATCTGATTTTACCACTCGTTAGCTGTAAATCTGGTGTCTCGGGTTTCGTATCACTAGGCTCATCTTTGAGCGGAGGAACCTGATTGACCCAGCTTCTGCTGGTGCTGGTTTTTGCCTCCAGGACATCAAGCTTTGTAACATCAAAGTCACCAAAATACATTGAGGTATAGTCCGTGTCCTCTCTAAAATCAAACTAAAAAATAGCTACTGATCACCCCTTTAGGTCAATAGGAGAACCAGTTTTCCCTCTGGATTGATTAACATGTCTCTGAGCCAAAAAGAAATGTTTTAGGTCTGGGCAACCTTGTTACAAACAATATATAATTTCTGACAGCCGTGTGTGTTTAACTGAGCTGCGTTTGACTGTTGTCCTCCATTAGTGGACCGAAAATTCATCTAGAGAGCGTATTACGTTGATGCAGATTTCTCGGCCGCAGCCGTCAGAAGTGGCAATCCAGTGGGCTTGATAAGGGACCCAGAAATTTGCATGCTAACAACCTTGCTGGTAACTCTGAACTGTATTCGGTAAAACAGTGCCCAGGGGATGTGGAAACTCATACTTCCCTCCCCCGCTTTAGTAGTAACTACTGATGTCTAAAGTGCCTTTTAGCTTTTACGATACTGTTGAATCCTGAAGTGACAGCTGCCATCAGAAAAATAATCCCCTCTGCACAAACCGTCTGTTTTTTCCGTAACTGTTTTGTGTAAGGCCTTTGTGATTTGTCTCCAAAATTGTATACAGACAAAAGATGAAAACGTGAAAAATTCAGCAAACATTTCTTGAGGACCTCCTATGTACCACACCTTGCTTGTTTCTGGGGATATACAAATCCTTTCCTTCAAGAGCTTCCTCACGTCTTCATGTCCTCAAATATTATGGAAAAGGAGTTTAGGGTACCTTTAAAATATAGTGACTCTCTATCTGTTACCTGTAGTATGGTTGTCAACATTGATTTTCTTATAGGGTTTATCTGTGGGGTAGTCACCAAAGTATGAACCGTAAATCTTTTAGTCTTTTTACATTTAATGCTTATAGTCAACTGAAATGGAAAGCAATTGCTTTTCAAAAACTTCTGTGATTTTATAGAAATATTTACTCCTATTGGGGTGGTCTCTGAGGCTTATGGGCAAGATTGTGTTGGCTGTACTATTCTAGACAAAGCATTGTCTTCTTTAATTACTATAGTATTGGATTCTAAGATAATGTGTTTTACTTTTTGCTGTTCCTGAAATTGTGATATGTAGCTTAAGACTTTCATATGTTTAATGTGGTAGGATGCTTCATCTATTCTTCCCTCTGCTCTAGAAAGCTGTTAAAAGGAACGGTTGTCTTACAGTATGAGTAGTGTGAGAATCAGAGAAATAGTTTATTTGCCCAGAAACCTCTAAGCTTAGGCTCCAATTAACTGAGCCTTAAATCATTTCAATATGAACATAGAGAAACAAATGATGTAACTTTTTGCAGTATGGGTAGTGAAATTTATATTCTAAGGAGAGCATTTGTTACACAGTATTGGGGTATATTTTGTTAGTGATTGTAGATGGGAAAGATTCTTTTAAGTGATTTTTTTTGGCATAAGTGTTTTGCGTTCTTTGTTTAGCCACACTTTCTGGTGAATATGCTTATACTGTATTCATATATTATGCTTAAAGAAAACAAGCTTTTCCTTTGCATCTTCCTGCTGCTCTCTCCCCTTAAATTTTAAACGGAACAATTGTGAGCGATAAGAGATGTGTGGCTGAATATAAAATTACTGTATAGGGTGCCTTTAGTAATACAAACCTAATAAACCCATCTAGGTTTTTAAAAATTAAACGTGAGCAATGTGTGTGGTCCCCAAGACCATCCTTAGTTCAGCAATTTGCTAGGAGGACTTGGCTGATTTATTACAGGGAAAGGATGCCAAGCACAGTCAGCAAAGGGAAGAGGCACATGGGGTGAAGTTCTGGGGAGACCAAGTGCAAGACTCCAAGGGTCTTCGAGCGGCCACACCGGCTGCGCTCAGTTGCTGCAGCAGCTAGTTGTGTCAACACTTGTGAAATGTTGCCAACCAGGGAAGCTTGTTAGAGACGCAGTGCCCAGGGCTTTTACTGGGGGCTGGTCACTTAGGCCGCCCCTGCCTGGCACATACCAACATTTCCAGACTCCTAGAGGAAAGCAGGTGTTGGTATAAACCGTAATGATTGTACGTTTTAGGCATGGTGAACCACTCCTATCAGTTAATGGTGGTGGAAACTCTCCCAAAATCTTAAGTTCTCAGACGTCGGCCACAAGCTGCAGTTTCAAAGGATAGCAGTCAGGCCTGTTGTGGAACCTCTTCTGCATAAGCAGTACCCCTTGCCGAATCCATTTTTGTATCTCTTTGTATTTCTACATCACTTGAGAGTTCCATGTACTAGCTATGCTGTGCCTTCCCGAAGCCTTAGTTCTTTCCTTGAGAATTCAAGCTGGTCTGTTTCACTTAAAGGAAACATTTTCAGAAAATGTGTCTTACTGACCACATATCCTAAACACGAAAGTTTATTTTTTTTTTCCTAAGCTTAAAGCTTTACCCTTCTCCTGTAGGATTTTAGTATCCATTTGTATTCGTTTTCCACCATGTCCTGCGTTTCCTTATCAAAAGCACTTGGCCTTTTGAAGGAACTGAGCTGTTTAGAGGGTTTTATATTTTGACATTTCCTTTCTTAATCTGTTCAGTTTACATCTGGATTTCATTCTAAAGGTTCTTAAGTCGCAACACATCCCACAGTATGCAACACATTGTTCCAGGATGCTTACTTCCCAAGCCAAAACATTAATTCCACTTAGTCTACAGTGTAGCTGAAATACTGCTTAGTTCTAATGACAAAAGGGCAGAGAACAGTATTCTTGCAATTCTGATAACTCACCAAAGTAGGAAACTATACCATTTATAAATAACAAGTCTTTGAGAAATTTTGGTTTTTATAAGCACAGTGGTTCTTAACCTTGTCGGGAGATAGGGACTCCTTTAAGAATCTGCTGAAAGCAATGGAGTCTCTTCCCAGGGGGAAAGGACTTTAAGATAGAATTTTGCAGTCTCAGGAAATTTAAATAATTTGAATTACAGTTCTTGGAAACAGATGAGGGAGACCTAGCCTTTAAGTATCAATAGTTGTGGTTTGGAGGCAGTTCTGAAGGAGCTTTGCAAGGCTTGGCTGAGTGGCTTCTGCTACTCAGCAGTGTCAGCAGCAGAAGCATCACCTGGGAGCCTGTTGGAAATGTAGACTCTCAGACTCCACCTTGGAGCTAGTGAATCATCTCCTGCATTTTATTGAGATGCTCAGGTGATCTGTGTGCACATTGAAGTTGGAGAAGTGCTGTGTTAGGGGTCAATGATATTGGTATTATTTAATACCTTCAGTTAAAAAGTTATAGTTTTTTCAAGACTTTAGATGTAACTACTTTTAACCTTCACTTTTCAGCCTTTAGGGGCTTTATTTGTTTCTTTAAACGAAGGGGAGTTTTTGATAAAAGTGGCAGTTTTCAGGAATAAGCTCAGAGTTGGAAGTGAGGAGGTTCAGGTGGTTAGTGGAGACAGGAGAAGGCAGTGGCGTGCTCCCGCCACCAGGAGACACTGTGGGTCCAGGGTGCATTGATTGGCCTGCGCAACAGTTGGGGTGGTGCTGCGGTGAGGAGCACCTGGAAGTGGGCGGCTGTTAATTGTTCTCTAGTCGAATGTTTGTAACTCAGAGTACATCTAATTAGATGCGGGCCCTGATGCTGATGGGAGCCAAATCCAAGATATTTGACTTTGCTGTGTCAAGGACCACAGGCTGAACCTATGAGTAGGAACTGCTGAGACAGTTGAATAGGTTTATTTGGGATAATTATACTGCCTAATAAATAATACCATGACATAGTGCTTGTGTAAAAGAAAAACACGTTCTTCTTTAGATGAATATGTCATCTGAGTGGTGGTTGAGGCTGAATCATATCTTAGAAGAAACGACATTGGCTTAAGGCTGTCTCCTCTCCTGGGGGAAGTAGCTTTGACCTATGAGAGTTCTCATGAAGGTGTAATGGTCATTCAGTTGCGTGTGTGCGATCCACTAACACCAATCCTGGCACCTAACCATATGTGTTTTGTTCTTTTGGTAGGTTTGCATTTCTTTATTGCTTTGTCTTGAAGACAGAACGATGCCAAAGAAAGCAAAGCCTGCAGGGAGTGGGAAGGAAGAGGGGCCGGTTCCCTGTAAGCAGATGAAGGTAGAAGCAACTGGGGGGCCTTCAGCTTTAAACTTTGACAGTCCCAGTAGTCTCTTTGAAAGTTTAATCTCGCCCATCAAGACAGAGACTTTTTTCAAGGAATTCTGGGAGCAGAAGCCCCTTCTCATTCGGAGAGATGACCCCGCACTGGCCACATACTATGGGTCCCTGTTCAAGCTAACAGATCTGAAGAGTCTGTGCAGCCGGGGAATGTACTATGGAAGAGACGTGAATGTCTGCCGGTGTGTCAATGGGAAGAAGAAGGTTTTAAATAAAGATGGCAAAGCACACTTTCTTCAGCTGAGAAAAGATTTTGATCAGAAAAGGGCAACGATTCAGTTTCACCAACCTCAGAGATTTAAGGTAACCAGTTTCCCCATTGCAGAATCCTCATACATTTTAAAGTACTAACATTTGGCCACATACCAGCTCAAGGGTGAATACATAGTTTGATGATGGTTAGCTTCCTGCCAGTTTGAGAAGGGGTAGCACCTCTTTGGTCTAAATGCATTCTAACTAGGTTTAAGATTAGGTGTTATGTTTTGGCTAAACTGTTAGAAACTCCAGCAACTCAGGGTAGACATTGTTGGGTATCATCGAGCTGCAAAAACTATACTGCAAGTTTATAAAGTCATTAAAGTGGCAGTACAACTGCAGGAGTATGTTCTGTGAGCCAGTTTATGTTTTTCTATATGATAGACATTTCTATTTGGTTTGTCACATCACCGTAATTTAAGGCATGATAGCATCAAGGTGATCATTTTTTCCCGAAGTTGCCTCCCTTTACTGCCTGCGTCTAAATAGAGGCTTCAGAGCTATGACCAGATCACATGCTAGATGCAAGTTCGATAAAGAGACTTCACCCTTAATGACACCCGAATGGGTGACATTGAGGTACAGGGTCCTGGAACTGCTCCTGGTAAGGCTTCATAGATGGAGGAAATCTTTGCTTTGCAAATGCAGAGGACTGGCAAATTTTTAACTTTTTTTCTATATCAGGGATTGACGTTTGGGAAATAATTTGCCTCCTCTATGCTCGGTTTCTACATTTATAAAATGCAGATTTAGTATGAGCTAATTTGTTTTCCTCAAGGTTTGAGATCTGTATCTCATCTCATGACAGATGGCCCAGAACAGGTGAGGGGCTGGTCTGGATTTTAGATAAACTTTTATCCCCATTCAGAAACCCCCTTCTGTGACCCTCCGTTAAGTCAAAATGGCAACATGGGAGGAGAAAGAGCGGGGTTTGTGAGGTTCCATATTGAGAGGAATGAATTCTGGCTTTATTGATGTTTTCTGAGGCTCTGTTGTCAGTTACCAATAGTGTTTCCAGTGATTTAACTTGAGGTGGCTTGTTACATCCCACTGGCCTTCATCTGGTGAATACCCCTCTCTTTCTTTCTTGTCTAAAAGATCTTGAACCTATTCATACTCTGTATGAAGTATGAGTACTCTTAGATTCAAGACAAGTCCTGATTCCAGCTATTCCATCTCAAGCAATCATACGACGTTGAAATGTCCCTGAAATGCTAACCTTGTGGCCTAGGCTCTCAAAAAGAATATACAAATCATTTGTCAGACCAAGTTATGATTTGAATTCAGAAAATATGGACACCATCAATAAAATGCTTCTCGCTGAGCTAGTCCTTGACTAGAAGTAGCGCTTGTAAGAGTGGTGTTTAGAAACCTGAAAACTGTATAAACATAAATGAATTCAGTGAATTTGATTGCGTGTACTTTGGTCATAGACCAGCAGAGAGGTGATGTTTGGCATATGTGTGGTATCCACTGTGGCTGTCATTTCTCTACTTTAGAATCATCTCCCCGCAGGACTTTTCTCTGCTCATCCACTAAAGCCCTGCACGTTCCTCGTCTGGGATTCCAGTGTCCAACAACCTGTTTCTTTTGCCTTGTTGACTAGGCTCTGGCTGAGTTTCTTAAAGCAGGAAGGATGAGCTTTCTCAGCCCAAATTCAGCCCTCAGGCCAGACTAGGATGTGCCTTTTTTTTTTTTCAGGCTGAGTCTCGCTCTGTTGCCCAGGCTGGAGTGCAGTGGCATGATCTCAGCTCACTGCAAGCTCCGCCTCCCAGGTTCAAGTGATCCTTCTGCCTCAGCCCACCTAGTAGCTGGGATTACAGGCAGACATCACCATGCCCGGCTAATTTTTGTGTTTTTAGTAGAGACAGGGTTTCACCATGTTGGCCAGGCTGGTCTTGAACTTCTGCCCTCAGGTGATCCACCCATCTCAGCCTCCCAAAGTGCCGGGATTACAGGCATGAGCTACTGTGCTGGGCCTTTTTTTTTTTTTCAATCTCTTTCTACCACCCATACTGGAGAGACCTGTAAGCCATAGGAGCTCACTCTCTTCCACTAGAGTCTGGATTCTAAGTAGTATATTATGAGGTGGTTTGGCATTGTGTGTGTTTCTTTAGTAATGGGCTTATTAACATCAGAATAGAGGAAGTCTAGAAGCAGTTTATCCCTGGCCAGGTTGAGAGACTGTTAGAGTGAACATGCCACCCTTTGTTTATTGGGTCTCAGACTGTGCACAGCTTATTAGTATAGTTACTTTAAAAACGAGTAAGGGGGCAACCAGGGAGCCATAATAAGTTGTTTGCACTTGCTTTCGGTAATCCATATATTAAAAGTCCTGGTGAGAGGAATTATCACAATTATTTGCATTTTGCTTAGCAGACTAGAGTTTACCAAGTAATTTCATATATTTAAACTTTTGAACTTTCTAACAGGCATTTGAAATAGGGCAGCTTTTGTTCCATTTTTTTTTTCTTTCTCTGTTTTTTTTTTGAGACAGAGTCTTGCCCTGTCACCCAAGCTGGAGTGCAGTGGCGCAATCTCGGCTCACTGCAATCTCCGCCTCCTGGGTTCAAGCAATTCTCCTGCTTCAGCCTTCTGAGTGGCTGGGATTACAGGTGCATGCCACCACACCTGGCTGTTTTTTTTTTTGTTTTTTTTTTTTTTTTAGTAGAGATGGGGTTTCAGCATGTTGGCCAGGCTGGCCTCGAACTGCTGACCTTGTGATCCACCTGCTTTGGCCTCCCAAAATGCTGGGATTATAGGCATGAGCCACTGCACCTGGCTGTGGACTCCATTTTCTGTGTGAAAAAACGAGTTCACAGATGTGACCTTTCCATAGCTATTCCAAGCTGATAAGGGTTTCTGACTTCAAATTTAAGGCATTTTCCTACCATACTTTGAAAGATGTAAATTAAAATTTAGTAGGGCTTTTTGTATGTTTGCTTTTGCCTTTCTTTAGGCATATACGCGGACTTCTATTTTAGCCATGGCCTTGAGTTTGGATTCTGAGGGGTAGGTCAGTGGAGAGAGGAGGTCACAGCCAGCCAAGAGAGAGACTTCCGGCTTCTCCCTTCCATTGTTCTAGTTCCTCCTTGGACTCGCCGGATATCGAGTCCTGTGGTAAAGGAGAAGACAGGTTTCAGGAGCCTTGTTTGTGCTTGAGTCAATGTTAGTAAAGCAATATCGCTTGTATACTGCTGTGCAATTTAAATAGGATTTGTGATAAGTTGTTTTATGCTGTTCGCCACAGTGTTTGAGTGGGACTGGTAATATCGTTATCTTAAAGATAAACAACTGAAGTCACCTTGCTTGTAATTATAACTTGAACCGAGGTGGTTTGGCTCCAGATCTCTTCTAGTAGGCCACGGTTGGCAGATTCAGGGGCTAAAGGTCCTGGTGAAATAGAACAATTGTGCCATTGATAGCATTTTCAGTAACCTTTAAGAAGAAAAGAGACATATGCATCAGTTACAGACCCTGAGAGTTGGGTCGGGAACCATACAATCACCTACACAGTTCTGAAAGACCTCTCATACCGTCAGAGAGAGAAAGAGAGAGAGAGAAGCCCTGGTTTTCTAGTGGTTCCAGTTACTATATAAAAATAATTGCAGAACCAGGTCCTGTTGGCCTTTCCCTGAAATAAATTAGGCCCTTTTGGAGCTCTGTTAACTCTTTGGAGCTATTCAGATGATATAACATTATTTTTTCTGTGTTAAGTAGAAACTCTGAGATCTATAAATAGAGAGACCCAGTGGTCTGTATAAAGATGTCCTTGGCTAAGTCCATGGCTCATACCTGTAATCCTAGCACTTTGGGAGGCCAGAGTAGGAGGATAACTTGAATCCAAGAGTTTGACACCAGTCTGGGCAGCAAAGTGAGACCATCATCTCTACAAAAAGAAAAAAAAAAAAAAAGAAAAAAATTAGCCAGGCAAGGTGGCATGCACCTGCAGTCCCAGCTACTTGGGAGGCTGAGATGTGAGGATCATTTAAGTCTGGGATGTCGAGGCTGCAGTGAACTGTGATTGTGAGCACACCACTGCACTTCAGCCTGGGTGACAGAGCAGACTGTGTCTTAAAAGTCGTCTTTTTTCGTACTGACTCAGTTCTTCCCAGTGGATGTTTTTAATACAGTGGATTCTTTTTCACTCCTGTGGTAGAAGGGACTCCCAAGCTGTGGTCATCGGTTTGCTCAGCAAATATTCAAATATATTGTCATGTAGTCTGTGTGCCAGGCACTGTACATTCATATGTTTAAAACTTTAGTCTCTTTAGTGTCCTGTGTGATTTGTCTTTTCTTAAATTATCTGAAGGGTATGGACTCTGGAGCCATGCTGCCTGAATTTGAATCCTGGCTCCATCGTTTACTAGTTGCATGTTCTCATGCCTCAGTTTCCTTGTCTGTAAACTGAAGATAATGATAGTACCCTCTCTAAACTGAAAGTAATGATAGTACTGTCTTTATGAGGCAGGGTTATTGTGAGGGTTGCATAATTAATATGTGTAAAGCACTTGGAGACAGTGCCTGGCACATAGGAAGTGCTAATATCTACATGGCCTAATTGCCCCCTCCTCTCTTCTCGTCAGCCTTGGTAAAATCAGACTTCTTTCTCTCTCATGGGAATATATGGCCCATCGCTAGGCCCCTCAGTCTGATGTCTGCTCTAAAGAGTTGATAGTAGAGAGAGGGAACATTACCCAGCCTGTTATTCCTTCTCTGTCTGTACCTTCTTCCTATGTGATCATTTCTGTTCCCATTGCTTTAAATATCCAGTTTGTGTAGGCAATTCCCAAGTGTAAATCTACAGTCCTTCGTTTCTGCCAGAACTTCAGACCGACTTAAAAGCATCTCCATGTGGGGGGTCTTAGCATCCCAAACTTAACATTCCTAATATAAAACTCTTTTTTTTTGTCCTGAAAACTTGTTTTTTGTAAGTTTTTTTGCATCTCATTACATGGAAAGGGGAACTGATTGCCCACGTCAAAAACCCAGGAGTATTTTTTTTAACTCCTCTCCATTACATTGAGTCTGTCAGCAAGTCCTGTCTGTCCTGCTTCTAGAGTGCATCCCACTCTTCTATTTCCCTCCATGCCTTTCTTACCACCCCAGTCATTTCTCGCTTGAGCTGCTGCCTGAGAAGCTTCCTCACTAGTCTCTCTGACTTCCACTCTTTTCTACAGTGCATTCTTCACACAGTAACCAGGGTGAGCTTTCAAAAATGTAAACTGGATTGTGTCCTTCCTTGCTTAAAAGGCTTCCGGACTCCCAGTTGCCCACCTTGTCAGTCTCCCCTTTATCTGTTCACATCTGTTGCATGGTGTTTCTGCACTGGAATGGAAGATTTTTGAGGCCATGGGTATTGGCTGTATCATTGCATAATTCCCAGTGTCTGGTATATAATAGTTGCGCAGTAAAGACTTCCTAAGTGAACAAGAGCATGCTCTTACTCTTATTTCTAATACATTTTTCACTCCCCCCCCCCCCCCCCCCCCTTTTTTTTCCTTTTTTGTAAAGGATGAGCTTTGGAGGATCCAGGAGAAGCTGGAATGTTACTTTGGCTCCTTGGTTGGCTCGAATGTGTACATAACTCCCGCAGGATCTCAGGGCCTACCGCCCCATTATGATGATGTCGAGGTAAGAGAGGGAGAAAATTGCTCCATGCTGGGAAGAACGAGTTGTTGAGAGCCTGGTTTAGTAGAGTTGTCAGGGTGAGTTCACATTATTCTCTAAGGCTCTTAGGTCTGTATTCACTCTTTCTGTGCAGTGTCTGGAGATACTGATTTCATCAAAATGTTGGGCCAAAGTAAATCCCACTAAACTGGTTTCCCATTCTGTCTCAAAGGAAGAGATTGTTTCCAACCTTACTAATTTAAAGAGCCACACATTCCTTTGAAACAAGTATTTATTGGATTTATCTACAGAAAGGTGTGCTTGGCTTTTCCTTTAATTTCACAAAGTATGGTCTTTAATAAGGTGAGGTCACAATCCTTCATCTGCTTTCATTTTGTTCTTTTTCAGTAGCTGCCAAAAATATGTATATATTTTCCATTTGTGAAAATCTTGGGGCAGCTTGAATGAGGGTCATGGTTTCACTTAAGCATTGGCATCTTGACAAGTGTTGATTTCACTTTGACGTGGCTGCCAAACAAATTTAACTCTTTGGCTTATGTATTCCATAGTTTTATTTTTGTCCTCATATAAGGTGTAAACACAGAGTTATTAGTAAAAAGTCCCCTTTTTCTCCTGTGGTAGCAATTTGACATCAATACATTTTCCCAAAATGTTATTTTTAATGTTTTTAATAGAATATTAAAATATCTTTGACTGATTTAAAGAATAAAAAATGCTAAGTTTTCCTGTCTCCCCAGGCCCTTTCAACATTCAGGATTTAGACCTTCAGTAATATCTGAAGCTTGGCTTTTCCATCAGAGATTATGGGCTTTCAGCTGTCTGATAGAAGATTTAAAGGAATGAGATAGTGGAATATAAAGAACTCAGCGAGGCTCTAAGAAAGTGAAAAGAATGAATATCAAGTGTCAGGATTCATGATTCCCTGTTTTTAAAAATAAAACCCAGTAGTGGCAACTTCCATTTAGCTGTGGAATGACATGCATTTCTCATCTTTCATTTTTATTTTTTATCGGAAACTTGTACCGTTGACCCTTGAGCAGAGTGGGGGTTAGTGCCGCCAACACTTGGTGCAGTCCGAAATCCGCTTGCAACTTTTGACTCCCCCAAAATTTAACAACTAGTAGCCTACCGTTGCCTAGATATCTTACTGATAGCATAAATTGGTTAACACTTAACTTTGTATGTTATATGTGTTGTGTACTTTATTCTTCAATAAAGTAATCTGGAGAAAAGTTATTAAGAAAATTGTAAGAAAGAAAATATATTTCTAGTACTGTATCAGTACTGTGAGTTTACATCATTTGTTTACAAGCTAAATTGTCCATCTGAAACGGTGGGCAGCCACAGCTGCAGGCCTTAGTCTACAGTACACATCAAGCAATTCAACTTTTTCTTGTAATGTTACAACTTTTTTCTGCTTCTCGGGAGTACTTGGAATAGCCGTAGTGGCACTTCATATGGGTCCCATGGTATTATTCAAGGCTTAAGGTGTTGCACTCAACATGATGAAAAATACACAAGAACTGTTGAGAGATCACGTTTTACTGTGATACACAATTCACTGGAGACAGGAACGGTTCATGTGGAGATAATTAGCATCACACTTGAGCTCATGGCAATAGCAACAGGAGGTAGTACAAAATTATTACAGTAGTACAATATGTACTAAAGTTAATTTTATTCAGCTATTCCATATTGCATCTTTAAGTTCGTTTACGTTTCTTGACTGCAAATGGTGACATGTATGGTCTAGAAGTATTTGTATGGGTAAGTTTTGATAAATTTTAACCTTTCGTAATAGATTTGTGAATATGTTATGGTAGTAGATGATAGACTAATATCTATATACGTTTTTATATTGGATGCATTTATGACATTCTTAATTCTTTTGATATTTTTCATGTTTTTCAAGTTGTTGCAAATCTCCCCCAAATTTTCCAATGTATTTATTGAAAAAAATCAGCATGTAAGCACACCTGCATGGTTCATCCCCATGCCGTCAGGCCAGGTGCAGTGGCTCACGCCTGTAATCACTTTGGGAGGCCAAGGCGGGAGGATTGTTTAAAGCCAGGAGTTCAAGACCAACCTGGGCAACAAAGCAACACCCCAAATTGTGACACTGCACTCCAGCCTGGCCAGCAGAGTGAGACTGTCTCTAACAGAAAAAAACAAAACAAACAAACAAAAAAAACCTATGTTGTTCAAGGTTCACCTATTTATTTGTCTAAGCCCTTAGAGGGCTGACACTCCGGAAGCCCTTTGTGTGTGACTTGTCAGGAAGCTCTCTGATGCCCCTGGGCCTTGTGGGTCTCTAGGTTTTCATCCTGCAGCTGGAGGGAGAGAAACACTGGCGCCTCTACCACCCCACTGTGCCCCTGGCACGAGAATACAGCGTGGAGGCCGAGGAAAGGATCGGCAGGCCGGTGCATGAGTTCATGCTGAAGGTATGTGATGACCATTGTGGGCACCTCATTGTTGGAGCCATTGTGGTTTTCTCTGTTGCTAAGACAAGTTCAGGCTCAAGGTTTAGAGTTCGTGTGCTGGTCCCCATGGGAATGGAGCCCTGGGTCTCAGGGCAGGGTGGCTCTCATTGCCGTCAGCCAGCACATGCAATTTCTGAAGGAGTCTTGGTGGTTTGCGCTTGGAGACGTGAGTTAAGGAAGTATTAAGTTCAGTTCCCAAATAACCTGTCTTCATGTGCAGTTCAAGTTCAATAGGAAGAAAGAGAATTCAGTGAACCATTTACTGCTCTAAAGGAAAAAGGGAAGCTCTGGCCTTGGTCAGCTTCTCCACATCTAAGACAGTGGTCAGCACAGGGCTGGAAGTTGCTTAGGCAGAGGATAGCCAGGGATCCCTTAGTTTTTTTTTGTTGCTAAAATTCCGGTGTGACTCATTTTCATCCTGGTTTTATGGCACACTATCTCTGTAGCCCCTGCATACAGTTACCAGAACAGTAGTAATCAGGAAAGCTCTTGAGGATTCTTTCTCCGGGGATTCGGGTGGCTTGATCACGTGCAGGTTCCTTGGCATCTTGCTGCTGAGAAAATCTGTCTTTGAGCAGTTAACATCGAAGGGAACGTAGCCAGTCCCTACCAGGAGAGGTTGTTGAGGAAAAGAATGTTACGGGGATAGTAGTTCCATGATTCAACTTTATACTCTTTCTTAAAACATGTAACTTAATTTCCTTTAGCATTAAAACAATAGTTATTTTAAACCATTCCAAAGATTCTGCCAACCTGACACATTTGCATATACTTATTGTTCTTCTTGTGTCTCGAAGTTATAATTAGTCTGTTTCTTACTCAGTGCCTTGTGTGTTTCTTGATTTCAAGATCCTTCCCTACCTCCCAGTAACGAAGGGAAACAATCTTGCTTTTTAGGATGGGTGCCTATATTATAGGATACTTCAATAAATAAACAACAGTAAAGGTAACCTTACTGGGTTTTTAATGCTTTCAGTCAGTGGTCATCAAACTGTAGCCCATGGGCCAGAAAATCTGGCCTACTGCCCGTTTTTGTGAAGAGTTTATTGGAACACAGCCACACCCATTCCTTAATGTACTGTGTTCACTCAGCACCAGCAGAGCGGACTAGTTGTCACAGAGATCACATGGCCCACAAACCAAAAACATGTACTGTCTTTCCATTTGGCTCTTCACAGAGTTTGCCAGCTTCTGCTTTTGTTGCACCATGTTTACATAGATCCGTGGTTGGTTATCTTTAAAGACTAAGCCATCAATAGTCTGGAGGTCAGGGCTGAGTTACTCAGGCTAATGACCTGGCTACTTGCTCTGCCCGAGAAGGTCAGGCTTCATAGTGGCCTTTAAGTGTAAAGGGTGTGGATTCTTTGTATTGTTGCCATGCCCATTAAACACGCAGTGAACACAGAGTCCATTAAGAGATGCCCTGAATCTCCTGGACGGAGAAAGACCATGTTGTGCAGTGTTGTTTAACTGTGTATGTGTATGTGCATGTGAGGTTTTTTTTTTTATTTTTTATTTATTTTTATTTTTTAGACAGAGTCTCGCCCTGTCACCCAGGCTGGAGGGCAATAGTGCAATTTTGGCTCACTGCAACCTCCGCCTCCCAGATTCAAGCGATTCTCCTGCCTCAGCCTCCCGACTAGCTGGGATTACAGGTGCCCGCCACCACGCCTGGTTAATTTTTTGTATCTTTAGTAGAGACAGGATTTCACCATGTTGGCCAGGCTGGTCTCAAACTCCTGACCTGGTGATCCACCTGCCTCAGCCTCCCAAAGTGCTGGGATTACAGGCGTGAGCCGCCATGCCCCGCCACCGCATCCCATCCACATTTGAGCTTTTAACCAGTGGGCCTCTTCAGGCGAAACCTTGTGTCAATGCCCAAAGATGATATAGGCTGAGTGGCTGTGGTTGAGGGATGGGCATGAGAGGGTGACAGTGGGGATCTTGGAGCCCTTATCTGCTGCTTGCCCCTACACCAGTGGCAGCCTGTGTGGTTCATCTGCAGACCCAGACTCCCAGGATGAGAGCACCCCTGTGATGGAAACACCGCTCTGTGGCTCAGGGATCTGACAGATCTGAGTTTGAATTCAGCTGCTCTCACTTATTAGCTGTATGTCCTTGGTCAAGTTATTTATCCAAATCTCAGTTTCCTCTTTATTAAAATGGAGATCATGATATTTACCTTGTAGGCTATGAGGATTGAAAAATTTTATTTTGCTGCCTCCTTTACAATAAAAATCTTTAGGTGGGGCGTGGTGGCTCACGCCTGTAATCCCAGCACTTTGGGAGGCCGAGGCAGGTGGATCACCTGAGGTCAGGAGATCGAGACCAGCCTGCCAACATGGAGAAACCCCGTCTCTACTGAAAATACAAAATTAGCTGGGCGTGGTGGCTCATGCCTGTAATCCCAGCTACTCAGGAGGCTGAGGCAGGAGAATCACTTGAACCCAGGAGGCGGAAGTTGCAGTGACCGAGATTGTGCCATGGCACTCCAGCCTGGGCAACAAGAGCGAAACTCCGTCTCAAAAAAAAAAAAAAAAAAATCTTTAGAGGCAATATCTGTATGTCTGTCTTGTTTTCCTGTTGCTTCTTGTCAAATTACCACTAAATCAGTGGTTTAAAACAACATAAATTCATTATCTTATGCTTCTGGAGGTCAGGAGCCCAAAAGGGGTTTCTCTGGGGTTGCTGTACTGCATTCCTTCAGGAGACTGTGGGGGAGGATGTTTACTTGCCTTTTCCAGCCAGGAGGGTGGGGCAAATGTGTATGAAATCAATGAAATATACAGTCATGTGCCACTTGACGTTTTAGTCAACAACAGACATATGTGACAGTTGTCCCATGAGGTTATAATGAAGCTGAAAAATTCCTATCACCTAGTGTTATCGTAGCCGTTGTAAAATGTTGTAGTGTGAAGCATTACTCACGTGTTTGTGGTGATGCTGCTGTAAACAACCCTACTTCTTTGCTAGTCGTATAGAAGTGTACAGTGGGGTCCTGGGTTCTCCCATTCACTTACCATCACTGACGGGCTCGTCCAGAGTATGTAGATGTACCATGTTTTATTGTTTATACTGTATTTTTACTTGTCCACATGTAGATATGTTTAAGTACACAAACATCATCGTGTTACAGTTTTCTACAGTATTCAGTACAGTCACGTGCTGTATAGGTTTGGAGCCTAGCAGCAGTAGGCTGCACCATGTAATCTTGGTAGTACCCTATACTACCTCGATCTGTAAGTACACTTTGATGTTTGCACAGTGACAAACCACTTTTCTCAGAACATAACCCCATTGTTAAGTGACGTGTGACTGTATACATAAGAGTCTCACTCAGGCTGGCACAGAGACACTCAGTGAACGATAGTTATAATTATCAGTAAAGCATTTACTTGAAGTACTGTCAGTTTGTTGTCATTCAGGGGAAATTTGCAACCAAGATAGCTCTTATGAATATACATCATGATATATTCCTGTTGCTTAAAGCTCGTATTTCTTGAGCTCTTTCTCCAGGGCTCATGGTCTTAACCATTGCACTAGACTGACTCTGTAGTTGCAGAGAGAAGATGAGCTGCCCTCCAGATTCCCTCTTTTCTCTGTAGGTAGCTGCTGTATGGAATGTTTTGGCCTGAGTGGGATTAGGAAGGAGGTAGCTCAGGGCAGGAGTAATGTGGGGAGAAGGTTTTGGTCCACTCACTTGGAATAGGGTAGGGGAGGCTCAGCTGCCTAGGAAAATGATGAATCTTTGATTACATCGGATTTTTCAGTTCAAATAAGGATTGTATAGTTTTTCAATTCATCCCAACATTCGTTGAGCCTGTGTTGAGTGCTAGGTGCTTTGCTAGGATAGGCTCTGAGAAAGACAAGAGTGTAAGATACAGACCCTGTGCCTGGGAGTACTCAAAAATTATCAGGAAGTGGGAAACTGGCAGATAAGATCATGTCATCCAATCACATGCCCATCATGGCCCTAAGAGCTTGGAAGCAGCACCTCTAACCCTCAGAATAATCCTGTAAGTTTTGGGGCTATGAACCTCCATTTTACAGATAAAGAAACTGAGACTTTGGGCAGGTAATTGCCAGATCATCAGCCAGTAAGTGGCTATGTGACTCTAAATTAAATTAAATTAAATTAAAGCTCCTCTAAATTAAAGCTCCTCCTGTTAACCACTGAAGCATGCAAGAGGGAGGAAGCAGGCTTCCCAGGCACAGGGTGTTACTATCCTTGATCCCTATATCAGGACAGGGTAGTCTCAGGTGAGTCTAGTCTCAGCTTGAGAATGAAAAGAGAGTTCCTCAGGCACTGAGAGCCCCTCGTGGATTGTGGTTAACAGTGACAGGCCCACGGACACAGAGAAGCTAGACTAGCTGCACATGACCTGAGCCCAGCGTATCGACTGCGTCTTGAGGTCGCGGTTTCTCGAATGGCGAACTGAGACTCAAAGCCCATATTTATCTCCCTGAAATAAAGAAGGACTGAGAAGGAATAGTTATTAACTTCTCTCCCCTTTCCTATTCCTTCCTTTAGCCGGGTGATTTGTTGTACTTTCCCAGAGGAACCATTCATCAAGCGGATACTCCTGCGGGGCTGGCCCACTCGACTCACGTGACCAT
The DNA here is from genome assembly GCF_003255815.1 of Theropithecus gelada. Classification (NCBI taxonomy): domain Eukaryota; kingdom Metazoa; phylum Chordata; class Mammalia; order Primates; family Cercopithecidae; genus Theropithecus; species Theropithecus gelada. The sequence goes on along the minus strand of NC_037669.1, from coordinate 18,209,390 downwards.
CAGCACCTACCAGAACAAGTAAGCACGGCCTCCCAGCTGCGCACGCTAGGACGGCGCCGAGTCCTGGCCACAGCAGCCACGTTCGGGAGGGACATGAGGGAGTTGGCCCCTGCCTCCTATGCAGACCCCAGGGTTTCTGTGTCCTTTGCTGACTTCCACATTCCTTTGATGTCCCATGTATGTGACTGGCCCCTCTGGACTTGCCCCTGGGGACATCATGAACCTGACTCTATGTAGGACATGGGGCGTTGCCCAAATAGAGAGTCCTATAGTTTGGAAAGAAAGAGACGAGCTGTGAGTACATCAGTGTGTTAGCGATGCCAGGCTGGGCTCGTACTCTCTCTTTTTATTTTTAATATAAAATATATAGAACATAAAATATATCATTTTGAACCATTTTAAAGCATATATAGTTTGACATTAATTACAGTTACACTCTTGTGCAACCATCACCACTGTTTGTTTCTAAAACATTTTTATTCCAACGGAAACTCTGTACCCATTGAAATCTCTTGATCTCTTTTTTTTTTTTTTAATTTATTTATTATTATTATACTGTAAGTTGTAGGGTACATGTGCATAACGTGCAGGTTTGTTACATATGTATACTTGTGCCTTGTTGAGGGGTTCTCTTTTTACAGTCCATGAAGTTAAAGTCGGACAGGCAGTCTGGAACAGCAGGAACTAAAGTGCATGTGCTGACAGCAGTTCCAATTAAAATCCTGTTTCATTTCAGCTAGTACCTCCTCACTGGGTGGCAGTGCTATGTGAGTTATATCCAAAAAGCAGCAACCTTGCTGGCCCAAATCATATTTAAAATACTAATCATGGCCAGGCATGGTGGCTCACTCCTCTAATCCCAGCACTTTGGGAGGCCAAGGGGGGTGGATCCCTTGAGGTCAGAAGTTTGAGACCAGCCTGGCCAACATGGTGAAACCCCGTCTCTACTAAAAAAAAACAAAAACAAAAACAAATATTAGCCAGGTGTGGTAGTGTGCACCTGTAATCCCAGCTACTCTGGAGGTAGAGGCAGGAGAATCACTTGAACACAGGAGGTGGAGCTTGCAGTGAACCAAATCTCGCCACTGCACTCCAGCCTGGGTGACAGAGCAAGTCTCTGTCTCAGGAAAAAAAAAAAAAATACTAGTCATGAGTTAATGTGTTAAGCAGATACGTACTAGACATTGTGTTTGTTGCTGGGAATTCAAAGATTGTATTGAAGGGACTTTGAGAGAGCTTATACTTTGGAAGTGGTTGTAGAAGAGATGGTGTGATAAATTCTATTGTAGGTTTGCGGAGGAGACTCCTGGAGCTTAGAGGAATGCATTTAGCTAAGTAGGGGCGTTCGAGAAGGCTTCAGAAATAACACCAGTGCTGAGTGAGTCTTTAAGGATGAGTAAGTAGGGGTGGGTCAGCAGATCAGAGTAGGAGCGGACATTCTAGGTCCAAGGAATGGCAAGTCCCCTCCTACCTTCAAGGCCAGAACTTGCAAAACAAGTTAGTAAGCATACCTCTGCTTCTTCATCAGACTTTTCAGTGTGAATTTCACCTCTACATTTGAAAGACTTACTGGAGGAACTAGCTGAGGTCTGGCCCTAGTTTAGTGCTACCTTTCCCACAAGTAGAAAGCCCAAGCTTGTATTAGGCTTCCATTTTGAAAAATGCCCTCATCACTGTGGCTACGTGGGTTCCTTGCATCTTAAGGGACAGAAAGTCACCAAAGCCAGCCCAAGAAGCACAGAGTCACTTGAGGGAGTGAGTCCTAGAAACTATAGAAGGGCCAGGCCACGGAGAGGCTGGAATCAGAAGTCCATTCTGGATTCAGAGCAGTTCTGGACCACATAGTTTGGCCCTTTAAACATCGTGCATCTGCTGGTGTCCCATCATTAATGTTTCTTAGCTACTCCCTTTCTGTAATTCTCTTTTCCATTTCTCTTGCTGCTACCAACTGGTTTTCTAGCGACTGGTGTTTTCTCCCTTCTATTCCTTCTGTAGCTTCTGTTTACTCATAACATTAAGCCATCACCAGTTGGTGCTCTGACCTCCCTCTATCTCATTGATCCTATTAGCTTTTGCTTCTGCTAAGGACCTGACTCATTCTCTGTTTCCCAGTCCCAAGAGTGAAGAACTGGCCGGCTGCCCCTGGTTCCTATTCATTTCTTCTCCATTCAGCTGGGGCTGGAGAAGAGCTTCCTAAGTTACAGAAGTTGCCTGCCTAGGGTTGTGGGTGGGGTACCATGATCAATGTGTCCAGGCTGGATTTTGACCTGTGTCTTGGTCAGTGATGCTGGAGCTAGAATGAGAAGATGTGACTTGCGGGCCATTGCTCCCCAGAAATGATCCTGTGCTTTGAGCCTAATGCTCCTTCAGGTACCATGGAAAGGTGAATATTTGGGGTCTCTTCCTAACACCTCTCAAGGTAGCATTGTTGGAGTGTTTGGGGGTCTGCTGTATGTCGTTGATTTGGTTGTTTTACCAAAGTGAACCCTTCAAGAGATATTCCTAAATTGTGCGAAGTCCCCATGTCTATTCCGAATATTCTTAGAAGAGCACTATTTAACTTCTACTAAATTCCTCCACGAGCTGTTGCGGTATGACTTCCACCTACAAAACCCTGCAAAGGAAGCACATATTTTATGTGCTGAGAGATCTGCATACGCCCTCCAGGTTGAGACTCAACGAAAGAGGCAGGGTTGGATATCACATTAAGTCACAAAGCAGTGAGGCTGCCAGCTAGTAGACGTCTTGGGAAAACTGTCTCTCATGTGGCTTTTGTCCTCCTTTGCAACTTTTCTGGGAGGGAAGCATAACAGTGTTAATTTGGCTTACTGAGTGAGAAGTAAAAGTCATACTGTGAATTTCCATTTTCCACTCTCTGGCAATTTGAAATCTGCTGGTGACACAGGAAAATGTTAAATTGCTAAGAAATGTTTAAAGAGAGCATCCCCACAGAGTGCGTTTCTTATACCGGCACACACTTAGGACCAGATACCCCAGAGAAAGCAAAGGTAATTGAATAGGGATGCTTGTCCCTAGATGTTATTTTTAGTCACTGGCTTCTATCCCCTGGTAAAACCACTGCTAGACATAATTGTTTTGGAACTATTGATGGTAGATATTTTATTCAGGAATAGCATCCCTTGTTGTAAGTGACAAGGAAAATGTAACATACAACTGCTCAAATAATTACACAATCCAGAGATCTTGCTGTTACCCCAAATTTCTGTTGTATTTATTGCACGTAAAATTTGGTTTTAGGTCCTATAATGACTGTTTAAGTTTCCTACAAATCTCCTCTTATAGACACTTTTGTTAAAAACTTGGTCTGTTGAACTTCCTGTTTTATGGAAGTCTATGGTTGATTTTCTGAGAGCTTTTAAGAGAAATCAGTATTGAAGCCTAGCTTCCCACTTGTAATTTTGCAAGTGAGCGTCTGGAATGGGGAGGGAGGACACAGGGTGGTTGATGAAGGTCTTAGATTTCCATGCTGAGTAATGTCCAATTAATGGAACTCAAAATGCCTGGACAGGGAAGCCATAATCCAATCTGTAGCTTTTGGCTTTACTAGCAATAACTCTTTTATGTATATTTCGTATGTGCTCACTGTTTTGGCTTTTTTTTTCCCCCCTTGGTGCATATCCTAGTTCATGGGGAGATTTCCTTTTGGATACCATCTCGGGGCTTGTATTTGATACTGCAAAGGAAGACGTGGAATTACGGGCCGGCATACCCCGGCAGCTGCTCCTGGTAAGGAGTAAAGGCAGCTAGGATGAAAGATGGTAGCTGCAGCCCAGGCCAGCTGAAGTCCTACCTTAAGGACCACAGGATACTTCTTCCCACATGAGCCAGGCTTGTCTACTGTGCTGCACTGCTGAGCTGTGTGATTTGCAGAATGAGTGGAGTGCCGTGTGTTACGTGGTGATCCAGAGAACTGTGATGTTGTACAGACAGCTCTGTATTTCACCGTGGCAGTAGCAGGCAGTGTGAAAATGTTGGTTGAGTAAATGAATAATATGGCCAGGAGAACTGTAGATTTAGCACACATCAGATTACTAGTTAAGAGAGATTCACTGTACTGGAGATCCTGGCCTCGGTGTATTCATTGGCCTCCTGTTCTTTTATTACCTTTTGAAACAGGGGTGTTATTTGATTAGTTTTGAGATGAGTGGATTAGAGCTGAGTTAAGCAAAGGTTGCTTTCTCTGTCTGAAGCATTCGTCTTAGGACAGTGACCTGCTTTCCAAAAGGCAGAGCTCAGACTGTACCATTTTCCCAAGGATCTCTCTTTCTAGACAAAATTCTGAAAAGTTTTTGCAAACAACAGGCAGCTTAGAATTAACAGTGTTTATAAGGAAATGATGAGATATTCTTAGGGGCTCAGGTTGTCCCTTCCCCTTTGGAATGACATGGATTAATGTCCATCCTGGGTGGCTGGCAGTTTTGCAGTCTACTGTGGAGACTGAGCTGGGCAGTAAGTTCTGCTGGCATCTGGGCCAGGACTCACTTCTGTGTTCCTAGCAGGTGGAATCCACAACTGTTGCAACAAGACGATTAAGTGGCTTCCTGAGGACGCTTGCGGACCGGCTGGAGGGCACCAAAGAACTGCTTTCCTCAGACATGAAGAAGGATTTTATTATGCACAGACTCCCCCCTTACCCTGCGGGAGATGGGGCAGAGCTGTCAACACCAGGTGGAGCTTGCTGTTTTCTTCTGGGTGGTCAGAGGCTAATGCAGGATGTTTGCGGTTTTTCTGGGTAGGCGCCTCTTCGAACAGATGGAAAGTGGAACAGTTTGAAGTGCTTTCATGTTAATGTGGACCTACATCCATCCTTAGTGTATATGGTCAGACAAGATGTGCTGCACTCAACCTTTAGTAACCTGCATCTTAGAAGTCATTTGGAAAGAACTTGTATCCCAGCCTGATGGGAAATAAGAGCCCTGTCCTTTTGGGTGAGAAATATGTATATTTATAGGTACTCTGGTATTCATAGTCTTCAGGAAGTTTTAAAAATTTGAACATTGAAATAATCTTGTTGGAATTAAGTCAGGGATGGGTTGTCTTTGTTTGTGTTGCTTAAAGGAATACGTGAGGCTGGGTAATTTATATAGAAAAGAAGTTTATTTGGCTCATGGTCTGCAGGCTGTACAAGAAGCATGGTGCTGGTATCTGCATTTGGAGAAAACCTCAGGCCACTCACAGTGGAAGGAGAAAGGGAGCCAGCATTTGCGGAACACATGGTGAGAGAGGAAGCAAGAGCGAGGATAAGTGCCAGGCTCTTTTTAACACCAGCTGTCATGGGAACTAACCCTAGGGAATTAATCTATTCATGAGGGATCTGCTCCCCGCAATGTGACCCAAACACCTCCCCTTAGGCTGCACCTCCATACTGGGGATTAAATTTGAACATGAGATTTGGATGGCACAAACATCCAAATCATAGCATAGGTAAAACGGGTGCCATCAGCCAGTGAGATTCAAGAAATGTCCAAGATTATTGTCAGCCTTCTTCAAGGTACAGGTGCCTAATTTATGAGATTTAGCCTGCAATTGATATAACATACTTCTGGATGGATGATGTCTTGATGACTTCCAGATGTCCTATAGCAAAGACCACCAAGAATGTCCTATACTCCTGAATTCAGACCAAATTGGATTTATTGACTTGGTGCAGTGGGAAGACCACACACCATTGGGGACTGCAGGGCATCTCAGTAAAAGGGTGTTAGAAAAGATTGATAGGACTCAGGTGTAAGGTGATTTTGGAGAGGGTTCAAGGAAGTAGGGCTTTGCTCTGGATTGGATGTTGTCAGGAAATGGAAGGGATTCTAGGATTAAGTCTCCTAAATGTTATCTGGTAGGTAGGAAGAGGAATGTATGAGGCTGAAGTTATCAGTGGTAAAGCAGAAGTGGTCACTCATTAGCCAGAGTAGGGGGACGTTTGGTCAGTGTTGTGGTTTGGAATATGTTCTTGCCTTGCCTGAGTTTAGACATGAGTATGTATGGAGCGATGGTGTTTTGTCTTGACCTATCACGGTCACAGAGTGATCTCTGATGTTAGCATTCTGTGGAACTGCCTGTGTTCAACAGGAGAACACCAAGACCTAGCTGTGATTGCCAGGCCAGCTTTTTGGCTGCTGTTCTTTCTCAGGGTTGAGTGAAAAGAGTATTTCTTACTAACTTTTATAAAACTCTTATTTATGACCAAGAGAGAACCACTGAGATAATCTATAAGGTCCCTTCCAACACTGATTCTGTATACATGTTTATTATAGTCTTTGGAGGAAGCTTAGGATTTGTTTTTGATTGTATCTATTCAAAATAGCAAATGTTTTACAAGCACATGGTTTAATCTTTAGCAGAACAGTTTGCTTATGCACCAGCTTATGGCCCAGATTACTTCAGTGTTTTCCTTAGCCATTATATTCAATAAAGTGATGATCCCTCACAACTCTTTCCCCACGCAGATGACCCTGTAAGGCTAGTCTGTTTTTATTTTGTATTGTTCCACTAAGTTAAATCCAATTTGGAAAAAAAAATTTTTTTCTGTGGACTTTATTAGATGGCTTTTATAGGATACTATGCTTGACTTACATAGACTGAATAATTGACCAGGGTCACACACCTAATAATTGGTGGAATAGTGCAATTTTGAACTCAGGTCGTCCTTCCAGAGTCCACATGTTGAGCAAGAAGCTTGTAGAGGAGAGAAACTGGAGGAGTGAGTGTTCTGTGCAGAAAGCACCACAGCCTTATGTGCTGTGATACTTACGTGTGTGTACTTCGATGGTATTATTTTTGTCTATTTATTGTACTTATAAACTTACATTGGTATTTGTCTAATTCTATGTCTGTCTTTACTGTAAGAATGAGCTCCATAACGATGTGAACTATAATATCAGTACAATGTTGGGGTAAGCAAAGTCCAGTTGGAGTGTATGCCATGTTTGGATTCACCTGTAAATTGTTAGTAAATGTGTTTCCTATGTCTGTAAGCAAGTTTGAATCTGCCTGTTTCCTTTTTTGAAGGTCGGCTTTCTCTCTTTGGGGTTTTCTAGGTGGAAAGTTACCGAGGCTGGACAGTGTAGTGAGACTGCAGTTTAAAGACCACATTGTCCTCACAGTACTGCCAGATCAGGATCAATCTGTGAGTATCCAAGAGGGAGATTTCCTCTCTTCTCAGGGTGTTTTTCATCAGAGGCCTCGGTTATCAGATTAACCACTGGTCTCTGCCCATCTTTAGGAATCCACCTGCATTCAGTTTCATGCCATTTCTTCAGGTCAGATGATGACCAAATCTCACAGTTCCAATTCCATATTTTCCTGCCCTCATCCTCACAGAACATTCCTTCATTCCCTTTATGTGGTGACTGATGTCTAGTCTTTGCTTCCCATCCTACTTCAGGCCTTACTGTTCCTGCTTGGACAGCCACAGACCTCATTCATGAGTTTCCCAGCCCCAGTCCTCCACACTGTGCACATCTGTCTCTCTATGTGGTTTTGTGGATATTGCATCTACTTAAACTCTATCCTGTAGATTATGGACAACAAAGTCTATATTCTGTAACTTTGCTTCCTAGCCCAGTGATTCCCCAAACTGGCTAACTGATCATGCAGTCGATTGGAAAGCTTTTTAAAATTATAAATTCCTGAGTTTCATCTGGTCTTGGAGCCTTTGGATTTATGTTTTCATAGAGCTCCCTGTACAGTCCTAAGAACCATCTCATACCATATGGCTTTTCCCCATTCCTCCTAATCAGCTCTCTGAGGAGCTATCCTATGAATGATCAAGGGGGATAAGAGGGGTTCTCAACATGTCTCAATAACCAGATTTTCCAGCCGTCCGGGCCAGACTTGGAATGCTCAGTTTTTTAAATCCTACCTGCACTGTCTTTTTGGAATCAAAAGTATACATTCCTACATCCTTGTCTAAAAAAAAAAAAACAGTGATTCAGATAACCAGTCAGTTTGAGACATTGTATGCTAGGCTAAGATTTTTTTGCCCTTATCTAAGAGGTGACAAAGAATGACTAAAGGCTGTGGAAGAGACGATAAACTGCACTGTGTAAGATGGGGGGTGAAAGGAGATAGGGACCATGTGGAAGGGTACTGTAATTGAAATGGAGTTTTTTATAGATCACACAGCTGGTATTTCTCAGGAGTTAATGACTTCATGATGTTCATAAATTGTCAGTTTATACCTAGGAATGTCAGATGTTTTTGATTCCAAAAAAGACAGTGCAGGTATGATTTAAAAAACAGCATTTCATTGATAAGTTGATACATAAATCATTGCTTTTTCATTAAATCCTGAGGATGCTCTTCCAGGTAGCACTCCAGCTGTTTTAACAACTTATTGCCACATACAAATAGTAACCTGTGGTGACTGATGAAGTGTAGACATTGTGTGGATGCACACACCCATCACTTTTTGCCAAAAGGATTCTTTACAGTTTTCAATAAATTTCACTTGAATACCAAGGCTTTTAAGATTTTTCTTGATGTTGACCTATTGTAAAACCTTTCTAGCACTGACATCCTCAGTGTTGTGTTGTTGATGGCCTAATGCATTATTTTTTTCCCAAAGGATGAAGCTCAAGAAAAGATGGTGTACATCTATCATTCCTTAAAGAATAGGAGAGAGACACACATGATGGGGAATGAGGAGGAAACAGAGGTTTGTTCCAACTGAAAACAAATGCCTATCCTGTGCCTTGGGTGGTGGTTGGGAAGAATGGATTATTTTTGATTTATAGGTAATATGCTTTTTATGGCTGCACTGTGGACTTACCATTTTGCACTACTCACAGAGCTCCTTCATGGGGATGATTAAGTCAGACATTTCTGTGATACATGCACACCAGTTTTAAAGCTTACTAGCTGGGACCTGTAGCCTTATAGGAATGGTATAATGTAAAGCATTTCAAATTACTAATATCACTTACTACATAAATTAGGATCCCTTTTATATAGAAGTTGGCATCTTTTATGTTATCATCTAATTGTAGCGTATCTAAAATACTCATGAAGGGTATCAAAAATAATGTATTGAGAATAAATTTACAGGAAAATGCCACTTCAGTGACATAAGCAGTATACATATTTTTGACTAATTAATGTATCCTTTTTCAGTCTCATGGACTTCGCTTTCCTTTGTCACATTTGGATGCACTGAAGCAAATTTGGAACAGTTCCACTATTTCTGTCAAGGACCTGAAACTTACTACAGATGAGGAAAGGGAAAGCCTGGTATTATCCCTCTGGACAGAATGTTTGATTCAAGTAGTCTAGTGCCTTTGCCGAATCAAATGCTACTATTTTATATGCACATATTAAAAGAAAAGCGAAGACCTGAGCCGAGGAGAGGATGAATTCAAGTTTCCTTACCTGCGTATCTATTAACATGAGACCTCCCTATTATAGGTGGTCATTTGGCCAAGTGTACTAACAGGGGCACATGAAAGAACAGCAAATTATCAAGTGTCTCAGAAAATGAAAAAACCATATTTTGACAAGTTTATTTAATCCAGTGTGGTAGAAAAGGCACAATTCCAATGTATCATTTAGAATTGAATGTCATTAACCTGGCTTTGTTCTTTGGAAGAAACAACTTCTTTAAAGAGCTGCTTTGGCTCTAGAAAAATTTCCAACAATTAAAATAAGAAAAAATTTTAAATTGTTTTTTTACAGTGAAAATATACATACCTTTGTGTATAGACAAGCCCATGCCCACTAAAAGTTATCCTGTAACATAAATTTTATTAAATAATACTCCCCCAAAATGAGAGGCACACACCACCTGTGGACAAAAGGGAGTTACAGAGGCTGCTTAAAAGATGGAGAAAAGCCTGAAATTGAGGGAGGAAAAAACCCAGTATTTACATGGAAAAACTAAGTCTATAAAAAATACTCAAAATAGTGGGTCTTCGAGTTTAAAATACTCACTCTTATTTTACATTCTAAAGTGCATATAGGTTGATATTTTTTAAAATATCACCAGAGAATTTAATCTTTATAAAAATAGAGCATTTTTCTGCTTTCTGGCAAAAGTTGGGGATAAAAGGAAAAGTTGTCTTAATGTAAGTCTCAATCCCATTCAGCAGGAAAAAAACGCTTGTGAATTGTGCAGTAAAAGGTGGCCATGACTACTGGAAGCCAAGTCAAAGGTGATTTCCTGCCTGAGTTCACTTAAATAAAAGTTACTTACCATGGGAGTGAAGAAGTGAGGCTTCTATTATTTAGTAGAGAAATCAACTCCACATTTATTTAAAAAGATGGTAAGGTCAAGGTTCAAATGCTACTTTGTTTTAATTTGGACATTTGAAATTTCTCTTCACTTGAGGCAAAAAAAAAAAAAAAAATGCCTCTCCTTAAATCTTGGATGAAGTGTCAGCATGGAGATAGGTAACTACTGTTGTAGAGTCTTGTCACCTAAAGGGATGTCTTGGTTAACATGTAAGAGTGCAAGTTTGGTCATAGGTTATAGTTTGAAGGACTGAGGAAACAATAGCTACAGAAAATACTTTACTACTTGTGCCTTATTCCTAACAAAGCTGACGTCCCTGCCTGGGGTTAGTTACAAGTAAAAATAAATACTTATGAGGTGTGTTATAAAAGTCTCAGTATAGAAACCTTAAAGTTTATCTAGGAAAGTTTAATATATATATTTTCAGATGTTGCTAAAAAATTACTCATCTGTTTGCAAAAGTATGACTTGACCTATAGGAATCTGTTTCTTTATGCTTTGTACTCATACAAGCATCTAGGTAGGATATTAATAAATACTACAGGATAACAGCATCACCAGTGTCCAATAACAGGCCATCAGGAATAGGATTCACGTTTGGTGGATAGGAGAGAAAATAAACACTTCAGGAAACTTGCTCACCACAGCTGGAGATCAGGAATAGAACCTTTGCCAGACATCATAATATTTTCTTTATAGGAACACTGAGTAATGGCAAGAATATGTTGAGCTTTTCCATGGTTAAGAGCGATAGTCTCAGAGGTTGGAGAGAATGTTCATTCTGCTCAGTGATCCAGGAGTGTGAGGATAGTAGCTTCCTTTCCATGTCCACGAGACAATGACAGATGTGAGTTTCCTCCTTCTTCACTCTTTCTAGGGATGTTGATTCTCTCATAATATTTCAATGTCCCATTTCTGTGTTTCTTCTCCCTCCAGGGGCTGATTTACAATTACATGAGTCTTGTCACAATAATTTCCTCCTAAAATAGAAATTCCAAAAGAAAAGATTATTTGTTCAGGCAGGTGCTTAGCAATTTCACAAGCTTCTGTTCAGCTCACCATTTCAGTGGATTAATGTGTCATTTACAAAGAAGTCTGAAATGGGAAGCTGAGTCTTAACAGGCTTAGCCATTATTCACCTCAAATTGGACCTTATTATGACTCAAATTGAAATACTAAAAGGTATAATACATGATTGTATAAGCGGCATGCCTTAAACAATGCGATTCTTTAGAACAGAGTGCTCTGAGAGAACTCTGGCTGAATGTCAGGTACTGTGTTTTTGTTTCTACACTAACAAAACTGACTAACCCAATTAAAGCAACAGCCATGAATAATACTGGCCCTGACCTTGCTGAATTCAAAAACAAGGTTAATTGAGACCTACCATAAATTAGAGCTGAGTGTTTGAAGGACCATGGCAATTCCTGGCGAAAAGCTGGAGATGTTTCTAAGAAACAGATGATATTCATGGGTTTATGGTGCTTCAAATTTAGAACTGTTCTGAGTTCATGTAGCAAATGCAAGTTTTACAACTGTACTAATGAACAAAAACCCTAAGCTTTGTTGTTTGGCTTTTTCTGCTAATTGTTTTGTTTGTATAACTGCCTGTCTTAACTTTTTTCCAAGCATAATTTTAAATGACATAACATTTCTGTTATACATAAGGATGTCCTTTACCCAAAATGAGGAGATGTGGAACTGAAACTAATATCCAGGGACCCAACATTGGGTATCATTAAAGGCCCACCTTTAACATCGAGGACAAGTTGATCACTGAGATAAGAGCTGATAGTTCCATTTTGATTCAGTCTCCACTTCTGCCTGAATTGCCCATGTTCAGTCCATAGAGCTACTTTAGCTCCAGGTGTGTCCCGGCCACCAATCACGTCAAGACATGTATCACTGGCCTAAAAGGGTTAAGAAATGATTAATTGGCAGTACTGTGTTTGCTAAAGTAAGTTGAATTAGGTCCCTTTTCTCTTAGGTAAACAAATCATAGACATGAAGTATGTATGTCTTGTCTAAAAAAAATACTATATAGTATAATTTCAGTAAGCCTTTTTTAATGTCTTCTTTATGGCTGTGGGTAGGAAATGGTACAGAAATAAACCAACTGAAATAGAGGTACTTGTTTTTAATAGGATGTCTACATCTGACACAGATGTTCAATAAAGATTTGCTGAATTGGAATTAAATGTTAAACCCTTGTTTGCTTAAAATGTATTATGCTGAACTTGGTTTTCTTACGAAAACATTGCATGATGGGCTAAAGATATCCAGAAAATAATTACTTTTAAATATTTTTCATTTTTGAAGCATGAGAAAAAGTAGATAATCCATTGGTGATACAATAAAACACAGTTTGAATGTTTTAAAACTAGTGTTCTATTCCCAATGCATTAAACATAATGGGAGGGTCATAGAAAAGAACAACCCTAAATTTTATTTTCTAAGCTTCTTCCAATAACAGCTTTCTTTTTCTACTGCTTCTTTTGTATACTTTGAAAGTGAAAGGGTTTCAACCTATTTAGAATCAGAGATAGCTGATTTTATCTGGGCCATCAAGTAAGGAACATCTTGCAAAAGCACATTGTCCAGCTTAGATCTGGTGACTTATACCATTGGTTGTAAATAAAAAATCACTTAGGTATATCCATAGTATGTGATAACCTTTGTGTTTACTTAAAAATTGAAACTGGATTATCTAGATAAAAAAATTAATTTTATATAAATGTTTTAGTAATATATGGCAGTATTTTTATAATCAACACCTGTTTCTAAGAAGTTGCACTGTTTTATCATGCCAGTTGATTTGACTAAGATTCTAGTTTTCAAAACAAAAAACTGAGGCCAGAAAGTGGTGTATTGTATCAGTGGGATTGCTTACCTTGGATTTAAAGAGTCCTCGGCAGTAGTGCCAGATCTGAGTATCCTTTCCACTATAGGGAGAAATGCACACAGATGTTGCCCTGGTGTCTGCTAGATTTCCAGTGACTGTCAGATATTCATCCTGGGCACGGTTCTTTATTCTGATGTACACTGCAGGCTATGACAGGAGAAACAGCCATTTAGAAATAAACTCTTGAATCTGGAAGTGAATAATTCCAGAGGAGGAAAGCTGGGAGGGAAAGTGAGAGGTAACTGTCTTAGTTATATCAGTTTCACTCTTATTCCCTTTAGTAAATCTGCATAAATAAATATGGTAAATCCGTAGGCCATGGAGCACAAAGCTTAAATTGTACAGTCTCTATTACACTTTGTGAAAAGGGCCCTTTTGAACAGCATAAAGTAAAAGTTTCTTTCACTAGAATTCCATGTGGTGAGGAGTGAGGTGGTAAAGAATTAGGGACTTGATGAGTTTCATTCAGTAACTAGTGTGTCCCAGCTGTGCTGAGGGAGGTAGGCAAGTTAGAATAAGGGTAAGGTATTACCTACAAGGATTTTGTAACAACTTCAGAAAGACAATCAGACATACTGTGGAGCTATGACTAAATGCCATTAAGTTGGCCCTGGGATGTCTTGAAAAACCCAGACAGCTGAGGGCCCTAGTAGCTGTGATTACTTGTTTACATAAGACCTTTATTTCTTCAAAAGTAGAGACCATGTACGTTTAATGACTATACTGAGGTACTCAAAAATTGTGTAACAAAGTACTTCGTCCCCTTGGCCTGGAAGTTTTAAGATACATATAAAAAGTTTTAAAATATTAAACCTGGGACTTGCCTCTAAGGAGAATAGCTAATATTTATTGAACATGTAGTATGTGTAAGCAGCATGCTAAATGCATTCTGTGCCATTGTTATTTTTCAGAATAACCACAAAAACCTATTAAGAAAGTACAATTATGACCCTAGTTTTACAAATAAGGTGAACACAGATACAAAGAAGCCAGGTTCCTCTTAACTAGGATGCTCTCAGACCTATGTTGAAATGCACTAGTGGCTCTTAGGCACAGGGAATAAGAGACGAATTCCAAAGGTGGCCGTGTAAGACAATGAAAGGCAGGGGACATAATCGAAGCACAACAGAAACCATTATTTCAGCCCTATGACTTAGGCCTCCAGGCTTAATGTAATAAGATACATGGCACCCAACATCCCCACCTTTGGTTCATCTCATTACCATCCCAGTTAGGACCCTGGCTTAGTAATAACAAATGGTCTCTTACTTGAGAGCACTTTCATGCTAAGAAACATAAGTGCTTAGGTAAATGCAATAGGTAATATGGTAAGAGCACCAATGAACAGTCTACTATTTTTGAAACTTGATAGATCAACATGAAGCCAACTGAATTTTGGTAATTAAGCCTTCCTAAGGAAATACACATTCTCAGCACTTAAGGCAATAGAAAGGCAAATTATCTGGCCATTTAAAGCAGGTGAACAAGATCTCTACTTGGCAAAATGTTTTAAATGTTTCAAATCCCTACTTCCAACATTAACAACGCAACAGTAGTGTACTTAAATGTCTATAATTCAGCCTGATCTCCCACTGCAATTATTAATTCTTGAGGCTTCAGTATATCTTTATTACATTGTCATTACCTTGTACATATAAGAAAACAGGCGTGACCTTCACAGATGACAGAATTCCAATTACTTTAGGACCAAACATCACAGTTTTAATCAATTAACTCAAGCAAGGTACTAATTACCCTTATTACACATTTGTAGTCTGACTCCTCTGTAATTATACTTAAAAACACTGATATACATTATAAGTACCTTAGTGACTTCCTAATTCCCAGCCTCAAAGAGGATCACATTTTAATTAGTCCTGAATTTCTAAACGAGAATATGAACTAAAGCAGTACCAACAACCTTACCACAAATTTAAATGTGACCCACACACTACTATTTTAGAAACTCAAATTCCTTTGTTGGATTTCAAAACTGTGACCTAAATAAACAACAGGAAAAATAATCTATTAAAATATTATTTTGAAATTAAATGTTTAATCAGAAGAGGAATCAGGTAGCTCCTAAAGCACAATGAAAGAAAACAGCATACTATTCTTGTTAAAAAAAAAAAAAAAAAAAAAAAAACTTCCTTGTAAAAGTAGAGGTGGCTGTTCTCTCCTTTACCAGAGAATCCTGAGCAATAGGCAGGGACATCCTTCCCCAACAAGGAACCACCATTAAAAAATGAGGAACATATTTTCAGTGTTGAACTTAGCTACTAAAATGTCTAACAGAGGGTCAGCATTATGATGTAGTTAGTAAAAGCTAAACTGAATTCATATCTCTACTTTGCTTTTTCTGATGGCTTTTCAGTGGGCTTACTTCCTGTTCCACATGATAGGAGTGGGGAATAAGCAAGATGTAAAGGTCATGAGATCCTGTACCACACACTCTGCCAGGAAAGCCACTAATGTTTCAGTATCCCTCAAAAGAGCATCTCAAGGGACATTGTGAACAATAAAAAAACACACTTTCAAAATCAGTATATTACCATAGTAATATGAGCCAGAGCCATATCAGACTGTTCATACACATTATCTTACTCAACCGTCACAGCAATGAGATGTAAGCAATGTGATCATTGCTTCACCAGTGAGAAACCTGAGGTGCCAAGAAATGAAGTGACTCACCAAGCTGCATTGCTTACAAATGACAGAGCCAGGATTCGAACCAACAGAACTCATGAGTGGTGGGATAAGCATGGTGTGTGTGCACGTGTGCATGTGAAGAGGGTGAGAGAAGATAAATTAGGTTAATATTTTATTGGTTACCACTTATTTAACACTTCAGTGAGGGTTAAATAAGTGTCAGGTCAGAACATCAGAGCCTCAGCATTTAGACCCACTAGGCTGTATTCAGCTCAGTGCCTGAAATAGGTGGTACTCTCTAAGTGCTCATCTTAGGCTGACGGAACGTAGAGTGTGGTTGCTTCAGAACACAGATTTTAAAGCGTAGATTTGGGTTCAAATCCTGGTTCTGACACTTGGATGACTTTCGTCAATGTGCTTCTATTGTCACAGGTAGGAATCATTATCCCCATTTTCCAGTTGGAGCCTTATTCTCTCAGAGCCTTATTATTCCAACTAGAAGATGGGAATAATTCCTACCTCAAAGGACTGTTGTTGGATTCAAGCAATATAGTGTTCTAAAGAGATCAGAGAGAGGTACTAATGCCATATCCACGGGCCGTCACACCCCTGACAGTTTCACTTGGGTTTTCCACCTTCCATGAAACCTCCCTCCTACTCCTAAACATGTTGATACTTCCTTTCTCTGAACCAGGGACTGCCTGTGGCTTTTGGATAATTATGCATTGTTTTGCATTTTATGTTACTGCTTTGAGTTGGACATGTTTTACCCAACAAAAATGTAAGCTTCAATAATAATGGCAGAAATCACATCTATCTTTATATTTTCCATTATACTTTGCATAATATCATCGGTCCATCCACTGATATATTCATTCCTTCATTAAACAAATAGTTCCTCAGCTCCTACAATACTCCAGACATTGTTTCAGGCACTAGGGGTAGAACAATGAGCAAAACATGCACAGTCCTTGACTTCACAGGGTTTTCTGCAGAGTGGGAGAGACCCCAATCCAACTATAATGCTAGGGTTATAAACGGCATACAGTGTTTTTATAGAAAAAGAACCCCCAGGTCTTTTATGATCTAATGTAGATTGGGAGGGAAGGTGGGGGAGGCATTCTTGAGGACCTGACACCTAAGTAGAATTTACAGGGATGACTAGTCAAAGAATGAGGGAAGAACACTACACAGAGGGTGCAGCCCATGTTAGAAGTCTTAGTGGGAAAGCACTCTGTACTTAGATGCCTGTGACACAGCCATGTGAGAGATGAGGTTGGAGGAGCAAGGTGGGGTAGGGGGTAGATTGTATTCTAAGTGCAGTGGGAAGCTTTCGAACAGAAGACTGACAAGCAGTAGGTGTGCAGTAAATACTTATTTTAATTAAATTGCCAGGATCCCTCCTGAGTATTATATAAGTAGGGAGGGGAATATCCAAATGCTTAGAAATTAAAACTAGTACAGTATCAAAGTTCATTCCTGTTACCAAGGTTTGCCACAGAACTTATGATATCTTAGTTTTCCATGAAAAGTGAACATGGCCAATGAGGCTTTGGACTGAAAACTGAAATCCAATGTTGACTTTAGATACAGTCTTACAAATTGGTTAAAATGTACAAGATATCTGCATCCTAATTCACTCCCCCTACTATGTAAATGTCAAACTAAATTAAATGATCATCATTTCAGATGTTGTGGTTTATGACATTTCTACCACAAAAGCAAGCTATTTGGAATCTTACAGTTCTTTTCTCCTTACCTGCTTCATAGGACGGAGGGAACCAATTGTCTTCCATCTGCTGAATGCTGTCCAGTTTGGGATCTCATTAGGCCTGAGTAGGATTTGTCTTCCCAAGAAATTGGATCCTTCATAAGCTATCCATCTATGAGAACAAGAAAGAAAATAGTAGTGTACTTCAAAACAAAAAAGCAATCCCTCATCAAAAGTATCTGCACTTTGCCTTATAGCGTTCATAAACTTCTAGGTTTGCAGATTTTTAAAACCACATTTTTTCCTAACAAAAATGAGGGAGGTGTAGGAGAAAGCCCACTGGCCTACACTCAGAAGATTTGGGTTCCAGTTACAATGCTGGTTTCCTTTCTTCCAAAATGAATGTAAGGTTTCCTCCATCTCTGAAATCCTATATTCCTTTGATAACATTGTCATAGCATTTTAACATTCAAAGGCAGACCATAACCTCCTAACCAGCAGAAAAACACACTTCTGCCCTAGAGTCACATCACGTGTCCTTCAGGGCCTCTAGGTGTGGCTCCAGTGAACTCTCCAGACATATCTTCTTCCACTCCTCCCTCCACAGCTTCCCCAAAGCCACCAAGACTACTTAGAATTGTTCACAGAAGTTCCCCATCACCCTCTTTCTTCAAGGCCTACCTCCTTTGAGAATCCTCCCCCAGACCCTTGCCTTCAACTCTGGCAGCATTAAAGTGTGTAAAAGTACACTGGAGTCTCAAGTCTGGAGTCTGGAGTCTCAAGACTGATTTAGTGGAACACAGTCATGCCCACTGCTTTAAGGACTGGCTACGGCTGCTCTTGCACTACCATAGCAACTTCAGTAGTTATGACACGGACAAATGACCCACAAACTGAAAAGACTATCTGGCTCTATACAGAAAAAGTCTTCCGAGCACCACTTGAGGTGATTACTAAGCTTGATGACTAAAGAGAATGTGCCGGAGTCACTAACAGGACCTGAAATTCTCAGCAGGACTCAAGGTCAGTGTACACAGTGCTTTAAGAAAGCGTGTGGAGGATGAGATGGCTGCCTTGCTTTATTTTGCTAAAGAACCTGGAATCATGGCAGGGTTTGTCCTGGCTTGCACCAAGGGATGTAAAGCCTTGTGGATGAGGCAAAGAGCACCAGCAACAGGCAAGGCAGCCTGCTTATCAGATGGACCAGAGCTCAGGAACAGGGTCATCCAGGGCTTAGGATGCAAGCTACAGAGGGTTGCTTGTGCTGCTATGGCAGCAACTTCAGCCCCTCGATTTTCCAGAGAAAAACTTCTAAAACTTACAAAGTGCAATATTCCTTAAGGACTTATGCTTCAGGTAATGCAGGAAAAGATATCAACTTGTGCGTAAGTTGTGGGGAGAAGCGAAGAGCTGAGGAAAGCTTGATGTATTACAACTATGAAAGCTTGGGTAGGGATGACTGACTTAACCTGACCACCACTAATAAAAGTCCTCCTTGTTCCCCACAACCAAGATCAGACCTGGCCAAATTCTGGAGAGATGAACGAAATGGATAGCCCATTCCTGACCCCTCCTTCCTACAGAAATCTAATCAATCAGACTGGTGCAGAGGCAGGTCAGCATGACCACAGACAGGCTTGGCCACCTCTCCCGCCGCAGATTTAAACAGGCAGGGAAGTTTCAGTTATAAAATCTAGGTAAGATTTTAGGAAAATGTACCTAATTATGTATTGATTTAAATGAATTCTACAGTTGGAAAACTGTGTGGGATGGTGCATTTAAGCATGGCTGACATCATCACAGATCAAAGATGTGGCACAGCATGGGGATTAAAACAAAACAAACCCAACTTGCCACTAAGGGAAGCTGGCTGTACATTAAGTAGTGTTCTGTAACCTAGGAAAATCCTTAGGCAGCCTTCCCTGTTCCTTATTCCATATTCAAATTCTTTTTAAAGAGAATTTGGAATAGTGAGAGTAGGTGGTTAACAAGCCAAAGAGAAGAAATAAGAAATAAGAATGTCAAGATAAAATGGCACCAGTGTTCCAGAAAAAAATGAAGTAAGTGAGAAATTTTCAGAAGTGAGTCAAATATCAATTTCACTCAGAAATGTAAAGGAAAGAAATGGATTAAAATGTTGTGAAAGACCTCTATCACAGGGATGTAAAATTTAGTTAATTGTTAAATAATATATTGGCATCTTATGCTTAGATAGAATAAATCAATTTGTTTGAATAAACATCAAACCATTTAAAATGTTTTACAGAAGAAAATTGAAGCTATTATACATGTATATAATATAAAAGCCACTTATTGTAATAGTTTGCTAAATTTTCAACTCCACCTATATTATTGGCTTTCTCTTTAAACCAGCAAAGTTGATTATCACATAATTTCAAAGTCATAGACAAACTTTTAAAGCCACTTTTAATTAACCGTCAAGAGCGATGTGTGTTTTTTTAGCTGACTTTTGCTACCAGAACACTAACAGTGCAGGAGCGGGGACTGGTTTATATGCCGGACTCTTCAGAAATGGCTTCAGAGGCAGATTTTCCAGGAAGCAAATAGAGCTTCAACTTCAAGACCCCTCACTTGCAGACTTCTCACCATTTCTGTCCTAAATGTTCACATTCATATCTAATATTTCTATCATAATTTTAAATTTTTTCTTAAAGGCAGCCTTGTAATTTGTAAAAGCACAGGCCCCTGGGTCTACCCGGACTGACTGATAACCTAAATGAACAACAATACTGGTAGGCAGCCTAGGCCAACCAGTGTAGTCCTCAGGCAAGTGAGTACCCCAGAGGGAACTGCTCTAGAATACACAGCTATTAAAAAACAACACCGCACTTCGTCTGGCCAGCAGTCACTTGCCTTAAGCAGGAAACTGTCTTAACCAAAGTTGCTGGGATATTGAAATTTCTTCTGAAAAGAAAGTCAGTTCAACTGGGTAAAGTCATCTGATTGATCTACTCTACGATACATGCTGTGACCATATGGTAGCCCTTCTCTCCCAAAAGGCTCTTCCTCAAGACCACTTGAATGCATACTACTACACAGTGGACTTGGTTTGCAACTGTGCAACTCTGCCTTAAAACAGTGACTGAACCAGACCAAGCCTTTCTCCCATACTTACAGTCCACTTTTTACCCACACAGACTGGGTGTAGAAGTGCAGGTCCTTGTTCAGAACAGAGTTCACAGCCTCTTCTAGATGTAACTCTCTTCCCTCACAATGCTCCAGAGCAAAAAGGCTGATGGAGGGTTCTTCAAAAACCTATTAGCAGAGAAAGAAGTCGTCACCATAGGAGTGGCCATATCTCAGTGACATCCCAGTCTGAACACAGGGTACCCTGGATCCATTGTATTCTTAAATGCATGGAATTTACTGCTTTACTCGCTAAGGTTGCTATAGTCAAAACTGCACTGGAAAGATTAGATTTTATTAATAATTTTTATTCACTTTTTTGTAAATTAAAATTCAAGTTATCAGAAAAGCAATCAATCTCATAATAAAAACAGCTATAATAAAGAGACCCATGAGTCCAAATCACAGATTAAGGTCTTGTGGTACTGTAATATGGACCATAATTAGTTCTGCCAGTGCTTTTAGCTGGCAACAGAATAAATATGGAATGGAATGGCACCCTCATTTCTAGGAGGTCACAGGAGCAGTCACTAGGAATGTAAGACTTTGTGACGGTAAACTCTTCAAAATATCCTAGGAGGAAGAATAAAGGCATTTTTAATTTAAAAAAATAGCTGAAATGCACAAGAATGGTGGTGATTTCTGCATTAAAAGTATTTCTTGAACCCATCATGTCAGACAAGAATATACTGAATATTGCTTTTTCATTCATTAGTGTATGCAAGACACCGTGTTAAGAGACTTTTGGGGGGATGACAAAACAAGGCACCATCTATCCTTGTGTCTGGGGAATTACTAATGAGTAGCTAAATTAGAACTGCACATACTGTAATCCAGCACAGAAAAAGATATGCTGTGTTAGAGTCCTCAGTAGAAAGCTAGATTATTTTTAGCAGAAGGGAGCAGGAACCAAGCTTCATGGATGTGGTGGCTTGTGAGCTCAGTTTCAAAGGATGCAGTGGATCTGGAAAGAAGATGGTGAACAGAGGGAAAACACTCTGCAAAGCAAGGCAACAGAAACACATGGAACATGTTGGGGGAACGGCAAGTCAGCCCAACAGGAAACAGCGGCAAGTGCTCCCACAGTTTGTTATGGTGAATTGCACTGCTTGCTTCTCCTCCCACACTGACAGGACAGAGACAGATCTATTCCCAACGGACAGTCCTTGAAGGCTTCTGAACTAAGGACTATGAGTGGGCTGAAGCAACTGCAACTCGGTACATAAGAAGCAAAGCACTAGCAGCACGGGCAGTGGAGGGTCAAAGAACAGTAAATGAACAGGCAGAAAATAACAGGCTCTCACAGTGATCCTCACAAGGGACCTGCTTATACTTGCATAAGAGAAGAATGACTTATCAAAGAGTTTTTCTTTGCAGCAGTGTTTGGAACAGTGAAGGGTGGGGAATGATTTAAATGCCCATCAGGAGAGGACTGGTTACATAAATTATGGTACATACACAGAAGAATCTTACACAGCTGTAAAAAAAGAATAAGGAGCTCTTTACGAAAGATCACCAAGATATATTCTTTAGAAATAAACACAAAGGATAGTATGAAAAGCACATTTCATATATTAACATTTGCAGAAAAGGAAAATTTCTGTGCACATACATATATATGCGCTGGTACACACATTAAAATTTTTCTAAAAAATAAACCGGTAACCATGGCTACCTGTTGGGAAGACTGCATAAGAGAAGATAAAGGACACAAGTGGGAGCAAAGTTTTTCACTAAGTGCCTTTGGTACATTTTGACTTTTGAACCATGGGAATATTTATTTTAAATTGGTATTATTAAGTTGGTAATTATTACACATGTTTGCGTTGTGTATATGCATTTTTTAATGGTCTTCAGGAAATCTGTCTAACAACAGCATGAGTGAAGAATAGAGAGAATGGAAGTAATGGCACCAGTACTGGTGGAATATATGAGGTCAGAGAAAAATAGACCCAGACCTAAAATGGGTTAGGGGGAAGGTTAGGAGTAAGGGATGGCCAGGAAGACTATTAATATCACAGTGATAACACAGATATGCTAGCTAAGGCAAACAAATGGAATCAGTAAGTGAGGAAAAATGTGAAAAGTCACGGCTTGGGACATGCTGGTATAATCTGTCATATATAAAGAAACCAGGAGGAAAGCATGCCCAGATGTCTTAATGTTGAGATAGAGGCAGAATAATCTTAACAGAGATGTCCAGCATATACTGGACCTTTTGATCTTGAGTTCTGGGAAAAGACCAGGTTTACAGACATCGTTTGGGAATTCTCAGAAAGTGGGTAATAACTAGAGCCATGGATGAGAAAATGGAAATGCAAGGAAACTAGAACTGCACTGACATACACAGGTGGGCGATAATGAAACATGGGAGGTGGAAGTGACTGAACAAATGAATCAGGAGAAGACAGCCAAAACAGAACCCCTTTACACTGTAGAAGTGAAGGAGGAAGAGAATTATAAGGAAGACTTGCCCCATGGCATCGAATTATTTCCATGTCTTGGAAGAAGGTGACTGAGATAAGGCTATCTGGGTTTGACAATCAGAAGGCAGCTGGTAACCCTATGACTGCTGTATCAGCACAATGTCAGAAATTAAGTTAAAATCTAGGTTGTAAGGGCTGAAGAGTAAGTGGTGAGAAACTGTATAGGCTATAATAGGTGTACAGACTATTAGAAAAATTTGGTGAAGAGCAGTAGGGAAACGGGGTAGTGGCCTATGAGCATACTTTGTAAAATAGAGAGAAGCTGAATACTGCAAGGCAAAAAGGATGTTCCAGGGAAGGAGGGAGAGGTACAATCCATTGCTTCCCATCAGTTCATGAGGAAAAAGATCACTTTGGAAAGGATGAACTCCACCTCTGAAATAAAAGGAAAGATAGAAAAAGGATGCTAAGAAATTTCCATTTAAAATCAGGAAATGTGTGAATAAATTTCTCTTTACATTATGTGGCCAACACTGTCTGCTGATCAAGGAAAGTTTAAAGCATCTTCCAGAAGAAGTTCCTGCAGTGATAGAAATGTTATGTATCTGGACTCTTCAATATGGCAGCCACTAGCCACATGTGGCTTGTGTGACCAAGGGACTGAATCAAATTTAATTTAAATAACCACAGGTGGCTAGTGCTATGGTGTTGGACAGTACAGATTTAGGAGTTAGAGGATACTGGCAAAGAATCTTACAATTGCTGTGTGCAGTGAGACCATAAGCTAAGATGGAAAAGCTACCTAGGAGCATTGATTTTCCCTCAGTAGACACCACTGACTGCACCAGGAATAAAAACTCATCTCTAATCACTGAGTTATTGAGTGGCCACAAGCAAGGTTAGGCACCTCTTCTGCTATCTGCAAAATAAATTGGAAGCATCCCAACAGTTTATAAAATTAACTGAAAGTAAGCAGACAATAAAAATCCACAACCCTGACTATATTGGTGGACTTTTTTCAACATCTTCACCCTCAAGATTTTAGAAAGTATTCCACTTTCCCTTTTTACACACATCTACTTGTTGAGTTACTGATTAGTGAGGAGGAGCAGATGGCAAGGAGCCTGGCCAGTGCTCCAAGTCAACAATCAGCAGCACTCTCCTCAATGAAGAGCTTGCTGGGGTAAGAGCAACAGACATCTACATCAAAGGCATTTACTGGTTACATGATGTTAACTGTTTTATATCCCAGAGGGGGAAAAAATCTAAAAGCCTATTATGAGAAAGTAATCTAAATGCTAAGCATTATTCTAAGAAAAACTGACCTGGGTACATTTTTCCTCTTCCTTTTGCAGAATGCCTACAAAGATATTTTTCAAAAGGCTGGTATTGTCACTGAAACGCCATTAAATTCAATCCCTTGAATCTAGCAATTCTACCTCTAAAAGTGTATCTCAAGAAAAGATAAAAAGCTCGATGGAGGGAACAAAAAATGTGTAAACCTCTATGTTTTTAAAAATAATGATGCAGGGATATTGAGGAAAAACATTGTACAAGATGACAGAAAATATCTGAAACATTTTAACAGCTTATATAAATTAGTAAGGGTACTCTAAGAAACCTATTGGACAAATAGGCAAAGAAGGTAAGTCAATAGCATTAACCAAAGAAGAGACACAGCTAATAAACCAATGTGGAAAAATATCTCACCTCTCCTAAACAACAACAAAAGGATATCATTATGTGATCCAACTATCAAATTTTACATTTAAGAAGATCTATTGTTTTGAAGCTTTGATTTTTTTCTACTTTATTTTAAATATTTAATTTATAAGTATACTTGAATTATAAATGTATTTAAAGGTTAGGAAGATTAGGAAAGTCAACACAATGCTAACCTGGGCAGGATGATGGGGGTTGGTTAATAATCTTTTGGAAATAAATGGTATTGAAGAACAATTAATATTTTAAAATCACATTTTTCTGATACATTTCCCTAACATGAAAATAGGAAGAGAGATCAACTATTAATAAATCTTTAAAACTGAAGATGACACAGTAATCCGAACTTCCCAACCATAAAAAAAAAAAAAAATTGATTACTGTTTGAGCTCTACAAATGTCTTGGCCTTAGTCCACGTTAACTTAGAAGCTGGCCAACCATTTGTGGCTAAAGGTTCTTCTTAGATGTCAGCAGTTAACAGGACATTCCTGCCGGATTAAGTCTAAATCATGCAAAGAGGATACAGTTTCTAAAAGGAAGATGTAGTTGTCAAAGAAAAAGAATACTAGACCAAATTGTATAAATGAAGATTTCAATATGAAAAAAGACAAAACTCATTGTTCCTCCTCATCCCATCAACTAAAATAATAATTTAAATAATTTAAGTGACAATAACAGTAGAAACTAACATATACAGCACTTAATATGTGCTGGGAATTATTGTTCTAAGTTATATACCTATATCTGTATCTATCCATAGATATATATGCACAACACCTTATTCATTGTTCTGAAATCCAAAAAGCTTTAAAATCAAAATTTTTTTCCTAGTCAACAAAACTCTACCTGAATAAATTGAAGTCTATTTATAATATTACCCAGTTTGTGTAGCTGTGCATAAATTTCATTATAGGAATAGAAATATGTTTAATTAGGGGTGCAGTCCAGAACCCTGCTGGCTGTGTTTCCTTATAGGCCATACATGAATCATATTACTATTTAAAATTTGAAAAAGTATAAATCCCGAAGTACATTCAGTTTAGGGATTGTAGAACTGTATTTTCTCATTTTTTTTTTTTTCTACCAACTTTTATTTTCTGTTCTGGGGTATCTGTGCAGGGTTGTTACATGGAAAACTGCATGTCACAGGGGTTTCGTGCATAGATTATTTCATCACCCAGGTAATGAGCACAGTACCCAAAAGGTAGTATTTCGATCCTCACCCTCCTCCCACCCTCTCTGCCCAAGCAGGCCCTGGTGTTTATTGTTCCTTTCATAGTGTCCATGTGTATTTAATGTTTATCTTCCACTAATAAGTGAAAACATGACATATTTGTTTTTCTGTTCTTGTGTTAATACGCTTCAGATAATGGCCTCCAGCTGCATCCATGTTGCTGCAAAGAACATGATATTCTGCTTTTGTTATGGCTGCGTGGTATTCCATGGTGGCTATGTACCACATTTTCTTTATCCAGTCCAATACTGATGGGCACCTAGGTTGATTCCATGTCTTTGCTATTGTGAATAGTGCTGCCCTGAATATACATGTGCATGTGTCTTTATGATAGAATGATTTATATTCCTTTGAGTATATACCCAGTAATGGAATTGTTAGGTCAACTGGTAGTTCTGTGTTCTTTGAGAAATCTCCAAACTGCTTGCCACAACGGATGAACTAATGCACGTTCCCACAACCAGTGTAAACATTCCCTTTTCTCCACAATCTCACTAACATCTGTTATTTGCTGACTTTTTAATAACAGCCATTTGGACTTGTATGAGATGGTATCTCACTGTGTATTTGATTTGCATCTCTCTACTGATTAGGGATGTTGAGCATTTTTTCATATGCTTGTTGGCAATATGCATATCTTCTTTTGAGAAGTGTCTGTTCATGTCATTTAGGCCACTTTTTAATGGGGTTGTTTTTTGCTTGTTGATTTGTTCCTTACAGATTCTGGATATTAGACCTTTGTTGAATGCACAGTTTGTGAATATCTTCTCCCATTCTGCTGATTGTTTACTCTGTTGATAGTTTCTTTTGCTGTGCAGAAGCACTTTAGTTTAATTAGGTCCCATTTGTCAATTTTTGTTTTTGTTGTAATTCCTTTTGGAGGCTTCCTCATAGAATCTTTGCCAGGGCCCATGTCCAGAATGGTATTTCCTAGGTTTTCTTCTAGGGTTTTTTACAGTTTTAGGTTTTACATTTAAGTCTTTAATCCCTCTTGAGTTGTTTTTTGCATATGGTGAAAGCAAAGGGTTCAGTTTCAATATTATGCATATGGATAGCCAATTATTCCAGCACTATTTACTGAACAGGGAGTCCTTTCCCTACTGTTTATTCTTGTCAACTCTGTCAAAGATCAAATTTTTGTAGGTGTGAGGCTTTATTTCTGAGTTCTCTAACATTTTCCATTGGCCTGTGTGTCTGTTTTTGTACCAGTATCATGCTATTTTGGTTACTGTAGCCTTGTAATATAGTTTGAAATCCGGTGGCACGATGCCTCCAGCTTTGTTTTTTTTTGCTTAGAGTTGCCTTGGCTATTTGGGCTCATTTTTGGTTCCATGTGAATTTTAGAATAGCTTTTTTCTAATTCTGTGAAAAAATGTGGGTACTCTGGTAGTAACAGTATTGAATCTGTAAATAGCTTTGGGCAGTATGGCCATTTTAATGACATTGATTCTTCCTATCTATGAACATGGAGTGTTTCCCTTTGTTTGTGTTGTCTCTGAGTCCTTTCAGCAGTGTCCTATAATTTTCATTGTAGAGATCTTTCGCCTCCCTGGTGAGCTGTATACCTAGATATTTTACTCTTTGTGTCTATTGTGAATGGAATTGCATTCTTGATTTGGCTCTCAGCTTGGATGTTACTGGTGTATAAAAATGCTACTGACTTTTCTACACTGATTTTGTATCCTGAAATATTACTGAAGTTAATTATCAAATCTAGGACCCTATGGGCAGAGACTATGGAGTTCTCTAAGTATAGAATCATATCATTTGTAAAGAGAGACCGCTTGACTCCCTCTTTTCCTATTTGGATGCCTTTTACTTCTTTCTCTTGTGGGCTTGTTCTGGCTAGGACTTCCAGTACTATGTTGAACAGCAGAGGTAAGAGTGGGTATCCTTCTCCTGTTGCAGTTTTCAAGGGAATGCTTCCAGCTTTTACTCATTCGGTGTGATGCCGGCAACGGGCTTGCCATATATGTCTCTTATTATTTTGAGATATGTTCCTTCAATGCCTAGTTTGTTAAGGGTTTTTATCATGAAGCGATGTTGAATTTTATTGAAAGCCTTTTCTGCATCTATTGAGATAATTATGTGGGTTCTGTTTTTAGTTCTGTTTATGTAATAAATCACATTTATTGATTTGTATATATTGAACCAACTTTACATCCCAGGAATAAGGCCTACTTGATTGTGGTGGATTAACTTTTTGATGTCCTGCTGGATTCAGTTTGCTAGTACTTTGTTGAGGACTTTTGCATCTTTGTTCATCAGGCATATGGGTCTGAAGTTTTGTTTCTCCGTGTGTTTCTGTCAGGTTTTGGTATTAGAATGATGCTGGCCTCATAGAATGAGTGGTCAGAAACATGCCAAGGGTCACTCATCTAACAGTTATTAATGGTAGAGTCGGAACTTGAACCAAGAAGGTCTCCAAGACACTCAAACCAAACTCTTCACCAGTAAACTATAATCCTTCTCATAGAGCCTCTCTCATTTGGTTTAGAAAGTCAGTTTCAATATGGATTTACCTTTCTTACTGGTGTTTGTTTTCCTCTTTTAAAAAAATTATGATTCATTTTAAAAAGAATAACATAGATGACCATGTACCTAAAACCCAGAAGTATTACATTTTAATTTTACTATATTTGTATCAAATTTTTAAAATAAATAAAACATAGCAAATACAGATGAATTTAAACTCCCACCTCCCCGAGAGGTGACCACTATGCTCAAGTTGTAAATCTTTTCAGCTCATGTTTTTCTATTTCTATTAATGGTTATGCATCTTTTGCTTTTAACATTTACAGAAAATGTATTCTACTGTAACATCTTTAGTAGCCTGCTTTCCTTGCCTACTGTGTTTGAAATTTGACTCTTCATACATGTAGCTCTCCAATTCATTGTAACTACTATATTTCATTCCCTTATAGGAATGTGTGATTGATTGTTTCATCCATCATAGCTGCAACAGACATCCTTATTCCCCGCACCATTGTAATTAACACTTCTTCCACTAGCTATATATGAATAATGTTACTTCCCTGCAACTAAGACAAACCTTAGTATTTTCAGATTTTAAAATGCCTGTAGCTAGAGTAAGCTAGTGTTATTCATAATTGTTTTAATTTGTATTTCCTTGATCACTAGTGAGGGTTAACATCCTTTGGACGTTCTGAGCCATTTTTCCCTCTTCTATAAACTGCCTATTTATATCCTCTGTTGGTTTTTGAAGTGGATTTTTCTGAATTGGTTTGAAAAAGCTCTTCTAATTATTTTATTTATTGTTTGTAGAGACAGGGACCAGCAATGTCCAGGCTCTTCTGGACTCAAGCAGTCCTCCTAGGTCAGCCTCCCAAAGCACTGGAATTAAGGTGTGAGCCACTGCACCCAGCTAAGAGCTCTTCTTATATTCAGTACACTAAACCTTTGCAGGTTATACAGACTGCAAATATATTCTGTGGCTTGCTGTGGCAGTCTGAATAATTAATGCCTGCCTCCTCTCCCTACCCCACAAATGTTCACATGCCAATTCTTAGAACCTGTGAATGTGGTGAATATGTTACCTGACATGGTAAAGAGGCACTTTACAGATATTATTAATTAAGGACCTTGAGATGGGTACAATCATCTGGATTACTCAGGTAAGCCCAATGTAGCCACCAGGGTCCTTGTAAGAGGAAGTTAGGAGGGTCGGAGATAGAGAGCAGATAAAGAGCAGAGACTGGAGTGATGCACTTTGAAGATGAAAGAAGGTCATGAGTTAAGGAATGTTGGTGGCCTCTAGACGCTAGAAAAGGTAAGGAAATGGGTTATCCCCTAGAGCTTCCCAGATGAAATGACTACCAACACCTTAATTTTACCACAGTAAGACCAATTTCAGACTTCTGACTTGTGGAACTGCAAGACTGTAAATATCTGTCATCTTAAGCTACTAAGTTTACAGTAATCTGTTACATCAGCAATAGGAAACTAATACATTTGCCTTTCACCTTTTTCTTACTCATTTGTGCTTTTTCTGTTTGAAGAAATCCATCCTACTTCAGTATCATCAGGGTAGATTCCTATATTTTCTTCTAAATTGTAACGTTTGCTTTTCATGTTTAGGTTGTTATTAATCCATCTGGAACTGATTTTTGTGTTTGGAGTAAAGTAGGATTCTAACTGTCTTTTTCCATGGAATGGGTCAATTGTCTCCACACCATTTATTTAACAGTTCATCATAGCTCCATTGGAATGCTGTTATCTTCCAAATTCTATTACTATATAGGTCAGTTTCCATGCTACCCTATTCCCCTGTCCCATTTGTCTCTCCTTGTACTGATTCCCACTAATTATTACTACTGTATAAAGCAATATATATTTGGTAGGATAAATGACCCTACATGTTGTTCTTAAAAATTATCTTGGCGATTTTGGACCCATTATCTTTTCCAAATTAATCATAGGATAAGCTTGCCATGTTTTACTCCCCACCTCTACCCCCTAAAAGGACAGAACATTGTGTTTTGCCTGAAACAGTATTAATTTGGGGAAGACCATATCTTTATAATATTGAGCCTTTTTATCTATAAAGATTGTATCTCTCCAATGTTTACTTCCTTCAAGAGTTTTTATAAAATTTCTAGGAAAAAAACGTATTGCCTCGTGTTAGATTTATTTCTAAATACCCTTAATTGCTATAGTTTAATTGCTATTTATCTTATATTCTGCAACTTTAAAAATGTGCTTTAGCCCTAATAATTTATCATTTACACTATAGATGCTCTTGCCAGTTTTGTTTTTTCCTTTTGTTTTAATCTTATTTCATTTTTTATATTAATTTTTTTTTATTAGATAGAACTTCAGAATACTGAATAGTAGTGGTAATAGGGAGACCGTTGTCTTCCGCCTGAATTTAAAGAGAACTGTTTCAGATATCTCACTGGGAAGTGCGATGTTTACTGTAAGTTTTTGTTGGCCTGCATTTTCAAAATGTGCATAATAGTTAATACCATTAACTATATATATAGGTTCAGCTAAAAAGTTTAATAGTAACCAAATTCTTCTACACTTTATTTTTTTTTTATTATTATTATACTTTAAGTTCTAGGGAACATGTGCACAACGTGTAGGTTTGTTACATATGTATACATGTGCCATGTTGGTGTGCTACACCCATTAACTCGTCATTTACATTAGGTATTCCTCCTAATGCTATCCCTCCCCACTCCCCCAACCCCTCTCCCCCATGATAGGCCCCGGTGTGTGATGTTCCCCACTGTGTGTCCAAGTGTTCTCATTGTTCAGTTCCCACCTGTGAGTGAGAACATGTGTTTGATTTTCTGTGCTTGGGATAGTTTGCTGAGAATGATGGTTTCCAGCTTCATCCATGCCCCTACAAAGGACATGAACTCATCCTTTTTATGGCTGCATAGTATTCCGTGGTGTATATGTGCCACATTTTCTTAATCCAGTCTATCATTGATGGACATTTGGGTTGGTTCCAAGTCTCTGCTATTGTGAATAGTGCCGCAGTAAACATACGTGTGCATGTGTCTTTATAGAAGCATGATTTATAATCCTTTGGGTATATACCCAGTAATGGGATGGCTGGTCAAATGGTACTTCTAGTTCTAGATCCTTGAGAAATTGCCACACTGTCTTCTACAATGGTTGAACCAGTTTGCACCCCCACCAACAGTGTAAAAGTGTTCCTCTTTCTCCACATCCTCTCCAGCACCTGTTGTTTCCTGACTTTTTAATGATTGTCATTCTAACTGCTGTGAGATGGTATCTCATTGTGGTTTTTATTTGCATTTCTCTGATGGCCAGTGATGATGAGCATTTTTTAATGTGCCTATTGGCTGCAGAAATGTCTTTTTTTGAGAAGCGTCTGTTCATATCCTTCGCACACTTTTTGCTGGGGTTGATTTTTTCTTGTAATTTGTTTAAGTTCTTTGTAGATTCTGGATATTAGCCCTTTGTCAGATGGGTAGATTGCAAAAATTTTCTCCCATTCTGTAAGTTGCCTGTTCACTCTGATGGTGGTTTCTTTTGCTGTGCTGAAGCTCTTTAGTTTAATTAGATCCCATTTGTCTATTTTGGCTTTTGTTGCCATTGCTTTTGGTGTTTTAGTCATGAGGTCCTTGCCCATGCCTATGTCCTGAATGGTATTGCCTAGGTTTTCTACTAGCGTTTTTATGGTTTTAGGTCTAACATTTAAGTCTTTAATCCATCTTGAATTAATTTTTGTCTTCTACACTTTATAAACTCATTCCTTCCTTTCATTCTGAGGTTGGATTTATAGTCTCCCTCTATTTGTAGCTGTGCCTCTTATTCAGTATCCTTCCACAGAATGAATGATTGTCTTGCCAATTCTTATTCTACCTCTTAAGATCATTTATGTCATCAGAGTCTTAATTTCATCTGAAGTTTTTCTTCAGCCTCTTGTTATAATATTCTTTGGTTTTGCCTCTGTGGAGCTGCCAGGGTTCGATTATTACTTCAAAGGCAGCCAAACTTCCATTCCAACGCCCCAGTGGAGAAATAAGAGAAGTAACCAGCTAAGTACTGCTCCCATGGAAATGCAATAAAACAGGTTACCCCACACACTCCTGGTCCGTGCTTAAATGTTTTATGCAATAGTCTGAAAGTCGCAGTTAACTCCATCTTAGATCAATCAACAAGTTCTCATGTGTCTTGCTCCTAGTCTATATATGCCATTATTCTTTTAATACCCAGTCTGACTTTAAAACATTTCATCAATAGTTAGCAGCTGTAAATTACTATTTTTTTAACTTAGGTTCCCCACCATCCCCCAACTTCTAAAGCTATCATTACAATATTGTAAATGGATAAGACACAAACCTATAGTAACTCCAAAGTACAACCCCTCTTATGGAATGAGCTCTGAAGTAGAAGAATGAACTTTATACAACTACTGCCTATATATTTTTAGGCATGAATAAATGAGTTTATTTAGTTGGCTTATTACATAATGGACTCTTGATATTTTTATAGCATTGTGCTAAGTAGAGGGGACATAAGGGTGACAGAATTTAAAGCTATAATAAATATAAATCATCCCCTCAATGGCTTTACAGTTTGAGTAAGTGTGATGAAAAGGAGAAAGTGAAAAGCATCTTGAGATGCAGAGAAAGAATATTCAGGACAGACAAAAGTCACTTTAAGAAATGAGGTCATTGAAGGCTTCCTAGAATTGAGGTCCTTTAAATTAGATCTCAAAGAATTTAGAGACAGGAAAGAAAAACTTCATTCTAACTTCATTCTATGTTTCCACATAAAAACACAAAATAAAGAAAGTTTAAGGAAGGTATTGGGGGGAAGGGGGGAGGGAAAGCTTGTAAACAGGATACATGAAAACAATTGAGCAATAATATTGGAAAAGTAGGACCTGATGCCAGGGTCTGGGCTTTATGAGAAGGTTACATGCTCAATGCTGCAAATAAGAACTGCAAAAGAAAGAGGCCAAAGGAAGAAAATTAGTTATGTACCCATCACAATAGTTTTAGAAAGACAGAATGAGCCTCTAAACTTAGTCATGGCAATGGAAAGGAGATAAGAGGAAAAGCTTAAGACATATCATGGGACTGTATGCGATGGCTCACGCCTGTAATCCCAGCACTTTGGGAGGCCGAGGCGGGCGGATCCCTTGAGATCAGGAGTTTGAGAACAGCCTGGCCAACATGGTGAAACCCCGTCTCTACTAAAAATACAAAAATTAGCTGGGAGTGGTGGCACGTGCCTGTAATCCCAGCTACTTGGGAGGCTGAGGCACGAGAATTCCTTGAACTTGGGAGGCGGAGGTTGCAGTGAACCAAGATTGTGCCACTGCACTCCAGCTTAGGTGTCAGAGCCAAACTCCGTCTAAAAAAAGGTGGGGAGGGAGTAATGATGATTGCTTTCAACAGAAACAGGGCAGAAAAGAAGAACAAGTCTATGAGAGAAAATGGGATGCTGGCAAAACATGCTGAAGACCCACGTGGAATCTGCGAATGAAGCTCAGGGAATAACTGAGTACTGCTTACTCTAGATATCTGCGAATGCGAATCATCTTTATGATAATGAAAATTTCTAAGTACAGGAGAGGAAAGGCCAAGAATAGGTATCTGAGAAACATCTACACTTGAGAGGCCAAGCGTAAGAATCAAATAACATTTGGACTTGATGAGTTTGTTACGCTAATTCTTTTTTTATTCATATTCAGTACTTAGCACAGTATTTAGTAAAGAGCACGTGTTCAATACTTTAGATTGAATAAATATAAATGCATCTTCAGCAATGGTGTTATTGTGCAGCATTTGTGATATTTATATAAATAATTCAGCTGGATGGTGCAGTGGTTTGCACCTGTAATCCCAGCATTTTGGGAGGCTGAGGCAGGTGGACTGCTTGAGTCCAGGAGTTTCAAACCAGCCTGGGCAACACGGTGAAACCCCATCTCAACCAAAATACCACAAAAACTAGCCAGACATGGTGGTGCACACCTGTAGTCCCAGCTACTTCGGAGGCTGAGATGGGAGAAATAATTCAGCCACCTTACATATTTTTCTTTGATCAAAGCAAAATAGAATACCTTTAAACTTTCTTCTACAAAATTACTAATCAGATGTGTTTTTCATTCACAGAACTCTACACCAATTCCCCAAGCATCATCTTAGGCATTTTTTTTTTTTAATCATTTTATTGCCCTTTCACACCTAGTATGACTACTCCTAAATATAGAAGGCTTTGGTTTCAGCCTCCACAAAACACTTAAACTTCCTTAGGCATGATATTCAATCTTTTTCATCTTAAAAGGTCTTCTTGTAATCACTGTTAAGCAGTCAAGCCATTACCAAACCAAGGCTACTGAAAACCTTAAAGAGAAGTCAATGGAAACCAATTCACCATGTTTTGAGATAGATATTTAGGCATTTTATTAGACATGTAATTTTTCCAGATATATAATTATATCTCTGTGAAGAGCCTGATAAAAACCCTGGGTCTTAGTTCACTTTCCTAATTCTAGGCCACTTAATTTATTATTTTTCCCAGATGCTTACATAGAGCTGTCTTAGTATGATTAAATTAAATTTCCCTATAATAAATTACCTGATGATTTTAGAATTCTAAATGAATTTTGAAAGAGAACTGGGGACCATATTCTGAGGCAGACTTTTCTACTTGTCTACCATATACTTCATTTGACAGCCACCAAACCACCTCCAGACTGTCACTAAAAACTAATCTCAAGTTTTTAAAAGGAAGTTAGCTCTGTTACAGTAGCAGAGAGAAATTATTACAATTTCATCTCCTTTCATTTTCTCCGAAATATAGTAATAGAGAACACCTCTATGAGTTTATACATCTCTGGTAGATTGTATTATTGTTTGAATATACTTTGTCGACTTCATCCCTGCCCAAGTGAGAGTCTATTCCCCTGCCCCATTTATGTCAGGCTTGGTCTAATGACTTGCTTTTGGAAACAGAATATGAGTGGACACAATGATGTGTGCCTGGGCAAAATGAATCTGAGCAGAAGCTTCAAATGTGACTCTGTGATTGTGACCTTGCTCCCTCTTTCCCCTGTCATGAAAATAGTCATGTCCCCAATTGGAGGTGCTCCCGTTAGCTTGGTCCCAATGCAAAGCAAATATCAAAAGTGTATCTAAATCCAACTCACAAGCCTAAAGTAGAGGCCATGCAACTGTCTTGCCATTTTGAGACAAAATATGAAAATGAAATGAACATATGTTTTCAACCACTATGACTCTGGAGACTGTTGTGAAAGTTAATACATGATCTTATTATTCCCTCTGACCTTGTGAATCCTAAAGCCGGATAAATTCTTTTTCACATCCAATTAGAAATATGACGAGTATACTTATTTGCAACAGAACTGGAGGCTGTCCAGTATTTGAAAATACCTGTTCTAACAGCTTCTTTACAGAAGAATTAACTGAGATACAGATAAATTAAGAGATTTGCCTAAGGTCATATTAGTTAGACGCAGAACTATGAACTACGCTCCTAGCTCCATTCATTATAAAATGACTGCAACACTGCAAATTATGTGTTGACAGCCCTCTAGAATGTTACCTTCACCTGTACCAACAGAAGTTTGCCTGGAGCAAACTGTCATCTTCAAAATATACTTATCTTCTATGAAGATGAAGTCTTAAGACTCCTCAATATGATACCATTGTGACACTGAAGCACCAAGCCATAGCATGTCTGGCAATACCAACTGCAGGCAACATCCCTCGAATTCTGCAGTTTTAACTAATAAAAGCGAAAGCAAAGGATTACCTTGTACGTACATAATGTCAACTTAATTACACAGAAACATTTCCTAGAATGAATCCAGAATTACACTGGATTGTGGCATAGGCAGCAGTATTAGGAAATCTAAGAAAAAAGGCATATCAATTCCTAAGTACAAAGATAGTGGGGAGAATCACAGAAAGAATCAGAATTAATGAGAGAAGCAGAATAGATAGTGTATCTAGCACTGTCCAGGGAAACGAGACAGAATCTAGAGGGTGTGAGCAACTGGGACCTAGATAGTGAAAGGACTCTTTTGGGAGGAATGTTAGCCTACAGGCTAATCGCAAGACATCTACTCTATTTTACCCAAATCTTATGCTCAACAAATAACCTCCCGATGACTAATTCAGTTTCCCTTGTTTTTCCAGAGAGGGGGAAAAAATGCCCAGGACGGAATTCTCGAGTATTCCAGTCACTAGAATCCACTTATTACAAAATATTAAATTGACCTTCTGGTTTACATATCAATCTCCCTAGGTCTGATCAACTTAAGGCTTTGGGATCCCTGTTGAGGTGTCTTCATGGTCAATCTGCAGATCTTTGTAGGATGTAGGATATCCAACCTCCCTCATGCTCCTCCCATTTCAACACCAAACCTGCTGCTGTAACACATCTTCGCAAAAGATGTTTCAAATATTTTCAGTATATTATGAATGGCATTAAGATAACTAACGTGCTACCCTTACATAAACTGAATATACTCTTTAACCCATTCTTGAAGTGAAAAGTTTATAGACTTCAAGTCCTTCCCAATAGGCACCTTCGCTTATGCTGCCTGGGTTCCACAGGACCAAATCTAGGGACATGCAACTCCACATGACAACTTACATGAAAACATCTCTGTTTATTTTCATCCCAAATTTTTCATTTTACACTTCATGAATCTAAAGGAATTATAACCCTTCAAAGAAAAACAGTAACACTAATTAATTTTGACCCTGCTTCTAAAATGCCCTCCCTAGAAATTTTTTTGGTTTAGTTCACTGAATTAAGAGTTGTACAAAATCCTTTTGGGATGATACTTTCAAATTTAGACCTCTATCTTTTGCTTTTAGAGTTAACACCAATTAAGTATCTGTCTGCTGATTTGGCCACTAAAAATTGTTTAAAAATCGCTTTCCAGTAAATGTGGACTACTACCTTCCAGTGTCTTTTCCAGCATTATCAAAGCCTGCAGAGACTTGCCAGATCATATATATTTTTTTTAAACCAGTTTTCCTCCAACAGACAAGAAGTGTTAGTAGCCACTTATTTTTTCCATGTTGGTGTCTACAGAGCCATTGAGAGAGACCAAGAACACTATTTATATTCTTGTTCTCAGCCAAGACTCTATAATTAGTCTGATGCCAAGAATACTCTACCCAGGAATGCCTTGTGAAATAGGACTACATTGCTTAGGTTGAGATCAAAGATCCTGAGTATGGCCATTGTGCCTGGAGTCAGCTCTGACAGAAAGGTTTGAGTCACTACTACTATTAGGTAGAGTTTCTAATCAGCTCTGTGTAAAACTGAAGCTTTGACCAAACATATTGCCAAGGAATTGTCATAACTAGATATCTTGAAAGTATCCAAGATCCTCACTACCTCCTCTGCACAGATCCTATTGACCAGGAGTCCAGAATTGATGTCCTGGAGTTGTGATCCCATTTTTCTCACATTTGAAATTCTAAATAAATGTGGTGGAAAGGAAGACCTACTTACTCTATAAATATGGGCCTCCAAGGTGACCCAGATCATTTTGCACACACCAGACAGAAAGGCCCTGTTCCCCAAAACAGGTTTGAATTTAGAATCTGCTACCTTAGTAGCAGACAAACTGTCATGTGACTTACCTAGTAGAATAATAAAGTGGTCAGGTTATTTTTATAACAACAACAACCATGGTACTAATAGCTAACATTTAAATGAGAACTCACCATATGCTGTGCACTTTATAAGCATCATCTCATTTAATATCCCAGTGCCCTTGTAAGTGCTATTGTTATTATTTTATTTTTATAGATGGGTAAGCCAAGTAACTTTGCCAGTGTCACTCAAATTGATTAAAGTATCAAACTGGGAGTTAAGTCAAGGCCTACATTATTCTAATTCTTGAGTTTTACACCCCTGCTTTTTTTAAAAAAAGAATATCAATATTACATTTTGGTTGGATTTCATGAGTGAACCTCAGTTTTACAATTGACAAATGAATTATTCATATTTTTCAGATTTTGATATTTCTCCTTTTATCATTTCTTCCAACTTCACATTATCATTGGTGGTAATTAAACTGGACAAGAAAAAGAGTCTTATAAGTATGCATTTTGCAAAGTACTTACATAGTCAATGGGCTTGAGAGATTTGACTTTAGATGCTGGGCAACCGCAGGAAGTCAGGTCAGCATAGAGGCCTTCTTCTAACACACAGTGATTAACAAACACGTCTTCTTGGTAATAGAGGAGCCAGCTAAAAGCCAAGCAGTAAAACATTCAGTCAAATTGCATTCACTTGGCAGTATAGGCTCATTATTTTGCTGTGGGAACTGGTGTAGGGGTAGGGCATAGAAAGTGGTGCAAAGCACCACCACACCAGCTTAAACACACACACACACACACACACACACACACAACAGCTACCACTATTATTCCTCGACTGCTTATGATGCACCACGCATTAGGCTAGGCACTTTACATATACTATTTCATGGTGTCCTTAATAATTCTATGAGTTAGGAACATTCTCATTTTTATGGGCAGCAAAAGTAAAGATCAGAAAGGTAAGGTGATTTTCCCACGGTTCCTCAAACTACTCAATGGTAGAGATGAAGTTTGAAATGAGACGATGTATGCTTTAAGCTAAAGACATTCTTTTTATTTAGTGCCTTCATATACAGCACTCTGGGATTAGATCAGGGTGATTATTAAGTACCTGAACAGATTATAAGCTCTTTTTGGGAAAAATTAAAAATGTTTGTATTCAGTTTAGATGAGTATAGAAGACAGATTTTTTTTTTTTAAATCACACAAGAGTATATAAAACTTGTCACCTACAAATCTGACAACTAATAGAAAATTTTAAAAAGAAACCCCTTAGAATCTTCAATAGTGAGTTATCTTCAATACAGTATTCATCAAAAGATAGCTAAACACCCACCCTTTTGAAAATAATGAGCCCAAGGGAAAAATTAAATGACTGTTACTAATTTAGTTTTGGTGTGGTTAAGTTCTAGCCCTGTATTTTAAGATCACCAGAACTGTACTCTCGCCAGACCAGTTTAACTTTGGATAACCGTAGAAATGCTGTGGGACATTATAATTTACTGTCATGTCTTCTACTGTAATAAGCATTTCATAGTCAACATTTATCAAAGGTTTCTAGTGTGCCAGGCATAAAGCTAGTGCATTATTTTATTTAGTCCTTGTAAGAAACCTTTGAGGTAGGTACCATTATTACTCCTCCTTTACAGATGAGAAAGCTGAGGTTCAGAGAGATGACCCATTTTGCCTAAAGTTACATAGCTAGAAAATGGTGGAACTGGGCTCAAATCCAGGTCTCTCACACATTCCAGGTGCTTACACAATTGTCATAGT
This sequence comes from Theropithecus gelada, assembly GCF_003255815.1. NCBI lineage: Eukaryota > Metazoa > Chordata > Mammalia > Primates > Cercopithecidae > Theropithecus > Theropithecus gelada. The sequence goes on along the minus strand of NC_037669.1, from coordinate 18,169,484 downwards.
TCTTGTATTCTTTTATCCTGCTGTTGTATATTTCCTACATGAAGAGACATGTGTGACTAGTTTGTCCTATTATTCAGTGTCAAGAAAAATACATTTTCCTCCAGAAAAACTTCAGTGTTTCTCATTAACAGACAATGATCCTAAATCTTGTAAAATATTTTCTTCTATCTTAGTGGAGAAGGAACTCAGAGCCAAATAATAATAACAAAATGATTTCAGGTCCTTGGGGTGTGTGTGTGTGTGTGTGTGTTTATTTCTTATTAGAGTTGCAGATCTCTATTTAACTTATTGTGCCCTACTTTGTGTTTTAATGTTGTAAAACTCACATTTCTTTTTCAGAGGTAAGTATATAAAAAAAAACAAATACAAGGAGGCTCAAGGCAGAAGAGCTATAGGAAATAGGAGAAGGAAAGGACTGCTTGATTTAGGGTTAATCAAGAAGGTGAACAGAAATAATGGAGTGGACTGAACCTTAAAGGATATATCTGAATTATTATTAAGCAGGGGTCACAAACTTATATACCTTCAGGAGACCACACAGGTAATGCAGATTTGAGTAGTGTACCAGGTGGAAAAAAATTGGGAATGGTGGTGATTATGGTATGGTGGAAAGCACATATGCAATCTACTCACTACCAGCTAATTACTGACAAAGGCAAAAGCTTTCTCCAAGTTGTAAAATCTTCTGATTTTAAAGAGAAGGTGGAAAACAGCTTACCTAAATGTAAGTATTAATTACATTTACCTTACCTACTTACCTAAATGTAAGTATTAATACTTACATTTGTATTAATGTATTACATTTGTAAAAATTGTATTAATACAATTTTTTTTTTAATCTAGCGTATAAGCCAAACAAATGACACCTGCTGGCTAGATTTACCAGAGACCTCCAACCTTTGGTATGAAACAGGCATCAGCAAACTACAGCATGTGGGCCAAATCTGCCCCACTGCTTGTTTTCAAACAGCCCATAAGCTAAGACTGGTTTTCACATTTTCAGAGGGCTTAAAATTTTAAAAGAAGACTATTTCATGACATGTAAATGTTACATACAATTAAAATGTCAATGTCCATAAATAATGTTTCATTGGAATGCAGCTGTGCCTATTGGTTTGTGTATTGTGTATGGCTGCTTTTGTGCTATGTCTAATAGCAGTGTTGAGAGTAGCTGGGATAGAGCCTGTGGAACCCACAAAGTCAAAAATATTCACTATCTGATTCTTTATAAAGTGTGCTGACCCCTGGTATAGAGGGTATGGAGGAAAGCAAATGTTAGAAAAGAGAATAGGATGGGAAATGGATAGGAAAAGGAGGCTAGTCAGGAAAAGAAAGAGCTTGAACTTGATTGGACTGGTACTAGAAAATGGCTGGGAATTAAAGCATTAGCAAAAATATTAAACTGGATTTTGGGACACATAATTGGACTGTGATTTGTTTGGGGTAAACACTAGAAATTAGATGACACTGAAACAGGGGGTAGCTAAGAGACTGAAGTTTTTGAAGCGAAAAATAGAAGGCCCAGGTCTCTAATGATTCAAGGGAGAAGGGAGGAAAACTGACAAACCTAACATATTTTAAAGGAAGAAAAGAGACTTTGATACGTTGCTAGGTAGATGTTTGATACACAGAGATGCCACTGAACTGTACAATTAAAAATTGTTAAAATGGTAAATTTTATGTTACGTATATTTTAGCACAATAAAAAATTTGTAGAATATATTTTAGCTGTGAGAATCACATGTAGTTTCATATACACGTGAAAAATATACAGTATATTGTTGCAATTGGAAGAATATCCGATTCAGAGATGAGAAAAAAAGACCAAAGGAATCATGGGTCTGAAATTTGGTATGTGATCTTGGGAAACCCTAACTCTGAACCTGGTTTCCACATCTGTGAAAGGGGGATGATGAACACTTCGTTAAAAGGTAAAAAAAATTAGCATTAATATGTCTTACTTTAAAAAACACCAGGTATTTTTTATCGCATTCTACTGTGTGAGACAGTAAATATACAATATAAACATTCAAAATATTTAGGAAATAATCTAAGATCACAGTGAGAGACAAAAATCAAAATGTTCCCTAAGTTGGTTAATCAGCATTCTGCTTTTCTGTATTCCATCATAGCTCAAAATACAAATTAAGCAAAATTAATATAGATCAGTTAGCAGGTAACCAATGCCTGTTGAAGATAAATTTTAAAGATTCACTGTGCATGCAAAAAATATATCTCTGTAAATTTAAAAACATTAGTTATTAAATAACAGCAGAAAACACTAAGTAAGCATACTTACCAACCTCGAAGAACTTTAAAAGAACATGGTATGAGTGAAGTCAAATCAGAAGTTTCTTCTGTAAAATCTATACATTCACCTTGGAACCCTGGTTTACTGAATACTTTGAGCTACAAGAACAACACCACAACAGTTAAACAGAAAAAAAAAAATGGTCTTAGATGATCAAAAGCAAATAAAAACCTTTAATTTCATGAATTTATAAAATGTAGCAAAATATCAGACTCATGTTTTACCTATTATCAATGAATTCATATTAGGGATAATGATACGCTCCTTAAACTTGCTTTCTTACATGTTTTCAGGAATGGAACGTCACTGTTTGTTTACCATTTTCTTGCCTCTCTTCCACCAAATTGTGGGAACAGAGGCCTAGAAAACAATTCTACCTATAAAAGAGTACATTAGAGTCCTTCCTCCACTAACATGTGGTCCTTTATTCTCTCAAACAATCACTATGCCCTATGTTGAGACTGGATGTATAAAATAAGAAGAAATTTAGTGCTAAACATGAAAGAGGCTTAGATTAGTGTAAGGCTACATGGTTAGATGCTTCTCTCCCTAGCTCTTCCTGATCCACAGTTAATATAAGGAGAAGAGGAGAGCACAAGCGCATGCCCATAAGCAAGCATGAAGAGTACCCAGGAGGGCACAAGAGCAGATGGCAGAGGAGATAATAATGACGGGATTAGTGGAAGATTTATGGTGAAGAAAGAAAGATATCTGTGTCATGTATTTCAGCTTACAGGCTTCGGTTTTCTGATAAGAATGCCTTAAATGTGCAGCTTATAGTTATATACAACTACATTTCTACTTTAGTCAATTTTGTCGAGAAAAATCCATGAAATCTCAACTATAATTCCCTTTAGACCAGATATATAATAATCTACAACTCTAGTAGCCTTGAATCTACAATAGGAATGAAAAAAATTAAAGAGCCCATAAAAATTTCATAATACACTGGAGACTTGGAACAACATGGCCCACAGGTCCACCCTGCACTGACAGGCCTGCACTAGGGCACAGAACACATCATAACAGACCATCTGCTCGTGCTGTCATCGAGGATAAGGCTTTTCTGAGCAGCTAATGTTCACCTCCCTCGTCTTCCCAAAGGCCTTTTCTTAGAAGAATTGTTTCTTGGTTATCTCATTCTGCTCTGACCTTACTTGATCTGTTATCAAAGATCAGTCAAAATCAGGGAGGTGAGAAAACTAATTCCCCATGATCATCTGTGGCTTGTACAACACCACTTCCTACTGTGAAACCACGCTGTATTTGGAGCATTAAAACATCAAGGGACTTCTTGCCTTAAGGAGATGTGATCCAGCAAGTTTCTGTTGTAGTCCTTGTAGCAGATACAGAGGATAGCAAAGCAATGAAGTCCAAACCAAGACATACTTAGGTTTTTTAACTTAAAGACATATAAAATGTGAGGCTAAAAAGCAAATCACTTTTAACCTCCAAAAAATGCAGAGAAATTTCTCCTGCATGGAAATTCTTAATAAAAATTAAAGAAAAGCCACATGAGAAGAGAGACATGTTGTCTTGCTCACTAACTACATTCCCAGTTAATTAGTTGTATACTGCTGAATTGAAGATTTATACTTCACCATTTTCACAATGAAGCCACGAAACATCAAATCCTGGACTACTGATAATGCCAGTGAAGCATATTTCAGATGGTATATATAGTAGCCACCTCCAGTTTTTTGTCTCAGTCTTCATACCCAGAAAAATTAATTAAAATCCATATACACATGCAGAAATAATGTTATAAAGTATCTCTTGATTTGATGGGTTAAAATAGTCTTTGTCCAAACTTTAAAAACTGGGTTAAATGCTTATCTGAGTTTACTAGATGAGATATGGTATATGATTCACCCAGAATTAGACCAACTCTACAAAAATATACCTCATTTTCATCACCTTATCAATCCTCAAAACAGAACAATTTCATGATAATGTTCTGAGGATCGACCATACAGAAACCAACTCTGAGCTTACTGATTATAATAATTAACTTGTGGTTTCTACTCTTGGTGAAATTAAGTGACCGAGCCTTGGAGAAATTAAGTCTTTGGAAAAACTAGCTGGATAAATGACCATGTTGGCTTCCTTTACAGAACAATGGATAACAAATATACAAAACAACTCAGGTTGCTTAAAACCAAGGCAAATAGACAAACAAGAGATGAGTGTTTTCCAAACTATACCCATCCTTCTGTGCCATGTTGGTACGGCTCAATCCCTAACAGCTCCCCAACTAGAAATAGAAGTGAAGGAAAAAAAGTATCCCTCTGGTTTGCTTTTCACATATATTATCGTACTTCTTTCTTAGAACTACCATTTGAGCAGAAATTATCTCCACTATATTATGAAGATTTCACAGAAATTCTTTTTGCTACATAATTTTCATTTATAATATATGCTAACAATATGTGGTAATATATATCTTTAATATAATATGACAAACTAAAAATGCAATGAACTACTGACAAAACAAGAAGCTGTGCTTACTTATTCTACAATATCAGCATTATTTTTAATGTAATTTGACTTACTCCAATACTAAAATAATTTCTATGAGAAACTTTCTTCCCTGTCTAAATAAGACTTTCTCTAGCCCTCTGAGCCTCCCTCATAGAAATATGTTGATTATTAAGGAAAAGTCTTGTTTCTATTCTTCTATTACATCACATATTTCTCATACTGCAGTGTTATATATTTCTCATATTGGTTATATAATGTACAATGATTTCATTTCCCTTATTAATCATAAAGGTTTTCTTTACTGAAATAATTCTTCCTAAGTATTTCTGTGATTTGGCTCCTATAAAAATGATCTGGTTAAAGTGCCACAAAGAAGTGTTTTCTCTTTACTGCTTGTAAATCTTACTGTATTTGCCTAAAGCTGTCACTTTCCTATCCCCATACATGAAAACAGTAGCAATAGTTATTACAGATCCTGTGATCACTGTAAAATTCAGTGAGGCTAAATTATCCAATATAAGAAAATACCTAGTTGTTTTTCTTGGTGAGAATCATGCATAAAATGGAACAGGGGCTCAATATTTAAATAAATCCAAACATTTAATTATATCTGGAAATGGGCTTTAAAAAGATTCTAGAAACAAAAAGTACTTGGTTGAGTCAAAGGGGAGAACTGGTTAGAATTTCTAGAGAATGATGCCTAACTACAACCGCCTCTGAAAACTAAAGTCACTGTTATAAGATTTAATCTAGTACTAGATTCCAATATTCAGGACTTGTGGTAAGAGAGATGATGACGATATGCAGATAATACATATTCTGTTTGGTTTTTGTTTGGGAGGGAAATTAAAAAAAAAATGTCACTTGCTAACAGTGAAGAATTCTATAGCGATCCTATATATCTTGAGTTGCTAATTAGACATAATGACCAAGCTTCAGCCTTCAGAAAAAAAAAAAAAATCTTCTCAATAAAAGGTGGTGTTCTCTGCATGTTCTCACTCATAAGTGGGAGTTGAACATTGAAAACATATGGGCACAGAGAAGGGAGCAACACACACCAGGGCCTGCTGGGGAGTGAGGGGTGAGAGGAGGGAACTTAGAGGACTGGTCAGTAGGTCCAGAAAACCACCATGGCACACGTATACCTATGTAACAAACCTGCACGTTCTGTACATGTATCCCCCTTTTTTTAAAGAAGAAATAAAGACAAAAAATTAAAACAAAATAAAACTTTCCTAATCCCAAAACAAAAAATAAGATTAAAAAATAAAAGGTGGCGTTCCACCAATATCTCAAATAAGCCACATCTCCTCATGATATGTTTCCAGAACAGTCATTAACAATATTTTCAATCATCATAACACTCATAATGTATACTAATCCCTATACACCTACATTTTCTGGCTTTTCCCCTCTTAGGTTGCTTGAGGTTCCCCTTAAAATTACCAGCATAAAAAAATTCCCTCTCTGACTTGAGCTCTGAAATGAAACTTCCTCCTCATTCCTCAGGGAAAATTAGTACCCCATCTGAACACAGCATCTGTATTGCCAATCTGACTGTTGTAACTACTGCCTGTTGAAGAGAAAATACTTTCTAGTTATAGAACAGAACCAGCGTGTCAGCCAAGATCTGTTTAAGTAAGTATACACAAAAAGAATGTCTGAAAATTTGATCCACTGAAAATAACAAGACCTTTGATACTGGGCAAACTAAGAATGTTTTGTTCATGTGTTACTAAATATCCAGTTATCATACACCTGTCAGAAATGCTTATTCCACAAGGCAATACCTTAGCCATACCCAGAAAAATGAAGTGGAGCTGATTTCACTGGGCGTTTTCTGCGGCTTCCTCTCTTCCAGTTAGACTGGAAGTACTATAAAGAAAATCCTCCCAGCAATCTGCCCCAAACAAGGAAGTCCATAAAAAAAGAACAAGGAGGTAGGAGCAGGAGAAACAGAGATTTAAAAAACGAGGCTTTTTATCTGTACTTAGAACTCAAAAAATGCGCAGTTTGAAATAATTTCTCTTTTTTCTATCTACTCATGTTGTTTTGATTCATGTGAAAAAACACTTTAAAAATCCACAGTTGGGAGTTTTCAAAATTTCAAAATAAAAATTTGGCAGGAAGTGTCTCTAAATACAACTCAATTATATTCAGAAAGGAAATGTTCCCAATAGGCCTGAGCTAATCAGAAAATAATAAAACCCAAAAGCATTGTGAATGGAAACATGGTTAAACTAAGCTGGTCTGAAATAAACACTGACATGAATATGAAAAACATACACATTCAGAGAAAAACACTGAGCATTATGTAAAGGCAGCAAATGCCAAATATTTAAAAGTAATCACTATATTTGGCTTTTTGACAACAATTTTTCTGAATTTGTAATTTAAAATAAAACAAAGGAAGCAACGTCTCTCACCCCCTCTTCCTTCTATAGTTGTACTGCTCGCATCATGATTATGTCTTTATTTGATGTAAAATTCTGAACATGTGGTTTTGTCAAGTGTGGTCCATACTAGAAACGTCTCTTTTGCTACTTCTAGTTGTGTATATGGCACTTACTTAAATTCTGAATCTCAGATTTCTTATCTATAAATGGGAGTAATACTGACCTTATGGACTTATTAGAAATGTTAAATAGGTACAATTTCTAGCCCTCAGTAGAAAATAAACAAATGTTGGGCTCCAAAGTATTGTCCAGTTCCCTTTAAACCATTAATACAGTAGAAATGAATATAGGGTTTGAAGTTCACTAGCTCAGAAATATTTGATTATAGGTATTAGAAATACATGTACATAAGAAGCATGCTAAGACAGTGACTTTTCCATGGTAAGTTTGCTCTTCCAGAGATAAATATAATATTCTGTGAAGAATGTGACACTGAAGAAAGAATGGACAATGGGAAAGAAAGAGTGCCAGAAGTTCAAAATGACCCTAAAGTGGTCAGAGCTACAGCTCTGTCAGGAGAAAACAAAAGGAAGTGTGACAAACCCAGTCTAATACAACCACTGACAAAGATGTAAATTCTTCTACTCATAGATACCAAGTGCAATATAATCTGCTCTGCCAGAGAGACACATAAAAGTTATCTGCAGAAAAGAGAAAGATTTGAGAGAAAGGGTATAAATGCTTTTAGTAAACAATTTAACAATTATAAGAATATTTTAAAACATACCAAATGCGGAGGTTCATTTATCCCAAGTGGTTCCTGAAAACATATTAAAACATTTTCAAAATTGTAATCACATAATCTTAGTTGTCTTTTTGAAAGTTTTGAAAATATCCTTTGAAAAAAATTTTTTTTTCTTTTTTTTTTCCCTTGCTTTTCTGAGAGAGTATTCCTCTGTTGTCCAGGCTGGGGTACAGTGACACAGTCCCAGCTCACTGCACCCTTGATCTTCAGGGCTCAAGCGATCCTCCCAACTCAGCCTCCCAAGTAGCTAGGACTACAGTCATGTGCCACCACGCCCAGTTAATTTTGCTTATTTTTTGTAGAGAGGAGATCTCACTGTGTTGCTCAGGCTGTTCTCAAACTACTAGGCTTTAGCGATCTTTTACCTTGGCCTCCCAAAGTGCTGGGATTGCACACCTGTGCCACTGCAACCAGCTTGAAAAAATTTTTTCATGGTTTGACCTATTTATGAGACTCTGAGAATTGGCTATGGCTCTCAAATAACCTACTGAATTCTCTTATAATAATTTTAGTATTTATAACTAATTCACTTTTAAGTAATATTGTAGGTGGAAGAAAAATACGGCCTAGTGCCCATTACAAAGAAGAAGTGTGAATTTCTGAACATTATCTCATGGGCACTCTTATTGTTCTGCAGGGTTTATTATCCAAACTGGCCACACTCTTCTACAACTTCATGAATTTGCATACAAGGAGATTATTCCTTCTTTGTGAAATGCCCTTTCTGCCTAGAAAAATTGCTTTTATCCTTTGAACTATCACTCAGTTCACCAATATATCCTATTCTGAGGCAAGGTCTTCAATTCCCCAGGCACTGAGTGTTCCCTTTCCCTGCTCCCCTGCACTGCCTACACACTTCATTTTCTCACTAATCATACTACCATTAATTGTCCATACATGTATCTCCTCTGGGAAACAGAGAACCATCAGGACAGTCTTATTCAATTCTTATCTCCAGTGATTAGCATAGTGTCCAACACATCAGAGACACTAAATAAATGCTGTTAAGTGAATGAACTGATCAAATTACGAAGTCATCTCATTCATGTGTTAATATCTACCACTCTCTATGGAGTCTACAGGAATTCAATTGCTATTGCATTTTCTTTCTATATACACACATGACATCATTCAACAACTCCACTTTTAAAAAGTGTTTTCCACATATTCAATTGCATACTATTACATGATGCAGCATTGGCTATATTCATACTTCGCTCACCAGTTGGATTGGTCGTATCGACATGATTATATTACTTGATCCTCCCCAGTCAAAAAAGCATTTGTATTTCCCTTTTTCTAAAATGTATTGTTCTCCACAGAAGAACTTTTGCTGGTAGGCAACCCATCTAGTAGGGAAAAAAGAAAAAACAAAAACATAAAAACGAGTGATACACAATTGAGCAAACAACAATTTTAAATACCAAAGACTCTCTCAAGGTTCTTAGAGGAGGGGGCAACTTACACTCCACTTTTAACATGAATGGATCTTGTCTTACTGCCAAAGCCAATTTCTTCCAAATCAGAAATTTCCTGATTTGTAATGTCAATAAACTTCCCACCTTCTAGGTCAGATTCAAACAGTGTGACAGAAGATTCTATAAAATTCTAAAAGGAGAAAGAGGAAAGTTTAGGAAAACATACATATTCTGTTTCATGGACTGCTATTATCTTAGCAAAATATCACATACTGTTGGGGTAATTTTTACACAGATAACTCCAGGAACAATTTTAGATGGCCCCGGAAACAATTTGATAGTTATTACTTCCACATCGTTTAAAGGAAAAAATCAGCCTGAATTTACTTTAATTGGGAAGATATCGCATTTTTATATAAATAGTTATTTAAACAGTTAGTAATTTAAATAGTTTAGTTGTATAAACAGTTAGTAAATTGCTGAGACTTATAGGCTATCATAAGCAACACTAATTGCCAAGGAAACCAGTCTCACTTGTGCCTAAGGAACAAAAACTCTATGAAACAAAAGTAAATAGTGTACTTTGGCAATGTGTGACAGGATTTTATGAGCTTAAATATAATAGGAAAAATACATGTAATTTGCTAAACAAAAAATGCTCATTAAAAAATTAAAATAACGATAGGAAATTAGAAAAATTTATAGTGAGTCAACACATTTAAAACAAAGAAAATCTCTATGACTCAAATAGATTTTTGGCAAAAGACAAAGTTCACGAAAGAGAAAATAAATATGCAAATGTCTAATTTCATTAGTAAATTAAAGAAATTCAAACTAAAACAATTAGATAAAACTTTCACTTTTTTTTTTTTTTTTTTTGAGACGCTCTTGTTGCCCAGGCTGGAGTGCAAGGGTGTGATCTCAGCTCACTGCAAACTCCGCCTCCCAGGTTCAAGCAATTCTCCTGCCTCAGCCTCCCCAGTAGCTAGGATTAAAGGCATGTGCCACCACGCCTTGCTAATTTTTTATTTTTAGTAGAGATGGGGTTTCTCCATGTTAGTCAGGCTGGTTTTGATCTCACGACTTCAGGTGATCCGCCCCCTTGGTCTCCCAAAGTGCTGGGATTACAGGCATGAGCCACTGCGCCCTGCCAGAACTTTCACTTGGCTGGAGTGCTGTGGCGCAAGCTCCGCCTCCCAGCTTCCCGCCATTTTCCTGCCTCAGCCTCCGGAGTAGCTGGGACTACAGGCGCCCGCCTCGCCCGGCTAATTTTTTGTATTTTTAGTAGAGATGGGGTTTCACCGTGTTAGCCAGGATGGTCTCAATCGCCTGACTTCGTGATCTGCCCGCCTCGGCCTCCCAAAGTGCTGGGATTACAGGCGTGAACCACCGTGCCTGGCTCAAAACTTGCATTTCTTAAAGATCTAAAAGTTCAGTTTTGTCAAAACATTGCTGATGCACACAAGATTAAACATCTATTTTAGAAAATGGCTTAAAAAATAGTTTAAAAAGAAACTGTTCACACTCTCTGACCCTGTAATTCCTTTTTGAATTAAGAAAATGTGGCACATATACACCATGGAATACTATGCAGCCATAAAAAAGGATGAGTTTGTGTCCTTTGTAGGGACATGGATGCAGCTGGAAACCATCATTCTTAGCAAACTATCACAAGAACAGAAAACCAAACACTGCATGTTCTCACTCATAGGTGGGAACTGAACAATGAGATCACTTGGACTCAGGAAGGGGAACATCACACACCGGGGCCTATCATGGGGAGGGGGGAGGGGGGAGGGATTGCATTGGGAGTTATACCTGATGTAAATGACGAGTTGATGGGTGCAGCAGACCAACATGGCACAAGTATACATATGTAACAAACCTGCATGTTATGCACATGTACCCTACAACTTAAAGTATAATAATAATAAATAAATTAAAAAATAAATAAATAAAAAAATAAAAATAAAAAAAAGAAGTCTCCTAAGGGAACTAAATGGTGAGAAACTTGTATGCAAAAATGTATTATTTACAATAGTGAAAAATTGTAAACAATGTAAATGTCCAATGGTTTAATACGCCTTTTACTTTAATAAGACTTTTACTTCATCCGTCACTTGATGGAATATTAAATATAATTAAGAGTTTTTAACCAACTAACAGAATAAAGTCCAGGGTAAGCCCTGTGAGATGACTAGATTACTACCATCGCTGCTTTTCTACACAATTAAGTAACTGCCAAAGTCACCTAGATTTAAATGTAGCTCTTCTGCTTGAGACTAAGGAACAATGATGGAACTACCTTAAAAACTGTATTCCATTTTATATTTTAAAGCACTTGCGTAAGTTAGTAGAATCTCAGGCACAGTACTGCCTGCTACTAAGAGAACACTATTGAGCAATTGCTTCAGGCCCAAAGATAAGTCTTAAGGATCAGTAATTTGATTACTTTTAAATTCCATAAAATCCCTCAGCTGAGTCCTTGCATTACAATCTCCAGAGGGCAATGTGACATGAGACATTGGTGGAGATCTAATGTATCCATTAATTTAGGAGAGAAAAATGGTCTCCGCTGCATACCAACCTGATGTCGAAGGTCTGAAAAGAGGCCTAAAGTCTGAAAATCGCAACAAAAGCAAATATAAAATTAATCTAGTAGAAAACTAGGGAAAAACAAGCACACCAAGAAAGTGTTATTGAGGAAGTCAAGGAATAAAAATTCCCTAGTCCCTGGAGCCTAAATACTGTTATATTCCTTTTGGTCCTTGCCTTAAAAAAAAAAAGGAAAAAAAAAATCAACTCCAATGTATTTGAATGACTCATTTGGAATTAGGAACACATTTCTAGTTGTCCTCTCCAAAGCACTCCATGACACAGATCACATGATCCCTAAGGAACATGTCCGGTATTTGACCTTTGTAGATCCAGAGTGTTCCATATACTGGAGCCAGGACATTTGAAAACTGTATTGCATTATGCAGCTCTTCTATCTGTCCTCTAGTGTATTTTATATTACTTCAATGGAGATCTTAAATGCAGTGCTTCACTCTTCCCCAGGCTGGAGACATCTCAGCCTCTGTATGGGGTAACAATGTCTCACATTAACTCTACATATTAAGTCACAGAGGGCTGTCACAACTACAAGAACTTTAAGAACTCCTTTCCAATAATAATGTTGTGTCTGGGGAATATACAATTTTTCTAAGTATAATTTGATAAGCAAGTTTTTAAAGCATTTTCACAGTATGTACATATATATTTTATATTGTCTAAATACATGTAGATATTTTAGTGTATTTCATCTGAAAATATTTTAGTGAACTTAAATGTAAATGATAAAGTGTCTGAAAATCATGTATTTATTATATATGTATATTGGTCTGTAATGTGATCCTATATTTATAGCTACAAATGAAATGCTGGTAAGTCTGAATGAAATCCAGTTTTTTATTGTTAAGGTACTTTTTAAGTTTAAGCATTTTGGAGCAATGGAAAATGGATAATCTCACATGGGCTCTAGAGTAAGACAGACTTGCCCTCAAATCACAGGTCTACACTTGGGCACAGTACTTAACCTCTTAGACAATCAGTTTCTGTATCTCTAAGACAGGAATCATAAGAGTCTCCAATTCATAGTCTTTGTGAAGATTAGTACAAATATGCATATAAAGCTATTAGTAAGTTCTTCATAAATGTTAAGATTATTATGAGGATTATAATAACATCTTTAGCTATGAGTTAACAACTAATATTTTAATTTTTTAAAAATCTAATTTAAGGAAGACAGAAGAGAAGATATTGTTTGAAGGGTATTTTTACTTATATATTTTTTAAAAAACCAGCCAGGTGTGGTGGCTTATGCCTGTAATCCCAGCACTTTGGGAGGCTGAGGCAGGTGGTGGGTGGGTCACGAGGTCAGGAGATCGAGACTATCCTGGCTAACACGGTGAAACCCCATCTCTACTAAAAATACAAAAAATTAGCCAGGCATGGTGGCGGGCGCCTGTAGTCCCAGCTACTTGGGAGGCTAAGGCAGGAGAATGGCGTGAACCCGGGAGGTGGGGCTTGCAGTGAGCTGAGATTGTGCCACTGCACTCCAGCCTGGGCAACACAGCGAGACTCCATCTCAAAAAAAAAAACAACAAAAAAAAACAAAACAAAAAACCCCAAAAAAACTGTCATCATTTTTGTACATGCCCAGAACTTTTGTTTGCAGTAGTAATTAGCATATTTGTCTCTGCTATTTTTTCTATTATGTATTTTAGCCTCTGTCTATATCAAATATCTCCTAATTATTTAGCTATGTAGTTGCAATATTTGTAACTTTCCACATTTTCTACTACTGGGAGATTTCAACTAGTGACTTGGGGTTTGGTCTTTTGTTATGCTTGCTTTAAAATCATCTTTAGAAGACACCATCAAATTCAGGGATGAACATTTCTAGCATTAGCAATGCGCCACCCAACTTTTTCTTAAATAAGCTGGGAGAAAATTTTAAATTATTCAATACTGGGTGGACGATGCTTTGAATAATGAGCCATGATTTCCTCAGTGTACATGGTCACAATGATCTAAAGCATAAAGAAGGCTCTGTCTTGCTTTGTCTTGCTTACCTTTTAGATATCAAGTAAGACATGGCTAAATAAAGAAAATCCCATGGCCCCTGTGCATTACAATTGTAGACTAAATACATCACAAATTATTTATCTATTGCTCAAGCAATCCCAGTGCCTAATCTTCAGTGGATTGTTTTATATTTCTTTCAGGTAGAATTAGTTTCCAACTCATTTGGTATAGTCACCAGAAAGATCTTTCTAAGTAATTAATGTAATCATGCTTACTAGGCCTAAAATCCATCAACAGTTCATGGTCAACTCAGGAAAAAAAAAAAATCTGAACTCCTCAATATGGTCCTTCATTATCTGGCTTTAGACTCATCTTTCCAAAGTTCTCCCTAACATCCCAAGTTAACCACATTTCCCTAAACATGGCAAAATTTCGCTTACATGAGGGTTTCTCAATCTCAGCACTATTAATATTTGGGACCCTGTAATTCTTTGTTGTTGGGGACTGTCCTTCACATTCTAGGGGCAGCAACTGTTGCCTCTACCCTGCAGGAGTAGCACCCTTGCTCCAGATATGACAATCCAAAATGTCTCCAGACATTGCCAAAGGCCCCCTAAGGGGTAAAATCACCCCCAGCTGAGAATCAATGGCTTATAACCTTGACTTTACACATTAACGTGTTAATCTCTTGCTAAACAGGCACCTACCTTTTTCCTTCACCCTGTTCTAGAACTTCTTCACTTGGTTAACTCTTTTTTGAACTTGAAATTTCAGCCAACTGTCATCTTTTCCATGAAGCCCTCTCTATTCAAGAGGGGATAACTGACCAACTGACCTTTTTCTGGGAACCCTGAGTACTTTGTACTTAATACAATCATAGCCAAGCAATACCAAACATTTATATAAGTGCTATCTTCCTTACCAGACTGCCTGCTGTGTAAATGTGGGGGCTCAGTCTGGCCACTCCTGGCATCTAACAAAGAAGGTACTCAAAAAATGATTATGGAAACAATGGGTGAAAAGTTTTAAAAAAAGCCATAATAATCATTGCAGTTAAGAAAAATAGGCAAGTTGCATAAGCAGTTGAGGTTCATGCTCTTCTATTTTATAATCGCATGTTCTATCAGAAGTCATGTCCAATTTTTGTGGACAGATTTTTTAAAAGGTAGAACATTAAGGATAAAGAAGCTAACTCACAGCTTGTAAGTACCGGAAAGACAAGATAGGGCCACTTAATGCACCGCAAGCATTACTGTCTTCAAAGTCTCCTTCTTCAAGCAGAAACTGCTGGCCTTTAAAATGTTCTTTTTCATAGGCAACCCACCTAGAAATACAGGGGACACCCAAATGACCCATTAATAAAACTGTAGTCAAGAAAGCAAAACAGAGACAATCAAGGTAAACCTCATAGTGGCTCATCTCCATATTGTAAAAAGCAGCACATTAGTTTTGTTTCATTTACAAAGATAGACAAATGGTGTGTGCTTCATAGATCAATAATTTTTATAATTTGGAGGCTTTTCCCAACAAAAGGTTAATTACAGAATTGCAACAGAGCAATGCTTTTTAAATGTTTATGGTGTGACTTGATACTACAGCACAAGGGGGTCAGAGAACAGTGTGTCAAGTAAATATAATACAAAGTGCATAGAGCCAATGAGAAAAGATACAAATTTACATGGAGATCCAAAGATAATCATTTTTATTTTACTAATTAAGCCATTCTGGAACAGCGGAATGACTTTTACATGAAACATTTATTCAGGGTTTAAATCAAGCGAATCTGTCACCAGGCTTCGGTTCTAAAACAAAATACAAGATGGTTTATCAAAGAGGAACCAAGAAATTCGACTAAGCTGTTATTAGCCTCAAGGCCCTACATGTATACAAGGACATCTGTAGATACTTACAGGTGGGGAATGTTGGTCCCACTACTTTCTTGACTTCTAATCTAA
The DNA here is from genome assembly GCF_003255815.1 of Theropithecus gelada. NCBI lineage: Eukaryota > Metazoa > Chordata > Mammalia > Primates > Cercopithecidae > Theropithecus > Theropithecus gelada. The sequence continues at coordinate 18,153,549 of NC_037669.1, read as the reverse complement.
AACTATCAGTATAAGACACTGATAAATACCATGAGTTATTAAGCTCCTCCATAAAGCTTACCTTTTTATAAACTAATCCACAGTATCTAATGCAACGTGGGCATAGATGGCTCATGAAACAAGCTGGCCTTCTCGAATCTGCCTTTAGCCACACTGCGTAGTTAGGCTGAGAGGCCCTCCAATAGTGCAGACTCCAAGGGTGACTATTTCTGAGCTCCAGGGTTGGGAACTTTGAAAATCAGGAGCTTGACAAAATAAAGCCTAGGACGGCTGCCTACTACTGCTTTTTCTTTCTTCACTCCTACTGTGGTTGTGAAGATACAGAAAATATTCCAAATAATTGTTTTCATAGGGCACAAAATAGCAGCCATTAATTGTTACACCCTCTCCCCTTTCTGTAAGCATAGGTATGATGGTGGGGCACAAGGTCCACATGAATTGGAATAAACCTATAAACCTATTTATACATCTCAGTATATCTGTACTATGGAAATGAACTAACATTATTCTATTCTTCAACTGTTATATGAAAATAAATTTCACAAAACAACTTTTAAATTCTAAGCTTTATTTTACGTAAGTGTGGCTACTCAAAACACGCTTTTATTTATATCTGAATGGGAAAAGAAATAAAAGGTATAAAAGACCTTAAAGGATCGATTAAGATTCACAAATTCATTATATGACAGTCCAATAACGATGTACTCAGTTTTTCTTAATAGACTAAGTTTTGGTTAAGATTCAATTTGTATATCCATCTGGTATATTTAAAGATAAGGGTTATCTGAGAAAAGTTAAGAAACATTAGTTTTACTTTCCCCAGATTCCTCAAGATGGTTACAGGGATGGAGTCCATGCTACCTACAGATACAATTAAACAACAAAACCAAAAAACGGTAGAAGTTGTGAAAAAATAATCAGCTATTCCTCTTTAAATAGGGACATCACATCTTTCTTCTGCAGTTGTCACAGACAAATGAAAGTTTGTATCCTGCATTACAAGTCATGTTTACTTAGGATTTTTACAAAATAGCTATTTTTCAAAAAAAAAAAAACCTTAGAGAATAACAATATACATCACACAGAATTTTAGCAGATAATTTTCTATGCAGCAGAAAATTGGTTTTAACCTAAGTCAATCTAGTTAATAGGAAAAACATTTAGATCTCAAAGGGAGGAAAAGGCAAAAATATTTTATAGCAGGGTTAACAAGAAACATGTGTGTTCACAAACCAGATAATATTACAAATAAACACAATAAAAATGTGTTTATCCAAACCATATTTGTTCTTCAAGACCCAAATAAAATTTTTAAATTGAAGGACAAGGAAGTGATTAATATGTCAGACTAATAATGATATAATCTACATATCCAGCATATATAATCTCTTACATTTTTATTTTGACTAGTATGGCTATTACTTAATTTACTGTCAGAAATTGCAAAGTCTAGTTCTCTAAATATAGACCCTTGAGTGATCTCAAATAATTCACTTAACTTTTGTGAATAAAATATTTTAGTAGCATCTTTTACTAGAGTAGCTATTAGCAAAATTATATGATGTTACTGCAAATATCAAGAGATACTGATAATTAAAACAAATTAACATTCCCAAAAAACCAATGTATCAACAGAGAGACAACAGAATGTTTCTAGAGGGATTCCAGCATTGGGTTGACAACGATAAATAAACAATGAGGACAGTTTCTTCTTCATTGTTTCACCTGCCAGGATACAAATATAAAGGTACATCCCAGGCTCATCATAGATTTGGGAGGCTTCTGCCACAGTAACTGCTGACTAAGACTGGGATGGTACCAATGATGGTTACACTTGGGATTATATGCAGGGGTTCCTAGAGAGCTTCCTCAAAAGCAGTTCAGAGTCCGAGGGGGCAACCAATGTCAAAAATCCTTGACTTTGGAAACATACAACCCAGATCCTTTTTTAAGAAGGGAAGGCTCACTGCCAAGGTCCTTGGTACATAAGTCAAGTATGATCAACAGAATAGTGGATAAAAACTGGGGCTCTCATTCACGTTCATAACTTGTGAAAACCTAATTTTATTTTGCAATTCTTATAGTCTATCCTGTGTTCAGAAATACAAGGTGTTGAAGTTTTAGAAACTATTTTCTACATTTAATATATCTCAAAATCTTTAATAGAAACAAGAGTCCACAGAAAACCATAAGTAATATTTTTTACTTTCCATATTACAGAAGAAATGTATATTTTTAGATTAAAAACGTTGTTTTTGCTTCGCTTAGCACATTTTTGTGCTGACCTTCAAAAATAGACTACTAGAGCAAATATTAAAAATATGATACTCACACTCCACCAATGACACGAATTGATCCAATTCTGTGAAAATCTCCATCATTTTTCAAAAAGTTAGGAACAGAATCTATATGCTCACTAAACTCTTTAGCCTGTCCATGGAAGTGAGGTTTTTCATAAATAATAACCTGAAAAAGTATTTAACATGTTTATATTTTACTATAGATACATATTTACTTAAGTGACACAAAAGACCACAAAATGTACAGGGACTACTATCTATTTTTTTAAATTAATATGAAGAGATTTCAAAAAGTTCACGGAAAAGATGTATTACAAAAAACTATGCATGGATTGCAAAATTTTTTGCACCCAAATCAACTCCTACTAACTTGTTATAACACATCTGAACAGGATCTAGTTTGAGGTACTAAGAAGAATGAAACAGAAGTTGGAAAAAAGCCCCTATCAGAGCAATACAAATTTTGCTAAAATTGAAGCAAGAATAAACAAATTTATGGTGAAGCTTGGGTAGAAGAATGGTGAAATCACTGATGATTTACAAAAAGTTTATGGAGACAATACCCCAAGGAAATCAGCAGTTTACACATAGATAACTCATTTAAGAAGGGAAGAGATGATGTTGAAGATGAAGCATGAATCGGCAGACCATCCACATCAATTTGAAAGGAAAAAATTCATCTTATTTGAACTCTAGTTGAAAAGGACTGACAATAAACTGCAGAAACAATAGCCAACACCACAGATATCTCAGTTAGTTCAGCCTGCACAATTTCGACTGAAAAATTAAAGTTGAGCAAACTTTCCATTCTATAGGTACCAAGACCGTTATGCTCTGATCAGCTGCAGATGAGAGCAGAGTCTTCAACTGAAAATTTAAAAAATGGGATAAAGATCCTGAAGCATTTCTTCAAAGAATTATAACAGGAGATGAAACATGGCTTTACCTGTATGATCCTGAAAACAGCACAATCAAAGCAATGGCTACCAAAAGGTGGAAGTGATCCAGTCAAAGCAAAAGTAGGCCAGTTAATGGCAAGGGTCGTGGCAACAGTTTTTTGGGATGTTCAAGGCATTTTGTTTGTTGGTTTTCTGGATGGCCAAAGGACAACATCTGTTTATTATGAAAGTGTTTTGAAAAAGTTAGCTAAAGCTTTAGCAGAAAAACAACCAGGGAAGCTTCACCAGGAAGTCATTCTCTACCACAGCAATGCTCCCATTCATTCTCTCCTCAACAAGGTCAATTTCCCAAGAGTTTCCATGAGAAATCATTAGGCATCCACCTTACACTCCTGAACTGCCTCCTTCTGGCTTCTTCCTAATCTTAACAAAAATTTTAAAGGGAACCCACTTTCCTTCAGTTAATAATGTAAAAAAGACTGCATTGACATAGTTAATTCACCAAGACCCTCAGTTCTTTAGGGATGGACTAAATAGCTGGTATGACTGCTTACGAAAGTGTCTTGACAGTGACGAAGCTTATGATGAAAAATAAGGTCTATATTTATTTTTATATTTTAATTCCATTTTTTCCATGAACATTTTGAAGTCCCCTCATGTATACTTACAGTATAGCACAATGTTGGATATTCACAAAGAATATGTGAGTCTTTATCATCATAAAGGTAAAATATCTTATTTAATAATAAGTTTCTCTCATATTATAATAATATACTTGAGTGTGATCACATTGTTTTGGTCACCCAAATACTAGGACCATCTCATAGGGTAAACTGCCTTATAACTGATTCTTGAATTATCTTTGTAAGTATATCCCTGTGTTCAGAATTTAATATAGACCTTCCTTCTACTTACTGAATTTCCCTTAAAGAACCTCTTGAGATTCCAGGGTATAACAATAAATTATCTATTGACTTTTAAAAATACATAGTGTTTCTTACAACTAACTACTTCTATGGCCTACTATTCATTGAGAAGAAACAGACATGCCAATTTTAGAATTTAAATACAAAACTTACTTAAAAATAAGAAATTATCGAAAAATATTATTTCTAAAGACTGGATATTTGATTTAAATCGAGGGGATGCAATACGTATTGTCAGAAACAAATTTCTGGCATTTACTTCAAATTTGGATTGGAATAGTATTTCTTCTTTACTATTTTGCTGTTTTTTTACTTCTCAAATACCAGCTGCATTAAGTATGAGGAAGTGACAACAGCATTTATCTATCCACATTCTCTCACTTGGTCCTATTTGTGGGTAATGGAATAATTTGTGCACAAATGTCAACTCAATATCTTGCCAAATAAACCCCATGCTTAAAAACACTAAATCAAAAAGGTTATAGCTGCCTTATGACTAAAAACTGCTAATATTAGGGAAAATTTATATAGTACTGATCCTGCACTTTTCCATGTTAGGTTTGCACTGGGTACTATATTTGAAATGACAAAGTTTTATTTGGTTTTAATACATGTTACATATGCTGACCACATTGAAACTCAGTAAGAAATACAAATTCTTTGAAGAGTAAGCCACAAATTAATATCAAACGACTTATAAATTGTTATTACCAATCCATTCATGTACACCTACAACCTGTCAAACTGCAAATGTCCAAGGAAGATCCAGCCTGTCACAACTGAAGTCCTGATTGACCAGACTAGGAGACGTGAGACAGAAGGCATTCAGACAGCACCACAGCTAATTTACACCTTTTACATCTTAACTGCAAATAGAATCACCTAGGACTCTTTGGAAATTGTTGACCATGGCCCAAACTAATATGGTATCTCCGGGAGTGCAGCCCAGGCACAAGCATCTTTTAAAATTCCAATATGTATAATTCCAACACGCAGTCAAAGTATATTAGATACACTCAGACACAGAAGTTTTAAAAGACTCCATCTATGTGTCTGAGAGAATGGAAGTCAGTTCCATAAATGAGAAAGCCCAGAAATGGTAGAGTTGAAGGAATTCTGTCTTGTTTTAGAGAAGAGGAAGACAAATGAATCCCTGCTTCCACACCTGCCTCTGCAGGTGCTATAACCAAATTATAGGCAGGCCTGTTTGCATCTTTTATCACTGTACTGGTTTGCCTTCTTTCTCTAAAAATACTTTGTAATTCTGTTTCCTCCTTTCTTTCCCTGAATTTGCTTGATCCTGGCACCACTGCCACCCATTTTCATTGCCTCGCCTCTACTCTTCCCTTTGGATGCTCATACTTACAAACTGCCATCTATCTGATAAGAGTTACCTACACTTCCTTTTGATCAGCCTTGATCACCTTCCTGAGCATCACTCCCAAAGGCCTGCTAGATATCTCCACTTTAATAACTACCTGCTATCTCAAGTCCCCTCCTCCAAAACAAAAATCAAACCTATCACCTTTCCACCCCGCAGCAGAAATCTAGTGAGTCTGACTGATTTATTGGTACAGACCTCCATCTTTGCAGACTGATCCCACTCTCCATTCACAGCCACAGGGTGGGCCCTCATCAAACATTTTGTGCATTCACTTCCCAACTCCCTCAAATCCATTAGCTAAGTATAATCATATGTGGAGGTACTTTTTATTCCAAGAATTCAAAATACCTAAATATTAATCCGGAGACTCTTTAGCCTGCTACAAAAATCAGTTCAAGACTTACCTTTAAGTTCATGGGCATTTCCACTTTCAGTCCACCCTTAAGATGACAAGATAGTTTAATATTAGACAGGTAAATATTTAAAATATTTGAACGTAATATCTGAAAGTGATATATGTAGGTTACATAAAAATCTAATCAGTGAAGATTACACATCAGTCAAATTTAAATTGTGCTAAATTTTAAATTCTAAATATAGAACTCTATAGTAGTCAAAACCAAGTTATAGTGTTCCTCATCAATGTAGATGGGGCAAGAAATCTTAAGGATACACTTTCCAGATTACAACTACTATGAGGAAGGAAACTGAGCTTTAGCCCTTGACTACACATGACCAATTAAGATTTAATCCCACTTCAGAGTGTCCCAAAAAGAAGAGTGGTATTGCTAGTAAACTTAGAAATCTCATTCAGCAGAGTAGATTTCTTAGCCAGCTAATCCCAAAGTCTTCCCTAGAATTATTTGGGCTTTCTAAATTGGAGCACTGAGCTAACCACACTAACCTTTCCAAGTTCGACCAACACTTTTGATCACATGCACTGTCTTTGTGACCTCAAAGTTGAACAGCATGAAAAGTAACTTTTTCCCTACAAAAACCCCAATTCTGTAGGGTTTTTTTTTTGTTTCAAGTGCTACTCCACATTGTGATATTTCTTAAAATGTTTCAGTTTGTCCTAGTGGCTATGTTTTTAAAGGGCATGGACTAACCAAAAATGGTTTATCACATAGCCAATGTTTAATTGAACAGTTTGCCACTAAGTAAATGTTTGCAACAAAAAAGAAATACTGTAAATACTGAAGGCACTACAGTACAATAGTTTGCCAATTCAGTGGTACACATATTCACTTCTTGAGATTGAGATGCATGAGCAACCATCATGGTTATTTAATTTTGGATTCATGGGTACTTGGGAAAAGGAATGCTTCTTTTTAAATTTGCTTACCATTTGAAGCGGATGTAATGATTTCATTTCTGCTGTAGAAATCTCAAAGAGCCCATGGTCTTCCTCCAGAACTGTAGCTTGTCCCTTAAAATTAATATCTGGGTAGGCAAGCCAACTATATAAAAATAGATAGTTAGTTAAAGTATAACAGTACTGATTTAGTCTAGTTCGGCAGGTAAAAAGTGCTACCAAAATAAAAAAACAAAATCCTCCATCACAGAATTACACTAGTAAAACACACTCAAAGTGAGAGCCAGACATTATATCACGATAACAGTTACCATGTTATTAAGTATTTACGTTCACACATTATCCATCCTATAATAAGCTATCTGTCCTTAATAAGTCTAATATGTTTTCCAATCATTAGGCATTACTTTTATTTTTCCGATACCTAAAACATGTGGCACCTTTAATTCAAGTGGGAAATAATTAGAAAATCAAAACAAATTTTACTATATTCCATTCTTTTTTAAACTGGAACAATCAGAGGCAGGGATTCCACAAGGTGTTTTACATTTTGAGCCACATTTTTAGAATCAATATCAGTTCTATTGGCTGCCTAAGGAAGAGTATTCGCAATCAGATTCCCAAAAGACCCATTTTCCAGCTAAGCTTGATAATTACAGACATTCCTCATGGACACGGCCAATTACTGGCCTGCCCAAAAGTTGTTTTGTTTTGTTTTGTTTTGTTTTGTTTTTTTTGAGATAGAGTTTTGCTCTTGTTGCCCAGGCTGGAGTGCAATGGCGCAATCTCGGCTCACTGCAACCCCTGCCTTCTGAGTTCAAGCGATTCTCCTGCCTCAGCCTCCCGAGTAGCTGGGATTACAGGCATGTGCCACCATGCCCAGCTAATTTTTTTGTATTTTTTAAGTAGAGATGGGGTTTTTCCATGTTGGTCAGGCTGTTTTCGAACTCCTGACCTCAGGTGATCCACCCACCTTGGCCTCCCAAAGTGCTGAGATTACAGGCACGAGCCACCACACACGGCTGGCCTGCCCACGAGTTCTAATTCACATGTAGGGGGGACAAAAAAGTTGTCCTACAGTGACCCCCAAATTGTACACCAACCATCACCAGAGTAAACAAAAACAGTGAGGGAGCAGAGGGTTTCATGTTGAGCCAGATATCCACAGGGTTTGGAGTCAAGTCAATCTGGGAATGAACTAAGACGGAACTTAGACCCATCATCCTACAGATACCTCTAGAAACAGAGAGGCCTAGTATCAAATCCACACGTACCAGCTAGTAGCCTAGGACAAATCACCCACATATAATATGAGAGTAACACCATCTGCTTTTCAGGAACAGAGGAGTCATAAGCAAAAAAGCCGTATGTGCCTGATACCACAGAGGCAGTCAGTGACTATTAGAACTTAGACACCCTAGAAATAGTTCAGGCTCCAAAATTTTAGGCCAGGGACATGCTTTTATTTCTCAATCACAGAATTTGTTGGATGAAAAGACAACAGATCCATATATCGAGAACTACATCTCAGAATTCTATACCTGCTCCTGTGAGTCATATATCAAAGCTCTAGTTAGATCCAAAGAAAGAATCTTTTAACCTCTGCAGTCTTTCTTGGGTGACTGAGAGTATAAACATTAGCTAGAAACTTTAGAACTATGTATGTCATCTATTGAAATACGAAACAAAAAGTTAACTTTGGTGGCCATCAATCACTATAATAAAAAGGAACTGATACGTACACTCCTGACTTCACAGTGAAGGACATAGATTTGGAGATATTCAGTTCTTCCAAGTTGGGGACTGCTCTCTGTATGTAGACAGGACAACAGGCTGGGTCAGATTGTGGGAAAAGCTCTATCTCTGGAATGCTGCAGTCCTGAAAAAAAATAATAATTTGGCTTTGAAATCAACTAGAGACACACAGTCTAGTCTTCTCAATGTCCTGGACATACAGTTACACTGTTGTCATTATCGAGTTGAATTTCTTCACAAAGAAAACATAAAGGAAATATTGTTTCTCCTAAAAAATAAGTTTTTCTAAAAAGTTGTTAATAACATGAAAATTACACATTTTATGGAAAAATTATTGTCCCAATTTTTCTGCTTTGTTTTTTAAAGATTCTTTCCATTAAGCAATGCTTAGAGTTACCAAATTGAGTTCAGATTTCAGAGTTACCAAACTATTTGAGTGCCAAATGTCTGTAAGTCTTCCTTCTTAGAAGTGTAATAAAACCATAAGGGAGGAAGAGAGTTAAATAAAAGCTGATCTCATCGGGGATATAAAAAAACAAGTAGAGAAGCAGTACCCTCTTCAGTGTTTATCTAATTTACATTGACAAAAGAAATAGTCATTAGAGGTGAGGGTAAAGGAAATCTGTTTTCCTCCCTGTAGGACTGCATTTCCTAGTGCAGTAGGTTTGAAGAAGAAAAGCATTATGTAATTGACCCTTTACTCCATCACAGTCTTAAAAAATTATGCACTCATTGTCCTGTGAGACCTTCCTTAAAAATTTCCCTTGTGCATATCTCTTCTTACATATTTCCACTGTCACAACCCTTGGTTAGGCCCAAACTTTGATTACAGGCCTACTTACAACCACTAGTCAAGCACTAGCTACTACTCTTTAGATAGCTGAACTTGTTAGAACATCACTTTCCTCAAGAAACTCATTGGCTTCAGACCCAAGCACATCAAATTCATGTTTCTGTGTGTCTTTCTATAATAGGGCACAAAACTAGTGATCCACACTAACTTCCTACAACTCTGCAGTCATATTGGTCCTCATGCTACCTCCACTTCCACTCCAGCCTCTGTAAGCTTTGCAGATGTTTCCCCTATCTCGACTAAAGAAATAATTCTTTGTATTCTTACTTTCAAAAATCTTTTCTAATAGTCAAGTTCTAACTCAAAAAAGGCCTCATCCCTTCTTAGGGAATCAAAATTACAATTATTGTTTCCCATCTCTGAAATTACAGATACACTTCTGTCTGAACACACTATCTCAATACTCATGAGTATTTAATGATAGAACTCGATACAACTCAAGGTTTAGTAATTATCCCCTGTGACACTGTGAGATTCAAATGCATACGCTTTAATAGGTAAATGTAATAACAGGGGTGGCATTTATAAGAGACTGAACAATTCTATTTAAGTTTTGCAATTCTAAAAGTATAATATTCTGATTTTTCAACTTTTCCCCAAACTGAATTCTCAATCATTCTATTAACATACAAAAGCAAGCAAGTTTATACATCTCATTTTCAGAAAATTGGTTCTAAAATACAAAATACTAAAGAAGCATAATCTAAAAATATCCTTTAAAGTATAAAAGCATACTTCATTCTAACGTTTCATTTCAAAAATAAGCAGAAATGTTTAGAATAGTCACCTGTCAATCCTCAAGGCTCTTTTGTATGCTATTAATAATAGAGTTCTAGTAACGTTATTTCAAATACTTCCATATTAATGTCCCTCCAGGGATCTGAGTTACAGTAACAAAATACATAACTAACTGTCTCACACAAACAAATTTCCTCTGCATTGTGTTGTACAAACAATGTTTGGGTGGTGTACTCTAAAAGGGAAAAGCTAAGAAGCATTCAAGTCTACAACAACACAGATGGAAACAGTATAATAGCAAAAGTGTAATCACTAAAAAATGAAAATAAACAAAAATGAGAAGGCATATGTTTGCTGTTATCTTCACCAGAAACCTAATTTTTGCTCTAGTTGACTGAAAAATATTTCACTGTTAAGTTCTATCTTCATGGTGGCTATTCACAGAAATAGCATGCTTTGCAAAACATATGTATAATTCTTGATGCACAAAGAAAGTCAAACACCAGCAACTGAAAGGCACTTTATAGTAACCTAGAAACAACAAGCAATTTAAGTTTATATGGCTTCCTTGTATACTTTTGTAGTCCTGCTACACTTTGCAAATAGATTAGTGAAATTTGCAAACGTAAACTATTATAGCAATTAGAATGAAGACAGTTTTATAGTTATAGTTAACAAAATCACAGTTAACAAACACAGTAAGAAAATCTATTTGTCTCTACCTTACATAAGATACCTCAGTTCTGGATCTAACAACAGATTTTACCATAAGAAAAATGTCATATCTTTAAAAAAAGACTTAAATACACAGTAAATATAGTAATTTGCAATATTAAATTATTCTAATTTTACAAACAAAAGCACTTGAATCAAGATTCACCATGTTACTACCTCCACCCCCAATTATTTTCCCTGGGGACAAAGACAACCCTTAGCTGGAATCTACATACTGATAACTCAGGGTGTCTGCTATACCTGTCAATCCTCAAGGCTCTTTTGTATGCTGTTAATAATAGAGTTCTAGTAACAATATTTCAAATATTTCCATATTAATGTCCCCCCAGGGATCTGAGTTACAGTAACAAAATACATAACTAACTGAGTCACACAAACAAATTTCCTCTGCATTGTGTTGTACAAACAATGTTTGTTTGGGTGATGTACTCTAAAGTGAAGACGTCATGAAAGAATTATCTTTAAAGGACATTAAAGTCTTGACTACAACGATGAAAACAACTAATATGAAGATGATTCAACAAGATAAAGTTGGCATAGAATAGGCAGAAGTGAATCCAGCATGGAAACAACCACCATGAAAGTGAAGCATCGATAGGCAGAATTTTGACAACGTTGGAAAAAGGAAGCAGTTTGATGCCTAATTATTACTTTGTAAAATATTTAAACAAGGCTTATGCCTCTTTCATTCAATGCTCAATAGTTTTATTTTCCTTCCTCACTAAAAGTTGTTAACCTGTTGGAGATACACGGGCACTAACACTGCAACTAAAAAAAGAAATGATTCCAAGAACAAACACTGGAGGAAAAAGTACAAGCCTGACTTACTCTTTCTTATAATATAGTCTAAACAAATGGTGGACGTGCAAATATCCATTCAAATATCTATGCTCACCAGATTAAACCTGTTTGATTTTATTGTTTGATTTCGGAGGGGTTGAGAAAGGTGGCTGTTTGCCATAAATTGTTTTTTTCCTACTAGGCCTTGGCATAGTGCCTGATTTCACAAAGAAAGCACAAAACCACAAGTTATATAAATCTTAAAAGAGTACAGTTACAAACTAACTAGTCATTTTTTTCAAGGAATTTCTAGTTGAGTTAATCGAGTGAGCACTCAGATGGTTATCTGCAGAACTGAACTGACTGCAGTTAAATCTTTCAATGAAAATGGACATTGCTCTCTCCACTTCAGCCATCTTAATCTCCTTGCATTACACTAGGCCACCAAAGCTCACCTCTGCATCTGACAAAAGTGGCTCTGCCAGGAACTCCCTCATATCTCCTAGACTGCTTAACTCCTGTTACTCCTTGCAACATTCCAAACAGGTGCCACCTCCTCCAGCTGACATGCCTCTTCCCCAAGGTGAGTTGTTTCTTCTGTGTGCCCAGAGGGCCCTGGAGAACACTTCTCCCATCATATAATCATGTGACTCAGCTGCTCTCCCCCAGTCTTTAAGCAACCTGAAGTAAGGAACCGTATCTCACTTGTATTTCTATTCCCTGTGCACACCACAGTATTGGCTCAAAAGCAGACACAAATATTTGTTAAATATAGGTTTACTTAGAGTTTGGCAGACAGTATTGATTCACATAAAATACATGCAGACACCCTTTATAACTTGAGTTTTTCTGCAGGCTGTATTTAATTTCTCTGAATGCTACAGACCACTATGAAGAGTTTAATAATAACAATCCAAGTCATCATGATGGTGTTCATCCCAATTTATACTTTTTATGTATACAAATGAAATCTCCATAACTTGAAAACTACATATATCCATGACTGTCACATAAGTAACTGTATTGTATCACATATTATGTTACTGTTGAAGGAAATCTTAAGAATACCTGTGAGGAGAATTCTGTCCTTATCTGAGATGTCCTTATCACTAATTAACCCCTCCTCTATACTACCACAGAACTTCATACAAAATATTTTATTATATTGGAAGACCCTTTTCATCTTAGTATTAATATTGTTTAAACAGAAAAATAAAAAACAATACCTTCCCTTCCTATTCCAATCCTCCCTTATTTCCCCTAACACACACACATGCATGCACACACATGTCTATAATAAGTAGAAGCAATCTACACTAGGAAAATGTATATCTGGAAATCAATAAGGAATCTCTAATATTCCTGAATAGTATACTCCTAATTAGGAACAGTGTATACTAATTAGGAGTATTCTATAATACTATGCTGCTATTGTTATTATTATTATTGTTATGAGACACAGTCCTGCTCTGTTGCCCAGACTGGAGTGCAGTGGCATGATCTCAGCTCACTGCAACCTCTGCCCTCCAGGTTCAAGTGATTCTCCTGCCTCAGCCTCCTGGGAAGCTGGGGTTACAGCTGCCCACCATCACACCTGGCTAATTTTTGTATTTTTAGTAGAGACAGGGTTTCACCATGTTGGCCAGTCTGGTCTCGAACTCCTGACCTCAAGTGATCTACCCACCTCAGCTTCCCAAAGTGCTGGGATTGCAGGTGTGAGCCACAGTGCCCAGCCAATACTATACTATTATATACCACTAGGAGTATTACAGTAGGAGCAGTAGTATACTATTATAGTAGTACACTAATATAGTAGTATACTACTATAGTAGTATACTATTACAGTATAGTATATAGTATACTATTACAATAGGAGTATACTATTCCTATTAGCATATTTTAATAGCAATAGTATAATCCTATTAAAAATATATAGTACATCATGTAATATTTTATATCTTTATTTATTATTGTTTTTTGAGACTGAGTCTCACTTTGTCGCCCAGGCTGGAGTGCAGTGGCACGATCTTGATTCACTGCAACCTCCATGTCCTGGGTTCAAGTGATTCTTGTGCCTCAGCCTCCAGAGTAGCTGGGATTACAGACTTGCACCACCACACTCGGCTAATTTTTGTATTTTTAGTAGAGACAGGATTTCACCATGTTGGCCAGGATGGTCTTGAACTCCCAATCTTAGGTGATCTGCCCGCCTCAGCCTCCCAAAGTGCTGAGATTACTGGCATGAGCCACCGCGCCCAGCCCATGTAACATTTTATAAACTAGATTACCTCTGGTTAATATTTTTAATTACATTCACTCTATTTGCATAAACTCAAAAGATTATCAATGATAATGAAGATTAGTAACAGCACAAAAATTAGCAATGATTTGTAGACATTGCCAGGTCATAGCACAGGTTTACTATATGACAAATAAAATCAAATAAAAAACAGGAGAAAAATCTACATTGTTACCTTTAACACACGTTTGATAGAACCCAATACAAAGTTTCTTTGTGGATGCCTTCTGTTCTGAAGAATCCAGTCACGATTTAACACCTTTTCCCCTTCTTCCAGCACACATTTCTGACCTCGGAAATGTGGTTTCTCATATAAAATCCAGCTAAATAAAGAGAAATGCAATGATGAGTTATATTTAATTTTCTAAGAGCTGAGGCGTATAAGTCACAGACCATTTTGTCTACTTAAATTTTTTAAGCTGGGATATCTTCCACTATTAACATATAACTCTATTTTTTTGAAACAATGCTATATGCTAATTTAAGTATAGGTGAATAGGAAAGAAAAAACAAAAGTGCATATACCTTGGGAATAGAAATACTTTCTGAACATAGTACCATAATAAATTTCTATGTCTATATTTAGGTATGTATGCTCTTTATAGATGTGGTCTATACAAAACTATACAGTTGCATTAAAAACAATAGTGCAACAATTCCAAATTATACTTCTAATTTTCTTGTTGCTGAGTAACACAGGACACAAGTCCCATTTTATTATATGAAGATGAGATTACACCATATGATTTAAGATGTGAATGCTTACCTGGGTAGCCTAAACACTGGACAGATAAATTTTGGCTCCAGCTTGTCCATGGCTCATGGTCCATAATAAACAGATGCGGTTGCCCCTCATTTTTAGACCATACAAAGATTCCTTCACTTCTGAGCAATTTATACGAACAACTTTAACTATGTGGCCTTCACATTCCTCAGCATCCCACAAATTCTGAACTCATTTTCAAAGCTATGCTTCATTCAACTGAAGCATTCACCCAAACTTGCCAAATCTATCCGCTAATAATGCAGTTACAGAATGGTACTGATTGTATAGATTAAGTCTTGCAACTTACTGGCTGAAGCACTAAAAACAGATTATATTTTATGCCATAGTAAATAAAGAGAACAATTAAGTTATAACACACTAACAATAATGTTTCAAAATATTCTGTCGAAAAGTAGAGGAAGGAAATTATGACTTTAATAAAAAATAGCAAAAAAAGCATTAACAGCAAGAAGACACATTTACTTTAAGAAAATATGCTATAAAATTTTAAGAGACTTCTTACCAGCCCCTTACAACTTTTATTAGAACTCCATTTGGAAAAGACCATGATGTAGCATCGGGAATATTACAGTAGACTTCTTGTTTATATTTACTTTCATGGAGATCATAGATAACCATCTGCAACACAGTAAATAGCAGTAAGTAGCTACAATAACTAATTTTTAGAATGTATTTTAAATTCTAAAATGTCCTAGAACATAGAAATAAACATCCTAAATACACAAAAGCAAATGTTACTTTAGATGTTAAATCCTTGAAATCATTTTCTAAGTCACGTATAAGTATATTAAATTCCTCAAGCCTGAAAGTTACCTAATCTTTAACCTTTATCTTAGTTTGAGAAAGTTATCCTTACCTTCCCAGGTCTTGGGTTATATCTCAGAGTTTCTTTGTCAACATTCTGAAATAATAAAAGTGGTAAAGTAAGCTTCAAGAAACATCGGTGAAAGATGCATAATTCATTTTCTTAGCAGTCATGTATCCAATTTATCACATATTTAGTTAGTGATCATTATGAGCGAGGTGCTTCTCTAGATAAAAGTGATATAAATACAAACATACAGGAAATTAACACGTTGTCTCTGCCCTCAAGAAGTACATAGCTTAGAATGGGTAAATAGATGATCATATTTGCATAGCTCTTCTAAGCCTAAGTTACATTCACAGGTAAAACACAAGGAAAACACTAGGTTGTGGAAATGGCACCAGCATGGAGGTAAGGGCACACAGAGATTCAGAGAGGCTTTTCTGAGGAAGTGGTATTGAGGGATCTTGAAAAACAACATTTCAGTGAATGGAAAATGTGGCAGGTTGTGACGGGATAGTGAATAAAGAAATTCTAGGAAGAGAACCATACTGGGGAAAAGTGCACTGGTAGGAAACACAGAGTGTGCACCCAGAGTGTGGGGAGACAAGGTTGGCAAAACAGAACTTGGGGACCTTATAATGCAGAGTTAAGAGGTGCCACTTGATTTGGTAGGCAGTGGAGAACCATGAAAGAAATATTTCTTCAAATCCCATCATATCTTTTAAAACGACTTTGCTTTGCAAGTTTTGGTTGGTCTTTGAGTATTACTATTTGCCATGAAGATTGTTTGAGGTAAAGATACAGGCCTTGGACATCCTCTATCTTTATCTTGAAAGTACCATGATATTGGAAATGCCAGAAAGGAAAGTCCCATATTTAATAAATATTCTACATTAAATATTTAAATTTTCTAAATCAAAGAAAAATGTAATTTAATTTAAAACATTTTCCAGCTATAATGTTTTCAGTTCTTTTTGTTTGATTTAGGTTGCTCACTGCCCTGCGTTGCATGAACAACAACATGAGTTGTTGTAGTGAGAGGCTGCTGTCAAATACTTAAAAATTTTACTTAACAAAAAGATTTTTCATTAGACTAATAAGCTAAATGCAAACTGACAATTTTCTCACATACAGTACCTTGAGAAATTTAGACTGTCACTTAATTTAGCTTGAAAAATATTAGCAAAATACTTCAAAATAACCTTGCTTCAGTATTATGCTTTTTAAATTCTGACCAAGCAATTGTTTCCTAAGTAGTCCAGCTAAAATACATGAGTTATGATATATTTCAACCAAAGAATAAATCTGGTATTTTTATGAAACAAACTTTATGTAACTTCTACAAACTCAAAACATTGATTTTCTTTTTTGTTTTGTTTTGTTTGTTTGAGATGGAGCCTCACTCTGTCGCCCAGGCTGGAGTGCATTGGTGCGATCTTGGCTCACTGCAACCTCTGCCTCCCGGGTTCAAACCATTCTCTGCCTCAGCCTCCCCAGTAGCTAGGATTACAGGCGCCCACCACCATGCCTGGCAATTTTTTTTTTATTTTTAGTAGAGACGAGGTTTCACCATCTTGGCCAGGCTGGTCTTGAACTCCTGACCTCGTGATCCACCTGCCTCGGCCTCCCAAAGTGCGGGGATTACAGGTGTGAGCCAGCATGCTTGGCCAAAACATTGATTTTTCTTAATAAGCCTTTAGATAATTTCATGACCCAAAGCTTTAATAATTATTATTAATATAATAAACAAAATAACTTACCTCTATAAATGGGCTCAATCTGCCTGGGTTGTCTTGAACACGGAAATACTTGGACACTGGTTCCTGAAGAATTCCACCAAATCTGGCTCCTTTTTCTGAGGAATGACTTTGGGAAGTCTGCAGATACTGATGATAAGCACTCTTTAAAGAAGAATGTAGTTTAGAAGTAAGGTCAGATTTCTGGAGAAATGAGGTCTTTTCTGGCCACAGACCAACTTGCAGATTGGAGGTAGTAGGTTCACTTGGCATCACATATGAATTCTTAGAAATTCCAATGCTTTCCTGGTCATCAGGGTAAAACGTGATAGAAGGATCTGGCAACTGGAAGGTAACATGCTCCCCGCTTCCAGCTCTCAGATCTTTATGCAATACTGCTGCCTCCTCCTCTTCTTCCTCCTCAGCTGCCTCTCTGTCATCTTCATCAAAATTCATCTTTAAACGCTCTGACACTGACTGGAGAAGGGATAAAACAGAAGAGGGCTGGTTTTCACTCTCTCTTGATTTCCTGGGGCCATGGTGACCAGGTGAAACCTCACTGGATAGAATGTCCTCCTGTGAGCTGTCATCCTCATAAATGGGAGACAATGCTAAAGGATAAATTTTGTACCTTTTGGCCTCCACTGATAAGAACATTTCTGAACTATCACTATCAAATGTCTCACCTAATTTAGTACCTTTTTCAAAGTGATGGACAAGGTCAGTTCTACTCTCAGACCTTTCACATGCCAGAACAGGCATGCTGTCAGGGGACGTATCAGGAAACAAGACAGACCGTGTTTGGCTTGCTTCCGCGGAAGCATACTTGTCCTCTTCTTGAAGGGGCTCTTCGTATAATATAGTAAAGGAAGAATTTTCTTGTTCATCTTGAGGAACAAAAGCTAAATTATATCCTTTTTTGCCACTATAATCTGTCTCTCTCCTCTTGTCATGTATTGCAGTAAGAGACATTCTTTTGTCTAGTCTTACTATGGTATCTCCAGGTTGAAAATCTGGCATTGCTGGGGCTGGGTAGCCCTCATAATCCTTACTTAATGTAGGGGATTCATAACCCCTGAAATGTGTAGCAAGTCTATTCTCATGTGCTATCAAGCCTTCCTTTATTTCAGTAGGTTCTTCCTTTGTTTCTCCAACACTCCCTTCAGCATACTCTTGTAGTGTTTTACTTTCAAATGCAGGAGGCATGGCCTCCACTTGTGTAATGGTCAATCCCAGTCCTGGTCCATGTATTTTCTCAATGTCTACCACTGTGGGTAACACTTCGTGTTTCCCAATATTCTCACCACAATCTTCTGGGGATATTTTTTCCATTTCTATCACAGAGGGTAAGGACACAGTTGCTCCAATAGTGTCTTTAACATCTCTCTTGCATGCTTTTTCTATTTCTAAGGGGGCAGGTGCTGCCTTGTGTGCTTCCTTCACTTTTAACACACACGGTACTATTTCAGTATTCTTAATGACCTCTTCAGCAGTCTTTTGGCAAGTAGCTTCCATTTTCAACATAGATCCCTCAGTGTTCCCAGTAAACCCTTCGGCATTTCTTTGGTAAGTATTTACTACCTCTAATGCAATGGGCATCACCTCAGTTTTGCCACTATCTCTTTCAGTATCCTTTGGGTAAGTATTTTCCATTTCTAACCTCACAGGCATCACTTCAGCCTTTGCAATATCCCCTTCAGCATCCTTTTGGTAAGCATTTTCCATTGCTAATGTAATGGGTATTCCTTTAGCCTTTTCACTAATCCCTTCACCATCTTTTCGGTAGATATTTTCCAATTCTGACAAGGGTATTGCCCCAGTCTTGCCAATATCCCCTTCAGCATGCGTTTGGTAAATATTTTCCATGTGAATTGTAACAGGTGCTATCTCAGTCTTTACAATATACCCTTCAGCATCCTTTTGGTGGACATTTTTCACTTCTGGCATAACAGGTATCACCTCAATTTTGCCAACATCCCCTTCGGTATCCTTCATCTTATAAGCTTTTTCCATTCCTAAAATGACAGGTGATCCCTCAGTTTTTTCAATACAGCTCTCAGCATCCATTTGGTATACTTCTCCCATTTTAAAAACATTAGCTTTTGGTTCAGTTTTCTTGACATTCATTTCAGCATCCATTTTATGTACTCTTCCCATTTCTAACATAGGAGGGACTGCCTCGTATTTCAGAATATTCAATTCAGCATCCTTTTTGTTTGTTTTCCCCGTTTCTAACATGGAAGGTATAAGCTCAATTTTCCCTATATTTATTTCATTATCCTTCTTGTGTACTTTCCCTACTTCTGACATTGCAAGAGGTGTGTTTTTACTGTGTCCTGGCAAGTTTTTTTCAGATATACATACAAGGCTATCAGACAAACTGCTTTTAGATGTACCAGGTGCATGGATGTCATCATTCACAAGTGGAGGCCATTTGAAATTTAATACAAGTGTTCTTCTATCCTCTGTCTCAGTTTTGTTATTATCCACATTCTCTATTTCCATTGTCTCATTACAGTCCTCATTGCAAAATAAATGTGTTTTTACCCTATCATCTGACCGTTTACGTGACATGTCTTCAGCCAGTAAAACCGTATCTGATTCCTGCAAATTTATACTATCAGACAGTCCAGATCCATTTCCAGAAAATGGGGATTTTTGGTAGAGAACAATTTCTCTTCCCTTAATTGACTCTGTGCCACTAGCTAAGTTACTTACAGAGAAGAATTTACTTAATACTTTATTTTCACTAATTTGTGTGCTTTGATTTACTGGCTGTTCTGATACCAAGAACTCTCTAACTACATCATGTGGCTTAACACTATCACTGTTCAGAATTTTTGAAGGATCTGCCTGAAGTTCAGAATCCCAAGTATCCTCAGTATCTTCAAAAGCATCATTTCTCAATTTTTCTTGGGCTACATAAATAATCTCACTGACTAATTCCCTAGCTTTATCTTCTAACAAACAAGATACATTCATACTATCAGGATCAACAAGAAGACTCTTCTCACCAACTGCTGGTGAATCACAGGGCTTCTCTTCGACTTCTGACATGTTTTCCATGCCCTGCTCTTCCAAACCCTCTGTCTGTTGGATCTCTGTTAGTGTCACTTCTAATGGGTTTTTCTCAGAGACGTCTTCTTTCAGGGTACCCTGATTCATTATGCCTTCTATGGCTATGTGCTCCTGGCAGGTACTCACTGTGTGTTTGAATTTTAGTTCTTCCCTGACAGAATTAAAAATCTCACCAATCAATGTGTCGGCCTTTTTGAGTAAACTACTTTCGAGGTCCAAAAGTTGGTCACGTGCTCTTCCCCTGGCTTCTATGTGCTCAGCAGAGGCTTCAGAACACTGTTGGCCTGAGCTGTTAACTGACACTGCAGGCCCAGCAACTGCTCCAGTCTCTGCTTCCACGGGATTGTCAAATCGGGCAGTGGTTGGGAAATCAGTGGATATCTTCCCAAAATGTTCCTGAAATGGGGTTACTTCTTTCCCAATTGAGATAGACGTTTCAAATTCCAAATAAGAGGTGTTAGGGTACAACGGGTCAGTTACAGAGGTACCTTCATGTGTGAGATCTTTGGTAACTTGTATAGAATCCAAATGATTTTGGGGCTTATGTGAATTTATTATCACGTTAACTTCTTCAGGGTAACTAGAGGAAGATGACACACTATCAATACCACCATTTAAAAAATGGATGTTCTCTTTCTTTCTGTAAGATGAGGATTTCTTTTCTGATCTCAGCACAGAAGGTACATTAAGGAAGCTTGAGTCCTCAGATGCAGAAACATTTTTTCCCAAACTGGAATCAGAATCCAGAAAAGGTGAATTTACTTTTGAGCTGCCAGTTTCTTGGAATTTATGGAAAATATTAGCTAAACTGAGTTCTGCCATTTCTGAGTGACCAGAAATCTTTTTAGTCCCACAAATATCCAAAGATTGATGAATCATGTAAGTGTTAGCTTCACAATTCTGTGCCATTTGCCTACTGACTTTCTCATCACGAATAGGTGGTAAAATCCCAGATATAATACTTTTAAGAAGAGCAGGAGGAGAGCCTAAGGCATCTACCTCTGTTTCTGGTATATCTTCATATTTGGAGGTAGCAGGAGAAAGCTCAGCTTGGCAATTCTCTTTTAGGCCAGCGTCTGAACATTTCTCTCCAATCTCATTATGATTAATTGATTGAAAACTTTTGTCCTGTTCAACTTCTAGAAATGTTAATTCTGATAAAATAGGCTTTTCTGGAACATGGGTAATTTTCAATGGAAAAGAAGACATTTTATCCTGAGAAATGTCTCTGGGCTCCGCTTGTGAAAAAGATACCTTGGACAAGGATATAGTTTTTCCTCTTCCAGAATGTGACTCCACAGGAACATTGTTCTGACCATCAATTTCAGCTTTTGATACAATGTTAGCAGTTTTGGCTTCCAAGGAAAGAGAATCAGACTTCTCTATTATGCTCATATTTGCTTTAGTGTTTGAAGACATTCCTCTATTAGGGTCTTGAGATAAAATGGAACTGCAATCCTTAGAGAGGTTTCCAGAGTCAAAGCTCAATAGCTCCATCCCAGTTAAGTGAGGGCCACTGGCTTCAGAACCTGGAAGAACCTGGCATTTTTCACTATTAGAAAGAATTTCCTCGGATTCAAAAATTGCAGATGTATATTCAAGGCAAAAGGAAAGAGGAGGGCTCTTTCCGCCTGCAGCCTCAACATGGTTTTTCACATTTTCTTCTTTACACTTACTAGGCTGACAGGAAATACCAACAGTGTTGACCTTCCCAGTTTCAATGGGCACAGGAGAACCCTCATTCGTTAAATCAGGAATATCCAACTTGCTCAGCATCCCAACTCCAGAAACAAAGGTAGGAGGTGAAATATTGAAATTTAGTTTTTTACAGTCAAGGCTAAGACATGTTTTAGCATCAGGTGATACTTTAGTTTGCTGAGGACTCTCAGAGTCAAGAGGAGTTTCTGAAATGTGACTTCTATTAAGTTCAAATTTCAACTCAGGTGCATTTTTATTTACTAAGCATGCTACAACTGCTGATTCACTGACGTAATTTAAGGAGGTCAGGTCTTTTCTATTCATTCTAATATGAGGAATTTTATCATGGGACCTAAAATCAAGCTTTTTGGCTTTGGTTTCAAAGTATTGGTCAGTATCTTTGGGTGATGACTCAATTTTATCTTCTGGAGCTTTTACATGACTTGAAGCTATGGATGCACTAGCTGAGGCACTTTCTGTTTCTTGCCTGATTTCTCTAACAACCACATTTTTCTGTGAGTCTTGGGCAGACAATCTCTTTCCTTCATTTACAAGTTCTGTGTTTGTCACAGCATGTCTCTGAAGAGCAACGACACTGGTGTGAGTGGCAGCTTGCTTTGATGAGTTATCTATGGTTTGCTTGTCAGAACACTCACTCTCTGGCAACTGCAGATCTTCATGCCTAATTGATTTATTTGGACTTGGCAAATTTGTACTTTCCTGTTCAGTAGTGTCACTCCCATCAGATTTGGTACAAGAGAAATTAGAAATAGCAGGGCCCTGAGGCTCAACAAGCTCCTCTCTTTGCACCAATGTCCCATTACTCATCACAGTGTTTTCTTTTATTGTATTTTCTGTTGTAGTTACTCTCTGAAAATCTGGGCTGCAAGGGACATTGCTACTGCTACTTCCTGTGAACAATGCTGAACATACCAAATTTCTGTTAGTCTGAGAAACTGGTTCACAACTTAAATGGTGCTGTGAGTCAGATTCTCCATCATAGCTGGAGTTTGTCACAGAAGAAGGGGATGACCTATTTCTCTCAATACCCCCCCAAGCATTTTTATTTAAAAAATTATTGGAAAAGGCAATATTCTGCAGTTCTGGGTTATTTGTCAAAGAACTTTCTGTGTTGAGACTTGTTTTGCTACAATCAGAGTCTTCTAATGGGCCTTCAAGTAGATTTCCTTTCATAGATGAGTCTGTACTAGCTGATAACAACAGTGGCAGTATCCTAGCCTCAATCTCACTTCCAGGGTCAATGTGTCTATTTATACTAGAGTCAGAACTTTCATTTTCTGTGTCCAAGGTATTCACAGTTGCCAAGCCCGTCTGTTGCTTTAAATATTTCCTAATGTGACTTGGGCCTCGATATGTTGCATATGTTACTGAAGGCTCCTCTGGTTTACCATCGATTTGTCTGTAAAAAGAAAGTATGAGAGTATCAGGAAATACAACTAATAATACTTACTACTAATCCCAGCAACTGTGGTAAAAGTACATCTTTTAAACACCACTTCCCTTAATATGTACCAATTTGGGGAGTAAATCATAGAATGCTTTAAATTTATCTTTATTAAAAATAATAAAAATTTAACAAGCAGCACCTGAATGTCAATGCAGCATGAAGAATGTTTGAGTTCCTTAGAATTACTCCTTCTTACCTGATTACATACATACCTCTGACTGTGGTTAACAGAATATGAGTTCAAGCCTTGGGTCCTAGTTCTAATCTCAAAGGAGTGTCTGACTTCTAAGTAACCAGATTGACTTTGGGCCTCATATTACTACAAGTTTAGGGATACATCACTGATTTCTCCACCACATTAAAGCATCATAATGACCTTCTATTCCTTTACTCTTAGATGTGAATTTGAACAGCAACATTTAGCACATAAGTTGGAAACATTTTAAAGGAAAACAGATGAGAAGATATCTAGCCCACAGTAAGCACTCAGTATGTATTTGTTGATTCAATAAATGACAAAACTGCATCAAAATTCTCACTATACAATTAGTATAGTGAGTATTAAACTGCTTGGGCAAATGCCGAAATCAAAAAAGATGTCTAGAGGAAGTATAGAAAACTAACCCCAGTATAAAGATCCTGATGCTCTCAGCACCCAATTTCCTTTGGAGAATCTACCCCCACGAGTTCTCACATCATGCCATACTATCTTGCAGCCAATTACATGCATCATTCTCTGTCCTTTAATGCCAGCATCAGAAGGAAACTCTAATGCCCTCTAAGACTCAGCACACAAAAAATTTCCATGCAAACCTATCCCTCTACTACTAAGATGGACAGTTAGTCTTTGATCTCCGGGTGCACAGAGCACAGCGTTTGTCACATTAAATCATAAAGATCTATGCACTTATTTATCTTCCCCACTAGCCTGGTGGCTATTTGAGGGAAGGTACTGTGTCCTAATCATCTTTCTGTTTTTAAGTGCCCCACACAAGATTTGGCAAATTGTATATGCTTAATACCTTCTCATGAATTAATGAATAAGTAAAGCAATGATACTTAGTGCTAAGTAATCTATTTCAAACTAATGTCTTCATTTTTATATGTGATAATTAAAATGTTTTAAATTTTGAACTCTAATTACCTTTCAATTTCCTGACTATAAAAAATAGCATGCACTCATATGTTCATATGTTCATATGAGCACTATCCACAATAGCAAAAACATGAAATCAACCTAGGTGTCCATCAATGGTAGACTGGATAAAGAAAATGTGGTACATATATGCCATTGAATACTATGCAGACAGAAAAAAGAAGAAAATTTTGTCCTTTGCAACAACATGAATGCAGGTGGATGCCATGATCCTAGGTAAATTAACACAGGAAAACCAAATACTACATGTTCTCACATATAAGTGGAAGGTAAACATTCAGTACACATGGATCCAAAGAAGGGAACAATAAACACTGGGGCCTACTTGAGTGGGGAGGATGGGAAGAGGGTGAGGACTAAAATACTGCCTGTCAGGTACTATGTCCATTACCTGGGTGATGAAATAATCTGTACACCAAACCCTCACAACACGCAATTTATCCATGTAATAAACCTGCATATGCACCCGACTAAAATAAAAGTTGAAATTATTTTTTAAAAAACAGTATGGCAGAAAAATCGGATGTGTGTTCTACTTGATTATTTTCTGATTAGACATATGATTAACCAAACCATTACTATGAAATAAACATGAACAATTTAGAAATTCAGTTATCAGTATTCCAATACCTAAAAAATACATTTTATTGTCAACTTGAAAGCAGTTACATTAAGAGTTCTAGATTTGTCTAATTGATAAAAGAGAAATTATATCTCTTTTGACATGTAAAAACTTCACCAACTGTGTCTCTTAAATACTTCTTAAATTTTAGCTGAAATAATTCATTTCAACCTATATATTTCCTGGCCCCTTAAAATACTAATGCACCAGCACTGTAAAAAATTATGTTAGTTATATTCATTTATTTTTACTGTCCATTATAAAGCACTAAAGGAGATGCAAAAAGAAAAGCTTTGTGTTCCAAAAATGGTTGTAGTTGCTGCATGAGTTTCAGGCTAGATCAAGGACTGTTACGAAAAAAACTTGGATAGGATACCACTATTTGACATTTGGGTCTTTCCTCATTGGTATTTTTTAAAAATCTAATCCTTATGAAGACAGAGCCCAACGTATTGTTTTTATTAATTTCTCTATGTAAGCCTCTTGCACAGAGCCAACTATGACATAAATATCTAATAAAATGTGATGGCAACTTCTATGTGTAAGAAAACTAAGTACAACATTCTGTTGTTACATATGAATCTTCCTATTGTTATATGCAATATGGAAAAAAAGTTTTGTACCAAACATTTTCTGTTTCATAAAGTAGAGATACTTCATACCAATTTTAATAATGTATCATGTTTTATTCAAAGTAAGCTATATGATAATAGGATTAAACATTTAATTTGTAACTACCAACAAAACCCCAAAAGTTGAATGAATGAATGAATGAATGAATGGTGAATATAAAAATAAAACAATGAAAGAAAAAAGTTGGATAAGGCAACCAGTTCGTGAAAATATGCAAGAAGAAAAAAAATAGGTAAATTAATGCTATTGGTAAAATACCATATCAAAATATGTAAGTTATTCAGAAAATACAAAATCCTTTCAGAACAACATATGAAGGTACAGAGTCTAAATAAATGACAGGTTTTTTTCTTTCAAAGTTTTAACATTTCATACCTAAAACCTCCTGTAAACAGACTGCAATGTTTCTTTTTGCAAAAGATCACAAAAATAATTCTGAAGAAATCAATACCAATAAATGTTTATGGTCAGTGGAAATAAGAGATGAGGAACAGAAATTTATTCTAGTGTAGTAAATTTAGGTCCTCTTGCTACCAACTCTCTCTTAATCAAACCTCAAAGCATTTTATCCTGCATCAATGCAACTTTTGATCCAAAAAGACTTCTCATAAAAAACAGAAAAAGTCCATTACATTTCAACTCACTATAGTGATACCTTTTGGTATTGGGGTCCTTTGCAGGATAGGTGGTGGGAATCATTGTTTTATATTTTTTAGGGCTTTCTGAGTACTTTCAACAAAGTTGATTAAGTTAATTTATATTAAGTTACATGCACTGGTTTAAATTTCTAACTAATATGCTGCACTGGAAGTGGAAATATTATATACTTGTAATTAAAACATACATTCTTTAGACTAAACAATTATATTATATTTAAAGAATAGGAAATCAAAGTTACAAGTTCAGCTTCATATGTTATAGTCAGTCCCTTCAGGTACTAATGAGCTACACTCCCTCTATCTTTTTTTAAACTCTCCCTTTTTAAAAGGTTAAGTCAAGCCAACATTATGTTTTAGATCATTCTTTCATGGAGTATAGTTGAGTTCATACAATTAAATAATCTTAGGAACATAAAGTTGTTATTTAATTTTTAATTTTTCCCTAGTAAATATAAATGCCAAAAAGCATATAGCTAAAAATAAGCTGAAGATGGAAAATTAAAAATTAAAAAACTTTTTTTTCCACATTGTATTTAACAATAGGAGGATTCATATGTAAGAACAGAATTTCGTACTTAGTTTTCTCTCACACGGAAGTTACCATCGCATTTTTATTCTATATTTATATCATTTGTATTTTCACAAGCTACACAGAGAAAAGGGAGTATTAACTTCACGCATTTTGTAATTGTACATAGGATCTACAGCTTATGCTACACACCAAAGGTACATAATCCAAAGAACAGCGAGAAAAAAAGTAAAATATCTAAAAATTTCGAGTATTTAAGGAAGCAGGCATACGTATTGAAAATCTGAAAAGGTTTTACAGATTTTAGCCCAATACATAATTACTCATTATATGAAGGTTTATTAAGCCTCTAGGTAATACATACAGCTATGCTCTATTCTAGATAAATTTGATACACTTGATAATACAAAGGTTAACTAAAGACATGTATCATTCTTCAAAGAAAATTCTATAATAGCAGCCTGAACATAATAACTAGACTTATAGCAAAAGTACTTAATTCACATTTAGGAAAATATGGCAAATTATTATTATTATTATTATTATTTTCTGAGATGGAGTCTCGCTCTATCACCCAGGCTAGAGTGCAGTGGTATGATCTTGGCTCTCTGCAACTTTAGCCTCCCGGGTTCAAGTGATTCTCCCGCCTCAGCCTCCTGCATAGCTGTGATTACAGGCACGCACCACCACACTCGGCTAATTTTTTATGTTTTCGGTAGAGAAAGATGGGGTTTCACCGTGTTGGCCAGATTGGTCTCGAACTCCTGACCTCAAGTGATCTGCCTGCCTCAGCCGCCCCCAAGTGCTGGGATTACAGGCATTTAGCCACTGTGCCCGGCTAAGCTACTTTTTTTTTTTTTTTAGCAGTAAGATTTATTTCCTTTCAAATTACAAAGAATATCTTCTCTCATAATAGAAAAGGCTTTTTAACTTCTCTATGGAAAGCAAAGCAAAAAAAAAAAAAAAATCACAGGAGCTTTCACAGAAGAGTTTAGCATTATGCATATGTACCTGTGAAAAATAGAGTTAGAACTGAAAAAAAAAATTAACCCAACAATAAAGTAGCTTCCTATGTAAACTACCCTAGAAACGTGAGTTAATATACAGAAAACAATCTAAAAATGTTGCCACACAGGTTTTCATAAAGGTTTTATGGATATTAAAAACAAAATTTGTAGAGTCAGTTATAATTTAAAAACAATGACAAAACTATTAAGTGAAGATCAAATCACTTACATTGCCTTTTGGTGAGGATTTTTTTTTAAACTCACTTTACATAGTAAATACAGGCTGAACATTCCTAATCTGAAAATCTGAAATCCAAAATGCTCCAAAATCCAAAAGTTTTTGAGCACCAACATGATATCACAAGTGGAAAATTTATCATTTTTTCTTCTTTCCAACTTTTATTTTAGGTTCAAGAAGTACATATGCGTGTTTGTCAAATGAATGAGTTGCATGTGACAGGGGTTTCATGTGCAGATACTTTTGTCACCCAGCTAATCAGCGTTAATACCCAGTGGGTAGTTTTTCAATCCTCATCCTCCTCCCACCCTCAAATAGGCCCTGGTGTCTGTTGCTCCCTTGTGTCCACATGTATTCAATGTCTAGCTCCCACTTAGAAGTAAGAACATGCAGTATTTGTTTTTTCTGTTCTTGCATTTTATGTGGGAGTTTGCAATTTTTTGAGTTTGAAAAATCAGACCTTGGCAATAAGCTTGAGCAGCAGGATGTAAAGAACTCCCACATTAGCGTTCCATTAGAGGAACGCTAAGCATAAAAGGGTTAATTCGATTATGACAATGGTCTCTTAGTCCATCCATGTTGCTACAGAGGACATGGTTTCATTCTTTTTAATTGCTGTGTAGTATTCCCTGCTGTTTTTGCGCCACATTTTCTTTATCCAGTCCCCCACTGATGGGCATCTAGGTTGATTCCATGTCTTAGCTATTGTGAATATTGCTGCAATGAACAGACACATGCATGTGTATTCATGGTAGAATGATTTATATTTCTTTGGTTATATACCCAGTAATGGGATTGCTGGGGCAAATGGTAATTCTGTTTTCAGTTCTTTGAGGAGTGACCACACTTCTTTCCACAATGACTGAACTAATTTACACTCCCACCAGCAGGGTACAAGGGTTCCCTTTTCTCCACAACCTCACCAGCCTGTTGTTTTTTGATGTTTTGGTAATAGTCATTCTAACTGGTGAGAGATGGTATGTTACTGTGGTTTTGATTTGCATTTCTCTAATGATTAGTGATATTGAGCATTTTTTCTTAAGCTTGTTGGCCAGGTGTATGTCTTCTTTTGAGAAGTGTCTGTTTATGTCCTTTGGATAACTGGCTAGCCATATGCAGAAGATTGAAACTGGACCCCTACCTTTCACCATATACAAAAATCAACTTGAGATGGACTAAAAACTTAAATATAAAACCTAAAACTATAAAAACCCTAGAATAAAACCTAGAAAATACCATTCTGGACACTGGCCTTGGCAAAGACTTCATGACAGACTCCAAAAGCAATTGTAACAACAAAAAAATCGACAAGTGGTACCTAATTAAAGAGTTTCAGCACAGCAAAAGAAACTAACAACAGATTAAAGAGTTTCAGCACAGCAAAAGAAACTAACAACAGAGTAAACAGACAACCTACAGAATGGGAGAAAATATCTGCAAAATATGCATCTGACAAAGGTCTCATATCTACAATCTATAACTCAAACAAATCAACAAGCACCTTTGCTTTCTGGGTGCAAACTTTCAGGAGCAAACTTTGCTTCATGCCCCTAAATCACGTGTATGAGATGCAAATGAAACATAAATGAATTTTGTGTTTAGGCGTAGGTCCCATCCCCAAGATTTCTCATTATGCCTATGCAAATACCCGCCCCCCAAAAAATCTAAAATCTGAAAAAATATTGAAAATCTAAAACACTTCTGGTCCCAAGCATTTTAGATAAGGGATACTTAACTTGTAATAACTTGTCTAAATTCTGAAAGCTGTATTAATGGTAATTAGGAAAATTATATTTGATAGCATAGTAATGAGCATCTGTTATGCAGTATAGGATGTTTTATTACCTTGTTTAAGCTATTAACCCTTTTTAATAAGCCTTGATTTATTTTTTTAAAGTAGGAGCATTCGTCCATGAAAACGGCAATGAAAAAATTTAAGTAAATTCATTCCCGCTAATATCAAAAAATTGAAATGTTTGTATGTGACACTGAAATCTCCTAGTAATTTCAAAAGCATAAGCTCTTTTATTAATTGATATGTAATAATTGTACATACTTATGACGTACAGACTGATATTTTGATACAGGTATACACTGTGTAATGATCAATTCAGAGAAATCAGCATATCCATCACAAGCATTTATCATTTGTGTTGTGAACATTTAGTCCTTTCTGCTAGCTGTTTGATAATATATGATCGATTATTGTTAACTATAGTCATCCTACAGTACTACAGAACATTAGAACTTATTCCTCCTATGTAGATCTAGCTGTAATTTTATATCCATTAATCATCCTCTCCCTATAAGCTCTTTAAATAACGTTTTATATTTGAGATATGATCATGAATAAAAAACTTAAATATATCATTGCTTTTAATAATTCATATCACAGAGCCAAAACAACTTTAAAATAAAATACAGATTCTCAAAATTATCATTAATAGTAAAGGATTCTCTACATATATTGACCGGGCACATTGGCTCACACCTGTAATCCTAGCACTTTGGGAGGCTGAGGCGGGTGGATCACGAGGTCAGGAGATCGAGGCCACCCTGGCTAGCATGGTGAAACTCCGTCTCTACCGAAAATACAAAAAATTAGCCAGGTGTGGTGGCGGGCGCCTGTGGTCCCAGCTGCTCAGGAGGCTGAGGCAGGAGAATGGCATGAGAACCTCAGCCTCCTGGGTTCAAGTGATTTTCCTGCCTCAGCCTCCCAAGTAGTTGAGATCACAGACATGCACCACCACACCAGGCAAATTTTTTATTTTTAGTAGAGACAGGGTTTCTCCATGTTGGTCAGGCTGGTCTCGAACTCTCGACCTCAGGTGATCTGCCTGCCTCAACCCCCCAAGTGCTGAGATTAAAGGCATGAGTCACCACGCCTGGCCTAAATTATAATTCTTAAGTATATTGACAGATGTCAGGAGGAAGTTGTTGAAACTGTGAGATTTTCAAAGCTAGGCCTGAAGGAAGCTGGCATCTCAGTCAAACTGGCAGTCAGGTGGTTTTCCCTTTCCTCCTAAATCAAGAACCACCATTCTTTGTTGAGGAGACTTTGGAGAACTGCCTTAAGCAATTATTCTATTAACAAGGAATTAGTCTACTAACAAGTTATTATTTGGTAAAAATAAGAGGAAAAGTATCTTCTCTCTTTTTAATCGACTAGTACCAAAGAAAAAAAATCTGACCTAACTAATCAAAGGAGAAAAAGTACAAACTTCCCATTCTACCCAATTCCTATAACAACCTCCAAATTATCACCATTTTAAGTTACTTTAAAATGCTAGATGTCAAATGTGAGCAAGCAAAACAATCATCTAAAGAGGCAGTTAGAATATTGCTGGGCCCCACTCCTGCAGAGATTCTGCTTCAGTGGATCTGATCAGATAATGTGCATTTCTAATGAGGTCCCAGGTGATTCTGCTGCTGCTGCTCCAAGGACCAGACTTTGAATAGTACTGCGTTAGACAATCGTATTCACATATTATGGATGCAGCACAATTGAGCCACTTTTCTGCTGTTGGATACTGGTTTCCAAATATACGTTCCTATAATGTTAGAATGAACACCTTTATACATTATCAGAAATAACTTACAAACTTAAGGTTCCTGATATATATTGCCAATTGAATTTCTAAAAAATGCTACCAATTTGTACTCCACTCCTAGCAGGGTATATGAGTGCCAGCCTTATCAACTCTGACTCACTCAGGACATTATCATTTATTATTATTGTTATCAATTTAATGGGGAAAAATTCTCATTTTAGTTTGCATTTCCTTGATTTTTTTTTTTTTTTTTTTTTTTGAGACAGAGTTTCGCTCTGTCCCCCAGGCTGGAGTGCAGTGGCCGGATCTCAGCTCACTGCAAGCTCCACCTCCCGGGTTTACGCCATTCTCCTGCCTCAGCCTCCCGAGTAGCTGGGACTACAGGCGCCCACCACCTCGCCCGGCTAGTTTTTTGTATTTTGTAGTAGAGACGGGGTTTCACCATGTTAGCCAGGATGGTCTCGATCTCCTGACCTTGTGATCCGCCCATCTCAGCCTCCCAAAGTGCTGGGATTACAGCTTGTAATTACCTACAGGTAATCCCAGGTATTACCGCACCTGGCCTGCATTTCCTTGATTGTTAGTGAAAATAAACTTTTTTCACTTATTAACAGATTAGACTTCTTTTATTTGAAAGATTTGTTTATATTGTTTGCCTTTTCTGTTGGTTAGTTGGTGTCTAAATTGCTTATCAGTTAAAGCATTCTCTGTCATTTTTTTGTGTATAATTTTCTCATTTTCCATTTAAATTTATTCTTGCTTATGTTACTTGACATAAAAGAGTTTGAAAATTGGGAATAAGTTTTAATCTACTGATCTTATTGATACCTTCCATTGCTATTATGCTTAGAAAGTCATTTCTTACCAAAATAAAAATGTACAAATGCTGCTTTTAACATTTTTATTTTTTTTAATATTTGTTACTCTATCTTCATTTACTTTAATACAAAGATGAGGAACACATAATGACATCACATTCTAGTGTTCAAGTTACATATAAGAGAGTCTATTTCTAGGCTGTCTACTCTGTTCGATTTAAATGTCTAGCAAATATTACATCAGTATGACACTGTTTCAAATACCACAGCTGTATCAATACATTTTAATATCAGGTGGAACAAGCCCCACAACATTATTCTTCATGGACAAACTCTAATCTATTTTCACAGAGCTGTAAGATAGGTCTGTGCCTGTATCAGAAGTTTACTATGAGGAATTAACTGAAAGCACCTACATAAAGACACCTGGAAACTATAAAGAACTTCCTGGAAACTAAAAAGAACTGCATAACTATAAGGTAATGCTTATATCTGACTATAATATTATTGATGGCTTCTTCAATAATAAATTCTCGAGCAGAGGTAAAAGTAAAATCAATAAAACAAAACCTTACTAGTTACAAATGAATACTTTTATGTCACACAAAATATCGAATGGACTCAACAATGTGATAAACATTCCTTAATTACAAAATATTCCTTCTACCTCATTTGAGAGTAAAAGGAAAAACAAGTTGGTATGTGTTTGCTAATCAAACAATGAAGAAAGTGGTGGTAAAATGTTCCTTCAATTCAAGCAATATTTTCATTTCTTGGAGCTCTGTAAAGGTTCATAAAGCTAGTTTCATGAATAGAGCCCATTTAAATTGCTTTTCTTAACTGCTTTAATTAAATTTTACAGAATAAAGATATTGACAGAATAAGAATACAAACCTGAGGACCATTTTCCCTCAAAATGCACATATTGAATACGTTGCCTGTCCTGACACAGGAGGAATTCATGCAACAGAAAACATTACCATGCAGGGAAAAAATAAATCTTTTACTAAGACAAATTTAGCAGGCCCTGGATTACCTGTATGGTTCTCTGTACCATGATTAATTACTTGTATGGTACAGAGAATCATAAAGTTTTAGACCCAGTAGTAGGGACACTACAGAATATCTCTTCCAATCCCACCAATTACTAGGATTAAAACTAAAGCTGAAAAGCTAGATCCAAAAAGCTCAATTTTTTGGTTCGATTAAATTTTAAACTTACTTTAGCAAATTAGTGGCTTCTTGTTCACTGTCTTGTGTTGTATCCAAAGAAAAAGCATCTGAGAGTTCGGATGAGTTGGAGTCCTGTTCTTCTGTTGGATGTGTCTGGGTTCTTAGGGAGCCACTGAAAATCTCTCTCTCCCTTTTGATCCCTTCTTCATGATGGTCACTGGGATTCTGTAAATCTTTCTCAGCTTTATCATGGTCATCTCTGAAAGAAGACTGCTTAGCTTCACCTAGAGATGATTTTCCCGAGATATTGAATAAGTTACCAAGAAACTGAAAAAAGCTTTCTTTTGGCTGTCTGTCACTTTCTCCTATTTTGGTATCTGCAGTGGAACTGGAAACATCATATGCCTTTTTGGGATCTTCCTGCACCGGAGGAGTGACTGACTTCTCAGCATGGTTCCTTTTGTCCTCACTTTGGCGAATCTTTGAAAACAAAATAGACAATAATAAGCATCATTATTTAAATAATAAAACAGACTGATAAGCTATTACAAAACAGACTCTGTGTAGACACCAGGGATACATTTGTGAATAAGACTAATGGCTTCTGTTCCTTTGGGCAGTTCACAATCTACGGAAGGGCACGGTAAGCACGACCTTTAAAAAGCTACATGGTAAATGTCATGAGGGGAGAAGTACCGCACACATGGGAACCCAGAACAGGAGTAACGAGTCCAGACTTGGTGGAAGTGAGAACACACAAGGTAACTTGGGGGATGCTTCCTAGAGGAAGTGCACTCTTTGAAGGGGACAGAAAAAGTGACTATGTGATACTTATGCATCTGTGTGTGTGTTTAGTGGGGTATCAGCTCCTAAGGGAGTTTAATATGACTGGAGGTTAGGGTACAAAAATGACATGAGAGGTAAATATGGAGAGAGAAGAGACCACAGTAAACATGTGTATTTAAATTTAGCCTTTATTATGACAGAGCTAAGGGAGAGTATTCAAATTACTGGTACTTGAGATAATAACACCTCAACAGACCTCATCATTTCAGCATTGTGTTAACCTATAAAGCTGGCACAATATGTAACATTATTCAAGAACATGAGGAAAAGACAGTAACATGGTACTTCAGAGAAAGAGCCCACTTGTGACCCCTTCCTGGTAAAACAGGAAGTCCTGATACATAATGTTAATGCAAACCATGGATAGCATCAGGCACTCTTGAAGACAAACACTTGCAGAAGTCCATTTTGCCTGCTCGTAATTAAGTTACTGGTAAAGCAAACTCAATTAATGCATACTGTGTGAGGCAAAACTGAGCTGCTACATCAAAGAGCATGTTGGCATTCCACTTCGTGCTATTTCCAGATTCTAAAAAGCTTTAGGCCCATGAGCCAACTCACTCTGCCTTCCAAACATGCTCACTCATATAACTGTAAAAAGAATGCCCATCCTACAGTCTCTGTCACCTGTTATGTTCGCTAGCCCTTATAAAAGGAAAGGTTGAGTCTGAGTCAGAAAACAATCAGGACACCAAGTCAAAACCACCTTAGGGCATTTTAGGTTCACGTGACAATGTTTTATAAAAACACGAGCTTCAAGAAGGCAAGAACATAATTATAATGCCATTTTTTCACCTCATTCCATGTTTTGATCTAAGTTCAAATTAATATAAAGGAGGATTTCACTAACCACTAAAAAAGATATAGCATATGAAAGGTTGAGAAAATGTTAAAACCTATTAACTCAGCAAACTGATTGCAAGCAAACAATATTTTTAAGTTTGTTCCCATAGGTGTCAAAGGGGATTTCTGAGTGCACATGGCATTTTTTGATGTGTTAAGATTTAATACATCTTGTGAGCCTCTACATTTAGAATGCCACCAGCCTTCTAGAGACACTACATGTCTCACCTTTCACCAGTTTCAACTACAATTTGATTCCACTTGTCTCCACCTCACCCGTCCAACCTTCTGCTCATTCTGAGAGCTGACACTATAAGTCACCTGTGCCCTCTCCTCATATAAACAGGATAAATGATCTCTCAGTCTGGCAGTAGAAGATATGCAGTCAACATTTTGAAACTGGTCATTTATATGAAGGATATACATTTTTTGTTAACAATTGGGTTTATTGTAATTTTTAGCCACAATATTTCTCCCCAGCTCAAAAAGAGCACTGGAACGTGAAAAGAACAGTGACTAAAGCGGCTGCTCTTCCTATGTAGCCACTTGAAGAAAGCAAACTACAGGCGGTTCATTAAAATATCATAAACATCCTTAAAATGCTTCAGAAATTTGCAAAAGAGTCTTATATAATCTGGGCAGTGATTTAAAAGAAGAAAAATGAACAAGATTACCACTTTTAACATCATTAAAATCTCAAAAAAGTAATTTTTGTCAAAAATGTATTTATCTCCCTATTATTTTAACTTGCTCATTCCTTTCAAAGCGTAAGAGGTTGCTTTCCAAATGAGGAAGATACATTTTGTGAAACTAATGAAAGACTTTATATTTAACCTTTTTAAAATAGTAAATATATTTTTTTAAAATCACTTGTTTCTCCTTCCCCTCAACTGTCTGCTTCTTTGCTATTCCAGGATCCCTATAAGTTTACTAAAGAGTAGTTTTTAGTTCCCTTAAATGTTTTAGTTGCTTAATTTTTCCCTCATAATCTTATGAGAAACGTGTATTAGTAATTAAAACACCAACAACAAAAAAGTTTCTGAATTTAGAAACAAAACTAGCAGTAAAAATACACTGCTATTCAAAGTAAACACCTGCAATAAATTAAATAACAAAGAATTAAAATTTTAAGATTGATCTAAAGCAGTTGTTCTTCACCCTCAGCCTAGACAAGTTCAGCCTGCCTACAGGCCCTCATTATGCGGGCCCTACATCTGTCTGCCAACAGGACTGTCTACCATTGTAGCAATGAATGAGTAGAATGAAAGCACTCAGGATTCAGGCAAACATTAACAAAATGTTCATTCTAGCTGCTCTCCAAGATTTTGGTATTATGTATATACTATATGAATGTTACTGATGAAGGCATATGTATCTTTGGAATTTTCAATGTTTTTCCCTCATGTTCAATATGTTGTAATGCAGTACTTTTAGTCCAAATGCATTTCTCTATCTACTCTCTTTGCTATGCTGGGGCCCAACACAACAAAATACAGGAAAATATTATGTATACTGATTAATAAGATTTAGCTGAGGTCTTCAAGGAGCTTACAAGCTAGGAAGATACTCATTATATTAGTATCACTGTAGAGGGCTTACAAGAGATATGTACACAATGGAAGACATAATGAGTGGGGATGTAGAGAAACCATCTTCTTTGCATAGAAGATAACATTTGAGCTTAATTCTGAAGAGTGTTAAGAATATTCTAGACACAAGCCATGGTATGCACAAAGACACAGAAGTTTGGAATATGTTTACTATGGCAGGGATATGGTTGAAAAAGATTGGAGCACAGAGGATAAAGAGTTCGATAAGATGACCAGTTAGAAGTGGTGGGTGAAGAATAACATGGTCACAGATAACTGAGTTCTCTAAATTAGACAACAATTTGAGTAGGTAAGCCAAACAAATGGACATGGAAAATAGAAAGGGAGGTGAGAATTAGGGCTCTGGGTAAGAGGCAGGTAGGGCAACAAACTATTTAGTTGTCAAATGTGAAATTTTTGGTCCCTTGTGATACACAAGTTGAGATGTCTGATAAACAGAGGCACATTTTAAGAATGCAGTCTGGCAATATACAATGTGAGCAGGAAAAAAAGAGGAAAAAACAAAAAGATCCCTATGGAAAAAAAGATAAAAAGGCAAAAACAATGAAAAGAAGAAACCAGTGAAAGAGATGGAGGTCAAAACCAGACCAGGTTAGTCTCTATAGAATACCAGAGATCTCCAAAGAAACAAAGAACACTTCAAAAGGCAGACGGGAGTCAAGAATGTCAAATGCCACTGTTAGCTCAAGAAAGATGAGGACTGTCTTCCTCATTCATATTCAAAAACATCAGGCACACACCCACCTTGGGAATTTGCCTTTACTCCTCTCTCTACTTAGAATGTTCATCCCCCAGATGAACTCACTCTCTCTCACCTCCTTCAGGCCTTTACTTGAAAACCATCTCACCAGTGAAAATTCTCTCAGCATGATCTAAAATAGCAGACTCCTCCACTGTAAAACTGCCTATCCTCCTTCTGTTTTATTTTTCTTCTTGTACTTACTATTATAGTAAATACACACACAACACACACCTACAACATTTAATATGTGTTTCTTCCTTAAGGATGTAATATCCTTAAGGCCAAAGGTTTTTGTCTATTTTATTCACTGCAGTATCTCTACCACCTTGAAACATGCCTGATAATAAGAGATGCTCAAATGTTTGTTAGAGTAATAAATGAAGAAATGGAAAAGCCTTAAGAATGCAGGAGAAACAGTCATAACAGTTCAAGAATTCATGTGTTCAGTCCAAAACTTGAGGTGCTAAACAGTGAGTAGCTAACAAGGAAATATGAATAGTCATAAGTAGATGGGAAACCTTTTCAGAGATGTTTAACTAGAAGGAAGGAAAGACAAAAGACATTTTAAGTTCCAAGACAGAACTTACTGTTTTGTGAATCAGCTCTATACTTGTTGGAAAGGGAGTGACTATGGTATAAAGAGATGGATGACAGGTTCCAGAAGGAAAGGAAGGAGGTGATGATATGAAGAGAACAATATAATTTCTAATACTTCTAATAAAGACAAAGTATTAGCATTGGAGAGAAGGACATTTTCTCTGCCAAGTAAAGTGGCAAGGAGAGTGGCTGAAGCCTTATAAATTTTGTAAGTGAAAAGACAGTAAGGTTCAACAAATGGCTCTGACCTCAGTAAAGTGAAAGGAGAGAAAAGCTGAAGGAGAGACAAAAAGGTGAAACTAGGATTTGGGTTCTCAAAATTTAGAGAATTTGAAACAATGTTTCTGGGGAATACAGTCCCAAATGAACAGGCTAAAACTAGGTAAACGAAAAAGCAGTTAGGTTCAATGTAAACTTTAAAGTATTGATTCATTCAATAAAGAATCAACAAGACACTATTCTAGGCATTTAGATGCAATAGTGACAAATGTACCAAAATCCTGGCTTTCATGGTACCTACATTCTAGTGATGTCTGAACTTTTTTGCAAGTCTAATTAGCATTATTTTGTCACCTCCTTAAGCAGCCTGTAGCACGTGATAGGTGCTGTGGCAACGGGTACAGTAAACAAGGTCAACGTGCAGATAATGTTGCCCTGCCCCGAAACTGCTAAGCATCACATGTGCACCGTCACCACAGGGCCCCAAAACAGGCTGCCAGGAGTCTGACACTACCAGTGACTGTGCCCCTTTCATCAGTGGAGCTGAATGGTATACACACACCACTCAGAAACTGGGAACAGGCCTGCTAGGTGACTACTGTCACTGATGATCCTGCCCCCAGCAAAACCAAAGCCATCTCACTGCCTCCACAGACCCACATAGTCTAGGCCACTGAGGCACTCACAGATGTTGATGACAGCCAAAAAAAAAAAAAAAAAATCATACTGTGACTACACTACTGTGCCTACCTAGAACCAAATCCAAAGCCAGACACCATGTATCACATCTGCAAGAAAAAATCTTTCCCTACAAAAGCTACTCCATAAAATTGAAGGAGGTACTTATTCCACCAGATGCATAGGTAACAAAGTAGGGACACGAGAAACATGAAAAAGCAAGAAATGTAACACAAAGGAATGCAATAATTATCCAGTAACAGAAAACCAAGAAAAGAAAATCTATGAAATGCCTAAAAAGAAATTAACAATAAAAATCTTAAGTAAATTCAGCAAGATACAAAAAAATACAGATAGACAATTCAATAAAATCAGAAAAACTAATTATGATATGAATGATAAAGTCAACAAGACAGGTGTCACAATAAAGAACCAAACAAATGTTGAAGCTGAAAAAAATCAGTGAATAAAATATGCAATGGAAAGTACCAATAATAGATTAGATGAAGCAGAAAAAACTTCTGAACTTGAAGAAAGGCTTTTTTAAATGATCCAATTAGAAAATAAAAAGGAATAAGGAAAGCCCAGGAGGAAAAGAGATAGGAAAAGGCATAGAAACCCTATTTAATGAAATAATAGCTAAAAACTTTCTAAGTCTTGGAAGAATTTAGACATCTAGATCCAGAAAGCTCAAAAGTCCCCAAATAGATTCAATCTCGAAAGGTCCTTTCTGAGGCACATTACAGTCACACTGTCAAAAGTCAACAAATAGAGATTTCTAAAAATAGAGAAAAATGGCAAGTCACATACAAAGGAATCTCCATCAGAATAACAGCATATATCTTAGCAGAAACCTTATTGGCAAGAAAAGAATAGAATGATACGTTCAAGTTGCTGAAAGAAAAAAAAAAAAACTCAACTAAAAACATTATACCCAGCAAAGCTATCCCTCAGAAATGAAGGAAAAATAAAGTCCCTTCCAGACAAACAAAAACTGAGAAAATTCATCACCACTACATAGACTTTAAAGAAATGCTCAAGGGTGTCCCACATTTGGAAGCAAAACAATATCTACTACCATAAAACTACAAAAGTATAAAGCTCACTGATAGAGAAGATACATAGGTGAGATAAAGTAATCAAACCTTATCATGATAGAAAACCACCAAAGATAAACAATAAGAAAGGAACAATGTATACACAAAATGATCAGAAATTAACAAAATGACAATAATACCTATCAATAATAACCACAAATGTAAATGGTTAAATTCCCCAATGAAAAGATATAGATTAGCTGAATGGATTAAAAAAACAGGACTCAACTATATGCTACCTACAAGAAACTCACTTCACATATGGAGACATACACAGAATGAAAGTAAATGGATGGAAAAAGATATTCCATGCAAATGGAAGCAAAAACAGACCACAAGTCAAAAACTGCAAAAAGAGATAAAGAAGATCATTATATAAGGATAAAGGGACCCAGTCAACAAGAGGATGTAACAACTGTAAATATACATGCACTCAAGACAGGAACACCCAGATATATAAAACAAATAGTATTAGATCCAATGGGGTAGACCCCAATATAATAATAGCTGTAAACTTCAAAATCCCACTCTCAACTTTGGACATATCTAGACCACAAAAAAAAAAAAAAAAAAAAACACTTAAGGAAATAGCAGATTACATTTCACTATAGACCTAACAAACATTTATACAACATTTCATCTAACAGCTATAGCATACACATTTTTCTCACCAGCAAATGGAATATTCTTCAGAACACACCATATTTCAGGCCACAAATTAAGTCTCAACATATTTTTTAAAAAATCAAAATCATAGCCAGTATTTTTTCTAACCACAATGGAATAAAACTAGAAATCAATAACAAAAGAAATTTTGGAAACTGTACAAATACATGGAAATTAAATATGCTCCTGAATGACCAATGAAAAAAGAAGAAAATTAAAACATTTGTTTCGACAAATGAAAGTAGAAACACAATACACAGAAACCTATAGGATACAGCAAAAGCAGAAGAGGGAAGCTGACAGCAACATCAACATAAAAAAATTATTTCAAATAAACAACCTAACAGTACACCTCAAGAAACTAGCAAAGCAAGAATAAGCCGACTCCCAAATTAGGAGAAAACAACAATCAGAGCAGAAATAAATGACATTCAGACTAAAGTATAATACAAAAGAGCAATGAAACATAAAGTCAGTGTTTTATAAAAACAAAATTAATAAACCATCAGTCAGACTAAGAAAAAAGACCCAAGTAAAATCAGAATTGAAAAAGGAGACATGACTGATACCACCATAATACAAAGGCTCATCAGAAATTTTTATGAATGATGATATACCAACAAATAATAAAAAAAAAACTTAGAGGAAATGAATACATTCCTAGACATACACAATCTACCAAAATTGAAGCAAGAAAAAAAATAGAAAACCTGAACAGACCAGTAACTAGTACCAAGGTTGAATAAGTAATAAAAAGTCTCCCAACAAAGAAAAGCCCAAGACTACACAGCCTCACAGCTGAATTCTATTAAACTGTTAAAGAACACCAATTATTCTCAAACTATTTCAAAAAACTGAAGGAGACAGAATTCTTCAAAAATTCATCATTCAAGGCCATGCAAGGCCATCATTACCCTGATACCAGAACCAGACATAGACACACAAACACACACAAAAGAAAACTACAGGCCATTATCCTAGAATAACAAGATGCAAAAATCTTCAATAAAATACTAGCAAAATTAATCCAACAGTACATAAAAAAGATTATATATCGTAATTAAGTGGAATTTATCCCAATGATGCAAAGACAATTCAACATATACAATGCAAGAAACATTACATCAACAGAATGAAGAATAAAAACCTTTTGATCATCTGAGACAGAAAAACATTTAATAAAATTTAATATCCTTTCTTGATAAAAACTCTCAACAAATAGGTACATAAGGAATGCACCTCAATGAAATAACGGCCACATATGACAAATCCACAGCTAACATCATAGTAAATGTTGAAAAGTTAGAAGTTTTTCCTCTAAGATCTAGAACAAGACAAGAATGGTACTCTTACTACTCTTATTCAATATAGTGCTGGAAGTCCTAGTCAGAGCAATCAAACAAGGGAAGGAAATAAAGGGTCCAAATTGGTAAACAGGAAGCCAAACTGTCTCTGTTGGCTGATGATATGATCGTGTTTCTAGAGAACCCTGAAGACTCATCCAAAAAGCTCCTACATCTGATACATGAATTCAGGAAAATTTCAGGATAAAAAAATCAATGTATACAAATCAGGAGCACTGCTATACCCCAACAACGACCAAACTGAGAAACAAATCAAGAACTCAATCCATTTTACAACAGCTGCAAAAAAAAACCAAAAAAAAACAAAACAAAAACAAAAACAAAAAAAACTTAGGAGTATACCTAACAAAGGAGGTGAAAGATCTCTACAAAGAAAACTACAAAACACTGCTGAGAGAAATCATCGATGACACCAACAAATGGAAACACATCCCATGCTCATGGATGGGTAGAATATTATGAAAACGACCATACTGCCAAAAGTAATCTACAGATTTCATGCAATTCCCATCAAAATACCATCATCATTCTTCATAGGACTAGAAAAAAAAATCCTAAAATTTATATGGAACAAAAAAAAGCCCACATAGCCAAAGCAAGACTAAGCAAAAAATAAACAACAACAAAAAAACAAATCTGGAGGCATCACTTCACTTGACTTCAAGCTACACTGCAAGGCTATAGTTACCAAAACAGCATAGTACTGGTATGTTGACTAAAGAACAGAATAGAGAACCCAGAAACAAAGACAAATACTTACAGCCAACTGATCTTCAACAAAGCATACAAAAATAAAGTGGGGAAAGGACAGCCTATTCAACAAATTGTGCTGGGATAATTGGCAAGCCACATGTCAAAGAATGAAACTGGATCCTCATCTCTCACCTTATACAAAAATCACCTCAAGATGGATCAAAGACTTAAATCTAATATCTGAAACCATAATAATTCTAGAAGATAACATCCACAAAACTCTTCCAGACATTGGCTTAGGCAGAGAATTCATCACCAAGAACCCAAAAGCAAATCTAACAAAAACAAAGATAAATGCATGAGATCTAATTAAACTAAAAAACTTCTGTACAGCAAAAGAAATAATCAGCAAACAGATAACCCACAGAGTAGGAGAAAATCTTCACAAACTGTGCATCTGACAAAGGATTAATATCCGGAATCTATAAGGAATCCAAACAAATCAGCAAGAAAAAAAACAGATAATCCCATCAAAAAGTAAGCTAAGCACATGAATAGACAATTCTCAAAAGAAGATAAACAAATGGCCAACAAACATGAAAAAATGCTCAACATCACTAATTATCAGGGAAATGCAAATTAAAACCACAATTGCAATACCACAATATTTAATTATGGCAAACATGACCATAATTAAAAAATTAAAAAATCATAGATGTTGACATGGATGCAGTGAAAGGAGAACACTTTTACACTGCTGGTGGGATTGTAAACTAGTACAATGACTATGGAAAATAGTACAGAGATTCCTTAAAGAACTAAAAGAAGATCTACCATTTTATCCAGCAATCCCACAACTGAGTATTTACCCAGAGGAAGAGAAGTCATTATATGAAAAAGTCACCTGTGCTCACATGTTTATATAGCAGCACAATTCACAATTGCAAAAATATGGAACCAGCCTAAATGCCCATCGACCAACAAGTGGATAAAGAAAATGCATGTGTGTGTGTTTGTGTGTGTGTATTATACGTGTGTGTGTCTGTGTGTACACATACCGTAGAATACTACTCAGCCAGAAAAAGGAATGAAATAATGGCATTTGCAGCAACTTGGATGGAGTTGGTGAGCATTATTCTAAGTGAAGTAACTCAGGAATGGAAAACCAAACATCGTATGTTCTCACTTATAAGTGAAAGCTAAGCTAAGAGGATGCAAAGGCATAAGAATGATAATAATGGACTCTGGAGACTTGGGGGAAAGGGTGGGAGGGGAATGAGGGATAAAATACTACATATTGGGTACAGTATACACTGCTTGGGTGACGGGTATACCAAAATCTCAGAAATCACCACTAAAGAACTTATCCATATAACCAAACACCACCTGTGCTCTCAAACTATTAAAAT
Organism: Theropithecus gelada; assembly: GCF_003255815.1. Classification (NCBI taxonomy): domain Eukaryota; kingdom Metazoa; phylum Chordata; class Mammalia; order Primates; family Cercopithecidae; genus Theropithecus; species Theropithecus gelada. The sequence continues at coordinate 18,108,840 of NC_037669.1, read as the reverse complement.
AATTTGAAGAAATAAAAATGGGCAATTAATCTGAATAGACATTTATCAAAGATGACACACAAATAGTCAACAAGTGCATGAAATATGTTCAACATTGCTAATTATCCAGGAAATGCACTTCAAAACCACAATGAGATATCACACCCCAGTTAAAATGGCTATTATCACAAAGACAAAAAGTAACAAATGCTGGTGAGTATGTAGCGAAAAGGACACTGTTATACACTGTTGGTGGGAATATAAATTGGTACAATCATTATGGAAAACAGTATGGAGGTTGCTCCAAAAACCAAAAATAAACTACCATGGGATCCGGCAATCCCACTTCTAAATACACATCTAAGGAAAAGGAAATCAGTATGTCAAAGACATATCTGCACACCCATGTTTATTGCAGCACTATTTACAACAGCCAAGTATGGAATTAACCTAAGTGTCCATGAACAGACAAATGGAAAAAGAAAATGTGGTTTATGTACACACAATGAAATACTATTCAGCCATAAAAAAAGAATGAAACTCCATCATTCGCAGCAATGTAGATGATCCTGGAGGACACTATGTGAAATGAAATAAGTCAAGCAGAGAAAGAAATACTGCATGGTCTCATTCACATATGGAAGCTGAAACATTTGGTCTCAGAGGTAGAATGGTGGTTACTAGAGGTTGGCAAGGGTAGAGGAGAGGGAGATAAAAAGAGGTTGATTAGTGGATACAGAATTAAAGCTAGATAGAAGGAATAAATTCTAGAGTTATATAGCACTTCAGGGCAACTACAGTTAACAATTATTTATTGTGTATTTTTAAATAGCTAAAAGAAAAAACATTGAGTCTTCCTAGGAAATGATAGATGTTTGAGGTTATGGATATGCTAATTACCCTGATTTGATAATTACACATTATATATGTGTATCAAAATATCACTCAGTACAGCATGGATATGTACGATTACCTGTCAATTTTTTCAAAGCATCTGAGTAGAAAACATGGAATGGCCAAGTAATTCTTCCTTTACTGTCTCTAGCACCTGGCTTGGTCCTCCTTTCTACCACAGGCTTTGGCTTCACTGTGCACACCAAGTACAACCCTTTAGACCACCCTGACTCCCCACCCCACCTGGGTTCCTTGGCACTCTCAACTCCAATGCCCTCCACTTCGACTCCCCACTTCCCTGCCCTTTGGCTAATCCTCGCCCTTGTCCTGACCCATAACTGCATTGCTTCGGGCTCTGCATCTCAGGCATTCCCCCGCGTTCACACCTGCTCATCTTTTCAGCTCCCTTACCCAATTGTCCTAGGTGTACCCATCACACCAGTTCTCCTGCCTCATCACAGCTTCTGCCCTGATTCTTACTCTGTCCCTTTCAGTTCCAAAAAATGTTCCTATCTTCTCTATCTAGATCTCAAATATGGCCAATTACCTCAAAGTCTCTTTCTTTTGTCCCTTGGTCACCCCTATCCAGAAAACTCCAGATTTCTCTTTTCCAAATAGGTGACTTGAGTCTCACTTAAAAACTCTGCAGGGATATGCAGAGCTATACAGATTCAGGGTGCCAATCATTCATGATTTACAGCCTCAGCTTAAAATCAGTCTGCAACCTTTTCCCATTTTTCACAGCAGCTATTTCAAACCCTTCTCGCATCCTTTTAGCCATCCCTTCGACTATCCCATTCACTTGCTCAGAAGAGTATCAGAAAGAGTACTTCAGAAGAGCTCAGAAAGCCTTGTTTTTCAGAGAGACACTCCCTCACAGTCCTGTCACTACTTACATCACAACAGCCATAGCAACAACAGCAGCAGCAGCATCTAGCCCACTTCCTTCACTGACCCTTGCAAAAAGGAGAAACAATTCCACCTCCCAAAGCTAATTCCTTCACCAGAGCACCAGTTCATAATCCTCGGTGTCCCTCACCGAGGAACCTCAGTTGCTGATCTGGCCCTTCCGTGAGCTTCCACCATTCAAAAGTATATCCAGAGACAGCCTCCTCCTCTGTCCTCATTACTAACCTCCTTAGAAATCCTCCCCATTTCTTTCCCTTTGCTCCCAATCACTTCCTAAGTCCCAACAATTGGGCTGCCTCCCCAGTAATCCTAACCATGACCTTTCAGAGGCACCATTCTAATGACTAATCAATCCAATGGACTGTTCTTCTGTCCTGATCTTAAATGATGTGTCTGCAGAATGTGAGATGGAATCTCTTCCTGAAAACCATTCTTCCTTTAGATTCCACAGCATCACTCTGAGGTTTCCCTTCTTACTCTCTGAATACTCTCTTCATCTCTTTCACATTCACTTCTTGTAGCCATTCCTCATATATCATGCTCCTCCAATTTCCAGCCTATATCAGCTTTTCCTTCATGCTCTTATGAAATCTCTTGCCCACAGACTCAAATATTCAGACGATGATCCTCAGATTTGCATCCCTAGCTCAGATTCCTAAACTATCAACCAGACATCTATCTCCATACCTGGATGCTTCACTGGACCTCAAACTCAAAACATTCCAAACTGAACTTGGCTATGCTATGTCTCCTTTCTTCCTTCTATAAAGTTTAAAATTCCCACTTGTTAAAGTCAGAGAAAACGTCAGGACACCATCACCATAACCTCACCCCTAGAACAGTGTTATCAGTGGCCTAACTGGATTTGTTGCTACCATATCTGTTATTTTCCACTCTATTCTCCAGACAAAAACCACAGCAATCTTCTAGAAGCCAAATATGATCATTCTTAAAGCCCTCCAATGGCTGAGCATTGTCATCAGGATAAAATCCAAGCTCCCTGGCATTGCCTTCAAGGTCTTGGTGGATCTAGCCCCCATGGCTTTCTCCAGTTTCATCTCTGACCACTCACAATGCTTGCAATGCCTACTGTCTTCATAAGCATTACTATTCACTATCTCCTCCTTCTTCTCTCCCTCCCTACCTTTCTCTCTCTCACACTACTGTGTATCTTTGCACAATGCTATTCCTACCGCTGGGACTTATCCCTTGCTCTCTTTGCCTGGAAAATTTCTTCTACAATCCAAGTTTTTCAGGATGGAAATTACATTTATGTTCTTCCAGTGTATATCCCAAACATCCTATGTCTTCCTTGACACCACAGGGTGTAGGTAAACAATAATCTTACATACTTTCATCATGAGTAGGACTATTACTGAAGTTATTAACGGTAACTAAAATTTGGCATTCATAAACTAAAACCCGCTCCTTATAAAATATTTCTAGTTAATGTTCTACTAAGACATCTGGCTGCCACATATTACTTGGAAATTTTGCCAAAAGTTGAAATTCCACCACCAATACTTGAAATTCCCAATTTTGGGAATAAAGCCCTTTTTTTTTTTTGAGACAGAGTCTTGCTCTGTCGCCCAGGCTGGAGTGCAGTGGTACAATCTGAGCTCACAAAACCTACACCTCCCAGATTCAAGCCATTCTTCTACCTCAGCCTCCCAAGTAAATGGGATTACAGGCACACGCCCACCACGCCCATCTAATTTTTGTATTTTTAATAGAGACAGGATTTCACCATGTTGGTCAGGCTGGTCTCCATTTCCTGATCTCAAGTGATCTACCCACCTCAGCCTCCCAATGTGCTGGGATTACAGGCTGATGTTAAAATCTTAAATCAAAATCAGTACCTTTATAAACAGTTTCATTGTGGTGGGTTGTCTGATTAACTCCTTAGTGAGTACTGATACATATTCATGTCAATATTTTTCAATAAATGGATTTTACAACTAATGTTAAGTTGTAAAGATGAATTGTTTATACTCCTATTATTAAAATAATTTTACTTCAAAGATAACATTAGATCGTTATCACAGAATTATTCTTTTCACTAGAAAATGACAACAGGTAAGGTAGGTGGGCAACTATTTTGCCTGAATGCAGCTGGTTATAGTTTAAAACAATAAGCTATATGCAAGTCTTATATCATCACACATCAGTGTTATGATCAGTTCTAAGATGTAATTAATAACTTATTACTAAGATTATTTTAAAAGCTAAAATTTTACCTTCTAAAAATGTTCTGGTATAGAATCAAAGTTATATCTGGAGTGTTACTTTCACTGTTTTCAAATACATATAATTTTTGATAAAGAGATGTAGTTACACGTACTATTAAAATAAGTACCCTTACCCACAGGTGACCCAAAACAGTTACCTCTCACATGTATCAGAGAAAAAATATGGGTGAAATTGCTGATCTAAATAAGAAAAGTATGAGTTATACAGTATCATGGGTATGGCTATGAAGCAAGGGCTGTTGATGGGCCTTAGTTCAATGGGAAGGGGGATAAAATACTAGATTCATTCCCAGGTGTCAAGATTGGGTAGTGTGGTGGTACTTCTAGAAACAGCAGAAAGCTAAAATAAAATGAATTCAACTTTGAGTATGTCAAACTTTAGCTGAGAGGAGAGGTCCATGAAATAGCAGGCTTTATCACCCTGAAGCTCAGGATATATGCTGGGCTAAAGGAACATATATGAGCTAGTCATTGGCCAAGACGCAGGCAGAAATCAAATCAACCAGGGCAGGTATATAAAGAGAGAAGAGAAAAGAACAAGAAAAGGAATGGGAGGAAAGCCATTCCCTCCTTTTACGATGTAAGTATTTCAGCAAAAGCACTGGGCCAGAATAATAAATGCTTTTGATTCTCTGAGAGCTTTCTGGGGCTTACTCTTGTGTTCCAGAATCAGTATCTGACACCTGTAAAGGCAAATTTTCTCATAAAAATCTAGAGTACATACATGATCCTTCATATTCAGTTTTCATTTTGATAAGATACTCCCTCATACCACAATGTAGGACTATTCCAGGTACACCATAGTTGAAGTGACTGCAAATCAAACCAGATACCTTACAACACAATCAATTCAATAACTACAAGATGTCAAGTCCCCAGACTACCATCAGCCACAATGATAGGCTTAAGCCCTGGCAGTCCATTTGGTCATCTGGATAGCGCAGTAACACACAGCGCATTTTCCATTTTGGGCACTCCAATAGCACACACTTTTTTTTTCAGAAGCAATCAAGAGGCAAGATTTTGACTTCCAGCTAAAGTTAAATATGGTATGCCTTCTTGTACATACCTTCTTCTCAAACATCATGCAGAATCAATATTTCAAATATCTGCCTTCTATACTATTCACCCAGAATAAATCACCACCATTTTCAAGCAACGATTCACAGTATCTCTAAGTTTTAGTCAGACTATATGGCAAGAAGGCAATCATTTTACCAAGTACCTTCTCTGTGTCAGGCATTGTACAATACTTAACATGTTATCTCAGTTAATTCTAAAACACCTCTGTGAAATAAGGACCCACCCCACTACAGGTCAATAAACCAGAATTCAGAGAGGTTAAATACATTCCCAAAGGTACCAAGCTACCACCTGGAAGATCTAGGATTGAAGTCCAGGCATATCTGGTTACAAAGACTGTGTTCTTTCCATCATTACACATGTAATTTCAAAACTGTTCCAAGGAGGTGCCAGGAATGGCAGGGGCAGAGAACAGTGGCTGACTGGGAAGCTCCGGGCAAATCATTCCCAACATCAACAGGGAAAACTTTGCTGTAATCTATTTATATGCGGGGTTGCAAGTACAATTATTGTTGGGGTGGGGGCACTTTTATGTTTGAAAAAGAGACGTATAAAAATCTGTACGTTAAACTGACATGATATTGCTACAACTATTTTCATTCCTGAGAAAAAAAGACAGCAAGCACTGGGAGCAATGGTGTATGCCTGTCTGTAGTCCCAGCTACTCAGGAGACTGAGGTGAGCGAATTGCTTGAGCCCAGGAGTTTGAGGCCAGCTGGATATAGCAAGACCTGTCTGTTAGAAAACAAACAGGCTGGGTGCAGTGGCTCATGCTTGCAATCCCAGCACTTTGGGAGGCTGAGGCGGGTAGATCACAAGGTCAGGAGATCCAGACCATCCTGGCTAACACAGTGAAACCCCATCTCTACTAAAAATACAAAAAATTAGCCGAGCATGGTGGCACATGCCTGTAGTCCCAGCTATTCGGGAGGGTGAGGCAAGAGAATCGTTTGAACTCGGGAGGTAAAGATTTCAGTGAGCCGAGATCGCACCACTGCACTCACTCCAGCCTGGGCGACAGAGCGAGACTCCGTCTCAAAACAACAACAACAACAACAAACAAAGATAGCAAGCATACACTAAAGCCATAAATATTTTAAAAATCAGTTCAATAATTAATTTCCCTCTAACCAAGACAACAGTTAACACATTTAAATTTGACTACCATTTTACTCTCACTGAGAAAGAGTTGAAAATCTAATAAGGAAAGAGGAGCTACATAAAATCAAAATATGAACAGATGCATATATTTAAAATATTCATCTTACTATATAATTCTGTATTGTAAATACAGGCATTAATGTAAAGAACAATTAGTGATCATTCTTCCTCAGTGAAATATTCTTGAGCTACAATTCTTCCATTTCCACATGTCAATTATTAAACAGTGGCAACAAAAAATATGGTTCTTTGTAGTAAGTGATTTACTTATTAGAAATAAGTGTTATGTGTCATAAACATCTGATACTGATGTGCATTAAGTTGATACTTATTAATTTCATTTTATTTACAGGAATATCACAGGCATACACCAAATACTTCCTCTTAAAAGATGGTAAATCCTTCACCAAAGTTGTCTGATTAGTAATGAGCACCACTCCTAAATTGGGACCAGTGGTAGATTTTATATAAGACAGATGCCAAGCTATGGAGAATATGCATAATAATCATCAATGTATTGAGGACTGGGTTGGAGAATCTACAACCTGTGGTCCAGATATAATAATCTTATTTAGCTCATGGTTCATTTCTGGAAGAAGACTTACTGCCATAGTTCTTTTTATGTTTTAATAGGATTTCTTTGATAAATGAAGTTTATGACTATAGCTTATAAATTCAGTACACGAATGGGAAGAATCATTCTCTCTAAATTCTCTTGCCTCTGTTCATTACCAGTGGGAGTTGTGTCAAGTGACTTAATTTGAGATTTGCTTTTTTCAACTATATACAAAGGGATATAAATTCCGTTTAACACTGTGCATAGAATATACACATTGATTTTTTTCTTTTGAACTAAATACTCTAAAATGACAGCGAAAGGGTGTTTTTGTTTGTTTGTTTTTTTTTTTTTTTTTTTTTTTGCAAAATACACTTATACAAGTAGGATTTACTCAAATGAAATTTAAGAAATGGAAATATTCAGCTCCTTGGATTTGTCATTCTGTATAGAATATACATGGCAGACTTTTTTTTTTTTGAGATATAGTCTGGCTCTGTCGCCCAGGCTGGAGGGCAATGACACGATCTCGGCTCACTGCAAGCTCCACCTCCCGGGTTCACGCCATTCTCCTGCCTCAGCCTCCCAAGTATCTGGGACTACAGGCGCCCGCTACCACGCCCATCTAATTTTTTGTATTTTTAGTAGAGAGAGGGTTTCATCGTGTTAGCCAGGATGGTCTCGATCTCCTGACCTTGTGATCCGCCCGCCTCGGCCTCCCAAAGTGCTGGGATTACAGGCATGAGCCACCGCGCCCGGCCGGCAAGGGTGTGTTATTTTGTTGTTGTTTTTAGTTATAAGTACAAAGACAAGACGAGAACAGATATAACTGGTGATACAGCTTGGATGTTTGCCCCTCACACTGACATATAATCCCCAGTGTTGGAGGAGGGGCCTGGCGGGAGGTGTCTGGGTCATGGGCGCAGAACCCTCATGGATGGCTTTGTGCTGTCCTTGCAATAGCGAGTGAGTTCTGGTGAGATCTGGTTGTTTAGAAGTGTGTGGCAGCTTTCCCCTCTCTCTCACTCCTGCTCTTGCTATGGGACATGTCTGCTCCTTGTTTGCCTTCTGCTATGATTTCCACCACAAGCCGAGCAGATGTTGGTGCCATGCTTTCTGTAAAGCCTGCAGAACTGTGAGCCAATGAAACCTCTTTTCTTTATAAATTACCCAGCCTCAGGTATTTCTTTAGAGCAATGCAAAAACGGCCAGACATAGCAGGCAAGAGATTTCAGAAAAGGTTAGGAAGGCAAAAGCAGACAGATGCATAGTAAATGCGCAGAGAAAGCTTCTACCTAAGTGACTGCAAGAAGGGACTCTGAACCTAAGGGGAACAAAACAATCCATCACATAGGCAATCTGAAATGACTTCGGATTTCAAGACACTAGGTACCACTTAAGGCAGTGTCAGACATGGGATTAAAACTAAGAGTTTGCTTGAAAATCTTCACATAGGAAAGTTGAGCCCAAGGGCTCTTCCTTCACCCAAACAGTAAGATAATCCTCCCTACTTTCCACCACTAACACTCCTAAGAAAAAATAAAAACAGAAAAACTAAAAAAAATCTGAAGATATTAAGGCTTTTGGAGAAACTGAATTTGAGATCAAAGGGACATCCACAGGGAAATGTCTGGATCATTGATAAAGTCTGGAGCTCTAGATGGATGTCAGATAAAGACACAGGAGCCAAAAGATGACACCAAAAGACTGGAAGATATTACTTCAGAGGTCTGACACTGAGGAGAACTGAAGATTTTGAGAAACATCTTCATGAAAAAGTATTTAGCCAAAAGAAATCAGTGACTGAAACTGAAGGAAGTAGCCAGAGGTAGGGATGGGACCAAGAAAGGACAATATCACAGAAGCAAAAATAAACCAAAGAACATTTCTAAAAAGGAGAGAAAGACTTGGAAAAAAAGTGTTTCAATTGGTTAAATAGAATGAGAACCAGGGAAAGGTTACTGAATGTGGTCAGCGAAAGGTCACTGGTGAACATGAATGTAACTGGTTTCATGGAATAGCTTTCATTCAATCAGCGACTACGTACTGAGCATCCATGACACATGTGCCAGACACAGTACCAGGCTTCCCATGTCAGAGGGAACTAAAAGAGAAACAGGAATCAGAGCAGAAAGCATTAAGAACTGAACAATGCTTAAGACAGACTTTCATAAGGAATTTTGAAGTAAAAGGCAGGAGTAAAGTAAAATAACAGACCAAAAGGAAAGGAAACCAGACTCACAAAAATAAAACAAAAACATTGTTTTTAATTTTATATATTTAAAGAGAAACAGAGACCTGATGCAAATCAGAAGCCAGTGAAGATGGATGGATAGCAGTAGTCAAGGCAAGGCCCAAGGAAAGGCAGTAAAGTAAGGACACCAATACCACTGCACATGGTATAGTCAAGGTGGGGGCTTAAGGGAATTTAGCCTTACAAGGGAGAAAGGGATAAATATTCATCTGATATAGGTAGAAGAGAGCAGGGCATAACACAAAGTAGATGTGAATGAAGAAAGAGTTTAAGGCTACAAGACAATGATAGAATGTGGACTAAATTTCTGGAAGCATCTCCAGCTAGATTAAAAACCTTATTAACATAAAATACGTATTCCAGTAGAATAGAGGTAAATGTTAGAAGTAGCCACTGATGTTAGCAAAATAGCAAAATTTGTGTAGCATGTAAGTGGTATTTTAACAATCAAAAATTTAATGATGTCCCAAGTTAATATAAAACAATCTAAAATTGTTTAAAAATACAATTAATTTTTGTAGCTCAAACTTGTCTTGCAACCAACAATCTTCAACATCATCACTGGGTATCTCAAGGTCAAACACAAAAAGAAGACTATATAAGGTTATGTTTACATAAATCTGTTATGGTTCTGATCAAGTGGGAAATACTGCACATTTTTTCTCTTATCACAGAAAGCATTATAAAATTTAAGTTATGTTACCAAAATACATATTTGTTATGATGCCTGGTAGCAGCAGTCCCTGAACAACTGGGTCTGTGTGGCTAGGTTGAAGAAATCCTACCAGTAGCTTCCAGAAGGTTTTTTTAAAAGTTACATGAGCCAAAATGCACAGGATACCCAGAAAAAGTGCCACGATATCCTTTCTATTATGGGATAACTGCAGTTTCCATATATAAGTAAGCTTATGGGCTTCAAATCACAAGAGAAACAGTCTCATGACTGCATGGTATTAGGGGCTTAGATGCCAAAATAAAATTATCCTCGGCACTCAAAACAAGATGTTAAGAATGGACAGAAAAGATTGTTAACATAGAGGCCCAGCTATTCTATTTGCCAAATATATTTACTGAATCCACAAAGATGTAACTCTCAGAGCCTCTGCAGGTGGAAAACAGCACTACTGGAAATAAGAGCCTGAATTTATTCAAGTTTCAACACTAAAGATTTATTTAGGTGAAAGTATAGCTAAAATAAACCATCAGGTATAGGCTAAATGGGGAAAGAAGCAGAGACTAAGAGAAGAAAAGGGAGCAAGGAAAGCAGGAAGGTTTGGTAAAGGTCAAGAGTGAGTACAGAGGAAACAAGGGATTAAGAGACGGAATGACAAAAGCTGATAACCAAAGAAACTGGGAAGTTTGAGATCTCAGATGTAACAGCCTTCCTATGAAACAACACAAGGGCAAGTTTCGTTTATTGCATTAGAAGTAAAAGTCTTGAGTAGGGAAACTCGAACCATGTACAAACTGAAAAAGCAGCAGCAGCTATAGAGCCCACACAATGGTAAACCAGCAGGCTGGCTAGCAACTGATTGCAGAAGAGAAGCGAGATACATGATAAAACCACCAGGAGAAGGATTTGGTAGCCAGACTCACAAAGGAGTAAAGAAAGGAAAGCAAGGTGATCTTCATTTTTTCCTTTCAATAAATTTTTTTTATTATAATGGAGAAGGTAGACATAAAGAATTAAAACAACTTTGTCTTTATAATGTGTAATGTGCTGGGCATTATATAGTTTTTAAAAATATTACAAAGTGCCCATATCAGTCATGAAGAATTGAGATGACATTTTAGTCTTTCTACTGACCAAGCTAATTTATTCTGAAATTCCCAGAAGATTCAAATTTTCTCCTTGACTGTCACAAATCATGTGAAAAGAAAGCAACTGGGACCAAAAGCCATGATTGTGGGATAGCTACCAAAACACGATCACATACCTAGAAATTGGAAACATCAAATTTCTAGAAAATCACTTATGAATAAAAAGAGAGATCACAAGGTTTAGTGGTTTTCAAGGATTTTCAACTACTCATGGAGAATTCCCTATGTAGGTGTGTAGGTATCTACTTTTTGTGCTTGTCCTCTTAGAGAAGCCAAGAATGACATGCAAGCTAACCAAAACACACCTAACACAGAGCAATGATATGTAGAAACAGATTATTAACTTCTACCCTCCAAAAGCACTATTACTTTGCAACATCTCAGAAAACTCATAAATCCCAGAACTTCCTAGGAAAAAGACCATGGAGGTCATGTAATCTGACTTACAGATTAGCAAACAAAGACATAAAGACGTTAAATGCCTCAGCTGAAGATCACACAGTTGGGTTAGTGGCAAAGCCAAGAACATCACTCTGTATACTCCCTTCTCAGAGCCTTTCCCCACCCGTCCAGACCCCCATCCCACCTCCCGATGCAAGTGTCCGACAAAGCCAGGCTGGATTTCCACAAAAAGTAATTACACAGTGTTCTTTTTGAAATGTAAAATAAGATGATAGAATCTAAAAGAATTAACAGTAATTTAAGATATTTACTTGATATAAAGTAATATTAATTTAAAACTATACCTTTACTGCTTCTGATGAAAGTACATTTTCCTTTTTCTGACTTGTGCTCATGGGCTCATTTTCAACACTGAAAAATAAAAACCACAGTTTCTTTTGAAATTAAAACTACTAAACTAAAAGTTTTCTGTATTTAAACCTAAACTGAAAGGTCCTTTATCTTCCATGCCCAAAGACTGATACACCATGTTATACCAAGGATATATTGATTTGAATCTCTAAACTCAAAAAATGCATTCAAAAATGTTCATCTAGGCTTCAGATATTTGTGAGAATTCATTGTGCCTCATATTTTCTTATACAAATAGTCAACATCACAGTAACGATATATCTGAACAAAAGAGCACCTGTGTATTACTTTCATAACACTGGCAAGTGCTAGCACTCTAAGGTATTATTTACGTGAAGGTTCCCCACAGCCAGATCTTTTTTTAATGCCTATGCTGGGTGTTATTTGGAACAGAATGCATTTCTATTCAGCAAATCACTATAAACATTTAGGTCTATCTAGTGAATTCTGGGAATACTCAAAAATAGATGTAGGCTTATCTAGCCCCAAACGTGTTCCAGATGGCACCTTAAAATCTGATTTCCCAGATAGTTACTTCTAACTGTCTTTAGTCTGGAATACCTCCTCAGACGCCTTTTGGGATGTCATTATAAACTAGTTTCCCAATACACATTTAAGATTTTTTTTTCTTTTTTAGAGATAGTCTTGTTCTGTTGCCCAGGCTGGAGTGCAGTGGTGCAATCATAGCTCACTGCAACCTCCTGGGCTCAAGCAATCCTCCTGGCTCATCCTCCTAAGTAGCTAAGACTACAGGTGCATGCTACCATGCCCAGTTATTTCATTTTTTGTAGAGATGGGGGTCTCAACTATGTTGCCCAGGCTGGTCTTGAACTCCTGGCCTTAAGTGATCCTCCAACCTTGGCCCAAAGTGCTAGGATTACAGGCATGAGTCACTGCGCCCAGCTTCCAGATCTAAATATTTATATCTCCTTTTAAACATTATCCTGTTTTCATACTTTCATAATACTAGACAAATTAAGTAGCTTCACTCTAAAGATTATTGACTCTCTACCATATGCCAAGGATTGTGCTTAGCCTTAAGGATATAAAAATGAGTACGTCAGGTTCTTTGCAAAACTCTGTCTAGTTGGAGAGACTAATACATAAACCTTAATACAGTTTCATAAGAGTTATAATTGCTAAATGAACAAAATTCTATGAAGCATAAAAGAAACAAGGAACAACCAATTCTACTTGCTCAGTAAAGTACCCTCAGAGGAGGTGCAAAAGCAGGTGGTAATAGAGAATCAGGCATTTTCTGAAAACCAAGTTTTATTTGTTTGCTTTTAATATAAGTCTGGAGCACAAAGCTTGCGAAGGACAGAGGTAATCCTCCAAGGGATGAGACTGAGACCAAAAATTAGTGGATCCCAGACTATGAAGACCAGGCCTGACCTGTTACAAAATCTGACCTTTGTCCTACATGCAGTGGGAAGCCTTCAAGGAGGGGACAAGCATAAGCAGGAGGATGACTGAGAGTGGGCCAGATGTCGAATAGTGGTCACTGGTGGTGGAAGGCCTGGAAAGGAGGAAGTATATAAAGGCCGTCCCAAAGCAGATCAGATGGAAAGACAGGACACGATTTATGCCATTTAGATTTTCTATCCATAAAAGTCTATGTTATTATGCACAGTATCCAAGAAACAAATGGTCATGGTCAAAATATGGAAACAAAAAATAAATCATGAACACCTGGAAAATACAATGGATAAAATGTCATTAAGTCCAAGACTCCATGCACAAACACATGGACCAAACAGATACAGCTAGACAGATCCTTAAATCTTCTAAATGTCAATAGAAAAAGTGTGTATACACACACACACACATACACACACACACATATATATACACACACACACATATAAAAACACATAAGCTGTGTGTTAAACACATAAAAAATTCTGTGGGGCAATTCAGGAATAAAATCAAGAACAAAACAATAGAAAATATTGTACAATACAGAATTGCAACCTGTACATATGTATAAAATAAGAATGTCTCATAATTGCTTCTTTAAAAGTGAATAAGTTCTTATCTCTTTTTTCTATTTTACTAGTCTTTATCTTTTGCCAAAAGGTTGTTTACGATTCAGTTTTTGGTTTTTTTTTTTTTTTTTGAAGTAAATGTGAATTGATTTTGGTCTATTTCAGCTCAAATTAACAAAAACAAACTGGCAAATACATATAAAAAGATCATGTTATAAAGATTTGGGGTATAATTAAGAATAATGCTGACCTCGACAAGTGATCTAACTACAATCTATTTTGAATGATCTACCTAAAAACTATCTAAACATACAACATCTAATTTTAGTCTCCTAGTTCATGCTTCAGGATTCCTGAAATTCTGCTTCATTTGGTGTGTTTACAGGATTTTCTATAAACCTCCTGCCTAAGACTGTAAATGAAAACGGTAAAGGTTTCCTTTCTAATATAAAAGCTCTCCAGAAAATGCAGCTAAGTTCATGAGATTATGGCAGAACTCAGTCTTTTCAAGTACCAGTAATCACTTCCAAGTACAGACTACAGACACACACACAAATTCCAGAAAAACACAGCAGGAAATCAGCATGTAAGTATTGAGCAAACAATGAAAGAATTTAAGTTAAAATCACCAAAAGAAAAATTACTTGATATTTCTTAAAATTCTCCCTTATATCCTTTAAGTTGCATGATTCTTATTACTAAACCAAAATTTTAAAATGTGTTGAGTTTTAAAGCAAACGACATATTTTAAGATTTTGGTTGACTGATAAAAATCATTGCTTTTATTAAAATTTCAACACTTTGCCACATGAAACATTCTTAGCATAGATAACATTATTCATGCCCTAGCTCCTGATATAACTGTTACCCATAACCACTTGACATTACTAGAATATACCAAAGTTTACACACCTACAAATCACTTTAATCTGCTGCTTGCAACATCCTTCCCCACCCTAATCAACTCTAAATCCTTTACAGCCTAGTTCTGGTTTTACTTGTATTTTTTGTGCTCTCACTGCATGCAGCAATACCTCCCACATATTTGCCACTCTTTATCATTAACAGCTAGTTGTCCATCTTCCCAATGAGAATATAAACTTATTAATTCAGAAGATGTATCATTCATGTCTGTATCCCAGAGCCTGGCATCCCACCTGGCACCACGAAGGCACTCAAATAGTATTTGTTAGATGACTTTTAAAAAATAACCTATAACCAGGCCAGGTGTAGTGTGGCCTGTAATCCCAATACTTTGGGAGGCTTAGGCAGGCAGATGGCTTAAGATTAGGAGTTTGAGACCAGCCTGGGCAACATGGCAACCTTCTCTTGACAAAAAAAAAAAAAAAAAAAAAAAAAAAAAAAAAAAAACGCTGGGCATGGTGGTGCGCGTTTGTAGTCCCAGCTATTCAGGATGACACTGTACTCCACCTGGGTGATAGAGTGAGACCCTGTCTAAAAAAAAAAAAAAAAAAAATCTATAACCATATTTCCATTTGTGCCTGCTTACCTTCATCAGAAAACACTGTTACACTGGGAAGAATATAATTATAACATCAGTCTTTTTTTCTCAAGGAGGTAGCATATAAGTCTCTTGAAAGAATATGCCAGCCATTCCTATCCTACAACATACTTCTCTAAAACCATTAAGTAGGGAGTGGGGCTGGTGGGAAAAAATCACTCAACAAGAACAAGGTCATTTTCAGTTGATTTAAAAATAAAACAAAACACACAAAAAATGAGAACACAGTAGCTAAATATACTCAAAAACAGTGAACACTCAGATGTCTGCTTAGTTCAAATATAATATAAAATAAAATTAAAAGGGCTCAAAAGGCTTGGGGTGATATTTTCAGTCTCTTAAAAAATAAATACCAAGGAGAGAGAAACATGTTCGCCTCAAACTTCATGAGAGACCACAATCCATTCCTATTGTTTGCTCACAATTTAACCCCCTTTGGGACCCAGGGTATTTCAATTAAGAATATTTTTAGAAAGCAGACATTTTATTCATGGCAAAGGGTGAAGAGCAGAATTCAAAATCACACGTAGGCACAAATAAAACCACCTAACATTTCTAAATAGCCTCACCTTAGCTAACAGAACTAAGAATTAATCTTTCAAAATAGCTCAAATATGAAGGTCAATGTAACATAAAAGCTCCTCATCTTTCAAGTAACTTTATTTGGACCATGCCTGAAAATGAATTCAACATATAGTTATTTAGCCTTTATGTGACTCTGTGCCAGACATAAAATATTTTTCATCGGCAATGCAAAAAAAGGATCACTTTAACCTTCTAAATTTCAAATAATTTACATAAAGGAGAACTCCTAACCTGTCACTGAAGATATATTATTTTCTTTAAATTAAATTATAACAAGATTCCCTAACCAATAGCAGACAAGCAGTGGAAAACTGGGCGGAAGGACTCACCCACTCAACAAACTACTAGTGCACACATGTATGTGTCAGGCACCGTTCTTGGTGCTGGGGGTTGCACAATGTACAAACCAGACAGGTCCTTGCCCTCATTCTTTCAGAACTCATGTCTATATTCATCGGAATCACCTGGGGTATCTATGTTTCTCAAACAGATTTCTGGGCCTGATTGTCAAGGAATCCAGTTGGAACGGGGTCCAGGAATCTCCATTTTGAGCTACAAATCACCCTTTACCCCAGGTTGTTCTAAGGCAGGTGGCCCTCTGACCCCATTCTTGATAAACACTGGTCTGAGAGCCTCTCTATCTTTAGCTGACATCAACAACTGATAGATGTAGAGGGAAGAGAAAAGTCTGACCAGGAGGATCTCCACTTATTATTTAAATATGTTAAGTGTGGCTAAAGATTAGGTAACAATTATTTAGAAAACACTACCCATTTTCCAACACTGCTGTTCAGCAAAGCTCCTCCATCCAGAAAAGCAGTGTTGCCCTAATGAGCACATATAGCACTGAAAGTATAGGGTGGGACCTGGAAGGAAAAAATTCCCCTCGTTCAGTCCATACCACAGACTGGAGCACAAGGGAAGCTTCCGGGCCTCTCTCAGAGTCAATTTCTCATGAGGTAAGAAAACACCTTCTTGGATGGCCACAGGATAGACGCACAGAAACAAAGGTACACTCAGTGGAGGGTGTAAGGGAGAGTAAAGCTTTCCTCCCCTCCTGTAAGCACCTGTTGGGCACCTCCTCCTCCTATGCCTTTCTCTCACACATAACCGTGACTGCATCAGGAAAATCTGGAAACGGTAAAGACCTGAATACAGCTTCCATAAGCGTCTTCTGGAGGCTTGTCTACTTCTCTATGGATGCCAGAGTCTATGAATTCTTGCCCTTTTGAGAGAGGAAGCGATCTTTGGTGCTAATGCCATCACTGGCAGCAATTCAGAGCACCCCCAAATATGAGGTCACTTAACATAAGGTAGTCCCTAATTTGGGAATGCTCTTACATCTAAACAGCACACCCCAACCCTCTGTCCACAGGGACATTTCTCCACTTCCAGGGCCGATTTACCTTCTCTCCTTTGTTTCCAACTCCACTCAAAACTGATGCTGCCTGAAAGTATCCTCCCACTTGAGATTTTCACTTCTACTACATGAGGTGTGGTATACAGTAGAAGAATCAGCAATACTGTTGAGAACAGGGAAAAAGAATCAGGGCAAATCTCCCCATCATTTTATCTTCCCCTACTACCGTTAAACTGCTGGTTCCAAAAGCCTGGTCCACTCAGCAGCACCTCTCCTTCTACCTCAGCTTCATTAGGCCTTTCCTTCCTGGTATGTTCTTCCTCACCACACAGCCCACCTGACCCAACTCCTGTGATGAAGTCCTAAAAGTAGCCAGAACCTATCCTTCCCTTAAAATGTCATCAAATAATACCCCAGTCTTCCAGGTGAGACTTTCCCTTGGACTAAATGAAAAATAATGCAGAACGAGACGAGATCTTTACCCATCCACTCCCTCTCCCTCTGTCATAAGTAGTAAAATGCTTTGCAACAACTCAGAATGAACTTTTGTGTGTTTCAGAGACAGCACCTTGAGGACAAAATGCACTTGTCAAAATGAACGTTTTTGGTTTACAACCATGTAAATTAAAAAGGTTCAGACCAGCTGATATGAGATCTCTGTCAGATCTAAAATCCCACATTGCTATGTTCTACAACAGAAGAATGGGTGGGAAAAAAACAGGTAGACTAAACTTGAGGCTTTTCTGGTAAAAGATGAGAAAGACTACGGCCAAGAAACCAACTTAGATCTAAATTAGCATGAGGGCACCATAACAAAGAGGCAGAAATGTCTACCGCTCCTTATTTCAAAATGACTGAGGCTCGCTCTGGGCCTGCCCTCTATTCCCTCAGATTCTACCTCTTGGCCCTCTTTTGGGTCCTTAAATACAGCAAGGACTTCATCCTCACACCCTCCCAAAGGGTCTGCTCAAGCCATGGGATCTACATTACCCTTGGGATATTTTTCTTAGAAATATAGCCTCACGTGACAAGTTCTATAATTTTCTTTGTTCAAAGCTATACTGCAGATGCATTATGGATTAAATTGACTTTTGTGCACCGGCCTGGAGCACCATCCAGCAGGTCCAATGATATGGGAAGAAAAATAGAGTTCCACACCAATGATTTGCAAACCACCATCTGGAAAACTGTCCATTCACAAATGGTGTCTGCCAGCAGTAGAGTGGTACTTGTATTTTTTTAATGGCTATTAACAGAATATAAAACAGGTGGTTATGGCACTATTTCTGGGCTTCAAATTAAAAGGTAACTAAAAGCTGCAATTTTAAGGCACTCAAATAGCATATATTTTAGCCCAAACATCTGGCAGTTGAATGATTTCAAAATTCTAGAGAAAAATCAGGAGGAGAGAGGAAAGGTAGGCATGATTATGAGGCTCTGTTGCTTCACAATCTGAGACTTCTGACACTCCTTTGCTCTATAATGTCAGTCCTCTCCTATAATTTATGTATCTACCTTGAGGCTGCCTTATTTCCTGTCCCCCAACTCACGCCCCCAAAATAAGACCCATAATTACAGTTAAATCACAGGCTGCAGAGTGAGAATCTCAGTACGTCTGAGATGTGCCTGAGCTGTCTACCTTACATGTGTTGTGAGTGATTGCTCCATTCTCCCCAAGTTCTCCATCCACCTCATAACCTTCAGATTCTGAATGTTTGACTCACCCCCGCAAGATTCAATACCCTGAATCTATTGCTGTGATGTGAACTCACAACAGTATTTTAGCTGCTTTCTAAAATGGAGCATTCATTCACATATCTTTCAACAAATTGTTCTGAGGACAGGGAACTGGAGACCCGAGATTGTGCCCTCGCAAAGCTCCCCAGAATCTGACCTGGGCTGACCTCCCCTCCAACTGAAATCCTTCCTCCTCTGTAAATTCTTCCAGACACAGATAAACCGATAATATATATGTGAATATAAAAACACATTTACAAACACATATAAACACATGCCCAGTGATACTTTCCAAAAGTAAACTCATCATTTCAACTCCTTACTATGAACTAACAAGTCCTACCTCATTGGCCCCTGGCTCTCTTCCCCATGTCACTAACACCCACTCCTCCTCTAATTCTGTGTCTCTGTCCACACTGGCATCTGTGCCACATGACTGTGCCCCAGGACCTTCTAACTGAATGTTCCTTCTGCCCAGAAAGTTCTTTCCTCAGACTTGTTCATGCCCCACTCCCGGATATCACCGGGGTCTTTGCTTAAATGCTACCCAATACAGACACCTTTCATGACCACCCTACCTGGACTCACCACTGTCATTATGCCCCTATCCCTCCCCATTTTATTTTTACTTCAAAGCATATTATATATTAATCTAGATATTTTCTTCCCTCCCCATTAGAATACAACCCTATGTAAGTAGAGACACATTTAGATATGCAAACAAGATTCTGAAAAGTGATGACACAACTAAGTTGTTCTAATAATTCAATTTTAAATTATTTTTACAACATATAAATAAATGTATTATTGTCAGAAATGTTACAGCACTATTGTTAAGTGAAAAAAATTCAAGTTCCAAACTCTTGAAGAAGAACTTTTACTTTTACAAAAATATTTAGACATGAAGACGTATTTAGACAAACCCATAGGGAATCATTTGAAAGAACGATGTATGTTTCTGAGTGGGTAGGGTTATGAGTGTGCTTTTGCTTTTTGGTCCTCTTATAATTTTATACCTGTTTTGTAAAAGCAAATATTACTATCAAAAAGAGAAAAAAAAAAGTAGCATAGCTGATGAAAAAGAAAGCAAAAACAAGTCAGTGCAAATAATGCAAGCAATTAAATAACAAAATACAAATACTGCAAATATTACCTAATGTTAATTCCTTCGTATCATAATATATGCAACATGGCCAAAAATTTATTTGCCTACTTAGAACAATGAAGCACCATTATTACGGTTCACATTTTCAGCTCTTACTGATAAAAAGCACAATGCCATCCTTCCAGCCTGTAAATGCGCCTTTGTGCTTTGACAAGACAATAAAAGGCAAGAGACTTTACATCTCACCTAATCTGTCCCCGGTTATTAAAACATCCAATTCAAAATACTTCATTCTTTGTCATAAGAAGCATGGTAGTTACAAGAAATTTATGATCTGCCACTGAGGTAGCAACCACTTTTGTATAAATTTTAATATGAAAGATAAAAATTTCTAGCATATCTTCTAAAAATTACATAAAACAAATATTGGTGAGACCACCCAAATACCATTTTCACTTCACTTCTGACACTGCCATTTGTACTGTTTGTCATAAATAACATATAAAATATTTTTCCTTAACTGTTTTCTGTAACTATGCTAGGGTCCATCTTGGAATTCTGCCTATTACAATGGGTTATATTTTTGTGCCAACACCTTACTTGAAAGCAGCACTTAAAAGCATATCTGATTTTAGAAGTATGCAAGTGCTATGGTTTGGATGTTTGTCCCCTCCAAAGCTCATGTTGACATTCAACCCCCAGTGTTGGCAGTGGGGCCCAGCGGGAGGTGTCTGGGTCATGGAGGTGAATTCCTCAGGAATAGATTAATGCCCTCCCTGGAGTGGTGGTGAGTGATTTTTCACTCTGTTAGTTCCACGAAAACTGGCTGTTAAAAAAAACCTGGCACCTCCTGACCCCTTGTTTCCTTTCTTCCCAAGTGATTCCTGTATCTTCCACCACAACTGGGAGCAGCTTGACACCCTCATCAGATGCAGATGCCCAGTCTTAACATTCCAGCCATCAGAATCGTGAGCTAAATAAATCCCGTTTCTTTATGAACTACCCAGCCTCAGGTATTCCTTTATAGCACACAGCTATGTAACAACACAGACTATGACAGCAGAAAACCTCTGTTTTGTAATCTTTTAGCAATTTTATTATTATACTTTTAAGTTCTGGGATACATGGCCAGAACCTGCAGGTTTGTTACATAGGTATACACGTGCCATGGTGGTTTGCTGCACCCATCAACCCGTCATCTACATTAGGTATTTCTCCTAATGCTATCCCTCCCCTAGACACCTCCTGACAACCCACCAATAGGCCCTGGTGTGTGATGTTCCCCTCCCTGTATCCATGTGTTCTCATTGTTCAACTCCCACTTACGAGTAAGAACATGTGGTGTTTGGTTTTCTGTTCTTGTGATAGTTTGCTGAGAATGATGGTTTCCAGCTTCATTCATGTCCCTGCAAAGGACAAAAACTCATCTTTTTATGGCTGCATAGTATTCCATGGTGTATATGTGCCACATTTTCTTTATCTAGTCTATCATTGATGGGCATTTGGATTGGTTCCAAGTCTTTGCTATTGTGTACAGTGCTGCAATAAACATACATGTGCATGTGTCTTTATAGTAGTATGATTTATAATATTTTGGGTATATACCCAGTAATGGGATTGCTGGGTCAAATGGTATCTCTGGTTCTAGGTCCTTGAGGAATCACCACACTGTCTTCCACAATGGTTAAGCTAATTTACACTCCCACCAAGATTGTAAAAGCATTCCTATTTCTCCACATCCTCTCCAGTATCTCTTGTTTCCTGACGTTTTAATGATCGCCATTATAACATGTGAGAAGGTATCTCATTGTGGTTTTGATTTGCATTTCTCTAATGACCAGTGATGATGAGCTTTTTTTCATATGTTCATTGGCTGCATAAATATCTTCTTTTGAGAAGTGTCTCTTAATATCCTTTACCCAATTTTTGATGGGGTTGTTTTTTTCTTGTAAATTTGTTTAAGTTCTTTGTATATTCTGGATATGAGCCCTTTGTCAGATGGATAGATTGTAAAAATTTTCTCTCATTCTGTAGGCTGCCTGTTCACTCTGATGATAGTTTCTTTTGCTGTGCAGAAGCTCTTTAGTTTAATTAGATCCTATTTGTCTATTTTGGCTTTTGTTACCATTGCTTTTGGTGTTTTAGTCATGAAGTCTTTGTCCATGCCCATGTCCTGAATGGTATTGCTTAGCTTTTCTTCTAGGGTTTTTATGGTTTTAGGTCTTACATTTAAGTCTTTAATCCATTTTGAGTTAATTTTTGTATACAGTGTAAGGAAGGCATCCAGTTTCAGTTTTCTGCATATGGCTAGCCAGTTTTCCCAAAACCATTTATTAAATAGGGAATCCTTTCTCCATTGCTTGTTTTTTGTCAGGTTTGAGAACGATCAGACGGTTATAGATGTGTGGCATTATTTATGAGGCCTCTGTTCTGTTCCATTGGTCTATATATCTGTTTTTGTACCAGTACCATGCTGTTTTGGTTACTGTAGCCTTGTAATATAGTTTGAAGTCAGGTAGCATGATGCCTCCAGCTTTGTTCTTTTTGCTTAGGATTGTCTTGGCTATATGCACTCTTTTTTTTTGGTTCTATGTGAAATTTAAAGTAGTTTTTTCTAATTCTGTGAAGAAAGTCAGTGGTAGCTTGATGGGGATAGCATTGAATCTATAAATTACTTTGGTCAGTATGGCCATTTTCACAATATTGATTCTTCCTATCCATGAGCAAGCAATTATTTCCTCATAGCCATCATTGAGAGGTTAGGTTATGGAGTTCAATTTATACTCAAAGAATTAAAAAGTTTGGCAACAATGATAATTGCAAAGATTTTCTAGCTATTTCTGGCAAAACAGTATAGGTGAACACGTTTAACTCTGTCCCATGGAAATGATGGTAAAGCAATTAATAAGAGGAAATAAGCTACCAGGTTAAAAAAAAAAAAAAAAAAGATGAAGAATAACAGCATTCAGGATAGATGAGATTTTCAAAGGAAAGAAAAACAGGCAGAAATATAATTTAGAATAAATAAAACTTTTATCATTTCTTTGTGTTGGTAGCATTTCAAATCTTATCTTCTAGCTATTTTATAATACACTATTGTTAACGCTAATCTCCCTCCTGCACTAACAGTGAAGTGCTAAGCTGAAGTGATATCCTAAAAACCCTGATTTGTTCATTACACATTGCATGAATGTAACACAATATCACATATACTCACTCCATAAACAGTACAATAATTATGTATCAATAATTCTTTTACAAAAAAGAATAGATAAAAACTCAGAATCCCATATCCCAAAATATGGCACTTTGACATGCTGAACTGAGCAGCCTCAAGGTCTCTCTGAACTCCACCTTTGTCTTTTGTCTTTGCTCCTCTGTCTCTCCCAAAGCACAGAATGAAGTTCTGTTCTCTGAAGTTCTCTTATCTGCTTAAAGTTTGGACCCATCAAAGAAGAAAACAATTACCTCTAGTCCCTTCCCTAGTTTTCATTAACTGAACTCACGTCACAAGAAGAAAGATTGAAGTCTGTCATAATATCTCAACAGACTTTTGTCATAAACCACTGTCTGTTCCATGGGTCCAACAGATTTTGTCCCAGGCCCTTGTTATGTTCTTCAAGCTCACTGAGTTCCCATAAAAATCATTTACTAGTCCCCTAAAATCATCCACTTTCCTCTCTGCTAAGAGGTGGGGTATATAAGCATCTGTACCTTACTGGGATATCTGGTAGTCACTCTGTGATTTTTTTCGCCCTGCATGCTAATAAATTTCTATGTCATTTCTCCTATTAATCTTCCTCTTGTCAGTTGATTTCTTAGTGAACTCACATCTCCAAATTATAACATTTGGCAGGAGCCTAGCAATTTTTAAAAAGAGAAGCCTCCAGACTCTGGAATACCAAGAATAAAAGTATAGAAAGCACAGACCACACACAGGGAGCTTGAGCCAAACTCTCCATTCTAAATCGAAAGATATAAGCCTCTCAAGAGAAAGAGCCTGCCAACTGTCCAGCAAAATAAATTAAAAAGGCACTGTGCAAGGTTCATTACTGTGCATTTGTAGAGTCTACATTGAAAAGAGATTTCAAAATTTGCAAAGAAAAAATGAATCACAAAAATAGGTCCAGAAATTATACTAGCCTCAGATTTCCCAACAATCCAGAATTAAAGAGAAGGCTAATAGAAAAATGTCTTCAGAAATCTGCGTGCAAGTAATTTTGAGTCTATAAATTTATACCGAAACTATGATTTACTAGAGTAGAAAAAGGCAAAGACTAAAAAAAAAAAATTATCTAAGATGCACCCTTTCTTGTTAGACATATGCCAACAAAAGGGGGAGTTAACCAAGAAAGAGGAATACATGAGGTCCAAAAATAGGTGCTCTCACATAGGGCTGAGTAGTAGAGATCAATGCAGGAAGCTTGGGAACTACTAGGTGACACAAATTACAGGAAGACACAGAGACCAAGAGAAAGGTCTCGGAAGGCATGGGGTAAACTGGTAGATGTGATTTAATGATGTAAAAAAAACACTGAAAGTGGTGGTTTTATAAGAGTATTTGTGCATTCTAGAAGTAGCAGCAATAAGAAAATGAAAAACAAGGTAATTTACTCCATGAAAACCAAAATATCACACAAAGAAAGTAACCATAGTACAGCACTTGGCTTAGCAGAAAACAACAGCTACATAGTCATAGAAATCTACAGGTTTATTTAATCTTCCAATTATAATGATTATTTTGGCTGGATAAGTAATGAGATGTGGAAGGGTATAAAATGGCTAAGTGCTCATCCACCATAACCAGAAGTCAATATATATTGTCCAAAGTTTATAAATCAAGAACAGAAAGACATTACTTAGACACATGTTCCAGGAGAAATAGCTTAAATGAGATTAAAAGTTTCCTCTGAGAGCCTCAAGGATGGGCTCACATTTGTTAAATGCTCCTACAGTCCCCTACATGTTACCTTGGTACTTACTTCAAGTGAAAAGAAAAATTTGTGCAATGTCTGCCTTCCCCACAAAACTGCATCAGTGCTTTAAGGCAAAGACAATGCTGCACCTTGTTAACTGCTGGATTCCCAGGACCTAGACTGGTGCTTGACACAGCGACACTAAATTAATTCATTTTAAACACAGGTGAAGCTTTCAAATCAAATGACCAAAATGTTAGGATCACATGGAGGATTAACTAAAGCATTTTCATATGTGACTTTCCCAAAAAAAACATAAATCTTTCTAATTGTAAGGCATATCAATTTTGTATACACCTAATAGCCATGGAGTTTTGGCTGGTATGCTAAAGCTGAGAGAGACCTTACGGATGAAAACCAACTCCCTTGATTTATCACAAAAGACTCTGAGGTTAATAACCTGTCCTGGGTCATACTGGAGAGGTCAAGGTGGATGACAGGTGACCACGTAAAAATGAGTTATGTTGATAAATTTGTGGCTGTGTCAACTCTACCCAGTTTCACATTAGAGAGTAAAAATATAGAAAAGCCTCACTCCTACTTGTGCAAAGTGTCAAAATATCAAATTACTCTGCATTACAAGAACTACTTCTATTTATTCATATCCTTAACTGAAACTTTTCTCACTTGAATAAGTTCATGTAGCGTATTCTCTCTTTGGAGGATTTTTGCCAACTCTGGATCATAAATTCTCTTTTTTTTCCGTTCTTTTAACCACAGATATTCACCAGATTTTAATCCAGTCTTTTTCTCACTTTATGAAATAGGTAATTCACATAATTTTTAAGTGTACAAAGGCATAAGATAGTCTTTCTCCTGCCTCTCATCCCTTCACTCAGTTCCCCATACCGCCAAAATAAGTTACGCAACACTAGTAACAGATTTCATATCCCCTTCATTGTATATACAAATGGGGCATACTATACACAATTCGTTGTAGGTTTTTATTTATTTATTTATTTATTTTGAGATGGAGTTTGACTCTTGTTGCTCAGACTGGAGCGCAATCTTGACTCACTGCAACCTCAGCCTCCCAGGTTCAAGCGATTCTCCTGCCTCAACCTCTGGAGTAGCTGGGATTACAGACAAGCACCACCACACCTGGCTAATTTTTTTTGTATTTTAGTAGAGACGGGATTTCACCATGTTGTTCAGGCTGGTCTCGAATGCCTGATAATCAGGTCATCCACCCGCCTCTACCTCCCAAAGTGCTGGGATTACAGGCATGAGCCACCGCGCCTGGCCTTTTTTTTTTTTTTTCCTTAATGTATCTTGGAGATATTTCCTTAACAGTACATAAAAAGCTTTCCTATTCTTTTTGGTAGCTGCATCATATTTCACTATATGGATGTACTATGATTTATCAATTAGTCCACAACTGATGGCATTCTACTCTATTTTTCATCTTTTGCTGTTAAAACAATGCCACAATGACTAACTTCTATAGGCAACTTTTGGCCTGTTTGCAAACTGTACATGTTCAGTGGAATTCCCAGAGAAGAAATGCTGAGTATGTGAATCTGCAATATTGATAGGTCCTGTCAAATTTCTCTCCAAAGTGGTATATCAATTTACCCTCCCACTAGTAGTGTATGAGAGTTCCAGCTTTCCCACATCAAACTGGAGTGTTGCTTATCAAATAGGTAGAATACGGTATCTTGCTATAGTTTCCATTTGAAACTCTCTTTTGAAGGAGACTGACCCTTTCTTTGTATTTAAATATAAATCTATAATCTGCATAAATGTATACATTTATTTTCCTCTCCCAACTGTCAGGAGTATAATTCTTGATTGTCCATAGCCCTGACCCAGTCCATCTGGGCAGATGTCCAGCTGCATGCCATTGTCTTTTATTTCCATTCCAAACCATTTTCTAAGGGCAGCCTTCTTTTACGAGGCTTCCCAAGTTAAGCGGAGGAAGCTGTCACATAATGCTGTGTAGGCTTTGAATTCAGGAAGGAAAATTTGACTCTTGACTCTACTACCAATATTGTGAGACTTTTGATTACCTACTGAACCTCTTGAAACCTTAAATTATATGTCTGTAAAAGGCAGTAAAGATACCTCTCTCATACGTTTGCTCTGAGGATTAAGTGATTTGATATTTTTAAAGTTCCAAGCTCAGGGCTTGGATCTGAGTAGTGCCTTAATAAAGGGTAGTTTGCTTTTGTCATCATTAGTTGATTAGGAAAAACGAAAACACACACACACTTGGTTAAGCAGTTGTTTCAGTGCTTTAGCATACTTCCAATTAGAAACTCCTGGGAGTCAAACATTCAGGGAAGTCCCGCTGGATGGAGTGGTACCATTACTTGGCCACATACAACTGCCAAATAAACACTAAGAATGACTTATTACTAGTTGAAAACTTCGATTTGTTCTCTAACAACTTCAAGTCATTTTGTGTAAGCACTGCCACTTATTTGGAATGTTGATTCCTGAAAGGATGCACTTTTCTGCCTCTGTCTAGGACTTGCAAAGCCTGCAGGGTCAAGGAGGAGAGCAACAGAACCAAGGGGCAGCATTTCCATTCACCTTGATGGTGCAGTTACTATCATGTTTCCCTCACTATGCTGGCTTGGCAAAGGAAGCTCACCAAACCATGCTTGGAGAAAAGTTAATAATGTGAGAATGTATTTTGAAAGCCCAATTAAAGTTCTCATACAATGTATGACATTTGTGAAACATTAAGTATGCTCTGAATGAAACAAGTCACACACTCCAAAGACGTGTTTGATTTATACTGAGTTCATATTAAGAACAGAGATGTACACTTTTATCTCCTCCATTAATCTGTGAATTCTATGAAGGCATATTTGGTCATTCATTTATTTTTATATTCACATTGCTTTGCACCATGTGGGACACAAAGCAGCCACTTTAACTTATGGATTGAACAGACTCAAAGTATTACCTTCTTAACTTTTACTTCACACAGATTCCCTCTTTTCAGCATATAGCCTGGATTATTTTCCTTAATTTTACAACCACTTACGGTTTGTTGCTACCATTTTGTTTAATAATTGGTAACTAATATTTCTTATATCTGGGTTTTGGTATATTTCATCAGAACTTTGGATAGAAAATATTTTACCTTGAGGGAATATTTTCTCTTACTTTACAAAACTTGCTATTACCCTTTTTACATATTTTCCACTGTGATGAGGAAAAAAACTTAAAAATGTTATAACTATCAATAAAGCTAGAAGTTCTGATTACATAAACTTACTGCAGGTCAATTTGTGGTATCCTTGCAACTTTAACACATTCAGAACATGCAATTGAGTCCATTTCCAAAGAATGTTCACAGCAAAAAATAGAATTCCCAAATTAGCCACCTGGTAGACACCTTATTGAACCCAAGAGATGGGTTCACAAAGATGAAGGGGACACAAAGATTAAGACACAGCCCCTGACCTTGGGCCTAGTAATCCTGTTTCACCTTCTTTTCATCAATGACACTGTATTTGGTCAAAGTAACAGCCAAAAGGAATATAGCTGAAATGGGCCACAGTGTCACCCATTCTAGAACAAAGTAAGGAACAATCCAATTGCCTCACATATTCAAATATGTTTTGAAGGAGCAGAGTTCAGAAGGGTGGTGGACAGGATGGTGTCAAAAAAGGAGCCAGAACTTTAGAGTCCATTAGAGAGACCTAAGTTCAAACATCACCTCTCACGTCCTCTCATGATTTAGGGTAAATCACTCTCCACTCGGAGTGGTACCACTCTCCCTCCCACCCACCTGGGTGGAGGAGTTTTCAGTTATCCCAATGACCAGAGGATGCTACTGGCAATTAGTGTGTGGAATCATGGATAACAAATATCTTACAAAGGACAAAAGAGTCCAGTTCAAAGAATTGTTCCATTCAAAACGCCCATAGCATCCATCACTGAGTGCTCTCTCAAACTCAGTTTCTTTAATTGTCAGATGGTAATAAGTGGACCAACCTTTCATGCTGAGTGTGAGATTTACATGATATGTTGCAAGTAAAAGTACCCAGCCCAGGAGTAAGTGCACAGTCAGCCCTTGATAAATACTGTTCTCACCTTACCATCTCTCTTCAGTTACAAACATTGCACAGAACTCATTTTAAACAGGTCCATCATGCATGATACAGCCAAGAAACAAAGTTGAGCAATCATTTTCTCAAAGCAGATAAAATAAAGCAGGAATTCCTCCAAGTTGCATATTTCAGCAATATCTGTATAACAGGCTTTTGCAAAAATTCTCTGAGCCTTAAATCTAGAGCCAAACACTTTGTCTAGAGACCTTTATGACCCAGTTCCAACCTAACTTTCTTACTGCTCCTTTCATTCTGTCCAATTAATGTATATAACCCCTAACAGATCATAAACCCCTTGTAGGCCTTTGCTCAGTCTGGAATACCTGTTCCCTCTTCTCTCTCTTGCTAAGTTCTCTTTGTATAGAACCATCACCAATTCCTTGAAGACCCAGTTAAAATCATCCCTACCAGGAAGCACTTCCTGGTCTCCCCTATCACTTCTAATGAGTCCATTCCTTGTATACTTATAAACTGGGCTTAACACTGCAGCACTGATTCTCAAACTAGGATCCACAGAACTCTGGGAGTTTTGGAGTTTTCTATGAAAACTTCAATTGCAGTTTTCCTTTTTATATCATCTAAAATAAATTAATATAAGCATTTCCTGGAAATGGTCAACCACCTGATATGAGTACTATCAAGCAATTTGAGTGCCCACGCCTAAGTTGGGATATACAATAGTGTTGATGCTAATAGGCCTTCTTTAATTGTGAAAGATTAATGAGATCAGAACAGCAACAAAGAAAACATAATGAAGTGTTCTCACCAACTGAAGCCCATATAACTTACAGCACACCATAAAAACAAAGATTTTCCTATGGTTCAAAACAGTAAAATATTGGAAGAGCTGTATCAAGGCATGGCAACTCCCCAAAGACCTGGTGTTTGTCCCAGTATGCATTTTGTGAGTAACCAAAAAAACAGTTTCAGGATGTTGTAAATTCTACTTTTATGGGTCTCATAATTAAGTTTTAGTTTATTTTTTAATTTTGTACTTAAGAAACAAGGAATTCTGTTCTTAAGGAACTTATGTCTTGTTTTATATTTGTACATGTTACATTAAAAAATTCATGCAAATCAACACTGGGGATGCAAAAAGGAGACTTCAAAACACAGGTTTTAGAGAGTGCATTTCCTTTCAAGTACATCAAAAAGCCACGATGCAGACAATAACCTTTATTACATGTTCAGAATTGTAGGCACATCTGATACCATGTTCACTGACTGAAAAGTAGTTACATAACTTTCAGTAAGTTTCCTTAACCCTGTTTTTTACAGTAAGATGGGGATATTGATAATATAGGTTTGGTCAAAGGTCATGTTTAATAATATTATTGAAAGTACTTTGTAAAGTGCCAGACATATGATAGGGATTCATATTAATGTTTTCAAGTGGTCTTCCCAGCTTCTTATAGCTCTTAAACAAAGAACCCTTCTTCTTACTCTTTATGTCCCTACCACACCAACCCCGTTTGTCTGTTGCACTGACTCCTCTTCATCTAAAATCACCTCTACAGAAGGTATATCCAGCTCTCATAATGACACAAGTTTTTATGCCCACAAAGAGAAATAGCCAAAACACCCTTTCATTTTGAAATAAGATCATAGTGACAAATTGCAATTCTGTTTCCAATCTTGTTAACATCAGGGTGTTGTGTTACTGGGACATTCATTACTACAAAGAGGTTCCATTTGTTTTATTAAATTTTCAATAAAGGCTTTGTGTTTGTTTATGCCCTTGAAATGAAAGATGTAAGCTCATTTAAAACAGTAAAACACCCACACAAGGGGTCATCTGCTATCCCCCAACACCTGGCAAGTTCCAAAAAAGATGAGAACAAAATTAGCATTGATATAAGCACAATTAAAACCTTCATTGTTAAAAAGCCACAGTTTTGCCAATCTGGAGATGATGAGAATAGAGAAGTGGTAGGTGAACAAGGAACTAGCTGCTGGAGTGGTCAGCTCCAGTCAGTAAAGAAATTAGAATTGAGAAGTGCCTTAAAAAGCCAAAATGGGGCGGAAAGACCAGTAGGATTTCAGGCCATTACTGACATGACCCTGAAACTGACCTGCTTACTCCTTTCTAACACTGACTTTCAAGTCCCCAACTGTGCTGAGCCTACTTGGGATTTCCTTGCAGGCTGCGTTCATATTATCCAAGGCTGTTAGTGTTGCTACGGCGGTGGCAGGCACCACAGGCTGCCTGCCCACACCAGCAGAACTAGCTGACACCCTGGATGAGATCTGTCAGACTTCAAAACTATTTTTAACTACTGTGTAACTTTGAATTTTAAATTCTCAACAGTCAGAGCAATAATAGCTGAAACGTCCCAGGAGATTAACCACTCAATTATCGTAGGAGCTTTCTTGGAAATATGTGGCATGTGATTAACAGACGGTCATAATGAAAATGTTTCACAAGCGGGTAAACTGAGGAACACAAAAACCACCAAAATCACATCACAAAATCTGAATACTAATGGAACTGGCTCACTCTCAGTTCTGTTTCCTATCCATTTTTTTTAAGCCCACCAGGAAATCTTGAGTCCGAAGTAAACATGGCTTTCTGGAGTGTCCTTCCAATGACAATGGTCATTCTAGTGCAATCTCGGGAGGAGATAGTGTAAGCCTCTCATTAGTTTAAGAAAGCGGGCTGCATTTTACTTAACCCCTCTTTCTTCAGGGGGGATGAAAAGACTCAGAAATACGCATTTAAATGAGGCATGTCTAAAACTTTTTGATTTTTGAACATAGGAAAGTGAAGGAAAGATAAAAATATTACAGAGAAAGGGTACCCTTTGATTACTGAAACCAAGACAGCTGGAAACTTGATTTCCCGAATCTGTTTGGGAACCTGAGGCAGCTGTTTCTAGGAGAGATGAGAAGTAAAGAAATGTGGCGTCGTTTACATGGCCAGTCCCTTTTGGTGAAAGTCTTGGGAACGCATTATCACAATTCCTTTTAAAAATCATTTTGAGAAAATTTAAATAAGATGGCAAAATACCATCTTAGCTGAGGGGGTGACGCCCCAAAGCTTTACCTTTTCCACTTTTGCCCCGATCTCCTCCCCCACAAGTGGTGCTGGGATCGCGCCCTCAATTCCCCTGGCCGACGGCTCCGCTCGGCTCACAAGTGTTTCCCATTACTACAGGCGGGACGCCGGGGCAATCGCTTTTGCCACAGAACTTGGAGAGTAGAGCGTGTGTGGAACGGGAACCCAATCACGTTCCGGCAGGGGAAGGTGGGAAAGGAAGAGCGCGGAGCCAAGCGGGGATCGGGGGATATGGGTCCGGCCGCCGGGCAAGAACTTCTGCCCGATTTAACCTGCAGAGGAGAGGCCAGTGGTGCGGCACGGGAACGGGGCAAGGAGGAGGAAACTTTAGCAATGGAGGAAGAAGAACAGAAAGTGGCGAACTGCAGCCTGGCCCAAGAGCGGCCAGCTGCCGGCGGTCAGGCCGGGAGCCTTCGTCTAGCGAGTACGCGCAGGGCCCCCCCGCGACCTCCTCCGCGATTCCCACCTGGCAGCGGACCGGCCTGGAGCCGGAGGCTGGCTCGTCCCCGGCCTCTCCTCCTCTTCCTCTTCCTTGTCCCGGGAAGGACTTCGGGGAGCGAAGAACCGGGAGAAGCTGTGCCAGGGGGCGCTGCCCTTTCTCCGGCCGCTGGACATTTCCCGAGGGGGCCGCGGGCCCGGGGCCGTCTGCAGGGAACTGCCTAGGTGGTGCCTGGTGCCCGGAGCCCGACCGGGCGCCGCGGGATGCGGCGCGGGCAGATCGACTCGACGCGAGCTGCCAGCGCGGCTGTCTCTCCCGGGCGGGAGAAATGCGGACGCGACGCGCTCCTCGCGCTGCAGCTCCTCAAGCCGCTGCGGCTGCTCCTCCTCCCGCCCTCGCCCGGCGCGGCCCGCCCCACCCCCAGGAGGAGCCAGCGGCCGCGGCACCGCCCTGAGCCGGGCGCAGCCGCCACCGCCGGAGCGCGACATGGTCCCCAGAAGGCGCCGGCCTGAGAGCCTGAGGGGTGTCGCCCAGCGAGCGACGCTAGGCTCGAGCTTCCCGCTCAAAAGAGTTCAGGCTGCAGCCTGTTGAGCTTTGCCTTCGATTACTTTCTGTGACCGTTGTGTTTTCTATCCTACAGTGAGAGCACAGAAACAGTTTTCTCCAGACTTTTGAAAGAGGTTTATGAACTAAGATTTGTGAAAACACTTGGCAAACTGCAGTACCGGGGCGCCCCGAACTTCCTGGGAGCTAAGAAACAGCTACCGCAGGGACAGCTCCAGCCCTGAGGGCGAAATCGCGTTAGCCCAGCACCCGGCGGCGGGAGGGAGAGGGGGTACCTGTCAGGCGGTCATCACTTCCCGGCGCGTTCCGCTGGCTTTCTGTGGTGTGACTTTTCCTAACCGCGTTGTGCTTCACACTTTTCACACTCCACGCTACGTACTCCCCTGCGAACTCTTTCAAAAACGGCACTGATCAAAAAGTATGATTTCAAGCTTGTCAGTGCTGAAACATATTTAGCAGTCGTTACACAGATGCCACTGAAATCTGGGAACCAAAGGGTCCTTAAGACTTGTTTTAAGTCTAAGTACAGTGGTATGGATTTTTCTTGTTTTTTCATACCCTAGCAGCTAGTACAGGAGATACTAAGAGGCTCATTCACCCCAGGTGTTTTGTTTTCGTTTGAAGGCGAGCTGCCCCTGGGGTAGGCATCAAGGAAGTGATATGGTGTTTGTTCATTAAACAATGTGTACAAGTAAATGAGATACAAATGAAATGTCCACAGCAGAGGGAAACCTTGGAGTAATCTCCCCTCTGGCTTTCGGGAGATGGAGGAGAAGCAGCATGAATAGATTGCATACCTGTAAGCCCCAAGTCCTTTCAGCACCTGCTGGAGGCTGTTGAGCCTCCCTGCCTCCCCACACTGCCTCCCAGAAGCCCTCCGGCCCCTACTAACTGTAATAGAGCCAAGGCACTCACTCGCATTTGTTCTGGCAGGATTTAACCCATTAAAGTTCAGTCAGCCCGGTTTCCATCAATCGGGTTCATCTCAGTCTATCCCTCAAGATTAATTCTTTTTTACTCGTTGGTAAATATTTCCTGCTTCTCTGTGAGCCTAGTCTGAGAAAATAGAAAAAATCTAAGATAATAGACTAGAATAAGACAAGTAAAGTTCCCAATTCTAGCTTTATTATAAGAGAATCTCCATTGAAGACCCACTTACCAAAAAGCCCAAAGAGAGTAATAAAGCAAACTGTTTTTTCCAGCTAAAAGGTCGAAATAATAATTTGTCTTCCCAACGTGTTATTGAATCAGTATATTTTCCCCCACTTGTTCTGTGATCAAACCAGGCCCCAATGCCTACCCAGAGGGTACTTCGTTCAGGAAGTTTTTCTTGGGATAAAAATGGGTGGGAGTCAGTAGGATTTAATTAACAAATTATGGTTTTAACTAATAATATGTCTAACAATACTCTGATCTCCACTCGGTGACACAGCAAAGCACTTAAGTGATTGTTAAATACAAATAATGCCATGCTTACACTAAGACAAATTGCATCTATGACAAAATAGCTTAAAGCCATAAAACAATGACCGTTGAATTTTCCTTCATTTGCTTTCTGAACACTTACTAGTTTTCTGTATGTCCTACATTGTTATAACCTGAACTCATATTAACCAATTTCTAAATACTAAATTCTAAGATTGCATTAGGAAGCCCGTAAAAATGTCAAATTTTAGAGCTGTAAGGATTTTAGAGATACTAATTTAGCACAGTGTCATTAATTCACTCATCCAGTTATTCCCCAACGTTTAGTGAGTGCCTGCCGTAGAAGCTCATTTACAGTGAAGCTGATGAGGCTCAAGTTTCTTGACTCCCTACTGGCACAGGCTCTTCTAGTGTGAACTCAGCAGTGTGATCCATGGCCAGTTTTCTAAAATTTACCAAAGTGAATAATGTGATTAAGACCACAATCTCTCTTTTTTCCACTTAGATGTCCACTTAGATTTTCTTTCCACTTAAGAGTTATCGAGTGCATTTGGGAATCTGTTAGGGAATTTCAGTTGGGAATATATTTAGTTTGGACTTAGTGGAATATATTTATGTGGTTTTCAGCCTCTCCAAAATATAGTTATTTTTTGAATTCCAATTTCTCTGTAGCGCAGCTCACCAAGTATTACACCCAAGATGCAGAGCCAGAGGACATATCTTCTGTGGGCTCTGACACTGAAAATATATGGGTGATAGAGGTGAGACAAGATCTGAAAGGTAAAGCAGCATCAGGTGGCATGTGGAAAGTTATTCCAGGCATCAGAAGACAAAGTTTCAACAGGAAGAATTACCTCCGATTGATATAATTTCTCTCATAGCAATAATATGTTCAATAATACTATATATATATATTTGTTGTTGTTGTTGTTTTTTGAGATAGAGTGTCGCTCTGTCACCCCGGCTAGGGTGCAGTGGTGCAATTTCGACTCACTGCAACCTCCGCCTCCTAGGTTCAAGCAATTCTCCTGTCCCAACCACTCAGGAGAGTGCTGGGCTAGGTGCCCGCCACCATGCCCAGCTAATTTTTGTATTTTTAGTAGAGATGGGGTTTCACCATATTAGTCAGGCTGGTCTCGAACTCCTGACCTCGGCCACAAGCCTCAGCTGCCCAAAATAATTTTTATAACTGTAAACACAAAACATTTTTTATTGTTGATGTAAACCATGTAAAATAGAATTTATCAGAATTCTTGTTTGTGAGTACAAACGTGTAGCAGTACCACAAGCTCTGTGTGTGTGTGTGTGTGTGTTTGTGTGTAGTGTTGCATGTTTACACAGTCCTTCTATCAATAAGAGCAACAGAACTAGAGGAAAGATTACATTATCTTTTCATTATTATAGAAAATAATATTACTAAATTATCACCATATGAAAGGTTATTGAAGAGTATACTACCAAAAATATAGGAAAAAAGTGATATAGAGTTGTGCACGGCATTTAATAAGAAAATTATATTGTTTTTCTAGTCCACCTTTTAAAATTGGTAATTTGCATGGTTTATGTTTTCATTCAATATATTCATTTTTGTATCTAATGTTCTTATTTTAAAATCCTTTTTCTTTAAAGAGGATCCTCCAAATTGTAAAAACTTCAGATCCCACAAAACCTGGATATGTCCTCTAGTGCATACTATGTGTCAGATACATGCTCATTCTTAGACATGGAGATGCAGTGGTAGACAAGACCAAATGCTTAACATCAAGGAGCAAGTTTAATTGGGCAAGATGAGCAAATAGGGTAAGATGGGAAATGTAGGAGGGATCCCCAACTCAGTCTGGTGGGTTCCTGGAAGGCTCACTAGAGGAGTAACTGTCAATATGCTCTCTTCTCTGTCTCCTTTTAGCACCTGATTTCCACCTATAATACTATAATTAAATAACTTGTGTGATATATGAGAAATCCTGAAGTTCATTACACTGTAACTGAATTGTCATTCCCACAACGTAAGTACCATTCTCAAAGGTATGAGAATAGAATGAAAGTGTTGATCCTTGAAGCATTTAAACTGCAAGAGTAGTTTAGTAATGCTAAGCTTTTTTGTTCTGAAAAGTCCACCGGGGAATAAACTTCTGTATATATCTTAGAGCACAGTATTTACTGTGTGGCAGGTGGCCCAGGAATATTAAGACAGCTGTCAACATCAAGGAAAGCACCAGCCCATGAAAAAGCAAGCAGATGGATTGGGGCACTTCACTAGCTGCCTCCTAGAATAATAGCTGTGCGTGGCCAAATGAGGCAGCGTCATGCTGCCCAGGGCAGCAAAAAGCTATTACTGAATATAAGCACTCAATTAGGAGGTGGGGTGGGGGAATATCCTCTCTTTTCCTTTGTTTGTATGCTCAAATTTTCATTAAGAACCCCCACAGCAAATAAGAAAAGGGAAAAATGATGTTAGCATTTCTCATTGTTACTTTCTAATTACCATGGTTTGTAACATGGGGAAATGCCTGTCTTGCTGCTTCAATGAGAACAGATGGTAAAATTTTTAAGTAATTGGTTATTCCAACTTCTATGAGATGCATGATGTTTTATTGTATTGTTTGTCTGTTTTTTGTTTGCAGAACATGTGGAGATTGAGATCTTTCAAACACACATCTTTTAATGCTTAAATTAAGTAAAATGTGTTAGTCTGACCTAAATTACATTTACACTTTTCTCCCTTTGATATGATGATACTTCAAAGAGAAATTAGTCCTTTACAAAAATATAACATTAACATTAAAAATTAAATATGTAGCTTTCAAACAGCACAAAATTTACTAAGATTGAAACGTCGCACTTTTAAAAATATATAAATAGGAGTAGCATGTCTTTGGCAAACACTGATTATAACATGTGTTCCAAAATGGTTGTTCACACCAATTCAGTGTGGTGTGTCTTTTATCTAAGTCAAATGCTATCTAAAATATAAGGTCATATGTAAGATATTAAGTTTTATTAATGGAGCTTCATAAGCATGATGCAGATAATGGCTCAGAATAATAATTTGCTATTAGATGAGAAATTCATCCTCTGTATTCTGTTTTCCCAAAATATCATCTGATCATCTGACTTCATAAACTCTGCACTGTAATATGCACTTCTGATATACAATTTTAAAAGTGTTCCATAAAGAACAATTATTTATAAATTTCTAGACTGCATTATGTTAGTGCTAATTGTAAATTTTAAGGGCTTTATGAAACAAAGCTTTGGAGCAAAACAAACAACACAAAAAAAATTGGTTGTGAATTGGCTTCTTTTTTATCTTATTCTGACATTTTGTAGTATACATGTCCCAGAAGCTAGAGCTTTTTACTACGGATACTTTGTTCTCAGTTTGATTTCTTGCAAATGGTTTAAAAACAAGGCATAGTAGCAGCTGCTTTTGTGAGCAAATGTTTTGATTAGGGAGAGAAAGCAGCTGGAAATGCTACATGCTGTCATATAAAATGGACCAGTTTTCACATGGGAACTTTACCTAATCTAAAATTGAGATTAACGTTATTTCCTATACATGAATTTTCTTTGCATAGAATAAAATAGAAATCTATTCACTTTGATTATAATTTGGAGTAATGAAATGATGAATATTGTGCTGAATAGAAACTTGACGTATCTGTGGAAATCTTACTCCATTCTGAAAGAAAATATCGTTAACAAACTTCCAGAAAAATTTATTTTAAAATATTGCTAAAGGTAGTAGCAAAAAAATCCATATGGAGCTTATAAAACCAAATGTTAGTATAGATGACATAATTTTTTACTTCTTAAAAATGGGGCAGGTATATGTCTCAATGACCCCACTTTCATTTTGAAAAACCTGTAAAAAATTATTTGAAGTATAACTTAACTGGATTTGCAAATAATGAACAAAAGAACCAGACAGCAATGTTTTAGTTTGTCCTACCAATTGAATTCCTTCCTCACCTCTTCTAGTCAGCTTTTCACTGGTAAAGGAAAAAAAGGAGTTACCTATGAAAAGAGGTAAACAGAAGACAAGAAGTTAGGTTTTCTTTTTGGTTTTGCCCCTTACTATGACCTCTGGAAATTTTATGAATGAGACTGCAGATACTAAAATGTGTTTTATTTGTCCTTTTGTTTTTGTTTTGTTTTTGGTTTGGAGATGGGCTCTCTTTTTGCACAGGTTGAAGTGCAGTGTTGTGATCTTAGCTCACTGCTGCACTGTAGCCTCGAATTCCTGGGATTAAGTGATCCTCTCACTTTAGCCTCCCAAGATGAGATTACTGGCACAAGCCACCATGCCTAGCTATATGTCTTTTTTAAAGAAACCACATATCAACATGAAAAGATATCATAAGTATTATTTAATGTACTTAGTCACATTTTCACAATTATTTCTCACTTTGAAAATTACTGGAGGCCAGGCATAGTGGCTCACACCTGTAATCCCAGCTTTGAAGGCAGAGGCAGGAGGATCACTTGAGCCCAGGAGTTTGGGACCAGCCTAAGCAACATAGTAAGACCTCATGTCTACTAAAAAGAAAAAGAAAAATATTATCCAGGTGTGGGAACAAGCGCCTGTAGTTCCAGCTCTTTGGGAGGCTGAGATGGCAGGATTGCTTGAGCCCAGGATGTTGAGGCTGCAAGGAGTCATGATCATGCCACCTGCACTCCAGCCTGGGTGACAGAGCAAGAGCCTGTCTCAAAAAAAAAAAAAAAAAAAAAAAAAGACCAAAAAAGTTACTGGAAAGGATGTTGAGTACTTGACTTGAAAAGGACAGTAATTTCTATCCAAGCCCCTGTTATGATGGGGTTTGATTAGACACTGCAGAAGCATTCCATTTAGTAAAGAACAAAAAGCAAAAGGAATGCTATTTTTATAAGCATTCAATAGAATTATTTTTGCTGAAATATCAAAGTAAAAAGATAATTCTCAATTGATTTCATATTAATAACCATTCTTAAGTTTTCATTCATTTCTATGTCCTATCTTCTATTTCATTTTTCTTCTCTTCAGTTCCCCAAATAAGGTCTTCTAAGTAGTCAGTTTCTGTGTAAGTCATTTGGTCTACTTCTCATACAGGTAAATGTATTGACATACTACTTTTATTATTGAGTACAGAAGACAATTAATGAACAAATTGTTTTTATGAACCACCCAGTTGGTATTAACTTTAAGTAACACCAAAAATTAGAATGATGTTTCACCTCCATCTGGCTCAACAGAAACTCCAATTCCAATGATCAACTATATACATCATCAAATGAAACAGCTGACCATACTACAATATAAAATCTGTCTCTGTAACAGTATTAGCCACAGTGCAGTCTGAGGGAAATAAACTTACTGAGTTCTGCCATTTTCATTCCAGTACTTCCCGCCATGTAAGTGTATTCTATAGGTAAATTTGACCACTGGAATTGAAGTAAAACCCAGTCTAGTTTAGAATAGGACACATCTTTTAAAAATTAATTAATTTTATTTCAACTTTTAGATATGGGGGGTACATGTGCAGGTTTGCTACATGGCAATATTGCATGATGCTGAAGATGCACCTTTAAATAAAATTTAGCAAATAGCTATGGGCAGAACACTTGCTTAGTGGCTCAGGAAGGTAGTCAGAGAAATAACAAATACATATTTTCTGAAAAGTCTATCAATCACTCTACATTTCAGAAGAGTCTATAAGTCATTCTACATTTCAAGAAAAAAAAAAAAGAAAAATAAAACTTCTAAACTAAACATCTAGGTAGAATCTAAATCATTGACCCTGAATTTATTCCTTTTGTGTTAGCTGCTTTGAACTTGATTAGGGAAGTTTGTAGGAGGAATATATTTTGAGAAACAACAACAACAAAAACCCCCAATATTCCATCTACAAGGTTATTTTGTAGCCATCCACCCATCCAATAATGTTTATTTATTCAATACTTCCAGGCCATGCATTTGGAAATCGAAATACCCACTGTGATCTCCCCTCAAGAAGATCAATTTCAGGCTGGGTGCAGTGGCTCACGCCTGTAATCCCAGCACTTTGGGAGGCAGAGGCGAGTGGATCACCTGACGTCAGGAGTTTGAGACCACTTTAGTCTACATGGCGAAACTCCGTCTCATCTCTACTAAAAATACAAAAATTAGCCAGGTGTGGTGGCAGGCGCCTGTAATCCCAGCCACTCAGAAGGCTGCGGCAGGAGAATTGTTTGAACCTGGCAGGCAGAGGTTGCAGTGAGCCGAGATCACACCATTGCACTCCAGCCTAGGCGACAGAGGGAGAGGGAGGGGAAGAAGATCAATTTCAAAGAAAGAAACTTACAACTCAGTAACAGTTATAAGATTACAAAACAGTGTGATAAATATGAACAGGCATGTCTCCTTTCATAGCACTTTATTGTGCTTTGCAGGTAGTGTGCTTTTTACAAATTGAAAGTTTGTGGCAACCTTGTGTTGAGCAAGTCTATCACCACCATTTTTCCAACAGCATGTGCTGATTTTCTGTCTCTGTGACACATTTTGGAGATTCTTGTAATAATTCAAACATATAATAATTCATCATTATTATATCTGTTATGGTGCTCTGGAACAGAGGTCTTTGATATTGCTGTTGTAATTGTTTTGGGGTGCCATAAACCACATCCATATAATGTAGTGAACCTAATCGATAAATGTATGTGTTCTAACTACTCCCTGGACCTACCGTTACTCTGTCTCTCTCCTTCTCCTTGGGCCTTCCTATTCCCTGAGACACAACAATATTGAAATTAGGCCAGTTAATAACCCTGAAATGGCCCCTAAAATTTCAAGTAAAAGAAACACTTGCGTATCTCTCACTTTATTTTTATTATTTTTTTATTTTTTTTATTTTTAAGTTCTAGGGTACATGTGCACAACGTGCAGGTTTGTTACATATGTATACTTGTGACATGTTGGTGTGCTGCACCCATCAACTCGTCAGCACCCATCAACTCGTCATTTACATCAATTATAACTCCCAATGCCATCCCTCCCCCATCCTACCTCCCCATAATAGGCCCGGTGTGTGATGTTCCCCTTCCCAAGTCCAAGTGATCTCAT
The DNA here is from genome assembly GCF_003255815.1 of Theropithecus gelada. Taxonomy (NCBI): domain Eukaryota; kingdom Metazoa; phylum Chordata; class Mammalia; order Primates; family Cercopithecidae; genus Theropithecus; species Theropithecus gelada. Next base: position 18,067,220 of record NC_037669.1, on the reverse strand, counting down.
TGTTCAGATCCCACCTATGAGTGAGAACATGCGGTGTTTGGTTTTCTGTTCTTGTGATAGTTTGCTGAGAATGATGGTTTCCAGCTGCATCCGTGTCCCTACAAAGGACATGAACTCATCCTTTTTTATGGCTGCATAGTATTCCATGGTGTATATGTGCCACATTTTCTTAATCCAGTCTGTCACTGATGGACATTTGGGTTGATTCCAAGTTTTTGCTATTGTGAATAGTGCCGCAATGAACATACGTGTGGATGTGTCTTTATAGCAGCATGATTTACAATCCTTTGGGTATATACCCAGTAATGGGATGGCTGGGTCATATGGTACTTCTAGTTCTAGATCCTTGAGGAATCGCCATACTGTTTTCCATAATGGTTGAACTAGTTTACAATCCCACCAACAGTGTAAAAGTGTTCCTATTTCTCCACATCCTCTCCAGCACCTGTTGTTTCCTGACTTTTTAATGATTGCCATTCTAACTGGTGTGAGATGGTATCTCATTGTGGTTTTGATTTGCATTTCTCTGATAGCCAGTGATGACGAGCATTTTTTCATGTGTCTGTTGGCTGCATGCTTGTCTTCTTTTGTATCTCTCACTTTAAATCAAAAGCTAGAAATGGTTAAGCTTAGTGAGGAAAACATGTCAAAAGCTAAAACAGACCAAATGCTAAGCCTTCTGTGCCCAGCAGTGTTAGCCAAGTTGTGATCGCAAGGAAAAACTTGAGGGAAATTAAAAGTGTTACTCCAATGACTACATAAATGAAAAGAAAGTTAAACAACCTTATTGCTGATATGGAAAAGGTTTTAATAGTCTTGATAGAAGCCACAACATCCCCTTAGGCCAAATCCTAATTCAGGGCAAAGCCCTAACTCTCTTCAATTCTGTGATGGCTGAGAGAGATGAGGAAGCTGGAAAAGAAAAGTTGGAAACTAGCAGAAGTTGGTTCATGAGGTTTACGGAAAGAAGTCATCTCCATAATATCATAGTGGAAGGTGAAGCAGCAAATGCTGATGTAGAAACTGAAGCAAGTTATCAGAAAATCTAGCAAAGATCATTGATGAAGGTGGCTACACTAACAACAGATTCTTAATGTAGATGAAACAGCCCTATACTGGAAGAAGATGCCATCCAGGACTTTTATTACTGAGAGGAGAAGTTAATGTCTAGCTTCAAAGTCTCAAAGGATAGGCTGACCCTCAGGGGATAATCAAGCTGGTGACTTTAAGTGGATGCCAATGCTCATTTACCATTCTGAAAATATTAGGGACTTAAAAAATTATGTTAAATCTACTCAGCTTGTGCTCTAGAAATGGAACAACAAAGCCTGGATAATAACACATTTGTTTACAGCATGGTTTACCAAATATTTCAAGCCCATTTTTGATACCTACTGCTCAGGGGAAAAAAAAAAAAAAAAAAGATTCCTGTCAGAAATAGTCACTCATGAGCTCTGATGGAGATGTACAAGGAGATGAATGTTGTTTACATGCCTGCTAATACAACACCCATTGTGCAGCCATGGATCAAGGAGTAACTTCAACTTTCTAGTCTTATTTTTTAAGAAATACATTTTATAAGGCTAGAGCTGCCACAGATGGTGATTGTTCTGAGGGATCTGAGCAATGTCCATTGAAAATCTTCTGAAAAGGATTCCAGATGCCATTAAGAACATTCATGAGGCCGGGCGCAGTGGCTCACACCTGTAATCCCAGCACTTTGGGAGGCCGAGGCGGGTGGATCACGAGGTCAGGAGATCGAGACCATCCTGGCCAACGTGGTAAAATCCCGTCTCTGCTTAAAAAAAAAAAAGAAATTAGCTGGGTGTGGTGGTGGGTGTCTGTAGTCCCAGCTACTCAGGAGACTGAGGCAGGAGAATCACTTGAACCCAGGAGGCAGAGGTTGCAGTGAGCTGAGATCGAGCCACTGTACTCCAGCCTGGCGACAGAGCGAGACTCTTATCTCGAAAACAAAAACAAAAACAAAAACAAAAAAGAACATTCATGATTCCTGTGAGAAGGCCAAAATATCAACTTTAACAGGAGTTTGGAAGAGATTGATTCCATTCCTCATGGATGACATTGAGGGGTTCAAGACTTCAGTGCAGGACATAGCTGCAGATGTGCTGGAAATAGTAAGAGAACTAGAATTGCACACAGACCTTGAACACATGACTAAGTGGTTACAATCTCATGAGAAAACTTGAATGGATGAGGAGTTGCTCCTGATGAGCAAAGAAAGTAGGTACTTGCTAATAACCATATGTCTAATTTAGGACTAAAATCAAGTATATTCAAGAATCAAAACAATCTGACAGCTGCGTGGCATTCTGATATGAATTGCTTTTCTCATAGCTAAAAGTTGGCAGGTTGAAAGTATTACTATTATGAAATCCTGACAGGAACTTGGTCCATCTTTATTATTAAGAGTTAAAGTGTTTATTTTAATTGGTTGCAGTACTGTATTTTCTAATATATCTACAACTTCACTCTTGGCGAAGATGCTGTGAGCATTGTTGAAATGACAACAAAGGATTTCAAATATTGCATAAACTTAGTCGTTAAAGCAGGCGCACAGTTTGAGAGGACTGACCCCAGTTTTGAAAGAAGTTCTACTGTGGGTAAAATGCTGTTAAACAGCATCAGATACTTCAGGGAAATATTTTGTGAAAGGAAGAGTCAGTCAATGTGGCAAACTTTGTTGTCTTCTTTTAAGAAATTGCCACAGCCACCTCACCCTTTTGCAACCACCGCCCTGACCAGTCAGCAGCCATCAACATGAAGGCAAGACCTTCTACTATTATAGCAAGAAGATTAGAGTTAGCTGATGTCTCAGATAATAATTAACATTTTTAAGCAATAAAATTTTTTTAAACATTAAGACATGTACACCATGGTTTTAGACATAATGCTATTGCATACTTAATATACTATAGTATAAACATAATTTTTGAATGCACTAGGAAGCCAAAAAGTTTATGCGACTTGCTTTACTGCTATATTCATTTTATTGTGCTAGTCAGGAACTGAACCCATAATATCTCTGAAGGTATGTCTATACATGGGAAAAGGGAGGAAGAAGTGCCAAATCCCATCATTTGGGCAGGCTGTGCCTGGGGTCCTGGATGGATTTCACAAATCACAGCTCTAGAAGCATGGATGGAAAACGTGCAACCAGAACCCCGTGGAAACACTGTTTAACAGATTTTGAATCTATTGAAACATTTATATTAGGAATAGTACGCTAGTCGAAAAGCAGTATCAAAAATTAGGAGTGCAATAGTAGGCCAAAAAAAGAGAGAGAATTAATTTTTGCTTGCTGTCTGATTTGGTTAGGAAATACGGCAGTGAATGAGTGCTACTACATTGTGAATCATCAAATACTATGTGTAATACAAGAACATATAAGGGCTTTGGAATGTTAATATGAAACTACCTTTAAGTGAACTCTTTGCTACATTCTCTTGACCTTCTTCAAAATAATTGCATAATTAAAAAGTAAATGACAATGATCAGGTATGAGAAATAGGCACATGGAGAAACTGCTGCACTGATCCTAAAGTGACCTACATAATTTGAATTTATAGCTGCCAATCCTTGCCTGAGACAGGTTAGACGAGTAAATCTAGCTGGAGAAGTCTTACTAATAACCATATATCTAATTTAGGACTAAAATCAAGTGTATACAAGAATCAAAACAATCTGACAGCTGCGTGGCATTCTTACATGAATTGCTTTTCTCATAGCTATTAGCTGGAATTCATTCAAAAGTTGGCAGGTTGTAAGCATTACTACTATGAAATCCCAAAAGGCACTTGGTCCATCTTTATTACTAAGAGTTAAAGTGTTTATTTTAATTGGTAGCAGTACTGCATTTTCTAATACATCTATAACTTTCAAGAATTACTTAATTTATATGATAAGTATACTTACATTTCCCATATTGGTTGCAATTATCAATCTATTCAGACAGTTGATTTTTATGAGTGACACCATTTCAGGCATTCTTTTGTGAAAACACTCATCTACCTTTTATTCTAATTCTTCAATATGTAAAATTCCATTTTCTCTATATTGTTATTTCACATAATTTTTTCTAAATATCTTAATTTTGAAAGTATTTCAAACTTATTGAAAAATTACAAGAATAGTATGAAGAACCTCTTTTTATTTCCTGAATCATTTGAAATTATGTTGTCAAAATGATGTCCCAAATACTTTGATGTATAACTCTTACAAACATGACCATTCTCCTAAAATTCTAACTGCAATTCAACTCTCAAAATCAATAAATTAATGTTGATGTATTCTACTGCCTTATCTGCAGATTCCATTTAAGTTTTGACAATTATCTCATTAATGTTCTTTTTAGCAAAGTGATCCAGTCCAGAATCACATACCACATTTAGTTGTCACTTTAATCTCCTTTACTCAGTAAAAATTCCTCAGTCTTTCATTGACTTTCATGACTGTGACATTTTTTACTGTTACAGGCCACATTTTGGTGTAAGCAGGATCTTTTTATTTGGAAATGTCTGGTGTTTTCTTATGGTTAGATTCAGGCTGTACATTTTTGGCAATATTCCAAAAGTATGTTACTATGTTCCTATGTTCTCATTGTGTCAGGTGGTACATAATCTTTTCCTTCTTCTTTCTTTTCTTTTTTCTTTCTTTCCTTTCTTTCTCTTTCTTTCTTTTTCTTTCTTTCCTCTCTTTCTTCTTTCTCTTTTCTTTTCTTTTTTCTTTCCTCTTGTTTTCTTTCTTCATTCATTCTTTTTTTCTTTTCTCTTTCTTCTTTCCTTTCTTCCTTCTTCCTTCCTCTTTCTCTTTCTCTCTCTTCCTTCCTTTCCCCTCTTTCTTTTTCCTCCTTCCTTCCTTCCATCCTTCTTTTCTTTCTATAATGCTATATTCTCATTGTGTCAGGTGGTACATGATCTTCCTTACCCTCCCTCCCTCCCTCCCTCCCTCCCTCTCTTCCTTCCTTCTCTTCCTTCCTTCCCTCCCTCCCTCCCTCCCTCCCTCCCTCCCTCCCTCCCTCCCTCCCTTCCTTCCTTCCTTCCTTCCTTCCTTCCTTCCTTCCTTCCTTCCTTCCCTCTCCTTCTTTCTTTTCTTTCTTTCTGACAGTGTCTCACTCTGTTGCACAGGCTGAAGTGCAGTGGTGTGATCTCTGCTCACTGTACCTTAGACCTCCCAGGCTCAAGCGATCCTCTCACCTTAGCCTCCCGAGTAGCTGGGACTACAGGCAGCACCACCCAGCCCGCTAATTTTTGGAATCTTTGTAGATGGGGTCTCACTATGTTTCCCAGGCTGGCCTCAAACTCCTAGTCTCAAGTGATCCTCCTGCTTCAACCTCCCAAAGTGTTGGGATTATGGGCGTCTGCTACCACACCAAGCTAAGGTACATGATTTCAATTTCTCTCATCACAGATGATGTTAACTTGGATCACTTGATTAAAGTGATGTCTGCAAGCTCCCTTAATTGTAAGCTATTTTTTTCCTCTCTGTAATTAGTATTTTGTGGAGAGATAATTTGAAGGTATATAAATATCCCATTCCTTGACAACATTTCATTATTACTTTTAGCATCCATTGATGTTTCTAAACTGAATAAATTATTACAATGATTGCCAAATGGTGATTTTCTCATTCCAACATTATTTCTACATTTATTTGTAGGTGTTCTACTGTTATCTCATCATTAGTCGGTACATAGTCCATTACTATCTTTATTCATTTTGATGTTCAAAATGCCGCAGGTGTAGCCAGCTAATGCCCCTTCAAACTGTCTTTGTGTCCTTTTACTACGTCTGCATCATTATTTGAGCATTTTTTAACTTTCTGGAAAAACAAAATGTTCCAGGCTCATTCTGTCCATTTTCCGCTCCGTTATGGAAGTGGTCATTTTCCCAAAGAGTCCTACTTCTTTTTAGTGGAGAATATAACCAAGATACCTACATGTGGGTGCCAGGTGTTCTCACTGCTGTTAGAGTCATTGCCCCTAGGCACATACACAGGTATATACACACAAACAGCATCTCTGCCTATCTCTGTATCTATATCTCTGTCTTTCTACCTACTGAAATTCACGAGCTCATACCGATACCTCCAACTGTAATCCAACAATCCTACTAGTTTTCTTTCCACACCTGTAACTCTCTTCTACACTCTGGAGGATGACTCCCATTATTTTCAATATATTATTAGAGTATTTCCTTGCTAAATGTTACTAATCACCTGTTACCACCACCACCTCCCTGGACATCTGATGTAGAAGCCCTCTTTACCCTTCTCAAGCTCCAACATCCCATGTCAGGCAATATGGATGCCTTTGTCATCCTACGGGGGTTCCAACAACTGGTGCTAGGCCACTCCTGCTGCTCTATCATCACCTCCATACAAAGATGCGTAACTTGATTAGCGCCACATACCATTTTGCATTCCCCACCAGCATTGTGTGAGAATTCCAATGATTTCATGTTCTTGCCAACACAAGGTAATACCAGTTTTAAAAACTGTAGCTATTTTAGTACGTGTGTAATGGTAACAAATCATAGTTTTTATTAGCATCTCCTCATGACTAATGACTAATGATATTAAGCATCTTTTCCTGTGAGTATTGATTGACCATATTCTTTTGTGAGGTATCTACTCAAGTGGCTTGCTCATTTTTTGTTGTTGTTGTTGCCTTCTTTCTATTGATATATAATAGGTCTTTATATATTATACAAGTTCTTTTGTCACATATATATATTGTGGATGTTTTTCCTGTTATGTAGCTTGTTTTCCAGTTTTTAAAATTGGACTGTTTGTCTTACACTTTGAAAGAAGTTGTAGTTGTTGGGTGTAGTATTCTACAAATAGGAGTTGGGTCTATTTGGCTGATTCAGATCATCTATGTCTACTGTTTTTTTTTTTTTTTTTCCTTTTTTGCCTAGTTATTTTATCAATTGCTCAGGAAGAGGTATTTAGATCTCCTACTGTAGTTGTGAAATTATTTCTCCCTTTATCTGTCAATTTCTGCTTTACATATTCTGAAACTTTGCTATTGGATGCACACACATCTGTGATGAATCATAATGAAATGTCTTTATCTCAGTTAATTATTTTTCTTTTGACGTTTATTTTCTTATATTAATATATGCACTCAAATCTTCTTACACTTACTGCTTCCATAATCTTTTTTTAGTACATTTACTTACAACATGCCTGCATCTTTATATATTAAATGCATTTCTTGTAGAGAGCAGATAGTTGAGTTACGCTTTTTAAAAATTCATTCTGCTTATTTCTGATTTTAATTGGAGAATTTAATCCAATTAAATTTATTCCAAGTATTGATATAATGGTATTAAGGACTGTTTGTTCCTTCTGTGTTTTGTTCCTTTGTCCCCCCTTTCCTTATTATGTGGATTGAGTATTTCTTAAATTCCATTTTAATGTATTGGCTTTTTAATATTTCTTTTCTACATTTTTAAATAGTTGCTCTAGGGATTACAATATGCATCTTTAATTTATATTGTCGATTAGAGTCAATATTGTATCAATTCTTGTAAAATGTAGAAGTTTTACAACTGTTTGGGTCCTTTATCACCCTCACCATCCTTTTCAATTATAGTTATCATGTTATTTGTATGAAATCTACATACATTATTAGCCACACATGGATATGTTATTCTTTTAAACATTCGCATGTATTTTAATATTTTTCAAAAAGAGTTTTACATTTACCCAGATACTTATCATTTCATTGCTTCTTGAAAATTAGACTTCTCATTTGGTATAATTTCCCTCCAGCCTGCAGAATTTTTTCTTAGTTTTCTATCTTAGAATTCTGGATTAACTTTCTTATTTTTCTTTCAACACTTTAAAAGATACTGTACCACTGAATTTGGCACAGTTTCTAATAAAAATGGACTTTTTTTTGTATCAGTTTGTATAGAAACTTATTTGTGTCACTTTTACTCTGTAAATAAGGTTTTCTTTCCTCTGGATGTTTTTGATATTTGGTTTTCAGCAATTAGCTTTGCCATATGTAAGTTTATGTTTTGTATTTACTCTATTTGGGGGTTTCTGAGCTTTTAAAATCTATAAATTATGCCTGTCATTTAATCTAGAATTTTTTCAGCTATTATTTCTTCATAAATTTGCTCCATTCTTTCTTTCCTATCCCTGTGAGCCTCCAATTGCATATATTAAAAAATCTTTTTCTGTTATCCCACAGGACCCTTAGGGAATGGCTAGTTTGTAGAGCAGTCAGAACATGCACATTTACCAATTAAGTTTGCAGTTTTATATGGGTGAGTTTCATGGCACCCCAAAATAATTACAATAGTAAAGACCACTGATCACAGATCATCATAACAAATATAATAATAACAAAGTTTTAAATATTGTGGGAATTAGCAAAATGTGATACAGAGATACAATGTGAGCAAAAGGTGTTGGAAAAATGGTGTTGATAAACTTGCTCAACACAGGGTTGTCACAAACCTTGAATGTGTAAAAAACAGGGTATCTGTGAAGCACAATCAAGTGATGCTCAATTAAATGAGGTATGCACTGTTTTTTTTTCTGATTGCAGTTCATTAGTATACTATCTTAATATATGACTATACATTAATATTAATTAAGCCCCTTTGAAAAACAATTTAAAGTAGTGCTAAAGAAAAAAAGACAAAATCATTAGTTAACTGAATATAAAAATTTCCTTAGAATAAGACACTCTTAGCATTATAACTTTTCATTCTGTCATGCAATAGTCTCATGTAGGCATTTTTCTCAGTTTGTTTCTGGAAGGTAGAATATATTAAGAGTGAAGACAAAAATTTAAATAAATATAAAACTGATGTGATTTAGATATAGGGTACTGTATAATCTTTAAGATAAATTTAGGTCTTCTTTGAGGTGACAGTAATTCAAATGTTATATCAAAGGGAAATATAATTGTAGGCTCCATAAATATAGTTGCTCCTTGCATACTCATTCTACTTTAGGGAAAGCTTTATTCATATAAAGACTAAGAAGCTGCTCACTTAGTATGATTTGGTTGGTACTGATATCAATGGAGGCTTCCACCTCAAGATTTTCCTGATCTCTTTTAAGAAAGAGTCATAGTCTATTTCTACCCATTCTTCTCATAGACAATTGAGTATCTCTGTTATATCTAAAGATCTTATTAAAAGAAAAATACTGCCTCTTGTCTTTATATATAGAGATTCACACTTTGTTTTAATCAGGAAACATATCAATAATATTTTTTCCGAAGTCCTGTGTTAGATATATTCTGTATTAGAAAATACAAATTTAAACATTAACAAGAGACCATGTAAATATAGGGTCTTAAAAATCTTTTCATTTGTTCTTAAAAAATCTTGTGCTGCTATGCATAAATAAAATGAAATTATTCACAGTATGGAGGTTTTACAATGTGAAAAGCAATAAGTGATTTTTATGAAACTATAAACTCACTGAATTAGAAAGCATTTAAGATAATAACCCAGCATCTAAAAATGCACTAAAAACACTATCAAATGTATAATAAAGTTCCCAGAAATGGCAAGAGGTAAGAGCTGATATATCATATTTAAGAATTACATAAAACAACATATTTTTTAAAAAACCCCTAACACTTGGTAAGAATAGTATACTTGCAAGACATAACTATAAATCTGCCTAAGAAAGTCCCAGGGAAGAGTTAGGGATCACTAAAGTGTGAGCTTGCTATGACTTTAGGAAGGTGCATGCATCCTGATACACACATACACACAAACACAAACACACAACCCCCACAGAGCCTAAGAAGAGTGTGAATGTGAAACTGGCTTTAACTCCAACAGTAATGATTACATTTAATTGGAGGACACATAAATCAATTTTAGTAATATAACATTGATACTTCATAAATTATTTGGAAGAATTTATAAACTTTTCAAAGAGATTATAAGAGACAGACCAAATTCTGAGCCTAGTCCTTTGTGGACATGTTATTCGTTTAGGCAAATGGCAAGTGTAGAACACTGACGCATAAACATGAAATGTTTGTAATGAAGTAAACATTCTTAGCTATACTTGTTACATAACTCAAAAATACAAATATCTACAAATTGAATTATAAAAATCTTTCTCCTGCAGGGAAGTTTAAGGTTTTCCCCTGATCTGTTCACAGATTAACAGGAAAAAAGGCATACAAATTTATTTTGTGCAGTCATGTTCAGAGGAGTCACACAAAATATAAAAGCTCAAAGAAATGGCCATACGGCGTTTTGATACCATCCTGAGACTACAGAAAGAATATCTAGACGCTTCCCCCAAAATGGTTTATGGTGGCAAGACAGGTTATGGGAGCGGGGAAGAGGAGGCTTGGCTAGCAAAGGTCGTCTGGTTATATAGATGAAACCTCACAGACAGCAGAATCTCAGTTAAAGGTATCAGACTCTCAGTTAATCTTTCCTTGATCCAGACATGGGAGGGCTCAGAGAAAGCTTCGCTGCATCAGCGCAGATTTTCTCTGCAGAAGAAAATCTTTCCCACAAAAGACAGCTTTGTAGGGCTACTTGTGTTTGCAGGTCCTCTGCATAGCTTTCTCAAAAATACACCAAATTAGTATATTTTATTTTTGTTTCCTTCACTATATGCTAACATACATTTCAAGACTATCAACAGTAGCTATCATTTACCTCAAAATATTGGTAAAAATCATCAGGGAATCTGAAAGTCCAAGCCAGATGCTTGGGGACAATTTGTGTTTGTATACTTTTAAAAGTTAACATATTTGATGCTTCATCATCTGCCTTATTTCTTGCCACCCATTTAAAGAAAAGGAAGAACAAAAACCAGAAGGCCAAGACTTAATACTTTTCATTCTTAATGGGAAATTAAAGAAATTCCAAAGAGCATTGCTTTTCAGCCATTTGCACCCAATTTTTCATTTTTAATACAATTATTTAAGAAGAAAGTAATTTCAAATTGTTCTATTGCACTTTAGAACGTTTAGCTTTGCTATAAAGCTATGTAAAGGGTAAGAACACAGATTCCAGGGCCAGATCTTGTAGACTCAAAATCTGGTTTCTTCCATTTATTTGCAATATGCTATCTCTTGCCTCACTTTATCATCTATTACAGGGGTAAACAAACTTTTTATGTAAAAGGCATCAGACGGTTTATGTTTTAGGCTTTACAGGCCACATGTATTCTCTGTTGCTCCTCCTCCTTTTTAACAACCTTTTTTTTTTTTTCATACTTTAAGTTCAAGGGTACATGTGCACAACGTGCAGGTTTGTTACATATGTATACTTGTGCCATGTTGGTGTGCTGCACCCACAGAGTCTCACTCTGTTGCCCAGGCTGGAGTACAGTAGCACAGTCTTGGCTCACTGCAACCTCTGCCTCTTGGGTTCAAGTGATTCTCATGCCTCAGCCTCCCAAGTAGCTGGGAGCACAGGCACATGCCACCACACCTGGTTAATTTTTGTATTTTTAGTGGAGACGAGGTTCCCCCATGTTGGCCAGGCTGGTCTCAAACTCCTGTACTCTAGTAATCCGCCTGCTTCGGCCTCCCAAAGGCCGATTATCTGCTGGGATTACAGGCAAGAGCCACCATGCCTGGCCTAACAACTCTTTAAAAATGTAAAATAAACATTAAAGGCAGTACAAAAATGGGTTAGCAGTTTACTGACACCTGATCTATATATAGAGATGATATTTACCTCACAAGGTTCTTATGACAATTAAATGAATATATGTAAAGTGCTTATGAAGTGTGGGCACACTGTAAAAGCTATAAGATGTTTATCATTACTACTACATTTCTAATCAAATTTTATTTTCAACGTATCTAGTATCCCTGGATGACTTTTAGCATTACTTGGTGATTTAAAATTTGGAGACGGATTTTATGTCTTTCTTGGTTTATTCTAAATTGCCAGAAAAGCAGTTTAACATGGTATGCCGACGAAGCTTCTAAATCTGGTGTTGAAATCAAGTGATTGGAAGAAAGAGCCATAAAGGTTCTGAGGCAGGCAAAGTTGAGCAGGAGCATCCATACGGAGAAAGATGAAAATGTAATAACTAAGTAACCTAAAACATTCAATTAAACACAATAACCATTTCTTAATCACTATAGTATTTCTTTCTAGTCACAGACATACACAAACCTATTTATTTAGGTGACCATGTAATACCAGTCATTTATTTTTATGAACAAAGGGAATAATCAGAAAGCAGAAAATAAGTACAAACTCGGTTAAGATGCAATAGTATTTTAATGCACCAGAGTTATAAGCAAGATGAATTTGCCTTAAGTATTGCAACTGACCGAATGTTTGTGTTCTCCCAAAATTTCTGTGTTGAAATTCTAACCCCTATGTGATGATATGTGATGATATTAGGAGGTGGGGTCTTTGGGAGGAGCCATGTGAAGATGTAATGGGATTCATGCTCTTATCAAACAGACTCCAGAGAGTTCTCTTGCCCTCCTTTTGCCATGTGAGGATACAAGAAGAAGATGGCAGTCTGCAACCAAGACGGCTCTCACCAGAACCCAACCATGCTGGCAATCTGATCTCAGACTTCCAGCTCCAGAGCTGTAAGAAATAAATTTCTGTTGTTTATAAGCCACCCAGTCTATGGTACTTTGTTATAGCAACCTGAAAAGACTAAGACAAGTATTATCAAGAGTAACTGCACATATTTATGAAAATCACACATGATATAAAAAATTACAAAGAAAAAATATCTTAAACAACCAGGAGACAATTTGTAACTTTTTCGCAGAGAGCTTAGAAATAAAAAACAAACATATAAAACCCAGCCCTTTTGTGACTTACAAAGCACAGGCTGAACAGGGCCATATAGAAATATTTAAATGCAAAGCACACAAGAGGATAAGTTTCAAACATTTTACAAGGTGTTATATTCAAATACAGAGCTTAATGAATTAAACTCTGTAACACAGTGATGTCTAGACATGAAAAACAACTTGCTTCAGCTTTAATAAAATACATTTTAATGGTATAATATGCTAAATACAAATGCAATAATCTCAGCTTATTCACACTTATATGGCATCCTGTGACTACACTGTTGCCCAACTTATTTCTACATAATCTTTACATGAAAATATGGAGTAGGGATGGATGTTTATAGACTAAAAACTAGATTTTGGAGATCACGAAAACAAAGAAAAAGGGTACTTCTTCTTCTAAATATTTGCATAGGTATGAGCTACTGTAGCTTGTGGAATACCAAATAATTTGTTAAAATAGTTTTAAGGACTTTTACCAAAGTCATTTATGTCCAGAGTTTAAAATTTGAGTAGAGCTAATAGCTTTTTTTTAAAAAAAGAAAACAAAAAAAACCAAAGAGTAGTCTCTAGTCTCTGACCTTCCCTCTACCATCCCTGTCCTGGTTGCTGTCCCAAGAAAGAGCCTTTTCTATCATTTTAGTTGTTATTCTGGTAGATATATCTGTATTTCTAATATCTACCATACTCTTGAATCATCACTCTTAAACAGACTGCTTGGTACTGAATCCTAGTACCAGACTTACTAGCTCTTTGAACTTTGGCAAATTACATAACATTTTAAGGCCTCAGTTTACTGATCTATAAAATAGAAATAATAACACCTACCACATAGGCTTATTGGGAGGATTAAATGATGAAAATTCTGTATGTGTAATACCTGCTTATAATATAATGATCGTATAGTAGTGACTCTTACTAATTTTATTACTACCTTATGATAAGTGAGTGAGGATTTGAATTCTCAATCAGTTCTTTCTCCATCCTAAAATAGTTGTAGCATATCAATTTTTTAAAAAATTACATTCATTGTTTCCATCATTATGTACTTTCCATATCTGCAGCAACTTTAGATTAATAAGATTTTCATTTTGTATCCTCTAAAACAATGTACAAGAGAGATGGTAAACTACCTAAGATGCTACGCCATTGGAATTTTCTGGATAACTTTCAATTTGCCAAATGCCAAATCACTGGTATTTCTGGACTATGAGAAACTGGAATATAAAACTTTTATTGTAGCTTTATATGCTTTTATTAAAATCTCTGTGAAACATATACCACTACTGCAGTTACTATAACATCTTTATTACTTATTTTTGCCTTCTATTTTCAAAGCTAAGGACATTTGAGATGGTATATATTATACAGTACAGTTTTTCTTTATATGCAATGTTTATCAGGATCAACAACATTGCTCTATATACTGTTGCTCAGTGATTAAAATGAAGGTTTCTATTTAGAGTTCACAATTATATGTGGTCTCTAATTTGTAAGAAATAATAATTCGTGTGTCTGAGATATGTCTAAAATTATAAACAACATTTATGTAGCAGTTTATGTCCATGAAAAAGTTAAAAGTCACAATTTATTTTAACAAAGTGCTATGGTAAATTGGAGGCATTTAAAAGGGAAAAACAAGATGTCAGTTATGATTACTGAACAATCAAACATTAATTTACTTTATACGTCTTAATCTGAAGTTGCAATATTTTCATTCAGCCAATGAAATAAAATTAGATACTATCCATGAAAAGCTTCTCAAATTATCCCTTAATGAATTTTAAGTTATCTGAAGATAAGGATATGTCTTATTTACCCCGTATCATCATTGCCTAGGACTATGCCTGACTAGTTGGTGTAGAGATGTTCAACATACACTGAATAAATAAATTCAGCTTAACTTAGTCTTAGATGGTTTACAAATGCTTCACAGTATGACACCAAATACCATACTAATAGAGCATTATTCTTTTCAGCATAAACAAAGCACACTAGTTGGTACATTACATTTTACATTTTATTGACGGTGACACATAGTAAAAATTGAATATATATTAATTACCCATGGTCCCTTGTAAATATTTAAAGTTCTTTTTCACAAGCACAATTCATACTGCAAAGTCATAAACTAAATTTTTAAAAAAGACAATTAAAAAATAAAATACACTGAACATATCATAAATTATGATGGGCTTGTAACTCTGACTTTTAGACATTCTACATACAATCAAATGTAGACCTTCACTAAGAAGTTGATAATTTTAGGGAGCCCTTTTGAGGGAATATTCAGTTTTTAAATAATTAATGGCCGAATTAGCATACCTGAAGTCCTATGTTCTTAAAAAGGTCATTCAGAGTCCATAAATGCAAGCAGAAAATTATATTTTTTGATGCATAAACATCTTTTACAAAACGTAAAGTATTCTGTTTGCCTTAGATAGATTCCTTGAATTGAAAATTGCAGAGGTTTCCAACTATTATCTTCTCATGTCTTCACAGTCTGGATCTGATCTGATAACAAGAAACAAAAATTATTAATCTCTATAGGGCAAAATATATTTTCTAAAGTAATCTAAGTCAAATCTATACAACATGTTGGAAGCTTATGTATACATTTGCTTTTGTTATTATTATTTTTTAGAGATAGGATCTTGCTATGTGGCCCAGGCTGTACTGGAACTTCTGGGCACAAGTGGTCCTCCCACCTGAACCTCTCTAGTAGTTGGGACTACAAGTGTGCACCAGGTCCAGCTACATCTACTTTTTTAAAAGCACAATTCATTCTACAGTTATTATTTTTATTAAAGTTGTACATTTGCATAGAGTCAACTAGTTCTATGAGATTTCTAAGCAAAACAGCAGTACTTTGCTTCATCTCCATTCCTCCCTTTCAGGGGCAACTACTTATAACTCCCTTTTAGATGAATACTTACAATACCTCAAACAATATACTTTTATTACTTCTTCAAATATCAGTTCCTTCAATGTAATATGAGACATCAGCTCTCTCACACTCCCATGCTGCTTCTAGGCAACCCTTATAATACCCCCATTCTCCTAATACACTAATATAGTCACTGTCAATATGATGACTATGTAAATGCTATTCACAGCTAAGACAGGTGGTATACTTACTTTTCCTTTCCTCTTCTATAGTTTATCCCTCTAGAGTTAATAATTGTCTTTCCCACTCCCATCCAACTCATCTATTTAATTGTTGTATGTACTTAACTCTAATTCAACTGCATCACTCCCAGAGTTTAAACCTTTATTACTATGAAGTACATTACATAGTCCATCAACTTTGCCTTCTTGAATAACTCTTCCTCAGAGTCTTATTAAAAAAACTCTAGAATCTATACTCATTTTCTCTATGCCTGCCCCAGTCATTTTGTTACAATATCTTCTTTCATTATCATTCCAGGGTCTCCATTAATATCCTGGGGATTACTTCCCCTACTGTCTTGTGCTGGTTTTCCTGTGTCATGATCCCTTAATTTTCTCTTCTTGG
Organism: Theropithecus gelada; assembly: GCF_003255815.1. Taxonomy (NCBI): domain Eukaryota; kingdom Metazoa; phylum Chordata; class Mammalia; order Primates; family Cercopithecidae; genus Theropithecus; species Theropithecus gelada. The sequence goes on along the minus strand of NC_037669.1, from coordinate 18,050,907 downwards.
TTTATTTCCTTTTCTTTTCTTTTCTTTTTTTTTTTTGATAATGCTTGTACCAAGATTTTCCTGTTTTTGAAAAATATTATTCTCAGTGAATACCTTAGTAAAACGCATAGAAAGTAAATTCTTGAGATGCTATATAGCTGAAGATGTCTTTATTCTACTGTCAAAATACACTCATACTGCCTGAGTACATAATTCTATTATTCCCTCCTTGGACTCTTCCAGGCATTTCCCAATTATCTTACAGCTTCCAAGTTGTTGCTGTTGATAAATCTGGTGTTACTCTGTTTTCTTATTCTTTTTTTCCTCAGGAAGCTTTTCATTTTTTTCACAGGAAGCTTGCAGAATCTTCCACTGTTTGAAGCACTGAATTTTAGTAATGATGCCTGCTGGTGTGGGAATATTTTTATCCGCTGTATTGAGCTCTTGAGAAGTCTGTCAACTGAAAACTCATTGATTTAGTTCTAGAAAATACTATTCGAGGATTTGCTATCCTCCATTTTTTTCTGTTTTCTCTTTCTGAATTTCCGATTATTTGGATATTGGGCCTCCTGAACGTGACCCCTTTCTTTCCTTTCAAATTTTCTATTCTTTGTCTTTCTGCTCTACTTTCCGGGAGTTTGCCTCTATTTTATCATCTTTTTAAAATTAAATTTTTCATTTATACTATTATATTCTTATTTTCCAAGAACTCATTTTTTTGTTCTTTCTTTTCAAGTAGTTTCTTGCCTTTATTCATGAAAATAACACCTCTTAATCTCTTTGAGGATACTCTTTAACAGTTTTTTGAAATGTTCTCTCTATATAAATTCTACTTACTCGAACCCACTTTTATTGTTTGTGGACTTTCCCATATTTTATGTTTTCATCCTCAAATGCCTGGTCGTCCTTTGCTATCTGCTCTTATGTATAAGTGAACACTAAAAAGTTGATTGGAATTTGCAAACGTGTGAAGCTTGTTAAATATGGTCTTCCTTTAGTACATCTGGCCAAGCCATTTCCTTGGGATCTCCAATATTAATACCTTTAGATCTTTGCTCTTAGGCTGGTCTGATTCCCCAAAGATAACTCTTCCTATATCCTGCTTACTGTCATTGTTTTCTGGGAGAAATAGGAGAAGTAGAAGAGAGTTATAATATTCAGCATGAAAACTTTTTTTCCTCATTTTTCAATTCAGCACCACTAGACAGTTGTGCACCTAGGGTTTTCTAGTCCAGAGACACTGTCTTTGACTCTGCAGAAAATAAACCTTCAATTTTATCTTAAAGGGAAGATGTATAATCATATCTTTTCTTTTTATCCCATGTTCATCCTTATTTTCAATTTCCACCGATTTCTGAGGCTTTGCATTTGCAATGCAAATTAGGCTGCTTTTCAGTTTTCCCCACTGGTAGTTTAAGATTCAGCTTTCTCACGTCTGTTAAGTAATTCAACATTCATCAAATATTCAGCTTCCAAAATTTGGATGCCATTTTCACTACTTCTCTTCTTTTTGTCCATCTATATTATATATTTTTTTAAAGTCTCTTTACTGTTAGAGTTGGGGAGGAGATGAAACTAAGTGTACTTGATCAATCCTCTTTCATTGGAATACTCCTGCATAGTTTGTAAGTCTAATATTAACATCTGGGAGCAGTAACTTTTTCCATGCAGACAAAGCAATAAAATGAATACATTTTATTAGTTATTTGGGAAGATTTCTTTTTAAAAGTACCTAATTTGAAAGTTTCAGGGCAAGAAAACTTACAGTTCTGCAATAGTTTCTGTTTATTCTCTGGCAGTTTAAAAAATACTTCCTAGTCTATTCAAGCATTCTTGTCTTTGGGTTGTTCTACATACACAATTATTGAGACCGTTTCCAAAGACAATAGAATCATGCCATTACACGTGCCATTTAATATTTCACCAAGAAGTTTCTAACCTTAAACTTTATTTAAAATTTTTTTTGAGACAGTCTTGCTCTGTCACCCAGGCTGGAGTGCAGCGGCATGATCTCGGCTCACTGCAACCTCCACCCCCAGAGTTTCTGCCTAAGCCTCCCTAGTAGCTGGGACTATAGGCATGCACCATCACACCCGATGAATTTTCTGTATTTTTAGTCACAATAGTGTTTCACTATGTTGGCCAAACTGGTATCGAACTCCTGTCCTCAAGTGATCTGTCCACCTTGGCCTCCCAAAGTGCCGGGATTACTGGCATGAGCCACTGCTCTCGGCCCCAACCTTAAACTCTAAATAATAAGATTAAATTAGCCCCAAATGAACCAAAGGCCTTCGTGTCTATTATACTAGGAAATTCCAGAATTCTGGAAGCAAAATAAGATATAAGTTTAGAATACCTTTCACAGCTACATTCACATAAATGTCTTTAGCTAACACAAACTAATCTCCTATATTTACTGCTATTTATTTTTTAAAAAATATATTTTTATCTCTTTTCAAATCTAGAGACAGTTGGGAATATGACAATGTAAACTATTTGTTATTACACAGAAAATATAACCAAAGCGGCCAGGCGTGGTGGTTCATGCCTGTAATCCCACCGCTTTTGGAGGTTGAGGCGATGGGTGGATCACCTGAGGTCAGGAGTTTGAGACCAGCCTGCCCAACATGGTGAGAAACCTCATCTCTACTAAAAATACAAAAAATTAGCTGGGTGTGGTGGTGGGCACCTGTAATCCCAGCTACTTGGGAGGCTGAGGCAGGACAATTGCCTGAACCCGAGAGGCGGAGGTTGCAGTAAACTGAAATCGCACCACTGCACTCCAGCCTGGGTGTCAAGTGGGAAACTCCATCAAAAAAAAAAACAAAAAAAAACAAAAAAAGAGAGAAACAAAGAAAGAGAAAGAAAGAAAGCAAGAAAGAAAGGAAGGAAAGAAGGAAAGAAAGAAAAGAAAGACAGAAAGACAGAAAGACAGAGAGACAGACAGACAGACAGAAAGAAAGAAAGAAAGAAAGAAAGAAAGAAAGAAAGAAAGAAAGAAAGGAAAGAAGGAAAGAAAATATAACCAAAGCATCTCCTATTTGAAACCAAATGATACACTCTTTTATCCTGTGGTTAGTTTCCTCCTTTTTAAAACAGAGTGTTTAGGTAAAAGGGTAAACTTAATATTTACAGGGTGCTTTCTTATGCTAGGTACTTAAACAGTATCTAATTTAATCTGTACAAAATTTAACACATTTTATTTTTCAATTTTACAGATTAAAAAAATCTTCACAAGGTAAGAGATTTCAGCTAACAGACAGAGAGGTAAATTAATAAGTAGTAGAATAAATTTGTTGTACTTAAAAGCCTAAGCTTTTTTTTTTTTAGTATCAGTCAATGCTTTCTATATAAAATAGAGGTACTACTGCTTACCTTGCAGAAAATTGTAAAGGGTACATAAAGTAATATGGAAAAACAAGGACACAAAAGTATTTCCAAAATGTGTCCTCCTTACAAAAACTTGGGCGGTAAGACAGATAATGATGGATCAGAAAAGTCAAAGAAACAAAAATTGGGTATCAAGACCAGACGTGGCAATTGGTATTGTGATGTTGGATTGCTACTGACACCTAGTGGCTAACTGCTAATGACAAAATAAAACCAGAAAAGAAGGGATGGAGAACCACACTTTAAAATCTAGAAGACTATCAACCTATTTTCAGCAAATACTGTGCTCTGAATTACATTATCACGAGTGACAGTAGGGTTTCCATCCATGCTGTATCTTCATTGTTAGCAATGGTAAGCACTCTGTAAAATATGAAATGAGGCTGAAAACATACTCCTGGTATCTTCTCTGGAATATTCCTCTGTAGCCTGTTTCTGGTGGAAATCCATCCCATTGCCTTGAACACTTCATTACTGCAGTCTAAGAAACTAAGTTGCTGGGTTCACAGAAAAATCCCGCTAGTTCTTCTGAGAACCACGAGAGGTTCCTGATTAAGTGTCACTAATTGTAAAATATGACTTGAATGTTCCTTGCAGTTTAATGATGTTATAACTACATAAACATAAAAGACACAGAAATACAATAATAGTCTGTCTAGTTAACTAAACCACCATATTTTACCAACAACACATACAGATATTTATGAAATGCACATTTCATACTTTGAACAAAATTAATACTATGATGTATGAGCAGGCAGGCTACTCTTAGATCTACCATGATATGTGATATATCCCTGCTATTGTTTGCAACATGCAGAAGATTTTAAAAAAATCAGACACAACTGGCATTAAAAGGTTTGTGTAGAAGAATTTGTAACTATGAGACTATAGCTAGAATTTATAATATCCTGTTATTCACTCTTGTTCAGGGCAGAGACATTCCCCATAGAAATGATCTTTAGTTGTTATGCTCAGAACTGCAATTTCTGACTTGGCCATTGGGATCCTGCAATAAGAACCTATGAGCTTGGTTTCATTCACATCTATCTACTGCTCTGTGTGCTTCAAGCCATTCTTTTGGCTGAGAGACCATTAGGGTAAATGATATATGTTAATTTATTACCTAATATAGTAAGCCTGTACCAATCTATAACTATTTTGATTAATAGCAACCAGAACTGCAAGTATACAAAATATCAATAAAAGATCAGCATCTGTAATACTAAATATGAGTACTACAAGTTGTGTATACATGTAATATACAAATGGAGCTATATCTGTAGTACAGCATGATTCTTTTTTTTTTTTTTTTTTCTTGAGACAGACTCTTGCTCTGCTGCCAGGCTGGAGTACAGTGGTGCAATCTCGACTCACTACACTTTTGCCTCCTGGGTTCAAATGATTCTCCTGCCTCAGCCTCCAGAGTAGCTGGGATTACAGGTGTGCACCACCACATCCAGCTAATTTTTCTATTTTTAGTAGAGACAGAGTTTCGCCATGTTGGCCTCGATCTCCTGACCTCATGATCTACCCGCCTCAGCCTCCCAAAGTGTTGGGATTACTGGCTTGAGTCACCGTGCCTGGCCAGCATGATTCTTAAAAGAAACATGTCATTCAGACTTATTTTTAGTTATTGACAGTAGGGCCTAACATTTGTCCCAAAATTTAAATGTGCTTCTATTACTAGATCTGACAGAAACTTGTTGTCATAGTTTAAGTTATTTTCTATATGTGTCAAATATATTGACTGTAAAGATTCAAACACTTTATGTAAAAATATTCTTTAGCAATATGCTATAGAAATAAATGGAACAAGGTATTGGATACTTACTGTATTATTTTTTCTGATAGCAGAAATAAATGGGAAGAGGAAAAAAGGCAATGATATAATAAAATAAAATGTAAAAAAAAGATAAAAGTATGAATAAAAAGGAAACAAAGGCTGAAGACACACAGTATTTTGTGATGTACCTTGAAGCCAGTCTACACCTTCTTGCAATCCTTCTCCTTTTATGGCATCACTAGCACTGAAATAAAATCCATAGAAACATAGCCATCTCATTACATCATAACACTGTAAGAATAAAGGATTACAATTTTGCCATATGGAGAATTAATATATTATAATAACATACATCTGAGCAAAGCTGGTTAAGCACTGAAATTGAAAATAAACCAGAAAATAAAAGTCTGAGTGCTCAGAAACAAGATATGTTTATAATTTATAAACAGATTTTGAAAACCATATCGCAGAAAAATTATTTTATCCTAGGACTAGTTCTTACACTGACATTAAAAAAACAAATACTTTTGAATTATTTTTCCAGTGGTAGAAAAGTTTTGTACAGTCCACTATCCTATTTTGCTCAGTTCCAATGGTTCCATCTCATTATTAGAAATGCTTGACTTGGGTTATAATACAGCCATATTATGGTGTGCCTTTCTTTGAAATGGAATTTGATATCTTTAGGATAAAAACTCATAATTATAGCTTTGGTAAGCTGGTAGAGTAAAACAGAAACTTGGTAGATCTCAATCATTTTCTTATTAGCTGAGGGAGCTTGGCCAGGTCATTGAACTCTTCTGCCTTCAGTTTCAGCATCTGTAAAGTGCGGAATAGTACCACTGACCTCATATGGTAATTGTGAGAATTAAACACTTGAAGTATGTAGATAAAACACCTAAAACAGGGTGCTTCCATTGTCTTTCCATTTTTGAGAGACTAAACTTAAATTGTGATTGTGAGATTTTATGTATAATCATAATTAAGTATATAAGTTAAAATAAAATGCAGAGGATTTTTAGAGTATTAGATAATCTTTTTTCAAAGGTACAGTTATTGATCTAGGCATTTATTTTCAAAATATAATTGTATAATAGCAATTAATATATACAATTAGATTTTCTGAATGATTAGGGTTCCTTTTAGTATGCTGAAGCATAGCTTTAAAAAGTATAGTGAAGTACCTAAAAGAATTAACTTAATTCTAATCAAAATAAAAATTATCTCCCAGAAATTACTTGTTAGACTAAGAATATGGCTTATCATAGAATTATTATAAAATACAAAGGAAGAAACAAACAACATGAAATACACAACTATTCAAAGCAAATTACTGATTATCCATGGTAAGAGTAAGACATCAGTAACTGAAACACTTAAATCAAGAAAGAGAAATATATTAATTTCATCATACACCTATAGTTCCAAACAATTAATACAACAAAACCCTTCCCCTCTGGTGTAGGTGTCATTATTCTACGAAAAACTGCATCTTTTCGTAACAAATGTTTGAATTCTATCTTTCCTCTCAAATAAGGAAGAATAAAGCAAAAATCTGGGCCCTGTGTGATATGACCCCTGGTTATTTCTCAGTGGCCTCATTTCCTACAAGCTCCCCTTAGATTGCTCTGCTCTAACCAACCTGGACTTCCTGCTGCTCCTGGAACACAACAGGTACATTCTCATCCAAGAAGAGGCTTTTTCTTGCTGGCCTCTCTGTCTGGACAATTATTCCTCCAAATCTTTACACGAATTGCTCCCTAACTTCAATTAGGTCTCAGAGAGGGAGCAACTCCCATTATTTTTTCTCTTTTTATCATACTTTATTTTTTCTCATCCACCCAGCTGACATTTTATACATTTAGTTGCTTCTTATTTGTCTCCCCCACAAGATGGTAAACAAGCATACACACATACAACACACACACACACAATCATGATGCCAGGGATTGAGTCAAAGAACACATCTGAAGAAGAATAACACAATCAGACCCTGAAAATCAGAGCTGACTATATGTTTAGTACAATAGTCAAATATAAAACATAAAATTTTTCTTCAATTTATCAGACTATACTTCTCTAGGATCTTCTCTTTATTGCTCAGTAAATTTACTTGTACCCAAGGCAGGAGACAGACAATATTTTGTCTCTGTATCACTGAGCATTACTTTTGTATTTAAAATAGAAAAAGGATAAATATATTTTCAATTTTATACATGCTTTTAAAAATATTGCCAAGAATAAAGAACAAAATGAATAAATGAGATATTAACTTGAACCTAGTGAGAAGAGGTCCAATTTGAATTAAGGAGAAGTCACAATTATACACATGTTTAAAAGAAACATTTTGCTTTCTTCTATAAGTTATCTAGAAAATCTAGCAACTGGCACTATAACATCCTACATCCTTATAAGCATCAGGATATTACTTTTTTCTCACAGAGAAATACTGAGATGTCACAATTGAATAAATAAATCTGTTAAAATTTAATGGTTAATTATTTTAAGTAGAAAAGAGGGTTATTTACTAATTAGATCCATGTTTTTCAATGTGCACTTTCTATCAAGCAGTCACAATACTTAATACAACACAGAAATTAAAAATTATTCTACTTTAGAAGTAATCATCTTAGGTATGATTTAGAGAAATATAAAGGCTCTAGCTCAAGATGTTTCTTTATCCAAAATCCCACCATTCTTTACCTACCAAATACCACAGGACCTCAAATTCCAACTCAAGAATCATTTATTAGACACTGACTTTTTTCTGATCCTAGAGTAACGAAAGTTTTACTTGGGATATGCAGGGTTGAGCTCCTGGGAAGAGGTGCTGGAGGCTTTGAATACTGGAAAGTTTCAAGAGCTTTCCTAAGATCTTTACATTACTCTTTCAGCACCAAAACTAGTTCCTAAAGTTGTTTTCTGAACTCTATTACCTCCTTGCTTCATATTCTAGTTCACCTTCTTGTGGAAGTGCATCTCTCTGCTTCTGTTTCCAATCTTTCCCCATAGATACCTTCTTATAAAAAGGGGGAAACTCTGGCATGGAAAGGACCTCTTACAGCAGAGAGGTAGGCGGGTGGGTAGAAGGGAGTTTAATCTGGTAGTGGTAGGCGCAAAAATACTATCTAATGTACAATCTCTGTTTATCCTTATTAAAATATTTTGGTAGAAAGGCACAAAGGAGTTAAATAAGAAACAGTTTTCCAAATAAACAATGCATACAATTTCAACATTAATTACTTAAGAGTTCAACCTTACTAGGATGTCTAAGTAAAATTAAAATTTCCATTTCCATTTATTCATTTTAACAAATATGCATCGTGTACCTATTACATACCAGGTACTATGACTATTGTAGGGGTTATTAAAGTGAAGAAAACTGACAAAATCTCAGCTGTCAGGGAGCTAACATACCTGTATAGGCAGACAGACTACAAAGAAACAAACAAAAAGCAGTCACATGGTAATAGTGACTCTAGCAAACCAGGAAAATTATTTTGGAAAATGATTCAAAGGATGGGGACACAAGTGCAGATGCTCTGAGATGGGACTGTGCTTGGCTGACTCCATGTGCAGAAGGAAATCAGTGTGGCTGAAGTTCAGTAAATAAGTGAGATTTTAAGTTATATTCCATTATAAGAGTTGTTTATATTTTCCTATCCCCACAAAAATTTGAAAAAGATTTTTAACAGTAACATATTTGTAAAAAGCTACAAGGCCACAATTCTATAAAACAAAATCCTTAGCTTATATCCCGCCATGTTTGATCACTTATTTTTAAAAAATGAGGTCAGAAGAAACAACTTTGAAGCTTGTATGTTTTTCAGAAAGCAAAGTGAAAAGTAAATATAAAACTTTACCAAATATGCCAGGGTTTATCTTTGATGTTCTCTAAACACAGCAACTGAGACACTTTTACAGATGTCACTGCATCTCTAAGATCCATTTTATTTGCAAAGAATAAGATTGGAATTCGACGGTGTTTGATATCTAAAAGAGAAAATAGGACTATCATCACACTTTCAGCTTTTTAGGTCATTTTGTAGCAAATCTTTAGTACTGAAACCCATGAAATTGCTTTTTAATCAATTTTTTTTCATATCATACATACCAAAACATTTAAAGACACACACTGTCGCACTGTTAGGTGTGTTATTTGAGCACTAAGAAAACTTAAAAAATACTTCCTAAGACCATCTACCCTCTGGTTAGGAGCTTTACCCAAAGATGGGTGAGCTGGGACTGGGAGCTCAATAAGCATTACAGAGAAGTACCTACAAAAAAGCATTAAATATTTTGTTTGTTTCCTTTTTAATTGTGAACAGAAAGGAGGCAAACTTCAAGTAGAAGTAGAAGGAAAAGAAACTGGAAACTTCTTTAAGTTTTTAGTCACAATATAATAAGTAACAAGCTAGATTTTTAAAAGATATTTTTACCTTGTTATGATTTTGGAAACATTTGTCATTTTTTTGAATAGATAATACATTTAAATAGTTCAAAATTCAGAAGACACAAAATGGCATACAGTAAAAGAATCTCCTTCCTAACTTTGTCCTAGGACAATGGTCTCTGTAGAAAAGGCAACCCATAACATCAGTGTCTTGGCATCTTCATAGAAATATTTTATGTATTAGAAAACATAATTATTAGATATTATTTTCATACAAATAGTAGCAGGCCAACCTCACCAGTTTCTACCTTTATCTTTTCATTTATTTACATATCTTGGATCTGATCCCATATCAGTACATACAGAGCAGCTTCTTCCTTATTTTAACAGTTCTGGACTATTTCTTCTTTTAGTACTATGTACTATTAATTTATTTAACTAGAAACTAACTCAGATACCTGCTACATAGTTTACAACTATGAACAATCCTGTAATGAATAAATGTGTACATAGGTAATTTTGTACACCGGCCAGTATGTCCTTAGGATAAATTTGAGATGTGGAATTGCTGGGTCAAAGGACATAAATTTCTATTTTGATAGACAGTGATTACCAAACTGTTTTCTCTTAAAAATTATATCAATTTACATTTCAACAACCACGTATAAGAATGAGTGTTTCCACTCCTCTAGCCAAAAGAGTGCTATGAAACTTTTTGATATTTTCTGTATCATAGGTAATAGAAAGGCCAAGAATCTTTCCGTATATTCAAAAGATGTTTAAATTTACTTTTTTGTTGACTTATCTTGTTATGTCCTTTCCCCATTTTCTATCAAGCTTTTATATTCTGATTTTTTAGAAACACAAGTAGTATAGAAATATCCCTGTAGCTATTATATGAGTTGCAAATATTTTCCCTTGCCTGTCATTGTCTTTATCTGTTCACAGTACATTTTGCTATTCAAAGATTTTTTTATGGCCGTCAATTTTTTTAAAAAAGTGAATATACACTTCAGCTGAGAAATCCCTCCCTTGGAAATCTATCCCATAAAATAAAGGACCTAGCACATTAAGATCCATAGACAAGGCTTCAGTTGAGGAAACCAAAGTCCCTATTGTTTGAAGCATATTTTGTAGGAACTATTTCATTTTACTGCTCAACATTCCAACACTTTTTAGAAATAAAACTGTAAAGATTAATATGAAAGGAAGACATAATCAAAAATGCATTCTCAATCTAGATACAAGACTGCTAAGTTTTTTGTGTTTTTTTTGGGTTTTTTTGAGACGGAGTCTCGCTCTGTTGCCCAGGCTGGAGTGCAGCGGGGTTATCTCAGTTCACTGCAACCTCCACCTCCCAGGTTCAGGCAATTCTCCTGCTTCAGCCTCCCGAGAAGATGGGATTACAAGTGCACATGCCCGGCTAATTTTTGTATTTTTAATAGAGATGGCGTATCACCATGTTGGCCAGGCTGGTCTCGAACTCCTGATCTCAAGTGATCCACCCGCCTGTAATCCCTCCCAAAGCGCTGGGATCACAGGCGTGAGCCACCATGCCCAGCCAAGACTGCTAAGTTTTTAACATGAAAAAGTCACATAAAACGTACAGGGTGGATAATTTTCTTTGTCGAAAAATTTGAACAGGCTTGAGGTCATCTGTTAAAAATACCAAAGATATTGTGGTTAAGCAGTAACATTTATTAGAAAGCCTCATACTATTTCCATTCCATTTCTTACAAATCCACAGTTCTCTTAAACCACCATCCTTTTTTGAAAGTCCTAGCACAAGCACTATTTAAATTTTTTTGGCATGAGGAAGGCTAGAAATGCAGAGTTCCACACTACTTACTGGAGCACTGTTTGTAGAGGGGGCTTGGGCGGGAGGAAAGTATACATCAACAGGTGAGTGATGAAATAAACTGTGGTACATTCATAGTAAACCATATTAGGCATCAGTAAAAAGAATAACTACATAATTATACATAATTTGATTTGGAAGGATATCCATCAAGTGTTAATTGAGAATAGAAACATATAGAAGAGTGTAAAGAATATGATTCCATTTTGGTAAGTAACAATGATAGTCCCCACAGCCCTCAACCCAACATTTTTGGTGTCTCTCTATATATGTATATGCGTGTGTGTGTGTGTGCATAATATGACATACATAAAAGTATGAAAGAAAAAAATACCCAAACACTTGTATCTTGAAAGGAGATGGGGAGCTGGCAGTTGGAAATTAACATAAAAAAGATTTGTTTTAAAGGAATTCCCATAAGAAATATGTAAGAAATGCTGTGATTAAACACACACACAAACTCAGATACGCATAGAGAAATGCATGAAAAGATGGTAACAAATAATTTTAATGGGTGTTGAAATACACAGATCTTTATTTTCTTTTTCTGTCTGATTTTTTTTTTTTTTTTTTTTTTTTTTGCTATTGGCACAAATTACTTATGTTATCAGAAAAAAAGGGCATTTTTATTTTTGAGGAAGGAAATAAATGTTAGAGACCCCAAAAACATTGCAAAATGCTTTATATTTACATTACAATGCAAAATTTAAAAAATATGGTGATGTACACAAAATATAAATTCTCTATAATGTATATGTTTTAAATTCAACAATTTTAAATGAAAGATAATTACATAGTGTAAGCAATACCCAAAGAACAAAACATTACACATAAATGAACCCCAAAGAACAGATACAGACTGAAAGACACACACATACCTGGATGATTCAGAAGAGTATCGAGTTCTTCTTTGGCCACAACCATTCTTAATCTATCACTACTATCAACGACAAAAATAATAGCTTGACCTTCTCTGTGTAATGCAAAGAAAAAGAAAAATTAAAGCTTTACTTATAAATTTTTCCCTGTTTATTATCCATGGGCATTTCCTAATGTAAGTATTACCTCCTTATGTCCTATGTCCGTTTATCATTAGAAGTTTTGGTACTGTTTCTTGTTAGTTTCCAAGACTGATAAATATATTAACCACTAGTCATATTTCATGTAAAATACCTTTTCATTTGGATAATAAAATAAATTTAATGACTTGCTATTTCATAATTTTAAAAAATTGAGTAATTTTTTCATTAAAATATCAGCATATGAGAAAATGAGTTAAAACACCATAACCCTATTACACAGATGCAATAATTATTAATATTTTGGTATAAAGCCACACTTTGTATATATTACATATGAATAAATTATATATGTATTTAAAATGGAATCCTGTATTATACCTTGCCTTTGCAATATATATGTAAATTTCCTCGACTTTTTTTTTACAACTATGGTTTTACTACTTTTATACGAAATGCTAAAGCACTACATCAATGTTTGTCAAATTTTTTTTTTACTATAAACCGTAGTAAGAAATATATTTTGCATTAAGATACAGTAGACACATAAGTATATATAGATATATTTTAAGTGAAAGTCTTCTGAAAAAAATACTTACAAATAGCTTTTATTTTATTCTATTTGATTTTTTAAAAAGCTGATAACCAGTGATTGAACTAGTTAAGGATTCACTGATGGATCATACAGGCACTTAAAAAATAACTGATTATTCCTCTGCACTACCTTCTTTGAATGGTTCTAAGGTATTGCATTGCATGGATGTGTCATCAAATATTGTATCAAACATTTGTTGCTGGACTTTTAGGTTATTTTCAATTTTCATCATTATGAAAAATTTTAAGGCAAATATCCTCCTACATACCTTTATTTTTAAAAAGTTCTTGATGCTTTAAGATTTATTCTTAGGAGTAACATTTCTAGGACTACATACATAATTTAAAGTTTCAGAAAAACATTTCCAAACTGTCCTCCAGAAATGCCATATCAATTTACATGACTCAGTACTTTTCTCACTCCTTTGCCAGCACTGGCTACTATCATTCTTATCAATAACTGCCACTCTAATAGCATATTATCTTGATCTAGTTCATTAATTGCCAGTGAGGTTTAATATCTTTTCATATATTTATTGGACATCTGTACTTTTTTTGCAAATCACTTATTCTAGTCATAAATTAAGATTTTAAACTTCAATGTGATTGGGCGGATCATGAGGTCAGGAGATCCAGACCATCCTGGCTAACATGGTGAAACTCCGTCTCTACTAAAAATACAAAAAAAAAAAAAAAACAAAATTAGCCGGGCATGGTGGTGGGTGCCTATACTCCCAGCTACTGGGGAGGCTGAGGCAGGAGAATGGCCTGGACCTGGGAGGTGGAGCTTGCAGTGAGCCGAGATGGCACCACTGCCCTCCAGCCTGGGCAACAGAGCAAGACTCTGTCTCAAAAAAAAAAAAAAAAAAAAAAAAAAAAAAAAAAAATCAAGTGAATATACAAAATAAAACTTTTTATACACCATTTTCTCCTATCATTAAAAAAGGACAATGCTGATTATCAGAGACATACATTACCAGTATATATAGAAACCAGAACAATCAGAAACATCTATCAAGATTTATAAAAACGTTCAATCACTTTGAGCCAGTGATTTTATTTCTGAAATTCATACTAAGGAATCATGAACTGGGGCTAAGACTTATACAACAAGATTTTGACTGAAGGACTGTTACAATTTTCAAAAACTGAGAATAGCCTTCATGTCCTAGAGTAGAGAAATGGTTAAAGAAATTTTGGCAAAGCTGTGTGAAAAAATATGAGGCAGCCGTTAGCTGTATTTATTGCATGTTTTTCCTGATTTATGCATACCACAGAATGTTAATTGAAAAAAGCAAGATACAAAATTATACATGATACATAATTTAGATGGTTCCTTTTTCCTTATTTATATAAAGTATATGTTATATATTTCAAAAGGAGAAGAAAGATACCAAAAAGACTGACAATGGTGAATTTATGAACAGTGAGATTTATGGGAAACATGTTTTCAATATTCTTTTCGATATTTTCCAAATTTAAAAAATGTGTATTCCTTATATTTTTGCATACTATTATCTTTTTATGTTGTAAAAACAGTATGTAAAAATTACATAATGTTATTATGGCATCATATATGTTAGAAAGTAAATGTCTCTCTTCACCAAAGAGGATGTGAAAAAAAAGAAAAAAGAAAAGAAAATGAAAGAAAGTAAACTTCCCTTATAATCCTACTATTCCAAAAATAAATGCTACTAATGGTTTGGTGCATAATCCACTAAGAACTTTCTTCTTTCTATATATACCAAGTACATATTTATAGTAAAGATAAATACTGATAGTAACATTTTTACATAATTGATATAAAAATGTTATAAATAATGCTAACATACAACCTTCTATGTATATTTTTTGCCTATAAGCCCTGGTCATAGAATACTTTTCTAAAAGTAAAAATGCTTGCTGTAGGTTATAAACATTTTTCATTTTAACGGATATCAATAAATTACCCCGAAAAAGATACTACATTCTCACAGGAGTGGCTCACTTTGACAAGAGCAGACTTTATTAATCTTTGTAACCTTTTTCAGTCTAATAGATCAAGATGCACTTTTTAATAGATCAAGATGTACTTTCTTTTCACAGTTAGAAAAATATGAAAATAGAGGAAGTAAATTTACTTTTATTGTTGATTTTTCAATAGTAATCATATTCTCCATTCAATCTACAGTGTAACCACTCTATTCTAGAATTCATAATTTCATCCAAAAACAGTATGAAGAAAAAAGGAGTTAAAATCAAATAAAAACAAACTTCACTTTCTATTTTCTCTCTATATATATTTTTGTAATTAAAATTAAAGTATTTTTTAAGTAGCTAAATACATTTTTAAAAAGAAATCATTTATCAACTAATTGGAGGAGGAATTTAAAAAATCCTGTACTGAAAATTCAGGTTTCCTAAACAAACAAACAAACAAGAAACACATAAAACACATCTCCCTAAGGAATTTAATGCAGAATACCACAAACATGCCACTTTTCCTTTTCCAAACTAACCCTTGTATCTGAAGCACTCTCTTTTCTCTCTCTCTCAGAAGTCTTCTGGATCTATGATTTAAATAGGCCTTCAATTTATTGAAGGACTCATTGAAAAAAAATTTGAATAAATCTCCTCTGGTTCATATCCCAAATATATACCATATAATGTTTAGTCTCACATTATTAGGAAAGAGTTAATCTAAATCTAAATCTTATATGGTAAATATCACATACCATTTCAAGGCAGGAGTTCATAATCACAAAAGAGAGTTTAGTTAAGAGATACCGTTTTTAAGTTTCAGACTCTAACAGTGAATTACATTACTCTTAAATGGAGTCCTAACAATATTAGAAGCTAATGAATTTATTTTAATACCATATGCAAATCTCCAGAAGGTATAACACATTTGGGTCCTAGTAACTTGACAGCCATTAGTCTGAAGTATTGTCATCCCTTGGTATTGTTGGGGGATCAGTTCCAGGATCCCCTTCAAATATCAAAATCTGCAGATGCTCAAGTCTCTTATATAAAATGGCTTAGTATTTGTATATAACCTATGCAAATTCTTCCATATTCTTTAAGTCACCCTAGATTACTTGTAATACCTAATACAATGCCTACACATGACCTTGTTCATGTGCTTTCAATATAGTAGTTTGTGTATGGCAATTTAAGTTTTCCTTTTTGGAACTTTATGGCATTTTTTCCCCCAAATATTTCTGATCTACAACTGGTTGAATCCAGGAATGCAGAACCCAAGGACATGAAGGGCCAACTGTAAATTAGTGAGCACTTGACTTGCATATGCTGAAAAATAGCTCATTTTAAATTATTCATAGAACAATGGACCAACTGTTAGGCAACACTGTTATTTTTAACTAAATTTAGTCAATAATATTTACTGGGTCTATATGCTGAGCATCATACTAGGTCTTGAGAAAATAATATGAATAATGAATAATCCCTTCCCTTGAGGAGTTCACACTTCCACTAGGGAGGCAGCTATGGTACATAACTTCAAGACATGGTAAGTATGATTAGAGAGATAGAAATGGACAACGTGCCATGTGAACAGGAGGGACAAAATAACTGGGCAGAACAGTGAAACTTCAGAGGAGATGACTTTTTAGCTGATATTTAAAGCAGGAATATGTTAACCTTAAACTGAAGTGAAGTAGGATAGAATAGGGCATTAAAAACAGAGAGGATAGTACGTGCAAAGGCCCGAAGTCATGAAGGACCTGAAGCATTTGACAAACAATGTTGAGTCTGATTACATATTTTTAAAATTAGGAAATGTTCATAAATTACATGAAAAAAAAGCCAAACAACTTAGTCATATAATTCTTTGGATTTCTAATTATTATTAGTTGCAAAATAAAAACATCTAGTTAGCAACATTCACAGATGTACTTACTTATAATAGTGTTCCCAGAGATTTCTGTATCTTCCTTGACCTGACATGTCAAACACTGTAAATGATAAACTACAAAAAGAAGCAAAGCATGACTACATTATAAACTAACTAAAGCATAACTTTTACTTAAAATTTTAAATTACTTACAATCAAAGAAATTATCCTTCATATGCAATATTCAACATGGGCCAATTTACAAGTAAAAGTTCTATGAAATAAATGTATTAATATAAACATGATTTTGCAATAAATAACATAAAAAACTTCTTTGCTAGTGAAGTTATCAGAGTTTGTCTAAACTCTAAATTCTGAAAAATAAACCAACCATAGTGGTAGAAATACGTTAATACCTATGAGATTCTGAAACAACAAATAACTTTCTCTAAGGGTAGGAAGAATGACCAGGTAGACCAATATTGTTATTTTTCACTAGTAACTTTTTTGTTAAGGGATAAAGTGGATTACCTGGATGATTTGAATTTCTCTATGCTGAATCCTATTGTTGGAAGGATATTTTGAGATTGAGCCTTTAAGAGAAAAGACAAAGTTCAGAAATTTACAATGACCAGAAACGAGTTTTCCTCAAGTTAAAGTATCCACATTTTCAGTTTCTAAAATCTGTCACTAAGGAGATGACAGGATTTAATAAACTTATAATTTTTTCAATAGAATCACTCTGTGTGAATTCTTTATAGAAGTTCAAGGTTTACTAATTATGGATCTGCATAATGTTTATTCACATTTGTGGCTTGTGGCATGTTACCAAGGACATAAGCGTTTTATATATGGTTTAATAAGTCACCCTGAGTTCACACGTAGGACTTTCTATTTTTTTTTTTTTGAAACAGAGTCTCGCTCTGTCGCCCAGGCTGGAGTGCAGTGGTGCAATCTTGGCTCACTGCAAGCTCCACCTCTTGGCTTCACACCATTCTCCTGCCTCAGCCTCCCAAGTAGCTAGGACTACAGACACCCACCACTACGCCTGGCTAATTTTTTGTATTTTTAGTGGAGACAGGGTTTCACTGTATTAGCCAAGATGGTCTCAATCTTCTGACCTTGTGATCCGCCTGCCTCGGCCTCCCAAAGCACTGGGATTATAGGCGTGAGCCGCCGCGCCCGGCACTTTCTAATCTTTCAACACATACTTATTGAGTTTGTGTACGTTCCAGACTGCCCTCATGTGTAGATGGTTCCTGCCTTCATGGAGTTTACAAGCTAGAAGAGGTAAATAGCAATTGAAAAGCTAAGCAACAAATGAACACAATTTTGAGCAGAGATAAGTGCAAAAAACAAATGTTTTGGGGGTGGGAGGCAGCAGAAAGGAGCTGGAAGGTGGCATGGAAGAAAGGTGCTCAGGAATGGTCTCTTTGAGGAGGTGACATCTGACCCAAGAGTGAATGACAGGAGGGGAAGAACCATGACAAGTTATTGACAAAGAACATTCCAGTTAGAATGTTCTTTGTCAGGATCATTGCACTATGTCAGTGCAATGATCCTGAGGAAGGAAGGAACTTGCCACTGAGGAAATGCAGAAAGCCTAAATGTCTAAAGTGTGCTGGGTAAGATAAAGAGCGATGTGTTGAGGTAAGAGACGTAAGGGCTTGAAGGCAATGATAAGGAATTCTGTGTGGAGAAGAGAGTGAAAGGGGGTTAGAGTAGAGTAGCAGACATGTTGACAAGTCCCACTGACGATTAAAATGTATTATACTAACAATCTAATTTGTTAAATGTCTCCTAGCACTTTCACCAGAAAAACTATTCCTCTGTTTGAATAAAAATATATCCACTTGCTGATCCAGATGCCTAGAAGTTATTATTGACTCCTCCGTTTTTTTACATTCTCTATGTAATCACGCTCTACGCTTTTTGGTTCTATTTCACTAACTTAGTTCAGACCCTTATCATTTCTTGCTTTGAATTACTATACCAGCCTCCTAATTGCTCCTACTTGGCTCTGCTACCTTGAACATGTTACTTATTTTTTCTAAGCCTAGTTTTCTCAAATGTGAAATATGTTATTACTATCCTTAACTCATAAACTTATCATGATAACTACGTAGGTTAATGGATGTAAAATACTCAACACAGTAAATGCTCAACAAATGTCTGCTATTATTATAATTATATGCTCACTGATTTCAGTCTCATCCCCAGTTCTTCCCATATTGTCATTATAACTTTAAAAAAATTTCCCTTCAGTTCATCTTGTTGCTTTTATTAAAAAAACAATACAGGGAAAAATTTTGCCTCACACTGTTACATTCACTCTGGTAGTCTACTTCTGGGAAATTTAAATTCAAGGAAAGACAGAAGCTCAAAATTCACTGGAGCTTGGTCACCTTATAGCATGGTAATGCGCTAGAAGAAAGGCCCTCCAGAGCTGCCCTTGTTTTGCCTTTCTGAAGTTTGTTTACTTAGCTTTTTCCTTTTCCTTCTATCCATTCCAAGACCTGATCTAGTATTTTTCCAAAAATATATTTTTGTTTATGTAAGACAAAATTCATTTCCTGCTACTAAGATTCCTGCCTCATACCCTGGGGTTCCTTCATTTCAGAACAACCTTTGCAATAAGAAGTTTCCTAAGTTTTAATGTTCCCCCAACTTCATTATTTTGATTTTAAGGACTTTAAATGTGCCAATCATGTGACAAAATCATCAGCTACTACTATGAGGAAAAAGATAACAATAACAAAATAGGAAGCTAAAGTTTAAAGAAGTCTCAACAGGGTTATTAAAATGTAAAATGTTATTAAAATAGTAACCCTGTCTTCAATGAACTGTAATTAGAACATTTCCCTAGCCTCCCCATGATCACCTAATTTCTTCACAAACTCTTTTTATTTCCAGAGAAACTTGCTATTTTACTTGTAGGAATAAAATTAATAAATTTTCTTTTCTTTCCATCATTTCAAAAGTTCTAGTAGAAAGCAATCAGGAAAAAAAAGAAACTTCACAAGTTAATCAGGATAGAACAAGATATGTGAGCAATTGCTTCTAGACTGAAGTGGAACTCATTTTCCTCCAATGTATTCTAAGAGATAGTTTACAGTATCAGTCTCCCTCTGCTCTATCCAAGAACAAATACATTTGGTCATTCTGAAAATTGGACAGGGAATGGCACAAAGTAAACGAAGAGTATAGGAATTACAGTCTGCCCTCTGTATCTATAGCTTCTAAATTCACAGGTTTAGCCAACATGAATTGAAAATAATAATTTAAAAAAGATAATAATACTATTTAACAATAAAAACATTACGAATGTATAAATACAATAAACACTATTTGCATAGTATTTACATTGTATTGAAGTATTATTAGTAAACTAGAGATGATTTAAGGTATATGGGAGGATGTGCATAAGTTATATGCAAATACTATACCATTTAATATAGGTAGGAGGGTGGAAGGGGGTGGGGGGGAATGCGTGTCCTGGAACAAATCTCCTGTGGTTATTGTATTGCCTGAGTGGAACAAAACATTCTAGACAGGTCAAGGATACACCAAAATAACCAGGAAGAGAATAAGATTTCTCAGAGAGATCCTGTTTGGTTAGTTTAAGTCTGATAAAAATGATATTCTTGGTGGTATCAATCATAATCCCCTGGCCAAAAATAAATATTAAAAAATCATTCAACAATCCACTCATCCAAAGTGCCAAGCATTATTCTAGGTATCTGAGATTCAGTGCTGAACAAGAGAAAAACCTATGCTCTTTTATAATGAGAGAAATTTAATAAGCAAGTTATCAAATAAATATGCAAGTTATCAACTGAGCAATTTTAGATTGTTTTAAATATTAAGAATAGGGTGGCCAGGCATGGAGGCTCACACCTGTAATCCCAGCACTTTGGGAGGGCAAGGCGGGTGGATCACCTCAGGTTAGGAGTTCAAGACCAGCCTGGTCAACATGGCGAAACCTCATCTCTCCTAAAAATACAAAAAAAGTAGTGGGGTGTGGTGGCACACACCTATAATCCCAGCTACTTGGGAGACTGAGGCAGGAGAATCACTTGAGCCCAGGAAATGGAGGTTGCAATGAGCCAAGATTGTGCCACTGCACTCCAATCCGGGCGACAGTGCGAGACCCTGTCTCAAAGAGAAAAAAAAAAAAAGAATAAGAATAAGAATAAGGGTAACATCACCAAAATTAAGTAGAAGCAAGAAGCAATTAGGCTTCAGTATCTCCCACAGAAAACCAAAAACAAATATCCAGTACTAAGATTAGCACAAGTAATATCCCTTAAGAAAGGAAGAAAGGAAAATAGGAGCTACAAAACAACCAGAGAAAAATTAACTAAATGGCAATACTAAGTCCTTACCTATCAGTAATAGTATTAAATGTAAATGAACTACATTCTTCAATTAGAAGACATAGAGTGGCTGAATGGATTTAAAAAATTAGACCCAACTATGTGCTTTCCACAAAAAGCTCATTTCATCTATAAAGATACACACAGGCTGAAAAATGAAATGAACAAAGACATTCCATGTAAAGGAAAACCAAAAAAGAGCAGGAGTAGCTATACTCATATCAGATAAAACAGATTACAAGTCAAAACTATAAAAAGAGACAAAGTAAACTACTATATGAGGGTAAAGGAGTAAATTCGGAATGAGAATATAACAATTGTAAATATATGTGCCTCCAACATGGGAACACCGTAATATATTAAGCAAACATTAATAGAGCTAAAGGGTGAGAAAGATTGCAATACAATAACAGGAGAGGACTTCAATACCCCATTCTCAGTAATAGATCATTCAGACAGAAAAATCAACAATAAAAGAAATCCAAGTTAAACTGAACTTCAGACCAAAGGACCTAATAAACGTTTATAGAACATTCCATCCAACAGCTGCAGAATATACATTATCCTCATCATCGAATGGAACATTCTCCAAAACAGATCATATGTTAGGCAACAAAACAAATCTGAACAAATTTTAAAAGGTAGAGATCATATCAAGTATCTTTTCTAACCACAATGGAATAAAACTAGAAATCAGTAACGAGAGGAACTTTGGAAACTACAAAAACACACGGAAATTAACATGCTTCCTAATATTCAATGGGTGAATGAAGAAATTAAGAAGGAAATTCAAAAGTTCTTTGTGATGGTTAATGCTAAGTGTCAACTTGATTGGATTGAAGGATGCAAAGTATTGATCCTGGGTGTGTCTGTGAAGGTGCTGCTAAAGGAGATTAACATTCGAGTCAGTGTGTTGGGAAAGGCAGACCCATCCTTAATCTGGGTGGGAACAATCTAATCAGCTGCCAGTGTGGCCAGAATATACAAAGCAGGCAAAAAAACCTGAAAAGGCTAGGCTGGCTTAGCCTCTCAGCCTACATCTTTCTACCATGCTGGATGCTTCTTGCCCCTAAACATCAGACTCCAGGTTCTTCAGTTTTGGGACTCGGACTGGCTTCCTGGCTCCTTAGCTTGCAGATGGTATATTGTGGGACTTTGTGATCATGTGAGTTAATACTACTTAATAAACTCTCCTTTATATGTATATCTATCTATCCTATTAGTTCTGTCCCTCTAGAGAATCCTGACTAATACAGATTTTGGTACCAGGAGTGGTTCTAGAGGAACAGATTAAGGATGGAGTTCTTTCACTGGTTTGGGGGTTTCTGGAGTTGGCTGCTTAATATGATTAGACCTCAAAATGCTAAAGATTCTACTTTTAATAGTATGGAGAACACTGTTAGTCCTTGGCATGAACTGTTTAGAGAGTTATGCAAAATAAATGCCTTTGACACTCCTGATTCACTGCTCGTGAGAGGCATGGAGTTTAGTGACTCTATACATAATACCTTTGACCACATGTGGAGGAGAACCAAGGAACATAATGAAGTTGGTTGGTTACTCTTAAGTTCACTGCACAAAGTAATGAAAGAAAATTATGAACCCAGGGATTGTAACTCCTGGCTTCAGAAGTAGATACTGAGCCTCAAATCTGTTAAGATTGCCCTGAGTGGGAGTCTTATCTCCTGTAGAGAAAGAGCTGAAATTGTGGAAAAACAGGCACAAGTTCTCATATCAGTTGCTGACCTGCAATGAAAGGTGCATGCTCAGCCTCGCCAGGAGCCTACTGTTAAAGTGAGGGCATTGATTGGAAAAGAATGGGACCCTGCAATTTGGAATGGGGACCTGTGGGAGGACCCTGATGAAGCTGGGGACACTGAGCTTATAAACTCTGATGAACTTTTTTTGCCAGAACAAACAGCTTTGCCATTCCCAGTAGTGGCAACATCCCCTCCCCTACCCCTGCTGCCATCAGCCTTTCCACCTTTGTCTGAGGAGATAAATCCTGCACTGCCTGGGCAACAGTGATGACATCCCCTGAGGCAGTTGCCAGGCAAGATAATGTTGATTCTCCTCAAGAGCCACTCTCAATACTCCTACCTGCTTCTAGAACTATAACTAAAGTCTGGGGGGGGCCCCTAGAGGTGAGGTTGAGAGTGTGATCCACAAGGTGGTGCACTACATTCAAAAGGAACTGCTTGAGTTTTCTAATTTATATAAACAGTAATCTGGAGAACAGGCATGGATGGGTATTAAGAGTGTGGGATAATGGTGGAAGACACAGAGTTGGATCAGGCTGAATTTATTGATTTGGGCCTACTAAGTAGGGATTCTGCATTTAATGTTGCAGCTCTGGGAGTTAAAAAAGGTTCTAATAGTATTTGCTTGGTCAGCTGAAATGTGGATTAAAAGGTGGCCCACTGTGAGCAAGCTGGAAATGCCTGATCTCCCTTGGTTTAATTTAGAGGAAGGGACCCAAAGGCTTAGGAAGATTGGGCTGGTGGAATGGATTAGTCACTTTAGACCTACTTATCCCAGCTTGGGGCCGGGGGTGGGGTGGGTCTAGAAGATATACCCTTGACCAGTGCTTTGTGAAATAGATTTGTGAGGGCAGCACCTGCATCTTTGAAGAGCCCTGTTAATGGCTCTTCTCTGTATGTCAGATCTAACAGTGGAAGTGGCACCACTTACCATTACCCCTAGTGATCCACTAGCAAAATTTTTGCTTTCTGTTCCCACGACATTACATACAGCTGGCCTAGAGGTCTTAGTTCCAGAGGGGGAATGCTACCACAGGGGGATACAACAATGATTCCATTCAATTGGAAGTTAAGATTGCCACCTGGACACTTTGGGCTCCTCCTACCTTTAAGTCAACAAGCTAAGAAGGGAGTTACAGTGTTGGCTGGGGTGATTGTCTGGGACTATCAAGATGAAATCGGACTATCACTGCACAACGGAGGTAAGGAAGAGTATGCATGGAATACAGGAGATCCATTAGGGCATCTCTTCGTATTACCATGCCCTGTGATTAAGGTCAACGGGAAACTAAAAGAGCCCAATCCGGCAGGACTACATATAGACCAGACCCTTCAGGAATGAAGGTTTAGGTCACTCCACCAGGAAAAAAACAAAAACAACAAACAAACAAACAAACAGGACCTGCTGAGGTGCTTGCTGAAGGCAAAGGGAACACAGAATAGGTAGTAGAAAAAGGTAGTCATCAATACCAGCTATGACCATGTGAACAGTTACAGAAACAAAGACTGTAACTGCCATGAGCATTTCCTCCTTTTGTTAAAAACATGTTTGTGTATGTATAAACTTGTACTATGAAAATATATTAATTTTATTTTCTTTTTCCTTTATCATGTGACGTAAGATTTACTAACTTCATTTCAGCATTTAAATTCTGTTGACTTTATGTAATAGCATTTGGGTTGGGGACTGGTGTATTTCTGGTTGTAAGAAGGATAGTTGTATTATGTTAGGCGTAATTATGACCTTATTATTGTCCTTATTTGAACATTATGTATGATCTCAGGAGACGTGTATTGACAAGGGGTGGACTTGTGATGGTTAATACCGTCAACTTGATTGGATTGAATGATGCAAAGTACTGATCCTGGGTGTGCCAAAGGAGATTAACATTTGAGTCAGTGGGCTGGGAAAGGCAGACCCACTCTTAATCTGAATGGGTACCATCTAATCAGCTGCCAGTGTGGCCAGAATATATAAAGCAGGCAGAAAAATGTGAAAAGGCTAAACTGGCTTAGCCTCCCAGCCTACATCTTTCTCCCATGCTGGATGCTTCCTGTCCTTGAACATCAGACTCCAAGGTCTTCAGTTTTGGGACTCAGACTGGCTTCCTTGCTCCTCAGCCTGCAGACAGACTATTGTGGAGCCTTGTGATTGTGTGAGCTAATACTTAAGAAACTCCCCTTTATAAATATCTATCCTATTAGTTCTGTTCCTCTAGAGAACCCTGACTAATACCTTCTTAAATGAAAAGGGAAATACAACATACCAAAATCTATGGATACTGCAAAACCAGCACTAAGCAAGAAGTTTATAGCAATAAACACACATATCAAAAAAGTAGCGGCCGAGAACGGTGGCTCACACCTGTAATCCCAGAACTTTGGGAGGCCAAGGTGGGCAGACCACCTGAGGTCGGGAGTTCGAGACCAGCCTGACCAGCATGGAGAAACCCTGTCTCAACTAAAAATACAAAATTAGCAGGGTGTGGTGGTGCATGCCTGTGAGCCCAGCTACTTGGGAGGCTGAGGCAGGAGAATCACTTGAACCTGGGAGACAGGTTGTGGTGAGCCGAGATTGCGCCATTGCACTCCAGCCTGGGAGACAAGAGCGAAACTCCATCTCAAAAAAAAAAGTAGCAAGACTTCAAATAACCCAGTGATGCACCTCGAGCAACCAGAAAAGGAAGAACAAATCTAACCCGAAATTAGTGGAAGGAAATAAATAAAGATCATAACAAAAATAAATGAAAGTGAGACTAAAAACATACAAAAGATCAAAGAATCAAAAAGTTGGCTTTCTGAAAATATAAAATTGAGAAGACATTAGCTAAACTAGGAAAAAAATGAAAGAAGATCCAAATAAACGAAATTAGAACTTAAGAACGAGAAATAACAACTGATACCACAGAAATACAAGGGATTATTAGAAATTATTATGAAAAACTATATGCTAACAAATTGGACAACATAGAAGTGGATAAATTCCCGGACACATTCAACCTACTGAGATTGCACCATGGAAAAATAAAATACCTGAACAGGCCAATAATGAGTAAGGAGATCAAAGCACTAATACAAAGTCTCCCATTAAAGAAAATATTAGGACCTGATGGCTTCACTATGGAATTCTACCAAACATTTAAACAACAAATACTAATTCAACTCAAATGATCCCAAAAAGTAAAGAGAAGGAAACACTTCCAAACTCATTTTACAAAGCTGGCATTAATCTGACACCAAAACTAGTCAGGAACACAATGATAAAGAAAACTACAGGCCAATATCCCTGATGAACACAGATGCAAAAATCTTCAACAAAGTATCTTCACCGAAACTAGTCAGGAACACAATGACAAAGAAAACTACAGGCCAATATCCCTGATGAACACAGATGCAAAAATCTTCAAACAGTTGCTTCAGTAGCAAACTGAATCTAACAACCTACTAAAAAGTTCATTCACCATGATCAAGTAGGATTCGTCCAAGGGATGCAAGGATGGTTCAACATACACAAATCAATATACGAGCCCATAACATTAATAGTATCACGGACAAAACCACATGATCATTTAAATAGATGTTGAAAAATCTTTTGATAAAATTCAACATCTCTTTATGACAAAAACTCTCAACAAATTGGATTAGAAGAACCATACCTCAAAACAATAAAGGCCAAATAAATGACAAAACCATGGCTAATATACTAATGTTATACTGGTGGAGCTAATATACCGAATGGAGAAAAACTAAAAGTCTGGAACAAGACAAGGATGTTCATTTTCACCACTTTTACTCAAAAACAATACTAGAAGTTCCAGCCAGAGCAATTAGGTAAGAAAAATGACGGTCATCAGTACTGGAAAGAAAGAACTCAAATTATCCTTGTTTACAGATGACATGTTCTTATATTTAGAAAAACCTGAAGA
Organism: Theropithecus gelada; assembly: GCF_003255815.1. Lineage (NCBI taxonomy): Eukaryota > Metazoa > Chordata > Mammalia > Primates > Cercopithecidae > Theropithecus > Theropithecus gelada. The sequence continues at coordinate 18,023,994 of NC_037669.1, read as the reverse complement.
CTCTACCAAAAATACTGTTAGAACTGATAAAGAGATTCCGTTAAGTTTCAGCATACAAAAGTCCACATATAAAAATCAGTAGCATTTATATACCCCAAGAACAAACAATTTGAAAATGAAATCAAGAAAGTAATCCCATATATAATAGCTACAAAAATATAAAATACTTAAGAATAAATCCAACCAAAGATCTCTACAATTAAAACTATAAAATACTGATAAAAGAAATTGAAGAAGACATAAAAACATGAAAAGCTATTCTATCTATGCTCATGGATTGATATAATTATCACTGTTAAAATATCTATACTACCTGAAGAGATTAATAGAGCAAATGCAATCCCTATGAAAATACCAATAACATTCACAGAAATATAAAAAGAATCCTAGAATTTATATGAAACCATAAAAGACCCCAAATAGCCAAAATAATCCTGAGCAAAAAGTACAAAGCTGGAGGTACCACACTATCTGACTTCAAACTATACTACAAAGCCATGATAACCAAAACAGAATAGTTCTGGCATAAACACACACACATAGACCAACAGAACAGAACAGAGAAGCCAGAAATAAATCAATGTATTTACAGCCAACTCATTTTCCCAAAAGACATACAAGAACATACTTTGGGAAAAGGATAGATAGTCTTATGATGCTGGAACACTGGATAACCACATGTAGAAGACTGAACCTAGACCCTTATTTCCCACCATATACACAGGTCAAATCAAAATGGATTGAAGACTTAAATCTAAGACCCAAAACTATCAAAGTACTAGGAGAAAACATAGGGAAAATGCTTCAGGACACTGATCTGGGCAGTAAGACCTCAGAAACACAAGTAACAAAAGCAAAAATAGACAAATGGTACTAGATCAAGCTACAAAGCTTCTACATAGCAAAGGAAATAATCAACAAAGTGAAGAGATAATCTACAGAATTACAGAAAATATTTACAAAATGTCCACTCAACAAAGGATTAATAATCAGAATATAGAAGGAACTCAATTCAGTAGCAAGAAAAAAAAATCTGACTAAAAAAACGAGTAAAAGATCTGAATAGACATATCTCAAAAGAATATAGGCAAATGGCCAACAGACATAAGAAAAAATGCTCATCATCATTAATCATCAGAAAAACATATATCAAACTACAATGAGATATTATTTCACCCCAGTTAAAATGGCCTTTACCAAAAAAGGCAAAAAATAATGAATGCTAGTGAAGATGTGGAAAAGGGGGAACTCTCATAGATTGTTGGTGGGAATGCAAATTAGTACAGCCACTATGGAAAACAGTATAGTGTTTCCTCATGAAACTAAAAATAGAAGTCCTATATGATCCAGCAATCCCACTGCTGGGAATACATCCAAAAAAAGGGAAATCAATGTATCAAAGAGATACCTGCACTCCCAGGTTTATAGCACCACCATTCACAATAGCCAAGATATGGAATAAATTTTTGTCCATCAATGGATGTATGGATAATGAAAATTTGGTACATATACACAATGGAATATTATTCAGCCATAAAAAAGACTGAAATCCTGTCATTTGCAGCAATAATATGGACAGAACTGAAGGTCATTAAGTTAAGTGAAATGAGCCAGGTGCAGAAAGACAAGCATCACATGTTCTCACTTGTTTGTGGGATCTAAAAAAGTAGATCTCATAGAGACATAGAGTAGGTGGTTACCAGAGGCTGGGAAGGGTAGTGGGGAGAGAGGGGTGGAGAGAGGTTCGTTAACAGGTATAAAAATACAGTTAGATAAAGGAATAAGACTTAGTGTTTGATAATTCAGTAGGGTGACTATAGTTAACAATAATTTACTGTATATTTCAAAATAACCAGAAAAGAAGAATTAGAAGGTTCTGAACATATAAAAAAGATAAATGTTTGAGATGGATATCCCAATGACTCTGATTTGATTATTATGCATTGTATGCATGTATTAAACTATCACATGTAACCCCTAAATTTGTACAACTATTATGTATCAATAAAAAAATGACATAAAAACTGGATGATGTGCCAATGCGAGCACGCATACTGGGGAATGGAATAAAGATTGAAATTTTTGAAAAAGGTATACAGATTCTATCTCTAAAAACATGACAGCTAAGACTAGATTCTTGAAAAAAAGCTATCAGGTTAAAATGTCCTTCCTCTCTCCCTATTCAGTTTAGAAATGCCAGCAACCTCAGTACATTAACAATAAATACACATAAAGAGAGCTTAATAGGAAAAACTAGTTTGTGTCCAGGAAAGAACTACTTATCTAGAAACTGATTTTATCCACAAAAGTGAGACAATTTTACTATAAAACGAGATGGGCATGATTTTTTGCAAGGCATTTCCTATTAGAGCATTGTATATTTCTATACTTATTTTATTTAATTCCTTAAAAATAATGTTCTAGTAGTGGATGCAAGCTTACAAGAGACTCTTCTCGAGCTTGGTGTGGGAAGGGAGCAAGTGTTGTATCTGTATCTATAACTGAGTGACAGAGGTTTGAAACCCTTCAAGAAGTCCCATTTCAAGTGGCTCCTTGGCTGTTACCATTACCATTAAAAAAAAAAAAGGAAATCCAATCACTTCTCCCTGGACCTGGATGTCAGTTTTTCTGATAAGGCAGGAGAGTTGCCTAAACATAAAGGCTCAAGAATTGGTGCCAGAAATTAGGAAAGCACTATTAGATAGGCTTTCTTTATATGCACCAGACTTTAACTTATACATCACATGTTAAATGTATTAGCTTTATATATTTTTCACTTATTACAATATGTTCATACACTTGTAGGTTAAAATCATCTTGCTTACTATTACTAATATGCATACTATACTTTTGAGAATTGTCTAATTGTCCATAGAACCTTTAAAAATGTTTCACCTTTCTCTTCATTTTGCTCCTCCTCTAAGGAGGAAACTAAAAGGAAGGCAATGATATCAAAAAGAAAACTCAGTATATTTGTGAAGATCTTTTGAAAGAAAAGACAAGTGAAAATAATATTCCAGTTTAGTAATTAAGATTTGCTGTATAAAATACACTGCAAATTATGGCTCAGGACACTTAAAGGTACTGAAAGTTTAACAGAATATCTTAATGTGATTATACGCGGTTTTAATGTCATATAACATAATTCTGCACATTAATATTCTTTAGTGACAGAAAATACATAAAGAATCTAACAAAGCTACTTACATTTGAAGGTTTCAGTTTGTTAATGATAGTTGTTTTGCCACTATTATCTAGCCCAAGGCACAAAACATGAACCTCTTTCTTCTTCAGGCCAAGCAAGACTGAAAGTCTGTCTAGCAATCCCATACCGTAATTCAAATATTTACAAACCACCTGCAATTAAGAAGAAATAAAATATTACCCAAAGGCACCTTAAGTTATGGAAAATATTGGTACATGTATTTTTAAAAGGTAATAATTTAAATACACATAATAATAGTGTGAAAACTATGTCAATGTGGCTTCACACTTAGTAAACAGAGTGTAAGCTGATTACCAGAAAGGAGCCTTAACTGATACGCAGATTTGCAGCTTATAACAGGTGGCAACACAGAAGAATGCCTTGGAAATAACAACATTTCTCTCTGTAATTTATAATATTTAACAATAAAACATGGTCAGCCTCAGTATCATTTGGAGTCTGCGCATTGTGATACTTGAAAATGTGGAAAAATTAGGCTGTAGCCTTTCCAGAAAATCTGAAACAGTGAATGGGCAAAGGGGCTTATGTATTCTGATACTGAAACTCAGAAAGTAGAAGGTAGATCTGAAAAGCAGAAAGATTTTGAGATTTTGGTTATATCATTTAAGCCACTGTTAAATCTTTATCGGAAGCCAGCCCCATTGTTATATTTTGTAATAATATGAAGTTATAATAAATTCAGTTTTTTTTTTTTTTGCTTGCTTGGTTATTTCCAGTTTAAGTAGGGTTTTCTGTCAGTAGAAGCAAAGAATCTTGAAATACTTATCTTTATTTCCCCTTATCCTATACATACGTCTTTGTAAGTCACCATAAATCCCTTTGTGAAGGTTATGCATAAATACACAAACATTCAATTTATTGAACTTTACTAAATATCTGTTTTTTAACTGTTACTTATCAGAAACATCCTACTAAGTGCTATTTTAAAAGAACTTTATCATATTAGTATAGAATAAGAATTTTAATTTCATCGTATATTTAATTGTAGATTTTAATTTAGTTTTTTAAAAATCTTAAAAATTTCTTTGTTAAGGTGTCCCTAAAGTTTTCATTTCGTTTGTTCAACTGTATTGATTCTTCGAAAAAAAAATCTTTCCAATGCAAACTGAAAAAAACAAAACAAAACAAAACAAAAACTATCAGCAATCCAAAAATAGAAGTATTTGGAAGTCAAATAAAACTGCTATGTACATAAAACTTGCTATGTGGTAACTTTATGGCTGTTTATATTCATCTAAGGTACTGTTAAATTTACACTTCAGGTCTCCAAACTAAACTTTTCAAAGGAGCTCACTTTGGGTCCATTGCTCCCCAAACCATTACTTTGTGGTAGGAGAACAGGGAGATCCCTTTTTCCAGCCCCCTACTGTTGCAGGGACTGCTACAATACATCTCTGCACCAAATATTTCCCATTACTCAACAACAGTCACTTTCACAGTTCTCTAATGTTTTTATTCTCATTAAATTGACTTATTCTCATCTCCATCTAAGGTTGCATAAGCAACCTATCATATTACAGTTTCTTCAATACTTTTTATTCCATACAATTTCAGGCAAGGGCATACCTTGAAGGATGTGAGGCTGCAGTAACTTTATCAATAAGAGGCTTCCAAGACAACTGTATCTAAAAGGAGGTTGCATAGTCAACATTTTGCTTAGGCCTTTTGGGACATGATTATGGGTAGAAATTTCAAAACTGAATTTCAGTGATGTGCAGAGAAGAGATGGTACAACGCCATGCCAAAAGGTGAGGCCTATAACAGAACCACGTTTGTCTTTCCCCAAGGATGAGTTTGACCTTAGGTACTTCCATTTGTGCCACTCCAATCGACTTTTCTCCTTGTATTAGAGATTCAAATCTTATTCAGCCCATTTCTTTAAATTACAGCTTAAGGACCAGCATTTGTAGACTCTATTTTAAATTAACCTTCTGATGTCATGAAGCAATTAACACATACCATTTGATTTCAAAATTTGCTACTACTCACTTTATTTACTGCGTAAACATATTGGTATAAATACTTATATCTTGTTCTCCATTTCATACAATTTAGAACTTATTTTTTTAAAAACGACCACTTCTAACATTTTCCGCCCTCTAAGCATCTACTATAAAGCACTGAGTGTTTAAAGCCTGATGCTTGAATATTCGTTTTTCACAGTACCTTGTATTGTGACTTTCCATCACTTTTCCATGGATTATCACTTGATACTTGTTACTGAAATATTTTGGGGCACACAATTTAGAAGAGGAGGCAGTTTTTCTAAAAGAGGTAATCACATTTATTGAAATTGCTTTATAAACAACTATCATAGAGCCTTTAAACTTCTACGTTTCAAGTAGTTACAATTTTCCTTCCATAAGTTGACTTTCTGCATGCATAAATTAATAAAAGATAATTCAAGCTACTCAACGTTTATTTATCGTGTCTTAAGTGTGCAGTGACAGATACAATTGTTTTCTGCAGCTTCCTACTCTGATAGCCATGATTCTCAACCCTGGCTGCACTCTGAAATCAATTGCTGAATCCAAATTTTTGAAATGAGATCAGGGCATCTGTAGTTTTTAAAAGCTACCCAGTGTTTCTGTTGTGAAGTTACTATCGAGAACTACTGGCTTTCAGAATAAAGCTCAAACTTCCAAGCATAGCTTTTAAGGTTGTTCACAATCTGGCTCCAATCTTCCTTTCTTGTTTCTTATCTTACTGTAACCCTCTCTTTGCACACCAGCCAAATTCTCTTGGTTATTGTCTGACAGACTGTTTCCTAAAGGATTACATATTGCCAGAGAAGTCCAGAGGAATTAGAATGTTATCCACAGTTAACAGCTTAGAGGGTAAGCTGCAGAAACACAGTGGTAGCCCAGAGAAAACACCACGAATGATACTTAGTAAACTCTGTAAAGTGTTGATTGAAATGTTGCCTATTTTTATGACCCAAAATAAACATTCTTATTCGGCTTTCAGTTTTTGATGATGGAATTTAAATTACACTTACACTTACACACACACACACACACACACACACACCCCAAATACAGGGGTCTAAGTTGGGCTCTGTTCAAACCCATTAACCAAACAAACATTCGTCCAAACCAGTTTAGTAAGTTTTCTATGGCCTCTTTTACTCACCTTCTTTTCTACTTCTCATACATTAGCAACAACTACGCGCGTGGTGTGAAAAACATGGGAAAGGCCAAAGAGGAATTCTAAAACTGACGGGGGCAGAGGGTGGCGCTGGCTTTAAACCAGGGTTGAGGAGATTACCTGGTTTTTGAGGTTAGTCCGGAAGGCGTAGGAGCTGGTAACAGGAATGGACCCACTCGTATCGGTCTCTGGGATGGAAATCTGGTGCGAGGGTCCCTCAGCCTTCTTCTCTACGCCTACATGGGAAGGATGCCTGGTAATGAGCAAAGCCGTCTCTACAAGTTGGGAAAACCGGTAGCCTCTGCAGCAGCCTGTGCATCAGTAGCTGAGCAGGCGCCTTGGCAGGCACCGTTCCCTTGGCAACAGGAGCTTCTTCCGGCTGAAGCCACGCCTCCCCGGGGGTCTTGGCGATTCGGCCGTTGTGCTGTAGCTTCTGGGATTGAAGAGCTCCGGGAAACAGCCAGAGGCGCGCCGAGGAACTATACATTGAAGAAAAATGTGTGCACAGGTGGCAGGGTGAGCTGCCTATTTCCTGCGAGGAGCCGTGCAGTTCCCCGCGTAGCATGATGGGAGTTGTAGGCGCGCGCACAGCTTTCTGGGAAGCGTTTGGCGTGTGCTGCGTGTGCGTCGCTCGACCCTGGTCTTCCTGGGCATCCAAGGGACTGGCGCTCGGTGTGGCGCGGAGAGCGTCGTTACCAGGCACCAGCGTAGCGTGGTGGCAACGACTGCGAGATGCTACTGTCCCCCCTGGGGCAAGATGTGCGCCGGAGTTCCGCCGCTGCCCATCGCACCGACTCTCCTCTGGCTCTGATAGGCCTGCCACCCTGAGTCCCTGTAGAGGTAAAACTGTTAATGCAGGAAGGTAGAGGGGAGAACTGATGTAAAAAGTCAAAAGGCGTTGTTCGGCTAAGAAAGTATGCCTGTACCCCTGCTTCTTAGTTGTCTGGTCTCCCGAAGAGATTTCTACCAGGCATAATCTCCTGTGAGTAGATTACAGTCTCCAGAATCAAATCGGCAGGTGGTTAGGAAAGGTATTAATAGTCAATAGTTAAAGTTGGCCACCTTCTTAAATTGCACTTGAATTTTATAGTCATAGTCACAAATAGTCTTCAAATAGAAAATATTTAGGCATACCCTTCCTCACATCTTTTATTACTGCGTTTTCCAACGGACACATTACAGGTGCAATCATTTTACAGATCTAGCCTTTCAATCTGCCCAGCCCCACTAACCTCACCCCCAGTGAATGGCCTCATTCTTCAAATAGGGGTTTCTCTCTCTTCCTTTTTTTTGTTTGTTTGCCATGGGTGTAGGATTTCTGACCCCTCCCACCCCCACCCCCACCGCCTGCGACCCTTTTCAGCTAGTTAGTATTATGTTTACTGCACTACCTGTTCTTTGGCCTGTCAATTCATTTGGCCTATTAAATGGACTAAGAGGGTGCAAAAAGAGACTAGAAGGAATTATTTCAAAGTAATATGGTAGGGGGGACGGTTGTAAGCGTGTGATTATGGGGTGATTTATCTTTTGTCACTTCTCCAAATTTCCAAATGTAATTGTCATTTTTACAGCGAAAAAACAAAAGCGGCCCTGGATTAGTGATTCTTGTTGAAAGACAAAAACAAAACAAAGACCCTTTGGATGCATATCAACATACAAATGTCCTTGTAAAATGGAATATGGAAATACATTCTTTCTGTGTGGTCTTAACCCAATTTACCCTTCTCCGTGCTTCTATCCTCACCTTCAAAAATACAGTATTTATCTTATCAGGTAGTTCTGAGTAGTAAAGAGATAACAGATATACAAATGTTTGACACATATTTATTGTTCAATAAATAATGTCCTGTCTTCTTGTGTCTTGAGATTTTTATTGTATAAACAAAATTGACCCAAACACTAACTGTAGTGGTTCTTTAACTTCTGAACTTCTGATCCCGAATGCATTGACAGGGAGGTGTTGAACACTTTTCTGTGTGCCTGGGTGTTGTGACTCACTTTTAAGAGATGGAAGCTAATGTGCTTGCAAACAATGTAACATTTTTTTTTTTTTCTTAGCGATAGGCAGAAATATTATATTTCAGAAAACTTTCGTGGACAGACTCAAATTTTCCTGCCTGGAGTTGATATTTTCTGCTTCTAGGTTGAGTTCACCTCTTTCGGCTTAGTATGAAACATTAGGTGAAAACTGGAAATATAATGGACACATTGAGCATCCAGCTTTTCAGGAAACCAAGGCAGACAGCTAATTCTTTTACAAGAATGTAGCTAGTCAAATAGTTATCTTAGATAAGTATAGTTGATAGATGGCTTGTTATTAGAGATAAATGTTATGAAATAAAACAGTTAAATAATCTAGAAAAAATGTCAGCCTTGAAAATACTAACCTCAAAAAAACATAAAGGCAGCCAGGCCCAGTGTCTCACGCCTGTAATCCCAGCACTTTGGGAGACTGAGGCAGGTGGATCACGAGGTCAGGAGTTCAAGACCAGCCTGGCCAACATGGTGAAACCCCATCTCTACTAAATATATAAAAATTAGCCGGGCGTGGTGGCACGTGTCTGTAATCTCAGCTACTCCAGAGGCTGAGGCAGGAGAATCGCTTGAACCTGGGAGGCAGAGGTTGTGATGAGCTGTGATTGTGCTATTGCACTCTAGCCTGGGCAACAGGGTAACACCCTGCACTCAAAACGAAACAAAAAGCATAAAGGCTGGGCATAGTGGTTCACACTGTAATCCCACCACTTTGGGAGGCTAAGGCAGGAGGATCCCTGGAGGCCAGAGGTTGGAGACCCCATCTCTATTAAAAATAAATACATACAAATATTTCATATGGTTGAATCTGCTGTTTTGGTGCTTTGTCAACTGAAACTCCTCTCAAGAGTACATTCAGAGGCCCAGATACAATTATTCTGCTTGATTTAAGAAGTTAGTTTGACTCTTTTCATTGTATTATGACAATAACAAGCTTTACAAATGCTACGTGATTTCCTTAAAGCCACTTAAGGTAACTATAACAGAAGATAATTTTAGGTACCTTCTCACCAGTTTTAATTTCATACTGACTTAGAACTGTAGTAAGAAAATTATAAAAAATAAGAGTCAGATACAATGAATACAGCACTTTTCTGGTTAATTGATTAATTCAGGATACTTTTAGCGTTATTTTCTCACCAGCAACTTTTAAAAGAATATAGATAATCCCTGATTTATAACTTACTGCAAGTTTTTGGCGTAAACTTTGGTTTAAAGCTGTGTTTCAACAGTTGATATTATGTATACCCTTTTTTCATCTGCAATTTCTGTGCACTACTGCCTCTGCAATGAACACTTTAATTTACTTGAATCTCACAAAATATTTTCCAATATAAAATTGCTACAAAAACATTTACTAGTTTTTTTATAGTGATTTCTGTGAATTTATGTTTAAACCTAAAGACATTATTTCAAAAATTTACAACTATGATTTTGCATCCGGAATTACTACATTATCTAAAGAGCATCTAGATTAGACCAAAAAATGAATGCATTAAATCTGCATACATACAACAATACAAAAAAGTCACAAATTCAACCACCAAAACTGTAACTTTTATTTGCCAATAGATATTTTAATAAACAGGCTTACTCCATCTGTAAGACCCTGATAATGCCTCTTAGGAAATCATAGAAAAATAAAATACAATAATTAGTAGTTTGTACCTTGTACAAAAATCTTATTATGTTGCTCAGCAGGTAGTTTGCTAAACACCATATTCTTTCAGCAAATAGATGACATGTTATGCAATTCACCACAAACAACCCCTCATATTGAGAGCTGAGCATTCTATAACACTATTAACTTGTAAGCATGCCAGCACATGAAAATTTACATGGAAAGTTATAATATTATAGTAGATTTTTTAAAGAGAAAAATAGTACCACCTTCAAAAAAGTCTGCACTACTTCACTGCTATAGTAAAGTAGATAATAGGTAGGATTGCAGTTCAATTGTTAACAGCTTTTGACGTTGTTTATCGCTCTACCATATTGTGATTACAAGCAGAAAAGAGAACGTAGGCTGTGTCAGGAACCTGAGTGGAAGGCATATATTGAAGTTTTAAATGGTGATAGAATACTAAAGAGAAAAAACATAAAACAGTGCTATACTTCCTTATTCTCATAGATAAATCTTTTTCTCCTTTTGTAAGAGCAGATGGGTACAGAGTTAAATCCTTAATTAATAATAAATAGCTTCTTGACAAGTTACAAAGATGCTTTAAAAATCATATTCGTACTTATAGGGAGGGAAACAATTTTTAGCTGTCATATTTTAGTCAAATATAGCTCTATCAGGGATTAAATATCTCAACCTAGACATGTTATGTAGGTATTTTATATAAATATGCTCTTCAGTTTTCATACACTTTAGGATTTGTGCTACAAAGATTTTATAACATTTTGAGTGCACTGCAATTGTTGATATTGTCTACCATTTAAAATTTGATGTGGCCATTTAAATATTTAAAATGTTTAATCGAATACATATTTATATGTACATCTATATCTTTATATTTTTGGCTATGCTAGAACAGCAAAAAATGGAGAGCAATCTCATTCCATTATTCACAATCTAATTTCACATCAAATCCAAATAATAATGCATCTTTAAATTCCAACATATTGAATTACAGACAACCTAGAGAGATGCATATACACACAGACACATATATGTATGTATATGTATATATGTATATGTATATATGTATATATACATATAGTGTATATATATGTAGTGTGTATATATACACATATACACACACACACATATATCTCTCTCCAGAAATAAAGCACCAAGCACAATTAAAATATCACATTCTTCCTATAGGATAGAGAGGGGCACAATGAACAACCAACTATATTGCCCATGTGTTTTCCATAAATGACAGAAGGCATTGATGTTTTCCATATGAAAACAAATAATTTTTACTAAAAGATTAGTTCCTGTTTGTCTTTTAGAATTTATATGGGACCTCAATACCCTCCCAAATAGTGTTTGAAAAAAGTGACAGTTTGATCGTGCAATACACATCTTTCAGGATTAAGCTAATTTTAATTTTGATAGGCTTTGAATTATAACAGATTAGCTACAAATGTTTCTGCCTTTTAATCTGTAATAGATGAAAATAAGGAAAACAGTATTCATGGCATTGAGAAGTTCTCAATCTCTACATTATGGAAAGAAGGACTCTTGTCAGAGTCCTTGGAAACCACGGAATTCAAAGTTTCGGGTCTTCCAATAAGATGTCTCAAAAATATTTAGTAAATACGCCTTTAAAATATTTCATCAAATATATATTCACTGTCCTACTATCCAACTACTTACATATGTCTCCTCCAACCTATACGCCCTTCCCATCCTCCATATTGGCTTTTATCTCATTATTGGTAAAATTAAAAAAAAAACTTACATAGTAACATCCTTCCCTTTCTACCACAAATAGACCAACCTATCTGCACATTACACATTTTGCCTTCCCTTTCAGTGGAGTTCTATATTCCCACACCTATCAGAAATGAACCTCCCTACTTATGCTCTAAATAGAAACCCCTCTCTCTCAAGGCCTTTGTTACAATGATCATTTATCTTGCATAATCAGTTTTCCCCTATCTGCCAAGTCATTTTCATTAGTAGATAAATATGCTGTAGCATCCTTAAAAAACAAAACAATTCCTTGACTTCCTTTCTCCAGCTATTATCCTATTTCTCTTGCTCCCTTTAAATCAAAGCTTTTTGAGAGAGTTGTTTCTAGATACTGACTTCACCTTCTTCCCTTACATCTCTTCTTAATCCATGTCAGTTAGGATTTGACTCCACTATTTCATAGTTGATAGTTGACTCCACTATTTTCATAGTTGATGACCTTGACAAGGTCACCAACAACTTCCATGTTGCAAAATCCCATGGACATTTATTTGTTCTAATCTTGACTTCTTAAAAGCATTTAATCTGGATGAGCAACTGCAATTCCTTTTTTCTAGCTTACTTTATACTCCATTTCTTCTGTTTAATTCTAAATATCTGTCTAACTATTAAACATTGGAATACCATAGAGTGCAATCCTAGGCCTACCTCTACAGGCATTTCCTAGGTGCAAACTTTAAATAGCATGTATATACTGATGCCTTCCAAATCTTGAAGTAGTGAATCCACCACGTTTTTGCTTGAATTACTCCAGTAGCCTCATGCATATTGTTTGACCCTATCTCCTTCTCCTCTCTTTGCCTCATTTCAGTGTACCAAGAACACTGTTCTCTACTCTCCAACACTACAAATTTTCGTTCATTAACTATTCCCCTCTGCTTGTAATTTCATTCATTAAATTTTCCCTCTGCTTGTAATGCTTTTCCCCCAAATCTTCTCATGGATGCTTCCTTCTTCCTTTTCAGATATCAGTTGAAATACCATGTCCTTAGGGAAGATTTCCTCTACCGCTTAAGGGAGCCACAGTCATGCTATGTAACATTTTTAATTATCAACACATCACTATTTCTTCATTGTGTATCTTTATCACTAGAAGGTCAATTCCATGAGACAGGGACTTAGCTTGTCTTGGTCACCATATATCCTCAGTGCTTAGAACAGGACAAGGGTACATGGTAATAGTGTTCAATAAACAGTTGAATGGAGTGAATGGATTTACAGATAAACATATTTTAAAGGTATGTCAATGTGTGTATATATATACACATATACATATATATACATATGTGTGTGTGTGTGTGTGTATGTATATACACACAAAATTTAGGAATTATACAATTTTGGACCAGTAAAGGAGACATGATCTTTAATTTATTGTTGCTATGGTTAGCATATTTGTTATATAGTTTAAAGAGGTTAACACTAAGCTTTAACTGATGTTTTTTATTGTTATATTATAGATACCTTATTATTGCATTTAATGGTAGAGTGATCCAGGTTGTAAGGGGGGAAAACGATTATTTTGTTTTCGCAAAGGTTTTTGGAAATTCTGAAGAAAATAAGCAGATTACATATAAATGGAGTAGCTTTTCACTCTTGTTTGAAGCATCCTGTTTGGTAAGATTTTAAAAAGTGAATAAGTAGTAAGTAGTGAGAAGTTACTATAAAAAATGTATGTTTTTTTTTTGAATTTATAACATCCAGTGGAGAATTTTCATTTTGTATTTCCATTCATGGGAAGCGTTTGCTTTCTCTAGGAAACTTTAGGGGATATCAGACTAATATTAAATAAAAGAAGAATAACTTCAAAAAGAATAACTTCTAGCCACTGTGCTATGATGCTGGGTTTCAACTTCTTTGAGAGTTGGAAACTTTCAAGCATAATGAGACCAAATGGAAATACAAAAAACACAATGGCTCTTTTTAAAAATACTTAAAACAACTGGAAAGAGAAGGCAGTCTTCTTGAAAGAATATAAGCATTTAGAGATCAAAATATATTATATCACATTAAATTAATATGTAAGTACTACATTTTAAGCATTGAGTATGTGTAAAATTAATACAATTGCTTAAAAAGATAAATTGATGCTAAAAGATGGTATCAAGTAAATTCCTTTTTTATGCATCTTGATATATACTATTTTTACATTTAATAATGGCAGGAAAAATTCTCTTTATTATCCCTGGGATAATTTATTAATATGTTTAAAGTGCTATGGCAGTCCAATATTCAATGTATTATTATTTGAACTTTTTGGCAAATTCTTTGATTATATATGTCTTGGAAAACAAAGGATTAATAATATGGAAATGTTAAGAATTTCGATGACTTATTCTATTACAAAACATTTTTTAAATAAACTTTCTTTTTTTTTTTTTTTTTTTTTTTTGAGACGGAGTCTCGCGCTGTGTCACCCAGGCTGGAGTGCAGTGGCGCGATCTCGGCTCACTGCAAGCTCCGCCTCCCAGGTTCACGCCATTCTCCTGCCTCAGCCTCCGAGTAGCTGGGACTACAGGCGCCCGCCACCTCGCCCGGCTAGTTTTTTGTATTTTTAGTAGAGACGGGGTTTCACCGTGTTAGCTACGATGGTCTCGATCTCCTGACCTCGTGATCCACCCGCCTCGGCCTCCCAAAGTGCTGGGATTACAGGCTTGAGCCACCGCGCCCGGCCTTTAAATAAACTTTCTCCTATTTTTGATGTTTTGATGAGATTTCTTTCTAATTTTATATATCAATACATATTTTAACAACTATTAGTGTACTCATTTATATTAGAGATTCCCATCCTTGAAATGCACTTTAGTTTCAAAATTACCAGCAAGAGTACTATGATATACTTTTTATTCACTCTTTTCTAACAGTTTTAAAAATGAGGTAACAATTTTAAAACAAACTCCTCTTTGTACTGTATTACCTTTTAGTGTTTTCCTTAATTTTAATGGAACTTAGTCTGTTGCCATGTTCTGCATTCTTTCTTTGCCTCTGATTTTTCAAAAAATGAGGTTACTATAGCAGGTATTCCATAATTGACATTTTAAGAAACAAAGACTGTTAAAAATTATTCCTTCAAAATTCAAAATTAAACTGTCAAAGTTTTCACTGTACACAAAATTAAAAATAAGTATAATTTATGTAAAATATACCAAAGATATTTATATCCTGTATATATTCAATGTTTTTCAATGTCACAATCCAAGGTGGAATGTGATTAACCAAATGAATAATAATGTATCCAAAATCAAGCACACACAGTAGTCTTTACATCAGCTGCTACTCATGTTCATATTTGTTAACATTGCTCAGGTATTGTGTCCTGCTCCCTCCCCAAAATGCTCCCATTTCACATTTTGATTTTTTTTTACTCTGAGAAGCCTAAAAACCATAAAATTTTATCAAAGCTACATTTTTTTGGTAAGAACAAAATGAGATTTTTGCATAGTATGAATATATTAATACATTTTTCTTTGAAGACTTATCTAGCATGGGAAGAAAGAGTACATTAAAATAAATTCCAAACCTCAATGACAAACATTTATACACATTAAATCTTACTTTCCATGCAGAGCAGCAATTAAAAAAAGCCCCAATCATTGTTTATTAACTGTATGTGATATTCAGCATTGTCTTAAAGATACTTTGAGGATATTGCAGTAATAGCTCCTGATAATATACCAATGGATATTTAAATAAGTTCAATGTAACAATGTGTACATCAATCACATTGACAGAATAAAATAGCTTGTTCAGTTACAAATTTGTTAGCAAATTATTGGCCATTGATTTTTGTTATAGAGCTTCTAAAGACTACAATTTTGAGCAGACTTATTTTGAAGACAAAAACAATATGGTAATAAATAAAGCATGCACAGTTAAAGAAAAACTTCCTCATGACTTTAATAATTATATTACTAGGTAGATGAGAATTCTAAAGATAGCAAAAGTTACTACTTTGAAAAATGAACTAATATGAATAATTATATTATGGCTTCTCTAATTAAGTGAATGAAGATGTGTTTAAATGTAAATTTAACAAAAGCAAGTTCTATCTAAATGCACACAGTTCATCCTACAAATTACTAAAGGTAGAAAAGAGATTTTTAATTATAAAAGCAGTGGAAGAGGACATTTTACATACAGTAAAAATCTTAAAAGTGTAGTGTTTGCCCATCTTTACAAATTAGCATTCTTCTCCCTATCCTGATTTTGAAAAATTAAAGGATATTGAGTCTTTATAGAACAGAATCAAATTAAGACTGTTCTAAGAATGAGCTACAAATTTGGAAAAACTTGTAGAGAAATGTTCATATCAATTTGCTTCTTGTGTAAGCTCATATTTAACTCATGAAACAAAGATATCTATCCTCAGTTACTAATACCTAAATATACAAATTGAATGGAATATACAAAAAATGATTTTTATATCCTTGGAGTTTTCTCTATAATAATGTATTATTTTGGGATAATGATAGTTCTTACTTCAGTGAGGAATAATGAGATGGAGACCCTGTTACTAACTAAATAGGAAACCTGAATTAGAGTTGTCCTCCTTTTATTATTTTGTAGAGCACCCTGTCTATACTTGTATCTCAGTTGTTCTGATTTATTGAGCTTGTAACTTTTATCTAACCAAAAATGAGTTTATTATGACAAATTAAAAATGGCCAGAGGTCACAAATAATGCAGAAAATACAGGTAAGAACAGTTTTACTTGAGGGAAGATTTTCACTAATTTTGATACTTTTCTAATTTATAAGTCCTGAGAAGATTGTGTTGTTAATTTTTACCTTATTTTTTAATTAAATGTAGAAGCCACATCTTTATTTAACATTTAAGAGCTATTTTTCCTCCTCATCTGTCAAGGGATTTTTCTTTAATACCTTTGTTATTCTTAGGAATGAATTAGTTGTGTCTAAGGGTAATGGAATTCTTCGAGACCTTCTCTATAATGAAACAAAAAAATAATGATGTAGAGATTTGTTACTTTGATTAATCAGTGTGAACGTTCAAGCAAGAACTTTTCCATGTTTCCTTTAAAAGAAAACTTTGAGGCCGGCCCTGTAATCCCAGCACTTTGGGAGACCGAGGCGGGTGGATCACGGGGTCGGAGACCATCCTGGCTAACATGGTGAAACTCCTTCTCTACTAAAAATACAAAAAATTAGCCGGGCGTGGTGTCGGGCGCCTGTAGTCCCAGCTACTGGGGAGGCTGAGGCAGGAGAATGGCGTGAACCCGGGAGGCGGAGCTTGCAGTGATCCGAGATCCCGCCACTGCACTCCAGCCTGGGCAACAGAGCCAGACTCCATCGCCAAAAAAAAAAAAGAAAGAAAGAAACTTTGCTTTCAATGGGATAGTGCAAAAATCACTTGATGTTACTGAGATATACAAACTTTGTAGTTGACAGATTCCTTTTTAAAAGGTAAAGTTTATTCATTTTATAGTGCTTTGCCTCCCTTAGTAATTGAAAAGTTTTTTTTTTTTCATTTTAAAATGTAATTTTGGATTGACACTGGCTACCTAAACAAGTTCCAAATATATTGAAAAATCTCAAAAAGTAAATGCTAATAAAACAAAAACTCTTTTGAATTAAGAGCAAAGAGCCCAAGTCTTTCCATTAAGATATAAATGTTCTCGCGGGGCTCAGTGGCTCATGCCTGTAATCCCAGCACTTTGGGAGGCTGAGGCGGGCGGATCACCAGAGGTCGGGAGTTCCAGAACAGCCTGACCAACATGGAGAAACCCCGTCTCTACTAAAAATACAAAATTAGCCGGGCGTGGTGGCGCATGCCTATAATCCAAGCTAACTCAGGAGGCTGAGGCAGAATTGCTTGAACCTGGGAGGCGGAGGTTGTGGTGAGCCACGATTGCGCCATTGCACTCCAGCCTGGGCAACATGAGCGAAACTCCATCTCAAAAAGACAAAAAAAAAAAAAGATATAAATGTTATTTTTTATACATTTTATGTAAACTCACTGTTAATTTGAAGCTAATTTATTACTCAGAAAAAGATGATTTGTTAAAACATTTTTATGACCTGTATCTTTCTCTGGATCTTTTAAATTTTTTCCAAGAATACATGTATATTATGCCACAACGACTTATAACAAGAAAAGTTAATTTTTATCCTGAGAAATCTTTGATACATCTCATCAGTACTTTTTTTT
Organism: Theropithecus gelada; assembly: GCF_003255815.1. NCBI lineage: Eukaryota > Metazoa > Chordata > Mammalia > Primates > Cercopithecidae > Theropithecus > Theropithecus gelada. Next base: position 18,005,992 of record NC_037669.1, on the reverse strand, counting down.
TTAACAGTAAGAAAAAGATTGAGTGTTTACTTTTACACAATATAAGATGTTTCTATCATTTCACTTCGTCATATGTTATAGTCAGGAGTAATCGTCTATGTCCCCCGTTAAATGGATGGAGTTTGAAAGGATTTTATGCTACCACTGCAGTTCATACCTATTATTATGTTTACTAGAACCAGTGAATAAGCTTGAACAAGAGATTACTCCAGAATTGCTCTTGAAAAAAAAGCTGATGTTTTCTAACAGGAGGCACTTTTGAGGTAGTGAATCCATATACGAACTGACAGGTATGCTACCAGACGATAAAAATCTGTGACTCCTGATGAGGATCAACTCTTAATGAGAGAAACTGTTTAAGAGAACCCAGGATGCATGCTTCCCCCTGCCAGAGGGATTATGGGGTGTTTGGGAAGAATACTATGAGAATTTGAGGTCCAAAAGATCTTTCCATTTGAATTGGAATTGCAAATCCAATTCACACTGGACGAAGTTCCTATTTATTTCTTTATATTCTATGGAAAGTGCTATCCCCCACTGACATGGCAACCAGAGCAAACAAAGCAAATAAAACTCCAAATTTTAATGAGAGTTACTTGAAGACAACGACAGCACAGCCAAACTTATCTTTGTAGTAAAATTTTGTGCATATAGGAGATATTCCCTAGATACTTGTTAAGCTGAACTAGATAAAATCTGTAATGTCTTTGCGGAACATTATAAAGATTGAAAAATTGTCGAAAATGTTGCTCATAAAAACCGAAAGTTAGGTTGTTTCAGTACCTTGTATTCTGGTGGAAGAATACCATCCATTTAACCCAGTGTACTCCTCTACCTTTTGGAGTCTTCACATTAAAAAATATTAAAATATTTGTTGATTGAATGTAAAGTAATATGAGTCTCTTCTACTTCATGGAATTTGAGATTGGAAAAGTTAAGATGCTCATACTAAAAGAAGTAATACGTATGCTTCAAGTCTCTTTGATATATACAGACATGGACACCAACTGTGAGTTCACATTAGCAGATATTGATCTTAAGATACTATTTTTTAAACTAATAATAAACTTCCTTAGTTAAAGCAATTGAAAAGGATCATCATCATCCATTTCAAAATTACTTTCCAAAGAACTTGATTTCAAGTTAAGGAAAAGCCAGAACCCATATCCTCTTGAGTACAAATGTTCTCAATTACGTGATAGAACCCAAAATATTATAGCTTTTGCAACATCCCCCAGCCCCAAGTCTCTTCTAAGGAGATCTATACAATCTTTTCAGATTTGTTGGGCTACCTTTTTTATGCTGATCGGGATAATGTGTGACGTGATAGAAGCTGAGAAAGGAATAAAAAGATAGGATGGGGGAATTAAAAACAGGGCTGAGAAAGTTTTAGAAAATTTAATAAAAGAGGAGAAAAGAAAGAACTAGTACAGTAAAAATTATGAGATGAGAGATTTAACTGACTGCCTTGTAGAACAGAAATTTGATAGGAAAATACACCAAAACACATTTTTAAGAAGTGTGGTTGGGTGATATGTAAAACAATTCATTCTTCACCATCTCTTCTGAAGAGCTTCTTTAGAGCCTTTGCTTTTCAAGGACCGGATTTGGATTTGTTTTCCATTCATGGGCTGAGATAGGTTTTAAAGCTATTGCTGGAAGGCAGTTTTATTCAGGTTATACTTTGATAGATTTTAAAGAGCAATGCAGAGTGAAATAAGATGTTTTATTTTGATATGGGATGTAGAACATTTATCACCAGTTATAACTCAGTGCAAAAGTGCTATAATTCTTGATTCGTGTTAAACCAGATGAATTTTGCAATTTGATTGCTTTTTTTGAAATGATTTAAATACCTTATCTCTCTCCTTGATTGTACATTGTTTTTAATTTTTTTTCCAAATATGCCTTCTACTATGAGATAGTGAGTTCACTACAGACTGAAAATTGACCATCTAGAAAATAAAATGAAAATGATTTTTTGACTGTCTGGTTTTAAAATACAAAACACCCCCTCAGTAGCATAGATCAAGACATTTAAAATAAAGTAATTATATGAGTCTATATGCATATTTTAGGTATCAAAGGTTATTCCTGAAGACTCATGATTTATGGAAGTTACTTATTCTCTTTTTATAATTAAGTTTTATGCTTTGCATATTAAACAGATTTAATTACCTAAAATGTACACTAGTAAGTCTTAAAATGTTTCATGTAAAATTTTCAAATGAATTTGGCATTTTAACTGTTAATATTCCTGGGATCATGGGGTCCATGATTGGTAGGCAGTAAATAATATCCTTATATTTTAATGTTTCTGTTTAATCTTGCACACATAGTTCAATCTTGCTGTAACCATGATGAAGTTCAAAGTTTCAATTAAGATTATCATGCTTACAGTTCTGAAAAATAAAAATATAATTTAAAAGGAATTTTGAAGGAGATATGGGGTGAGAGTCAAAGCAAAAAGGTAGTTTTATGATACTATAGAAAAGATGTTAGGGAAAGAAAAAGTAAGTACAAATTAACCAGATGTAGAATAGGATCATCAGACATTTTAAAAGAAAAAATTCTTATCAGACAACTTTAATCTTGCAATCACTGAATGCTCATCCCATAGAAGTTTAAATAACTTAATAGAATTTATTTCAAGGTACACAGATGGTGCTGACAGAGTCCTGTGGAAGACCATATTATTCTATTTCTTATTTTTCTAAATACCTTTTTTGTATTATAAAAATAAATATATGATTAATAAATTTAATCTGTTTTACATCTGTTCTTATTTAATATATATTTGAAGATAGGTAAATATGGAAATTTTATATTTCTTCTAAATGTATCCAGATTTGTGTAATGTATCAAGCAAACTGCAGATAGTCTATGAGTGATGCACAACCATGCAGGTTGATGGCTGGAAAATGTGGCTAGCTATATCTGGCATACTAACTTAAAAAGTGATGGATTTCCCATCGACCCCCACCTTTTTTTCCTTTTTGTATATTTTAAGAAGTACCTAAAGACTCTTCCTTCTAGCTTTGCTTTACACATTTGTTTTGAAATGAGAAGGATTAAGCTGTGGTAAGGAAAAATCAGGAGATAAGTCAGCAAAAGAAAATATGTAGAAGGGTCTAATATAATGGGACAATCAACAAAATCTAAATATAAGAAAAAATGGCCGTGGCTCACGCCTGTAATCTCAGCACTTTGGGAGGCCGAGGCGGGCAGATCACTTGAGGTCAGGAGTTCGAGACCAGCCTGGCCAACACAGTGAAACTCCGTCTCTACTAAAAATACAAAAATTAGCCAGGCATGGTGGCAGGCATCTGTAATTCCAGCTACTCGGGAGGCTGAGGCAGGAGAATGGCTTGAACCCAGGAGGCGAAGGTTGCAGTGAGCTGAGATCGCGCCATTGCACTCCAGCCTGGGCAACAAGAGCAAAACACCTCTGTCTCAAAAACAAACAAACAAACAAAAAACAAAAACAAAAACAAAAAACCCAAACAGGGTCCTTTATTAAAAAACAAACAAACAAAAACTACTATGACAAAAAATGAATTTAGATAGGAATTTGTCAATGTGGGTAGGGCACCATTATCACTGAGATCCTATAAAAGCTAATTTATTAAATCAGTATCTTTAGACAACCTACTCTGTTTTTTTCCTTCAACACATTTTACTTACTCTTCCACCTAAAACAGTAATCATTTTTTTTAGTTTTACAGGGAGCAGCTGATTTTACAATTTAATTTGTTCATAAGATATAGCACTATTTTGATAAGCCAATTCAGCTTAAATAACTTAACATATGTATTTACCTTTGTTTTTTAAGCCTCTCAGAAGATGATGACAACAATATATCTTAGCTGTGTTCTCAATTTTATGTAACTATATGTTGGACCCAGGTTGACACACTATGCTCATGTGTAAGATCTGTTTACTCTTTGGAGTATTCATACTTATTTCTTAGAAGGTTTGGAAAAGAGCTCAGCATGTTCATGTAACTTATTTTTGCAAAGAAAACATAAGAACGCTTCAACTTGCAAAATGCACCGATACCAAATGGTCAGCTAAGTATGTTTATTTCCTTGGGCCACCATGTATCTATCATAAAGTTCTGTTTAAATTAAATTAATAATTTTACATTAAATCTAAGGGTATAATCTAATGTATTTTATTCAAAGCAATTCTACTGAGAATGACTAATTTTCTCAGTGCTTTGATAATTGCTTTTGCAAATTTGTGACAGTGCACAAAGGGAATAGTCATGGATTTATCCCAAGCTTTTCTCTATGAAAGCCATTATTAGATCAATGAAGTCACTCTTGGTCTTTCCAGGAGCGGTCTTCATAAGGTAGTAGAGAAATATACTACAGTTAGTAAAAAATAAATAAATAAATAAAATTAGAGGTGAAAAGCCTTTAAACTACCACCTACTATGAAATATGTGTGACACTACAAAGTTAGTTTTTTAAAAATTGACAAACCCAGCCTCAGATGATTTATAAACACAGTATTTTTTTCTCCCTCCCTAATAACCCCCTTCTCATCATAGTCATACCTCACAAAAATTCATTACATGATATCACTGGTCATTTCTGCAAATAATTCTAAAAATATCAGGCACCAACAGTTAAACTATTAAAAAGTAAAGTAACAATACAACCAATAGAGCTGAATATAATTACCTAAAAATGAAACATTTATGTCAATTTGGAAGCTACTTGATCACAAAACATGAAAGAAAGGTTAACTAGTTCTTTCTCATCTACCATCACACTCTAGATACATCACTAAGGAAGCCCCACCTGGATACATTTCTTTAGGTTAAGTCCGTGAACACTTCCCATATACTGCTTATACAAACTTACACATCCAGGCTGAGTTATTTACCATTGCGTAGCGATAATCTGCAGTGGGCCAGGGTTTTATTTGCAGGTTATTCAGAGCGGATTTATGTAGCATGATTTTAAAATCCTGGTTGGAAGCATAAACATAAGGTGTGTGCCTATAGTCTGAACAGAAGACTGCAGTTTGTGAAATGATGTTTGGAGAATCAGAAGAGAGACTAGTAGAGAGGATATCGTTCATTTTAGAAATGCCGAGGCACAAAACACAGGTGCTTGTAGTACTTTCATACATGAAATCCCTTCTCCTGTATGTGCATCATGTGTAAACGTAAAGTCTGTATACTGCTGACTATTCGTCTCTGGTGTCCAATGAGTATGACTCCAATTCTTCTAATGTCACTGAGAGAGAGGAGAGCGAGAGCAAGAGCGAGAGTGAGAGAGAGAGAGAGAGAGATACAGAATATGAACATTTAGATCTGATAAGCATGCGAGATAAAATGATTATGTAAATATATTAAATAAGCGCCCTGCCACAGTTGCGAAAAAATGGTGTAGCTTACTTGTTAAGCAGAGATTTAGATGAGCAGCAAAAGTTTATTTTTTTTCCTTTTCTCTGGATCCACAGAATGCGTAAAGTTAATCTCAGATGTAACAATATGTATTTTTCAATTTCATACACAGGTACTTATGTAATATTCAGATATTTCATAGGTGTAAAGGCTATATAATTTAGGTAATGATATACATTTGCAACAGTATTAGCAAAATGGTGAGTAGGTAGGATGGAGGGTATAATGTGAACTCCATTTGATTTCTCATGGGTTTTTGATATCTGGAAAAATTCCCCTTATGTTGTACTGTATGAAATTGCCATTACTGTCTTAAAACAATGGCACTTTAATATGGTTCAACGTAACCATTTAGTCTTTTAAACATATGTTAAATATTTTCATTGCATGTAGGCAAAGGACAATCTTTGAGACAGTGGAAAATGGTTGACCATTATAATATCTAGAAGGAGCTCTGAAAATGACATGATCATATTGCATTAATTTGATGAAGGTAATAGGAATTGATTATGCAATATTAATATATGTGAGTAAAATTTGCCAAGGTAAAATTAAGTTGGCATAAAGTCTGATTTGGATGAGAGTAACGTGCATTTTAGAAAACATTTAAAATATTTTAAATAGCTATTTGAATTAAATATATTCTTTCAAAGAATAATAGTTAAAAGTGTAATGTCCAACTTTCACTAGAATGATAGTCAGAAATGGTGAGAAAACACTGGGAAATTACCTACTAGCCTAAGGAAAGGTGTTCTTGATACAGCATTTGAACATATAATCCCCAGCAGGGCATCTAGTTACAGTAATAACCCCAGTATCACTTACTCAATGCTCATTCTTGAAATCAGGTCAAAAGTTGTAAACCCTGCTGCCATGAAGTTATTCTTGTATTGCCCCATCTTTATAGAATCTAGCCAGTCACCAACTGTGACAAACAAAGGATATTCTGGAACTTCACCAGGGGACTCTGGCATTCTGTAAGAAAACAAAACAAAGCAAAACAAAACAAAACAAAACATGGAGAGCATTTAAAAGCCAAAAAAAGCATGAATCATGGAATTTTCATTTTCCTTTTACAATATTCTTACATCTAATGTTTTCTCCATTTAAAAGCCTCTGATTTTCTATCTTATTCAAATCAATCACTTTAAAAAATTATTTATCAAATCAGTGACTTATCTGGTGGAACACTTTTGCTTTTTGTGTTTTTGCTACTACGACTGGGCCTTATATTGATTTTTTTTCTTTTTAATTTTTTCATGATGGATCTTGAGAGAACTCACATCTTGCTATCCCCCTTCTTCTTATACGTTTTTCTCTTGCATAAAATTGTGTTTTGAAACTTAAGGAATAGCCCATCCCTTGTCCCCACAAGGAGAGTAACTAGCCACAGGATGTTCATTCTTCCCCCGTCTGACCTACCCCTGAATCCATGTCCTTTTCTACATTTGCTGTGATAGTTCTTCTCCTTCTTATGGTGAATTCATTGATCAAACTTCCATTTAGCTGTTCTCAAACATTCAATAATAACTTATCATTTGTTAAAATGTAATTTTTATTTTCGTAGAGTTCTATTGCATGAATAAGATTTACACCCATACAAGCATAGGGTAATGTCCCCAATGCACAGATATTAATAAGACACAAAACACCACAAAATCAATGTTAGGTTGGGTTACCAAGGCAATGATATAGCGATCCTTATTTTTGTTTCTCAGATCTGATGCAAGGGGCAGTATAAAGGTATTACTTTGGAAAGGCTAGGGTATACATGTGCTTATATATACACACACATACATATTTATATGCAATATATATGAAATATATATAATAGCTTGAGTCAGAGAGAATAAAAACAGAATTACTCTTATAAATTATGGTAAAAGTAACTCAGAATTGTGTATTTAAGTCATTCTGACAACAAATTGTATTAGTTTCTTTACTAATTACAAATTAAAAACATTTTAAGGTGTATTTTAACATGTTTTATTTTGCATGTTTTAAAAAATACTTGGTAGTAAAAGTGCTTTTATACTAATAAATGTGTTACTAAAGCTCTAGGTAATAAATATATCATTTAAAGAATTCTTAGATCTGTAATTTATATTAACTAGTAAAGCAGTAATAATCTTTTAAAAAAATTTAGTGTTTGAGTTAAATCTACATATTCTAAGTAATGAAAAACTCCCTTATTAGAAGTGAATCACTGAGTTATTTTTATTGGAATATTGAAATTAGTCCACCTTTCATTTGCTTTGTTTTTAAAGTTTTATAAAGTAAAAGAATGAAAGAATCTACAGAGACAATTAGAGGCATAGATTTTAAAGTTCATATTTGGACTATTTTATCTAAATATTTTTACCATTCACATTTGAACTACTTCAGTTTTAACTAGCAATTGATAAGCTACGAGCACACATGATTAAACCATGTGAAGTAAGAATTCCCCAACTGTGAAGCAGAAGGGCATATACATGCTATATAACCCTGGTATTGTTCTACTACTAATATAGGAATTAGGTCCTAAGGTTAATACTTAAGGCAAAAACTGTAATTCCCTAACCATTAAAATTACCCTTAAAAATCCTTTAAATCAGCCTAAAGTCACTAGGACCCAAGTCTTTTAGGAGCACAAGTTGTGTATGGTACAACTCCTGAAGATTCTGAAAGGTGCCCTTCGAATTCAGCACAAAGTCCCTACTAAAGGCCTAGAATTCATTTATTTGGATTTCCTTTTCATTACTACATTGACCTACCTTTTTCTAAACTGAGGTCTAGCTGAAGGTGGAGGTGGGGTGAACAGAGATGACAGGGTGGGGTTGTACTCTTTATGTATGATTGGAATTAACATAAATTAAATGCATATACCTTGTGATTGATTACACTGTACTCTGTATTGGGTCTGGTTATCCTTAACAGTGACTTCTGTCCTTTTTAACACTACTCAGTTCCATTACATTTCCTATTTGGAGGCTGTTAAGCTGCATTCTTTTCTCCTGTACTACAGATTGCAATGTTATTTTGATTGTGGACTGTTTCATTTTAATTAACATCAAAATGATTCATGATTTGACCTAAAACAAAGGTCAGTCATGTTGAAAGACTGGAAAGCTATCATAGCATCTATCTACCAGCAAATACTTGAACTGTTGCCGTATTTATTCAAAGTTTCCTAGAGGTGTTTATGTTAATGAATATTGTCAAATAAAAATTCATATGTAAAACACAAAATAATAAAGGTCTCCGTGGCAAACAGAGTGAAGCAGATTTTTAAGTTGTGGTGTTTCTCAGTCTTCACTGCTCTAATGTGCATTGTAAATATGTAAGAGAATTCAGAATAGTTTCTATATTATTTTTCTAAATTATTTGACCAGTTTCAGGGGATATACTGTACTTCACTGGCCAAGAGGCTAAATATCAAAATGACCAGGATATCCCTGTTGCTTGTTTTTTTTTTTTTTTTTTTTCTGAGACGGAGTCTCGCTCTGTCGCCCAGGCTGGAGTGCAGTGACCGGATCTCAGCTCACTGCAAGCTCCGCCTCCCGGGTTCACGCCATTCTCCTGCCTCAGCCTCCCAAGTAGCTGGGACTACAGGCGCCCGCCACCTCGCCCGGCTAGTTTTTGTTTTGTATTTTTTTTTTAGTAGAGACGGGGTTTCACCGTGTTAGCCAGGATGGTCTCGATCTCCCGACCTCGTGATCCGCCCGTCTCGGCCTCCCAAAGTGCTGGGATTACAGGCTTGAGCCACCGCGCCCGGCCTCCTTGTTGCTTGTTAACATAAATAAAACCACGTTAGAAAATTGAATGTCCTATTTCAAAATAACGTGACTCTCATATCTTTTAAATACTTGTCAAAGTAGTTTGTTAAAACTGAACAAAATTAAAAGAATGTATTAAAGTGACTTTCCCTTCATACTCCTATGTCATTCTCGATGCACCGACATAGTCAGATGACTTCTACTTCTCTCTCCCGAGATGACACTGGAATAATTCTTGAAATTTCATGATTTCATATATTTGGTGAGTGGAAATGTATCTTGCTAATTTTATGTCCTTAGTATAAAAGGTCATGGAAGGACATTCTATATATTAAACGACTCAAATAGCCTATTTCCCTTGTTGAAAAGCATCTACTGTTTGCTTCCAGAATGCTTCAATACCATAATTCCCTTTCTCTCCACGCATCTTCAGTGACCTAGTTACTCTTTGGCCTTTATACGACTGCCTTGGCAGTTGATTTAGTAAGGTCAGGGTTCCCTCATTGTTCACAGCCACTGTGCAATAACTTGTCTTTCACCTTATCTTCTAAGGAAGTTGAAAAATGTTGCTATTTTCTGGCTTCGAGGGCTTGGTACCATTATCCTCACATGAATTCTCTGGAATATTACCTAATAAACAATAAATGCCCTTTCTTATCAAACATGTACAATGATAAATTTAGTGTGCTATTTGCTGAGCATGTAGAAATTTGTGCTATTTGGTGATTAGTGAGTACTGCCCACCTGAGAAATATCTTTACAGCCAAACCTGCAGCTCACATTTAAAAAAAATACTTATTGTAGAATAGAAGGTCAAGGATCAACTTTTTCCTCAGAAAAATGAGAATGGGGCTAGAATTAGGAAATTTCAGGTATAATTATGGTCAATTTAGATAATAGAAAGGGCTGGAGCATAGATATTACAGGTAATGTTACAGTTTAGTAATAAATATAAAATTTCAATACAATAAAGTATGTTAAAAAATGAATAGCTCTGGTAAGAGTCCAGAAGTTTTTACTCTAATGAGTCCTTTGAGTTCACAATAGTGCTAGCATTTTAACTTAGAAGTTCCTTAGATATGTCATCAATGTGTATCACTACCATTAAAAGGCAAGAAGTGTTTTGTCCTCAAAGTTTTCCATGTTTCATATTCATCATATAAATATATGATAGTAATGGACATACTAAAATGATTTAAGAAAGGTTCTATTTTGAGAAACACTATTGCAAGCTAAGATTCTGTTTTAATATGACAGACACCCTCACATGCTTAAAGGTTTTTCTTCTCTTACACTCTAACACAACTTCTTGTTTCCTAGCTCGTTCGTACATGTATATATGATTAGCAGAAATATGCAGATAGGGTCCATTTTATTTTATATTGCCTTCATTTCATATATTCATGAATGTATCCCATGTTTCAACAGTCTTCATATTCAAATGGGTACGTAATATTCTATATGTGGATGCTTAATAATTTGTAATTTTCTAAAGTTAGACTCTTAGGTTGCTAACAACAGTCTTTTGGTAGACGTGAGTATGTAGTTTAAGAGCATGTTTCTTTTTGTTTCAGTTGAATAACTTCTTTGGGAAAAATTCATAAGACAGAAGAATTGTTTAAAGAATAAGTGAAAACCCCCTGATGGCAGGAACACATCTTTCTATTTTATGTAGGCACTCACATAATGCTGAAAACATTATAGGAGTTCATTAAATACACGATGACTCAGACTCAAATATTAAATTCTGTACAGAAAAGTTTGGTCCATAACATGATGGCTGATTCATGATGAATATTTTCATATCATTCCAATAAATAAAAAACCTAGAAGAATAAGTACCTGTTGATATAGTTGTCAACTTATCAAATAATATGCTGTTTATTTAAATTATTCCTTCTATTGTGAAAATGTTTGTTTATTCTGTCTTTATAGGTTTCAGGGTGGAGAAAGAGGCAGTGATAGCTGGAGTTGGGTAGCATAGGGTTAAGGGTTCACTTGCAATTATAACCAGACCTAGAGCCACAACAGCACATTGACTTAATGCAATATGGCTGCTTTTACATGAGTTCCTCATCTTGTGACTCAGGGACTACACTTCACACTATCCATTTAATGCATGAAATAATTTTGTCATACATACACTGTCTACATACCCTTTGAAGAAGCATTTACTTAATCATATATTTTTAAAAAGTCCTCTCTACAATTAAGGCTAACATTCAATGTGAACACATTAAATTAATGAAATAATTTTGATATTTAAAACATTTTTAAAGTGTAATTTTACTCAAAGGGTTATAAAACCTCAAATGCATAGAAATATATAGATATAGATATTTTGTGCTTGTGGGTAACATATATCTGTTTTAAACAGTCTAACTCCACAGTGTTAAGGACATTAATTATTTTTTGTCAGTCTTTTATTTTCAGTAAGTCTTCAATTGTTTGTTATTTATATGATTATGTAAACATAATAAGGCTGATAAATAGTGAAAAATATGAAGGAATGAAAATTAAAATTTCACAGCAAAATTTAAAGTTGCAGATATGTTTGAACATTAAGAGGAACAGATGCAGAGCAGGGATAATACTTATAAAAAATTCCCCATAATTCCCAGTAGAGTACCCAGCACATGGTTCCTACGGCCAGAGTAATAGATCCCTGAACCTCAAGAAAAGCCTACTTTTGTGAGGAAATAATCCAGGATCAGAAAATAGGTTTCATGTCACATGCCAACTGCAATTCATTGGCAGTGGTTGTCAAAATGTGGTCATGAGAAGGATACTAAGGCAGCGTCTGGGCTCAGCAGGAGAGTATTGTGATGATTAGTAATGTCTGCCATAGTGAGAAAAAGAAGTAAAACGTATTTGCCAGCACCAGAAAAATTCAATCTACAGAAATGTCTGAGGACGTAATTCTGGAACTATGTGATGTTACTGCCATATTTTCCTCATTTCTCTATATTGTTGCTATTACTACTTTCCTTTTTCAAGTAATGTTCTTCAAGTGGCTGGGCATTGTAGGAGGGTGTTTGGGGGATATATGGACTACGTATTTTCTATTTATTCCCATGACTAAGGTCATATTCTCTACATTCTATTATTTGCCTACTGGGACATAAAATAACAGGCTGCTCTCCACTAAAAATTGTTTTTTGAATTTTAATAGACTCTATCTATGAATTTTGACTAGTCCAGATAAAATCTATCTGGAAATGTGAAAATGTACCCCCTTTTTTTATAATCATATTTTGGAAGCAGGGTTGTATTAGCAAACATCTTGCCCTTGTGTGTGATTCTATGTTGTATCCTGGAAAGAACAAGGACTATGGAGTTAGTGGCCTTCAAATTCCTGATCTACTCATTATTGCTGTGTACTTTTGGGAAAGTTAGCCCCTTTAAGTCTCCATTTCCGTTCTGAGAGATGGGAATAATAACAGTGAGGATTAAGTGATATAACCAATAAAAGCCCCTAGTACCACAACTGACACATAGTAGGCTGTCAACAAAAGGCAATCATAGTTATTGTTGATAATATATATTAAGAGTTTGTATCAGTATTAATACGGATATTGATATTATATTATAAAGATCTTGTGCCAGCAGTTTATGGGAATTTTCTATTTTTCTTTTCTCGTTTTTTTGCTATGGGGTCTCTGTTGCCCCGGCTGGAGTGTTGTGGCATGATCATCGTGCACAGCAGACTCGAAGTCCTGGGCTCAAGCGATCCTTCCACCTTCGTCTCTCGAGCAGCTGGGACCACAGGCATGTGCCACCATGCCTGGCTAATTGTAGTTTTTAATTTTTTGTAGAGATAGATCTCATTTTGTTGCTCATGCTGGTGAACTCCTGGCTTCAAGTGATCCTGCCACCTTGGCCTCTCAAAGGGTCAGGATTACAGATGTGAGCCACTGAGCCTGGCTGAATTTAGGTTTTTCTAATGGGCAGGTGGAAGTTTCAAATCTCCTGATATATCTTTCATATTCTGTCTTCCTTCCACAGAACTTTGCTTATTATTCAATTTCAACATTGGTTTTGGCCAGCCAGTTATTTATCTGTCATGACAAGCATATTTAAAAGTGCCAGCAACAAGAATCAAAACAAAACAAGTTGTCTATGACTTGGTGTATGGCGATAAACAATTTAGCAAGTGCTGATTATGCATTGCCTAGGTGGCATTGAACAAAATCTTCTCAAAATGGGTAGAAAATTTAACATCAAAATGTTGGAAGTTATTGTATTCAGAAGACAGCATTATTGGTGCATAATTTGCTAAGTGGAGAGAGATAGTACTATTCAGTCTTACAGCATTATTCACAGTTTTTTAAAGAAGAGGTTCTAAATAATGGTATTGGTATGGGCTTTTCCCTACCTTCATGATTCACATATTACTGGAAAGCAAGTGCTTTAAAGTTACAAGATAGACTAATATGTACTACAGAAGCTGGTAGTTGCAGTTGCTAATAGCTAAAGTCTTATACGATCCTTAATTATGGCCCAGTGGGTAGTAACAATATACAGTACATATGGTGTCTTGGCCTGGGCAAAGCATTATTTCTGAGGTAGCTGACTATCATAGACTGGCATTGTCCATCTGGACAACTACTGCCCATCCCTGATACGACATTTGAGCTGATAGTCAAGAAGCCCCTAATGTGTCAAATTCTTTGTCAGTGACACGCTGGGGACCTGGAGCAGGGATTAGAAGAAAGCATTATTTTCCCATTACATTGAAACTCTGTCCTAAAGGATATTGACCAGCTGACTACGGCCTGGTGCACTCAGTAGACTTCAGTGTGTGGAGTAATCAGGGGCGAGGGTTGAAGACAATGCAGAACAAATGTGTAGGACAATGTGGGTGAGGGTGGGGGAGGTAGGACTGGGTGAAGGGTCACCATGTAATTATCAAGCCACTTTGTGCTATTAAACTATAGGACCCCAGACCTAATCTTGGACTCTATGGGAAAATACTTGAGGTTGGGAGCAGCTACAAGGTTGGTCCTGAGGGTTAGTGGAGAGGGAGAAAGAGGTGTTTTAAAGTGCATGGCCAGGCACTACTCCAGATGCTGTTCTACACACAACCTTGGCGTTAAGCTGGGTCGTTTCTCCCAAGGGCTGTGCATGACATGACAGCTACAAATAATTATTTGAAAGGCAGTTATAAGGCATTATCATAAACTGAATGAATGTGAGGGTAGTTTGAAATTCACATTTATGAAAGGATAACTGCTTATATTAATACAATGGTCCTGCAAACTAGTTTTTTACTGTTAGTTGGATTTAGGGTTATGCTTATAATACTGCCACATTCACTTATATGGTATATCTATACACTTTCTTGAGTAGGAGAGAGAGCAAGCGTGTTGGGAACTGCACAGAGCTCTGAATATTCCCATGGGAGTGTGTCAGGCACAAGAATATCAGCAGAAAGGAAAAGGTAACTGCTGCACCAAATAATGAAAGCCTTCTCTGACCAACATTTTTTCAATTTAGGTACTCTGACTTTTGAGAGGAACGATTGCAGATACAGGTTTATGAAATTTCCAATATGTTAGTATAAAATTATTACATTTTCAATATGTTAGTATAAAATTATTAAATTGTGGATTTCATGCCTTCCTCATCCCCTCTGTCACTTTAATTTCTTCCCCTCTTACTATTCTGTCAACAGAAAGGATAACAACTTCTCAGGTGAGTCTTGAGAAAAAAGCAATTAGAATGGAATAAAAACCATGGGGACCTAGCAGATGAGAGAGTAATATCAGCATGTAAGTATGAGAGAAATCTGGGGGTTGGGGATGCTACAGAAAAGGAGAGTGCAGAAGAATTTGAAAGCGTTGCTGTGGATTATACACCTGGACTCCTTTTCAGGTTTGAGAGATATAGGAGAAAAGATGGAAATTCTACATATGTTATGTTTCCTTAATCCAACATCACTCTGGGGCAGACAACTGGGCTCTGCGATTTGGGAGATAGAGAAGCAGTGTCAGTTTTATGAGCATAAAACAAACCTGGCGTTCTTTAGCTAATATGGCTATCCTTTAATCTATCATGTCTCTTCTCCCTAAACAGTCTCAGCTCTCTGGAATCATGAACAGAGTGGGTGGGTGGTATTGGAGGTAAGAGAGTGGAGCAGGAGAACCCATCCAGGCTGCTGTGAAAATGAGAATGCTGATAAAGGTTCAGGCATGTGAACCTTAGAACACTGATTCTTTTTGTTTTTTAAACAAAAGTATATTATATTAATGGCAAAAACAGTAGCACATATGTCTTTGCCAGAAACAAGGATAGCAAAACAGTCACAAAACTTCCATTTGGTTTCCCAGAGATCAGACTTTAGAATTGAATCAAGGTGCCAAGTTTGTATAAAGCACCCAACTTTTGGCCTGCGTGCGGCAGTGCTATCGCAGAGCTTGCCACTCATGGGGCTCTTCCACTAGACTGCTGAACAGCCCACTAAATCACAGACCTCTGGCCCTCAGATACACCCTCTCATCTTGACTTGACCTCTGGATCCCTGCTACTTTTTGACACTTTCTCATCTTAGATTCTTCATCAATGTTTTCCAAATATCATGATCATTCATAATCTTGAAAAAGCAGAGAGGAAATTGTTTTATCTGCTTTTCTTCAAAAAGGTTTTTACATGCCTGCTTCTATAGCTATAGCACAGTCAGAGAGCTTTGTTGATGGGCACTGATTGTGGATTCTGTTAACTCTAAACCACAACGAGGGGCCCAGATTAAAGGATTTCAGTTTACAGATGCCAGTATCCTCTTCCATTAATGCAGACTCACTACTAGCTCCGTCTCCTCTATACTATAGCATGACCAAGTCACCTCAATAGCTGATATAAAAACAAAAACCAAGAAACATTTCCTCTAACTACTTTTCTTTCTCATCAGAGACAGGTTTCTTGAAAAAAACTGGTACTATGTATTGCTCCTTTCTCTGAGCTCATATTCACTCTTCCTCTATTGTAATCTGTCTGACACAACTTTATTGAAAATGCTGTACCAAAGGTTGTGCATGCACACCTGAATGTCTTATTGCTGAATCCAATGGAGACATTTCATGTTTTATTTTACTGCAATTTTGTGAGGCCTTGGACATTATACTCCTTGAAACGCTCTCCTCTTTTGGCTTCTATGGTACCGCTCTTCCCTGTTTTCCTGATTACTTGTCTGGCTTCTCTTTTTCAGTTTCCTTTGGGTACTTTTTGTTCAGTTCATATCTTAAATTAGAGGGTTTCATCCTTTCCAGTACTTATTTGCATTCTTTATATTCTCTGTGAGCTATCTTAACTACAGTTAAAGCTTCAGCTACAATCTATATGCTGATGATCTTCAAATCTACATCTCTAGCCCAGATCTTTTTACCTAGGTTCAACCTATAAATATAACCATCTAGATGTCCCACAGGCTTCTGCAACTCAGCATGCTCAAAATGGTCTCATTTCTATTCCAAAAACTTGTCCCTCTCCCTCTCTCTGTGGTAATACCATCAGCCAGCTTGTATAAGAAAGAAACTTGACAAACATCTTTGATTCTTTTTCTCCTCCATCCTTCTATATTCAATCAGTGACTAAGATGCATTGGTTTTCCTAATAATAAATGTTATTACTTATTATTAGAAAATAATAATAATAATAATAATAATAATAATATTCTCTTATCTCCTGACCCCCAAGCTCATTCCCATTTCAGAAGTCCTGATCTTTTCTAGCTTTATTTACTGAAAACATTAAAACTGTCTGTTTCCAGTTTTGTTCCTTGTTTTGCACTCACAGTGTAAATCGTCCCTAGAGTGATCTTTCAGAAATGCAAATGTAATCACGCTATTCCCTTGCTTAAAATCCTTCCATGGCTGTCCATCGCTTTCATGATAAAATCCAAAGTGCCTTTCCTTCCTTTACTGCTTCCTGTGTTGGACTTCTTTAGGGAAGATGGGCCAGAGTAATAGTTTAATCTCTAGCTATTTCATGCTTGGCTTCACTTTACTGAGGCTGCCAATTAGTGATTTAGAGGTGAACTCTTAAGTGCTCTGCTGTGAACTGAGGTCTGTTTCAAATAGTCCTTGAAGAGCCTCAGCCTTACCGTCACTGAAAACCTGCACTGGCTTGAACCTGTGATCTGAAGTTGAATGTCTGAATAGCCCCCAGCCATCCCCTGAGTGAAGAAGGTGAGCTTTGGATATACGTTGGTGATTTCTAAGTCCAATGTTTCCTAAATAAAGAAATGTTTTAAACTTAATGATATTCAAAATGTAATATTTTCAGACATAGAAGATAGTCTTTTTTTTCTACGCTTCTTCTTATAATTGCACTTCACAGGGAGGTGAGTAGGTCTTCTCAGGTCTACTGACTTTTACAAAATGGTGTATGAGTGCCTCCGTTTTCTTGTCTTGTTATCTGTTCTTTTCTGGTTTTTGGAATGGAGAGTAACAACAACTAGATGTGATCATATCAGCAGGAAATATCCTTCCTCTGGGCTGATTCACAAATTGCCCCTGTCTGGCTTGCCATTTCAAATTGAGGAACAGAGCATAGAATAGGCAAGAAAATTAAAGGGGCTGCACACACACACACACACACACACACACACACACACTCTCTCTCTCTCTCTCTCTCTCTCTCTGTCTCTCTCTCTCTACTTCTAAAGGTAAGGAAGGATCAATCGATTTTAAAAGGCTATGTAAATATCAAAGACCCAAACAGGACAAGATATAAAGAAAGTAATTCAGAAAGATTAGAGAGAGACAAAAGGGGAATCTGTTATCTTGTTTTAAAAGAGTCCATTTTTACTTTAACGTTAATAATTCTCTTTTTCTGCTGATAAATGAAATATGGTTTCTACAAAGTCAACAACTAGACAGTTATCAAGGCATTTTTTTCCTTTTTACCTGTTATTCTTATCTATAGCCTGAAAGAAACTATAATTGTCAAGAGGAAAAAGCTCAACATTATGCCTCTTACACAAGGATGTCCTCCACCAGGGTGTGAAGGGCACTGGGATTTCGGATCAGTTTGTCAAGGAAGCTGACAATGTCAGTAAATTTTGGTCTGTGATTTCTCTCCTTCTGCCAGCAATGGAGCATCAGTTGGTGTAGAGATGCCGGGCAGCCCATGGGAGCTGGAAGTCTGTACCCTTCTTCAATGGACAGAATGACCTAAATGCAAACATATACAGATTACTCTCTTATTTTTAGGCAGTAATACATATGCTATGTTATAATTTCTTTTTATACAAGCAGAAGAAGCCAAAATAATGGTAAGCATGACAACTACTTGTGAGTACAAGGACCTACATAAGGATAAATACAAAAGCTGTGAACAAAAATTGCAAGTAGCTCCAAAGCATCTGCTCACCCCTATGAGAGGAAAATATGTTTTAAACATGTGCTACCAGTATAGAGGAGGTTAAGTTCATTACAACCTTAAGAAATAACTTTTTTGTGTGACTTAGCTGGAACATCTCAAAACCCAATTAGAACATCAGAAAGTCAGTGTTGTGATTGATGCATTTAGTGCAAATTACATATAACAAATGTCTTAAGTAAAAATTTTAAGAAAAATTCTGCTGAAGCACTGATTTCCTGAGTCATTTTTTATCCTTTTATAATAATGTCAATGTGTATTCTGTTTCTGTCATCCCTTCTTTCTTCATCACTGATTTAGTTCCTATTCTCTTACATTTAGCTTTCCCTTAGTCTGACACTGACCTGATTATTAAGTCATACTCCTATAACTCCTAAGGTCATTCAATCCTTAAAATGCTATCACTGGCTAACTTAAGGCTATAGGGCAATAGGAGCATGAGCTTGAATGTCCTCTGAGCTAGTGTGCTTCAGCAGAACTTCTGTGATGACAGAAATGTTCCCTCTCTACAACATGGTAGCACACAGTCACATGTGGTTAATGAGCACTTGAAATACAGCTACTAGAATGAAAAAACTGAATTTTCAACTTCAGTTACTTTTAATTAATTTAAATTTAAATGTAGATAGTCACATGTGTCTAATGGCTACTCTATGGAATGGTGCAGCTCTCGGGAAAGGAATCTGTATAAGAAACCAAAGTTAAGAGTAACAAGGTAACAATAACTATTTTTCTTGGTACTTAAGGAAATCACAAGATAAGGCAGGAAATTAATCTGTTTAGTGTATGTTCCACCTTCCTAGCAATATGATAATACTGACCCTGAATTTATGTAGCCTAGGTTTTTATGAAATGTTCAAAAGTATTCATGTGAACATTTATTCTTATCTCTGGGGAAAAGACAAAAGAAAGTCACCATTATTGTCACCACTGTTGAGTTTGGAAAACAGAGGAACAGACTAATATTTAAAGACAGGCAAAATTTAACTTCCCCCTCCTCTGTCCCTCTCAAAAAAAACCCCAAAAACCAGAAATATAAAAATGCAATTTGATTTCTTTTTAAATTTACACTACTGGACATGACTCTAACATATTCTTAATTTATGTTAGAGGCTGTTTGTAAAAAAGGAACAATATGTCTGCAGGAACCTCTTAACTGCGAAGTTTTAGCTTTTTAGTAATAGGGAATTTCTCATCATCTCATCATTGTCTTTTTGACCAGACCACTTTAGCCTGTCAGGATACTAGCATTTTTCTATTCATTTTATATTTTGTTATTGAACAGGATTTTTCTCATCTGTTTTCTGACTACTTTTACTACCAACTAGGCTTGGATTTTAAGATTTTGTTACACGTTTTATTAAAGCAGGATGTGTGTAAAACACTTGCAATGCATCAAAACTATTGCGTATAGCCCAGAGAAGTAACTGAGAAAAATAGGATAGAATTCCGTTATAAAACAGTGCTGAAATCCCACTCTAGGAGTGCTTGATAGTCAATTTTCCAGTTATCTAATTATAAATGCATGGAATAAAATAGGTGACAAGTGAGGTTATATTCTTAGAAAAAAAAGAGCTCCCTTTATTATCTACCATGTGCTATGTGCTTTGCATATTTTTATTCATTTACTGCTTAAAATAGCTCAATATGGTAGATATTATTATCCCCATTTCTTAAATGAGACAATTTAGACTCAGAGGAATAAGGAAACTTGCCTAAATTCACATAGCTAGTAAGTGGCAGGGTTGAAATTTGAACTAAATTCCTTTTAACTTACAACATTTTCCTCTGACCACTCCCCAGAAATGCTTTTTAGTTCTCATGTTATAACATCTTCCTCTCCAATTTCTTATCACCCAATACAATTTTAGTAGTGATTACCATGCTATCTTTTGTCATGGCATCTGCTATTTGGACTTCAACGTTTTTACTCGGATCCTAAGTTTAATATTCTGGGTAAACAAAAATTATTTATTTCATAGTTTGCAAAATATAATCTCAAACTGAATAGAGTCATTTCTTAATGCCTCTGAGTCTTGTGCATGTATCTACGACTGCATCCATGACATTGCAGTGTAATTTTTTATCTGCCTTTCATCTGAGGCTGTACATACTGGAAAGCAGGAATTATACCTCTAAATTTTCTGTGCTCATCGTTTAGTACATTGCCTGACACATTAATAAATATTATTGACCTAAACAAATGCTATTAGAAGAAATTTTTGGATTTGTCTTGATAGAGGAGATTCTTGGAAAACTTAGTGTCTCGACCTATTCAAAATAGATTCAAAGTATAAACATGACAGCATTTGAAGTCCTCTCTGAAGGAAGTGTTGATTTAAAAACTGCTGCGTCAAGCAGCCTTGTCTGAAAATGATTTCATAATCTCACTCTGGGTTTCCTGGATAAGAAGCCAGATGAGATTGGAAGCTTGCCCTTCTCTAAGAGGTAGGTACTTGAGCAAAACCTAGCTTCCTGTAAGATTTGTGGCTTCTGCCTCCTATCCAGAGGGTTACTATTTTCCATTGGCCCCAGGTCTTTAGCTTCAGATGACTCCTGTAGACGGTTGGCATCCAAATCTAGAATGCTTAGCATTAAGCAGGTTGCTTACGCCTCTTGACAAAGTTGCTCTCATGCATGCCTTGTAAGAGTGACGAGCAGGTAGGTTCCTTTGCCTGGAAATTTTACCCACAATGCGTCCAGTAGAGCATGTGGTCCCGGCCTCTCTGTGGGGACAGTAGGAGGATCAGAAGACTCGTGACTTTTCTTCTTGCTGATCTCTGGCTTTTAAATTTCCTCAATTCTTTAACTTACAACCTTGCAAAATCTGTCCTGAGCCCTGGCTCATGACAGGTGCCAAACACAAAGGGACCCATCTCATAGGAAAAGAGTAACAATAAAGCGATAGTGACATTATAAAAACAGATTATTAGCAATTATTGAGATCTCTTGAGTACTTTCAAGGCCAGTTCTAAACGATGTTCATGTATTAACTCTTAATCCTCACAACAACTTTATGAGGTAGGTATAATTGTTACCTCCATTTTACAGACAAATAATCATAAAGAGAGGTTTAACTTGCCTGAGATCACACATCTGAAAACTGTCTTCAAAGGTAGTCCGATAAGAAATTTATATTTTTTAAAGTAATTCACAAAATTGCTTAAAAGATGTATCTTTCTAACAGATTTTTAAATTTATTCATCCAAAGAGATAGATATTAAACACTTACTATGTACTATTGACCATTCTGTGTTCAAGGGATAACGTAACAAGTCAGGTATATCTCTGTCTTTAAGAAATGCATTATCTATTGAGAGTGACCAGGGACTATGAATATGAGAAGTGCCACATAAAACAGGCTGTTCTGGGAGCATGTGGGAGAGGTACCTAACCCAGCCTCAGGAAGTCTTCTCGCAGGAGGTGACCGGACCTTAAGGGGTATGTGAAAGAGTGGAGGGCCAAGTGGGTGGGTTGAGGAAAGGAGATGTGATCTAGAATGCGAGTAGATTTAGGTGGCTAGAATAGTCTTCAAAGAGAGGAATGGTGAGTTTTGAGGTTGGGAGGTTACGTAAAATAATGTTTCTTGAGATCACGAAGGATTTGGCATGATATAAACTTAGACTTTACGCAAAGGGGAAAAGGATTTTAGAAAGTAAATTTTGTTAGATTTCCCATTTAGAAAAGCTCACTGTGGCTGCAGTGCGGAGAGTGCACTGGGGAGTCAAAGGATCCAGGAAGGAGCTTTGCAGTGGTCCAGGCCTTAGTAGAAGCAATGGCTGTGGTGTTCAAGAAGTGAACTGATTTGACAGGACTGGGCTGAGATTAGACGTGACAAGTAGAGGGAGGAGACAAACAACTTCCAGAATTTTGGCTTCGTCAGCTGGCAAAGAGAGAGGACAGAGGAGAAGCAAGTCTGGGACTGGAGTGATGATGAGTTCAATTTTCTATGAGCTTTCTGGTTTCAGATTCAACATATATACCTTTGAGAGTTTATTATGTGTCAAGTTCAGAGCTAGGTGTTTTAACACAGTTTACCTAATTTAGGTCTCAAAATACTTTATTATTTGAGTATGATTGTACACATCTTATAGGTACGAAAATCAAAGCTCAAACTGATTAAAAGATTGGGTCAATATCACATAGCAAGTAATTTCATGAATAATAGCTCAATATTATCATCATGCTAGCCTCTCGATCACAGTAGTAGTAGAGAAAATCTGTCCTGAGTCTTGCACCACATCTCTGACTCATTCCCCCAGAATTAGACCTTGAGGTCTCTTTGTGTGACTTACATACTCCATGCTTTCACTATCACCTATCTGCTTATGGTCTCCATGTCTGCAGCTCTAGCTCAGCTTTCTCTCCAGATTTCTATATTTATCACCTATAGGATATATCACTTCATAAAGGTATCTTGGATTTATTTTGTGCAAAACTAAACCCACTCCTCCTTTGGGATTTTTGTCCTTTAGGAAGGGTACTGCCATTCTTCTAGTGGTTCAAGTTAGCGGTCAGGGAGTCATCTGGGCCTCTGCCTTTCCTGTTGCTCAAAATTAACTCATCATGCTGATTCTACCGCCTTCATAAAATTTAAATCTGTTCCATTTTTCATTCTGTCTTCAAATGATTTATTTCCCATTTTGATCACTGCAAAGGCCTCCCCATTGGTCTCCTCGCTTCTCCTTTTCCTCCACCAATCATCCCCCACGATGCAATGAAAGCAATCCTACTGAAGTGGACCTGTGATCATGTTTCTCCCATATCGGAATTTCTGCAATGGCTCACCAGGTGCCTGGCTCTCAGTCCTCACCTTTGCTGTGTCCCGTTTTACCCTTGGCGCCAGCCAGTACAAAACATTTGTAGTCTCTCAGCTTGGGGGCACTGAGCTCCTCCAGAGCAGTGACTATTTCTTTGTTCCATGTGTTCCCAGCATCTAGCACAATGCCTTGTTAAGTCAAAGAATGGAGTGCCAATTGACATACGTGATTTATGAAAGCTGAATTTTCAGAGAAGCTTGAGAAATCCTATATTAACCTTTATCTTCATAAACATTTCCTTTGTGGAAAGTTTTGCTTTAGAAGTATATTCTGATTCCCTAATTAAGGACTGACAGGGAGCAGCATATGGGGTGCTTTGTCTAAAAGACTAATTGAGGTTTGTTGTTTTAGGATATGAAAGGGTGGTAATTAACTAGAGAGAATTTTGTAACAGTTTGGTTTTATGATATTTGTAGGCTGTCATCCTTTGGGAGAAGAGTTACACAAGGTTATACCCTTATTTTAAAATGTAAGAAGAAAATTAAAATAATGTGAAAAAATATGAAAATGACTGCAATGATAATTTTTATGAAAAGTTAGAAGGAATTAGATTCTGCCAGAAATTATTATCTTAAACCTGGCTGCTTATTCTAAATAGATCATACCGGTTTCTTGTCATTGACATCACAATTTTTAACAACCTAGAATCAACAGAAGGCTCAGTTGGGGCACATAGCAGGCTGTTCTGCTCTTGCTGAATCTGATGAGTTTTCCAATTTTCTTGATGGTTTCTGAATCAAAGAAGGCAATGCACATCTTATATTAAGGAAAACAAGTATTAGTCAATAAGAAGATATTGAGACATCTCTGAACAATACTATTGAGCAAGGACTGCTTAGACTCTGCAGGGTATCACATTTTTATGTTATAAGGCTGTTAGGTATCTCCAAAAGAGGCACATTGAATTTAGTTATTTATACAGTCTTTTAAAAAGAAACTGTCTCAAAATTTAACAAGGGATGAAATGTACACTAGAAAATGGAATATGAAATGATTTTATTTTTATCTTCCTTCTAAATATTTTTCACATCTCTGTGGAAAACCTATAATTTCAGGTAGAAGGGGGATTGCAAAGCAGAGAGTCACAGTCTATACTTACTTTTTGTGATAACGATTACTTATACAGATTAGGACATTTATATTCATAATACAGTAACACTGAAAACACTGGTAATGCATTTTCCTGGTGTGCAATATAAAGATTGTGTCTACATGAGCCAAAAAAAAAAAAAAAAAGAAAGAAAAAAAAAAGAGAGAGAGAAGGAAAAGAAGAAAGGCAGAAGAAAAGTGGTTGTAAGTAAATAACACTTGTAACTTTATACTTTCTGATATGGCTTGACTGTGTCCCCACCCAAATCTCACCTTGTATTGTAGCTCCAACAATCCCCACATATCATGGGAGGAACCCAGTGGCAGGTAATTGAATTATGGGGGTGTGTTTTTCCCATGCTGTTCTCATGATGGTGAATAAGTCCCATGAGATCTCATGGTTTTATGCAGGGCAGTTCCCCTGCACATACTCTCTTGCCTGCTACCATGTAAGACATGCCTTTACTCCTTTTTTGTCTTCTACCATGATTGTGAGGCCTCCCCAGCCATGAGGAACTGTGAGTTCATTAAGCCTCTTTCCTTTATAAATTACCCAGTCTCTGGTTATTTCTTCATAGCAGTGTGAAAATGGACTAATATACTTTCTCATTCAATATTTTTCAGCATTCAGAATGTATAACTCAGTTAAAAGCAATCAAATGCCAAATGAAATTAGATATACTAATAAAAAGATAGAAAAAAGGGGTTACAGTGATGAAATATTTAGACACAGAAAACACTTTTTTCAGAGACTAATTTGTTATTTAGCCTAAGATTTTCTTTTTAAGATTTTCTTCTTAGCTGTAAGATTGAAAAAAAAAAAAAAAACCAACAACTTTCTTAAAATCCTACATTTAAGACAATTCTCCATTGTTTTTTTCTGGAAGTCACAATAGCATGTCAAGGACCTATATAAAATGGAAAGTGTTGGTCCTTTAGGAGGTCTCTTTTTTTCGGATTGTTCAATGAGAGGACAAAATGAGGAACAACATGTAGGACTCTCATAGGTCAAAAAGTTGTTGATGACATGATTTATCATTTAAAAAATCTTCATTCCTAACAAAGTCTGATTCAGTTTGTAAGTCATGGAAACATTAGAGAAGGAGTTGCCTGAAACCTCACTGAAGTCCTAAGCTGTCACTAACCAAGCTCTGCCTTTGGGCAAGTCTCTGACTCTTCATTGACAAAGAAAAGAGGACTGGATTCTGTTTGCAATAGTACCTTTCACCTCAAAAATCTATGTTTCTGGTCATTGAAACCAAAGATTTAGTCTGTAGGAAATTTGGTAACATCTCTAGATCTGGAGTTTCTGTAAATTTAATTCTGGATTTGGTCTCCATTCTAAGGAATATTTCTCCAAGTGCTTAGATGGACCTTTATGCTGAGATAAAAATACAGACAGAACCAGAGTATATCCTCATAAAGTAAAGCTAGGAAGATTTGGGGTACCACAGTGTTTCTTACTATGCCAGTTCCTAGACAACAAATCACATTTTTGAAAATACAAGGACACATTCCAAATCTACTTTTCTGAGACTATTTTTTTTCTTTAAGAAGCTGATGTTCTTAAGACTTAGGGCCATTTCCCAAGCACTCTCTGGGAAAATATGAGATTTCTTCACTGGTGGATAATTTTGATTTTATAAAAATAGTAGACAACTCTAAATAATACATTTCCTGGTTCCACTAAAAATCTCTAAAAGCTATGGAAAAATAGATTATGACTACAAAGAAAAAGGGAATTTGAAAATCCCTCTTTGTAAAGGCTCCAAAGAGCATGAAAATGAATAAAAATCATAGGATCTAAAGCTGGTAAACACATTTCTTCCAAATAGAAATTAAAGGTATAATTAATTATTTATGAAAATATTGCTGGCATATACACATGTTCTAGTTTTGTGGTCATTCAGTTAAAAAAATTTTCCCTTGAAAGTTATACTGTGGAAGTACCATATTGGTTACTGGTTTCTTCTCCTTGAAACTTATTTGAATTGTTTATGATTGATTACATCTCATAATATCCCCTATTATTCTTGCCTCTGTAGCAGACGTACATCATACTCATGTAATTAGTATGTATTTAATTAAAATACTGCGATAGCCTATTTACCAACAGTAGGAATTACTGAAAAGTTAGGAAAAGGAAGGTCTTTTTGAAAATTCCTTTGGTAGAATACATATTCAAATAAATGTAAAAAGTCTTCTGTAATAAGGAAGGTTGAAATAATAGAAATGGGCTTTTAGCAATTTACTGTAGTGTCTTACACAGATCATTACACTAGGACCATTACATAATAAAGTAGAATTTGGAAAATCTAATCAGAGACAAGAATCGGAAATGACTGGACTCTCCGAGTCATAAAATCATGCTGCATTTCAGGTAAGTGGATTCTACATTTCCACCATTCTTGGCTGAAGTACTGACACATAATTGAGAAAGGTTATAGAATTATGAGGACAAACAGGAAGTACAGTAAAAGGTTATTTTCTTCCTTCTTAAATTTGGAAAAAACGAATCAATTCAGCTAAGATCAAAAGGTTGTTTCCGACCACATCACCTATAAAAATAAAATTCTAATGACAAACTCCATATTTTTCCCCTTCAGGTAAGTTTCAGAAAGCAATCTAAAGCAAAACTCATTATTATTTAAAAGCATTTGAAAAGCAAGGAGGGAAAAATAAATGAAAACAAAAACACTGAGAAGCATCCTGTTTCCTAGTAAACCTCAAATGAGATGCTCCCTGATAGCAGTTCTCTTTTTGGGAAACTGAACTAGTTTGGTAGCTAGCATATGCCTAAATGATACCATACCCAGGAGGCATTTGGGCTTCAAACTGCTTCAAGGTGATTTTTATTTTTTAGTAGCATCATGTCAGGGGAAAGAAAACAAAACAAAACAAAACCCAAGACTCCAATCTTACATTTAGGTCATTAGCTTGAGCTAAGTCACCTCTCATTTAGGTGTCGCTACTTTTTTCCCTACATATGAGCTCTGTGGGGATTTGGTTATTTAATGTTGCCTGCTGTTCATGTTTTGCTTCCATTTTCTTCTGTTAAGTACATTACGTGGTGTAAGTGTTGGAGGGAAGAACCGCAGTGCCCTTGGTATCATCTTTGGAGCATGTGTAACTCTAGCATTACAGTGTACTTCCATGATGTAGTAAATAATAATTATTTTGAACTTGGATGAAAATAACATAAAACATTACCCTGAAATACCTTGTAAAAAAGAAAAAAATCTTCATATGCTAGAAAACAGCAAGGGACTACACACTTTCAAGGTACTTGTGAAATGTTTCTGGTAATAGGTTAAATATGTCAATCTTTAAAATTTGATTTTAAGCTACTGCCTTAAATATTTTTAAGAAATATAATGGCAGTATGGTACATTTTTAACATCAAGACAAAAATCCTGTGGAAAATATTTATATTTCCAAACAACTGGGAGTCAATCCACATTCTTTTGCTAATAGGAAACAATAAAAATACTACTCTTGTGATAGAGTAGCAGGCATAATTAAATGTGCTTTGATCTCATTTTGTAGAACTGTGGTATGAAGACTCCTTTGAAAATTAGACGTCCACAATAGAGCTTAATGGGTAAAAGCATGCATTTTGGAGTAAGCAGGGGGCCTGAACTTTTGTGTTATCACTAACCAGCTATGTAACCATGGGTAAGCCACTTGTACTCTCTAAGCCTCAGTTATCTTATCTAGAAATGGGAGTAATAATGGTTACCTACATCAGAGAAAATGCTTGAAAATTAAATGAGCTAATACTATAAAATACTTGGCTCATAGTATGACCAGAAAATGTAACCTATTATTACCATTGATTAAACACCTATGTACCAGATACTTTACATATATTATCTCTAATTCTTTCAAATTCCAGAGCTGGGTATTTTGAACCTCAGTATACCCAGTATCTCAGAAAGCTTTAACAACTTGCCTAAGATTATACGGCTAGTGAATTGTAGATCTGGGATTTGAACCCAGATCTTTCTAGCTAGAAAGCAGTGGCTCTTCACTGGGGGTGATTTTTCCCTCCATCTTATGTTGATGACTGGACAACATCTGGGACATTTTTGGTTATCACAGCTTGGGAGGGTTTTACTGGCATCTGCTTCTTAGTGGCTGAGTATGCTGCTAAATGTGCTGCAAAGCATGTAACATATTTATCTGCAAAGAATTATCTGGCCCCAAATGTTAATAGTGCTAAGGTTGAGAGATCTTGTTCTAAAGCCCGACTGGTCTTTTCAATATAATCTGCTGCCTCATTAGAATACAGTGATTCACAATGTTAATATTTTGCTGTCACTTGATACTGAAGTAAATAAAGTTGCTCTTGAAAATGATGTATACCAAAAAAGTAATATACACCTTCTGATAGCACAACTGCATTGCTTTGGGGAATTCCTCCCTCACTGGAGGTAATTATGGGGAAACTGCCAGTTACAGTGCTCCGACTACCTCTGAATGCACAGACTGGCATATAAACCTAGCTGGGGCAATCATAGTATCCATTTCCCTGGCATGGTTTTGTTTTAGTGTTGGGCAAGGTCCTAACAAAGCCAGCCAGAGTCTCCTCTGGGATTGGTGTATGAATTTTCACAGAAAGAAGGTCTCATTTTGCTGGGGTTGCAAAGCTGGAATACTGAGCCCTGGAGTGTAAAGAAGCAGACAGCGAAGAACTTAGCAGTAGGAGAGAATGAAGTCAATGCACCTAGCAAGCACTAAAAATCCTGCATGAGCCTCTGGATTGAGCAATGCTGGACCACCTTCTTAGTTTCATGATGAAAAAATTTCCTAATTTTTGCTTATGTTACTTTGGGTTAGGTTTCTTTCATTTATAATCAAAAGAACCCTGAAAAATAGAGTCTGCATGCTATGCTTTCTTGGCATATATATGTATCAAACAATAACTGTATTTTCACACAGTACTGTTTCCATTAAAAAAAAAAAAAAGTAGAAGGCACAGAATCCACCCTTAATGAGTCTACATTCTATCTGGGGGTGGGGATAGACTTAAAAATACCAGAATTTTATCTCTTTACCTACATAGTGGGTTCTTTGAGAGTGAAAACTGCATTTTCTTTTTCTCCTTTTTTTTTTTTTTTTTTTTTTAAGATACGGGACTTCACTCTGTCACTAGGCTGGAGTACAGTGGCACATCATGGCTCACTGTCACCTAGAACTCCTGGGCTCACACCTTCTGAGTAGCTATGACTGTAGGTGTGCGCCACCACACCCAGCTAATTTTTTCTATATTTTTAGAGACAGGGTCTCGCTATGTTCCCCGCACTGGTCTGGCATTCCTGGGAAGTGATCTTCCCACCTCAGCCTACCAAAGCATTGATTATATGTGTGAGCTAGTATACTTGGCCTACTGAGAACTGGATTTTCTAATTACCCATCCCCACCCACATGCACATTTGGTCTAATGACTGGTGCATGCTTAGTAAGTAATAGCTGAATGGCTAGGCAGATGGCACCTGCTGTTATATTTTGTTAGGTCTTTTACAGACTAGTTCTGTGTACTCTTTTTTTTCTTATTTCCTTTCCCTAAAGTATAATACCACTGACCTTTGGGAAACTTATTATATTATTCACTAAAACGGATTCTGCAGACTCAGAATTGCTCATTGTAATAAAATATACAACAGTCTGCAGAATGGAGAAACTCATAAAAACAATCTGAAATTTCTTAAACTAATTTAAAATCATAAAGCATGGTAATATTCCATTTGATCTGTATGAATAGCTTTGTTAAACTCACTAAATTGTAGCAAAAATATAAAATACTCTCACAGAACATAGTCAAATTTGTATTGTCTATCACATTTTCATTTAAAGTAGGCCTTGCTTGGAAAAAGTCAAACATAATACCATATTTTGATCAAATAAATGAGAAATGCAGGACAGATAGGGAATAGCCAGTATTTGGAGAGAGCAGCTGGGAAGTTTTTGATTAAGCTATTTCTGCTTCCAAACAAAATCCTGGTTACGGGATCTGTCACAGTTATGCTGACTTCCAATATGTGAAGCTAAACAGAATTTCAACTCTCTTTACTGCAGCAGCCAAAAATATTCGCAAGATACATAAAAGATTTTAGCTCTGACTATTTTCCTGTAGTCTTGGGTTGATGTGAGGACCTCAAGGTTTGGGTTTTTTTTTTTTTTTTCTTTTTTTACCCCCCAGGCCTCCATCCTCTTTTTTCTCCCTTTCCCAGATTCTTGCTTGGATATTCTTTGGTAATGCACGTCAAGACCATGACAATACAACAGCTTACACCCTACCTGGTGGAAAAACAACCAGGCTCTGGGTGGAGGAAGTTCAGCCTTGTGCTGTGAGCACTGGCAACCCTGAACCAATGAGAATGAGCTTAATGTTGGAACTCGATTCCTGGCTGCAGCATCTTCTCCCAGTTCCAGATAGAGCCTCTGTGGCCAAATGAGGTTTAATAGGCAAAAATCACTCTCTAAATGGTCATCTTGGACACAGATCACCAATATACATGGCCAGAATGGCTGGGCAAACTTTTGGGCAAGATCCAGGAAAGGAAGGGGGGACAACAAGGTTTGGACTACTTTAGGCTACAATTATTAAGAACAATTTACATGGTGGTCTATGTTGAAAACTACACATTTGGGCAAAAGCTGCTCTCCTAAAAAATCTGTCTTGTGGTCTGGCATCTTCATTTGTCCTTCTGTTTTGTGGACATCCTATCTAATTCTTGGCACCTCTGCAGAGATTCAGGAAAGTCCTAAACACCAGAAAAGAATATTATGAATCATTCCTTATTCCATTTGCTGAGAAAAATATAATAACGATTTCTTCAGAGATTATAAAATCATAGCATGTTACTGTTAAAGTGGACGTTAAAAATCATGTAACCCCTTTCTTGTATTTATTGAAAGTGAGGCACTTTTAAAGCTTTTAAAGTTCAGTGTCTTTCATGGTTGAGTTATGGTTCACATAACCATGACCATGGTTACTAAATGGGTGGTGCCATAATCTGGGGGACAGGGGGCGGGCGTGGTGGCTCACGCCTGTAATCCCAGCACTTTGGGAGGCCAAGGTGGACGGATCATGAGATCAAGAGATCGAGACCCTCCTAGCCAACATGGTGAAACCCTGTCTCTAGCAAGAACACACACAAAAATTAGCCGGGCGTGGTGGCGGGCACCTGTAGTCCCAGCTACTCCAGAGGCTGAGGCAGGAGAATGGCGTGAACCTGGGAGGTGGAGCTTGCAGTGAGCCGAGATCGCACCACTGCACTCCAGCCTGGGCGACAGAGCGAGACTCCGTCTCAAAAAAACAAAAAAAAAAAAAAAGAAAAGAAAAGAAAAGAAAAATCTGGGGGGCAGGAAAAATCATGGAACTGCTCTTTATATTTATTTGTATCCTCCTGTTATAAGAATGTTTATGAATGTCTAATAATGATTATGACCTTTATGACCATAAACAATTACTTGTATGAATACATTTTGCAATATATATATTTAAGTCAACACCCCAATTCTTATTCTCTTCTCTTGCTTTTTTCCCCCATAGCAGTGATTGTCATGTTATATACTATGTCTCTTATTGATTTTGTTTATAGTCTGTCTCCCTCCCATCAGAAAGTAAGCTGCATGAGGGCAAGAAACCACTGGCCCTATATGAGGAGCTACGTGGACTGTAAACAAAACCACCATGAAAGATACAATTATTCCTCTTCTCCTTGCCCATGGCCTATTCTAGAAGTTTATTGGAATTATTTTCTAAGAGCATTAGTAAGTCACCACTATGAGATTTTAAGGAAATATGTCACTTCTCTATGCCTCGGTTTCATGACCAATAAAGGGATTGGCCTAGATAATCTTTACAGTCTCTTCCAAATATAGTATTTGTTCTCTGGTGAAAGCCTAGGTCCTAGAATGGAGAAGATATTCACTAAATAGTTTTAAATGAATATATTAGTACAGTAGTACTTGTATGTAATCTGCAAATAAATAAACATATGCCATGTATGGATGCTCAATAACTTCTTATTGATACCAGTATATTAGTAAAGTTTGGGGCCCTCTGAATTAGAAATTTAAAAATTTTTAAGTCTTCTGGGAACTGGTTAAGACAATAACTAAACAGAACACCAGTTAGGGAGGTTACTTGAGGTGCAGCCTCTTCTGTGCAGTGAAGACTGTAACTCATCTGTAGGAGGGCTTTTTATTCTGGGCATTTGCTTGAATGGCCTATTTTAGTTGTGTTAAAATAGAACAAGCAGGCAAGCATTATCTTGAGTTTAGGGCAGAAGAGGAACTATGGTGACTGAAACCAGGGCTTTTACTACCTAAGGTAACTGATTAAAAACAAAACAAAACAAACAAAATCCCAAAACATGGGTTCCTTTTGAAAGTGAAGGAACAAATTTATGCCTCTGGAATTCAGTTTTACGAAAAACTGGAAAAGCAGTCAGGAACAGCCCCAAACAAAGTCCAGTGGCTTTGAAGAGCAAAGGGAAGAGCAAAGGGGTTCTTCAAATAAGATTCCCTGATGAATAGTAGACTGTAGGCAAATGACCTAGATCTAAAAAGTCTAAGTATTGGGGGCGTGGAGCAAAGGTTGCTGGTTACGGTGCACTTTGTCCTTAAGGGCAAATGCTCGGCAGGGCCCAGCCACACTGGCTTTGCAGTCTGATGTTGTGCTTTGGAGCACAACGACTGAGCAGTGTGTTTGGCCTCAAGCCTGCTGCTATGTTGGCTTCTGGACTTAGCATTTTCCACAGAGTCAGTAGACACTCACAGTACTAAGGAGTCAGTTTCAAAAACAGTACTATATGGCAGGGAGAAACACTAGCCATCGCCAGCCAACCAAAATCCAATCTTATCTATGCCTGACATTAGAAAAGGATAAATTTTCTCTGTAATTAAGTCCTTAAGATACTTGGACAATTTGAGATTGGGACGGTGTGAGGTGTGGAGGTGTGTGTGGGTTGCTTAAGTTGTGTTAAAACTGGCAAATGAGATGTGGCGATAGTGTTTAGGGATTATCTATAGTTACATAGTCTTTGTTTTCACCTATGAACATTCAGAATCACATTAGAGGTGATTTCTCATGACCATTGTATGAGAAACCATCATATACTTTGAGAAGAACAGGTGAGTAGACAAAGCCTGAATTTTGAGATGAGAAAGTGGGAACTTAAAATATAATGTCAGCTCTGACAGTACACTTACATGCATTGTCAGAGTATCTGTATCTTTTGAATACTATCTCTATCGCTGTGGATAGGTCACAGGGGTTAAATGTGTGAATTCTCCTGTTCTATAATATTATAGTATCAACCAGCAAGGTAGTTTTATAGATAAAATAGAAACAAAACAATTTGCAATACGGGTCATGTATCTCAAAAGAACCGTACTAGATGGCATATATTGACAATGCATTGCCTGAAAGCATTCACTTTTTTCCCTCTAAGTCATATCTAGTCTAAATTAATTTGCTCTTTACAGTGGTGCATTGAAATGTCCTAAGGAAGAAATAAAAAGTAAACATTACTCTTTCTTTTGTCTTACTTGTAGGTCAAGGCTATTGCATAAACACAGTCAAATGTCATTAGAATGAGCGTGGAAATCTCAGATGTAACATGTGGATCAGGCACTCACATGGCACAGCCTGGCAGCTGTCCCTGAGGACACCAAATACATCTCAGAGTGAAAGGTTACTCAGCTTCTCAAACTCAGCCATAGACCATGAGCAGCTCTCAGGAAGATAAAGGCCAATCTGAGTGAGGACAAAAAGCATATTTCCCCCTCAAGCTAATGTGTTTACATTCACAAAATGGCAGTTTAACTATTGGTAGCACTTACATCTTGGTTAGACATTTCCCAATAAGGTCTCTCTCCATAGGACATGACCTCCCACATGACAATGCCATAGCTCCATGCGTCACTTGCTGAGGAGAATTTTCTGTATGCGATGGCTTCTGGGGCTGTCCACCTGATGGGGATTTTTCCACCCTGGAAAACAAATTGGAGATTTCTTAGCTGGCTTATCATTGTATTAAAAACAAAATGGTATTCCAATTAAATATTTTTTATTAGAAAGATCTAAATACTTCATAATAGCACTGGCATTTTACATTAAAACCAAAAGAAAGCCAGAATAATGTTGAAATGTCAGAAATATTTCCTATAATTATTCAGGAAAAATAGCTTTAATGGGAAATAAGTCACACTTCAGAAATATTTTATTTCATTCATTAGAGAAATTTATTTTTACTTTAGATTCACACAATAAACCCCTCTATAATGCCATTTGAAGAAAGTTCCAGATTATAGGACATTAAAACTAAATATTCAACACTCATTAAACATTGTATTGCATTTATAAATAATAATGAGAATAATCTCTAACTTAATTGAAGACAAGTGCTTAAAAAAAGAAGGAAACATTCTCTACCAATTCAATACTTACCAGAATTTTATTTCGTTCCCTTTCTTTCCTTTACATCTGCTATGATTACATTTATTTTATATGAAAACATTCTTAACTAGTATATAAGCGCACCTTGAAAAGATCATCTTTCTTTCAAAAACTTTAATATAGCTTATATTTTTATTCTTCAATTTCAACTTAACATTTTAACATATTAAAGGAATTAAATTGCATGAATTTAATCTAAAGGTTCAAGAATTAAAGTCTGCCATTGTGTTACACTTAAATTTTATTAACATTTATTACATTTTATATCTTGAAACACTCTATAAATCCCTTTTTACTGTAATGACAAGAATAAAACAAATCATCCATTTGATTTACAATCTTTAAAATTCGTGCAGCTCCAAACTGCGAGTTGAGGGGACGAAAGCAGCCCTAGCGCCACTAGATGGCGGAAGAGAACAATGAGCAGCTCCCAGATTGCTGTCTTAAACCGTGGAGATGGCTTAGGTTCATAACAAAAATTATATTTGACTATCAGAGCCCACCACAAAGGGATTGTTTCAACATTGTCCATGATCATGATCACATAATCTCATCACCCACTGTGTGCAAAGCCTGGTGCAAGTAGGGGTGGAAAGAAATAAAAGTGTGTTCTTCGGCCCTTAAGGAATTTAGGTTAAGTATCTTTAAAGGTGAAACTGAGTGATCTAAACATTCCTTATTTAGTAATATTTAGTAAACACTACTTACTCAGAAAAAAAGGGATTAATCTAAAATGGGAACAATTTAGGTTTCACAAGGCACAGGACAGCACTAATGGAACCCTCATTTCAAAGACTAGTAACATGGAATTGTTAGAAGAAACCTTGGGGAAAACACCTTGAATCCAATCCCCTGAGTTTACAAGTGAGCACACTGAGCCCAGGGCTTAGAAATTTCAAGGTTTAGAGATTTCTCACAGTATTATTAGGTACCTTATATATACTAATGCTATCATATGATGTAAAGGTGTAATACTTAAGCACAGGGATTCTGTAACCACATATTGAAGCAGCCGAATAGAAGGAAGCCTGAAGCCTGAGGTTTTCATGCGTTGGGGCAAAGGTTAAAGGCAGCACCAAATTAAGACTAGGAAATTAAATGTACAAAGTTGGTGACAGTAGCTTAAGAGTGTTGGGGGGCAGGGAGGTGCAAGGGGAGAAAATTCATTCTTGAACCCAAAGTAGGGTAGCCAGATAAAATAAGGGACTCATGGTTAAATTTGTATTTCAGATAAATAACAAATAATTTTTCATTATAAGTATGTTCCACATGGGAATTTTTTGGTATAAGTACATCCCAAATATTATATGAGACATGTTTATACTTAAAAAAAAAAAATGCAAATCATTGTTTACCTGCAATTCAAAGCTAACTGCTCACTCTCTATTTTTATTTGTTAAATCTATCTACCCTAATCCAAAGCACTAAAAAAATTCAGGAATGAGAACACTGCAAATGATCCAACCAAACATAAAGTCATGTTCTAAAAACTGGGTGTGATCTTCACAAGGGGGTAAGGATACCTCTACTTGTATTTGTGCACCAATACTGCAGTATTCTTGTTTTATTTTATGTTTGTGACTAAAGTGCCTCAGTCTTGTGGCTCTGCATATTGAAACTATTTGAGTAAGATTCAGGTTTGTTTCCAATATGGAAGCCACATTTCCAGAAAATAAAGACCAAATTTCTCAATTTGACTCGAGAACGTATACAAGGGCAGCAGTCCCATCTGGCATTTCTCATGCTGGATCTTTTCCTTTGTTCCAGAAAACAATATGTAAAAGTGTGAATTGCTAGCCTGTCTGGCTGTTTCTTTGCTAAATCTTTGTGGGTTCTATTAAGATAGGCCAAAAAGCAAGTTAATGGTTATTTTATGTTCATTCACTCATTCACTTATAAATGATATTTCATATAAATTATTTACATATAAATTTATATTTTGAATAATTTGATATTACATATAAATGAAAACTTTATCACTTTCCTTCATAAGACTTTTTTCTTCAAGGGGAAGATATTACAGAATATTTGATTAATGGCATTGCTCCCTGTTATGAACTGAATTCTGTTCCCCTAAAATTCATACATTGAAGCCGAAACCCCCACTGCAACTATATTTTGAGATAGGGTCTTTAAAGAAGTAATTAAGGTCAAATAAATTTATAAGGGTATGGCCCTCATCTAATATAACTGCGTCCTTTCCTTATAAGAAGATGAAAAGGTATCAGAGGCATGCAGGCATAGAGAAAAGGCCATTTGAGGCCATCCTCAAGAAGAAGCCATCTGTAAGCCAAAGAGTGGGGCCTCTGGAGAAGCCAAGCTTGTCAGCACCTTGATCTTGGACTTCCAGTCTCTAGAACTGTGAGAAATAAATTCCTATTGTTTAAGCCACCCAGTCTGTGGTGTTTTGTTATGGCAGCCCTAGCAGAATAATACTCTACCACTATAAAAAAACTTTCTTTTTCAAAATACTTTGTTAAAATGAACAACATTACAAAATGGACAGTGCATCTTTATTTAAAATTTTATTTCAACTGTTGCCTTTTTAAAATTATTTATTTAGTTATTTATTTATTTTTGAGATGGATTTTCACTGTTGTTGCCCAGGCTGGAGTGCAATGGCACGATCTTGGCCCACAGCAACCTCTGCCTCCGGGGTTCAAGAAATTCTCCTGCCTCAGCCTCCCGAGTAGCTAGGATTACAGGCACCTGCCACCATGCCCAGATAATTTTTTTGTATTTTTAGTAGAGACAGAGTTTCACCATGTTGGCCAGGCTGACCAACATGGTTATGGTCCATGTTGAACTCCTGACCTCAAGTGATCCACCTGCCTTGGCCTCCCAAAGTCCTGAGATTATAGGCCACCACACCCGGCCAACAACTATTATCTTTAAATGGAAAGTATGAACTGGAATACATCTTAAAATAAAACATAAAAAAAAATTGGACATAAGTTTAATGTAGGAAATAGAATTCTAATTAACAAAATGCATGATAATATGAACCCGATGGTATGCACAAACTAGAATAATTCTGAGCATACATGGAATAGGGATAGGAAAGCAGTCACACCTTTTGTTCCAATGGGAGGATGTATACTGGATACAGTTTATATCTAAGTGCAAGATGAGGCAGAAAGGAAGAAGCCCTTAAGGCTACTGCGTAGTCTCCGTTCCTTATATTAGAGGAAACACAGAAGCACCTGGGTTTTTTCTTTTTCCTTTTTAATCGAATGGATCAACTTAAACTTTCGTGGCTTGATCTCATCTACATATTTTTGCCCATGATACTGAATCATACACAGATGTAATGCACTAAGGTACTTTTTTTCTCAAAGCATTAACCACCAGATGTTTGCTTCAGGTTTCAGGAATGAACAAATAGTACTTTAGATTTGAAATCACACTTATTGGAACATTACATGTTGCTTTACCATATGTTTATGAGAGAGAAAAAAGTTACCAAAGATGCTAATCAAAATGACTGCATGTAACTCAAATGACTTCTCATTTACTAATACTTCTCTTACAGAGCAAGCTTAATAACTTAGGGAACAAAAGAAAAACAGGAAATAAGTAAACTGGAGGGGTACTGAAATGTTTATTAGTAAACCTTTTGTGTTTTTTCTGTTTCCAGGTCATATTCAGAGATTGTTATCTAACAAGTAGGTAGTCAGTTGTAGCTGAAAAAGTGCAGGTGAGGGAACAAGGAGTACTGTATATTTGTATATCTTTGTCTGCCCTGTATCCCCAGAGTGGAGTTGCATTATAGGTGC
The DNA here is from genome assembly GCF_003255815.1 of Theropithecus gelada. Lineage (NCBI taxonomy): Eukaryota > Metazoa > Chordata > Mammalia > Primates > Cercopithecidae > Theropithecus > Theropithecus gelada. The sequence goes on along the minus strand of NC_037669.1, from coordinate 17,967,281 downwards.
ATTTAACATCTGAGTATTACTACATAAGCCTCTAATCTTCAGAGGAGAGACCAATCAATTGAAATGTAGTAAGGATACAGAGGCTTAATACTGGAACCAAATGGAAAAATTCCGTAGAGAAGCAAGAACACTTAAAATGTCTCTCTCCATTTCTCATTTACTGGATTTGATGGTTATCTTGAAGGTAAAGGGTTTGAATAGACAGTAATCTGTCTGTAGACTTTTCTTATGTTCTCAGTCTATCTCTATAGTACTCAATTAATGAGTATATATTATACTAAAGAATAATTTTAAAAATCCTTAAGAGCAATTTTAACTAAACAATGTTTTTCTTCCTGAAATACAAATTGTAAGACACAACTTCACTATAGTTCATTGTGTGACCTTGGGCAAAGCTTAATCTCTAGAGTCTTAGATTTCAGAACTGCAAAATGAAGGGATTTGAATTAATGACCATAAAATAGTAAACTATAATGAGTTTTGACATTTGCCCGGAATTTCTCAGCTCCCATTAAATTGCAAAGAGATAGGCCATATGAGCTGGTACCAAGACGGTATGAGCAGACAGCCTGATGACGGACAGAAAAGGAAGCAAGCACACTTTAGTTTACATCCCTGGCTAATAATTCATGGTTACAGTGGTGATCATGAGTGGTAAGCAAGAGGTAAAGTAACTTAAACACTTTGTTTAAGAAGGCAACAGCATGAATAATATATATTGGAAAGGTTTGAAACCAAGACATTGACTTTTTCTTCCTTTTTATTTTTTAACTCTTAATGGGTAACCATTGGTTATTTGGAAAGCTTATTATATGGAGTCTTCCTGATGTCAGACAAAGAAGGCATTAATATGCTTACCGGAGGACGACTTTAAATTGTAATTTCTTGTTGGTGGGATTATGTGTGGCAGAGGTGGTCTTGTTTCAGGAGCTTTGATGGAGAGGTCAGCATTCTGGGGTCTTCTGTCTGAATTCACTATGGCATCCCAAAAAGTCACAGCATGATCTCACATTCACTAGTTATAATAGACAACCCTAACTAGGGGGATAGTCCTCTTACTCTTGAGAATCACTGATCTTGAGAAAGAAATCCATCTCTTGTGCATCTCTTCCTAGTTTGTATTCCCCAAATCAACAAATTATTTTATAGCGTAAAATGGTATCATATTGTGCATGTGTTTTAAAATTACGTGCCCAGCCTCTTTCAGAGAGGCATGTATATTCCTCCTTTATTGAGATTTACAAATCTAGGGAAACTTTGGTACTCTGGAAAGTTTTATCCTTTTCTGAAATATGGAGATAATATCTGTCTTTACTTGAAGAAAGACTGAAGGCTAAGAGTGGAATGAATTCATTTACAGTACAAAGGAGAAACTTCTCATATTTTGACTTCTGGATAACATTTATTAAGTGGATTAAATGAGATGGTCTACACAAAGCACCTCTTAGCAGCCAGCAGCCAGTGGACACTCAGTAAATGTTATCTGTTTCCTTAATTATGTATCCAAAATTTGTCTTTTTTTGGACTCACTTGGCTTCCAGGCCACATCAGCATCTCAATTCCTTCATGTGGAATCACTGAACTCACCCCTACCATGCCCAGGCTCAGGGATGATCTTCTCAAACAACAGCTTTTAGGAGTCAGAGGTGCAAAGTCAATTCTGCTGATGGACAGTCTCTGAAACAGTTCTGGTAATTCAGACCTTGTCTTGCCCAGTTCAAGAAAATCTGTGTGTCTTGGTCCAGTGAGTTTGGTCCCATGCTTAAACTCCTGCCGTTGTCCTGCCAGTGCCCTTCCAAGACTGGAGATAAATTTATATTTATCTTAATATTTCACAGGTAGGATTCTGTCATTATATAACATCATTTATGGTTGAATGCTGGCAGGCCAGACTTCTGTCTGCAGCTTGACCTGCCTGATAAGGATTGTGTCTGGATTGCTTGCTTTTGCTGTGTGTTTCTATTCTCTTTCTGAGGTCATGCACACTGGATAAGCTGTGAAACGTTTGTCCTTGAAATACACACGTAGACACAGTCACGTATGTACATACATGCATGCATGCATGCACATGAGATTGTGCATGTGCACACAATTTTGTATCAATGTCTCAAGATTCACAGATGCCAGATTAAAAACACTCTTACTCTAAGCAAAAGAACCTTTTTTTGGCACAGTATTTTTAAAATATTGGTTCTTAATAACCAATTTTTATAACCTGATAAGTTGACGGTAAACAGCATTGTTTTAGATAACAAACATATGAAACTAACCTTTTAAAAAATCTAATATAAGATTTTTTTATCCCTTGTTCCAGGTTTTCATTATGTGTGCTGAGGATCTTCATGAGGGTGTTCACTGAGGTCTCAGGGTTTTATATTTCATGAACCCAGAGCTCACCAACTATTGGTCCTTGGGTTGAAAAAGGCCTGAATTTAGGCTTTTCATGGCTAAGTTATTTTTGTTTTATTTTCTTAAACTGAAACTAAATGTCTTTAGACAGGGCATGGGCTCTCCAGAGCGTCTGCTCCACCCTCTCACCAAGTCTTTCATCAGACACACTTGACCTATTTCCATTATCTTCCTGGCCCTGTTGGTGTCGCTGCCCTGTCCCTCCCCCACCCTAACTCTAACCCTAACTTTCCATCTGATTATGAAATACACAATTATCTACTTTTGAAATTTGTTTTACAGTGTATTTTTCATAGAGAATAGGGGCAGATGAGAAACAATTTCAAATAAATATGAATAGCTAAATCATCAGCTTTGTTTTCTACTTGCTAAAAAAATTCTTGACTATGGAAAGACTCTCTTCCTCTTCTCATCTGGAACATTTAGAACTATACTACAATCTTATTCATTGTTTAAATGTATAAGCAGCTCGGTGAATGCTAATTTTTTGTTGTTCCTGTAATAAAACACTGCTTATCATGCTATTCAAACCCTGAAGAATTAGGATCCTTTTCACCTGCTTCCTCTTAAATTGTTCCTGAAAATAACTCATTGCCATCTATTTCTCAGTATTCTCTTTCAGTGAGAACATAGGCGCTACATCATTAAGTGAATAACACTATTCTGGGGGACATCTGTAAAATTAGTTTTCTATTTCATCCTATAAGGTAGATAATGTAGGACACAATGTTACTGTAGTGTGGGAGAATAAATATGTACTTTATTATGAGAATTGCCATTGTATCTGAGTGTAGATAACTTAAACACTACTGACAGTACAGGCAATTTTTTCAAAACAACCTATTGCTTATTATGGTTTTGAAAATATACTGTATGGTAAACACCCAGGGGGATAGCTGATAATATGTTAAAATGAGTTAAAAATACTATTCCCACTCTTATCTGGACAGCAGTACTCTTCTCTAACATCTCTCTTGAGGTATTCTCTCTTTCCCTTTTTTAAACCCAGCGTGCGGAAGACTACCTACCCCAGTCCACCCTCCCCAGTGCATTTTAAATAGCGATTTTTAAAGTTTCGTATTTGTAGTATTTATGGCAAAGAACTATGGAAATTAACACAAAAGTAATGGGTTTTCTTTTTAAAACATGCACAACATAAATCATAAAGGGGAGTGAAAGATTAATTATTCCAGGCCATTGGCAATTGTTAATATTGAGATATTTAACACATTAAATCTTTAATGAAAATATAACTCTTCCGATATATAACATTTGACAGTTTTATAAAGCATTTTTATATCAGTGGTATCAATTTGATGTGTAACATTAAAGAGTGGGTACTTTGCTTTCTTATCAGGTTGTACTGTGAGAATAATACTAATACAAAGCAATGATTAATCTCCGTAGCATCTGTGATGATTAATTTTACGTGTCAACTTGACTAGCCTGAGGGATGACCAGATAGCTGGTAAAACATTATTTCTAGTGTGGTTGTGAGAGTGTTTCTGGAGGAAAACATTAGCATTTGAATCAGTAGATTAAGTACAGAAGCTTTCCTTGAGGACAGGCATCATCCAATCTACTGAGGGCCCAGATAGAACAAAAGGGTGGAGGAAGGGTGAGTTTGCTCTCTCTTCTGGAGCTGGGATATCCATCTTCTGCTCTTGAACATCAGAGCTCTAGGTTCTTAGACCTTTGGACTTTGGGACCTATGCAAGTTCTCCCCTGGCCCTGCCCCTTTCTTAGGCCTTTGGGTTAAAACTGAATTATATCATCAGCTTTCCTGGTTCTCCAGCTTGCAGATGGCATATCCTGGGACTTTTCAGCCTCCATAATCACGTGAATGAATTCCCATAATTATATATATATACACATATAATTATGTATGTGTATGTATATATATACATATAATTATGTGTGTGTGTGTGTGTGTGTGTGTGTGTGTATATATCTCCTAATGGTTCTGTTTCTCTGGAGAATCCTGACTGTATTAGTTCATTTTCTTGCTGCTGATAAAGACATACCTGAGACTGGGCAATTTACAAAAGAAAGTTTTAATGGACTCACGGTTCCACATGGCTGGGGAGGCCTCACAATCATGGTGGAAGGCAAGGAGGAGCAAGTTATGCCTTACATGGATGGCAGCAGGCAAAGAGAGAGATTGAGCTTGTGAAGGGAAACTCTCATTTTCAAAACCATCAGATCTTGTGAGACCCATTCACCATCACAAGAACAGCACGGGAAAGACCTACTCCCACGATTCAATCACCTCCCACCAGGTCCCTCCCACAACACATGGGAATTCAAGATGAAATCTGGGTGGGGACACAGTCAAAGCATATCACTGACTGATACACCATCTATCTCTATCCGTGGTTGGATGATATTTATTTGAGGAAAAAATTTAGATCCTGTCATAGGGAAAATAAATTGCATAAAGTAAAGTATATCTATATTTATACTAGTAGTATTTGCAAACTCTGCTTAAAAACAAATATTCAAAAAGAATGGAAAACTTGTATAGCACTCCAAAGTATACACAAGGGTGATTCTCATAAATCCTGGGGTGCTTGCTTTGGACAAACAGCATGCAATGTAGAGAGACAGAAGAACTGCAGAGCTGAATCCTGGCTTCTTGGCCCTCTTTCTTCTCTAAGCAGTTTTGTGATCTTGGGCAAGTTACAGATTTTCCTGTAAATAGGGGTAACTGGACTGTGATATCTTGTAGTTCATATGAAGGTCTAATATTCTATGATTTGTTAATATATGTAATACCCCAGTGAATTAAGACAGAAGGAACAACCTTCACTTCTGTCTAAGGAAACAGACAGAAAGTGTTAGTGCAGAACTCAGTTGCTTCCTGTGCCATTGTTATGCCCACAGGCACTTTATACATTAAGTTAGACTGTTCCTGACAGATCCACAGTGCTTGGAACATATCTGAGCAGCAGGTCTTCTTTTGCAGCTATTGCAGGTAGTTTTGTGATATATTGGTTTAGAATGGAACAGTGACCTTAAATTACCATTGTCAGAAAGGTTAGCTCTGACTATCATCCAAGGAGGAGAGAAAAGATGAAGAATGACATCTTTAGAGGCAGTCTGTCTGGGGTCAGCTACTTAGACTGAAGTACACTCAATAGGAGAGAGGGCACAATTATCTGAAGGACTGAAGAACATCACTCCAGGGAAAGGATGGGGTTGAAGGGTTCACCCCCAAAGGTAGAGAAGAACTTGGAAGAATGTCTGGAAGTACCTGGAGCTGGAAATACCAAAATATGTTTAATACAAATAAATCTATTTGAAAGGCAGACTTGGCTGAAAGAATTATTAAAATGCTCATATTTTCTGTATTAGTCTGTTTTCACATTGCTATGAAGAACTACTTCAGACTGGGTAATTTATAAACAAAAGGGGTTGAATTGACTCACAGTTCCAAATGGCTGAAAATGCCTCAGGAAACTTAACAATTACAGCAGAAGGTGAAGGGGAAGCAAGGGATGTCTTACATGGTGGCAGAAGAGAGTGAGAGTGAAGGAGCATCTGCCAAATACTTTTAAACCATCATATTTCATGAGAACTCACTATCACAAGAAGTGAAGCATGGGGGAGACTGCCCCCAAGATCCAATCACTTCCCACCAAATCCTTCCCTTGACACATAGGGATTACAATTTGAGATGAAATTCATGTGGGGACACAGAGCCAAACAATATCAATCCACCCTGGCCCCTCCCAAATCTCATGACCTTTTCACATTTCAAAACCAACCATGCATTCCCAATAGTCACTAGAAGTTATAACTCATTCCAGCATTGACTCAAAAGTCCAAATCGAAAGTCTCATCTGGGACAAGCAAGTCCCTTCCACCTATGAGCTTGTAAAATCAAAAACAAGCTAGTTACTTCCAAGATATAATGGAGGTACAGGCATTGAGTAAGTCTTTCAGTTCCAAATGGGATAAATTGGCCAAAACAAGGAGGCCACAGGCCCCATGCAAGTCTGAAACCCAACAGGGCAGTCATTAAATTGTAAAGCTCCAAAATAATCTCCTTTGACTCCATGTCTCACATCTAAGCCACACTGATGCAAGAGGTGGGCTCCCAAGGCCTTCGGCAGGTCTGCCCCGGTGACTCTGCTGGATACAGCCCCACTGGGTGCTTTCACAGGCTGGCGTTGAGTGCCTGTGGCTTTTTTTTTTTTTTTTTTGACTTGCATGGGGCCAGGTGTATGGTGCAAGCTGTTGGTGGATCTATCACTCTGGGGTCTTGAGGATAGTGTCCCTCTTCTCACAGTTCCACCAGGCAGTGCTCCCCAGTGGGGACTATGTGTGGGGGCTCCAACTCCACATTTTCCCTCTATATTGCACTAGTAGAGGTTCTCCATGAAGGCTCTGCTCCTGCAACAGACTACTGCCTGGACATCCAGGCATTTTCATACATCCTCTGAAATCTAGGTAGATGCTCCCGAAGCTCAATTCTTGTCTTCTGCACACCTGCAGGCCCAATATCACATGGAAGCCACCAAGGCCTGGAGCTTGCACCCTCTGAAGCAATGGCCTGAGCTGTACCTTGGCCTCTTTTAGCCATGACTGGAGCTGGCGCAGCTAGGACATGGGGCACCAAGTCCTCAGGCTGCACAGAGCAGTGGGGCCCTGGGCCCAGCCAATGAAACCACTTTTCACTCCTAGGCCTCCAGACCTGTGATGGGAAGAACTGCCATGAAGATCTCTGAAATGCCCTGGAGACATTTTCCCCATTGTCTTGGTGATTAACATTTGATTTCTCCTTACTTTAGCAAATTTCTGCAGCTGGTAGCTTGAATTTCTCCCCCAAAAATGGGATTTTCTTTTCTACCACATGGTCATGCTTCAAATTTTCCAAACTTTTACACTCTGCTTCCCTTTTAAACATAAGTTCCAATTTCTGACCATCTCTTTGTGTACACATATAACTGTATGTGTTCAGAAAAAGCCAGGTCACATCTTTAATGTTTTGCTGCTTAGAAATTTCTTCTTCCAGGTACCCTAAATCATCTCTCTCAAGTTCAAAGTTTCACAGATTTCTAGGGTAGGGGCAAAATGCCAGCAGTCTCTTTGCTAAAGCATAGCAAGAGTGATCTTTGCTTCAGTTTCCAGTTAAGTTCCTCATCTCCATCTGAGACCACCTGAGCTTGGACTTCATTGTCCATATCACTATCAGCATTTTGGTCAAAACCATTCAACAAGTCTCTAGGAGGTTCCAAACTTTCCCACCTCATCCTGTCTCCTTCTGAGCCCTTCAAAGTGTTCCAACCTCTGCCCATTATTCAGTTCCCAATTTGCTTTCACATTTTTAGGTACCTTTATTAGCAGTACCCCACTCTTGGCACCAATTTTCTGTATTAGTTCGTTATCACTCTGCTATAAAGAACTACCTCAGACTGGGTAAAACCAAAAGAGGTTTAATTGACTCACAGTTCTGCATGGCTGAGGAGACCTCAGAAAACTTATAATCATGGAGGAAGGAGAAGAGAAAGCAAGGCATATCTTATATGGCAGCAGGAGAGAGAGAAACTGCCAAACACTTTTAAACCATCAGATGTCATGCGAACTCATGAGAACAGCACTGGGGAAACTGCTCCCATGATCCAATCACCTTCCACCAGGTCCCTCCCTTGACATGTGGGGATAAGAGTTGGAGGTGGAATTGGGTGGGGACATATAGCCAAATCATATTATATTTTAAGTAGGTTTTAAAGCTGGGGTAAATTGATTACAAAATGGAAGACAGTTTACTTATCCTCAGGTTCATAGTTGAGAAAATTTATACAAACCTTTATTCTTCATTCCGTTATTCCAATACAACATGCTGTATTTTCAACTTTTCTCATTTCTAAAACCAATGGATCCTTCAGATCCTTACTGGTTTATGATCAAAGTGGTCATTCTTCTTATGCCTGCCTATAACACTTACTGTCTGCCTCACTCACTTTGCAACTAGCATCATATACCCTCTACGTACTGTTATTTGAAATTTTAAAAGGTGAATGTACCGTCTTCCCAGAAAGTTTATAAAAGTTTTGGAGGGTCTTTTATTCTTCTTTTACTAAATGGTACTTCATAGTATTTAGTATTGTGCTGTGATTATAATGTAAATTTATTGATTATTTGCTGGGAGGATTACTTGATGGGATGAATTAGGAAAGTGGTGTAAAATGAAAGGCACAGTCTCATAACTACACTATATAAGTAGAAATCACATTTTGATTTTCAGTTCATTTTTAGTCATCACTATGAATTTGATTAATGATAAGGAAAAAAAAAAACAAGGGGGGATTTCTCCATCTAAATTTTCAATTTAAAAAGGGTACCACTAGAGAGGAACTGAAGGTCACTGGTAGCATTCATCCATTCATTCATTCCTTTGGTCTTGAGTTTCTTGAACACTTCTAACATGCCAGGTGCTAGAGTCACAAACAAGACATGCTTCTTGTCCTCAGGGAGTTCATGTTACAGTAAGAGAAACACTGATGCAAATAAATAATAGCAGCACAGAGGGTAAGGGCTCTAACAAAAGTCTGTACCAGATTCAATTGGCAGCAAAAAAAAAAAAAAAAAAAAAAAAGGAGGGATCAGTTCTTTGGGATGGCTATGTGAGGAGGCATTCAAAGCTTCAGAATAGAAGTAATCTTTTAGGTAGAGCTGAAAAGAAAAGTAGGAATTTGACTAGTAAGACCAAAAGACTAGGACATCCCTTCAGAGAAAACAGAAAGTTCACCGACAGAGGCACAGAGGGGCAATACAGCATCTCATGTACAAGAAATTGCAAGTTGTCTGAAACTGCTGCCACTAAGAGTCTAAGAAAAACTGATGATTGTAAAGTTGGAGACAGCAGCAATAGCCATGTCAGTGAAGACTTGGTTAGAAAACTAGAATAGCAGGCAGTGAGATTTCACAATGCTACCATCGCTAGAAATGCGTCCCTACAAAACGGAATTTTATAGTTTGGGTTGCATCTGTCACTTTTTTTACGTGCAAAATTATACAAAATTTGGTTTGATTTCTTTTTTGTTTATTATTGTCCTTTGTTTGTTGTGGCTTAAAGATTTGCATCTCGTGATCAAAAGTGGTGTAAATGAGTGTTTTTTTCCTAAAATGAAAGGATGACAGGGATCCTAAATCTCTCTTTTGACCTTTTGCACTAAATGTCTCATAAAAAGAATAAAATCACTTTAAATCTGGCAGAATTAACTACAGTAAATGTGTGCAATCATGCATCATACCAAGCAGGTTGAAAGGTCTAATTTTACTTGCATAATATATTCACTGTTTTATAGCAGATTTTTCCAGTGAATACATTTTGGCAAAGCAATGCCTTTTTAAACAAGATTCCAGCTTGTTTTGCTCAGGTTTAAGTATATCATTTGGGTTCTGAAACCTTGTTCATTGTGGACAGCAGATGGCTCTTGGAGGACATCACTGGAGCACTGCGTGGCATAACATGACAGAATCTGGATGTACTTGGCTGCAAGTAGAAAGAAGCGACAAATAATTTATATCATCTTCAAATGATATCACACGCCAGTAGCAAAAGATGATATAAAATAAAAGAGGGCTTATCCAATTGTGGAGTGAGGTCTTTTAAAAGATCAATCCAGATTTCTAAGAGCGCTTTCCATTTTTATCTTGAATGTTTCCTGGCTTTTTCTTATTTTAATCTATGCTCTTCTTGATCTGTTCTTTTTCTTTTGTTCTCTACTGTCCTGTTTTCTTTCGCTCGGTTCTTGCTGCCAAATATTCAGTGTGTGTACCGATTATAAATTCCCTGAGGCAGAGACTTTGTTTGCTCGGTTCTTTGATGTTTTCTCAGTGTTTAGAAATGAGCCCAAGCATAATAGGTGCTCAATTAATATTAGTTAAATGAATGTTAGAGATGTAGTGTACAATCACAACAGTGCTAATCATGGAATAGGCGATACTAAACAATGCTATGAAATGTGAGAGTTGCCATGATAGTGCAGAGTCAGGGAAGCCTTCCAGAGAAAATGAAGACTAGGCTGGAACCTTATAAAAGATGCATAGATTTAGATGAATGAAAGAGGTGTGAGAGAGGAGGGGATGGGAAATGGGGGAAGGAAGACTGGGCCAGGTAGAGAGGAGAACGTAAGATTCAGAGGTACTGAGAGAAGTTGAGTTCAATTGGAGAAAAGAGGTGAGATAAAGGAGGGGGAGAGGTGAGCCTAGAGAAGTCAGCAGGGGAGAGATCAGGAAGATCTTCCTCAGGCATTAAAAACAATTGGACCTTGTTTTGTGGCAATGGAATATCATTGAAAGACTTTAAGCAAGGGGATGATAAAATTTTGGTTTTTGTTTGGTTTTGTTATTTTTATTTTAGATCACTTTGGCTGCTCTGTGGATTGCTGATGGGGGAATAGAAGGAAAAAAGAAGAGGAGACAAGAAAACCTTGCCATGTCTAAAAAGTTAGTAACATTACTTCATAGTTCTGTAATATTAACATGACATCACATTTTTATACATTAAATATTTCTATTTCAGTTATGATTTAATATTTCCTATATTACTGATAAAAATGGGATGCCATTTACTCTGCTTCAAATAATCCAAATAGAGAGTCAAAGTTAGTCATGTAAAAGTTACAAGGAACATAATAAAAAAACTTAGAAAATCATCTTTTTGAAGACCGTCACATACTATAGAAGCACCATTTACATTCACTTTAAATTTATGTATTAGGGAAAATACTCTATCAGTCAAGTTCTTCAGAGAAAGAGAACAAATAGGATATGGACAGATATATGAGGATATTTATTATGAGAAATGGCTTGCATAATTATGGAGGCTGAGAAGTCCCATGATATGCCATTGGCAAGAGGGAAAACCAGGAAAGCTGATGGTATAATTCAGTCAGAGTTTGAAGGCCTGAGAATCAGGAGCTCTGATGTCTGAGGAGGAAAAGATGGATGCCCCAGGTCCAGAAGAGAAAGAGAATTCACCCTTCCTCTGCCTTTTTGTTCTATCCAAGGTCTCAATGGATTGGGTATACCCACCCATCACCCATGTTGATGAGGGCAGATCTTCTTTGCTGTCTGCTGATTCAAATGCTAATTTCTCCCTGAAACATCCTCACAGTTGCACCTAGAAAAAATGTTTTATCAGCTGTTCAGGCATCCCGTAGGCCAGTCAAGTTTACCCATAAAATTAATCATCACATCCTCTAAGGACTAGAAAGATTTTCTATAGATATTTAAAATCAATTATGCCATATTTTAAAAAAATCCATTTTTTCCTATTTAATTCATATGTTTTATATAATTTAGTCTGTATTAAAAATTCTAGTGTAAGTAGTTAACCTGAAGGGCAAGAAGGAAATGTATTCAACTTTTGTTTTTGTTTTGTTTTGTTCATTTTTCTTTCTCACATATATGTGTGTACTGGGCATTGGAAAGAAAGAAATTTCACTCAGAAAGGTTGTGTTTTAGTGTTGTCAGTTATGAAATTCTATATGACCAATTTTTACTTTTTTTCCCCTGAAAACAAATTTGCTCAGGGCAAAGGACTTCACATGGGCTCAGTGTTAAATGGACCCAAGGTCAAGTTGCTGAAGCAATTCAAGGAATCAAAAACAGCAATTACTGTTACCATGAGCTTCATCCATCACTGAGGCACAAAACAAGATAATATATGTGATTGTGCTTTTGATATGGTGGTTTTCATCTATATACTTCAGCCTGATTTTTGTATTTTGTTTTGTTTTCTAGTTCACTGGTGATTTTACAGCCAATGTTGGCTGGAAAACTTTATATGATGTGTAAGTTGCTATTTATTCAGTTCTGTTTGTCATACTATTGCTCTAAGTAAACAACTTTTACAGCATTAAACTTGTTCTCATACCTTTCTGGTAAACAAAATTGAACTTTAAGCAGAGCCCTGAGAATTCAGGACGAAAAAAAAAATACCTACTTGTAGAAAAATACCCAAGATGTTAAATCCAATATGCTGTTTTTAAAAATAACATCCTAATTTGCAGGAAAGCTCCTTTCATTTGAGGATAGCTATACTCATATTTTTCATTTGAAACATGAAGTTGGTTATTTCCCATTAGTCTTGGGTAGACATTTGCTAGCAGTCCACAACCAGAACCGTTTGGCCCAGTTTTGCATTATCGACAGGCTCTTCCCAAATGGCTTCTTTTAGGAATCTAGAGGAAGTTTCATGTCAGCGCTGTAGTGCATTAGCGTGGCTGTCAGAAATGCTTCCCGAGGGCTGACTGCTTTCTGCCTGAGTTCAGCCAGTGCTGTCAATCTTTCTTTCTCACGAATCCTAAAATGATCTCACCCTCCCTTCCCTGAATATCTCTTAAAAAGAGAATATTAACTTGTATAATTTAAGGAAACAGAGACTTCTTACATTTAGTACAGTGGGTGTTCATGTTATTGATGATACAACGGGGGCACTGGTCTAACTCTGTTCAAGTTGGGTTTCTTTATTTATGATTTTTGTTTCAGAGAAAGTCCTAGACATTTTAATAGTTCATTCTGTTAAATGATGGAGTTTACAATCTAACTTGTAAAATAAATAAATAAATAAAAGTGATTCAATGAATCCATGGGTTGAAGCCAGAATGACCTACATGCTACCTCCTAAAAGTACCAGTGGTTACACTGGTATGATGATAATAAGAGAAACAGTGGTTGACTTGCAGTACTGTTATATTACAGAAAAATTCAAACATTCATCATCATTAGGCATTATAATAAGCACAATTATATTTAAAAAGAATGGGAAAAAGGTTTCTCTCTGTGCTACATTTATGTCAGAAGTTTCCGTTTCTGTTTGTGCTGAAGAAGCATCAGGTTTCTAAGAAAATTCAAAGTTCCATATTTTTTATCCCTTTTCTAAATGCTCATCTATTTTGACCAGGTGCTTAGTTTCCAAAAGTATTATGGAATTTAAAGATTGCATCCATCCTTTACATAAAACTTTCTCATGTTGTCAAATGGGAACTTTCAATAAGTAATATAAAGGCTCATTAGTATTTCCCTTATACCAAATCACTTTGGCATTAAAGGAGAAAAAAAGTTCTTTATTCTAACACATTGATCTTCACAAAAGTTGAAAGATAATAAAATACCTGATAAAAATGCATAGCTTTGACCCTCAAAATCCATGTAAGTGAAAGGGGAGTGAATATTTCTGAATGCTAAAATTTGTACTACAATCATATTTTCTTGGCAGGCTGATTCAAAGAGCTTTATATGACAGGCAAGTTACACCAGCCTTGACAGTACAACTGGGTGAAAGATTCAGATCTGTTTTTATATTTAATGGGAGTGTAAGGGTCAGACTGTCAGAGCAGGATGCTCTTGCCAGTTGTCAGGAAGGGCTACCTTTGAGAACACTGAAATGGAAATGTAGATACCTGACATTATTTTCAACGTGGCACTCAATTTATAAATTTGAGGAAATGACTTGGAATCACTATACATTATTCCTATCACCTGTGATTTAAGGAATTGATTGCATTATATTTGGGAGGTTATAGAAAGGAAGAAAGAAAGAATTACAGATAAATCCGAATGTCAAATAACAAGTATAAATTATACTATACAGTAGTCAAGAAGGTAGGTATATATAAAAAAAGAAGGTAGGTATATCATTGTCAGACAGATGCAAATGGTACTCATATTACAATTTACTATTTAAAATGAAATTAGATATATAATATATATGATCCATAACCCATGATAAAGATAAATATGTTAGACTATCAAAATATATAACAGATTATAGAATTTTTACTAGTTAATGCAAAATATGTATTAGATATCAGACACAATAAGTGTTTAATACATTTTTTGCTGAAAGGATATAACTGTTAATGCACTCCAATTCAGGAAATTTAGTAATTAAATGATTCTTCTGGCCCTTTAATCTGACTCCTTGCACCCAAAGCCCTCTGATTCTCCCAAGATGGAACATTCGGCCAATACTAAGCTCTTTTTTAAGCTTTGGGACCCCTACTATCTCCACACAGGGAGCCTGTAAAGCTGTAAGACTCAACACTGAATCACCGTGTGGGTATCCTTCTGTTTATTAGCTCCTGCTTGGTTCTTTCAGATCAATCTCCGTCCAGTTCTTATATATGGAAACTTGTCCTCCTCTACCTGGTTTATAGGTTTCATTAGAATAAACTCATACTGGAATCCTTCACACTAAAATCCTGAGACTATGCCTAGTGCAAAAATTGTTTGCATTCCTGAACAATCACTTATTACCCATTGACAGATGCTCCGGATACTATGATCTTCTCACCAACAGGGAAACCCTTCTCTTCACTCTCTAACACAGCCTACCTGCCTCCTGACCTTTGGCCTGTGTGGAGTGGCCTAATGTTCTATTCCTTCCTAATGTCTTTCCCATTCTTTTCCCTGCTGTGTCAGGGTTGGCCTGCACTGGTCTACCAGTGATGGGAACGCTGACTCTGAAAAATCACATCTAATTTGCAGAGAAATTACATCTCTGTACATCTACTGGTTGTGATTAGATTATAATATGCGAACTGAATATTTTGTGATATCAAAGGAAATTTTATGTAATATACATATATGCATATATTTTATATGTGTACTGTGTGTGTGCGTGTGGCGTATTTCTTTTTCCTCCATATCCCACACCCTAGGTGGTGCTGCACCTTAAAAGAGATAGTTCTTTGTTAGTGGCCTTGACTTTAGATATTCAGTTCAGCTAAGCTAAAGCTGATTTCCTAAAAGTTACACAAATATTAGGGCATAATGGGTCAGTTTACATTAGCTGTATCTGCTTCTTAGATAATACTTCCATCCCTGAGAGCTGATGGGCATTTGTCTTGGGAGTGTCAGGTTCACCTCTACCCAGCCAGGTCCAGCAGCTCAGAATTTGTGACTTCTACCATTTCTGGACTTCAGTGATACAGCCCTGAAGAATGTGATATCTGGCATCCCATATGGTCATCGAAGGTGACACTTCATTAAACTTGGAAGCGTGGTAGAATTAATTCGTAATATGGCGAACTTTGGTCACTGGAGAACAGGAGAGACAGAAGAGTTCTACAGCAACATCTTTCTTGCTTCTTTCCATGAATGGCTTTGAAGCATGTTTTCTCCATACAGCCCATTTGGAGAAGTTCTTCATGCTTAGCGAACACATCTCTCAATTGCTCTGCTTTTTGTGGTCCACATGAAGAAGTAGCAAACATAGTAATATGTTGTGGTATTGCTTCACATTCTTTCTTGCTAAACTTCCATTTTCCCTCCATCCAGTTGCCCTGGTTTTGTACTTCCAAAATAAAGCATCATCATTTAAATTCTTTTTCTGAAGTTCTGTTTTCCAGGGAACTTGGGCTAAGGCAGTTGCCAAATAACCAATATTTCTGCCATCCCTTGAAAATTCAGGGAACTTATTCCAGTCATTAGGCAAGTTCAGACAAAGTATATTTTGTTAAATGCTTATATGAACATGTATGAGGCATAAGGGAATAGAATGTGGCATAAGGGAAATAGGGGTTAAAAAGGAGTTAATTTTCATAAGTTTTCTAGATGTTTCTTGGTCATTCTGTGAACATAGCTTATTCATACAGGCCTTATATTCTTGCTCAGTTTTAAGTTTTAATTCCTGTGTTGGACTTGGGAACTGTTTATCAGATTCCTGTTTTTGTGTCCTACATTTGTCAACCCACCACCCTGTGCAGTAAAGTATAGAAGTTAAGAGTTAAGATTCTTGAGTCACCCTGCTTACACCCGCATCCTAGCTCTGCAGCTTATGGGCTCTGAGGTTTTTAGCAAATTTCCTTACCTCTCAATACTTCAATTTTCTCATCTAGGAAGTGAAGATAATGACAGTATCTTATAGGATTGTTGGGTGGATTAAAGAAGAGAATGCAACCAAAGTGCTTGCAACGGTGTTGTGCTCATGTAAGGATAATCATTAGTATTATTTCTTTTTCATACTAGTATCTCTGCTAAACACTATGTAGAATATACTCATGAAAACATTTTCGAATTTCAAAATGAGAAACAACGTATTACCCCATCCTATATTCTTTATCTCCACCAAGAGGGGCTGCATCATAGTACTTGTTACTAATTATCAGTATCTGCAGGAAGTGAAGAGGAGCAAACTAGTTATCACAATGGAACATCCTGAAGTACGTGTTTCTGAACTCTGCTTGTCTATATGCATCTGGATATTCTCTTTTACAGTGACTAATGCTTCTGCCTTGCGCTCCACATATGTCAGAATTTCTAGAATTTGATCCTGTTCTCACAAGTGACCACGGCATTTTCCTTACTGGTTGTGTAACACTGGGTCATTTAAACGTCTTAAGCTTCAGTCTGCTAATCTGTAAATGGGAGATAATAATTCTTCACAGACATATTTACTCGTCATGACAAATTTGTTGGCAGGCACCGTTTGGCAGGCATCATGCAAGGACTTACGGATACAAAAATAAATAAGGCAGAGATCCTATACTCAGTTTAGTTATGGTTAATAAAAAGGTTGTCACCATTTTCAGACAAAGAAAACGAAGGTCAGAAAGAGCAGGAAAATTGTCCAGGGCCACATGCCCAATGAGTGCCATATCCAAGATGCAGGCTTCAGCGTTCAAATCGGTACTTTTTCTTTATGTAAAAAATTCAATAAAATACTGTGAATAAAAATGTTCTATAAATGTACAGAGCTTTACAAATTAACTCTATTGTGTTATCCTGAAATTTATTGTGTCACATTTTTAAGCACTAGAATTTCCTTTTTCAGTCTTCAGAGACAGAAGACAAGCTTAGGGAAACTTCTTTCCCACAAGGAAGAGGAATTTGTAGTTGGCAAAATATGGTTTTCCAAAAAAAAAAAAAAAAAAACCTTTAATTCAAGAATTAGATTGTGAAGCAGCTTGATTGTCACACATTTTTTTCTTTGAAAGAAAATGTCTATTTCTTTATTAGCAAGTAGATGAAGAAAACATATATTGACTGCCGGGCACGGTGGCTCCCACCTGTAATCCCAGCACTTTGGGAGGCCAAGGTGGGCAGACCTGAGGTTGGGAGTTCCAGACCAGCCTGACCAACATGGAGAAACCCCATCTCTACTAAAAATACAAAATTAGCTGGGCGTGGCGGTGCATGCCTATAATCCCAGCTACTCGGGAGGCTGAGGCAGGAGAATTGCTTGATCCCAGGAGGCAGAGGTTGCGCTAAGTCAAGATTGTGCCACTGCACTCCAGCCTGGGCAACAAGAGTGAAACTCCATCTCAGAAACGAACAAACAAAAAACATACATTGGCTATCTATTTTTAATGCTTTGCTTTTGTCTTTAAGCATCATTAATATTTTACTTCACTTTTCTTAACATGACAATAAAACTAGGGCCAGGCACTGAGTATAACACAGGTGTGAATAGTCAACCTATTTTGGGAGTCTTCTTGGGAAGTTTTAGGTGGAAGCAGTTTGGGGAGGAAAGTCAGCAGCACCCTAACCTGTGGGACGGATTGACATAAAATGATTGCTGACACCCACAGTGAGCCACATCCTGTCGGCTCAGTCGAGTATATTAGATGCTTCAGAAATTGATAACACACCTCCAAGCCAAATTGAACAGTGACAGGTTGATGCCAACTTCATCATGATCTAACCAGTGGATCCCTGGAAGCACTCTAGCACAGGCTGCCCTACTGGAATTGCACACATAAATCAACTGAAGTAAAAACGCCTTTCACGACCCTGAAACATTTCTTGAAGTCTGTGACACTTTCATCTTTTAAGGTTTTCATGACAGACTAAGAGGCATCCCACTTGTTCCTAGAAGCCATACGTTCTCATATCCTTGCCTTTTGGGTTACAGAGAATGTCCTTTATTTTTATTAAAGGATGTTAAAATAGTAGTCTTTCTGTTTCAATTTTGGCTGAGGCTCCAAAAGGCCAAGGAGAGAAAAACTAATAATAAGCAAGTATTCTAAATTATAAACCTATCCTACATTATTCCAAGGCTTGAAAAGGAAATTTAAAAACAATGAAATTAATACACTGGTTTTGTTACCCATTGCTCCATACCCAGATCACTGCGGTAGAAAAGGCTGGGATACGAATAACTACTTCTGGAGAACACAGGTTGAGTGTTGTGGTGCCCTTCATCTCGAATTCAGTGAGGAGCTGTGATAGGACCCACGGGGAGAAATTTTACTCACTGATGAAGTTTAGGGAAATACGAGGAACTTGTTTTGAATCTATGCCTGGAAAAGCTTAAAGGTGAGGCATTGATTGGCCAGTATCTGTTCTAATGAAGAACAATTATAGTTTGCTAGTTTTAAAACTAATTTAGTATTGAATGCTAATACTAAATGTACAGTTAGGTGTCGTGAAGAACCTGCACACTGAAGCTGTGGCCAGCAGTGGTTGAGGCTTGGCTTTCCCAACACTTGGTCTTGTCCCAGTGGGTAAATTAGTTTCTTTATGCCTCAGTTTCTTCGTCTGTAAAATGAGGATAATAATACTACCTCCTCTTTTGGGGAAAGTTTAATAAGTTAATACGTGTAGCAATGCTTGGACCATAGTACACACTCAGTAAAAGTTAATTATTATTATTATGTTAGGATCCAGCTGTGCTTTTGCTAGAAGAATATATTTTTCTGCACCAGAAGAATCTATTTTCTGTGAATCAGATATGGTTCTTGGGAGGGGCGGCCAGCTTAGAGGTTTTCTTCAAAGGGATTTTGTCCAAAAGTATAAGATGCCTATTAGGGAAAGGTGGTGCCAATATAGAAGGGAATAGCTGGAAAACAGAGATTAATGAGGTAATCATAAACCATAACCTCTAAAAGGTACAGAACATTAAGACATCTTGAGGAAAGACCTGCATAATTATTGAGAGGAGGTCCCCAAAGAACCTGTGAAAGAATTCCATGAGAGAAAAAGTCAGTTTTAATTACTCAGCAAGCTCAGAGGGCATCAATGCCAGATCAACAGATACCAATGGAGTAAGATCTATCCTGCTCTCTGTTCTCCGCCTCGCAGCCCCTCACACTATGAATGGGTCTGAGACCTTAGCTAGAAAGCAGTGGCAAGACGCAGAATTACTAGCTCGTGAGACTGTGATGGAACAAGCAGTGCTGGGAAAAATCAAGTTGTTTTCTATTTGCAATCCATGGTGTCTGGCTATTCTAATTTAAGTTTGGTATCAGACTTGTGATTTCTGTGATTTTGAATATAGAAGGTTATGTGAAAAATCATCCATTCAATTTGGCAAATATCTTTTCAGTGCCTAATGTGTACAAGGTTCTGTGCAAAAGAAGATGCTGTAACAAAAGTGATCAGCTATTATATCTTGAATAAATTAGTTGCCCCTCAACAACAAAGTTTAGTGATATGTCTGGTTTGGTTCATTCATTTTGGGCATTAATGCATATCGTTATAAAGTGTCACCAGGGCTGGGCATGGTGGCTCATGCCTGTAATCCCAGCACTTTGGGAGGCTGAGGCAGGTGGATCACGAGGTCAAGAGATTGAGACCATCCTGGCCAACATGGTAAAACCCCATCTCTACTAAAAATACAAAAACTAGCTGGGTGTGGTGGCATGTGCCTGTAGTCCCAGCTACTTGGGAGGCTGAGGCAGGAGAACCCGGGAGGCAGAGGTTGCAGTAATCTGAGATTGCGCCACTGCATTTGAGCCTGCTGACAGAGCAAGACTCCGTCTCAAATAAATAAATAAATAAATAAATAAATAAAGCGTCACCTGTAGACTGTAGATTTATAGCATAACCAGTGGTCTTACAATAGATAGCTTCTTGAAAGAAGTTATCAGGCTTACAGATAATTAAGTAGAACTAAATCACTGTCAAATGTTTGAATAAAAGACAAGGGTGACTTTTGGTTTATACTTAACTGTACACTCTGTCTAAAGTGATAGTATTTAAATTGACAGTGCTTTTACAACCTCACCTCATGGACTCATCTTTCTTTAACTTGTTTTCAGCTTCAAAGGACATTTTAATATACTACCGTACATGAGTTCTGGCGCTAGAATATCACTAACCCTATTAATCAAATGAACCTGCTGTGGTTTTCCATGATCGTGTCATTTTTTGAGTAATACAAAATCAGATATTCTCTCACTGATGATGTATCTCACTAAATCACTCTCTGAGTGCTGATAACATAATGACAATAACATATTAGCATAATTCATCATCACATGTACCTTTGCTCTGGGGATGTTTCATTGTAATATGTAATACACTGGTTGTCATGCTGATGATGTATTACAGCAAGACTTCCTCTGGTAAAAAGCACGTTTTGATGGAATACCACTCATATCAGATGGCACTGCCCAGGGATAAACAGTTAAAAAAAAGTTTGACTCTATTTGCTATAGAATTCGCATGAAGGTCAAAGGCACTACAAATAGTAAAATCTAGTTTGAAGACAAGTATCTATGTCTCTGTTGTAGAATAGCTTCTCAAAGTTCACTTTTAGTTCTAAGTAGGTTAAGCCACGTTTTTAATCCTTAGTAAATGTTTGATATCCACAAGACTGACACTATACAATGGAAGTTTCTGCAGCTTGCAGTACTACCCTTAAATGACACCCTTAAACCAGATGCGGATCTTGCTTGAGGCAGAAGTGAGGTGACTTCCAAGGACAGATTAAAAATGAATGCAGTATATTATAATGCTTTTTTTTCCTGCAATTTTGCCTCTTGAGCTACCCCATAGAATATTAAATATGAAAGTGACTCAGGCTGGGTGCGGTGCCTCACGCCTGTAATCCCAGCACTTTGGGAGGCCGAGGTGGGTGGATCACCTGAGGTCGGGAGTTCAAGACCAGCCTGGCCAATATGGTGAAAACCCATCTCTACTACAAATACAAAAATTAGCCGGGCATGGTGGCCGATGCCTGTAATCTCAGCTACTCGGGAGGCTGAGGTAGGAGAATTGCTGGAGCCTGGGAGGCAGAGGTTGCAGTGAGCCGAGATCATGCCACTGCACTCCAGCCCAGGCCAACAACAGGGAGACTCCATCTAAAAAAAAAAAAAAGAAAGAAAAGGTCTCATAGACATCTATTCTAACTGTGGCCCAGAAATAATAAGACTAACTCTAGGTCCCACAATAGTGAGTGGCAGAATAGAAATAGAAACTAGGTTTTCTGACGACTATTTAAGTGTTTGCTATAAAATAATCAAAGTTAATAGGGGACCATTTGTGATTTAAATAGCTAAAATAAAGGGCAAGTATGGGGACAATATGCTGGATACAAAGGAGTTCTTTATTTCTATTGCCTTTAATGAAGAGCTTCATGCAAATCAATGTAAACTTGACCAAGCACAATTATAACCATCAGCTGGAAGGAAACAATAATGATGATGATGATTATAATAATAGCTAACATTTATTGAGTGCTTACTGAAACCTTACTAAACAATAGTCTTAAATAAATACACACAATCTTATCAACATCATTTCTTCTTCCACACAAAATCCCAACTCGATCGTGAAACATACAAGGTTCATATGTTCTTGATGCAATCACTTTTGCTGATAATTACATTCATGAAACCATCTTAATTATATTTTTCAAACAGTAGAAACAATTGTGCTTCAGAAGAAGATTAAATATGATTTAATTTAATTAATTATTTCGGGCTTCTGATTAGAAAAGTGTTTTATTTAAATATATATTGGCTCTGCTTAACCTACACATCTGAATTTCTCTGCCAACAATGTATGTGCCTCTCCCTGTTCAGCTGATGATCCTCAGTGTTTTTCCTAGTTGCCTAATTTAAATGATGAGGTACCCATCCTGCCAGGCCCTCTGCATCTCCTTACGTTCTTTGTCGGGCACAGTACTTCATATGTGCTCAATCTTCTTTATAGATGCCTAGCTTACTGAACAAGATAGCATTTTCCTCATTTACTTTCTTTATTATTATCAGACCATCATGAGGACTTGACAAGGGCCACTTACCAACCACACATGTCCTTCTCCGAGACACCAGCATAGCTTCAACGTAAACATTCCAGCTGACCCTAAGAAATGCTAATAATATTACAGCTTTTAATATCTCAATAGATGCTCATAATGCTCTCCTTAATTCTAAAGGTCAGGTAACCGTTGGTAATGGCAGAGTGCACACAGGATAATGATCTATGGGTAATGTTATTTAATGTGTGACTTTGTCAAGAAACTGCCCATATGTATTTTTTTAATTTGAAAAACAACGGAGCAGAAAATTGAGGTCACTGATAACTGAGCCACAGTGATCTGAGTATGAATGAAAAACATAATGTTTCAGAAAAGTTTTTCAGCAAGTTTCTACTACTATGAAAATATGTCACTATAAATTAAAAGCAAACAAGTTACACAGAGAGATGTTTCAGTGCTTTTTACAAGGCACTGTAAATCACATAAATTATTCAGAAAATGGCAGTGAGGTCCAGTAGAACTCCTGAGGTAGCTGAGGATTCAGCACTGAAGGGTCAATTGGTTTAGGACAAGAATGGCCTTTTTGAGATTTATGACATTTCTGGCAACTGTACCATAAAAAGGCCTGAGTCAGAAAAAATAAAAACAAAACCTTGTTTTTCAAATGCCCTCCAAGTATCGTCTTTAAAAATTCTGATCAAACACTGATTACTTGCAAAAGGTTTATTACCTCTTCCAGAAGTCCTTCTTAAAAATCTATCATTGAAAAAGACTTACATAAGAATAGGGGAATTAATTATATTCACCCAGACAAAATTCACATACCTATTAAGAACAGGAAAAGAAATGACAGATGAAAATAACCGGGCTTAACATATTTGCAGTAGGACACAATCTAAATAAAAAACAAATTATGCAATAAAAGATATTGAAAATAAATTCCATGTTTTATAGTGTAAATTCTCTAACTTTAAAGATATAAATGTAAGTTTTTAAATTTCTTAGGGCCATAGACCACTATGAAAGCTTCTCCATAGAACTTCTGTGCCAAAATAAACTCAGATCCAAAATAAACTCAGATTGGGCAAAGCATGAAAATAAGCAACTATTTCCCGAGTTTTGTCAATCTTTTTTTTTTTTTTTTTTTTTGAGACGGAGTCTCGCGCTGTGTCACCCAGGCTGGAGTGCAGTGGCGCGATCTCGGCTCACTGCAAGCTCCGCCTCCCAGGTTCACGCCATTCTCCTGCCTCAGCCTCCGAGTAGCTGGGACTACAGGCGCCCGCCACCACGCCCGGCTAGTTTTTTGTATTTTTAGTAGAGACGGGGTTTCACCATGTTAGCCAGGATGGTCTTGATCTCCTGACCTCGTGATCCACCCGCCTCGGCCTCCCAAAGTGCTGGGATTACAGGCTTGAGCCACCGCGCCCGGCCTCAATCTTTTCATTACTGCTCTTCTCTGGTTTTAGGGGAATGGTTGCTTTTGTTCACAAAATAAGTTTTTGTATTTAAAAGTTCAAGGCAAGAATACTGAAAGAGGCTGAAAGTGAATTTTCTCCTTTTTCTGCTCAGGATGTCATGCGGTTTATGCTTTTGCAAACTTAATCATGTTTACATCAATGTTAATTTACAACTATTGCTTCAGTGGATATTTTAGTACAATCAGATAAATAAGTTGCTGTATGAATTGGGTGTTAGGGTTATTAGAGTATCAAATTCAAAAATATGCTTTTCCCTAAGCAAGAATTTTGTGATAATATCTAAAGCTTGGAGGCTTGGAGATGTTTTAGTATGCGAATACATGTATATTTATAGAAGTCAATAACCCTTTCCCTAACCACACTCATTCAACTTATGAGATCATTTACTAGGCTATGTGTAATTCAGGCAAAAAAAACCAACAACAGAAAAAAGGGGCTAAAAATAATTGTGCATTTTGATTTAAAAATTAAGCCAAGATACAAGGGGCCCACACCAGCTAAAACAATCTTTAAAAAGAATAAAACTAGTGAGCTCACACTAACAGACTTTAAAACTTGCTACAAAGATACAATAATCAAGACACTATGGGACAGCATAAGAAAAGACATACAAGTCAATGGAATAGAATTGGGAGTCTAAAAATAAATGAATATAAATAAATATTTATGGTCAATTGATTTTAGACAAAGGGGCCAAGATAATTCAATGGAGGAAATACAGTCTTTCAACAAATGGTGTGGGCCAACTGAATATCCACACATAAAAGAAGAAAATTAGACTCTTAACTTACACCTTATGCAAGAGTTAACTCAAAGTGGATCATGGATCTAAATGTAAGAGCTAAAAACCATAAAAATCTTAGATGAAAACACAATAGTTAATTTTCATGACCTTGGATTAGACAATGATTTCTTAGACACAACATCAAAAGCACCAAGTGGTAAAAGAAAAAATAAAATTGACTTTATAATAATTAAAACTGCTGTGTTTCAAATGAAACTGTCAAGAAAATAATAACCAATAGAATAGAAGATAATATTTACAAATCATATACTATTTGATAAGAGACTTTTATCCAGAACATATAAAGAACTCTTACAACTCAATCATAAAAAAGACACATAGCTCAATTTAAAAAATGGGCAAGGCTGGGCATGGTGGCTCACACCTGTAATCTCAGCACTTTGGGAAACAGGCGGGTGGATTACCTAAGGTCAGGAGTTTGAGACTGGCCTGGTCAACATGGCGAAACCTCGTCTCTACTAAAAATACAAAAATTAGCCAGGCATGGAGGCTTGGTGGCATGAGCCTGTAATCCCAGCTACTTGAGAGGCTGAGGCAGAAGAATCGTTTGAACCCAGGAGGTGGAGGTTGCAGTGAGCTGAGATTGTGCCACTGCATTCCAGCCTGGGCAACAAGAGTGAAACTCCATCTCAAAAAAAAAAAAAAAAAAAGGCCAAAAGGTCTGAGTAGGCATTATTCCAAAGAAGACAGATGAATGGCTAGTAAGCACATACAATGTTCAACATCATTAGTAATTAGGGAAATGTAAGTCAATACCATGATGAGATACCATTTCACACCCATTAGAAATGGCTATAATAAAAAAGATAGACAATAACAGGAGTTAGCCAGGATGTCCTAAAATGAGAACCCTCATTCCTTACTGGTGGGATGACAAAAATAGTGCAGCCACTTTGGAAAACAATTTAGTAGCTTCTCAAAAAGTTAAAACAGAGTTACTCTGTTTAACTATACCATGACTCAGCAATTTCACTTCTAGGGATATACCCAAGACAAATAAAAACATGTGTCCACACAAAAATTTGCAAATGAAGGTCAATAGCAAAATTATCCATAAGAGCCAAAAAATAGAAACAACCCAAATGTTCATCACTGACGAATGAATAAACAAAATGTGGTATATTCATACAATGGAAGGTTACTGGACAAGAAAGAAGAATGAGGTATTGATACACGCTACAACACAGACAAACTTTGAATGAAAACATTATGCTTAGCGAAAGAAGCCAGTCACAAAAGACCGTGTGTTGGGTGATCCCATTTGTCCACCATTAGAAAACACACAGAAAGATTTGTAGTTGCCTAGGGCTGGGAAAGAGTGGGAAGGGGATGGGGAATGACTGCTAATGGGTATGAGATTTTTAGTGGGGTGATGACAATGTTCTAAAATTAGAGTACAGTCATATTTGCACAACTCTATAAATATACAAAAGATATCAAATGGTAACACTTTAAAGGAGTGACATTTCTGGTATGTAAATAATATATTAATCGTCATTAAAAACAGAATACAGCAATGAGGAAGGTGGGCTCACTCAGCTTCTGGAGCTAGATCCTGGGTTCCTATCCACTCAGCCATAGCAGGGAGTGGAAGCTAGCAAACATTAAAGAGGCTTCACATTCAGGGCCATAGAGAGGCCTGCCTACCCCATTACAGGCAAGCCCACCCCCCAAAAAATTTACCCTTCTAAATAAAATTAATTTTTGTATCTAGCCAAAGTCAAACTTAACATTTTTTTCCAGCACATGATCCATTTTGATGGAGTTGTACATACATGTTACTCTTATAGTCTATTACACTGGAAGGACAAATTATTGGGAGTACCACATTTCCTGGGAGTCGTGAATAAGCTGAACATTACAGATGTTTGAATGAACACAAATTATTCGGCTGATCTCTAATATGAACATCGAAGTTTACTTATTATTCTGTGAACTTCCATATGACTTCAGAAATTTCCATTGTGTGCAGATGGTATTGTTTGGCAAAATGCATTTACTTCACATAACATCTGATATCTACAGTATCTTTATAGCTGATATAATTCCATCAAAATTGACAATGTGCTTGAAATATTACAGCAAATATGAGGCATCACAAAGTTTATAGAAAGGAGAATTTTGAATAAATAAAGGTAAAACTATATTGAACATTTTAAAGATAGGAATAATCTATACATTTGGTTTACTCAATGAATAATAATAAACTTAAAAATACAGAAGATATTTAGAAGGATTGGGGTATAGCTCTTTTATGAATGAAAGGGGCTTTACTTTTTTAATGAAATAATTCTTTCTTTCCTATATTTGGAAGTAGGCCAAAGCACAAGTTAGTTTTTACAAAAGTGTAATCCCATTTAGAAACGAAGTGGGTAGAAGTACATGTTACCTTCTTTTTTTCTAGTTCTTTTTTTTTTTTATTATTATACTTTAAGTTCTAGGGTACATGTGCACAATGTGCAGGTTTGTTACATATATATACATGTGCTGTGTTGGTGTGCTACATCCGTTAACTCGTCATTTACATCAGGTATATCTCCTAATGCTATCCCCCCCCCCTCCTCAACCCACAACAGGCCCGGGTGTGTGATGTTCCCCTTCCTGTGTCCAAGTGTTCTCATTGTTCAATTCCCACCTATGAGTGAGAACATGTGGTGTTTGGTTTTCTGTCCTTGCAAGAGTTTGCTCAGAATGATGGTTTCTAGCTTCATCCATGTCCCCAAAAGGACATGAACAAGTACATGTTACTTTTAACAAAAGTGATAATCTCATTTAGAAAGAATCATAGTACTGGGTAGTTTTATATATCAATTCTATTAAACTGGGATAGAAACACATACTATTCTTTGATCTAGGGTGAAAGCACGAAAGACTAGTAGAAGTAGAAAATTATATACCAAATAACAGAAGAAATATACTTGAAGAACTACATGTGATTTTCTGGACATACATTGAAAGACACAATCAGAAATTTCCACTGGCAATGATCACATCGGGGAAGACAGAGTCATAATTGATATTACGGTAGGTTGTATTATACACAATAATACACAATAATACTCGTCAGGCCTCTGAGCCCAAGCTAAGCCATCATATCCCCAGCGACCTGCACGTATACCTCCAGATGGCCTGAAGCAACTGAAGATCCACAGAAGTGACAATAGCTTAACTGATGACATTCCACCATTGTGATTTGTTTCTGCCCCACCCTAACTGATCAATGTACTTTGTAATCTCCTCCACCCTTAAGAAGGTTCTTTGTAATTCTCCCCACCCTTAAGAATGTACTTTGTGAGATCCACCCCCTTCCCCCAAAACTCCACTGCCTACCCCCAAACCTATAAGAACTAATGATAATCCCACTACCCTTTGCTGACTCCTTTTTTGGACTCAGCCCACCTGTACCCAGGTGAAATAAACAGCCATGTTGCTCACACAAAGCCTATTTGGTGATCTCTTCACATGGTCACGTGAAACAATACTATCTACCTTTCTTCCCTGACTTGGCCATTGCTGCCTGGGAATGAAGCATATTTCCCTGCCTCACTGAATTTGAGCTTGTCAGGAGACTTGGTTGGCCAACGGAATGTAAGGGAAGCTACGTGTGTCACTTCCAACCAGGGCTGTAATGTGCTTGCATTGTTTGGCTAATCACGCTGGCATTCCTGCCCTGTACCTCGAGAAAGACATGCTCCAGATACCTGCTGCTCCTGCAACCTGGATTTCAGGATGAGAAATGTGGAGCAAACCTGAATCGAAGTGACATTTTAAGTAGAGCTGCCATAGTGGACCTGCAGACGCACACATGAGAAATAAAGGCTTTATATTTTCAGCCTCTGAGGATTTTGGGAGGTGGCCTTTTATGCAGCATTATTACACGAATAGCTTTAACAAATTATCTGTTTTGTTTACATTAATCATTTCCACAAAATTATATAGCATCTGTTGGAAAAGAAACTATGTGGAAAGTTGTACTTCATGCTCAGAAAGGAAAATACAGTATAAAATAACTTAATTGATCCTTGATCTTTTGTCATAACTCCTCAGTGTCTCATTCTGAAATAGAGACTATGCTTATTATATTTCATTGCATTACCATCTCTGACAATTTCCAGTGAAAAAAACCACCTTGCTTCCAGTTTGAACTTCTTGCAAAATGCTAGCATTTTTAATATGACATTATAGCCATGATGTTAAAAAATATACAACTACTTGTACTTCTGTAGAAAAAACTGAAGACACAGATTGAGATAAAATAGACCCTAGGCAGTTGCTGTAACATAGCACAAATGTTATCTTTGATTGTTTTTTTATAGTGAAGGATCTACGGCAGACTAAAATATATAAAGCACTTGAAAAAGATGTAATTGGAAAAGAAACCAAAATAAGACTTCTGACACTGAGAATGGAGATAGGCTATCATGCCAGTAATTAAAGTTTGGAAAAGTAACTTTCATGAGCAGGAAAGATATTGCAGGGGAAAGGACTTTCATTTGTCCTCTTCATGCACCATAAGAGACAAAAAGCCTGACACACAAATCATTGCAGGTGAAATGCAAGTAAGACTTTCTACCAGCTGACTGTAAACAACTCTCCGAACTATGAGAGCCAGACACAGAATTTTCCCCATAAAATATGGGAGATAGTTTTTGCTGTGCCACAGGTAAACAATGTATACCCTAAAGCTGGTGAGGGTAGTAAGATATTTACTAACAGATGCCAAAGAACACAGACTCCAAGATTCAGTGTTCCCTGATGGTTATAAATGCATCTCTTTACAATAATTCTGAGCGATTTCAGCAAAAACACTTGAAATCTTATCTAGGCATCAAGCTATAGCACCATGTGTCAGTGTAAACAAATGTGGGCACAAAAGCCAGGAAAGATAGTGCATGTCAGCTGTAAACATATCAGTGAATGAAACCAAAAGGTCTTATGCAGTAGAGAAGATGTTAATAAATTCACAGGCCGAGAACTGTAATAAACGTATTTTGGCAAATTACAGTCTGGTCCTGTGCTATAAAATCAGGCATATATGTAGAGTTTGAATTTCACAAGGTTTTGAGAGTGTCTCAGTGACTCTTATACTGCATTTATGCATCTGATTTACTGCTATGATTGTGAGTTCCCTAGGGATAGATCTTATTTCTGTTTCTCTCTCCAATTCTTAATACCTGCCATCTACCAGGAATGCAATAAATTTTTGTGAAAGAGAAGATGGGAAGAAGTATGGGAAGAGGGAGAGAAGGAAGGAAGGAAAGGCAGACTATCGATCATTTGCAGTGAGTCATTCTAGCTTCTAGCTTCTAGAATGACTGGGTCCAATAGGTGACCCTTTAATCTCTAGATAATTCCTAACTCCAGTTAGTGTTAGAGAGTTCCTTTCTCTTATCTTTCTCCATGAAATTGATGTAATAATGCATTACAAATGAATAGTTACATTAATTTATAATTTCTAAATGTGCTTTAGAAATGTTTGATGAATGAATACAATGAATGAGAGTTTAAGCTATATTGCTCACTAAACTAGAAGATGTACAGATCTCGCTTGAGTTACTCCTCATAATTTCTCATCAAGAATATAATGCTTAGTGTAACACCATGTGCCATTCCAGGGCTCAGAGATTTACCAAAAAATCTACATCAAAGGAGGTAGAATAATAGCAAGATGTGGACTTGATCCTAGAGATGAATCTTAGATTTGCATTTTATTATCGTGTAATCTTTGGCTAGTCACTTGCTTTTCTCCATGGCTCAGTTCTCCTACATACTAACATGTGTTAAATGTACCTGTAGCAATCATTGTTCGCCGTTTACAAATACATGTTCTTCTCAGTCTAAGTAAATGGAGGGATTGTTTTTGCCTACTACTTTAAAGTTAGGCATGGCCATGTGACTTGCTTTGGTCAACAAAATAAGTGAAAATGACGGGTGTCACTTCCAGTCAAAGTTTTTAAGAGTCGATGTGCTATTTGTCATTCACTTGCCTCTTGTTACAGTGACTGGAGATATTTCAGATGGAGGAGGCCTCTGTCATACTAGGTTTCTACTTTACATCCATGTACAGTACAATTTCCAGCTACAAGATCTGAAGAATGAGCAAGAAATAAACCTTTACAAATATAGCAACTAAGGTCTGGGAGGTCCTATGATACTGTAGTGTAATCTAGCTCCTCCTGCTGATACAGTGACGTCTTCATTGAGTTTTGATAAATATATTTAAAGAAATAAATAAATGAAAAGTCTTCAAAAAGCATTCAACAGGAATTAGCTCTTATTCTTAACTTAGGCTCTTGCATTGAGACTACATTTTTGGATGCATACACTTTGCTCACCTGTTCATTTGACAACAGTTTTATAATATTTTCTATAACAAAACTGTTAGTCAAAATTTGCTTTTAATAATAGTAGTCTAGACAAATTTCTTTCTGTTTTATAACTTTTTATGAGTGACATCATATACATTTTTCTTGTGGTTGCTAAATTTGGGAAAACCTATCAACTTTATCAGCTGTCACAGGCAAACTTACTATAGCAGTATTGCTATAGATTTGTGTCCTATGCATAGAGGAATTCCGAGAAATTCCATTTCATACAACACCTAGTTTCACGCAACACCCATTACAGGTGAAAACAAAGGTATGGGGCTTTTAAAATTGTACGTGCTATATTATCACATTACCAAAAATATTTTTCACAGGAGAGATCTTCTGTTTTGACTGGATCTCTATATGAACTGAATCCTCTGCTTACAATTTTATGTATCTGATGATTGAAAGAATTTTGTAGACACTGGTTTCTGACTCCCTCCCTTTCAGTCTTTCTCTTTCACTATTAACATTCTTCAAGGGCTAGGCACTCTATGGCATGCTCAATCACAACACCTCTGGCTCTGCACCTTTCTTAAAAATCGCTTTGCAGTGATTCAGCCTGGAGGGCAGATGGGTGTTTCTGGAAACCCTTCCTATACCAAGTGGTAGCAATAACATTATTAGACGTGGAAGCGACTGAGAAATACACAAAAATGTCCCACTGAATTCCAAATAAATGTATCTCTAGCTCAGCTTTCTGATCACTGAATTTCCAAAATGCTCATGGTCACTTCGACACTTATAGAAATGTGGTGGAGGGTAAGTCAATCAGCGTAGAGTCGGCAAATCTAGCCAATTGTAGTTAAAATGTCTTATTTTTGTAAAATTTTAAATAGATTATCGTATGAACACATTTCTAAAGCTTTTCTTAGGTCTTTCCAAAGGCCTTTAAATCTTAAGCTTTGTTAACTTCACTGTAAATTTGCTTTTCTTATGATTAACTATTTATTCTTATATTAATTAATTCATCCATTAATTGAAAAAAATTGCTAAATATGAAACATGTGCTGAGCAGCAAAAAGAATTAAGCACATAGAAATGTGTATATAAACTAGCATCCATTCTCAGTGAACATATATTTTCATGGGGAGGTAGACGTGTATATAACAAGCAGTACATAAAGGGAGTAGCAGTTACTGTTTAACATCCATCGAATGAACATTCACCTATTATTTCTTTTTTTCAAGCAGAACCTAAGTGTGTTGAGTAATCACCCTGTTCCATACAGCCATATTCACAAAATCATTTGTAGTAATCCCATTCTCTTTGCCTACAATTGATTTAGGAATGGGCTTCAGCTAATGCAGTATGAGAAGTCAGTTGGGGTGCTTCTGGACAGCTTAATGAACAATTCCTTTTCTTCCTCTGGAAATGTTAAGTCTGGGTGAGATGATTAGAAATGCAACAGTCATCTTGCAGTCAGAAAGAGAGCTAAACCAAATACAGAAAGACAAAGGAGAAATACTGAAAGAAGTACATGGGCCTTGTGTGGGGTTGGTGAGCAGCTGAATTAATCAGCCCTCAAGCCACCCTGCCCCAAGACTTACCACGCTTCAGGGAATTTAGAATTCAAAAAGAAAACTTTTAGTAAGCCAGAAAACCTCAAATTAAACCAAGACAAACTTATTTTTGCCAGCCACTTTCCTCTCTGTAAAATTGCAAAGTTTCATTTTTCATTACTTTAATTCTATTCCAAATATGAAAAGCAATTGAATACCTCAGAGGGTGATTTGATTATCCTTTTTATAGTTACTACATCTGCACTAATGTATTGGGGGTTATTATGCTGTTTATTTTCTGTAATTTTTCCCAATTAACTGTTATTACTAGAAACTATCTTTGTTAAATGAGTGTTACTGCATATATAAGAGGATGTGTAATGATATAAGGCAGACAGCTACAGAAAAGACAACTCGTTTTTAATATAATGGTCAGGAAACTAAAATATCACTGTAATGCAATTAAAATTATACATATTCACAGGAGCATGGTGCCAATGAAGTCTGAGTTATCTGAAATTGAAGAAGAATTTAGCTTAATTAAAAAATATAATTCAAAAGCATTTAAGATCTCTTTTTTCTAGAGGTTTCTGACTGACAAATACAGGCACATACGATAAAAATAATATCTAAGAAAGCATTATAAAAATTTCTGTAAATCTTAGAATGCACCCAAAATAGAAAGGAAGATTTTTGTTGTAGCTGGTATTTATTATTAAGATGTAGTCAGGTTACAGCAAATTGCTGACATTTGTTATATTTCAGCTGCAACGAGATGGGTCATCTCTCTGTTTATCAATACTTAGAGTCCAGTACGGGAGAATGCATTTTGTTTTGAACAACTGAATAGTGACAGACAAGTTGTCCATGGAGTATACAGATGGCAGATCAAGAGGAAAATAAGCTCTTAGCTAGCTTTTCAGTGCCCTTCCCTGGAAAAATAGCCATGTGACATATATACTGTGCATGGTGGGCTTCTGTGTTAGTGTTCACACTGCTGGAAAATGTATTGCTTGAACTAAATGCACTGTCTATTGAGCACAAATGATTCAACCACAATGTAATAGGGAGATCATTACTTCTGCAAAAGGATTTTCAAGATGAGCAATGAAGGGTCATAGTCTATGGAGGAAATGAGACATGACTTGCTCGGCATCGTAAAATTGTATGGCCTGATAGATACTGGTCTGTTCTTTATGTCAATAAGTGGAAGGGTCAACTATAAAAACAAAACAAACAAACAAAAACCAGGAATGTTTCAGGTGGCTTGTCATTACCAATTCTAGATATCCTTATTAATCTCTAGGAATTGTTTACTTCATTTAAATCATATCATTTTTAGTTTCCAAGGGTGATTTGAAAAATGATCTATTGAGGGACCAGAGTTGAGGCATTTTACTGTTTACTCATTTTCAACCTGTTTAAAGACATAACAGTTTTCATCACATCATTCACTTTCCACCAATGATCAGAGTTTTACATGAAGTTTGGGTACTGCCTTACAGCTTCACAGGTGATCCAAGCCACAGACTAGGCAAGAGGCAAAGGACTAGACTTAATGAATTTTAATTACTTAATTAGATGGACTTTCGATTCTTTTTTTTTCTTTTTTTTTTTTGAGACGGAGTCTCGCGCTGTGTCACCCAGGCTGGAGTGCAGTGGCGCGATCTCGGCTCACTGCAAGCTCCGCCTCCCAGGTTCACACTATTCTCCTGCCTCAGCCTCCGAGTAGCTGGGACTACAGGCGCCCGCCACCACGCCCGGCTAGTTTTTTGTATTTTTAGTAGAGACGGGGTTTCACCATGTTAGCCAGGATGGTCTCGATCTCCTGACCTCGTGATCCACCCGCCTCAGCCTCCCAAAGTGCTGGGATTACAGGCTTGAGCCACCACGCCCGGCTTTCGATTCTTAAGGAACAATTTGCCTGCTTTTAGCTTCTAAAAGTCACTGTGTGATGCTGCTTATATCTCATTAATCAATTACAAACTTTCAGCTTGGCATATAAATATTAAGCTGAGCAGGCTTACATAATGGCTATAACAAGCTTTCTGGTTGCTAGAAGCAGATATATTTCTAAAATTACATATGTAATACATTGTTGCTAACAGATTCAGGTTATACAGAACTTAGTAGAGTAAAACATGTTAGATCCCCTTCATTCATCTCCCAATCAGTAGCAACTGTTGAGTTTAGTTAGTATCATGCCAGCTTTGTTTCAGCATATGTAATGCTGCATTTTTAAGGTGCCATTTCTTCATTTATAATGAAATATTTTATTAAAAAAGGATCAATGCACCACATATTTTGGTAGCGTAAAGAGCCTTTCTAAGTCACAGATTCGTTTATTCAATAAACATACATAAATTTACATAAGTGGTATTATTCTCAAATTTTTAATTTCCAATATGCTTTTAATTTCTTTATTACATAATATGTTTGGGAGATCTTTTAAAGTCAACCCATTGAAGCCTGCATTGTCCTTAAAGGCTGCATAGTATCCATGCTATGAATGTATAATAATGAATTTAATATTCTTGATAGGAGGATATTTAATTTCCTTTTGATTTTTCTCTATCATAAACAATGCTTCTATCAATATCTGATACATAAGTCTTTATTCTCATGTGGAAGTATTTCTGTAGAAGAGAGTCCTTGTTGGCTAAAAGCTGCAAATTGAAAATTTGAGATACTGCCACGTGTTATTCAAAACAGGTTTATCAATTTATATTCTTACCAACAGTGTATGAAAGTGCTTATTTCCATTTATCTCTGCAAGCTCTGGATATTATAAATCTTTTTAATTTCTGCCAGTTTGACGGTTGAAAACACAGTTTTGTTTTAGTTTGCATTTTTCTGATTACTAGCAGGTTTGAACAGCTTTTCATATATTTATTGTCATTTGTATTTCCTCTTCTGTAAATTCTCTTCCTATTTTTCACTATTTGGCTACTTGCTTTTTTCTTATTGTTCCACAAATCTAATGTCTTATCATTTGTGTCTTTACTTACTTGCCTTTTGTTAACCCTGACATTAATTTTGTATATTTTCCTATGCTTGCGTGTGATAGAGCAGTTATAAAAAGTGTTTGATAGATTTTCCTTGCAAAAGTGAAACTCATGGCCGGGCGCGGTGGCTCATGCCTGTTATCCCAGCACTTTGGGAGGCCGAGGCGGGCGGATCACGAGGTCAGGAGATCGAGGCCATCCTGGCTGACATGGTGAAACCCCGTCTCTAATAAAAAAAAATACAAAAAATTAGCCTGTAGTCCCAGCTACTCCAGAGGCTGAGGCAGGAGAATGGCCTGAACCCAGGAGGCGGAGCTTGCAGGGAGCCGAGATCGCGCCACCGCACTCCAGCCTGGGCGACAGAGTGAGACTCCGTCTCAAAAAACAAAAACAAAAACAAAACAAAAACAAAACAAAAAAAAAAGTGAAACCCATAAAAGTACAAAGACTTTTACTTGTTCACTTTTGTAAAAAGTAATTTTAATTTCATGTCGACTTTCATTATAACACCTTGTGTGCTAAATATTTGAATGGCAAAGAGAGAATTTCCAAGTCCCAACATTCATTTGTTCTTTATTCATGTATTTAAAAAATATTTGTGCCACAAGCTGGATTTGACACTGGGGATATGATCTCTGCCATTAGTTTGCTCTTAGACAAAGGGACACTGATATGTAAAGAAACCATGACAATATGGTAAAAGTCATGTCTTGCCATTTTTATGCCAAATGCCTAAACCTGAAATTACTGAGAGGTTGGCAAACTCAACTGTTTTTCACTTTTCACATTTGTTGAGTGATTCATTCATTTAGTCACACTTGAGTATGTATATTGCAAATAGTAGAGAAATATAGATAAATGTGACATTGGATGTCTCCCTCAAGGAACTGAGAGTCTAATCAGAGGGACAGGCATGTACATACTTGTAGTGAGGTCCAAAAGAACATCAGCCATGGCTGGTTGTACGCTTGTGGGCTGGGTCTGACGTAAGTGTCTTTCCACATGGGAAGCTCTCAGAGAGAGCACACAGTAAGCCATGAGAGAGTGAACATCAGGAGCCTGGCATGTTACCAAATCCTTAGATATCAGAGAAGAGGAGTGATTCTGAGCACATATGCTTGTGGCTCCAATTCCTCAGTCCATTCCCACCATTACGTTATATTTGAGTTGTTTGCAGATTTGAGCAGGAAAGAAGGAAAGGGAAATGAAAGTCAAAATGACAGAGATTTTCATGAAAACTCTATAAGACCTCAAAGATATAAGAAGTACTTTGGGAGCCCTGTAATCAAGTGTAACTTTAAAGATGGGAAAGTGATTCCTTTAACTATTTTACAACAGAATATCATGTAGCAGCATTTCCCAAAATATGTTCCACTGGAAACAATTGCCCATGTAAGGCAAGCAAAAGGTTGCATGGTCAATCGCTTTGGGTCACAAAGGGTTCAACAGGTTTCTTAATGCTGGATCTTCTGAGAACCTGTAATAAGTTCATGTGCCTTTGTGAATCACCAGGAGTGTAACACTGAACAACATCAATACAAAACCCTTTCTGGGGTGTCCCAGGAAAGAATTTTTCAGGGAAATGTATGTTGGTATATTGAAGTGTCTGATCCTGCTACGTACATGCCACAGGCTTTCCTTTATTCACATTCAGGACAAGATGAAGGCAAAACCCAAAATACCTGAGGTTATTTACTCTTAGGTATATTTAAAAGCAAACGATTGACTAGGGACTGAATTAAACATCTAATTATATTCCAGTTAATGATTCTTTCATTAAGCACATGCCATATTATAGTACATTAATCAGGCATGAGATACTTAAAGATACTTTTAAACAACTTCCTGCGACCTTGTTTTCATGCCTACCACAGAATGTACTTCACATATTATAAAGAGAGATTTATTGGTTTAGGCACTTTGGGGGAACCCACACACTTCATATGCTACTCATAATGTTCCATGATTATCTTCCAGCTGAGGGACACTACCTGACTGTGGGTGGGTAAGCCCTCTGTGTTCCAAATTCCCACTGAAATGAGGAAAGAGATTGAATAGATCCCAGATTATTTGCTAAAATCTTAGCAACTACGGGGAAAGAGAGGTAAAAGCTGGGCAAATTCCATTCTCAGAGTGGGTAGGGATAAAAAATTCATCTAAAAAGCAATTGGAAGGAAATCATTAGTAGAAAAATTGCAATGCATAACTTAAAAATTACTAATAAGTAATAAACAAGCAGAATTATTTTGACTAATATAACAAAACTAGGAACATAAAAACAAGAATTTGGAAAACGAAGATGGCAGAAGTAACACTAATCATATAGTTATCACAATAAATAGAGATGGGTTAAAATCTTTATTAAAAGGTAGACTTTCAGATTGGGTCTCATGCACACACAAAGGTACACACTGACCTAATTATGTTATTTGTAAGACACATATCTAGAATGACATGACTCATGCAGCAGAAATATACAAACATTTATAAAACTATTCCAGGACAATCAAAAGTGAAATCAGGGCTTATATTATTCATATAAAAGTAATAATCATAATTTTTGTATATCAAATAGCCAATATCAAAATATATAAAGCAAAACTATTAGAGTTCTGACAGAAATTACAAAAACACCATCTTTCAGAAGACTTTACCTCTCTAGATTTAGATTCAAACCTTCAGGTCAAGAGGCTAATAAAGTTACAATTAAATCACCTTTCTAGGATTCTTTGCTTTCACAGCAGGAGTGAAGAAGGTCTTCAGATACCCCTAATATTCACAGCCTTGCCTCCAACAATATGCTTTAAGAACAGCAGGACCAGATCTTATTGGTCCTTTATCCCTGCTCTGTCATTCACCACAGGAAGGCCTCGTCTTCTGGGTCCATCCTCGATCTTCTACTTTATAGTCTTCAAATCTGAGAGCCTTCCAACTGTGCCCTCGGAACCTCATGGCCCATCATCAATCTTTTCCCTAAAGTTTTGTTCATCTTACTGTTAACCAAAAATGAAGTTTTCTTTGAGAACATATCTTCCTCTGCACAATTTTCATGTCCCAGCTGTTTTCTTTAGTCCTATATGCCATATACACTAGGCTGGGAGAGGTATTTCCCACATCCTATCTTAAAACATCCTACTTTGAACTTCAAAGCACCAGAATTTCCAGTCACCACCCTCTCTGTCATAGTCACCTATCAATACTCCAAGTCACCACCCCTCGTTTCTTGAAGACTTTGCTTCTGAATACAGTCCCTCCCTCCTTGAACTGAATATAGTCCCTCCCTCCAGGAATACAGTCCCTAAGAGTAAATAACCTCAGGTATTTTGGGTTTTGCCTTCATCTTGTCCTGAATGTGAACATTAATATGAATTAATGTCCCCTTAATTCATATTGACATTATAATCCATGTAATAACATTCCTATTTAGTTACCATTCTTTTAACTCCTCTTCTTTTCTGCCTTATATTAGTCATTCACTTCCGTGGTTATACTCTGGACCTTGTCGTTACCAAACTGCATTGCCTCCATAATCTCAATTTCAAGAAGCCCACTCTCCAACAACCACATCTTTTGTTTTTTTGAGATGGAGTTTCGTTCTTGTTGCTCAGGCTGGAGTGCAATGGTGTGGTCTTGGCTCACTGCAACCTCCACCTCCCAGATTCATGCAATCCTCTTGCCTCAACCACCCAAATAGCTGGGATTACAGGCACCTGCCATCACTCCTGGCTAATTTTTGTATTTTTAGTGGAGACAAGGTTTCACCATGTTGGCTAGTCTGGTCTCGAACTCCTGACCTCAGGTGATCCACCTGCCTTGGCCTCCCAAAATGCTGGGATTGCAGGCTTGAGTCACTATGCCCGGCCTCACATTTTATCTTTATCTTTAGTTATAGTAGGGTGTCTCCAATAATCCTTCAACTCCACCAAATCCAGGAATCCATTGATCCTGTCAATTTTCTAGCAAGCACATTAAACACAGAAAAAGGTAAAATTAAAATCAATGTTAACTTAATATAATGTATTTAAATACTATTTCAACATATAATGTAAATGTTAATCTGGTGTGTATTTGACACATATAGCACTTCTCAATTTGGATACTAAATTTTCATTAAAAATGCTTGATCTGTATTTAGATTTTATAAAATTTGCAAATAAAAAACCAGAGTTACACACTGAAGCTTTTCCAAACATTCCTAAAGTTTTAAAAAAATGACAAATGAGTATCGGTTTTAAAATCAAAATTAATTAAACTTAAAAAATCAGTTCCTCAGTTGCTCAAGTCACATTTCCAAGTGTTCATTAGATACATGTGGCTCATGGCTGCCACACTGTATGGCAAAACCCTAGATCACTTATTTTCCCACTCTTCTAGATGACTATTCCATATCTTATCCTTTCTTCTAAACTGCGAACCTCTCCTTCTTCATCCTCAGTTTTAGCTGATTACATCTCCAACATGATGGACAAAATAAAAGCGATCTGAAGGGACCTTCAACAAAATGGTATAACCAAATCTGGAC
This sequence comes from Theropithecus gelada, assembly GCF_003255815.1. Lineage (NCBI taxonomy): Eukaryota > Metazoa > Chordata > Mammalia > Primates > Cercopithecidae > Theropithecus > Theropithecus gelada. Next base: position 17,927,247 of record NC_037669.1, on the reverse strand, counting down.
CCAGGGACTCTATTTTCCTTCCAGTACTAGAGATGAACAGTTCATACTCCCATCTAAAGCTAATCATTTCAACTGTGCACTATGCTCCAGTCTCTCTTCTCTACTCAAGGATATAATTTCATTAAGATTGCCTTTCTTTTTCTGTGTCATCTATTTTTCCTTCCCCTGGACACAAGCATTTAAAAAAGTTTTACTGACCTCATTTTGCATTGTGACCAGTGCTCCAACTCTCTTCCTTTTATAACAAACTCTTTGAAAGAGTTATTTATATTTCCTCATTTCAGGGTGTCTACCCTCATTTTTCCATTCCAATTAAACCTTTGTCTCTATTACTTCACCAAATCTATGCCTTCAAAGACATCAATGACCTTCGTGTAGCTAAATCAAACGGTCAGTTCTCAGTCCCCATTTTCCTCAATAACTCCTTCTCTTTGAAATACTCCCTTCACTTGGATCCCATGACACCATTCATTTCTGGCTCTTTTTCTACCTCTTTGGTAATTCCTTCTCAGTATCCTCCTCCTCATCTTCTCAGTCTCTCAGCTCGGTGTGCCCCAGCACTACACTCCCCATTCTCTTGGCATGAGACTGATATTCAGTCTCATGGCTTTAAATATCACTGATGTGCCAGTGACTCCCAAATTTATATCTTCAGTGTGGCCTTTCTGCTCAGCATTCTCACTTGGCACATCAAATGTAACATATCCAAAATATAGCAATTTTTCCTCCTCTGTGACTGCTCTTCCCTGCATTCTTCCATTTTAGATTGCCCAGGAAGCCTTGGAATTTCCGTCATGCCTATTTCCTCTCACATCCAGTGCAATAGCAATGCTGTTAGCTCTACCTTAAGAATATACCAAAAATCATGTCACTTTTAATTCTCCATTTTTAAACTCCTGCATACATTTTAGAATTTGCAAAAGGCAATCATTCTTTTACTTTTTAAGTTAAAAGACTACAGGCTGACATCTAATATAGTCTACTTTTGATGTAAGATTCAATTTATCTGTGTAATTATTTCTGAAGTTAAATGAAAAGATCTGATGGAAAAATTAGTTTTGTTCTTATAAGATACACAAAAATGTATTCAAAGTTTATGGGGAACGAGTGTTTCAGATCAAAGGTTATTGCCACATGTATCATATAAGCAATTATAAAGTTATGCTGCTGAAGTTAGGTATTGGTCTTTTAACGTCCAAAAAAAGAATTATGTTACGTAGATTCTTTGGGATGTCACTTTCTATTTGGTTTTTATTTATTTATTTTTTTTTAAATTAAGACGGAGTCTCACTCTGTTGCCCAGGCTGGAGTACAGTGGCATGATCTGTGCTCACTGCAACCTCTGCCTCCCAGGCTCAGGTGATTCTCCTGCCTCAGCCTCCCAACTAGCTGGGATTACAGGCACCCACCACTACACCTGGCTAATTTTTTGTATTTTGAGTAGAGATGGGGTTTCACGATGCTGGCCGGGCTGGTCTTAAGCCCCGACCTCAAGTGATCTGCCTGCCTCAGCCTCCCAAGTGCTGGAATTACAGGCATGGGCTACTGCACCCAGCACTGTTTGGTTTCTGACGCTCTTTAAATCTTCATTCAAGTTCTGCATGGTTTGTTTAGAAACGATGCAGGTCTCTAATTGCTTTCTACACTTTTTGTTAGGTATAAACAGAATAATAATGTACTGTTATTTCTTAGTTTGTTTCCTGCAAAGAATTGGTCCCTTAGATGTTCTTTTAATCTGTTCGGGAGCAAAAATCTCCCTAAAGCTGTGTGTCTTGATGTATTAGAATCTTGTACTGTTCAAACTGCTCATGTAATCTCACCCCAAATTCAGATGCACACTCCATCTCCTGGCTGAGAATTCCCGATGAACTAAGTCAAAAATGGATATTTGTGCCACAGCCTCCAAACAGACAGGGAAGGGGAAAGATGTAGAGCCATTGGCTTACCAAGTTGTGGTTTCAGAGATGTGCTTTAGATGATAGCAGTGAATAACAAGCACAATGACTGCCTCAGCAAATGGTTTTCCTGTCTCCTTTAATTGAATCAGTCAGTTATTAGGCTCAAATAACCATTTCCTAAAGTGGTTGCAATAAGCAGAAGCCATTGTACTGTACTTTCAAAGACTTGATTCAAACTCAGTAATTGAATAGTCCTGATTCCTCCAAGTCACAGGGCTACAACACTGGCAGAAACCAGCAGAAGCTAGTACTGTCTAGAGAATATTTGTTTTCATCTCCTTTAGTCTGAAAAGGCAGACTATAGGTAAATTAATTAATAAAACAATTAGGTAAATTGTCTTGTTTCCTAAATAGGAAAACTATGTTGTATGGCAAGAAGTACCCGAATATTCTTTTAAATATGTATGTTCACATGGATAAAACTGAATTGCTGAAAATAAGTACTTTGCAACTGTTCTTGCCTGAGTGTTTTATGACGCATTAGAAAATGAGCAGGTGTAATCAATGTAGCCTTATTAAAATCCTTAGGTGGGTAGTAGAATTGAGATAATATGTGCACTTGGTTGGAATGTATTAAAATAGTTCCAGGTACTTAGAAACGAAACACAAATACAGCATCGTTAATATGCTTCCATAACCATTCACATAGATATTATTTCTGGGGCAATGAATCACTACCTAATCATTTAGGTTTTATCTTTCTTGGTATAGTGTTGTGCTTAGCTTTTAGGTTTCTTTCTGTCATTCCGCACACACATCATTTTAAGTACACCTCTATCTTACAAAATGCATCTTTTTCCTTTGGAATCTTTTAAAAAGAGTCTTCCGGAAAACCTTTAATGCCATACTACTATAGAAGTTATGTCATCCAGATCAAGGATAAAATATATTCCTGCTAATAGTAGCTACAACTAAAAAAGTATTGCTAAAAGCAAGAAGGCCGTTTTTGTTAGGCATTCAGATACACGACAGGCTAAAGCTGGCTAAGAAGGCCTTGGCCTGCCATACTGGGGCTTGAGTCCTCCACTCCTCGATGCCCTCAGAAGCGCATCGAGTCCTGGACAAACAGGTTCTGACAAAGATGGACTTGGTCAATGGCCCAGTTTATAGTGGTCCTTGGAATAAGGTTTACCCTGACAGTGAGCGTTTCTTTTGGGGAAAGCTTGTTGGCTGTACTCAAATTACAGTAAATCTGCTCTTACATAGGACTCAGAGTAGAGTTAATAGCCTCACTTTACCCTTTTGGGCGTCTTCTACCACATTAGGTTAGGCTGCTGGCAGGAAACCTGAACCTTTGGCTGGATAATCATAAAGGAGGTTCATATTCTAATAACTGTGAATTCACCTCATCTTCCACAAGTGAAAAGTGAATGAGGATATATCCACCCAAAGCAATTATTTTATTTCCTCTTCTCATCTGTATTATGTCAGGAATTTGCTGGAATGTTCATGCCAACCCCTTCCTGAGTAACACCAGTTGCCTCTGCTTCTTCCTTTTTTAGTCTACCCTTTCCCATTTCTATGCTTCCCTTCTTTAAGCTCTTTCACACAGAAGTTATCAAAATAATATCTCAGAATTGAACTTTTGCAAACCAAATACATTCAACTCTGACTTCAAGGAAAGGAAACAGAAACTGCTGGTGGGAAAGTAATGTGAGGATAATTATTCTTTAAGGAGATTTCTTCATTTAAAAAGAGAATTCTCTACAGAGTTCTATTAATAGGCAGCCCTCTCAGAGACTTTATGGCCAGATATACAGGCATTTGGCTTTAAAGAGGCTCAGTTCTACACACTTCTACTATGAGGTATGGAGAAGTTTTACCTGGTAAAGTTTTCATTTCCTTCTCTGTACTGGAGATCATTTTCACTTTGGAGTGCTAATATATGAAAACTGAGATTTCAGTATGAAAAACCTATGTCAGTACAGTCAATTTTAAGAAAAAGTACACAGCTCAACCTTTTAGAGCAAGGAATAAATTTCTGCTCTCACATGATTTTGTGAGTACTTATGCAAAATGGTAACAATAAAATCCATCTCACCAGTGTTTAAAAAGAACTCATTCCAATATGTTCAAAGGGATTTTTTCCTCTCTTTCCCTCCATTCTTCCCTCTCCCTTCTCTCTTTTTTTCTTTCCTTCTTTCTCTGTCCTTCCCTTTTGCCTTTCTTTTAGAACTAAAGAACAGTAGGGTAGAAATACAGCAGGACACTTCCACTCTTCGTCATACAGTTGGCTATTTTGACTTCACATGATCTTCACTGTTGTTCATTAATAGTGCAATTCTCCTTTTCACCTAAAGTTCCCCTCACTCCCCTCCCCATCTTCACCGCCCCCCACCCCCGCCAACAAGTAAAAATAAACTCTTGGTCTTAAAAGCCAACAAAGCCACTCAATTTTCAGAACTAATAATAGTTTGGAAAAAGGACTGGTCATAACAAAACACTGTTCAAAGAGAAGACAAAAGAAAGACAAGCATGGGATTATGATGAAGGCAAGAAATATGCAGTAGAAAGCAGCATTCTTTAGAGTTGGAAGCTGGAATATTATTTGGTAACCCAGTAAAAGCACTCTGGGTGATTTAATAGGTAAGAACAAGATCTTGAAATTGGAATTGAAAAAGACTTATTATATAATTCAGTCCCTTTGGGCAGGAAAGGAACGATACAATTTTGGATCTAAATTTAATTGGGATTTAACTAGATTCTTTGAAACTTTTTCCCTTTTTTATCTGGAAAGCACGAAGTACTCATCCTTTCAGGAACAGTGATGGACTGCGCAATCCAGGAATGTATGGTGTATCCTAAATCAGGTTCTCAGCAGCCACAGTGGGGCAGTCAAAGGCGCCAGACTGAAATGAGAATCTAAACAGCTTTGCAGTGTACATAGAGAAGTAGGTTAAACCTTTTGGCTAGAAAATGATCAGAATCCTAACTTCTATTTCCACTTTTTTTTTTTTTCTTTTTGACATTGAAAATCTATACTGGAATTTCATCTTTTGCTCCAAAACTTCTGCAGCTGTTTCTTAACAAGTCTTTCTTATAAAGAACACTTAAAAACAAACAAACAAACAAACAAACAAATAAAGAGCATTAAATTATTTTGGCCTGAGTCTATCCAAAGCCAAAGGTTTTTAAAAGTACTATCTTCCAGGCCGGGCACGGTGGGTCAAGCCTGTAATCCCAGCACTTTGGGAGGCCGAGACGGGTGGATCACGAAGTCAGGAGATCGAGACCATCCTGGCTAACACGGTGAAACCCCGTCTCTACTAAAAAGACAAAAAACTAGCGGGGCGAGGTGGCGGGCGCCTGCAGTCCCAGCTACTCAGGAGGCTGAGGCAGGAGAATGGCGTAAACGCGGGAGGCGGAGCTTGCAGTGAGCTGAGATCCGGCCACTGCACTCCAGCCTGGGCAACAGAGCGAGACTCCGTCTCCAAAAAAAAAAAAAAAAAAAAAAAAAAGTACTATCTTCCATGCAAACAATAGCAGGATTATAGCAAGGAGACTTGATATTAAAGAATAATAAGGCAATATGTGAATTAAGCATATTATGTTTGACTTCTATCAAGGACTATGCTATTTGCATAATCTAATTGAATATGCTCTCAAAACCCATATTTTCCAACACACAACTCTCATATGCTACTCTGCAGTCAAACAAAAGACCCAACCAGGCTTGATTAAAATGTATTACACTGATGGGATAAGAATTTATCTCAATTGCTACTTCCTCATGATCAGATTATAGAAGTCCTATGTCTTGTCATCTGTCATTATTCTCTTTCCCTGTCCCTCACCCTTCATGAACTTGCTCCAGTCTTCCTGGGAATACAGAATTAAGGGAGAGAGGAGCAGGAGATGATTGGATAAAGTGAGAAATTGTGAACTTGTCATTATATCTCAAAACTCATGGTCTGAACCAATGTTATTTATGCTCACAGGGAGCTATTTGTGATACAGACTGGCCAAGTTTAGCATGAACCTCACCAGTGAGATGAAACTTACAGTTACATTTTTACCGAAGGGATAACTGAGACTCTAGGAGATATACTAAAATACGTGTGGTCAGTGACTGACTTGATACCACATAGGAGCCACCAAGGATCCTGACAAAAGCTAATCTAGATTCTCTAGAAGATCCTCAGTGATATTTTAAAAATGATTGTTCGTGGAGGTCCTCAGCCATTCCACAGCTCCCAGATCTGATGAGTGAAATTCTCCTCTGTGGAAGGACTTGGTATCCTGTACAGATAAATAGCAGCAGTCTAGTGCAAAAAGTACAAAAGCCAGCACAATATGTGTTTCAAAGAAAGAAATATAAATGGAAGTGTATGTGATGGTGGTGATTTACAAAGGGCCTATATGGATAATGAACAGACTAGAGTGGAGTGCTATGCTGCCTGCAGAAAATTCATTAAAATATCCGACATCTTTCAAATCAGATTTTTTTTTTTTTTCTGTTTGAAGCCATTATAAATCCCGTGCTTTGTCCATAATTACTTGACAGTGAGTGATCTGCGCCCTATATGTTGCATAACCAGACAGTTGCAGCTATACAAGAGTCTTCCATTAAATAAGAACAGTCCTAAAACAGTAGTTCTATTGCATAAATTCAACAGGTTAGCCTGGATTTGGCAATAATATCCTAGGAGACCTGAGAAAACTCTATGGAAAGAAAGATGTCAGAAGACATAAAAAAAAGTGGCAAAGTCCTTTTTGACCTGAGTACTAGAGATGGGAAAATATTATATTTTTTATAACTGAGAGGAAAGGATTGCTTTTGTCTATTTTTGTCAAATTTCTTCCCAATTTTGACTAAGGATACCAGTCAATGATATTTTCAAACTCTGTGGGAAACCATTTTTTATCCTGTGTTTAATCATTCCATAATCTAGCTGTATTTATGGTGTTTTATGTGGACATTTAGAAGCATGCCTTGTAAATTAAAAAGCTAATTTTGAGGTCTTTTACTTCCCAGCAAATGGGTCAGGTCAGACTTTTCTGCCCTTATTTGGTTGGTGGGTATTATAGCTGACTCTTCATTATCTACAGAAGAAATGATTCTTTGAGGTGGGGTATTTATTGAAGAGAAAATCCTCCAACCACATTTCAACATGCCTAGAATCTGGGCCTTTCATCAAACTTGCAAATAAGTTGCAAAAGATGAGTGATTTGTCCTCTAGTGAAATAGGCAAATGCATTAAGGAAAAAGCAGAAGAAGTTGAGGGCCTGGATTATCCATCAGCTGTTAATTCATACCTTAATAATTGAGAGTTTTCTTTACAGTTGCTGAATATTTATGAAGGTTCCACAATGTGCTGAAAAGTAGATGTAACAAGTAAAAATACTAAATACAACCAACCTGCACAGTTTATGTTTAACAGGGTTCTTACTACTAGACTGGAACAAGCAAAATATAATTTGGTTTCAAACTTAAATGTGAATAAAAATCATGGGGTGGGAGGTGTCTGTAAAAAACTGCAGATTTCTAGATCAATCTCAACCTCAGAAGTCTTCTTTTTTTTTTTTTGGATAGGATATCACTATGTTGACCAGGCTGGACCTGAACCTCTGATCTCAAGCAACCCTCCCATCTCAGCCTAAGCTAGGACTACAGGTGAGTGCCACCGTACCTGGCTATGGTCTGCATTTTTAACAATTTACCATAGATTTTTCCAAACACGTGGTCTAGAGACTACTCTTGGAGAAAATATGACTCTAGATCATGACAAGAAAAAAGCTTATTTCCTGGGAGATGCAAGATAATTAGTGATACACTCACCTACACAATTAAAAAGAGAAGAAGCCAAAAGAGAATGCAAAGTAACATAAGTAACATAAAGGATAACATGGGTAAATATGTATGTGTGTGTATATATATATAGATATAGATATAGATATATCCAGAAAGAAAAAGAGGAAGTCAACAATAGAATAAGGGACACGTATGAAAGATCTTAGTATTTTAGAGATTTGCTATAATGCTATGATGTCTGTAATTTACCAAAAGTTACTTCAAGTTTGATGAAAGGCCCAGATTCTAGGCATGTTGAAATGTGGTTGGAGGATTTTCTCTTCAATAAATACCCCACCTCAAAGAATCATTTCTTCTGTAGATAATGAAGAGTCAGCTATAATACCCACCAACCAAACAAGGGCAGAAAAGACTGACCTGACCCATTTGCTGGGAAGTAAAAGTTAGTGTACCTTTGGGATCTCACAACTCAGGGATGACTCACTAACATTCTAAAAGCAAGCCCAGACCTTAGAAGGAACTGATACAACTGAGTTGGCTATTTATACTGGATCAATACCAGAAGCTTTAATAATTAGCATAATGAATGTCAGAATGTAAGAAAAGGATTTTCATTGACTGACTTAGTGGATATCTTTTTTTTTCCTTTTTGAGACAGTCTCACTCTGTCACACAGGCTTGAGTGCAGTGGCACCATCTCAGCTCACTGCAACCTCTACCTCCTGGGTTCAAGTGATTCTCCTGCCTCAGCCTCCCAAGAGCTGGGACTACAGGCACCTGCCACCATGCCTGGCTAATTTTTGTATTTTTAGTAGAGACAGGGTTTTGCCATGTTGCCCAGACTGGTCTCAAACCCTGACCTCAAGTGATCTGCCCGCCTTGGCCTCCCAAAGTGCTGGGATTACAGGTGTTAGCCACCATGCCCAGCCAATTAGTGGATACTTAATCAGCATAATGGGTATTAGAAGTGGGCCTTCATTGGTGGAATTAGTGGTATTCAAGACAATTGGCTAAAATATTTTAGAGATACTTCTTCCTCTTGCATAATCAGGGCATAGAAATCCAGAAAGGTCTATGGTTAGCTGGTCATCTGAAGGAGGGATCCTGATCCCCAAATAATAACCAACGATTCAAGCAGTGAATCTGAGGATTTCTGACATCTTGGACAGTAAGTATAAAGAATCTTGGCCCTGGGATGTTGTTTTGGCTTCTTTGATATTTTTTCAGGCAAGATGTTTGAGAATCCCCTATGAAAAGAATCTGGGAGTCATTGATTTTATAGAACAAATTGTATGACGGTTTTGTACTTGTTTGTTAATATTCATTTATTTATTTGTTATTATTTGTTTAATAAATGTCGATATATGAGGCAGAATAGGTCTGATTTACTCTTATCATACTTTCAAGCAAGATTATGAGGGCAGTTGCTAACTCTCAGACATTTCAGGTATTTTGGTGGCTATAGTTACCTACCACAGAGACTTTTTGTGAGTTGTCATAGACCAATTCCAAAATCAAATGCAAAAAAATATAAAATAACGTAAATTGAGGGAGAAATTTGGTGACCATTCTCTTGGTGATCTTTCTCTTGTGAGAAAAATTAATAAAGCAACTTACAGTTTCTTTAGTGCTCTCTCTGTAAGACAAGAGTATTTACTGTCTTGCTCTTTTAGTTCCAAGAAGATACAAACGAGTCAACAGAGACTTGAACAGAAGTAGCTTCCAAAGGCAGGATGCTTCTGCTGGGTGACTCACTAGTGTAATTTGCTCCATGAAAAAGAGCAAATATGAGAAATGGGGATAGAATTTTGATCTGTCAGGCACTGGTCTGCTGCTCTTTCCAATGGGCCATGCTTTCCAGGTTATTTAAGAGTTTGCCTAGGATGTTCTCTACAAAGTATACTTTTTCTTATTTACATAAAGGCACTTAGATATAAAAATGTTCAAATGTATTGCATGATAATTTATTTTTCTACAGTTTAAATTAAATTGTAAATGGAAATATATCTATGTATCTTTAGCAACCTCTTTCCTGAGGTGATATCGTATAAAATAATTCATAATGTGGAACCAAACACCTTTCCATGCTGTCTGGTAAAAATATCTGTGAAGTCATTTCAAAATATTAAAGAATCAAATGATAGAACAGCAGATTAATTAAAACCATAGACATAAATGTTTAAGAATCTTACTCTAAAATGTCACATTTTCAATAAAAGTAAGAGATTTAGTCTGGGTATTCAGTTACTTTTACAGTTAATGTGATTTATTAGACAAGGTTAAGATGCAGAGAGAAAGTGGGAGATATCTATAAATAACTTTGTATATGTTTGCCACAACTTGCCAGCTAATCATCATCTTGAGATATGATGGTTCTGATTAATAAACCAAAAGGGAAACTCAATTATGAATGCATGCAATCAAACTTCATATGCAAGCCAAAATAAACCTGGCATTTGTAAGTCAAAAGAACCCATTAGGGAAACTAATACGGTAGTGTCCCAAGGCTACATTGTGTAGAAAATAATGCTCTCCAGTTTAATAAAAAGAGGTAGGTGAGAAAATATTTAAAACACAAACTACTTAGAATATAGCATATGACAACAGTACACTAACGGAAATAAAGGGCTCAAGTCCAAAGAGAAATGGCAGTGTCCTCAATTCTTCAGTTGGATTGAAGAAATATTCATTGAATAAAAAACTAAAGCCTCTTCTCCAGAGGGCTGTGTTTAGATCGGGGAAATACAACCTCTCGTTGGTTTTTATCTCAGACATAGGGGGTTGTGATGGGTGGAATTTTGTCCTCCCAAATTCCTATGTTAAAGTCCTTAACTCCTAGTGCCTCCGAATATGATTTGATTTAGAAATGGGGTCATTGTAGAAGTCATTTGCTAAAATGAGGTCATACTGAAGCAGGGTGGGTTTCTAATCCAGTATCCCTGGTGTCCTTATGAAATGGGAAAATTTGGACAAAGAGACACACAGGAGAATGCCACATAAAGGCATGCCCACATAAAGGCAGTGATAGAGGCGATGCTTCTACTAGCCTACTCGCCAAGGAACATCACGGATTTCTCTCCACCAGAAACTAGGAGAGAGACAGAAAGCCGATTCTCTCTCACAACTCTCAGAAGAATCCAAGCCTGCAGAGGTCTTGATCTCAGACTTCTAGCCCCAAACCTGTGAGACAATAAATTCTGTTGATTAAGCCACTCAGTTTGTGGTGTTTTGTTATGGCAGCCTTAGCAAACTAACACAGTGATAGAAATAACAATAAAAGCACAATCTCTCTCCTCAAAGTGCTTACAAACTGTAGTTCTATTGTACAAGTTTGTAGATAATTCAAATTCGTAGAGTTTTGTTACATAAACAGCAACATTCAGGAGTCTGGAAACAGAATAGGAAATAAGGGGAACATGTGTTATCTAGGGCTGAATTTGGACAAAATTCAAGGCAAGGGGTCAGATGATTCAAGGCATTAATGAGTATTCTTTTTGGTTTTTTTTTTTTTGAGATGGAGTCTCGCACTGTCTCCCCAGCTGGAGTGTGATGGCGAGATCTCGGCTTGCTGCAACCTCCGCCTCCCCGGTTCAAGTGATTCTCCTGCCTCAGCCTCCTGAGTAGCTGGGATTACAGGCACACACCACCACACCTGGCTAACTTTTTTGTGTTTTTAGTAGAGATGGGGTTTCACTATGTTGGCCAGACTGGTCTCAAACCCCTGACCTCATGATCCGCCAGCCTCAGCCTCCCAAAGTGCTGGGATTACAGGTGTGAGCCACTGTGCCTGGCCAATGTGTATACTTTAAATTGTGGACCATGTGACCCAGGCTGGGAAGACAGGTGAACAAAGACATAAGGAAGGTGTGTGTATTGATGAGCTAGATCAAAAGCAGGAAAAGTGAGATCAGTGGGAGAATTGGAAGAACTGGTAGTTATGGAATTCTGTTTTAAGGACTTCTTTTCTTTTGGCTCTAAATTTGGATACATGATCCCTCTATAAAGGACAATTGTGATGAGGTTGGATCTTTTAAAAAAATTTTTAATATGCTGATTACATGTCTGAACTTTTAGTGAAAAGCATGTTGTTGTTGCCTTATCAATCTTTCTAAAAATGTATTTAAAAAATATTATAAACTATTGCAAACATACAAAAGTCACATAAACACTAATCTGATAATAAACTATGTATCCAACTCTTGGCTTTAAAAATATATATATTTCTAATATAGCTGAAGCCCCAGGAGTTCCTTCTCCAGATCTCATTCCTTCCCCATGATACTTTCTACACTGAATTTAGCCTTTTCATTCTCGTGTATTTTGCCTCAGAGTTGTTCAGAGGCAAAAGGGCTGAAGTCTGTGTACCTCATATCCTTAGTAGTTATTGGTCAAAGACGGACCCTAGTGGGATGTAACTTCCAAGTTGCTTCCCAGATCTTGTTGCCTGCAGGGAAAGTGGGTTCCAGTAGCTTTTAGGGCGGCCTCTGACAAGGCCCTGTGTATGCAGTACATGCATATTAGAAGCCTGTGTACACAGAAATGGTAAAGGGATATGAAGAACCCCAGGAAGCATACTGCCAGTGCCTGCTACATAGCTCATCACTTCGATACAGCACACTTTATCTATTTTCTTGTTGGTGGACATTTAGTTCAAGTAAATATTTGTTCCACTTGTTAACAGTAGATGCTAGGGGTATGCCATAAATATAGGCATCTTTAAATAGTCCCTAAAGATTATTTTATTTTGTGATTAAAGAAATAGTTCATGTCACCCACAAAATTCTTCTCTACGGGAAATTAGCTGAAGGAGGAGGGGAGATTATTTATTGCAGATTGTCAGAGATGAGTTGAGCTGGGAGATGAGCCAGGACTCATGCTCTCGGAGGATGGCTTGTTTTGTCGCCTTCAGTCTGAACGCTCCAGGTGAGAGGTCCTTACTGCATTTTGGGACAGGGTCTGTGACTAGGCCTAAGATATTTTCACTAAAGAAGAATCCTTTTCTTAGGGCAGCTCCAAGCCCTTTTTAATCTTCCAGTTTATACTTTGCTTAATCCTTAGTTATTTTGCATATTGTTTTAAAAAGTGTTTCATCTTTATTGTCTTTTTCATGTGTTAAATTAATATTTACTAAAAAATTTAAAAGTGGGAATCAGGAGATATTTGCATGAAGGAACAGGCTGATGGCCTAAGCCTAAAGCAAAGGAGGCTTGGAATTTATTCCTCCTTCCTCTTCCACCTTTTCTCTCTTTTCCCTCAGCTCTTAGTTTTGACGTACTGCTAAAAAGATCTCAGTCTCTTATTTGAGCTACAAAGGGTCACCAGGATCTATAAGGAAGCCCTATCAGAGAGGTTGGTGGCCTAAATCATACGTAAACAATGCTTCTGACATTTCAGTATACACTGGGGGAAGAGGGATACTTTTTCACCAAGAGAGCGAAGCACGGTTTGCAAATTTGCTGAGAAGCAGTCTCAGAGCTGTGCTGATTTTGTACATGCTGATCATACACTTTGTATACAAGGACTACCAGGACATTCACAAGAGGAAATCCAAAGGTATAACCCTCAAGCTTGTATACATTTGTGTAAGCCCCAAAGAGATATTCAGAAAGTTCTGACTGGGAAGGAATGCTTAAGGAAGACCGCTGAAATGAAAATAAACCTCACTACAACTTTAATTTCAGGATTCCTTTACTGAAGTAGGATTTTCCTTTTAATGATGTGGTTTAAGAATAACCAACTAAGATGCAGTAATTACCATTGAAAGTAGAAACTGGTTTCACTTCAAGGCAGAATTTTACAATTCTCCCAGTTTTGTGTTCTTCAAAAGTTGCCTAGGTTAATGTAATTTCTACTAGGATTTTTAGTCTGAATGTCTGCAAAACCTGATTATTTTACTTAAAAATAGAATTTGCATCTTGAAAACCATGATGTTTTATGAATTATAAGTGTCTCAGTAGTAGTGCCCCACCCACATACACGCTAATGTTCTAAAAAATTTCTGCAGTGTTCAAAGCCAGTGGAGGGGCTGTCGAACTACATTAATTTTTTTCTTAAGATAAACACAGGGGCTTGAGACACCTCCAAGGATGCTGACCAGCATTAGGGAGCACAACCTTAGCTACAATTCTTTTTGCTCTGAAATTGTCTTGATAATGTAATACCAAAAATCCCTCTCATTATTTTCCATTTATATGAAAAGTACAGTGTATACTATGAGGACTCAGAAAGATACTGAAGGTGTTACAGCATCACACAAAGAGATGTTATTTCTGGATGTACGAAAAGAGCAGGGAACTAATATTTTCCACTTTATTATAGGAAGTAATTCACCTTAGAAATTCAGTGGAAGATACTGTTCCTGAAGTATACTTTGAGAAAATGTATTCATAAAAATGACAAGCTACAGAAAAGAGACATTGAAAACTGGAAGAAGAATTCAGATTAGAACAAAGCAAGACTACTGTCTTAGATACTTTTTTACTAATTTTTACTTAGAAGAAATTGTGATTTTATATTAGGATGTCATATCTTTTGTATGTTGAGTAGGCCTGTGGTTAATTTAACACATGGAAAATTTTATTTCATTTTATTTTTGTAACATAGGTTTAGGCTATTTTGAGTAATCCCTTTGTCATCACAATGAATCCAGAATTGAGGAATACTCTCCAGATATTGTCACCTGTCAATGTCAATACTGGTGGGCCCTCTCTGGCTATGGCAGCTAAGATTCTGGGCACAATACAGGCAAATCAAGCGAGCTCACAGAATGATGCTTTAATGAGGCATATTTCTGTCAGAATGTGCCACATTTGTATTCCATTCTTGTTTGTCTCTTGTAAATTGTGCCCCGCCTCACTTATCCTCTCTTTCATTTTGAATTGTTCCAGGCAAGCTAAATTCAAGCTACATACACTGAGGGACAGGAACTTTGCAATCTGGTCTCAACACCTTTCAAACTACACAGTTCAGATTCCTCTGCACTTCATTTCTTTCCAACGTGAATGGCAGGATGGCTACAATCTAGGGAGTAGCAAGACATGATGAGTTTTTAAAAACTTTTATTAGAAACTATATTGATGAAAATGTGACCTAGATTAATCTCACAAATTGAAAGCTACATAGCTAGTGAAAATGAATATACAACGATATTAAAAAATCAAGAGAGCAGTGCAAAATACTGAAGGAGCTTAATGAATGCTATTATATATGATTGTTATTACAATCCTCTTTCTATCAATGTTTTATAGGGTTTCAAGAGTAGAAATTAAAAAAAAAAAACAAAAAAACACAGAAGAATATGTAGCCAGAAACAGAATTTAAATGATCACAGAAAGGTAATGTTCTGCTCTTCAGATTTCCTTATATTTCTCTAATTCAGAATAAGAACAATAGCCATCCACAAATAGTTTCCTGTATGATACTAGTAGGTGCTAAAATGCCTTATATCTTTCCGTGCCATTTCTAGTACTTAAATAAATTGTAATGGTGGAGATAGAATGGGAGGCTCTTACTTGAACAAATGTGTTCTAAACTCTATGATAATATATATTAAAGCATAATCTGTGGTAGTGCAGGAAAATAATTTATAATCATTTTATTCAAAATTCATTAACATATAAGCATAAAAAGAACCACTTATTTTTCAAAGTAGTGCCTGCAATTGCTATTATAACCTCTGGTAACTTTTCCAGTACAATAGAAGATCACTGTGGTACCTTATATTTTAATATTCTCTTCAGGCTTAACCTCTTACTGTTTTTCTCTTCCTTAATTAGAGTTCAGTCAGGTTGTTGGGTTTGTATCTCTCTGTTTTTTCCCCCATGTGTATCAATTAGATTATGAAGTATAGGACATTTGATATACTGAGCCAATATGCAGAAACTCTGCCTCATACCTTGCTCTGAAATCATAGCTGCCCTCTTGCCCTGTGGGACATTTTCATCATCTCTTCAATGTTCTCAAAAGCATAAATTTCATTCACATGCAAGATAACTTAGCATTGGCATTTAAAAATGTCACCGAAAAGTCTGCACGTTTTATTCTCTTTTCCATGTCAGTTTCTCTCTACTCCTTTCTTTCTTCTACCTGATTTGTTCTGAACACAAACTTTTTTCACTTTAATAATTCCTTTTTCTAATTTTACATTTGATCTTTTTACTGGGATTTTGTTTCTAATTATATCTTAAATTTTATAGATGGAAACACTGACTAAATCAGTTTAAAGTCCATTATTGGAATCCCAATTCAAGTCTGGGAAACTTCGCAGTTAAATATTAGCAGACAATTTCATTTGCTCCTTCCTCTCTGGGTAAATAGTTCAGGGTTATTAAGCTTTTAATAAATACACATTTTAAGAAAAATCCTGGTTTATCATGGCTTATTAATATGCACATTTTCTATCTCAGACAATATTAAACTAAGAAAGAAAAACAAAAATCAAAATTGCTCTTCCCTGATTTTCAGAACCCTTTCCAAATGTCATGGGTTCCGTTCATTCACCACAAGAGGGCATACGTATACAAATGTATCATGACCCTTTGGTAGCATGGTTTGATGAAGATTTTACAAAGGTGTTGTTTTATCATGCTCTTATGTCTTTTTTCCCCCTCCGCATGTGCAGTTTTAATAAAGTGATCTGGAGACTACTGTAGTTTCTTTCTTTCTTTCTTTCTTTTTTTTTTTTGAGACGGAGTCTCGCTCTGTGGCCCAGGCTGGAGTGCAGTGGCCGGATCTCAGCTCACTGCAAGCTCCACCTCCCGGGTTTACGCCATTCTCCTGCCTCAGCCTCCCAAGTAGCTGGGACTACAGGCGCCCGCCACCTCGCCCCGCTAGTTTTTTGTCTTTTTAGTAGAGACGGGGTTTCACCGTGTTAGCCAGGATGGTCTCGATCTCCTGACCTCGTGATCCACCCGTCTCGGCCTCCCAAAGTGCTGGGATTACAGGCTTGAGCCACTGCGCCCGGCCGAGACTACTGTAGTTTCTAATGTTGAATGTGGAATATGAATTTCACCTTCGAACAAGGGGGCTATTCTAGGTCAAAACTCTTGAAACTGCAATTCCCACACTTTTTTCTATTTCCCATAAGGTGTATTGGAGTTCAAGCAAAACCTAATCATTTCCAAGTGCCTTAAAACACCATTGACTTTAGAGATATTAAAGTTTCGATGGCATAATCTGAAATAATACATAATTGTTTTAAGACTCTGAGATAAAATTAAGCACCTGAGGCAACTAAGAAAAGTTGTTTATGTTCTGGCCATTGGTTACAGTTATATCATAGTTTAAAGGTATTTTCACAAAATTTTAAGGTCTTCAGTAAGTGCCATGGAAGGGACATACATTTTTACATTGGTCTATATTGGAGAAAAATAATTGTCATAGATATATTAAAGAGAAGAAAATGCAAGAAAAAGGTAGCAAAAGGGAAAATACTAAATTCAGCAAAAAGAACAACAGAGAAATAAATTAGCGCTCATAATCTCACTCTTCATTATAAAGCATGTTTTACATGAAAAACTATCTTATGTTAGAAACTAAAAGTGTGTGGGTGAGATAGAATAGTGTAATGCTAAGAATAATGTCAGGGAAATTATTAATTTATGTTGTGTAGTATGCTTAGTGTAACCAGAACAGCTCTAACTTCCCATTGTTTACTCCCTTTCCTTCCTATTTCCTCCCCTTTTCCACTGTATTGACAATTCTTTTACCTGCTTGTGACTTCTGTCCTATCTAATGATGTGTAAGGCTGGAGGAGGAAATAATTGGATATGTGTCTAGATTGCAGCAGGGCAGTTAATCAAGATGGTACCCTTAGATAACCTGTTTCACAATCACCTGGGTGTTTATTAAAAATCTGAATTTCCAGATTGGAAATTCTTGCTATTCTTCCCTCAGACATACTGAATAAAAATGAATTTCAGCGGCTGAAACTGGAAATCTGCATTTTTCAATAAGTGTTTCTGGTGACTCCTATGTTGTTAGTCCCAATAGCGGCTAAGGATCTATGATTTAGCTTATTTATTATCCTGTTGGTTCTTATAACATTCTGTAAAATAGAGTGGTCAGTTTTATTAATTCTGTTCAAGATGTGGAAACCGAGGTATAAGGATTTCAAATTAATGATCCATGTCTGTTCACTGAATTATGGTCAAGCTGAGATTAAAGTCACAGCTCCAAGTTTATAACCTACTGTTTTCTCTACCATATTATGTCTGCAATATTTCCATTTCTTAATGACTCCATATCCATACTGGGCTACTGAAAAGCCTTGACTATGGAACCTATAGAGGGTAGCATGGAGATGAGGGTATAATAGTTTATTCCTTGACTTCTTTGTTAGTTTTTACTTTATATAAGAAAACAACTTGATTCTATCAAATTTATGCTTTTCCTTTAGTGGCAATTATTTTTAAAAGTAAACATAGTTTCATCTTAACTGAGAAACACAGCCTGAAAATTTTCCTAAAAAAAAAAAAAGAGCCTTTAGAAAACTACATGCTATAAACACAAATTTAAAATGTTGATTTCTCTTAAAAAGTTTACTTTTATAGCATACATGAAAAACAAACATTTGGACTACTAAAAGAACAAGGTAATGATTCAGCTTCCATAAAAAGAAAATTAAGGACCAAGACCTAAATTATGCAATATATACAGGCAGGAGTAATCTAGAAAGCATTACCTTTATGTATAATTCATTTAGCAGCTGCCTTTTTGTGACACATATTATACACTGATTAAGAGGATGGTTAAACAACTGAGTAATGTGTATGCTTCATATGATAATACCCTGTTCTTATTGCAAGTTTAAAGAAGCAAAACTAGGTACAGCGAAACTTTGTGTGTTTATGTTAATGGGAACAGGGAATGATGTGAATATATGAAAATATTGATGGATCATAGATGCATTCAGAGCTGTTCCTTGAAGAGACAGAGAGGCCCAAGGGAGAGTTTGAGGAAAGCTCTGTGCAGTCATCTTTTCAGTGGCTTTCTTTTGCTTTCCTGCAATAAATCATGACTGCAAAGGTTTGACCTATATAAGCCTGATCAGTAAGTAGCTAGCACAAACCAACCAACAGATAGCCAGGTGGGAAAATACAGTAAATGAAAAAAAAAAAAAAAAAAAAAGGCATTTATTTCTTAATAAGGATATGGATACGTTTTTACAATATTTAACATTTTTTATCTTTAAAAAACACACTTGAAGATTCTGTAGCATTTTCTCTAGCTTCAGATCTCCTAATCATTATTTATAGGTTAGGAAAAGTTGATGATTCTGGGGCTTATGGTAGGCCCTATGGTGACATTGAGGAGTAGGTATTGGATTTGAAACTCTGGGGAAGAATCTGAGGTTTCTTGGTATATTGCCCAGAATTCCATTTAAAAAATCAGTAGTAGTAATATTCATTTCCTTAATCTCTTTATCTTTCATTTAAAAATAAACGTTGCCTAGTGAAGTGACCTCCAGCCATCTTTTTGATTAAAGAAGTAGCATTAAAACAAACGAACATGTTATTTAGTGACTGAGTAATACCAGAGAGAAGACATTTTAAATATACCAAACAGAAGGCTATCTTGGAACTCTGCCAGGAGCTCTTTCTTTCTATAGTTTTATAACATATACTGTTTTCTTTCCTTTACCATAAAAGTACAATATTCACTGTAGAATAATTTGAAAAGGTTGGTAAGAAAAATAAAAAAAAAACCATTTTGAGATATGTTTGCATTTGTAACATTTATCACCAAAGACTAAGAGATCTTTCTCTTTTTTCCCCAACCTTCAAAGACTTTCAACTGCTGATATCCATTGCTTTCTCCAAGAGTCTCAGAGGTGAGACACTGAAGGGAGTTTGCATATGACAGAAGAGAATTTGTAGTGGAAACTACTGGGGAAGAAGGAGGATTTGATTGTGCGACAGGCACTTTCCCCAAACATTGTTACTGCAATGGCTAACAGACATAGTCTCCCATGGAATAGCTGTGTGACTTGTGTAAATCATTTCTTTGGGCCTCAATTTCCTCATCTAGAAGAACAAAAAGAAAAACTCAAAATGTACACACACACAAAATATATATATACATATGTATATTCCCCAAGCAGATCTATTGCCACGGGATATCCCAAGTATCTTCACCACTCTTCATTTTTTTCTTTACCAGCATACACCAAGGCACCATCATTTCCTGTCTAGGGTTGTGCAAATAGATCTCTTTGCTATCTCTCTCCCCTCCCCTCTCTAAATCATTCTCAACGTACAGCCAGAGCGAGCTCTTTAGAACACAAATCATATGTTGCCCTCTGCTTAAAATTTTCCAGTGGCTTCCTTTTGTAGATAGAATATAATTTCTACTCCTTTCCACAACCTTTGAGTTCCTACAGCATCTGGCTCTTCTGTCCTTGGTTCCTTAACATTCTCTCCTACCTCTCAGAGTGTCAACCATCCTGGCTTTATTCCTAGTTTTAAAATATGCCAAGCTTGTTCCCATCTTAGGAGCTGTATTTGTTTTTCTCTCATCTTTGAATATTCTGACTTCAAATCTTTTCCTGGCTGGTACCCTTACAATTTTCACGTCTTATTTCAAAGGTGACAACCTTATTAAAGAAATATTTCCTGGCCATGTTTTTCAAGGTAGCTACTCACTTTTATCTTTTGTTATATATCCAATATTTATCACTATCTGAGATTATCTTTTTAAAAAACTTTTAAAAAGTATTTTTTATTTCTGCCATCCTCAAGACTGTAAACTGTATAAAGAAAGCTTATTTATTGGAATATGTCCAGTGACCAGAATAGTACCTACGAAAACAGTAGGTATTCACACATTTGTTGTATAGAATCTCAGATTATAATTACATACACAATAGCATGATCATTTAAAGTTTTCTCCCCAGCACTTTTTTCAGCTTTATTGAATATAATTGACAAAAATTATATATATATGGTATAAAATTTGATGTTTTTAATATACATTGTGAAATCATAACCACAATCAAGCTAGGTAACATATTTATCACCTCACAGCACTTTTATCCCCACTGCCTAACTTAGTGACTAATAATATTAAGAATATATGTAAAATGAATAAATTGTGATTATTGGACCCCCAAACTAACTATGTTTATAGTATCCTTATACCTAGTTAGTTTGTGTGATTGTTGGGATACATTACTTAAACTCCTCATTTTATTATTTTTCTATTTCTGTTATCTACTAATATGGAAGTTTTCATAGTTGTTGATTACTATTATCAGGTAGAATGTCTTCAGATACAAGTCATAGAGTCATAATACCCAATACTCAGGGGCTTAAGCAAATAAAACATTTAATTAAATTACAAATAAAAAACAAGAGTAACTCCTTAGGCTTGCTGCCTCATGTCTGCAAGAGGGCTGTCACAGCTCCAAGCATTATGTCCTCCCAAAACCATATTCAAAGCAATAAAGAAAGTGAAAGGGCCAGTACTAGAAAGCTCCCCACTCAAACCTATTTTTGATAGATTTCAACTAGAAATTTTCCAAGAAATTCCTCATCTCACTTCTATTATATTTAAGTGATCGGTCAAAGTGTAAAACTTAAGTGTCTAAGGATAGTGGTATAACTATAACTGACATATAAATCCTGATTTATTTCTTGGATCTGAGCTCATTGCAAACATCCAAATGTCAAGATTTCATTTGCCAGGAAGAAATAACAAGAGAGGTTGAATGGGCAGCCAATAGTGTCTGTTGCAAACAGCATAAATAACCGGTAATGTTTTCACTTTATTTGCCATTGATGTGAAGTTTTTTACCCTGGGAATAAGTAAACTTTCCCATAAAGATTTCATGTGGTTTGTCCGGTATTTATCACGTTTTTCTTTTTAGCTATTTATTGTTGAAGGAAAAAAGCATTCTTTTCATATCAGAGATGAAACTAGCAATTAAACATCAGTTATAACTTTATTTCCTGTGTTGGTACCTTTGAAACTCTAGGTTTAACGTCAGAAGGTATGTTCTTTTAAGTGGGAGCAAAATTGAGTATGCATGGACATAAAGAAAGGAAGAATAGACACTGGGGACTACTAGACGGGGGTGAGGTGAGGGTTGAAAACTACCTATTGGGTTCTATGCTTACTACCTGGGTGATGGGATAATTCATACACAAAACTTTAGTGACACACAATTTACCCATGTAACAAACCTGCACATGTACCCTCTGAACCTAAAAAAAAAGTTACCAAAAAAAAAAAAAAAAGTCAGCATGTTTGTATACAGTTTTACTTTGTCTTTTTTTCTGCACAAGCAAGATGGGGCAATGACATTGTACACTCTGCTTGCTGGACATGTGCTGATTGATCTTTCTCAGTAAATCAATTTAGTCTGGGTTTGTTCTAGAATCATGGGAACAGGGAGAGTTACTCAATTAGACAATGCTAAATGTTGCTAACACACGAACAAACAGCACTTGGCATTTCATGAGGTTCTTATTCATCAAATTGTACAGAAAATATCTTGAGAATTGTGACTGGCATTTGATTATTCTTCACTGATTAGTATTTAGGACTAGATGCATTGCAGATATTTATAAGTATTAAAATATTATGTATTCTATGATTTAATAAATCATTTTTCTTGGATCTTATCAAGGCTATAGATATTCTTTTGTGTTAAATATGCTTTTAGAGACTTTTCCCCTCTGTTTGTGAATTTTCTTGTCTGCTTGGGAATGTCCTAACCCATCATTGTAAGTGCTTTAACATTTGCTACATTTACTTCTTTCTATGGCAGAGTTTTCATTTCTTTTGCGATATGTTAAAGATTGTTTTAGGTTTACAGATTGGTGGGTTGTGATTAACAATGATATCAGAGAAGAAATGAATGTAATTGTACTAAAGACAATGTTCTTATAATTTCAATCTCTTTCTATCTATTTCTTATTGGTTTTATTATCAGCAATTAATAAAGAAGTCATTAAGTAGTATATTACTGTGGGTGTTGAGAAGCTTTAAAAAATGTAATAGATAAAATCTCTTGCTCATCACAAATCTATAGGAAATGTTATCTTAGGACAAAATGGAAACAAAACAACCCCTTGTAAGTGACACACCAAATCTTGAGTGCTGAAAAGAAAGTTGGAGTTTCTCAGTATTCTCTTGTGTTAAATAATGACTTCCCAGGTCTATGTCTTAGAGTCCGCTTCTTTTTTTTTGAGATGGAGTCTCTTTGTGTTGCCCAGGCTGGAATGCAGTGACACAATTTCGGCTCACCGCAACCTCTGCTTCCCAGGTTCAAGCAATTCTCCTGCCTCAGCCTCCTGAGTAGAGTCCTCTCTTTAAAACACACATTGAAGAGACAAAAGGCTTATTACATGTAAGAAGGACTTCTTGTTTTTGTTTTTTAGGGTTTTTTTTTGTACGTGCTTTGTACAAATAAAATATAGAGGTTTTCTCAAAGCCCGACTTGCCCTCTTAATAGTATATATGACTGAGCCAGATGGATCTATTTTCAAAGTTTTTGATGAAGCTCACATTTTATCAGTCATTTTCTCCTTTGTGTATGATAATCTCAAAATCTTTTTCATTTGTTTTTACTAAAAATCACTCTGTAATGATCACCAACTGTTGTTTCCTAAGCTTCATAGATGAGGGCTTTTCAGGAAGTAATTCTTTATGCAGTAATTTCCATTGGTATTGTATTAATTCCCATTTTCCACCATATGCTTAACATCTAGCATTGTCAGTTCACCTAAGAAGTGTATTTCATAAAAGTTCCGTGTCCTTCTGAAACTATCATCCCAGACAAGTACCATTAAGATTTTGGGTCTCTATGCCTATGATCCAAGCTGATGTTTATGGTGTTCACACCTCAAACAGTTATCGGAGAAGACTCTTACCATGCATTTAGCACATATTCTGTCTCGTCTGTTACGTATGTTTCTTTTTCATCTCCATTGTGATGAATTTGCTTTCTGACAAATGGGCTCAAGATGTAGAGACTACTAATTTTTAAGAATATATCTTTTGTATTAGATAATTAGAATATCCTTTACAAAAACTTTATATTGAAAAAGGTGTATCAAAACTGTCAGATTTTCTCTTCATGAATTAATCTTTCAGACATTTGCTGGATCAAGAGCACTGTTTTCCTGTGAGTTTAGGAAACCTAGTATTGGCACATCGATTTCTTCCTCATCAGCGAATTATAATGGTGAATACGTTTGAATGGTTTTGATTGACTACTAGCATAGTATCTATCATAGAACTATTTTTTTTGTGAATAGTCATTTTGTTGTTTTTCCCAAGTGGCATAGCTCCTTTCTTAATAGATGAATTTGGTTTATCTAGCCTGGATTTTAATGTTTTTCACTTTTCCAAGGTTTATTTCCTTACCACCTTTTTTACTGAACAATAAGTTATTTAAATCTTCACATCATAGCATTCTGATAATGCTGCTATTTTTCTCACTTTTCTTTATTCTTATGTGGCTGAATTTAGGTTTGCCTAAAAAAAAGGGCCATTTCCTTTCTTTGAACTTCCCAGTGAATTCTCTGAAGGAACTTGTTCTTATATTCTATTTATGCTGCGATATGTAGCTTATGCTATGTTAGTAGGTTATTTGGTTTTGCTGTGTCCCCACCCAAATCTCACCTTGAGTTGTAATAATCCTCACGTGTCAAGGGCAGGGCCAGATGGAGATAATTTAATCATAGGGTGGTTTCCCCCATACTATTGTCATGGTAGTGACCATCACGAGATCTGATGATTTTATAAATGGGAGTTCCCCTACAAATGTTCTCTCTTGCCTGTCACCATGTAAGACGTGACTTTGCTTCTCCTTCACTTCTGCCATGATAGTGAGGCCTCACCAGCCATATGGAACTGTGAGTCAATTAAACCTCTGTCCTTTATAAATCACCCAGTCTCAGATATGTCTTTATTAGCAGCGCGAAAACAGACTAACACATTTGGTTTCATGATTTTCTACCTAAGTGCCTGTTTTGTGCCTAAAGCAGTCAAACCCCCTCCATTTTTAGCTTGGTCAAGCCTTAGAGAAAAATTGGGTGCAAGTAATTTTTCAGCTGAGACCCAGTTTAACTAGGGTAGAGTTAGTGTAAAATGCATTTTACCACGTATTGCATCTTCGCACAGTGTCAGCCCCACCACCAGTGACTTGATGACAGAGAATCCTGTGGTAGAATTTCAATGGATGAAGTTTTATTCTTCAGAATCCAAGAAATCAGTAACATTTTTCAGTGTGAGTCCTTTTATTCAGTGCATTGGTTATAATATAATTGTAACTGAAACTTTTCATTTTTTTTCTTGCTGCAAACTTTTTACACCAACCCTTTAAGAGACAAAGTGAGTGAAAGTTCTGAGTATGTTTTACTAAAAGGTTAAGCATGATCTCCAGACAAATCTCATTTACCCGTGTTAATGAAAGTACTTAAAGGCAGATCTCACTTGTGTTAAAATATTTATTCTTAAAGTTGGACATGTTCAAGGCTTAAAAATTAACTTCAAAAAGTCAAGCCAATTCACAAGCACCTAAATTAGGTGAAGGTGAATCTCTCCCAACTTTAAAACACACATTAAATACCTTCCCCTCATGCTGCTTCATTAGTTTTTATAATTATCTCCATGTTGGGTATAGGCTAATGTCTTCTTAGACGGATGGAAAATTTGACTTTTCTCAGAATTTATGGAGAATAACTGAGGCTAAGTGT
Source organism: Theropithecus gelada (assembly GCF_003255815.1). Lineage (NCBI taxonomy): Eukaryota > Metazoa > Chordata > Mammalia > Primates > Cercopithecidae > Theropithecus > Theropithecus gelada. The sequence goes on along the minus strand of NC_037669.1, from coordinate 17,901,835 downwards.
TAGAGCTTGGAAGAGGTCCTATGAATGCAAAGTAAACAGAATTAAGATGTTAACAGAACTGTAATTATGCAGATTATATATTGTCAGTAATGAGGCTCTGTATTTCAACAAAGAAAGTACTTCCACTGAATTGCTGCTGTCAAAGAAACAAAACCAAAATTTGCCATGGATAACACAAAATCGATGCAATTGAAAGTTAAAATCAAGGACTCATAAAATTTTTAACAAGTATTGCAATAAATGATTCTTCCATTTTGCTTTGATCTTCAAAATATAATAAAAGAAGTTTACTCATGAGAATTTTTTTTTTTAAATCTGAACATTAACTGCCATTATATTTTAAATGAAACTTATCTCTTAAAATGGATGAATGTGCACCATAATATATCTTTTAATGTTCTTTTTAGGTAAATAGGACCTCATTTCCATAATTGAGAGCAAAGAGGCTTAGCATTTTCAATGTAAGTTTAAGACTGGGTTGCCTAGCAATATTCAAATGAGAGAGTCCCTCCTCTGGAACTGGTTATAAAACAGTTGTCCATGTGAATGTGTGTCAAACTCAGAAAAGGCAGCGATTTCTTAGCACCTAAATTATAACCAGACAGGAGACCATATAATCAGATGGAGACACAATGTGAACTATCAGTAACTTTTATGCAAATTAATTTAGCCACATAACACTAATTATATATCTATTGTTAGGTATGGACCCTAATCATTCACTAATCTCTCATAAGTGCTTTGTAATCTCATTATAGAATTGGCATGTAAAAACAAGGCCTCAGTTCACATCTAAATCCGATTTTTGTGCATTTATTTCCTTCTATCATGGCCCACAATACATATTTCTTGGTTTTCATGCCATTATCAGATTTTAAAGTTCCTTTGAAAAGACTTGATACCTGATGTATTTTAATTCAGGGTTTACATACTATACCAGAAAAATCTTCTGCTAAACTCTTGTTGCCTTTTATGCTGCACTGTCCACTCTCGGACAATATATGAGTTTTATTATATGCCATATTTGGTTACTCTTGGCCTTATTCTTGTGTAGCCATTTATCTGTTCTCAATAATCCCTTTATTTTTGGTTAGTGGTGCAGTAGAGTTCTTTGAGTGGTCTTGGACCAACCCAGCTCTCTTTCTTGCTTGCTTGTGAAGAATAACAGTAGAATGTGCTGGGAATGCAATATCCTCAAATAGGGAGGAACAGCCTGAAACCTGTCCCTCTTAGGAAATTGAATAGCTTGAGTTAGGAAGGAACTGCATGGGACAGCCTGAGTTTTGTTCCTCTCTTCCCTGGGAGCAGGATGTCCTTTACGGCTTTGCGCAGTGTGTCATGTGGCCCCTGAGGTATATAATCCAGGATGGGCTGCCTTTCAGGGTCCCTCAGCTGTGAAAGTGGGGCATTCGCATCAAGACTACATCTTTCCTGCTCAGCTGTCTTCAGCCTTGGGGGACCCACACACAATGGATCCAAGACTTCTGTCCCTTGTTAATTATCTCTAAGAAAGAAATCCATTTCACATAACTTGTGAACATGTTTTCTTTCACTGGATTTAGGGAAATAGGTAACCAGTGCATGGTGGACCTACATAGTAGCCCAGGATGCAGTGGGCATAAGTATATATGGACTCCCATTTCTGGTGGTTGGCACAGTGATGATCTTTGCTATTTTCCTCATGGAATGGGGGTCCTTTTTGGGACTGATAATTAGCGAAGTTGTTTCACAATTGGCCCTCCAAAGAATAGTGCCTGAAATATGGTAACTCCATAATAAACTGTGTAAAGTACACAGTGAATGAATATGTCTTAGACCTAGAGCACGGCACGCAGAACACTCAAGTTGAAGAAGAAAATATTAGAATTTCTACTTATATTTAGGTGTAAATCTCATTCTTTATTTACTTTAGTGTATTTTGAAATGTGGCTAATACTGTCTTATATATTACATGCATACGATTTTTACATGGGGCTCTGAAAGACTCACTATTGGAGGGTAATCTCTCTTGTCACATTGCTTTCTGGTCTGGCCACTCGGGATCCCACGGCCCTTCTGCTTCTCTTCCACATGAGGACCAGTTCAGTACCATACCCAGAGCTAGGCTCGCACTGCTCACCCAATCCTCCCTGACGGTCTTCTTTAACCAGTTCTGATGGCTCTTTGTTGTGATTTGTGGGTCTCTAAATTGGCAGTCATTTGAATGGAAAATGTCTATTCTGCCCCTATTTGGATTAGAAAAGGATAGCTTCCATGTAGCATACTGTTCTAAAGATATTTTTTTCTTGAAGATTACAAACCTCACCCCGACAACGGCCCCACAAAATCCAACCTTTATCCATCATGTCTTCCTGTTTATAAGCCCTCCTAGCCTCTCTTTCCTCCAAATCCTTCCTGACACAGATTATAAAAACATTTACGCAGGCCGAGACGGGCGGATCCCGAGATCAGGAGATCGAGACCATCCTGGCTAACATGGTGAAACCCCGTCTCTACTAAAAAAATACAAAAAAATTAGCCGGGCGAGGTGGCGGCGCCTGTAGTCCCAGCTACTCGGGAGGCTGAGGCAGGAAAATGGCGTGAACCCGGGAGATGGAGCTTGCAGTGAGCCGAGATCGCGCCACTGCACTTCAGCCTGGGCGACAGAGCGAGACTCCGTCTCAAAAAAAAAAAAGGTTACAAATAGTGAGCAAATAACAATTATAGTTACACAGCAAGAGAAAAGTCAAAATCATCTAAGGTAAAATAAACGTTCAAAGAAAGTTATATATAGATACAACTTAAAAAACCTGAATTATACATAAAAATATATATGTATCAAGGGAGCTTTTGCTTTAAAATTATTTTCATGCAGATGTTTTTATAAAACAAAGAATCCTTTTCATATAAATGACCATTCTTCCTCTGTATTTTATTATACAGGGTTTGCTTGAATTGACATGTATCTTCACTAGGTGGGTTTCTAACTATCTCATTCTTTTTCAGAGGAAATGTGAAAAGTGTTTGGGGACTAAGTACATTCAGAGAAAGCTCTAAAATTTATAAACAAAGTTTTGACAGAATGCCAATGATCATTTGGCATTATCTTGCCTTTGAGACAGAATATCTGTCTATTACAATTTTGTTATAATAGAATATCTTCTGTTATACTTTTGCTTTGTAATCTAATACCATTAGCCAGGTCATCTCTAATAGGGATTCTCTGTCTTGATTAACAGCATCTCCATTTAACCAGTTGTTCAATCTGGAAATGTTAGTGCCATCTTTAAATCCTCCTTCTTCCTTACAATTCATATCCAATTAGTTATTGAATCATAATGAACATATAATGTACAACATATGTTAATTTATGTTATTTCTCTTCCCTCCTCTTTATTCCAACTGTCATTGCCTTAATTAAAGCCATATGACCATTCTGGTTTATTGCAGTAATGCCTAACTGGTCTGTCTGCTGCTAGTCCTCCTGTCCTTCAAACTCTCCTTCCTTTCTTCACACTGTTGTCAAATAATATCTTTTTTTTTTTTTTTTTGACATGGAGTTTCACTTGTTGCCCAGGCTGTAGTTCAATGGCATGATCTCGGTTCACTGCAACCTCCGCCTCCCAAGTTCAAGCGATTCTCCTGCCTCAGCCTCCCAAGTAGCTGGGATTACAGGTGTGCGCCACCACACCTGGCTATTTTTTTTTTTTTTTTGTATTTTTAGTAGAAATGGGGTTTCTCCATATTGGTCAGGCTGGTCTCTAGCTTCTGAATTCAGGTGATCCGCCCGCCTTGGCTTCCCAAAGTGCTAGGATAACAGGTGTGAGCTACCACGCCCGGCCCTAATAATATCTTGTAAGACATGCATCTATTTTTGTTATTTCCTGTTTAAATAAATCAGTGTCTGTCTCCTAGTTGCTATACAAAAACCTTCAAATTTCTTGGAGTGCCACTCAGGTACCGTTACAATTATTCCAGGAAAATTGGCCCCTCCATTGCCCTTGGCCCCAAATTTTCATCAATATGCCCATTCACTTTTTTGCATTTCCATGTCTTTTCTCTTTCTTCTTTCCCCATCTGGACTACCTTTCCTCCACTTGTCAGCCTAATAAATTCTCCTAAGATTTGGTTCAAATTTTGACCTTTTGTGAAGCCTTCTTCAAACTCTGCTTTTTGGTACTTCTATACTTCTTTTTAAGTCTCCCATGACAACACTTAATGTATTGAATTGCAAGGCAGCATGAGCCTTCTACCCTATCAAAGTATAAAGTCTTTAAAGGCAAGAGCTTTACTATTTTAAGTGCTGAATGCCCGTGTTCATTATAAAGTCAAACCTCTGAACAGTAAGTAGTTCTGAGACTTAAAAAAAAACTTGATTATATTATTTGCCATTTAATTGATACCTTCTAAATTCAGAGACTTATTTCTTAATCAAGACATAATCTACAGCTTTTCAAAGGCAGGTTTTAGAGTGTTAATATTCTGGTTACCAAATCTGCTATTTAAGTCTGGGGTCCAATCTAAATTTTAAACAGCACTGTCCTAGGCCTCTTAGTCTTTATAATCCCATAAGACAGAGTCTGCCTGTTAGATTTGATGTAACAAAACTTACATATGTATAAAAATTTCAGTAATCTGCATTTCGTCAGTATCTTACATTTAGTTATAAGCTAACCATTTTAAAAAGCAGTTAAAATATTATTTTATTAAATTTGAAGTCTATCTATATAGGCTCACTGCCACAAAGAGTTTAGTAATTTCCCATCATATTTTATTTTTTAGTAGATCGTATTTGTTGCAATTTTTATAAATATTACATTTTGAATATTTAATACTTTTAAACATTATTCTTCAGCATTGGAAATAATGTGCTTAATGGAAAAATTTTATATTCATTGTTCTATAACTTCAAAAGTTGTTTTAAGTTATAAATTTGTAAAGATAAATGAAAATAAAGACCTTGAGAGAAGTGAAAATAATTATGATATTTTCCAATTTAAAAATGGAGTTGAAAATACTGCTTTTTCTAAACTGAACAAATTGTTTTCAGAACTGATAGACTTATTTTTATGAAGCTTTTTGGTCAAATTAAAAGATCAATAGATACTGCTACATGGCTACTTTATATATCAGACAATGAGAAATTAATTTATTTTCCTTAGAACTATATTTCTTTGTTGAAGAAACTGAAAAATATCATTGGTAAATTAATAGAGGACATTTCTACAAAGCAAATATAGTAATGCATAAAATATTCCATTCACAATATTAAAGTTGCATTTTATTCTGGAGTAACTGAATACAGCAAAGTTTCAAAACAACTCATAGAGCATGAAATAAAAAGGAACTCAATAATGAAGCTGCATCTTTTAAAATAATGTATAAAGTGAGAAAATGAGAATACAATAAAAATGTTTTGAGTAGCTTTAATGACTTCTTTTTCATTGAAACTGACTGCCAAATGAGTTAATGGTGAAGGTTTGTTTAAAAAATAACCGAATATAACTTTACAAATTAGTAGCTTGAAGACAGCACAACAAAGACTTTGAGACCAAATTCCTCAAAACAATAACCAACGAGATCAATGAAATGACTTGATTTAGGGCAGTCAGAAATATTTACACTATTCATAGGACAAATTGAAGTGATACAATTTGTGGATGACAGTTTGGTTCTAAAGTTTTAAACTTGCATTTCTGCTCACATTTTCTCCAAGCATCATTTAGGAAAAGGTTTAGAGTGTACTTATATGTCTCCAAAGAAACCCACATTGTTCATTCTAAGTATGATCAGATCATTCAAAAACATTTGGGAAAAAAGTCATTTCGTAGTCACTGGTTCCTCACTATTACTGAGTTAGTAATTAATTATACATTTTAGATACACAGAACTCTATTTAAAGAAAATTATTAAATCATCAAAGATACTTCAGCCCATGTTATAACATCCAGTCATGACATGGACGTTAAGCATGATGTTGAAGTCCCAGTACAACGAAAGAAAGAAAACAGTCAAGTATGAAGTTTTTGTTTTCTTTTTTGTTGTTGTTGTTGTTATAACCTAGACACCCAAAGCAAATACTTCTCAAATACATAACGATGTCAAATTAGCAAAGTAATAAATACAAGCAGAAAATTAGGAAGGCAGAAACAGAATTACTCTAATAACATTAAAAACAATAAAAGTAAACAAACTATATTAAGAAAGGGCATATAAACTTACAGTTGTCGTATAAGCAGCTTCTGGATCATCTTCCAGCACTCTGGAGAGACCAAAATCAGAAACTTTGCAAACTAAGTTGCTATTGACCAATATATTCCGAGCTGCTAGGTCTCGATGAACATAACCCATATCAGAAAGATACTTCATGCCGGACGCAATGCCTCGGAGCATTCCGACCAACTGGATGACTGTGAAGTGGCCATCATGCTTCTGCAAGAGAATCACAATTGTTTAAATTGACTTATTTTTAATGCAGTGTGTGCGTGTGTGTATTAAATAAGATCCTTACATGTATTTTATTGGATCAAATGAAGATAAGCATCAAGTTTGGTGATCAATGACTATGTTCATAAGGAAAAGTAAGAATTTGTTTGACATTTAAAGAAACGGGAAAATCTAACTGGAAGTAATGAAGGACAACTAAACAAAGGACAGAAGGAAATCAACCAAATTAACTCTCAGAGCAAAGTGATTTCAAAAACTTCGGTAATAGGAGAGAACTAAAGTAAAATAAAGTAAGAGCAAAGGCTGCCAAAAAAAGGCTACCAAACAAATAGAATCCACTTTCCATAGTTGTAAGCTTTGAATCAGCTGTGCAGCTGGGTAGAAGGGCAGCAAAACCAAGGACTGTATAAAACCCATGTGATAACTGGAGATACTGTGAAAAACAGTAGTCAGGCCAGGTGATTCAGGAAAAAAAAAAAGTGGTGGTATAAACAAGAAACAAGTATAGGAAAGCAGCAGAAGAATGAAAAAAGCACAAGCAAACAGAAAATAAATAGATTTTTCCATTTTATAGGGAAAATAGAAAAGTTGTTGGCAATTGGCAGAAAAATGAGACTGTTTTAGCTCCTGGTTGGAAGGATTAGATTAAATAATGTGGAGAATGAGTCAGGCATGGTGTTAGTATCAATCCCATCAAAGTAATCGATCCCATCTTATTCCCTCCGCCTTGACTTTAAAATAATGTTTTTATTTTAAAGAGTTAAAAAATATCCAATTGTTATCTGAGCAAAATGTATGCACCCACAAGACCAGATACAAATAGTATGCAAACAGTACCCTTGAAATTAGAGGAAATAAAAATAAAAATATTTTAAGTTTTAAAAATAATGCATATTATTCTACCTAGTTATTTGGAGATTGCTGTCTTTAATGGAGTTATAGAGAAACATGAAAAATTATTTTTTTATACATCAGGCAACATTTATTTGTGAATGATATTAAAAATGAATAGCAGGAGATTGTAGGGCTATATTACTTTATGCTATACATTAGAAGCACAAATAAGAGAAACTTAAAAACTTTAAAAGTTAAAGCAGTTTTTATGAATACATATCTAATTTCAAACCATAGTGCAGCTTCAGGACAGAGACGATCTGACCCTAGCTGTCATGGTGACACAGTCTCCTATACAATGATGATTCATTGTTCAGGTAAATGAATAAGCTTATACTACAAATGAAATAAACTTTGTCTTGCTGTATCAACTTACCTGTCTGATAGCTCTCTGATAATATCTCCCAACTCAAGTGCAGGGTAAGGGCAAAAAGCCCTCTCTTAAAAAAACACTCTTATAGCAAGAATATCCATTTAAGCAGGTGCTTCTGTATAATTAATGTATAAAGGATGACCTAGCAAAGAAAATCTTTGGTGTTATTAGCTCTTTATGTTTCGAATCCATCTTCTTAGACAGTACACTATTAGATGAAATCTGCCTCCTCTATCATGTACACTACCTACCACTCTTCTATTAGGAATCTTGAAACCTTTGAGTGGAATTGAAAATATAAGTTCTTTCGGCCTAGAATGAAGTACACTGAAGTTTAAAAGTTGGCTCTTTTACCTATTCAAAAATGGAGTTGCCTCCTATCATAATTCTTGTCAAGTAGAATTTTAAAGTAGTAAGGAATGTTAATGGGGCACCTGAAAACTCGAGAGTGCTTCCTTATCTACACGATGGGAACAGAGTTATCTAACTCAGAATTGCAGGGAGAATCACATACAAAGCAGACAACACAGCTCCTCGCTTAATTTAATAATAGTTACTATTTAATATGTCCTTGTTATTACTGTTATAACGTGTTTTTTTTCAATTTTAATGAGTCAGAAAATTCCCTTCTCACTTTCCTGAAAAATCACTTCTCAATATATGCTCCTACAAATATGAAGAGAAATAATTACTTAAGACCGGGCTGAAATTTAATGTTCTATCTATGTTGAGTGTGTCACAAAGCACCAATTTGCTTTTTAATACTTTTATTGAAATATAATTAATGTACCATAAAATGTATCTTTTAAAGTATACAATTCAGTTTTTATGTTATTCATGGAGTTGTACAGCTATCACCAAAATCAATTCTAGAACTTTTTCATCATCCCCTCTGAAAAGACCCATCCTTACCAGCAATAAGTCCTCACTTCCCCTAACTCCTCCTACCACCCTGGGCAACCAGTAATCTACTTTCTAGCTCTATCTATTTGCCTGTTCTGGGTATCTCTTGAATGGAATAACACAATATGTGGTCTTTTGTGACTGTCTTCTTTTACCTAGTATGTTTTTAAGGTTCATCCACCCATAGCATGTTTCAATAATTTATTCATTTTATTGCTGGATAATTTCTATTCCTTTTGTATATTCATCAGTTGATGGAGTTACTTCTACTTTTTGGCAATTATGCAAGTTATTTTTAAAATTAATCTTAAAATATTTTTGTCACTAACATTTGAAGATTTAGATTAACTGCTTTCATGTCAATCATCATGGTAATAATGGTTCTAACAATGGTAAGTGGTATCATTTAAAAAACAAGATTTTGGTGTATTAAAACGATCTAAACTACTTTCCACATGTTCTTTTATAGGACTATAAATGTAGGATATTTACTTCTAATCCATTGGCCAAGACATTCTCAGGGGTCCACGAGGTTAAAATTATTTTCATAATAGCACTAAGTACATGTTTTTGCATTTTTTCATTAGGTTGATATTTGCACAAATGGTACAAAACTCTGATGAGTAAAACTGCAGGAGCCTCATCAGGAATAAAGTCAGTAGCACCAAACCAAACTATACTAGTATTCTCATATTCTTCTCTGACACAGGCACTTATAGAAAGATGGAAAGCTAGTTTTTCTTAAGAATGTCCTTGGTGAAGCAGTAAATCTTATGAGTTTCATTAAATCATGATCTTTGATTACACACTCTCAGCATCAATACCTCTGAGGAGGAGAAGAAAGCAGGATTGGGCAGCAGCAGGTTACAGTTCAGTGCCTTCACCCAAAGGCCTTTGTCTATTTTATGGGATGTTCTGGATAACTCCTCAGAGTTGGCTCAAACTGAGGAAAAAAAAGACTGGGCCCCTGTCCTGCTACATCAATCACTGGATTCAGGCTGCTCGTGTAAAGGGGTCATGGCCTTGGGTGGCCTTCTTTAGCCAAGGGCATTCTCTAGAGAGGGATTTGGTTAAGTAAGGGCTACCAGCTTCCCAAACTCTGGAAGCTGTAGGAATAAGGAAGCTGATCCTGTGACCCTCCCAACAAAGTTCCCGCATGCACATCTTTTATAACCCTTCCCAGGGAACGCAACCTGTGTTATTTTATCTCCCTATCACTACAATCATCTGTTTATCCACTATCCACACATCTATCCACTGGTCTATCTACTGTTTATAAAATGTGGGCTTGACGAAAAAAAAAGCTCTAAAAATAGTTCTATATGCTTTTGGGAATGCATATCTTAATTTCTTCCATATTACTGTAGGAGAAAAATAGCTCACATTCATTGAACACTATAAGCCAGTCCCAGACTAAGGTTTTTACAGGTATTATTTTATTTCAGTCTCTCAATATTGATGTGATGTAAATGTAGTGATTATCTTCATCTTGTAGATGGTGAAACTGAAGGACAAAAAGATCTAATAACCTAATAAGTGGTGGAGTCCGGATTTAAATCCAAGCGATGACAGAGCCTGTATTCTTATCTATTGGAGTTTTTGGAAAAACCAAATTTTACATAATGCTGGGCTAGTTTGGGCAGCATAATTTGGCAAAATACAGCAATGTATAAAGACCTCTAAGATCGTTTAACCAAAAGCAAACAAACAAAAACACTCCAGATAAATCAACAAATGAGGATCTATTCACCTCTGTCTGGCTGAGAGGAATAGCCTCATTTATTCACACATGAGGATAGCACAAATCTGTTTCTCTACAAAGGACACAACTCTCTTATTCAAACAAAATCTATATTCCTTTTTTCTGGTCTTCCTCAACATAGCCTTCTCAAGTTTGGTTTAGGACATATTGGTTTCCTTGAATATGGTAGATGGTTAATAAATGGTGACAGAATTAAATAACTTTTGATCCGATCTTGTGGTGCAATGGTTGTTATTGCTATATTGTTCCTATTGTCTCATATAAAACAGACTGTTTTCTTAAAGTAGGACACGGGTATTATCCCTTTTATGTAGCAGTTCTCTTACAGCATCCACTATATTGCCATGCATTGTGTTAGCACTCGATAAATATTAATTCCAATTGAATTGAATTGTTTATGAGGGGAGGTGAAAAATGTGAGAGTACTGAGATTTAATATTTTTGGGCTTCCTACTGAAGATTAATCTAAAAGAAACTATGAATTTTTTTATGACATATGGTCTCTTCCCAGGAAGGCAGATTCAAATGAAAGAGAGTGAATATGGCATATTTATATACTGCATCTCAGAGATTAGCAGCTAGAATTCAGTTTGTCTTCATCCTCTTTGTTTTTGCTCTCTCAACCTGACTGCTGAGAAACATGGAGTTTATCCTCTAACTGACAGAGAGGGTGAGCCTGATTGGAAGGGGTTTCTGAAAGCTATACATAACAATGCCTGCTGTTTCTAAAAGCTGCAGAGCTCCATCAGACTCTCTCAGACCCCAGAGCACAGCATCCCCCAGATCTGACAGTAAATGACATGTTGCATTGTCTGTGCAGTAACCCCAGCTCTTCACGATGGTTGTCATGGACTGCATCTACATACACTTCAAGCCTCCCAGTGTCCATTCGTCTTAGGCTGAGCTCAAGTACTTAGATTGAGGTTAGGACAAACATAGGATCTGAGTGCCAGGCTGTCCTGAAGGCATCACATTACTGTCTAACAAGGCTTTCTGTGAAAACACAAATCTTACCCTTTGACTTGCTTTAAACACTTCAATGATTTTCAATGACAGAATAAAGTGCAGTGTCTTAGTCATGAATACAAAGACCTGACCCTTGCTCATATCTTTAGTTGCATACCCTTATTCTGCTTTATTTTATTTTATTTTATTTTTGTATGTGCTCTATTCACCCCTACAACATGTTGTTTTATATCTAACGTGCTTTACTTAGACAGTTCCCTCTTCCAGGAAGGTCATTCTAGTCTTTGTCACCTGAGTTTTTTTGTGACATGTATTATCTCTTCCAGGAGGTCCTTGCTGAATCCTCAAGTTTATTCCTTCTAACAACACTCCCTGAGTATCCTATGGGCCAGTTACTATAGTTCTAGGTGCTAGGAGTCAATGTGGGAAGCAAAACAGGGTGATTTGAGAGCGATAGAGAAACTTAGTCCAACTTGGTTTTGTCTCTAAAACAGATCTCAAACCTCGGCTAAAACCAAATATGTGTGTTCATCTCTCCCACTGGATTGAACATGATTTTGAGGACAATGAGCATACTTTGTCTTGTTCACCCTTGTAATCCCAGGGCCTAGCACCTTGCCTGAAACACAGTGGATATTTACTAGATATTCACTAAATTGAACTAAACTGAATTCATTTATTTTTCTCTTAAAGGAGTGAAGCTTTTCAAACTTTCAGTATGTGGTAAGATATTTTCTAGAAGTATTTTTAATGGAAAGTCATATTTACTGTAGTGGATTCTCTGCAAAGATCATGAATGAACAAGAAGTACTGAAGTGTTGACTACACTTGCAGCTGCTCCATTTTTGAGGGCAAGACTCTGATTATGACTACTACCAAATTTTTATATTTTTGCTGAAGAGTGAGGAAAAGGGAACTAAATATCTTATATAGATATCTGCTATATTTCTTTCTAGATCTTCAGTGGAGAATCACTGATGTCAAGCCCACCAACCAAATAGCTTAGAAACTGTCAAAGATCTATGGACCGTTTTAAATCACTGCCCTCAAACTTTCTTGCTGAAAAATGTGCATTATTAAAGCAGATAACTCTGGTGATTCAGTGTCCTAAAAAGGTTAAATATGACGGTAGATGACACTATAACCAGTAGATGATAAGCTGCTATTCTTGAGGAGAATTAACAAAAATTGCATGTCACTGATTCTATAAACATTTAGAGGATACACTTCACAATGTGGTGTCACGGGTACCTACAATAAACAAATTTCACAGATTCCTCACAAATCTGATTCAATAAACACTATTGGATAATGACAATTTAAGCTAAAAAAATGAAGTAATGGAAATTTGGTTCATATGTATATCAAAAGCCTTTTTGGTTCACTAACTATGAATTATAAGAAATGACACTAGCCTTTCAAAACAAAATGACAAAAATAGGAGGCTAAGTGGAAGCCTTGTAAAATTATTAATTTCAAACCTTTGACTTGAGTTATAAAATGGCTACACAGGACATTTACCTTACTAGATGGTTTATAAAAGACCAAGGTACGCAAACACTGGACACTTTAAGCCTGTTGTTCTGGTTTTTGTGTTGCTAGAGGTCATTCTCAAAAAAACTGGATGTCAGAAATGCACGGAGTTCATGAGAGACAAAAGATGGGCGTCTCTGAAGAGCCAGAACACCACAGAGGATCTGACTTCTGGGGTTCAGATTGTCCTTTGGCACAAAAATATCCTCACCCATATTATCTGCATGTTTCCACTTATTTTTGTTTTGCTCTCTGAAATTCCTCTACTAAAATATTTGTGGAGTTTACAAACGCAGGAAAAGATGAAAAATCATCTGGAGGAATTAGAATAGTATTTGTGAGTCATATACTCACATAAGTCAATTTAACCTTATATCCAGCTAAGATTTGTGCCAATGAGAAAATGGAAACTGAGATTAAGATGGGATGAGACTCCAGGTTACGGGTGATTTTATAAGGTGGGAAAAGACCTAAACTCAGGCAAGAGGGGATGAAGAAGTGCTACCACATGTGAATTCTTATAATAAAAGTTTTATCTTTGAGGATGTGGAAGGAAGACATGAAGAAATAGGCAGATGACATAGAAAAATTGCCTTAAAAATTTTGCCCAGGGCAAGTCATGTAGAGGGAAGGAAAACACACTTTCCACATTTTGAAGGAGACTTCCAAGCCTCTTTCCTATTGGACGTTTCATCTTTCGGCTGTCGTCTGTGTTAAAGAGGCTTCTATAAGTCTGCCGAGGGACTTTAGCAATGTCTTTAAAAGAAATATTTATGGAAAAATGCATTTTGAGTTCTGAACAATTGATTTATAAATGACTTCGCAGAAAACAGTCCTTGGAGGATTACTCCTATAACTTAAGTTTAAAGTTAAATTTCAGTTTTTATATGTTTCTAAATCAAAAAGGTGACTATACTATGACTTTTTAAAATGATGTTGAATTTGAAAAAGAAATGTTTGGGATTATTTATAGATTTGAAGACACGAAATCACTCTTTTTTTTTAAAAATAACCACCAAATAAATAAGTAACTATCTCCTTTTTATTGAAAATTGTCTTGGTTCTTGTGGTCTCCCCAGTTGAAAATCTTATTAGACTTTAACTTAAAAAAGCCTTCAAAGCTCTTTCTCTTGTAGTCATCATATATTTTGAACTTAAGCTAGGCACAGTTATCTTTTTAGTTGTAGTTGAGAGAGGCCACAAAGAGTAAAATTAGTAATTTCAATAACAAGAAAACTAAAAATGTCATCTCTAATACACGAAAAACCTAGGAAGAATATAAGTAGATATGGATTTGTGAAACATGGTGTTTGGATTTCAAAATTACATGTTAAGAGCTAAAAATGAATCTGAATGTAATATAGCTTTAGCTTACAAAGGTTACTACTGAATTTGCTTTGTTAAAAATAACTTCTGCTTAGGTTTACATGAAAGTAATATATACTAGTTACTGTGTGCTACATTTATACAAACTCAAAATTAAATTTAAAGTTATTATTTGGGGCAGGGTGTCACAGAGTGCCATCATCTTGATGAAGTATCATTAGAGTATATCAGAATAATCCAGGGAAGTTTTTGCAGAATACATATGTGTGTGTCTGCATATTTATCTGGTAAAGTCTCTCGAAGATGGTGATTCTGGTTATTGGGCATGGTTGAGAATTATAAATTTAGGGTTTAATATTCAGTTCTGTAAATCCAATATCTCATAAATGATCCAAACACAGAGATAGGAGTGACCATAGAGGAGTTCAGGAAAAATACATAGAATTTCTTTATATATAAGTATAATTTTAAATTATGTACAATCAAAAGATCAATGTCAAGTTTCATATGCAAAAGAAGAATGAGAATTATAAATTACAATTTCATGGTATCAGTTAATACAATGTTTAAAGAGGTATATTCATGCTATTAAATATTGCTGCTCAAACTCCTAATTTACAAAAAAAGTTCACTCATCCATACCATATGCTTGGTTCTAAGCACACCATGCTCTCATATATGTGCATGTCTGATGTCACATTATTTGTAGAATAGTATTTAGCATTAAGTTGGCTCAGGTGTAGTAAATTACATTCTACTGCATGAAGTTTAACCTATTTTTCTCTTAAAAATGTAATTAAGGTGTGTTTCTACTATAATTTTTATGGCTTAAAAACAGTTGGTCAGGCATGTTGGCTCACATCTCTAATCCCAGCATTTTGGGAGGCTGAAAGAGGAGGATCATTTGAGACCAGGAGATTGAAACGAGCCTGGGCAACACAGTAAGACCCTATCCCTACAAAAATAAAAAATTAACTGGCATGGTGGTGCATGTCTGTAGTCCAGCTATTCAAGAAGCTGAGTTGGGAGAATCTTGAGCTCAGGAGTTTGAGGTCACGGTGAACTATGATCACGTCACTACACTCCAGCTCGGGCGACAAAGTTTCCAAATGAATAAACAAACAAACAAACAAACAAACAGTTATTGGTGGGTAAGTGCAATTTTCTTCTTTTCCACTGCTGAATATAAAATGAGTGTTATTTAGACTAATTTCACTCTTCCACCTCAGCACAAATATAATCACGTGCATACAATTTACAAGAAAAGTGTGCTAATAAAATACAGCTCTCATTATTAATAAATAACTAGTATAAGGTAAAATGCCATCTTTACTAGATTTATAATTTGAGTACATAAATATTTAAATGATCTCTTTAAATTTTAAATTAATATTTGCTTTGCATTTGCTTAAGGAAACTCTTCAAATGTCTCACATTGCTTTTGAAATGCTGACATGCACTTATATATGTTATTTCAATACTCATATTCCTGAGATATATCTACAGTTTTTAATGATGAAAATTGAAACTATTTTTAGCCACCTGAAAAAACAGATCAGGAAGTTACAATTTTATGACTTTTAGTGATATCTTCTGAAATATAATAATAGATGTCATTATGAATACCTGATTATGTGGTAGATACTGTTCTAGGAGTTTTATGTCTATTAGCCATTTAATACTATGGTGCAATAACCTTAGGAAACAGTTATTGCCTATCATTGAACTTATTTTGTAGGTAAAAGTTGTCCTTGATTTTCTCTTTCCTTTATACACTTTATCCAACCCATCAGCAAATCCTATTGGCTCTACTTTCAACATATATCATAGACTTCGACTATTTCCCTTAAACTCCACTGCAACTATCCTAGTTTAAAGCATCATTATCTCTTACCTGGATTATGGCAAAAACCTCCTAATCTCCCTGCATTTATTTGTGCCTCACTGTAGTCTCTTCTCAATACAGCAATGAGTGATTCTTACAAAATATATAGTCATTAGGTCATCATGCTATGCCTCTATTCCAAAGACTACAAAGGCTTCCCATATTACTCAGAGAAAAGTCAAAGTCATTATAATGGCCTACTATGCCTGATTTCAGTAGTTTTCCAACTTGGCTGCATATTGGACTCAACTGGGGGAACTTTTGACAAATATTGATGCATATGTCCCATCCCAAGAGATTTTGATTTCGTTGGTCTGGGGTAAAGCCTGGAACTTGAGAATTTTAAAAGGGCTTTAAATTTAAATTATTATAATATGTAGCCAAATATAAGAATCATTGCTCTCCAAGAGATGTTTCCCTTTCTGTCTCCATCGGCTCTGACTTCTTCTTTTACCATCCTTCTCCTTACGTACTCCTCTCAAGCCATAATGATAGGGTGACCATATATTTTATTATTCTAACTGCAGAGTAAAAGGCTCATGCTAGTAATTATAAAGGGACAACATGCATAATTTGGCATTGTTTTAGGAAAAACAGGCATATGTTCATCAAGCATAAATACTTATTTGCAGTTCTATAGAAATAAAATTCTCCTACTTCAGAGAATTGGCACTTGCTATTACTATTCCCTGGAATATTTTCCCTGAGGTATCCACTTTATTTGCTCCCTTACCGTCTTCTAATCTTTACTCAAATGCCATGTTTCAGTAAGACCTTCTCTTCCACTCAATTTAATCCTGAAACCCACTCTCAATTCCACTTGCCTTTTCCCTGTTTTATTTTTCTCCACAGCAATAAGACCATCTGATGTACTATGTATTGCTGAATTCTTATTTCCCTACCCACTCAAATTTTTATTTCTCTTTTGCTTACTTCTGTATTCCAGGATCCAGAAAAGTACCTGGCCTACTGTAGTCTGTCAATGCATATTTGCGTAACAAATGAATAAAAGATTTATCAGCTGTTTGACATTGGGCAGTCACCTAACTTGCTTTGCCTCAGTTTGGTCATTGGTAAAATGAGGACAGTGGTGATAACCACTTCACAGTGCTGCTGTGAACAATAAGTGAGCTAATGCATGGGACTGGAATAATGCCTGACTCATAGAAAGCACATGTAAATGTTAGTTACATTAGTTTATTAAGTATATTAATCTCATCTTTACTTCAGCCACAGACTCCCAAATGGACATCTGGAAGTTGTCATTTCTGAAACTGTCTCACTTCAGAAATCTTAAACATCAACCTAGTGTTATATTGGTAAACCTGCTCTCTAGAGAAAAATAAGACAGAAAGCCCTGATTTGTAGCATTTGCCAATTCCTGTGGTGTAAATACTCCCATCACAGCAAATTTTAAGCTACTAACAGTTTATCAGCCAGTTCTTGCAAACTGGTAAGATCTGGCTCTAGCACACTACTGCCAGTACCCTACTTTCTGGCCACATTCTTCTTTCCCTTCCTCTCTTACCCTCATACAAAACTATACTTTCTTGTCTCTGCAATAAAGACTTCTAGCCCATATAATTTTGATTATTTCTAGTCTACTAGACTCTTCATTTCCTTCTTCATCTAGCATGGACTCACTCTCTGTTACCTGAATGATCCCTTCACTACCATCCTCAGTTGCCTTTCGACATCCTTGTTTTTCTTTTGTACATGCTCTACAAACCATAGTTTCTATTATCTTCACCCTCACATTTGGGGAGTTGAGTGTCCATGTAGAAAATCACAGAAGCATGTACATTACTATCATAACACATTTATGTTCTTCAGCGTCATCTGAATGTTCAGCATGATTAGTTAATTATTTTTCTCCAGGACCAAGATGAGGACTGGCAAGTTTTGGGAAAAATGTATACAACTAGCACATATAATTGGGCCAAGAGGCCAAAAGATCATGTCTCCTGGATACTTACACTGCATACCATTAATAACTTTGATAAAGATTTTTGGTTGATTGCACCTGCTAGGGTCTTGAAAAAACAGTCTCTGGAGTAGAACTTGCTCTTCATGGTGCAGCACTTCATAATCTGCTACTTTTGTTTTTAATTTCAATAATTATTCCAAACATTCACCTTAAAGGAAAGTTTGTCCTCAAATTCCCATAAAAACTCTTCTACTACTTTGTGTAGAAATGAAATAGAATCAGGCATCATTTCCTTCAATTTATGCATGTTCCTCATAAAGCTACCTAGATCTACAACACTCCAGTCTTGGGAGATGCAGAGGCTTCTGCTCTCCAAAGTCAATCCTCCACCAGATTCCTTGATTTTATACCTGTTCATCTCCTGAAATCTTTTGTCTTATCTATTTTTTTAATTCCCCCCTTCTTCTTTTTCAGTGTATGCATAGTCCAAATTGTCATCTATTTTAAAAATACCCTTGATTTTAAGATACAACAATTACAAACATTAATGTAACTAACAACAGACCATCAAAATATATGCAACAAAAACTGACAGAATTGATAGAATTGAAGGGAGAAACAGATAGACAAACATTTCAAAATCCCACTCTGAAAAATGGACAGAATAACCAGAGAGAAGATAAGAATATAAAGGACTTGAATGACACAATAAACCAACTAGATCTAACATAAGTAAACACTATACCCAAGAAAAATAGAACAAAATTTCATATGGAATGTCTTCTTTGATAAGCCATACGTTAGACAATACATTTAAATATCAAGAGATCTCAAATAGTAGATTTCATACAAAGTATGTTCTCTGACTACAACCGATAAAGTAAGAAGTAAATAATAGAAGAAAAATGTAAAAGTCCATAAATTTGTGTACAGACAATAAACTTTCAAACAACCAATGGATCAAAGAAGAAATCACAAAGAAAATTAGAAAATACTTAGTGACTACTGAAAATGAAAGTGTCTCATACTACAATTTGTAGGACACATATCCAAAGCAGAGATAAGGAGGAAATTTGTAGTTATAAATGTCTGTATTAAAAGAAAGAGGAATATCTCAAAACAATAACCTACCTTAACAACGTAAGGAACAAGAGAAGAACAAACTAAACCCAACGGTAACAAAAAGAAGGAAATAAAAATAAGAACAAAGATAAATAAAATAGATAATAGAAAAACAATATGGAAAATCCACAAAACCATAAGTTGGTTCTTCCAAAAGAACAATAAAAGTAACAAACTTTTATCTAGATTGACCAAGAAAATAAAGAGAAGACAGAAATTACTAAAACCAGAATGAAGGTGTGACATTACTACCAATTCTACAGAAATAAAAAGGATTATAACAGTACTATAAATGATTGTATGTGAATAATTAGATAACCTGGATAAAATGGAAAAATTCCTAGGAACACAAAACCTATCAAGACTAGATGATGAAGAAATAAAAAAACCTGAATAGACCTATAACTATTAAGAAGATTAAATTAGTAATAACAAAACTCTTGATGAAGAAACTCCCTGGACCTGATGATGATGGCTTTATTGGTGAGGTCTACCAAACATTTAAAGAATGAATACAAATCCTCCTCAAACTTCATCCAAAAAACTGAAGAGGAGAGAGACATTTTGATTCATTCCACAAACATTACCTTGATACTAAAGCCAGACAAAGACACTACAAAAAACCCCTACATTACTATAGACCAATATCCCTTAACCATTCATGAAAAAATCCTCAACAAAATACTAGCAAATGGAATTCAGCAGCATATTAAAAGTATTATACACCACGGCCAAATGGGATTAATTCACTGAATGTAAGGATGGTTCAAATATGAAATTCAATCAATGTAACACACCATATTAACTGAAAGAAGGGGGGAAAATCCCCACAATGATCTAAATTGGTGAAGAAGAAAACATTTGACAAAATTCATCACCATTTCATGATAAAAACACTCAACAAGCTAGGACTAAAAGAAAATTAGTTTGACATATTAAATGCTATGTGTATGTATATATAACCCACAGTAAACATCATACTCGACAGTTACAAATTGAAAGGTTTTCCCTCTAAGATAATGAACAGGGCCAGGATGGCACTTTCACCACTTTGATTCAACATATGCATCAGAATTTCAATAACATTTTTTTTTTTGGCAGAAACACAGAAGTCCGCCCTAGAATTCACATTCACATTGTATTTCAAGGGACCTTAAATAACCAATAAAGAGGAGCAAAGCTGGAGGATTCACATTTCTTGATTTCAAAACTTAGTATAAAGCTACAATAATCAAAATATTTTGGTATTTGCATAAAGACACACATATTGACCAATGGAGTAGAGCCCAGAAATAAACCTTTTCATGTATGATTGTTATGGCTTGAATGTATGTGTCCTTTCCAAATTCATATGCTGGAATCTAATACCTAATGTGATAGTATTAAGAGTGGGGCTTTTGGTAAATTATTAAGTCATGAACACGCAATCCTCATGAATGGGATTAGTGCTATTGTAAAAGAGGTTGAAAGGAGCATCCTAGTCCCTTTTTGCCCTTTTTGCTCTTCTGCTCTTTCACCATGTGAGGATACAGCTTTTGTCCCTTCTGTCATGTGAGAATACAGCAAGAAAATGTCATCTTGGAAGCAGAGAGTAAGCCATTACCCTTGGTCTTGGACTTCTCAGCTTCCAGAACTGTGAGAAATAACTTTCTATTATTTATTACATATCCAATCTGTGTTATATTGTTATACAAGCAGGAATGGACTAATAACAGTGGTCAAATAATTTTTGATAAGGGTGCCAAGATTATTAAGTTGGGAAAGTACAGTCTTTTCAATAAATGGTGCTAGGAAAGCTGAATATCAACACGCAAAATAATGAAGTTAAATCTTTACCTAAAACATATGCAAAAATTAACTCAAAATGCATCAAAGACCTAAATGTAAGACCTCAAATTATAAAACTCTTAGAAGAAAACAGTGCAAAAGCTTCATGACATTAGATTTGGCAATGATTTCTTAGATATGATACCAAAGCCACAGGCAACAAAAGGAAAAACTGACAAACTGGGCCACATGAAACTTAAAAACCTTTGTGCATCAAAAAACACTCTCTGCAGAGTACAAAGCTAACTCACAGAATGGGAGAAAGTGCTTGTAAATCATGTATCTCCTAAGGGAATAATATCCATCCTATATAGAGAACTCCTAAAATTCAACAACAACAAAAAATCAAGCAACCTGATTCAAAAATGGAAAACGGACTTGAACAGATACTTCCACAAAGTAGATATACAAATAGCCAATAACATTGAAAAGATCCTGAAAACCACAAATCATTACAGAAATTAAAACTTCATTGAGACACCACTTCACATCCATCAGGATGGCCATTATAACAATAAACATAAAACAAACAAAAACGCCAGAAAATAACATGTGTTAGTGAGAATACTGAGAAATTGAAACCCTTGTACTCCGTTGGTAGGAATGTAAAATGACATGGCCACTACAGAAAACAGTATGGCGGTTCCCCTAAAAGTTAAAAATAGAATTAAAATATTATCCAGTAATCCCACTTATGGATGTATACTCAAATGAATGGAAAGTAGGGTGTCAAAGTGCATCTATTCTCATAATAGCATTCTTCGCAACAGCTAAAACATGAAAGCAACCCAAGTATCCATCAAGAGATGAATGGATAAGCAAAATGTGGCATGTACATACAATGGAATATCATTTATCCTTAAAAAGGAAGGAGATTCTGACATACACTTCAACATGACTGAACTTTGAGGACATTATGCTAAGTGAAATAAGCCAATCACAAAAGACAAATACTATATGATTTCACTTAAATGAGATACTAAGAGTAGCCAAACTCATAGAGACAGGCAGTGGAATGCTGTTTGCCAGGAGAAGGGGGGAGTTTAATGATTTTAAAGAAGTGGGAAAGTTTAATTACTTAATGAGTGCAGCATTTCAGTTTTGCCAGATAAATAGAGTTCTGCAGACGGATACTGGTGATATTTGCAACAATGATATGAATGTACTAAATACCACTGAATTGTGCACTTCAAAATGGTTGAGATGGTAAATAAATTTTATGTTATGTGCATTTTATCAAAATAAAAAAAATTGAAAATAAATCCTTGATTTTTCTTACATTTGGTCTACTAGCATACTAGCATTTGATTTATTACTTGCTTTGACATCTCACCCACCTGTTCCCAAAGGAATCATCTTCACCTACAAATTCCTGTTAGTTGTTCATTCTCATTTTTGCTCTCTGCAGTCTGGCTTCTGCCTGAGACCAAGCCATTGAAAATGCTCTTGTTGAGATCACTGAGTCCCTGTTATGTGCTAAATCCTATAGATGTTTCTTTGTTTCTGTCTTTCGGAATTCCTCTCCTGAATTTTTCACAATTGGTTATGTGCTCCTGACTTAAAAACTGTATTCCTTTGGGTTTGGGGACTTCATGGTTTTCTTTCTCCCTCCTTGTTGCTCTTTGCCCACTCTTGCCTAGTTACCTTTGGGAATTCCATCCATGCAGCCTCTCAGATTGGTATGGCACAAAGTTCCACCCTGGTTCAATGTTCTTCTTAGGAAATATCATAGTTTGCATTTAGTAACTACCTTTATGCTACCAAGACCCAGATGTTCAATTTTAGCCAATATTTTTCCACTGAGCATAAGATTTGTATTTTAAATTGCTGTCTGGACATCTCCTTTTTTAAAAAAATTTTCAAAACTTTTATTTTAAGTTCAGGGGTACATGTGCAGGATGTGCAGGTTTCTTAAATGGTTGTGTCATGGGGGTTTGTTGTACAGATTTCACCCTTCAGGTATTAAGTCTAGCATCCATTAGTTATTTTTCCTGATCCTCTCCCTCCTCCCACCTTCCACTCTCTGAGAGGCTCCAGTGTGTGTTGTTCCCTTCTATGTGTTGTCCATGTGTTCTCATCATTTAGTTCTCACTCATAAATGAGAACATGCAGTGCTTGGTCTCTGTTCCTGTGTTAGTTTGCTAAGGATAACGTCCTCTAGTTCCATCCACGTGCCTGCAAAGGACATGATCTCATTATTTTTCATGACTGCATAGTATTCCACAGTGTATATGTATCATATTTTCTTTATCTAGTCTATCATTGATGGGCATTTGGGTTGATTCTATGTCTTTGCAATTTTGAATAGTGCTGCAATGAATATATGCGTCCATGTGTGTTTATAATAGAACAATTTCTATTTCTTTGGGTATATACTCAGTAATGGGATTGTTGGGTCGAATGTTATTTCTGTCTTTAGGTCTCTGTAGAATCGCCACAGTGTCTTTTATAATGGTTGAACTAATTTACACTGCTACCAACAGTGTATAGCCATTCATTTTTCTCCACAACCTTGCCAGCACCTATTATTTTTTGACTTTTTAGTAATAGCCATTCTGACTGGTGTGAGATGGTAACTCATTGTGGTTTTGATTTGCATTTCTCTAATGATCAGTGATGCTAAGTTTTTTTCACATATTTCTTGGCCACATGTATGTCTCCTTTTACATGTCTGTCTGTTCATGTCCTTTGTCCAGTTTTTAATGGGGTTGTTTGCTTTTTCCTTGTAAATTTGTTTAAGTTCCTTATATATGCTGGATATTAGACCTCTGTCAGATGCATAGTTTGCAGAAGTTTTCTCCCATTCTGTAGGTTGTCTATTTACTCTGTTAATAGTTTCTTTTGCTATGTAGAAGTTCTTTAGTTTGATTAGATTCTATTTGTCAATTTTTGCTTTTGTTGCAATTATTTTGGTGTCTTCATCATAAAACTTTTGACTGTGCCTATCTCCTGAAAGGAATTACCTATGTTGTCTTCCAAGGTTTTTGTAGCTTTAGGTTTTACACTTAACTCTTTAATCCATCTTAAGTTAATTTCTGTATATGGTGTAAGAAAAGGGTCCAGTTTCAATTTTCTGCATATGGCTACCCAGTTATACCAGTACCCTTTATTGAATAAAGAATCTTTTCCTCATTGCTTGTTTTTGTCAGGTTTGTCAAAGATTAGACAGCTGTAGGTGTGTAGTCTTATTTGTGGATTTTCTCTTCTGTTCCACTGGTCTAGGTGTCTGTTCTTGTACCAGTACCATGCTGTTTTGCTTACTGTAGTCCTGTAGTATAGTTTGAAGGTGAGTAGCATGATGCCTCCAACTTTGTTCTTTTTGCTTAGGATTTCCTTGACTACTTGGGTTCTTTGTTGGTTCCATATGAATGTTAAAATAGTTCTTTCTGGTTCGTGAAGAATGCCAATGGTAGTTTTATGGAAATAGCTTTGAATCTATAAATTGCTTTGGTCAGTATGGCCATTTTAACAATAGTGATTTTTCCTTTCCATCAGCATGGATAGTTTTTCCATTTGTTTGTGTCCTCTCTGATTTTTTTGAGTAGTGGTTTATAGTTTTCCTTTTAGAGATCTTTCACTTCCCTTGTTAGATGTATTCCTAGGTGTTTTATTCTTTTTGTGGCAATTGTGAATTTGGCTCTTTTGTGATTTGGCTATTGGCCTGACTGTTGTTGGTGTATAGGAATGCTCGCATTTTTTTCCACATTGATTTTGTATCCTGAGAGTTTGCTGAAGTTGCTTATCAGCTTAAGAAGCTTTTGGGCTCAGACAATGGGCTTCTGTAGATACAGGATCATGTAATCTACAAACAGGGGTAAGTTTGACTTCCTTTCTTCCTATTTGGATCCCCCCTGGCTTTTTTTTCTATTGTCTGATTGCTCTGGACAGAATTTCCCATACTATGTTGAATAGGAGTGGTGAGATAGGGCACCCTTTTCTTGTACCCTTTTTTCAAGGGGAATGTTTCCAGCTTTTGCCCATTCAGTATGATGTTTGTTGTCAGTTTGTCATAAATGGCTCTTATTATTTTGAGGCATATTGCTTCAACACCTAGTTTATTGAGAGTTTTTAATATGAAGGGATGTTGAATTTCATCAAAAGCCTTTTCTGCATCTATTGAGATAATCATGTGGGTTTTGTTTTTAGTTCTGTTTATGTTATGAATCACATTTATTGATTTACATATGTTAAACCAACTTGAACCCTGGGGATGATCACCACTACTTGATCATGGTGGATCAGCTCTTTGATGTGCTGCTGGATTCAGTTTGCCAGTATTTTGTTGAGGATTTTTGCATTGATGTTTAGCAAGGATATTGGCCTGAAGTTTTCTTTTCTGTTGTATCTCTACCAGGTTTTGGTATCAGGAAGATGCTGCCCTGGTAGAATGAGTTATGGCAGAGTCCTTCCTTTTCAATTTTTTAGAATAGTTTCAGTAGGAATGGTACCAACTTTTCTTAGTACATCTGGTAGAATTCAGCTGTGAATCCATCTGGTCCTGGGCTTTTGGGGTTGGAAAGCTATTTATTATTGCCTCAATTTCAGAACGTGTTATTGGTCTGTTAAGGGATTCAATTTCTTCCTGGTTCAGTCTTGGGTGGATGTATGTGTCCAGGAATTTATCAATTTCTTCTAGATTTTCTAATTTATGTGAACAGAGGTGTTTGTAGTATTCTCTGATCATTGCTTGTATTTCTGTGGGGTAATATCTCCCTTATCATTTCTGATTGTGTTATTTGAATCTTCTCTCCTTTCTTCTTTATTAGGCTAGCTAGAAGTCTATCTATTTTATCAATTTTTAAATAAAGCAGCACCAGGATTTGTTGAGTTTTTCAATGGTTTTTCATTTCTCTCTAGTTCAGCTCTGATCTTAGTTATTTCTCATCCTCTGCTAGCTTTGGGATTTGTTTGCTCTTGGTTCTCTCATTCTTTTAGTTTTGATGTTAGGTTGATGACTTGAGTTCTTTCCACATTTTTGAGGTGGGCATTTAGTGCTAAATATTTCCCTCTTAACCTTGCCTTAGCTGTGTCCCAGAGATTCTGGCACATTGTATATTTATTCTCATTAGTTTCAAGGAACTTCTTGATTTCTGCCTTAACTTCATTATTTACCCAAAAGTCATTCAGGAGCAGGTTATTCAATTTCCATGTAATTGTATGGTTTTGAGTGTATTTCTTAGTCTTGAGTTCTAATTTGATTGTGCTGTGGTCTGAAAGAATGTTATGATATCAGTTCTTTTGCATTTGCTGAGGAATGTTTTACTTCCAATTATGTGATCAATTTTAGAGTAAGTGCCATGTGGTGATGAGAAAAATGTATATTCTGTTGCACTGGAGCGGAGAGGTCTTCAGATATCTATCAAGTCCATTCAATCCAGACCTGAGTTGAAGTCCTGAATATCTTTGTGAATTTTCTATCTTGATGATCTGTCTAATATTGACAGTGGGGTTTTAAAGTCTTCCATCATTATTGTGTGGGAGTCTAAGTCTCTTTCAAGGTCTCCAATAACTTGCTTTATGAATCTGAGTGCTCTTGTGTTGGGTGCATATATACTTAGGACAGTCAGCTCATCTTGTTGAATTAAATCCTTTATCATTATGTAATACCACTCTTTGTCTTTTTTGATTTTTGTTGGCTTAAAGTCTGTTTTCTCAAAAACTGGGGATGGCAACTCCGGTTTTTTTCTGTTGTCCATTTTCTTGGTAAATTTTCCTGCATCCCTTTATTTTGAGCCTACGTGTGTTACTGCACGTGAGATGGATCTTTTGAAGACAGCATATTGATAGGTCTTAGTTCTTTATCCAGCTTGCCATTCTGTATCTTTTAATTGAGGCACTTAGCCCATTTACATTTCAGGTTAGCATTGTTATGTGTGGATTTGATCCTGACGTTGTGATGCTAGCTAATTATTTTGCAGACTTCTTTATGTGGTTAACTTATAGTGCCACTGGTCTGTGTACTTCATTGTGTTTTTATTGTGGTTGGTAATAATTTTTCCTTTCCGCATTTAGTGCTTCCTTCAGGAGCTCTTATAAGGCAGGTCTGGTGGTGATGAATTCCCTCAGCATTTACTTGTCTGAAAATGACCTTATTTCCCTTTTCTTATGAAGCTTAGTTTGAATGGATATGAAATTCTGGGTTGGAATCTCTTTCCTTTAATAATGTTGAATATTGGCAGCCAATGTCTTGTGGCTTATAAGGTTTCTGCTAAAAGGTTCTCTGTTAGCCTGATGGGCTTCCCTTTGTAGGTGAGCTGGCCCTTCTCTCCGACTGCCATTAACATTTTTTCTTGTATTTTGACCTTGGAGAATCTGACAATCATGTGTCCTGAGGATAACCTTCTCATCGAGTATTTCACTGGGGTTCTCTGCATTTCCTGAATTTGAATGTTGGCCTGTCTAGCATGGTTGGGTAAATTCTCATGGATGATATTCTGACATGTTTTCTACATTGGTTGCATTCTCCCCATCTCTTTCAGGTACATCAATCAGTCACAGATTTGGTTTTTTTACATAATCCCATATTTCCTGGAGTTTTGTTTATTCGTATTCATTCTTTTTTCTCTATTTTTGTCTGCCAGTGTTATTTCAGAAACCCAGTCTTTAAGTTCTGAGATTCTTCCCTCTACTTGGTCTATTCTGCTATTAATACTTGTGATTGCATTACGAAATTCTTGCATTGTGTTTTTCAGCTCTATCAGTCAGGTCAGTTATGTTCTCTATATTGACTATTTTGACTGTCAGCTCCTGCAACATTTTATCATGATTTTTAGCTTCCTTGCATTGAGTTAGAACGTGGTCCTTTAGCTCAGTGAAGATTTTTTTTAGACACATTTGGAAACCTAGTTCTGTCATCTCAGCCATCTCAGCCTCAGTCCAGTTCTGACCCCTTGCTGGAGAGGTGATGTGGTCATCTGGAGGAGAGAGGACACTCTGGCTTTTTGAGATTTCAGTGTTCTTGCACTGATTCTTTCTCATCATTGTGGGCTTCTCCATTTTCAATCTCTGAGGTTGCTGACCTTTGGATTTATTTATTTTTTCCTTTTAATGGTCTGGCCACTTTTTCATAGGGCTGCTGTAATTTTCTGGGGGTCTGCTCCAGTGCCTGGTTGCCTTGGATTTTCCAGTACCTGAAGGTATCACCAGTGAAGGCTGTGAAACAGAAAAGATGGCCCTTCCTCTGTGAGCTCTGTTCCAGGGAGGTATGGACCTGTTGCTAGTTCCAACACACTTGTAGGAGGTGGCTGGAGACCCTGCTTGGGAGATCTCACCAAGTCAGGAGGATTGGGATTAGGTACACTCTTAAAGAAGCAGTCTAGTCACTCTTTTGTAGAGTAGCTGTGTCCTACTGGGGTACTCCTTCTGCCCCTGGTTGGCTTGTGCTCTCTGAAGCCTGGAAGCTGGAACCACTAAGTTGCTGAACAGCAAAGATGGCGGCCCACCCATTTCTGGCCTTTCCATACTAGGGAGAATTCAAACCTCTGTTGGGCCGGAGAACACAGAAGGGGGTGGCTTGAGGCACCAGTTGGGATGCCCTGCCAGTGAGGAGGAATAGATTGGTTAAAGAAGCAATCTGGACATGTTTTGGTAGAGTAGATGAGATGTGTTGGGGGATCCCTTCTATCCCTGGTCAATTTGGGCTCCCAAAGCCCAGAGACTGGAATGGCTAAGTTGTCCAAACAACAAAGATGGTGGCCTGCCCCTCCCCCAAGGAAACTCTATTCTGTCCCAGGTAGGAGCAACAATGTTGCCAGGGGCTGGCTGGAATTCCAAGTCAGTAGGTCTTATCCTGCAGGGTACCCTGGAAGTGGGGCCTGCAGACTGATGGTGCTCTGCCCCCTGGATTCAGCTCCCTTTTCAGGGGTATGTATGGAGGTCCAACTTGTTACCTTGCCTGAGTTGCTGTCACAGCAGCAACTCCAGGGACCCCAGAGCCAGCATATATAAAGCTTCCAGGACTCTGTGCATCTGAGTAGCTTTTCTGCCAGGACTTCACACAGTTCTGTGTCAGACTGAAGACCCCGGTGGGGTGGGTTCATGAGAGTATCTCCTGACCCAAGCATTGCAAAGATCCATGGGAGAAGTGTGGTTTCCTGGGGTCACACATTTACTAAGCGCTTCCCTGGGTAGGGGAGGTTCCTGTTGCTCTGCGTTGCTCCCGGGTGGGTCATTGACTTCCTTTTCTCCATTCTCTGTAGGTCAAATTGTTTCCCTGATCAGTCCCAATGCAAGTACCTGGATGTTTCAGTTGGAGGTTCTGTATTATTCACCCCTTTATTCCTCTCTGTAAGAGTCACACACAGTAGTTGCTTCTAGTCAGCCTTCTTGGTCCCCACCCACTGAACATTTTCATTGGATGTTCCACAGACAACTCAAATGCAACATGACCAAAATTAAACTTAACATTTCCTTCCAACTACCAGTCCATCCTGTTCCTCCTCTGTATTATTTCAATTGATAGCACCACCTTCCACTCACTTTTCTTGCTCCCAGCCATCCTTCCCTGAGCATATTTTGAGCTGATTTCCTTACTTGATTAAATCCTTCTTGCTTTCTTTTATTAACTTCTCCTACATTTTTGGGTTATAGATGACCCCCTTTCTTATTTTCCTAAGTGATTTGCATTGTAAAAAATGTAAGTATAGGCCAGGCACAGTGGCTCACGACTGTAATCCCAGCACTTTGGAAGACTGAGGCAGGCGGATCACGAGGTAAGGAAATAGAGATCATCCTGGCCAACGTGGTGAAATCCCGACTCTACTAAAAAAAAAAAAAAAAAAAAAAATTAGCTGGGTGTGGTGATGCACACCTGTAGTTCCAGCTACTTGGGAGGCTGAGGCAGGGGAATCACTTGAACCTGGGAGGTGGAGGTTGCAGTGAGCTGAGATCGTGCCACTGCACTCAAGCCTGGTGACAGACCAAGACTCTGTCAAACAAACAAACAAACAAAACAGTAAGTGTTCCTTTTCTCTCATGACAAAGGATTTGAGGTGTGAGCAAAAGGCTGCAGTATGAACACACCCTCTTGCACTGAAACCAGTAGTATATTTAGTATTATATTTTGGTATAACTGAATTTTGCGATATGATAAATCAGATATAACAAATGTTATAAAACAAAATATTTTGTGGTTGACATGTGGCATTTCAAAGTTATTCTATAGCTATATTTAGTTTAGATTGCTAGTTAATATTGTTATAAAAATGGGAAGTTCTAAGTGGAATGTTCTAAAATGGGAATTTCTAAAATTTGGAGGTAGGTGGTTTGCAGGTAAGTGCCCCAAAAAGTATTTACTAAATCCAAATGTATGTATAGCTGGAAAAAGCCTGTATGGGGATAATGGTCAAGGTTATACTTAATTTGCACCAGTAAATTTTAGTGAAATTAGAGAAAATACACTACTGTGAATTAAGTGTAACCTTGACCACTATCCCCAAATGGGCTTAGAAAAGTTAAAAAATCCAAACATTGGTGAGGCTGTGCCTTCTGGGCAGCCAGGCTGCTGCTGAGCTGCTTGCTAAGTCAGAATGTATTCAATTTTAAAATTAAAAATACACACGGTCACACATACATCCCTTCTCTACACACACGTATATATTCGCACACCAGCCCACACACACACTTGACTACACTGTCCCTCTGCTGATATATATCTGGAAGAACGTCCACAAGGATCCCAAACGGTATGAGATTCATGAATCCAGTGCCATATGAAAGCCAGCCAGCCACCAGCACTGACACTAAGATGTAATCTTGTAGTTAGTAGTGCTACCACTCCTTCATAATAAAATAGCAAATTGAAGCAGTTTTCAAACAGTGTGGGAGACCAAAGGGAAATCATTTCTGCTTCCAGTAAGCACAGAAGGCTATTAATGAGCCACGGATGGCTCCCCTACTACACAGTGCACTTAGTCACTTCCTCCTTCCTGTGCTCACATAAGCTGTGATTATGTTCTAAAGCTGTAGTTTGAAAAATGACTTTGCTTTTGAAAATTTATGGGCTATATATATTTATGTTTTATTTCTGCTTGTCATGGGGAGTTGAGTATCTGTTATTGACATAAAGTTTATAAAGCACTTTGAGTTTCTAAGAAGAGAGATGATTACAAAGAAGGGTAAGAACATTAAAGAAGAGTAAGATGGAAGTATTGACCCTATTTTTCCATTCATTTGATTTTTTTTTTTTGCATTATAATAATGTGACTTTTAGAAACTCTATGCCGCAAAGGGGACATAGACCACATGAGGAGATGGTAGTGGACTTATAAGGAAAAGTAGTAAGCATTTTAATAAAATGAATTCATAATGCATGAGAGCATGGCTTTTTGAGTCACAGAGACTTGAATTTGAATCCTTGCTCTGCCACCTGCAATGTGTCACACACTATTCTATAAGCTTTACAACAATCAATTAATCTTTATAATAATTGCATGAAGTGGATGAGTAAACAGAGGGACAGAGAATTTTATAATGAGTAAACAGAGGTACAGAGAATTTGATACCATGCCCAATGTCACACAGTCCATAAGTAGAGCCAAAATTAACTGAGATAGGTATTCAGGTTCTTTCCTCCTAGAATCTCTGATAATGTCTTACATACACAGTATATAATAAGAGCTGGACAATATTAGGCTTTAAAATTTAAAGCATAAAATACACTACTTCTAAACATGTAGTAGGATGTTTAGAAGTAAATCTTTTATTTATAACATATTATTGTTTATTTATAACATTTAATTGATTCATTATTCTGCAGAATAAAATATATAAATTAGGTGAGAAGCTACTATTTCCCACCTTATTTGCTTGTGGTACTCATTTGATCCATTTTTGGCAGCAATTTAGATTGAATATCTGCTATATTGTTTGCCATTATATTCTGCTTTAGAATACAGCTGATGCAAAAATAAAAAGAAGAAAA
Organism: Theropithecus gelada; assembly: GCF_003255815.1. NCBI lineage: Eukaryota > Metazoa > Chordata > Mammalia > Primates > Cercopithecidae > Theropithecus > Theropithecus gelada. The sequence goes on along the minus strand of NC_037669.1, from coordinate 17,869,970 downwards.
TAAAAAGAAAACCAACCTAACCCAAGCATCATTAGATAATGAGTCATTTTGATATGTATCTGATAAAAATGAGTTTTTGAAGAAACATAATGGAAGGACATTAGTATACAAGCATTTCAAGTACCATAGGTGGTCCTGATAAATTATTCTAAAATAATTTAGAACAGGTGAAATGAATACAAGCTATAAAATAACACATTTTTAGAATGGCTACAGAGAAGAACAAACAGTTCATGTCCCCAAACACCTCTGAATTTCATTTTACCTTACAGAGCACACTTGGTTGAGAGTATACACTGCATGAGCAGTATTGCTCTATAATAACTTGATGATTTTGCTGAATTCAGCTTCTAGGATTGAATCTGGACATCAAGCCCAGTCAGAGTATAAATATATCATCACTGCTAGCGTTCAGAGTAGTTGGAAGAAGAGGACCCAGAATGAAGAAAAATAAATGAAAATGAGATCAAGAGAGAAAGATGAGATGCAAACAGAACTTATTCACATAACATGGGGCAAAGAATGAAGTGAAGTGTTTTATTTTCACATGAAAATAAAGAAGAAAAATAATGTAACATTCCAAGTGGCAAAGTCCAGCCATTTTGTAAGTGAGAAAAATAGTTATCTCTCTGTAGATAGATAGATAGATAGATAGATTGATAGATAGATAGATGATAGATAGATAGATAGATAATTAAAAATGCAGTGACATGCAAATATATGACCTTTGCTGGGGATGAAAAATATTTACTATAGCAGTTATTTTCTGTATTTCATTTTTTCACTATCAATGAATATTTTCATAGCACATGATGGTTTTTCAAATCTTAAATGTATTATAAATATACCTTGAAATATAACTTCCTGGTGCCTTCTCAGTTTGTGTTTGTATCACTATCTATAATAAATTACTTCTTGTACGTACTATACTTTTAAGGATAAATCACTTTAAAAATAATGTTTTTGTAAAAGAAATCTCTGCTAAAGAAGTTTTATTCCTCCTCCTTTTGTTTTCTGAATAGTCAGCCAAATGAACTGAAGAAGGACAAAGTTAATAGAACATTTTCTGAAATGAACTTGAGTCACTGTTGGTACATACAGATCAGTTAAGGAGTTCAGCCTTATAGATATAGATAATACATACAGTATCGTACTACATAGTTAAATGTGATAAAGCAAAATTAATGACTGTGAGGCAACTGAGTTTCATTTCATCTTTCTTCATGATAACATTATTTGGTATACACACACACACACACACATATAGCAAGTGAATTTATAGGAGAAATCAATTATGTTATTGAGTGTACATCCTCCCCGCTTAGTAACACTCTAATGTATCACAGTATCAGGGAAATGCACCCTAGAGAAAACACTGCTATTCTTCACAGAAAATCCATGAATAACATTATGCAAAAATTAATTTATGATAAATGATTTAAATATAGAACTGAGAACAGCTTATTTAAATGCCATCAGAAAAGAACACCTCACCCGCAAAAAGGAGTCTAGGGATCCATTCTCCATATATTCCACCACAATCATTACTGGTCTGCCTGCAAAAGAGCAAGAGAACACACATGGATTAGAGCAATTACGAAAATATGTGCTGCAGTTAAGAGATACCCAGCTGTGGTAACTAAATTATTTGTATTTTATTAATAGGAATTTCATTTTCCAACCTGCTTCTATAAAAGTGTTCATATTATACATAGGCATCTCTATATTTCTTTATAGCATTATTTCCTTTTGAGTTCATAAAAAGGACATGAATTACAATATAAATTACAAAGGAATTAGGTACTTCTTTTCCTAAAGCCCTGCAATCACTTGTTTAGATTATGTTCTTTTTGTCCTCTAGTTTTTCCTTAGAAAACAATCAACGAGCTGAAGTAAGATTTAAGCAGTTATTATAGCTGCTTTTGCAGTTATGGTACAACTTCTAAGGCAGTACAGCAATTTTGGCTGACTTATATTAGAGTGGGCATTTCTGAAATATTCCTAAGGCAAAGCAGAAAGGAGAAACTCATAAATTCTCTTTAAGAAATTATAAACCATCGGTCATAGTCTGATTTTAAGGGCCTTTAAGCAGAAAAATTTTAGATTGATGAATGCTACAAAGCTTGTAGGATTTGTAATAGCTCCTGATTATGTTTTCATTGGACATAGATTTGATCAACAGAGCAACGATAGCAGTACATGAAAAATAAGTAACTCTGATTTTGTAGTCTGGTACAGAAGATAAGATCAGAAACTGAACATAATTTCTTTCCTTTTTTATCATATCAATTGTTACACTGTTACAGTTCCGAATACACCTCTATTAGGTAGAATATTTGACATAAATAACTGATCTATTTCAAAGAAGTGAATGCATTTGTTCTGCCCAATTGCCCAAGTTTAAAAGATAAACTCATTTCAGATGCAGGGGAAGTGGTATTCACCTGAAATAAGCATGTATGACATATTTAGTTTTTACTTCTGTGTTTCTCACCTCTTGTTGGAATTTTTAACTTTTCAATCTGCACTGTGCACAGTTTTTCATTATAAACACGAAGGAGATCTCGAAAGAACTGATGTGTACTATTGATGGAAATATTAGATCTCATTGTAATTCATGTTCATTTTATGAACTCAAAGCCTTGTGGGTTAGAAAGGGTGACTATTATGAATTAGTACAATGTATGCAAATGCTAGACTTTACATTTGAATCTATATTTTAAATAAAGATGTGCTAAAGGTTAAATCTATTAATAAAGCTCCCAATTTATCATGCATAAAATTACAATCCAAGGAAGTTTTCCATTTGTAGTGAATATTAACCTATATTCTATAATGTTCCTCGAAGTAATTAATTTTACCCAAATATGAATAAAGAACTTTATTGGCAATTATCGAGGTCAGACGAACTGTCAGCACTCTTGTGGGCAGGGATCTAGAAGATTCAGGTTTTAAACCTTAAAGTTCATCATGAAATCTTTTATTTGGCTATACTTTCAGGGAGCTTGGGGGTAGGACATAGATAGAAACACTGAGGTAGCAAGGTGAGGAAAACAAAAGGTCATTTTTGTACTTAAATATAAAAATTCTGAGTCCAATATTCCATTTTGAATGACAATGGATTCTGAATGTTAATGGGAATAGTTGGGTTATTACAATGACTGCCTGATGTCTTCTTCCCCTGCCTGCAGAGTCACAACTTTTTAATCTGTCTTGACCATTGCTGTCAGAGGAACACTTTTAGTTTTTATTGTCTTTAACAAACATTTATCTTTCCCTTAAGAATGCCAGTCTTATTAGAATAAAAAGAGCTTGCAAGCATTTCACTGGTATTGGTACATGCCATAATTATGTTTCTTGTGCAGATATGGAAATTGAGGGATAGAAAATTAAAGTACTTGTCCAAAGTCAAATAGCTGGTAAGTGGCAGTATCAAGTAGTCTGTCTCAGAGTTTGAGGTCTTAACCATTATGCTATAGGTGCCTTTCAGAAAGCATTTATAGATAAAAGCTCCAAGTCTCACCCTGTTAGTCAATTCTTTCCAGTGATGCACCACATCTTTCCTAACTAGCCTTTGTATCCACGGCTCTACCAGTTGTTATTAGTTCTTCTATTTATTTAATCCTGTCTCCTTCTTCCTTTACTTGTGTAGTCACCTGCCAGGATAATCTCCCAATTTGCTTCTCTCTCTAATCTCACCATCTCTCCCCACTCCCTTAGAATTTATACAACACACCTCTTCCCTAAAAGTCTCTCACAGTGATCGTTCTTATAGTTTCATTTCCATCACATCTATTGTGTACACTATGAAATGTTGTGCATGTTTTTATATTAAGTTGTTTTTCTTTCTTATTTTCCCATAATGCTTTGTATCCTCATTCACTGGGATTCTCAAGGTCACTTGCCATGGACCTAATCATAGTAGGTACTTCATGAAAACAAGTTAACTTTTCTTGATTTTATAATTCCTAAGAAACTGACTCTGGAGTATTTCAGCAGGATCTGATTTATGTGAATACACAGTACTTCGAAATTAGTTCCATCTATAACTCTTTGGGAGATACTTTAGGCAATCTTAAAATTCATCAGTGACAAGTTCTATCTTCTCATTAAGAATAATAAAGAATCAAATGAAGACTTCCCTGGTTTCCTGTGAATTAGAAGTTTCGCATTTGAACTCTTAATCTTTTGTATTTTGTGTAGTAGCATCAACTGAGAATAGCTGTTAATTGAACTAAGAATTTTTTTTTTTTTTTTAAACTACTGCTCCATCTAGCCTGTAATTTGTTTTGGTTTTCAACGGGGAAGAAGCTAGTCATACTGTGAAGATGATAAGCAACTTTACAATCCATTATTACATTTTATAATCAAGAAAATAGATAAGTACAAGGGAAATTATGGAAATTAGGATGTTAATCTTTAAATCTGTTTTAGGTGAGAGAAGTCTATTGGCAACAGTGTTTTTTGGTGTTTTCCAATATGTAAAAATTATATATTGCATTATTGTTCTTGGAAGATATATTTGGAAGTAATTTATTATCTCCTTCTAAATTTTCAAAATGTTACACCTTATTTCCCTTTGTACAATTTTAGCCAGTCACCCCTTGTGCCTCATGTCACAGAATCATCTTAGTATTTGCATCATACTAAAGTCAGTGGACAAACCAGGCTTCTTGAATTAGTCAATTCTTGAAATCCCCAGATCACTTCAAGTCTCATGTATTTGATTTAAGAGACTTTCAAAGATACTTTACAAGTCACCAAACTGAATTTCTTAGGTTTTCCTTCATAAATATCCCAGAAATGGTTATATATTTTAAATGGCATTTGAATGAAGATACTCTAAGAAATCAGTTACTGATATTCTGGAGACAATGGATTGCAAAAACCCCTTATCATACTTTTCTGTTATAGACAAGAAAAATTATTTTCTTACATTAAGACTTTAAGGGAGTATCGACCAATATATATTTTTCAAATGTTCCCTAATACTTCTGATGATTTTGATAAAGGTGGTGTGGATAAACTATATAATCATAAGACTACACTTTTCTTATGTTGTTGTTAAAGAAAACAAAATAATTCTTTAAATGTTCCATAGATACCCTGTTTAAAGTATTTTGCCAGTGAAATCCTTTTTTTTTTTTTTGCCTCAGAGAATATTTGTGAAAAAAGAGGATAAGAGAGATTTAACATTTTCATATAAGTAATGAGTTTGTGCTGGATGTAGTATGCTCTATCAGTCTGGCAATTTCTAATGTGCAGTCAGTAAAATGAAGAATCAAAACAAATCTCAACAACCTCAAAACTCTATTCCAGTTTAGATCATTCAGTTATTTAACATTCTATCAAGTTTATATTTTGTCTACCAGTTAATAAAATTTGTGGTGATAACTTAGATTGACAGAGCGCCTGTATTTTTTCCCCCCAGTTGCAATTCAGGACTCTTTGGACCAGTTATTTAATCTATTCTACCTTCCACATTTCTGTTGTAGAGACAGTGAATTACAATTATAATCTCAAATGGGTTTGATAATAAATGAAATATTCTTATGCCTCCAAGGCACTCAGAAGACATGGATTATGCCATTTGAACACAGTTATATTATATTAAATCATTGTTTTTATTCACATAAGTACTCAAATTAAAGAACTATTTTCCTCTTATAGTGTTGCCTGATGATTATCAGATCACATTCAAAATACATCTCATCCTCATTCAGTTCAAATCCAAACTTTTAACATTTGCCTTGAACTTTCTTTTCCTCTAATAATCCTGTGTTCTTAAAACATCACCATCCATCTAGTTATCCAGGTTTGAAACTCTTTTGTGACATTGGACTTCTCACTTTATTAAACCCTTTCTAGTTCATAAATTATGAAGTTCTGCTGATTTTACATAAAATCTATTGCCACTGCCCATATTCTGCCTTTGCTTTCTCTTGCTCAGTAATATTTTACTGGTTTCTTTGCTCCTATCTGGTACCCCATTGTAAGCTAACTCTTGCAAAATCATTGTTTTTGAACATTCAGTGATACAAAAAAATTTTTTAAATGCCTACTAGGCAGCAAGTACTCTTCTGGGTTCTGGAGACACATCATCAGTCAATGTAAAATCTCTGCTCTCACAGGGTGTATAGTACAAAGGGCACTAGAAATAATTAAACAGCCAATTAGTAAAAAGGGCTAATGCCTCATTCCCCTATTTTAAGACTTCATTGTTTATTGCGGAATTAAAGTCTAAATTGCTTGGTAATTAAGTTCATTTACAATCTCTTATCTACCTTCATTTCTAGTTTCACCTTTTACTTCACCCTGTTCCCATATCTCCTGTTTTTCAACTAATCAAGGAAGTGAAAGATGTCTACAAACAGAACTACAAAACACTGCTGAAATAAATCAGAAATGAAATGAATAACTGGAAAAACATTCCAAGCTCACAAACTGGAAGACCGATATCATTTAAATGGCTATACTGCCCAAAGTAATTTACAGACTCAATGATATTCCCATCAAATTACCAACCTCATTTTTCACAGAATTAGGAATAAACTATTCTAAAATTCATGTGGAACCATAAAGAACGCAGATAGCCAAAGCAAGTGCAAGCAAAAAGAACAAAGCTGTAGGTATCACATTATCCAACTTCAAACTATACTATAAAACAACAGTAACCAAAAGAGCAGGGTACTGGTACAAAAACAGGAAAATAGACCAATGGAAAATAATAGAGAATCCAGAAACAGCCACACACCCTAACCATCTGATCTCCGACAAAACTGATAAAACAAACAATAGTGAAAGGACTCCCTATTCAACAAATGGTGCTGGGATAACTGGCTAGCCATATGCAGAAGAATGAAACTGGATTCCTACTTTTCACTATACACAAAAATTAACCCAAGATGCATTAAAGATTTAAATGTAAGAACTCAAACTATAAAAATCATAGAAGAAAACCTAGGAAATACCCTTCTTGACTTTAGCCTGGGCAAATAATTTATGGCTCTTTTTCAATTTCTCTTGGTGATTCATAATTTCCTGAATATTACTTTACTTGTATCTTCCTCTCTTCTTTGGAAGACTGCCTTCTCATTACCTCTACTTGACAAAAATCATATACTTTTAAAACAAGCAGCTTAAATATCATCTCCATTGTAAATTCTCCTATGAATTTCTCTCTGTTTTAGGAAGTCTTGATTGTTTACTTTCTCCTCCCTTTATATCTCAATCAATTTTAGAACACTTATGGTAGAGTATTAATGTTCACAACATAGGTGTCTGTCTCCCATTCTAAAGTGGCCTTGAACTCAGGACATAATGCCCAATTCTTCTCTATAAAGTCGCTATCTAAGCACAGAGCTAGGCATAGAGTAGATATTCAATTTTATATTTTTTGAATTGAATGTCAGAAGGAACACACACATATGAATGTTCTCTAAGAATAATTCCAGACCTACAAAAGATTTACTGAAATAACAGAATGGCAAATCCAATCATTTTTAATCATAAATTACTTACATTATCAAAACTATTGTTGTGAAGACAGCAAAATTCACATTTCAGCTCCACTACCTAGTAGTTGCATGATCTTAGGGAAGTTATTTTAGCTCTTTCAGTTTTTGCATATATAAAATGAGAATAATATCATGTACTACATAAAATTTTTGCAATAATCAGGTGAGAGCATATATAATTAGCATAATGTCTGTCACTAAAATGTTGATGTCCATCTACTTTCCTTTCCTTTTGTGCATAGGTATCTGCTTCTGTATTGGTATGTTTGCACACTATGTCACAAAAAGTTTTAAAACATAGAAAATTTTTATACTTTATCGCAGATTGGTATTGACATGAAAATTATTTCATCATCTTTGGCTAAGTAAAGTAAAATTATTGCTAGTTACATGTTTCATATGATGCAGTAAACTTCCAGTTTTAGCACTAAAATTCTTGTGTCCCAGGCAAACTAGGATGATGGCTTACTCTATATTTTGCCTGGCCAGCACAGCACAGTTGAAGTTGTAAGATGAGAGTCACATAGCCTGATATTGGAGATGTTTTCCCCTTTGGACAAGTAACCTTTTATAACTCACTTTTCAACTCACTGTCTCTGTTTCCTCATTTGAATATTATATATTTCTCATGGGCACAGTTTAATTTCCTCATTTGGTTATTATTATTGATTTTATTATATATAGGCATATTATTATAACCTCCTCCTTAGGGTGGTGAGATGAAAAGGATAATGTGCTTAAAACAGAGGATAGAACCCAATGCTGAACACTGAATCACCCAATAACTGCTAATTAAATGAATGGCTATATGTTGAGTATTATATGTTACCTTACTGACCAGATGTTGAATCCTAAGCTAAGAAGTGGCTTGCAGAGCTAATAAGGTTCATTAATAGAATGACTAGTGTTAGTAAATTTAGGAGCTCTCTGGATGGTCTCAAAGGTCCATTTAAATCGTATATGCCTGAAATTGACAGGTTTGAAATTGCTTCAATGAACAAGATGGTTTCTCAGAGTAGAGTAAAATACTTTAAAGAGTATTTTCCTATTTTAAATAGCATAATATATAGTTTCTTAACAATAACATCTGCTAAAAGTAGGTTCTTATTCTCATTAACAATCTGTGTTGTATCTTCTGCACTCTGTTTACAGATTTTTGCCTGTAACATGCTTTATGGGTTAATTTAGAATTGATGGTTTTAATCTTAGAGCTATTTGAAAACCCTCAGTTTATATAGTCAGATGATTCGATTCCATTTTTCCCCCTTAATTTATGTCATTTGCTTTTTAAAATTAAGTGGTAAGCAAAATACCCTCGGAAAAATACTGAAAAAAATACTTTAGTGATAAAAGAGCTGAGCAAAAATTAGGAGAGGTGATCTGCATTTATGAAAACAGTAACATTTCTTCATCTAGATTTGTTAGAGTAAATGAAAGGTGTGAGGCTAGAGAAACAAAACATGATTTTCCTGCCAGTTCCAGAGAGCAGTGGCATGCCATCTGCATCTGTTGACCTCAGTAATATTCAGTGATGTCCTTCTTCCTACTAGAAATTACCATATAGGCAAAAAGGTTTCTCCTTAACTAAAAGTGTCAGGTTAACAATGAAAGTTACTGCCAAATTTGCCTCATGTTGGATTGTTTTTACTATAAGATACTAACTATGCTGAAAAATTTTAATAACAAATGAGTTTTTAAGAATGTCTTTCTTGATTTTGTATTACATTCACATTTAGAAAAGTAACGGTGATATACAAATTAAAAGCATATCTTTTGAAATTATTTGTGACTTTTTGCTTTCTCAAAATTATGAAGGAAGTGGTTATGTAATAATTAATAGTTGAATTACTATTAGGTAGCAACAAAAAACACAGCAAGGAATTTTCATGTCTTAAAATACTGCATAATGTGTAAGTTCAAAACTAAATTAAATTACATGTCAAATAAATAATATATGCTGCTTTAGTTCTTGGTTTTCTTCTTTAAAATCCATTTGTATAATTTAAAAATAGATACTACTCTAAATCAGCATGCAGGTAAGAATAATTTTTTATAAGTTCTTCAATATGCTAGGCACTGTTCTATGAGTTTTACATGTTTAAACTCATTTAATCCTCATATTGACCCTTGTGGCATGTGTAATTATTAGCTCAATTAAACATGTAAGGTTACTGATGCACTGAGAGTTTAAGCAACTTGCCTAAGGACACACAGTGAGTAATTGGCAGCGCAAGGCTTAAAGCCAGGCAATCTGGCTCCAGAGTCTGAATGCTTGGCCATGTCCTTATACCTCAAAGTAATGTCTCCATTAGTAGTTTGAGGAGCATAAAGCATTACCCCAAATCTCCATGTCTTATCCTAGAAACATCCTGGAAGGGTATTATGAACCAGGCACTGTGTTGCTCCCCAGGATATTTTGTTGAGAAATTCCAGGATTTTAAAGGCCTACAAAGCTGTAAAACGCTCTACACAAAGAGGAAATATGTACTAAGGACACTGGCTGGAAAAACCTTCAGATTTTGCTTTCTCAAACATCAGTTTATGATAATAATCTTAAGGTTCCATTAAAAATAAATTTGTCTTATATTAATATTCTCAAATTTGGCTTAAAAAGACAAGGCTTAGCAGTTGAAATTTCAGTTATGTAAGAGGCATATGTAAGAATATTTAAGAGCAGCAATGTGATATGCTTTTGCAAAAACTCTGGGGAAGACACTAGGGCAAGTGTTACATTCTGAATATTTTAAGAGAGTCCCTAAGCTTTCGGTAGAAAGCATCATATTTTCCAGTAGTATTTCAAATGCTATGCTTTACTTCTGGCTTGAAAAATTCTTATTATTAAATGAGTGTTCAAATATTTTGCTTTCTGCTCTTCTGTATCATTCACTGTCAAAAGAAAATTATCAGAAAATTTAAAAATAAAATAAACCCCTAAACAGAACATATTTCATGTATTCTAACTGTGTAGGTAATTTACAGAGTGATTTTAATTATAATGGCAAAACATTTGTTAAATAGTCATACATATGACATAATTAAACCACCGACTACTTTCCTTCCCCCTACCCCCAATGCACCAGGCAAGTTACTATTTATTTCTTAATCTTTTCTGCAACTCTTCCAATATATTTAATTTTTAAAAAGTTCAGCTTTGATAAATGCACTCTCTGTTAAGACCTCTGTGAATAGAAATATGAAAAGCCAACATGGTGTCATAGGGCAGCTTCCACTGTGATTTGTCCTACAAAGCAAAACAATGAAGCCTGAGCCAACGCATGTTTTATAGCAGGGCTGGTCTGTCTCCATGTTAGTTATATTCTTAAGTGGTCCAGCATCCCATGAGGGCATGTATGCTATCCTGTGTGGATCAACATGGTTCTCTGGAAAGGAAGAGCCAGTTGAGCAGCTTAGTTTCCTATTATGTTCCCAATTAAGGTGAAAACTCACAAAACAATACCAACGAGCACAAATAGTGAATACTGATTACATGGAGACTCAACTAACTTAGAAAACCATGTAAGAATTTTTCTTTGTAAGAAGAAAATGATTCTTGAATGCATCTTTTGAAAGTGCTGATAGTTTCTTTGAATAGGACCAAAATAAATGGCACAATCTGTAATAATAAAACATGAAGATCTCTAGGGAGTAGGTATGTTCTCAATGGAGAATTTAAATAGCCATATATATATAAATATCTATTTTTAAGATTCAAACTTATTCAAATGATATTAAAATAAAAGAAACATTTATGCTAATAAGAAGGCTTAGTTAAGGCCAAAGGCTAGAACTATTTAAAAATTCTGAAAACAGAGAAGGTAAAAAGAACAACTACTAAAAAATCTAGAGATTACTTAAAGGCTCTTTCAAGATTTTTCATGTCTTTCTGGCAGGAGAAAAATAAAAATTTTCTTTGTGCTGCTCAAGAGCTTGATATCAAATGCATCATGCAGTTTTTTAAAAAAATGCACTGCCAGTCTTACATAAAGATGATGCTCACTTATGTCAGTTAAACCTAACTTTATATATAGAACACTGAATTCTTTAGAACCAGGGGTTCTTTGTGTGTGAACTTTAGGGTGTCCAGAGACCTCCTAAAATTGTATGTAAACACTTACATACATGATCACATGTCCATTTTCTTGGGGAAAAGAGTGAAGCCTTCATTGGATTTTCAAAATCAGGGTTGGCGAGGAAGGTTAAATAACTGCTGAGTTTTCACCTGGTTTATAATGAGGAGTCTTATTTTTGGCCAAGAAATAAAGTATAAAATCCAAAAAGAATCTGAGTTCATGACCTGTACCACAGTATCATAATCATCAGTCCACAGGAGTCTTTAAACTCATAAACTCTGCAATAAAGTTTTTATAAACTGAATGTCATTTGAAGGTTTAAATTATACCTTCCATTTTATATATGTTTCCATCCTGATTTTTCTTATTCCAACTGATACCTTGAACTTGCCTTCCTTAAACTCTATATCATTTTGTAACGTACCGTGTATTTCTCCTCAAGTAAACCAAAGAACCAAAGGATGATGTACATGCTCTTTGGAACCCACTGACTTTAAGCAAGAGTGAGCCACCGGAATGCAACCTCGACATTATCTGGTTAGCTCCCTTTGCATTTGTTGTAGAGTGTATCCTAAACAGACATTTTAAAATAATCCTCTAACCTAGCACCAACAGCGTTGCGAATATTTTAGAGGGGTTGTTTGGGGTTGTGTAACTAGAATGCAATCACTGATGTCACCCTCCTTTGTGCTTTGGTTTGCCGGTGTGTTCTGTTTGTCATTCCATCAGTGACCTTATCTTCTCTATCTTCTCCCCACCCCTGAAATAGCAATAATGTTGGTGTCTCACCCACACCTGGCTCAGAATCTCCATCCTAGTTTTATAACAGCTGCCGTCTGCAATGTTTTCTTCTGAAGCCTGCAGCTGCACAAATTTTAGAGGAGGAGAGTTCTCTGGGGAGAACTGTGCAGATGGGTGTTAAGTAAGGCCTGTATTGGTGTTTTTGATATCATCTAAATGGCAAGGAATAAAGAAACTAGGAGTTAGTAATCCAGATAAATACTTCATTTTTATTATATTTTATATTTTGAATGATTTATTCAGGATTTTACTTTGTATATTTAATCTAGTTTTTCTGATTTCCTTTATAAGTAGTTTTGGTTTAAGTGTGTACACACACTCACACATACATCATCTAGGGTAATTAGCAGCATTCTCAACTGCAGAAATGTCTAAAATATGTACCCTTCAATTAAAAAAGAAAATCTCCCCATTAAAAGTCTCTTACTTAAAAAGTATGCCACTGTATCTTATGTTGTATAAACTTATTACAACAAAATATTGTTAAATACAAAATATATGCTAAAGAAAAATACTTAAATATAATTGGAAGAATTTAGCCAACAGAAATTGTTTTGTCATAAGTAATTAATTTTGAAATGCCAAATTGTGAATCTAAAGAAAAGGTACTAACTTTTTAAAGAATGTCTAAAAACATGAAGAAATAAAATGATTCACTTTGATTTTTCTGAAGTACAATTTGATCATATTTAAAATGCAGATACTTTTCCACTGTTGACTTTCCTTGGCATATGGAGTTTATGCCAATTTTCCTTAGCTCAGTGTACATTTCCCCAAAGTCTGCCACCCAGTCTTATATATTTGCATTACTACTTTTCTACAGTCCTCTATATGCATCAAAACTTGATATTATTATATGCAACACATCCTAGATTTTCTATAGCTTCAAATGCATTTATCATTCCTGGCTCATCTGCAACATCTAAGCTATATACTTTCTGAATAAAAATATTTTTTTGACTGGATAATAATGAATGCAATATTTTCCCTGACTTCAGCCCAGATAGGATTTCACATGAAATATGGAAAGGAAAATATTGATAAACATTGTTAGTGGACTGTAAAGACATTTTAATGTTGGCTCAGGACTGCATGTCCTTTGCTATAGAAATGAAATTATTGGATATGTGGTTTACAGAAATCCGGGTTGTTAATCCATTTTCTAACATGGCTACTCAGAATAGCAGTGAGGCTGTCAAAATGTTTGGTATTTGAGTACAAGGCTCATCCAAATCTCTTTCCAACGGATAAATAAATAAATAATATTAAACATTATTATTATTATTATTATTATTTTTTTTTTTTGAGACAGAGTCTCGCTCTGTCGCCCAGGCTGGAGTGCAGTGGTGCGATCTCGGCTCATTGCAACCTCCGCCTCCCGGGTTCAAGCAATTCTCCTGCCACAGCCTCCCAAGTAGTTGGGATTACAGGCGCCCGCCACCACGTCCTGCTAATTTTTTTTGTATTTTTAGTAGAGACGGGGTTTCACCATGTTAGCGAGGGTGGTCTGGATCTGCTGACCTCATGATCCGCCCGCCTCAGCCTCCCAAAGTGTTGGGATTACAGGCGTGAGCCACCGCGCCCAGCCCTTAAACATTATTCTTAATTATAGACTCAGTAATTGCAAATACAGTTTTTGAATACACATGTGTTCATAATTTTCCTGTTAGTTGATTCAGAGTAGCAGAGAGGAAGTCTCACGCTATCTTTGCCATTTCCTTTGCACCTAACACAAATCATAGAATGAAGAGAAGCTCAGGTAAAAATGTCAAAAGAGGTGTTACACATACAGCATTGTACCTAAAGCACAGGCAGGCAAACAGAGAGGGTACCTCAGAGAACATTTCTTCAATAACTAAAGAACTGCTATGATTAACCACGAAGGAAGTATTAGGGAGATATTCAACACTGATTTTATTCCCTCACAACCTATTTCCAAATCCCACATGTTGCCTATTTCCTAGTTCTCTCTTTTATAGACTTCTCTTACAATTGACAAAACTTGCTAGTTTAAGGTATACATTTGAGTTTGGTCTACCATCTAATCCACATCCATATATATATATACACACACACACACACACACACACACACACACACACACACACACATTCCATATTTATCTCTCTGTATAGCTCTCTATATATCTATACTCCACTCTAGCATATATACATATATATCTATTCCATAGATATATATGGAATAGATACTAGTCCAAACTCAAATGTATACCTTAAACTAACATAACTCATATATACAGATATATATTCATATATACATGAGTAACTTCATTTTCTATATATATATATATATATGAGTTACTTCATTAGTAAAAAAGTTATCAAGTCTCACAACTGATAGAAAACTGACAGAAAAATGTAGGCTAAAATTTTGTTGATAGAAACACATTCAATCTTAAGATGTGATTTGCTGAGTGATTAGCAGATGATAAACATGCCTTTACATCTTATAGGTAGGTCTAATTTTTGAGACATATTGTAATGGTTGCATTTTATGTAGATTTAAAACACCATATGATGTCAGATAGTTACTGCTAAGAAGTGACAAAGAAAAGTGAATTCATGAAATTTCTATGTGTTATCCATCACTACTAATGCAGAATTTTATTTTTAATGCTTTATTTTTCTCCTATCATTTGTGTATGGCAAACATCAAACTGCCAAAAATATAGTGGATTCGGGTAGAGGTGAAATCTGTCATAATGTGATCCACTAGTCTAAGACTATGTATACTCAATACTCTATGGCATATAAAAATATTCTAAACACTTTCAAATATTGTTTGACCACACAATTAAGTTAAAGAAATAACTACGTGGAGCAAAGAGAGCAAGCTTATTATTTTAGAGAATATGTCTGATAACTTATTTAAAAGAGGGACACATTCTTTTCAAGGAGGTAGAATTTGATTTAAATAGTAATAAATATAGTGGAGGAAGACTTTCCTTTAAAAATATAATTTTGCAGTTACATCATTTCTAATTTCTCTTCTCCTTCCCCATTCTCTTCTTTCCTTTATCCTCCCCTCTCTTTTCTCCTTCCCTTCCTCTCCTCTCCTCTCCTGTGATTTCCTTTTTTTCTTTTTGGAGAAAAAAGAAAATGAAGTTTTGCTTTTGTTGCCCAGACTGGAGTGCAGTGGCACCATCTCGGCTCACTGCAACCTCTATCTCCCGGGATAAAGCGATTCTCCTGCCTCAGCCTCCCAAGTAGCTGGGATTACAGGTGCCCGCCACCATGCCCGGCTAATTTTTTGTATTTTTAGTAGAGATGGCATCTCACCATGTTGGCCAGGCTGGTCTCTAACTCCTGACCTCAGGTGATCTACCCGCCTTGGCCTCCCAAAACTGCTGGGAAAACAGGCGTGAACCACTGAACCCGGCCTTCTGTGATTTCTTCCTGTATCAGGTGACTACTACACAAATGCATTCTGTTAATTGTGTTGATATACTTGCTATTCAATTTTCAGCTAGTACTTCCTGGTGTTTTTCTCCATCTGAAACTAAGAAGAATAACCCTTTACTTTGACCTTTTTAGAAATGAGAAACCTATAAACAGTTGACAACTGTTGCATAAATACTAACTTCAGGCTTGTCTGCTTTCTGGGTCTCGTGATTCGATGAATCTGTTATTATGACGGTTAGTGTAAAGGTAAGCACTGTAGAAATACTGCTCTTTAAGAGCACAGTGTGAGGTGAAGCAAAAAACTATTCTATATAAGACATAGTCACGTATCTCTTTTAAATTTGATTATCATAACCAGTTGGGAGCTAAATTAGCACTAGAACAGGTGTTTACATTTCTTGACTGATAGAGAAAATGTCTTATGTGACCGTTAAAGTCGTGTGACAGATAATCAATTGGTAGAAAGTGAGTTTACTTGCTGCCCGGTGGGCACCAACCTTCAGCTGAGTGTTTAAAGTGTCATGGTATGGGCCATGGGAGAAACTGCTTGCTGCCTTCAAATTGATGTCTGAAACCTGAAGGGTATTAATTCAGCTATTAGATGGCAAAGAAATACTTTAGTTGTTTTTTAAAAATATATAAAACAATAAAAACTTCTCATGATTACAGCTTCATTCCTATTTACGCAAAATTAAAAAAAAAAAATCTTGGGAAATAAGCTATAGTTGAACAAGAAAGGATTAAAAAAACTTCTGAAATAGTAGCAGTCATTACCAAAAAAGTATTACACAAAATGTACAGGGATGACTTATCAAAATGATATAAGCCAGGAAAAGTGTGTTGATGTTGAATTAATTTCAGTTTGTGGAAACAGGGACAAGTTTAGATCTATAAATTTTTTATGAAGCAATTTTGTTACACCTGATTTGTATGTAAGTCATGAAAACTGAACTGAGTTTTCTCTCCTATGAAAGCTCGAGGCAAATTTGGCTTAAAGCCTAGAAGAGTAGAGTGCTAGAATGTTCTCTTAGATCCCTCTGTGGAAAGTCGTTTCTGTATGTGTTAAAGAACAGTCATCTTGCTTCTGTCATTCTCAGTAGCTAAATGACAAAGGTTTTTTGTTTTCTAACAGTGATATTGAATAATTCAAGTCACTACTAAACTTCATAATGTCATTTCTGCCAAACATATCTGACTTGACCAAGATTTGTCATTAAGAGTTAAGGGTTAGGCCATTAAACTCTACGCAATCTGCTCATCTTCTAAATTCCAATCACTGAGATATTAATTATATATGAAAGCTACATGTTTATATTTGCAGTTAACTCTGAGAGCTTGCCTTAGTTTTTTTTTTTTTTCTAATCCTTTGCAACAACATCATCAACAACAAAATTTCTGTACAATTGTTATCATTTCTGTCTCTAAGGAGAAAAAGGGCAATATAACACCCAATAAAGTGAAAATTTATAACCTTTTAACTCGTGTAATTTTGGTTTCTGCTTTTTCAGTGGTATTCTTGGCCACAAAGTATCTAACCACATCAATAAACTATCCAGTGATGAAGCTAAATGACATCAAAGCATATTTATATGCTTTAATTAAGTAGAAAAGAGTAATTGAAAGGCAAAGGAAAAATATCAGTGTATAATGGTCTTAAGATTTGTTGGTATAATTATGCTAACAAGGACAAGAAATGTGCATTGTTGGGATTTTTGCTTTTATTGGATTTCCCAGTCTTTTCAAGTGTTCAAATTACATAGCAGGCTGGGCCAGCTCTCCTGAGTACATTGATGTCATTACAATAAATTTTTTAGCATTATTATTAGTTTTAATAAAAATCACAAGAATTATGATTTTAAAACTCCAAGAATCAACATTCAAATTCTATTTTCCTAAGACACATATAAAATGTAAAGTAAGATGGCATCCTTTAGGTACAATGAAGGAAGGTAGCTAGATATTTTACTAAATGTCAGGGAAGAAACAAATTGTAATTACAATCATGCCATGTAAAACCTGCAAAATGTTTTAGTAAATTTGAAATTGCATTTTTAAATGCTCAGTATCCTATATTTTGTTTCTCTCAATAAAATACAGCTTTGGTCAGATTGGCATTTTTAGGGAAAAATGCATATTAATGTTTATTCTAAAAAATGTCTTTCAGGTTGCTACTTTCTGGTTTCTTCAAATCATTTTTTTCTGTAATGAAAGGATACTTTAAGTCTCTATCAACTCTATGAAATTACTCTTTCTGTCAAGAACACTTATTTTTTAATTCACTTTTCTGGCCAATTCCAAGTGGTAAAGTGTCTGAAGTCCATCCTTGTTTATTCTTGAGTGACACATTTTGGATCTGAAGCTCTAATTCTCTTAAGTAAAGAAATTTTTCAGAAAAGGAGGCAGCACATGCAAATTGGGTGCTCAGAGTCCAAATCCTTCTTCCACTTCCTTTGTGCCATTATCACAGCATTTGGTATTATGAATATGGTTCCTGCATTTAAGCAGTCACTTATACTTCTTTTCCACAATAAATTTAAGAAATACTCATTTTTTATTTGGGGCCTATCAACTATGACCACAGTCCTACTGCTGTATATGGTGGCAGAAAACTTCACCTGAAATACCTACCAGCAGGAATCCTGGGGGGCAAAGATCCTCCCCCTGGCACTGGATGCGGGGCCTGGATGCTATTTAAAAACCCTGCCCTCAGGAAGCTGGGGCAAAACGCCTCCACCCCAATGGCCGGGAAGGATCCTTTTAAGAGATAAAAATTGACATTAATCAAAGTCTTCTTTATGGAAAAGCATTGATCATTTACATGGAATAAAACCTAAAATCAACAAAGACATCACATTTTACAAAGAAGTTATAAAATTAAAGGGATGGAATACATTTTTACTCATAAATTTATAAAATCAACTTAGTGTCTTGAAAAGAAAGCTACTGAACTAGTTACAATCAAAGAGGGTTAGAAGCATCAGAGTGCTAGATAAAAGTACTAAACCTACATTTAGAACATAAAGCTGTGCTATGGAATAATAAAACGGATATAAATGCTAGTCATTGATGTTGTTTATTTGCAGAATTCACGCCCACATGAGTTACAGGCATGCAGAAAATAGCCACGATAAGATCTGATATATGCTGCATCAACAGGAGCAGTGCTTTACTTTAGGTCTATCTCTATTACTGTTTAAAATAAGGAAAACTTTTACATCATGCAGTAATTACATATTTTTGCAACAGGGACAAGCACATTGATGTACGCAATCATTAATTTGTTATACTTTTCCGTTAGGGACAAGACACGAGAGTTTGCAAAGGTAAAACCACATGCTTTTTCATTTTTAACAAGGATATTTTAAAGTAAAGAAAAAGTAAGCGGCTTGGAAATGTATCCATAAAATTATACAATGAATCATAGAATAAAAGAATGTCAGAACTAAATAACAGTGTGGAAATCATCTAGTTATAAACATTCATTTTAAATCAACAAACTGAGGCCTAAAGAGGGGAGTCACTGCCACGTGGTTGGTAGACTACCAGGACAAACTCTTCCCACCCTAGACTAAAAATAAATCATGAATACATTCTTATTTGGGAGATTGCTGTCCTCTGAATATGAGTTAGAAACTTTGCACTTTGGAATAGTAACATCATAATTTGGTGTCTTAATAACCTCAAGATCCTAAAATCACTCAGAAGAGAATTTAATACACTTGCAGTATCAGTGAATGGGCATCACTGGTAACTGATATGGCCAATGAAAGGCAAAAATTGCACTAGAGCCCCCCCCAACCCATCCAAAGAAAAAAACCAACAAGTTACACTGATGACTGTAAGGAATGTATTTCGTCCAGCCACTCTGAAATGCCTCAGGCTGCGTAGCTTCACATTTTGAATCCTGGGGTCTTTCCTTTCATGCTCAGATTTAGCAAGTTCTGTATTTGTGAAGAGACCTCACACTCTGTATCTTGACACAAATTCTTCACCAAAAATAAGTTAAAATTTGAGGCTTCTCTGAACTTGGGTCAGAATTAAAGGAACTTGGTACACTATATATATCTTGCTTCCATGGAGAAAGTTATTGGTAAAGAAAAGTTCACATCTCTTAGATCTTCAGAAATGTTTTCATGAAAGAGTGAAGTTACAATGTGTATTTTACCAGGCGAGGCCCATACAGTGTGCACTGGATTACAGAAAGCTTAGGAAAAAAAAATACAGTGAATAAACCAGTTTCGTTGTTGATTCTATGGGGCCTTAGTGAAAGGGTCCTGTCAGGAAGAGCTGGAGTCCCTTAAACATTAAGAGACAGGGCGAGAATGCCAAGTGGTAAGTCAGAAAGTGCTCCCAGGTAACTTACAAGGAGTAGTGAAACAAACTTCCTTGTGAGTGCATGGAATGTTTATCATTGAACACACAGCTAATGTGTGTCTGTGTGCAGTGTTTCCCACACAAGGCATTTTCCACATTGCAGTGTTTCATCACTGTCTGAAATAACACTTCTAATGAAGGTGCCTCATTGAATACCAAGTGGGGTGATCACATATTTATACAGCAGTCTTGCTTAAAGTTGCAAGAGTAATGGTATTGTTACAATAGGAAAAATAATGATGAGTGCAGATTTTATTATCTGCTGTGAAAAGCTAAAATAATGCAACTTTAGCTGATTATGGATTTATTGAAGCTAAGTAATAGGAAACTCAGTTCAAGAATATTAGATCATAAAGAAAAATAATAACATAATCATGAAGAGCAAAGAAAAAATGATATAAATATGATATAAAAATGATATAAATTAAAGGAAATTTGAAGAAAAACAAAAATATGTAGAGTAGTGGCTCCAAATAATGTTAATATGTTACACATTGAGATTTTTATCTCAGTTTTTCCTGTTTTTGCCAACATTATCCAAACTGTTCACTTAGAAAAGATGCCCATTAACTTTTTGAAAGAAACTAATACAAATATTATCTTATTGCTATGATTGCATTGATTACTGTTTTTGTTGTTGTGACAGCCTGTCATAGTTAATAGCAGCTTTCATTTTCCTAAGCTTCCTACATCATTTATAATAGCTTTGCTATGTTTCTTTACCATGGGTAAAAAGGTCTTTTATCTATTATGGCATCTCTTCCTTAAGGAATTGTCATTTTTCACAGCTGAAAAAAACAAACAAAATAGAAAGACTGGCATACACGAATATATATTCAGGTGAGATATTATGTGATAGTAATGCCTTATCATTTTTCTCCTTAAGGTCAGTTATATCAACAGAGACTGCATGAAACACTAAAGTAAGTTTTCCCAATTTATTCAGGAAAAACAGCAATTCTTTGTTATAATTCCCTTGTTTGTTAATCCATCAGGTGTTAAGTTTTGGGGTTTGATATAAATTAGTTTTAGTCTGGTTTTCCCAATTGCTTAAGTTGCTAACTCTCTCTGCCTGTTTTCTTTTAACTAATTGTGGAATTTATTATTCAGTGATATTGTAGCTAAAAGGTAAATGAAATCTAAAATGTGTAGCAGGAGCAATGTCCACATCCATGAATATTTTGTTTTTAGTTACATTCCGTAGAGTATTTGTGAATATAAATTAGATTTTATATGTAATAAGAATATTCCTCTAGCTGTTACAAGTTCAAGACACAAAATGTGTCATTTCACATACACTTTTCTAAAACTCTGATTTTGATTCTCTCCTTAGTGCAGTGGTTCTCAACTTTTGTGGTAACTTTCCCAGTAGGGAGAGTTGCAAATTAGGACTGAGGAAAGGCATTCCCAGTATTTAGTGAGTGAAAGGCTCAAGTTGTTGAAATACGTGGTATACTCTCTGCAAAAAAAACCCACAAAAAACAAAAAAAAAGTCTCAAAATGCTACTAGTACCCACTGACAAACCTGTACATGAGTAAAGAATTATTTATTATTGTTTTTTTAAAAGGTTGCTAGTTAATAGGTCATGTAATGAGAGAGTGGGAAAAAGCAGAATCAGACGTGGCCTGCATGCTTCCCTCTGGCTTGATCAACTGAGGATGCCTTGTGATTACTCAGCTGATCTGACGGTAAACTGGCCTACAGCATAACCAGTCTTCCCATCATCCTAAAGTATATATATTTAACACTTAACTAGGGGTGTCCAATCTTTTGGCTTCCATGGGACGCATTAGAAGAAGAATTGTCTAGGGCCACACATAAAATACACTAACACTAATGAGAGATGATGAGCTGAAAAGAAAAAAAAAATAAAAGAAAAAGAAAAAAATCATAATACAACCGCATAATATTTTAAGAAACTTTAGGAATCTGTGTTGGGTCACATTCAAAGCCATCCTGGGCCACATGAGGCTCCAAGGCCACAGGTTGGACAAGCTTGAGTTAAACTCTGGGAAACAAAATATCTTTTACAATTTGATATTGTAGCCATCTCCCTTAAATAACTCTACGTTGTAAATTAAGGATCATTAAACATTTGTATATGTAACAAACCTGCGCATGTATTCCTTAATCTAAAATAAAAGTTGAAATTATAAAAATGAAAAGAAATTTTCACATGTGCTTAACAAATCAGCTCTGAAGGCAAATGGTCAAAAAAAAATTTGTGTAAAAGATAAGAGGCTAACAATGAGCTTAAACTGTTTGTGCCTCAATTTCCTCATCTGTAAATTGAAAATCATAACTGACTCTAATGGGCTGTTCATGAGAATTCAATGAAGCAAATGACTATAAATATAAACCATTGTTATTATTTAACAGTCTTAGTGTTTCTTTAAAAAGAAACCTTTAAGCATAAAATTGAAATAAATTGATAAAATTTCCTAATGCAGATTCCCTCACATATATATACAAACTCCTCATAGAAAATATTTCCTTCTTTGAAGATTACATGTTAATAATTTAGTTTTGATGGCAAAAAGTTTAATAATAAGGATAATATCTCTATAATATAAATGTTTGATATATGACTTCTTCAAATTGTTTTCATTAGGTTGCATTTTTGCAAATACCCATTAAGATCTATGAGTAGACAATAGATACACCGATTTAACAAAAGACAGAAAATTTAGAATTGGCAATTTGAAATATGTGCACACATATATGTGTTTGAGGAGGTGCAGGAAGATTACTTGTTACTATGTTTGGTCCTCTTCTGTTACACCTTGTTCAGTAATGAGTTTACTTCATACTAGCGTTTTCCAAAATTGGAGAGGGGGGTATACCAACAGAGTGCATGGAGGATGGGCATTAGAAAGAAAATACTTAAAATTCCATTTATATTTATGCTTTTCCTCATCCTTTAGTAATTACTATGTTTATGTATTTTTATAAATACATATAATAGCATACTAGTTGATACAAATAAATTATAAATAAAATATACTGATAATATCACCTGTAAAACTTGCTCAAACATTTTTATTGTTGGATGTGTGTGATCAGGGAATTTTGGTGATCACTTATCTAAGTAATAAAACAGTGAGAAAAATGCCAAAGTAAGAATGAAGCAAATAATTTACTTCAAGGGCTTGAATGATCAAGGCAAAGCTTTAATTTTACCTGGCCCAACACCATGATCCTAGAAGACAATGCTGCTTCTTACATAGTGGTGTTCAACCTTGGATATTCATTAGAAAATACATAATAAAGGCCCAAGTAAGCAAATAGAATGTGGAAAATCAATTTCTTCAACTCCTAAAATGAGTCATTCATTAACTACATTATGAAAATAAGGATGGTATCTAAAAAGAGGAGGCCGCAGAAAATCACTGGGAGCACTCTTAAAATTACAGGTTCCACCCATATCATAGCAAACCTGGCCATAAATATGTAGCATTTTATGTATGTTGTGCCTGTTTGTAGTGTGATTATTATGTGAAATCAAGTATTGAAATAAAATGAACTTCCAGTCAGACCTAAATTGTTAAATTTTGCACCAATAATATGTAAAGTGAATATTATTTTGAAATATTTTTATTTCATCCTTTATTTTATATTTTGTTTGTTTTATAATAAACACAAAACAATAATAAATAAGCCAGAACATACATATGATTTACAAATGAGTATTCATACAGTGGAGAGTTTGGGCCCAAAATGTTTAATGATAGGAACATGAACAACAATTTGAAGAGGTGAAAATAGAGTGTATGCAGCATTCAGAAGTAAGATAGTTTTCTTTCTTTTTTTTTTCCTTTTTTTTTTTTTTGAGATGGAGTCTCATTCTGTTGCTTAGGCTTGAGGGTAGTGGGGTGATCTTGGCTCACTGTATTCTGCCTCCCGGGTTCAAGCGATTCTCCTACCTTAGCCTCCTGAGTTGCTGGGATTACAGGTGCCCGCTGCCATGTCCGGCTAATTCTTGTATTTTTAGTAGAGACAGGCTTTTACTATCTTGGCCAGGCTGGTCTCAAACTTCTGACCACAGGTGATCCGCCCACCTCGGCCTTCCAAAGTGCTGGGATTGCAGGCAAGTGCCGCCGCACTGTGCCCTTTCTTTATACTTGAGTATCCAGTATTGAGTTCTGTAACTGGCACATAGTAGCCACTCCCTTACTGTGTTTTGGATGAACTATGGTACCTCTGAGCCACAGTAAGAATAACTTCACAGTTTAAAGATAACCTAGTCTATTGAATCTAATGCAATGCCAAGGGCTACACTCCCTAAAGAATACTCACTCCTGAAACTTCGAACCTTATCTATCTATCTATCTATCAATCAATCATCTATCTATCCATCGATCTACCTACCGACCTACCTACTATCTATCTTCTGTCTCCTATCTAATTTCACTTATCCTCACTTTGTCAGACTGTGTGTCTCCTTCCACTCCTTGTGTAACTTCTATTTTCTTTCCTACATGCCTCTCTTTTTTTTCTAGTTATAGTAATTTATAACATTATACATTATTTCCTTCACTAACAGAAGAAAGACCATAAACCTGTTATGTTTGAGTAAATGCTTCTTTGTTTTCTGTGATGGTGGATGAGGTCAGAGATTCAATAAGTGTACATCGCCAGTGAGGAAGACCAATAACAATAAGAAACATGTAATGTAAAGCATTGGAAGAATGCATCTTTTGCTCCATGGAGACCTTTATTTCGCGTATCCTTAACTGATGACATGCAGTCTTGGACAGACTACACTGCTCTGCCTACTTTGGTAAAGAAAGAATTATTACTGCCTCATTGTGATGCATGAGGTGGGACGGCTGGGAGTTCACTGTGGTCTCCTCTAATGTGACCAGAAGATGCACAGATTTGGGTTTCAATAAATGCAAGTTGAATGAGTGGATATATAAATGATCAAATAAAAAGTGACAAATTGCTACTTAAGCAAATACTTTGCTAGGATCTAAGGAAGTACACTGCCTGCTCAACTGCTTCCTAGGCCAAGAGCAACTTTCTATAGCTGGAAGGGAGCTAATTTTCAATTTGGCTTAGAATGTGAAAAAATAAGTATTCATGAATAACTTACTAATTTATCCTTTTATCCATTCACTGACTTTTTAATTTATTCCATAAATATTTATTGCCACATCTATTTTTTTTAACCTATGACACACATTTTTAATACAAAAAAATAGAAAATCAGATAATTTTTGATATGACAATATTATTTTCAGGGACTGATTCTGACTAATCCAAAGATGCGATCACAGAACTTTGTCCATTATCTAAATTCTTGTAACTGGACATGTCCCTACAACTACATTAGTGTTTTCCTCTTTACCTGCACACTAACCCCAATCCAGATTGTTCAGCACTAAATACAATTAAAGATAATATGACCATTATTGTTTTATTTTCAACTTAAAAAAAATCCTTCAGCCTGGCGCGGTGGCTCACGCCTGTAATCCCAGCACTTTGGGAGGCCGAGGCGGGCGGATCACGAGGTCAGGAGATCGAGACCATCCTGGGTAACACGGTGAAACCCCATCTCTACTAAAAATACAAAAAATTAGCCGGGTGTGGTGGTGGGTGCCTGTAGTCCCAGCTACTCGGGAGGCTGAGGCAGGAGAATGGCGTGAACCCGGGAGGCGGAGCTTGCAGTGAGCCGAGATCGCGCCACTGCACGCCAGTCTGGGCGACAGAGCGAGAGTCCATCTCAAAAGAAAAGAAAAGAAAAAAATCCTTCAAGTAACTGTAATATGAATCCTATAGATATTTCATCCCCTTGTTGTTCAATAGGACACAATAAATGTATTGGAACAGAAAGTGCAGTTTCATGGCTAGATTTTTATGAGGTATTTATTTAGTCCTTTTACAAATAAATATTCAATTCCTTATTTTTAAACCTTTTGGACTTGTAGAATGTGCATCATAAAATTATGGTTGCTATAAATTATATTTTAAAACTATAGCACTAACGAAGAGAATTAAAATATTTTGGAGTTAAGAATAAGATACACTGAAAGGTAGGTTTTAATTTGTATTTAAAATAGAAGTTCTTTGACTTTTTAAAAGCAAATATCTTAAATGCCTGAAGTTTCTCACCTGCAAAATGCTGAACTTGGACTGTAACTTTCCTAAGTTTCCTTTAAGCTCTAAAAGTCTATTTACGTAATTTTTATTCCATTTGCTATGCTGAATGAAGCATGTATTTTCCTTAAGTGGAGACTGTGACCAGTGGTTTTGCCTCTGCTTATATTCAGTGGAACTTGAACTCTTAATTACTTAAAAAGTGTCCTGAATAAATCTACAATCTGCTAATACATCCATCATGTTTAGTAATAAAAATGCCCAGGTTTGAGGTCAGGTAGAACTTTGAATTCTGACTCTACCATTCACGAACTGATTAACCTTGGATAAGTTATTTATCTTCTCTTTCATTCAGTTTTCTCATTTGCAAAATGGAGTTAATAATAAACATATTGGTTTATCGTGAATCACAGGAGAACTGCCTATTAGTGGTTGGCAGTAAATGTTCAATACAAGGGGATAAATATTTTCCTCCTTCTCCTTCATGGAGACCATTTCATGTCTCTGTGCCTTCATGACCTTTCCTCTCTCTGGAAGTCCCTTGTGGTTTTGGCAGGTATCACCTCCCCTGTCAAAACGTGCTTGACACAGCTGGAGAAAACTTACTTGCTATTCTCTCCTCTGTTCCTCCACATAATTTTAGGTATTATAATAAAGGCAGAAGTCTATCATAGCGGCAATATTTGTTTGTCTACAATTCCATGGTACCAAACTCAAATGCCTTTAAGGGTCCGTCAGGTGCAATAAGTAAGTATATCAGGTTGATGACAAAGGCATTCTGTTATCCTGAAAGGTGAAAGCTCTGACTAATGACAATGAACTCAAATGTTTTTTAAAAACACTGCAGATATCAAAGAAAATACATCCCTTGGATGATCTCAGCCTGTGGGCTGCCAGCTGGTGACTTTTGGCTTACACATTTGTCTTTCCCACTAGGCTGCGAACTCTTAAGAATAAGGAATGAGTTGTGTATGTCTTATTCTCCTTGACGTGCCCAGTCCCAGATCTTGTGCATGGTAGGAGCTCAAGGTAATATTTATTGAGTTGAATTAAAATCATCTTTATATGAATACAAAGGTAGTTTGACTTTGTAAAAATAAAAGACTGAGTTTTCTCAATGTCAGAGCTTTCAAAACGATGTATACTCAAATACTATAAATAGCATCAAAAATATATATAATTATTAATGTTCAATGAAATTGGGAACTTTCCACTTTATATGCTTATGATGACCCAGTGTTCAGGGATCAGGGGCAGACTAAATTTCCAAAACTTCTAAAATTCTAAAGTTCTTTTATCTAAGAAGTGATAGAAGGATCGAGTGAACTTGAAAAAAACATGTCCTTCCAATTAGCCACCATACAGGCTACTTTGGTTGGCAGATTCCTACCTAGCTGTTTTTTCCCTGAGGTCAGACTTTTAAACTATGTGTTCTTTTAAAAAACAGTTTTACACCTCAGATGCCAAGGAGTCAGCTAAGGCATTGTTAAGCAGCATTTATCAACATGTATGAGAGCTAGATCTATTTAGCTCTGCAGCCAAAGTATGCTATGTATTTAATATTTATGAACTGTGGGTATATCTGTCACATTATTCAAGTGAGGTCTGCACTTTTAGCACACTAGATAAAGAGGTCATGAAGCAGGCTGCATCTGCCTCTTTGTAATTTTCCAAAGCTGCTCATAGACCAGACTGGCCATTCATTGCTAGTATGAGTCTTGCTATCACATATATCACATTGTCCCTTTCTCATAAACAAAGTTTAAAAGAGAATGTTCTGGATTTAGTTTTACTCACGGATATAACAACATGCTTGGCAGCACTATCTACGAACAAATGTTTTAATACATATCAAACATTTTTCATTTAAGGCTATGTAAATGCCTTTCAAAGTGTTCTTAGCGGTTTCAGGTCAAAATGGCATCTATATGGTGTGGATGAGATGGCAGGATAATTTGGTTAATTTCCATGTTACTATTTAATAACTACTGCTTGATTGGTTTTGTAGATGATCAGGGAATACAATTAGTCTTGAAAATATTTGACAGCAGCCAAAGAAAATGAAACAAAGCAAGGCCCTAATATGACTTCATGTCAACTCTCATATGATAAATGTATGACATGTATGCAGTGGTACTGGTGGTAGGGTAGCGGTGGCAAGGTATGTCCACCTTTCCAGGTAGTTATTTTTTGCATGAGGTAAGCACATGGGATTTCCTTCCACGTCTCTACTTGCAAACATGCATGGTGTAAACACTTCAGTGGATGCTTCCCTGAGTCCTCTCAGTTTACATTATGTCACTCTTCAGTTAAAAAAATTCCAAAATCTCCCTACTGGTGAGTATACAACCAAAACATAAGAATGGTTTCATGGCTGGGCATGGTGACTCATGCCTGTAATCCCAGCACTTTGGGATGCCGAGGCGGGCGGATCACCTCAGGTCAGGAGTTCGAGACCTGTCTGACCAACATGGAGAAACCCCATCTCTGCTAAAAATACAAAATTATCCGGGCATGGTGGCGCATGCCTGTAATCCCAGATACTCAAGAGCTGAGGCAGGAGAATCGCTTGATCCCGGGAGATTGCGGTGAGTCGAGATTGTGCCATTGTACTCCAGCCTGGGCAACAAGAGCAAAAAAAAACTCTGTCTCAAAAAAAAAAAAAAAAAAAAGAATGGCTTCAGATTCCTTCACATTTTCCTGCAAACATACAGGAAAATACATTGTTATTTGAACACCTTGTTCACTCTTTCTAGCACAAAGAGAGAATACCCCATATTGGCCTGACTCATTCTAAATACACTGCTCAAATGCCACCTCTTCTAAGAGGCTTTCTATTTGGCTGCTGCTGGAATCGTCTTGCCCTCATCTGTGCTCCCTCAGGAGGCAGCAAAGCTGCAAAGGGAAGAGCACAGGTGTGGAGCCAGAGGGATCCAGCTTCAAAACTTTGCTGTGCATAGCTTGCTGCATGACCTTACGCAAGTCACTTAAACTCCCTGAGCCTCAGTTCTCATTTTGGTAATGTGTGGGAAATTGGATGTTATGAGGACAATTATACAAAATAGTGTTTATAAAATGCCTGGCACGAAATAGACCCAAGTAAGAACTTCCTCTGTGGCTCTTTTCTCTCTATCATGTGTAACATTATCACATTTTTACTTGTAGTATAGGTATTTCTTTTCATGTGCCTTACAATAAATTATTTGAAGAAGCTTCTCATTTTCATACGTGCAGAAGAACTTGGCATGGTATGTTGCATATAGGGGTTAATTGTAAAGGTAACATTTAAAAATGGGAATTACAACATGTACCCATGTTTTGCTTCTAAACTTCCTTTAAACTTCTAAAAGTAAAATGACAACATTCATGCAAGATAGTGAAAATATCACTTGAGTCCTAAAATTGTTCTGACCTGTCAAGTCCCTCTTGATATCTCATATATTCCTTCACTCCCAGACAGATTGGTGAACACTGAGTAATACAAACAGCCAGACATGGGCCACACATATACTCCCCAACATTTATCCCAGGGTTGCATATGTGCCTTCTCATTTATGTATTTAAGAGACAGACAGAGAGACTATCTTGAGGGTGGAGCAATTCGGACTGCTTATGTGAGCATGAAAGACAAGGGAAGCACATAGGTAGAGATGCTATTCGGTGAGGGGAGAGATTGACTCAGCATTCATTCTCTGCGGGCCTAACTCTCCTATACAGGAGTTGGCCAATTTCACCTCAAGTATGGCCTTGAAGCAAAGTAATAACAGTGTGCTGGGCTCTATTTTCAAAGAAGATCATAAATGTGAAATGGGTTGGAAAGGGGCAGGCATTATACAGTTTCAAATAACTTCTGATTTTTAGTGAGGCTATTCCTTTTTATAAGCTGGATGCCAATGAGGCCTATATTCACCTAATTTTCAAGTCTGATATGAGATAACACTCATTCCTGATAATAGGGAGAAAACGGAAACAGACTCAAAGAAGCCTGATTTTATGACTGTTTAGTCACATTAAAACTGGGCATGTTGAGACTGCCTGGAATAATATCTCCATTCACATCTTCCAACCCCTTGCTGTGCCACCATTTTCAACTCTGTTTATCATTAGGCTATCTTGAAAGGCCATTAAACTGAGTTCAGAATGAGGACCCAAATATATCCTGTTCCATAAGAATACTGTTGAAGGAGAGATAAGGAATTTACAAAGAGAAAAAGTGAGGGATAAAAAGCAAGCAGGTGTTGTTCACTGCTGAAAATGCCCCTACTAATGTATTTTTCAGCGATAGTTCCATGGCAATTTCAGACCCTTGTATCATTAGATTATTGGTTCACTTAACATACATGCTTTTAATTTCATTGTAAACATTGGCTTGGATGTAAATTTGGGTAGTTTGCTAAAATGTTCCACTAGGGATGGTGAATGATTATAGCTTCTTAGATATAGTGACAGTGTGAGAGAAACAGTAGCTTCTGACGTGATATATGTGGAGAGGAAAACATTTGGAAGCAGTTTGAGTGCATTTTATTTCTGCACGGACTCTTTGGGCACCCAGCCACTTTCAAAGCATTATTTAACAAATTATGGCACCACAAAAACTACTTTATGCCCTAGATGTTAGTTTCCAAAACAGGATCCAATAAATGTCTGAAGTTTTAATATCCAAGAGAATAGGACTGAGTTAAAATTAAAAGAACATTTGTATTTGCAAGTGAAAAATAAAAACTTATTGCTTTCAAAGTATTATATTCAATTTTACTGCTATTTAAATAGGTTTCTTTTATATACATACTGTTGTGTTAATAGTTTTTTTTTTTTTAAAGATGCTTGTTTGTTGATATTTTTAAGGGGCGAACCCATTTTACTATACGATGGTAAATTTATACTTGATCTTAACCAAAAGGCCGAGAAGCGATATATGACAGTAAATTTTACAGTTTCAGAATTTAGAGGATAGTGATGCTCTTTTGTTTATACTTGACTTACAAAAAATCCAAACAAAATAACTTTCTCGTTTACCTTTTACATAGTGGTGCATGTGTTCTGTGGTGGTGCAAATAATGGTGCAGTCTTATTGTCTGAGGCTGTGGGTAAATATTGAGTCATATGAATCACCCTATGATATCAATAAGGTAGGGCCAGTGGAGAATGAGGGAGAGGAAAGTGCACCCTGGAAGGAAGCTGTTCACCCACGCGAGGCACACTTAGTGTGCTGGGTGATGTAATTTACTAAATGGCACACTGGTGCCCTAGAAGACTTAATTCACGTCAAATGAATGAGCAGTTGGCTCGATCTCAGTCATTGAGAGGTGCCCATTTATACTCAAAGTCATATACATTTCAGATCGAATGTGTCTTAATTGAATCTATATACCTTCCAGGTAATCTGGGTATAAGGCTGGGAATAAAAAAATGAGTGCAGCCTAATTAGAAAGCCCCATTTAAACTTACTTTTCAAATCACATCTTTACAAAACTAAGGGGCAGACACCTAAGGAAATAACGTATTTTCAAGAAAGAAAAAATCAAGTGACAACATTATTGCTTAAATTTAATCACAAACCTTGAGTTTGGAGAGAGTCCCAGAGAGTTTGTATTTAAGTATAGATTTAGCTATAATCTAGCAAACTGTATTTATAGAAAAGAATTGCTGGCAAAGATAAATACTGGGTAGTGAAACAGGCTTATCAAGAAATAAACAATGAAGAGGAGATAAATGTTTAGGTTAATGGCATATATTGATAGACCAAAGAAAAATGGTTGTATAAGGGCACGCGTTCATGTGTGTATGTGTGAGTGTATTATTTAAGAGTATTGACTGGCCAAATTTTTAACACATTCATACACAATAGACAAGTGTATAAGACTGTTATAAAAATTCAGTTGAATGAAACAGACGTTTTAGTTCCCTGAGATTTTTAAAATTTATGACGCCTTTCCAGTTTAAAAAGTAAGAATAATCTCCACTATTAGAAAATCTTCAGTCTGAAAAAATCTTTTTAAAAGACCGAATCAGTCCCTAAAGTACATGGCAAGGTATCCTCCAAAAGGAACAAACACAGTTCATACTTCATAATTGAGGAAAGTCCTATACCTTTAGTCATGACCTGACCTCATGGTGGCAGAGACGGACAGTGGCCTTTCCATACCTGTTTCTTTCATTCCAGTTTCAAAACCCCTGATGTTAAGGGCCATTTGGCTGGCCAGAATAAACATCATATTTTTCCAGCTTTCTTATGCATCCAGATGCAGTTATGTGATCAGTGAGTGGAAATGGAAGCAGTGGTTGCAATTTCCAGGAAGTATCCCTGAAAGGAGGAAATGGGACTATATGTGCCCCTTCCCCCTTCTCGAAAAATGCAACTTACACAACCACCCTGGGCAGTGTGCTGAAGACAGCTGCTCAGTATGTCGAAGGAACCTGGGTCTCAGAGGATCATGAAACTATCCTACTAGCTGTTGATTGCTTACCTCTGGATGTTGCTTATTTGTGAAAGGAATAATTTTTCTACTTCTTACTTGGGGTTTTCTGTCACAACAAAATCTGACTCCATGCTGATAGTTTGGTTTTTCCTTTCTTAGCATTCCCGGTCCCTAAATTAACTGTGTCAATATCCTCTGATGACTTTATCTCATACTTAGATTTTGAAACAGACTTCATGGATGTAATTTTGTCTGTTCTAGCCTATTCTTCTTCCCCTTTCTGGGCAATTATTTCTGAGTCTATCCACCAACCCACATGCCATTCATCTGCCTGGATTGTTCTCAGTCTGTCACTGCATCAGAAAATGAATGAGAAATGAAGTCACATTGAAACATAACTTTCAAAGACCCAAATATTACTCTACTTCCTTCTCTTCCATTAAAAAAAATATGGGAAAAGATAAGATTAAGAGTGATATTTACATACAACTTCTTAATTTGCTTTTAAAAGAATTTGTACTTCTTTTTTGCTTTTTCTATTATTTAGAAGTGAATAGCTAGAGATACATATTTTAACTGGTTATGTCATGAGGTACCCTGACACCTCAGTTAAGAGCATTACCTTAATAGCTAATGAGTCCTGGAGAGTCAATGCCTCTGACTTCCTGGAGATAACACGAAAGAGCATAAAAATTGGGAACAATTTTTTGTCAGCTCTCTCAAGACAGGGGATTTTTTTTTTTTAAATTCATAAGCTTAGCTCAATGCCTGATGCTTAGATGCATGATGAAAAGAAAGAGAAAGAGAAAGGAAGGAAAGAAAGTTCACAAATCAATGGCTTGTGTTCCTTCACTATTAAAAGAAAATTCCATCTTCAATAGTGAATATGGAAACATATTCTCTCTATTTGTTTTTCTGTCTATATCTTTACATTTGTTTACTTTGGATAAGTCTTATGCAAATTTTTTTTTCTTCCTTTGCAATTTTACTTTCCAATTCCACAACTTCCAACTCTGTGTTTACAATTTCACTCTCAATCAAATTTTAACAGTTCTAAAAGAAAAAAAGAGACTGCAGTGGTTTTCACCTGTAGTCCCAACATTTTGGGAGGCTGAGGCAGGAGGATTGCTTGAGCCCAGAGTCTGCAGTAAGCCGTGACTGTACCACTGCACTCCAGCCTGGGTGACACGGTGAGATCTTTTCTCTAAATAAATAAGTGGAAAAGAAAAAACAAATAGTCCCCTCAATCTTATCATCCTTCTACCAATGTGGATACCTTTGAGATGTGCTTCCACATTAGCCCACACTTTTGCTATCACAACCTCACCATTATTGTAATTTCCACAAAGGTCAATGTCATGTTACCTTGTTCATTGTACCTTCCACACTTGAAAACTGATGAGTGACTGAGTTCATTTTTTTTTTTTTGTCTTGTATATTCTACCATTATGTAATAGAAACCTTTTTCACTGTTGGTGGGATTGTAAACTACTTCAACCATTATGGAAAACAGTATGGCGATTCCTCAAGGATCTAGAACTAGATGTACCATATGACCCAGCCATCCCATTACTGGGGATATACCCAAAGGATTATAAATTATGCTGCTATAAAGACACATGCACACGTATGTTTATTGCAGCACTATTCACAATAGCAAAGACTTGGAATCAACCCAAATGTCCATCAGTGACAGATTGGATTAAGAAAATGTGGCACATATACACCATGGAATACTATGCAGCCATAAAAAAGGATGAGTTTGCGTCCTTTGTAGGGACATGGATGCAGCTGGAAACCATCATTCTTAGCAAACTATCACAAGAACAGAAAACCAAACACCGCATGTTCTCACTCATAGGTGGGAACTGAACAATGAGATCACTTGGACTCAGGAAGGGGAACATCACACACCGGGGCCTATCATGGGGAGGGGGAGGGGGGAGGGATTGCATTGGGAGTTATACCTGATGTAAATGACGAGTTGATGGGTGCAGCAGACCAACATGGCACAAGTATACATATGTAACAAACCTGCACGTTATGCACATGTACCCTACAACTTAAAGTATAATAATAATAAATAAATTAAAAAAAAAAAAAAAGAAACCTTTTTCTTTTTTCAAGGTTGTATTCTGATTAATAAGTGCAAACATTCCATGGGTCATCTCTAATCTAATTTTAATGTCACAGTTTTATACACGAATGAGGTTTAATTTTCATCTTTTAACAGTAAAACAAAGTCTGTAGATTAAATAAAGATAATATGCTTTGAACTTAGAAAAACAACTGGCATGCCTGGGTGGACTCCTTCTCTCAGTTCAGTTCTACAGCCTTGAGACAACTTAAGAACAAAAAATCATCACCAACCCCCAAAACACAAGCTTGTGAAGACTTACATGCCGGTGTGCACTGAGACCACCCTGACAGAAAATATTCCCCCAGCTTTTGAGTGTCTGCCAGGCCAGTTGATGAGTGGGATGTAAGGGAAGGGGCAGGAGTGTCACTCTAGTGGATTACATTGAAAAACCCTTTCTTTTCTATGGTAAAATACCCATGACCAGTAGAAGTAGCTGCTCCCTGGACTAATCAAGGAAAAAAAATGTAATAAATAACTTTCTACAAAATCTGCAAATTTCTTGAAGCTTTCTAGGATGTTTAGATAGAATTCATTTGCCATTGAACTCTTCTATAGAGAAGAGGTAATTTTTCTTGGAAAAAAATATGTCACAGAAAAATTCTGGGATAACTTCCCTATTCAAAATCTCAAATTCCTTAGGGTAGCAAAGATCTAAGAATCCCATTTCCCTTAGCCTACCCCTTCACTCCCCACACTGTGTTTCTTATCTTCGTGAAAGGACTTGACCATTTAGCTAGTTGCTAGATTGGAAACTCGAGGTTCATTTAGACCACTTCCTCAGAGTCATCTGCTAAGCCCAAGTGATGGTGTCCTATGGTTTCTGTGTAGTGAAAACCTGTCTTTCTTAGTTACCCTCTTTCTTCTATCTGCACTACAATTACACAGCTTTATATAAGTCTACCTATAAGTTTTACTCTGGATTATTGCTATCACTTTCTATTGACTTCCCTGTCTCCAATTTAATTTCCGTGCCTATATTTCCGCCTTATATTCAGCTGGCAGATAAATATTTCTTTAATGCGAATGTGCCTGAGTGATTTCCCTGCTTAAAACCGTTCAAAGGCTCCCCACGTATTTAAAAATAATACTTATGATTTATATCACACTATAATACACAAACTATTCTTATTAACATTTAAACAGCTTAGAACAATAATTCCTTTTCCCATTCATCTAATCCCAGCCCTCTGCTGTCATCATTTTGATATGTAACCTCTCAGATTTTTTTTTATGCCAGGAATGATTATATACATAGATATGAAAATGAATAGTTTTGCTTTGTGAATTTTTAAAGTAAATGAGATTACTCTCTATATACTGCACTTAACTGGCTTTTGAATGTTTAAACTTGATTACATGTTTTGGAGACCTCTCATGATGTTAATCTACCTCCTTCTTTTCACTGCATCATAATGTTCACTAGTACATATATACACACAAATTTATCCAACCATTTTCTTCCTGATGAGTATTAGGTTATGGCATGTATATCCAGAATAGTTATACAGACATGGAGTTCCTGAGTTAAACAATATGTGCATTTAAAATATGCTTCCAAATAATGTACCAGAAGTCTATATCAATTTAAATTATTATCAAGAGTAAATGATAATGTTCTAATTTCCTATGCTCTTATTAACACAGATAGCATCACTCTCTTCAATTTTTACTAGATGGGTTAAAAAAGTGATCTAATTTTGTTTTTTGTGTTTTATTTATTCATTAAATTAAATTTGAGATTCAGGGGGTACATCTGCAGGTTGGTTAAATGGGTGTATTGTATAATGTTGAGGTTTGGGCTTGCAGTGACCCCATCACCCAAATAGTGAATATAGTACCCAATAGGTAGCATTCAACCCTCTTCCCCTCCTGCTTTTGGAGTCCCCAGTGTCTATTATTTCCAAAACTTTGTTTAATTTTGGTTTTAATTAACATATCACTGGCTACTAGTGAAATTAAATATATATTTTCTTTTTTTCACTAATCATTGTATTTGTTTTAAGAAAATTAGCTGCTCATATTTTTGTCTCATTTTTATATAGTGGGGTCTTTAAAAATGATTGGTAAGAATTCATTATATAATTTCACAGTAGTCTTTTGTTGAACAAATATTGCACTATTTTCCCCTAAGTTTGCCTTTTCTCTATTGCTTATTTTTCAATTGTCAGTCTCTCTGGTCACATCTCTGAAAACTGGCTTCACACAGCTCTGACTTCCATAATAAGAAAATGCTAATAGGTCTATAAGCCTTTTCTCTTTTACATCTGTGTAGCTTTTTCTTATATCTGTTTCCTGCTAATAACACACAGTTTCTTTGCCTGTCTAACCCACATTTTACTCATCCTTCAAGACTCTGCTTAAGTGTTACTCCCTCTAAGAAACTTTCTTTTATTCAAATAGATCCAGTGGGCCTGCCCTAAGCCTCATTCATTCATCTACCACATATTAGTGCACTTGCTTTTAGCATTCTATTAGCTGTTCAATATATTTTTGTTGACTGAATGACTTTATAAATTCAGCCTTTAGGATAGGTTATTAAAACAATTTCTCTATTTGATAATAAAATTTAGACTTCTCCAAGAGGAACTTACATATTTTTCTCAAACCAATGAAATAAAAACTTTCTTCTGAGTTGCTTAAGAGAGAGAAGGTGAAAAGTGACGGGTCCACATTACATGATAATAGATATATGTTAATAGATAAAACAAAAGAAGAATATCATAGCTATCATTCAAGCAAGGGATCTTAAAATTGGGAGGAGCCTGGACATCCTGGACATTCTGGAACTATTCTATTTATATCCTTGTGACTAAGTTCTGTGCCTATCTGTTTTATTCTGGGTTTTCTTGATTAATATTAAGTCAATACAAAATTTGTCTTCAGGAAACATTAATTTATCTTCCATTCATTTGGTCTATAATTTTGCCCTCTGAATTTGCATGTGGCAATACGAATGATAACTGAAGAGATCTATTCTTTTCCTTTCCATTTTCTACCTAAATTTTTGACTGTAGGCTAAACATATCTTGATCTATCAGACACTTATTTAAAAAAATCTCATCATACTGGTTACTTTACTTTTGGACAAATTATACCCTAACAAAGCTAACCCTAAAATGGATAATCTGGAACTGATCACTGTATACCAGATGTAAACTGCCCAGAGTAGACTGTAAAACAACTCTTTAATTTTTTAAAAAATAGTCTTCTTGTCAAATTATAGCAAGCTAAAATGCAGCTAGCTTTTTTGTGTTAGCCAGGTCACACCACTATCTATTATTGCACTTGTGGGCAACCAAAGCTTTACTCGACTTCATATAATCTAAAGGCACACTGCTTTGTATTTATTTTTTTAGGTTCCTCTGGCTAACAGGCCTTTATCAGGCATAATGAATTCTTTGTACAAAAGTAAGCAGCAGATTGAGAAACTCATTAACACCGTACTGTAAATAATCCAACAATTACCAAATCAAGTCGTTTGGAGGCATAGTTATTCAAGGCAGAAACAGTTGTTACCAAAAATCTGCAATAAGAGTTCAGCATTATTCTTTACTAAGAAACTTGACTGTTTTCTTGCCTTTTGCTTAATTCAACAGTGTCATACATATAATGATACGATATGTTTTATATGGATTTTGTTACAATGTGTGTAGGAAGAAAGTCAAAAATTCAACCAAGTGTAATCAAAGAGCATGAGCTTTGGAGTCAGACAGACACGAATTCACCTCGTGACTTTGCCACCTACAAGTTGTTTGATACTGAATCAGTTACTTAATATTTCCGATTTAAATTTCCTTATTTGGAAAATGAAAAAATTACAACAATTAGCCTACAGTTTTTATGAGGATTAATAAAACTACATATAAAAAAGGTATAACACACTATCTGGCACATAGTAGGCATACAATGGGGAAACAAGGAAGATATCACCTCAGGAAAGTTGGTCTCTTCTGAGCCAGCTGTACGACAGCACAGGGGAGTCCGAAAGTAAAAATACATTACACTTGTACACTTTTCTGAGACTTAAAATCTAAGAATCAGAAGGCCAAGTGCAGTATCATTTACTATGGGCAGTATCATTTACTATGATTATACTCTATTACCTCACCAAGGGCTCATATTACCAAGAATGCCTTATAATCCAATAAACATGCTAAAATATCAGCATAAAACAAAGACAAAAAAACAGGAAAAAGGAGCAACTAAGAGATCAGTGTTTTAGTTGACGCAGGCATTAATCAGAACAATATAGATTTTTGGTCCAAGAAAACTTCTACTTTAGATAAATTGCCAAGGTAAAGAAGATAGCTTGCATATATATATACAATGCTGACCGGGGGAAAAAAGTAAAAATGGATCAAAATAACCTTTTGGTTTTATAAACAGAAAGTGGCAGCAGAGGTATATGGAAAAACTGATGGTGTGCTATACATTGCAATGATGGCTCTTTGCCAGCAAGTTTCATTGACCTTCCACATTTCACATCGACTCTGATGTTTATAAATGCCGCAAGGCTTGGCAATTAGTTTTTTGTGAACTGAGAATTTGCTCTTTTTTAGGTTCTTACTGTTTGATCTCAATTAAAAGCTATTTAATAGCAAATTCATGGTGAGTCAAATAACAGAAGAATTGGAGTCTAACGTGTATCTGTTTGGTGGTATTTAACAGGAAAGAGGTTTTATTATGAGTTTCAAGGAAGATTTTCTTTTGGTCTTAGGGAAACAGGATTTATGACTTACATGTAATTTTGTCCTTTGAAGGTGACAATGTAATGAAACAATAAGAAAAAAATGGCATTTGAGATGATAATGCAGCAACCAGGTCACTGAGAGAATGACTTTTCTAAAGGTACCAGAACTTCCTTGCAAGTCAGCTTCAGAATCTATCAATTAGCACTTAAATTTTGGAGAAATTGCCTGACATATGCAATTGCTTCAAATGAAAGGGTTTTAACTTTAAAACTTTTATTTTTCGAAAGGAGTGTTTTTCTCCTGAATCTTCTGTGTCAACCCCTATAATCTCTTTTCTACCATGCCACCTCTGGCCCTTATTACACTTAATTTTGACTACTGCAAGAGTCTGCTAATTAGTCCCTCTGCTTCTACTCTTTCCTGATTAGGGCTTATTGAGTTTCCAGGCCATCCTGGCAGCAATATTTTTTAACAAGTGATATTGCTGCCCTAAATGCTGACTCCTTGCTGTGACACAGGTGCTATGTTTATATGCAGTAACAGAACCATATGCCCTATTCTGTCCATCCCAGAATCCCATTCCTGAATTTAGGCTTCCAGTTTCAGACTCCTCTTTTTCCTGACTCTACATGTGAACTATTTTATTTTGACCTTTCTCTTACTGACCCTTTCATTCTCAACTCACTCTGAAGATGACTTCCTCTTGCTACATTCTGGTATCTAGACTCTACAGTGCTGGTGGAAGGGGATTATTCCCTTGAAGTCAGACCTGAATTTAACCTCTAGTTTATCCAAGCAATTCTGCACACCACCCGCTTCAGGCAGCATTATTATCTTAAAAATCTTTAAAACTTTGTATTTCATTTTGTGTAGAGTTGTAATGTCATGGTTTAACATTTAAAGCTTCTATTTTTTTTTTTGAGACAGAGTCTCACTCTGTCACCCAGGCTGGAGTGCGGTGGTGTGATCTCGGCTCACTGCAACCTCCGCCTCCTGGGTTCAAGCAATTCTCTGCCTCAGCCTCCAGAGTAGCTGGGGTTACAGGAGCCTGCCGCCATGCCTGCCTAATCTTTGTATTTTTAGGAGAGATGGGGTTTCACCATCTTGGCCAGGCTGGTGTTCAACTCCCGACCTCGTGATCCACCTGCCTCAGCCTCCCAAAGTGCTGGGATTACAGGCGTGAGCCACTGCGCCCAGCCCTGTAATACTTTTTAAATTTATATTCTGATTCCTCCCCCATATAAACCTAATGCTTAAGGCAGATTGAGGTGTTATCCACCTCCAAAATACAGGAATGCCTCTGCCCTTAGACTTGCTGACACCACTTCCCTGGCCTGGAGTGCCTTCCATACTGTCTTCTAGCCTGTTCCAATTCCCAGCATCTTCTGAATCCCAACTCATGTCTCTTTTTCTCCATAAAGTTTTCCTGGCCACTCGCTTCCATGAATCCCTCATATTTGGAATATTTTATTTTAATTATTTTTATTCTACTTACTGTAAAACAAAATTGTATGTAGTTAGAATACAAAATCTCTGGTGGCAGCTGGGTAGTGTAAAAATAAATATTCTTAGTGCAATAAAATTAAAAATAAAAATTAGTAGTACAAGCTGGCAACGGTGTGAGTCGATTCTACACATGAGAAGTCTGTTTTTAGGTAAAATTCAACAATATTTGAATCAATAAGAACTATGGTGACTTACATAACCCCTCTCTGGGTCTTCATCCCACACACAGAGAGAAAAGCCATGGGTGTCAAAACTGATCGCAGCAAGCATTTGCCCAACATAAACCAGGAAAAAAGGCGCTTTCTTATTTTCAACAAATGCATGCATTTTTATGTGTATCCTAGAAACTGAAGTACCAGGAATGACACAAACACTGTTCATAATTTAAGCTCAGTTTTCAATATATGCAGACACAAAGAATAAAAATTCCTTTCGATTAAAACAAAAGTTTTGCCTCTAATCTTTTGTCATTGAAAGTATTTTTTTGAAAATGTATATAGTAATCCATATTCTCATTTACTCTACACAATACAATTTTCATAATATAAACATATGTTCAGTTAGTTTTCCTAACAACCCAAATGAAGAAGGAACTATTACATCCTGATTTTTGCAGAGAAGTAATAATTTCCCAAAGTCACCTGAATAAGTGATTTAAGCTAGGAATCCAAGCAACTTGACTCTAGACTCTGTCCTTTTAATCACTGGCAATGAATAAAAAATCAAGCATTTTTTAACTTTTAAGTAAAATACTTCATTGGGAGACTGTTGGGCTCATTCACTATTTTAAACATCTGATTATTCATTTATTACTTTATCTTTTTATTATTCATTAACTTAATACGCTTTTATTGAGCACTTATCATGTGCTGTAAGTCGAGATACATCAGGGAGAATCGCTGCCTTCATGAGTCCTTGGGAAGACAAATGCATATAAGATGATAATAGTAACACAGTGTTTTAGGAGCTATGGTGGTAACAAAGACTCACTCATTTGACCAGAACTTTATTAGGTTCCCATGCCCTTTCTGACCTGACTTGATCTGGGGCATTCATATCTATTCTTATAGAATGCAGTCTGAGCAAAAATCCTACTAGCCAGTGTAGCAAAAATCCCCTACCCTTGGTGTCTGACCATTTTCAGTATCTTATTACCCTGT
The DNA here is from genome assembly GCF_003255815.1 of Theropithecus gelada. Taxonomy (NCBI): domain Eukaryota; kingdom Metazoa; phylum Chordata; class Mammalia; order Primates; family Cercopithecidae; genus Theropithecus; species Theropithecus gelada. Next base: position 17,827,770 of record NC_037669.1, on the reverse strand, counting down.
TCTGTCTTCAGCAACAATCCTATCAAGTCAGTTTAGCCAGAAACTTGTTAGCCTTGATGTTTGCTCTTAATAGTTTCCATCCATTGACATCCACTCTGCTCCTTGGTTATATACATCCCTACTTGTCCTTGTTGGAGTTAAGTCAAATTTCTCTGCCCCACTGCAAGACCTCTGTGAAACTGGTCCCTATACCTACACTCATAGCCCTCCTTGAATAAAATCGGCCTTATCATCTTTAACAAGTGTCATGCATAACTTTTCTTGTAACCGTAGATATTTGAGTAGACTAGTGGGGAAAAAAGGGAGCTCATGATTCTACATAGAGGAGAAAAGTCTTGATTAAATCTAAAAAGGGCAACAGTTTACCACTGGGAAAGAAAAGAAGGACATTGTAGGCATAAGGAGCTGCTCTGAAGAGCACGGTGCTCTCTGAGAGCTGTAAATGGTTTAATAGAACTGAAGCAGGCACAGTAATTAGCAAAAATGATCCTAGAAAGGAAGCAAGTGCTAGATCAGTGGGGGCCTTGAATATTCTGCCAAAGAACTTGGACTCGTTCCATCAATCTGTGGGGAACCTTGAAGATCTGTAAACCAGGATATCATGTTATCTGTTTTGCATTTTATAAAGATCACTCCTACAGCAGTGCATAGGATGAATTGCAGGATAGGAAAAATGGAGGTAGGAATACAATGTGATTCTCTGTATTTCTGGAAAGAAATGATGATTGATATCATTTATTTAGCATAGTGTAAGTATTTTTTAAATTTTTTGCATGTTATGATGATTTCACATGTTAAAACTCTTTCTCGCTATTGAGAGACTGACCCTCCAGGGCCTAGCCAAAACCTGGAGCTAGCAAAGGGCCCAGGCTTGAGCAATTCTTTGATAGGTAAACTAACCAGTCCAAAGCCAAACCTCCTCTACCTAGATTATACACCTCAAATGATGAATTTTCTCCCCTTAATCATTCCAGGGCCAGGTGCCAGGCAACTAGGGACCACCCTTAGAGCCCAAAGCCCACCAAAATTATTCAAAATAGCCAATCCTAAACTGTTCACTGCTCTTCCTTGCCTTTCCCACTCTGGCCTAAACCTTCTCCTTGCTCCTGTCCTCTGCCTCCTGAACACCCTGGTGAGTTTCCTAGCAGGCCCTGCGTAGCTTGCTGTGCCTCCTATCTTTAGGACCTGTGAGTATAATTAAGTTTGTTTTCCTGAGCCGCCTCTGTGGCTGCACGTACGTGGGTAGGAGGTAATCCTTAGTGTTTCTTGTATTGTGATGCATCAGTCCAATCTCCTCCTCCATCTCTTCCCAATATTTCTCCTGAGGCTCTCCTCCACATGCGTCTCTCTCTTTTATTCTTATTTTATGCCAGTTACATTAGATTAATGACCCACCCTATTTCCCACTCTATTTCCAAATAAGGTCATATTCTGCGGTATTGGGAGAGAGGAGGACATCAACATAACTTTTGGGGGTACACAATTCAATCCATAATGGTGGCCAACACTGTGCTTGACACTCTCGAAATGTTTTCAGGCTAAATCTCTGTAAAAGAGCTATTATTAGTCCATTTTATAGATAACATTGCTGATTTTGTTTCCATTGTATTCTATGTGAATTATATCTCCCAAAGTTGTGCAGTGTGGCAGGCCTGGATTTATTTTTTGGCACACGAGCCTTTATTTGCCAAGTTTTTTTTTGTTCATCAAATCATTCCTAGGATTGCAATGATGAATGTATTTTTAAAATGATTTACATATGAAGAAAGTAGACCAGAAAGGCTTAGCAACTTACTCAAGGCCATAAAATTAGATCTTCTTGCTTCCATTCCCAATGCTCTTTCTACACTACAATAATAAGTGTGCCAGATGTGAAATCATTTGTAGAATAAAAAATGAACGAACTGAAAATACTAGACATTTGCTTTTGCTGTGGTCTTGGAAGAGTACATGGATTTTCTTTCAAAATCACCCTTCCCTTCTGTCAGTTCATGTGGTTTATTTGGTAGAGATGGAGTTTAAATCTACTCCTCCATTCCTGTTGAGTTCCAGAGGTGGATCTATGACATGCCAGGCCAATAAGGTTCAATTCTAGGACCTTCGTTTCAACTATTAGGGAACAAAGACTATTATTCATTGGAATTGAATAGGGTAGATGGTTAGCCTCAAGATACAGAAGGCGTCCATATAGAAAAAGCTGATGGGATAGTAAAGCCACTATTGAAGAAAGCAGAGCCAAGAGACTGAAAGCAACAAAGTCTTTTCAAAGAATCCTAGATCCAGCCATACCTGCAGCTAAACGATCCTGGATTTTTAGTGACAAGAGCCAAAACACTCTTTGAATTAAGAGATCATGACTTAGGTTTCTGTTATTGCTCACTAAGAGAGCCCTGACAAATTTATTTTGTAAATAAACCTGGATAATAAATACATAAAATTGACTTCAAGTCATTATTTTTCAAGACTGGATCCCGAAGCAGCACTATTTATACAATCCTAGCATTAGCAACAAGTATGTGATTTTTAGTAGAAATACTCTTTACAGGTTTCTCAATGAAATGGAGGGATTTGACCAGATAGGTTGAATACTGACATGGTTTGGATGTTTGTTCCCTCCAAATCTCATGTCAAAATGTGATTCCTAATGTTGGAGGTAGGGCTGATGGGAGATGACTGGGTAATGGGGGCATGTCCCTCATGAATGGCTTAGCACCACCCCTTGGTGATAACTGTGTCTTGTTCAGTTAGTTAATGCAAGATCTGGTTGTTGAAAAGTGTGGCACCTCCCCCATCTGTTGCTACAACTCTTGCCACATGATGCACCTGCTCCTTTTACCTTCCACCACGATTGTAAGCTTCCTGACATCCTCACCAGAAGCCAAACATATGTTGGTGCCATGACTGTACAGTCTGCAGAACTGTGAGCCAATTAAGTCTCTTTTCTTTTCTTCCTTTTTTTTTTTCTTGTGAGACGGGGTCTTGCTCTGTTGCCAGGCTGGAGTGCAGTGCATGATCTCGGCTCACTGCAACCTCCACCTCCCAGGTTCAAGCAATTCTCCTGCCTCAGCCTCCCAAGTAGCTGGAACTACAGGCAGGTGCCACCATGCCCAGCTAATTTTTGTATTTTTAGTAGAGACGGGTTTCACCATGTTAGCCAGGATGGTCTCGATCTCCTGACCTCATGATCCACCAGCCTCGGCCTCTCTCAAAGTGTTTACTCTCAAAGGCCTCTCAAAGGGATTACAGGCGTGAGCCACTGTACCCGGTCTAAATCTCTTTACTTTATTAATTACCTGTCTCAGGTATTCCTTTATAATAATGCAAAAAGCTGACTAATACAAGAGCTAACATTATCTTCCAGTATTTACTTGGTAGATTCTATCAAGACTCTTCCTGTCTTTGTGAGGTCTTTCAGTGGCAAGAACTTGAAATTTTAAAATGTTAATACATTTGAGAAAATATATATTTGTATTTATAATTTGTGAATTCCAATATTTTATTATGCTAATATTTAATTCACTCAAGGTACATTTTGATATTCAGTTACTATTAGTGCTTATTGACTATGATGTGTCACAGATTTAGAAAGTAGAATTTTAAAACTTTTTCTTCAGAATTTGTCATACACAGTTATTCTAACATAGATTCCTCTTTTCAAAAACTGCAATCATAGATTATAATTATCATCTGTAATAATAGGGCTGTTATTACTACAAATGCACAATTGCTGTCTTTCTTTTTCCTTTGGGCTAATTTTCCTTGAATATTTATAGCATGTGTTTTATAAATCACGACATCTGGTTAATGTAGGAGCCTTAAAGGTGCTGTTCTGACGACTTGGATTCCTTTTGATATTTATCCTTTTCTTTCTGAGCATGTGAAACTAAATTATCTTGTTTTTATTTATTTTGGCAGAAAACTCCTTAGACTTGATTCTGATCTTTATTACTTCTCTGTAAAGCATTTTCCCCTTGGTATATGGATTGAATATTGTGGATATCATTGCTGTGCTGGTGAGAGTTACTTCTATCCTTCATTGTCTACTCCCTTTTCTGACATTGTGAATAGAATGGTATATTTTTAAGTTTTTTCTGCTACTGAGGTGCTATATATGCCAGATATTTACTTGAAACATGCCTAAGCTTTCATTCTCTTATGACCTCTGATTATGTAGCAATTGGCCTTAGAGTGTATAATAGCTGCTGACAACTTGTTTTTCAAATTCACATTAGCCTCAGAGATCTTGCATGTTTAATAATAAATCTCCATATTTATCAAACTCACAAAATGTTACAATTCACATCTTCTTTCCCCCTCACCCCCCCATGTACACAAACCATTTGTATATGTTGTTTACCTTTCAGGAAAAAAAAAGTTGGATGGCAATTTGTGTCATGCTCTATCATGGTTTTTAATACTCAGTGTGATTTCTAAATTTTGGTCATTTGTTGTTTCTTTAAAAGTTGACCCTTAATAAAGTCAACCCTTTAATTTAGCATCTAAAATGTGTATTTTGTCAATCAATTTTAATTTGATTGTGAGAAAAAAAAAAGTGTAATGTTTACAATGGAATATCAACAATACAACATATTTTCTGTTTACAGGTTTTACATAACAGAATTATTATGACTATTATAAAGTATGGCAAGCACAAACTTATAAATGCAATGCTTCAGAATGGTATTAAACAACAATGAAAAGGTCTACCAGCCCACATAAACTTCTTGCTCCTTAAAGGTAAACTTTTTTTGTACATTTTTGATTTGTGCTTGTAAGGATTATTATAATAACAAATAATATGTTTTTGCAAGTATTTCTTTTTTTTTTTTTTTTTGAGACGGAGTCTCGCTCTGTCTCCCAGGCTGGAGTGCAGTGGCCGGATCTCAGCTCACTGCAAGCTCCGCCTCCCGGGTCCACGCCATTCTCCTGCCTCAGCCTCCCGAGTAGCTGGGACTACAGGCGCCCGCCACCTCGCCCGGCTAGTTTTTTTTTGGATTTTTTAGTAGAGACGGGGTTTCACCGTGTTAGCCAGGATGGTCTCGATCTCCTGACCTCATGATCCACCCGTCTCGGCCTCCCAAAGTGCTGGGATTACAGGCTTGAGCCACCGCGCCCGGCCAGTGCAAGTATTTCTTAATTTATCAGATTTAGATAGAATCACACGACTCCCTACTAAGTTACTGACTTCTTCCTGAGTCTTATTAGTTTTATTAATTATTTTTAGTTTTCCCCCATACTAATTAACTTAATGCTTTTCATATTCACACTTCTATTAATTGCTCCATCAACATTTCACTATGTGAGATGAAAACATTTCATGTCCCTTTATTAGCCTCCACCTTCTGAATTATCAGCTATGTAATTACTTTTAAACGTGTATAAACTCATATTTATAACAAGTTGATTTTGTTTCATTTTTTGCTTATAGGGTGATTCTAAACATTTGATACTAATAAACAGAATTTGTAATAGTTGGCTTAAATAAACATTATTTGTTGCAAAACTTATTATTATAATTAATTTGTAGAGAAGGAAGTACAAGTCTAGCTGTAAGCCTGTCCATTAAGGGAGAATGTTTTGGACCTCACGGTTAAATATGCTTAATTCTTATACTCCATTCACTGTAAGTTTCAGTTTGTTTCATATTGGGACCAGGAACTTTCTGGTAAATACATTTACCTTTTCTAAAGTTTTTAAAGATAAATTTTACTTCGCTCTTGCACTCCTAAGATTAATGTGCCACAAAAACTGCTAAAGTGATGGTTTGAACGTATACATCTGATCATGTCACTCTCCATCCAAAAATTTCCCATCACCTCTGGGATAAAAAACTTACATCCTAACTCTTGCTGGTATGTCCCTATGAGATCGACCTCCTGTTTACGTCTCTGACCTTATCTCCTGCAATGTTCCTTATTGGCTGTTTCAGCCATAGTAGCCTTCTTGAAGTTCTGGGGGACATTCAACATTTTTCCACCTCAGCGACGTTTTTACTTGGCTTTCTGTTTACATGGAGAATACTTCCCACAGATTTTCATAGGACATTCTACGTCCCTCCAACATCATATTCTCCAATAAGCCTTTCCTCATATCCGACTTCAAATAGTCTCCAGCCCTCACCTTCAATATACCTTTATACTTCTTTGTTTTTCCTTTTGGCAGCTATCAATCCATTATATTGTATTACGCATTATGAGAATACCTCAGAGATACTGTGGGTTTGGTTTCAGACCACTGCACTCAAGTAAATATTGCAATAAAGCAAGTCGAATGAATTTTTTTGGTTTCCAAGTGCATATAAAAGTTATGTTTCCAGTATACTGTAGTTTATTAAGTGTGTAACAGCAGTATGCCTAAAAAGATAAAATACATATTTTTTAATTAAAAACACTTTATTGCTAAAAACTGTTAACGATCACATGAGCCCTCAGCAAGCTCTTTTTACTGGTGGAGGGTGTTGCCTTGATGTTGGTGGTTACTGATGTATCCAAACGTTGGGGTGGCTGTGGTAATTTCTGAAAATAAGACAACAATAAAGCTAGCCACACTGATTGACTCTTCCTTTCATGATAGATGTATTTCAACCATCAATGCTGTTTGACAGCATTTTACCCACAGTAGAAAGAACTTCTTTCAAAACTGGAGTCATTCCTCTCAAACTCTGCCACTGTGTTAACAGCTAAGTTGATGTAATATTCTAAATCCTTTGTTGCAATGTCAACAATGTTCATCGCATCTTCACTAGGAGTAGATTTCATCCTCAAGAAACCACTTTCTTTGCTCATCCATAGAAGTAACTCTTTGTCCATTAAAGTTTTATCATGAGATTACAGTAATTCAACCCCATCTTCAGGTTCCACTTCTAATTCTAGTTCTCCTGTGATTTCCACCACATCTGCAGTTACTTTTTCCACTGAAGTCTTGAACCCCTCAAAAACATCCATGAGAGCTGGAATTAACTTCTTCCAAACTCCTGTTAACATTGAAATTTCGACCTCCTCTCATGAAATACAGATGTTCTTAATGGCATCTAAAAATAGTGAATCATTTCCAGAAGATCTTCAATTTACTTTATCCAGATCCATCAGAGAAATTACTACCTAAGGCAGCTATAGCTTTATGAAATGTAATTTTCTTAAGTAATAACATTGAAAGTCAAAACTTCCTCCTTGATCTATGGACTGCAGAATGCATGTTTTCTAAGCAGGCACGAAAATAACATTAATCTTCTTGTATATCTCCATCAGAGCTCTTTGGTGACTAAGTGCACTGTCAATGAGCAGTACTCTTTTGAAAAGAATCTTTTTTTCTGATCAGTAGGTCTCAATGGTAGGCTTAAAATATTTAGTAAACCATGCTATAAACAGATGTGCTGTCACGCAAGCTTTGTTGCTTCATTTAGAGAACAAAGGCAATGTAGATTTAGCATAATTCTCAACGGCCCTGGGATTTTCAGAATGGTCAATGAGAACTGACTTCCTTTTAAAGTCACCAGCTGCATTAGTCCCTACAGGAAAGTCAGCCTGTCATTCAAAGATTTGAAGCCAGACATTAGCTTCTCTCTACTTATGAAATTTCTAGAAGACATCTTAGACATCTTCTTCCAATAGAAGTATGTTCCATCTACATTGAAAATGTGTTGTTTAGTTTAGCGACCTTCATCAATTATCTTCACTAGATCTTCTGGATAACTTGCTACAGTTCTATATCAATACTTGCTGCTTCACCTTGCACATGTATGTTACAGAGATGGATTCTTTCTTTAAACCTCATAAACCAATCTCTGGTAGCTTTAAAATTTTCAACGGCAGTTTCTTCAGCTCTCTCAGCCCTCACAGAATTGAGGAGTGGGCATTGCTCTCCATCAGACTTTGGCTTAAGGGAATGTTGTGGTTTGATCTATCCAGACCACTAAAACTTTATCCCTATCAGTAATAAGCTGCTTCACTTTCTTGTCATTGTGGAGTCCAATGGAGTAGCACTTTTACTTTTCTTCAAAATACTCCCTTTGCATTCATAACTTGGCTGTTTGGCACAAGAGGCTTAGTTTACAGTCAATCTCAGCTTTTCAAACGCCTTCCTCACTGAACTTTATGAGTTAAATCATTTCTAGCTTTGATTTAAACGCGAGAGATACGCGACTCTTCCTTTTATTTGAACACTTAGAGACCATCATAAGGTTATTAATTGGCCTAACTTCAATTTTATTGTACCTCAGGGAATGGTGAGGCCTGAGGAGAGAGAAATGGGGGACAGTCAGAACACACATAACATTGATCAATTACGTTTGCCATCTAACGTGGCTATTGCTCATGGCATCCCAAAAGAATTATAATAGTAGCATCAGAGATTATCAAAGATCAACATCAACATGTAATAATAATAAAAAATTAAATATTGCCAGAATTACCAAAATGTGACACAGAGATATGAAGTAAGTGCATACTGTTGAAAAAATGGCACTGATAGATTTGCTCAATGCAATGTTGCCACAAACCTTCAGTTTGTAAAAAATGCAATACTGTGAAGAGCAGTAAAGCAGCATGCAATAAAAATGAGGCATCCCTGTATTTGTTTATTGTCTTTCTCTTAGATGCTAAGTCCATAGAAGGGCAAGGCCTTTACTCACTTATTATAGATGCTATATTCTCAGTCTGTCCTTTTGTTCAAAATGAACCTACTCAACAAACATTCTTTGAAGAATGAATGAAAGCAATAAGCTCACTATATCACCAAGATCAAAGCTCTTCACTCCGATTTTCAGCAATGATGAAAATATTCTATGTTTGTGTTGTCCAATACAGTAGCCACCAGCCACATGTGGCTGTTGAGCACTGGAAATGTGGCTAGTGTGCCTGAGGAACCAAATTATAAATTGTATTTAAGTTTCATTAATTTCAATTTAAATCTCAATAAGCATATGTACCTAGTAGCTACCTTTAGATGCTCTAGTTTCACAATCACACTATCTGTTGAACAAAACCCTTACTGTTCTTATATTTAAATACACTCTTGTGAAGGCCTAAGACTATATTTCTGATTTAAATCAATCATTCTCAGGGCACTTTGCATGATTATCCCCCTGGAATTTCTTTTCTTTGTACTTATGTACCACTTTTTTTGAAAATCCAAATCTTTCTATTCCATGGATTCTTTTTTTAAATTTCAATCATGATTTCAGAAAAAGAGAGCTTCTTATTCCTGCACATGTTTAAACAGTTCTTCTTTGGTTTTTATTTTTTGACCCTCACTCTAGATAGTTTGGCTGGAATTTTTTTTTTTCTTTTTAATATGGCAGCCTGTTCTTATTTTATGGATGCAGTATCTTTCCCCTTCTCTTTGAGAACATCAAATAGAATTTTTTAAAGGGGTTTTCTTACATTTTCTGAATAAATTTTATGGTGATTAGTTTTGTTTTTACTCCTTGTTACTTCTCTTTTGTGGCCTTGATTTTTATCAAAATCTGGTAAACCTTATTGTCTCTTCACCATCTCTAGAGCTGCATCCCTTAATGAGACAGCTGACTAAGGGTTGTTGGCTGGCAGTTTTAACTTTAGGGTGCATTCATGGATTTGCATAGGCAAGTCTACCCACGCAAAAAATAAGGAAGTTTCACTCTTATGTGACAGCTTACACATTAGCTCTATTGTTCTTCAGGTACCTTGATTTACTTCTTTAGAAAGCCTGCTTCCCCTTTTGCCCTGGGGATATATGTCATCATTTCCAGTGGCTCTGAAATACGAGAAAGAAGTGAGTAGGGTAGGCAACACAGGTTTGGTAGAAATTCCTCCACTTAGTCACCCTGATTTCCTTGTGCCTTCTTAGCTCCGCTCTGTCTGCTGATACAGAATTTCTTTGTTCCTGGAAGAGTGGCTCCCAACTGTTTTCCTTGATTTTTTGAGCTGTATGTCCTGCCTTTCTGGTTCATCAGCCCATTCAAAACAATTCACTTTCTATTTGCACATATTCATCAAAATCTCTAGAGATCTCTCCTGTTATTATCAATGGCAATTCATATGTATTACCTTTTGTGCACTGTCACTGTGATTTCAGTAGAATTATAGGAGTGAGGTAAGTTTTTGTCTTGCCCTTATTAATGGTTATGTATATTTTGTAATACTGGTTATGTGTATTGTGAAACATTGGTAATACTAGCAGTTTGTTTTAATTCTACCTGTTCTGGAAAAGTTCCTTTTGTCATCATGATACTATTTACTCTGAAGTTCCCAAAGTTTCTTATTCATCTTTATGCATGCTATGCATTAATTGAAAATAAATTATTTCCAATATTTTTTAAATGATGACATATATTTTGTTCTTAAATTAACTGCATGCATGTCTCACATATACTTTTCTGGCAATTTATATAAGGTATCAATAAGCACTATTTTAATTCTATAAAACAAATGTTTTAAAGTGTATAAATTATTTTATTTTGTCTTATCATTAGTATGTGTAGAAATGTTCAATAAAACAAAAACATTCATGTTCTATTTCTGGATTTTCTTTGTAAGTCCAGGGACAAAATGGACCATGACACTTATTTTTATTTAACATATATCAAATATTACATGCAGATTGCCCATATATATTGACACCTTGTATTGCTTCCTAAAAGCACTGCAGTTTAAAGGCTTGGACATATTTTATCACATACTTTTCAAGCATTGCTTTACTTCTATTTTATTTTCTGAAACACGTTCATATTTCCTTATACATGTATATGCATGCATAGAGATAATTATGTATGTAGAGGGTGGAGGTGTAGCAGAAAGTATAGAGAACGGGGGAAAGGGGAAAAGACAAAACATTCATAGTGTTGGGAGAGATATGAAATAAACAATCACGAGGGGAAAACAGTCAATAATGTCTCAGAAGATTGATTCACTGACTGAATGGAAGGTGGCCAGGGGTGTGGCAGAAGGTTCACTCTTCTGGTAGAAACTGAGATGAAAACTGTTAATCCTAAGACTGTCTTTGGAAGCCCGGTAGCTGAGTATACGATCATATCGTAAGAGGGGAATTTTGTTTCAGCTAGCTGCCTTTGGCTATGGGAAAGCCTGACATTTCTGCTTGAGACAAATATGCCTTCAGCTGGAAAACGACCTTCCATCCACCTCGCAGGTGCAGAACCTGGGAACCAAATGGCCTGTCTTCCTCTACCCCCATCTGTGTTTCAGTAGAAAGGTTCAACACTAGAAAAGAAAATCTTATCAATATATTTATTAAGTTTATTAATATTGATTGCCAGATCTACTTTTTTTGTCCTGTCCCTGTGCTTAGGGAACCCTCCATCTTGTGTCCACAAAGGAAAGTTAACTGGAGTTAATCAAAGGAGACTGAGCTGAACCACCAGAGCAGGTGGTTCCTTGAAGGCAAACATAGCTAAAGAATAGATGAGTCATGAAAAATGTGTGATGAGAATTCTTAAGGGATTATAAAGAGATACTAAGAAAGAAAAAAGAAAACATCCTAAAGAAAATTGTCTAAAATTCAATGTTCATTTTAAAACATATGGACGAGCTATCTTAAAATCACAGGAGAATGGAAACTCCTGTGTGAAGGTGTGAAATATAGAGGGGATAGATTCAGGATATCTAGCATGCACACTCTGTGAGTTTTGGCAGGAAAGGAAAAAAATGAGGAGGAGTAATGTTCAAAGAAATAACTGAAGAAAAGTACCCCGAAGTGGAGAAAAAGTGAGTTTTCTATTCTCAGGGATACATGGTAAGCTGGTCAGAATTAATATTAAAAAGACATATTCTTACACATATATTGGAAACATATAAGATAAAAGAGACCATCTTATACATTTCCAGATAGAGATGGTAGGGTAATATTAATGTCCCTGGTTAATAATAGGCTCTATATCCCAGGCCAATAAAGAGCTAGGGACACAAACAGGCAATTGTCAGAAAAAGAGATGAAAATGGCTAATGAACATACAAAATCATGCCAGGCATCTCACATAGTCAAGTTACACAAATTAAAACAATAATCAGGTGCTTTTACACATAATTGTATTGGAAAATATTAAAATGATATCCAGCAGATACAGCTAATAAAATCAATGGGCACTCTTATTCCTTCAGAAGAATTGTAAATTGCTACAACACTTTGGAAAGTAACTTGCAGTATTTTTTTAAAAAATCACATACCCTTTGTGATGTGAAATCACAAATTCATGTCAAATTATTTGACTCAAGAATTATACTTCTATGAATCTATCCTATGATAATAAAAGTATGATCTGGATATGAATTATAGCATAGTTTCAATAGATTGAAAGGTTAAGTAAAAGATAATACACTCATATAATAGAGGGCAGACACAAAAATAAAAGAGAAATATTTGTATGTACTAATCAGGAAAATGACACAGTTTAGCAGAGGTTATCACCCCACAATATCCATTATTTAACTTTTATACTTTAAGAGAACCCATTGTTTTATTTAAAAATTTTAATTGAGATATAAATTCACACACCATAAACTTCCACTGTTTTAAAGGATTTTTAGTTCTGTGATTTTTAGTACATTTACAAAGTTGTGCAATGATCACTACCTAGTAATGTTTTAAAATGCCCTCAGGATTTGGTTTGTTCCTGTATAGTAAGACACACTGATATTGTTTGGCTCTATGCCCACCCAAACCTCAGGTTGAATTGTAGTTCCCATAATCCCCATGTGTCCTGGGAGGGACCTGGTGGGAGGAAATTGAATCTTGGGAGCAGTTACCCTCATGCTATTCTCAAGATAGTGAGTGAGTTCTTAGAAGATCTGATGGTTTTATGAGGGGGTTTCCATACTGTTTCACTCTGCACTTCTTGTTGTGCCATGTGAAGAAGGACATGTCTGCTTCCCCTTCCCATCATGACTAAGTTTCCTGAGGCCTCCCCAGCCATGCTGAATTGTGAATTAAACCTCTTTCCTATGTAAATTACCCAGTCTCAAGTATGTCTTTATTAGCAGCGCAGTATCAGACTAATGCACATACATACTTGAAAAAGACAGTCATGAAGGAAGTTTTTCTATTCACAGATCTCTAGAAACAAAAGGGTCACATGAGGAAGCACCAGGGTTGATCAGGAGGCAGAGTGTGGGGAAAACTTGGACAAAATCTTCTCTTGTGGTTTTTCCAGGAAGGAATGGGTGAAGCAGGGTAAGTAGGCTAAGTAGGTTTAGGGTTGGATAATTTGAATAATTTTAGTGGGCTTCAGAGTATAGGGGCTGGCACTAGTTTTCCTATACCTGGGGTGATTAGGACAGGAGAATATTAGCTTGGTGTGTCAGAGCTCAATAAAGGAGATGGTTGGGGACCTATGAGCTTTGGCTTTGGTGGTTTGCATATGAAAGGCACACTCACAGGTAAGCCCTTTGTTATGTCTTCGAATTGGGCAGCCCTGGGAGGGGCAGTCACTCCAAGTTTAGCAAGTCTTAGATCCATGTCTAAAACACCAAAAGTAACGGCAACAAAAGCCAAAATTGACAAATGGGATCTAATTAAACTAAAGAGCTTCTGCACAGCAAAAGAAACTACCATCAGAGTGAACAGGCAACCTACAGAATGAGAGAAAATTTTTGCCATCTACTCATCTGACAAAGGGCTAATATCCAGAACCTACAAAGAACTCAAACAAATTTACAAGAAAAAAACAAACGACCCCATCAAAAAGTGGGCAAAGGATATGAACAGACATTTCTCAAAAGAAGACATTCATACAGCCAACAGACACATGAAAAAATGCTCATCATCACTGGCCATCAGAGAAATGAAAATCAAAACCACAATGAGATGCCATCTCACACCAGTTAGAAAGGCAATCATTAAAAAGTCAGGAAACAACAGGTGCTGGAGAGGATGTGGAGAAATAGGAACACTTTTACACTGTTGGTGGGATTGTAAACTAGTTCAACCATTATGGAAAACAGTATGGCGATTCCTCAAGGATCTAGAACTAGAAGTACCATATGACCCAGCCATCCCATTACTGGGTATATACCCAAAGGATTCTAAATCATGCTGCTATAAAGACACATGCACACATATGTTTATTGCGGCACTATTCACAATAGCAAAGACTTGGAATCAACCCAAATGTCCATCAGTGACAGACTAGATTAAGAAAATGTGGCACATATACACCATGGAATACTATGCAGCCATAAAAAAGGATGAGTTTGCGTCCTTTGTAGGGACATGGATGCAGCTGGAAACCATCATTCTCAGCAAACTGTCACAAGAACAGAAAACCAAACACCGCATGTTCTCACTCATAGGTGGGATCTGAACAATGAGATCACTTGGACTTGGGAAGGGGAACATCACACACCAGGCCTATTATGGGGAGGTGGGATGGGGGAGGGATGGCATTGGGAGTTATACTTGATGTAAATGACGAGTTGATGGGTGCTGATGAGTTGATGGGTGCAGCACACCAACATGGCACAAGTATACATATGTAACAAACCTGCACGTTATGCACATGTACCCTAGAACTTAAAGTATAATAATAATAAACAAACAAACAAAAAATCAGAACATACAAAAAGCAAGAAACAGAAAACATGACCACCATGATACAGACTACATTTCCCAGCCTCCCTTGTACCTGTTCTCAAGCACAGCTTTCAGGAACTGTTCTTAATGTAACCTGCAAACAGTGTTCTACCTCCTTAGGCTGGAAGGTGGGCGAACAGGATAGATAGAACTATGGCAACATCTTGGACTATGAGTTTGAAGTTCTACGTTGAAAAGAGAGGAAAAATGACATAGAAGGAACCTGGCCACCTCCTGATTATGGACCCACCAAAAAGCTTTGTATTGCCATTTAGACTTTTATGTGAGCAAGAAACAAGTTTCTTTCTTATTTTAAGCCAGGATTCTAGTTGTTCAGTTACTCATAGTCAAACCTAAATGAAATAGTTGTTAAATTTTAAAAAATGCAACTAACTTGCATAGCATGATTCCGTTTTTGTTCATAAAACAATATATAACAAAGTGTAGATATAGATGTGTCTACATACCTTTATAGAAAACTTAGGAAGTCCATCTCTGAATTATTGACAAGGGTTAGCTCTAGGGGATAGAACTGGACGGCAGAAGGATAATCAGATTTTACCTTTAATAATAATTTTTAGCAGCAGGTTTATGATTTACTTTCACTTCTTATACTTTTTGTTTCGTTCAAATACAAGTTAAGAAAAAGAAAAAAAAACCATTCATTTTCATAGCCCCATTTATAAGCAACTATTGAAAAAGAACTAAATTGTAGCTAAAGAACAACCCAACCATGGTTACACTAAGTTGTTGCTGTTAATAATGTATTTTCTTTCCTAAAGTATTTGACTTTTTGCCCATTCTCTTAGTTATTTCATGAACCATAAACAAGGCTGATAGTATATATTATTGTTATATATAGATTATGCATACACAGAAAGAGTTATAACTATCAAAACCAAACAAATTATTTTTCTAGAGATTTTTATGAAAGCCATACAGTAGACATCCATTACTTTCCTTTTGGGAAATGCCACATGATGATTCCAAGCTAGTCTTGTCAGTCTCTCCTTCCTTACGGAAAGCAATGTGACAGCCTGACCAGAGCATCCCATCCTTCAGGATACAATGTGATATGGTTTGGCTCTGTGTCCCCACCCACCTTAATCTTAAGATTAATCTCATCTTAAATTGTGATCCCCACCTGTTGAGGGAGGAACCTGATGGGAGGTGATTGGATCATGGGGGCTATTTCCCCCAGGCTGTTTTCTTGATAGTGAATGAGTTCTCACTAGACCTCATGGTTTTAAAGTGTGGCACTTCCTCACTGCCTCTCTCTCTTCTGCAGCCATGTAAGACGTGCCTTGCTTACTCTTAGCTTTCCGCCATGTTTGTAAGTTTCCTGAGGCCTCCCCAGTGATGCAGAACTGTGAGTCAATTCAATCTCTTTTCTTTATGAATTATCCAAAACATATAAAATAAGTAGTATCTGGGGTTGGGGAGGAGGGCTATTTTAGATTTAGGTAGGTTTTTCAAAAGACAGCCTTGTGAGGACATGAGGGAAGGTCAGGGCAATCAACAAGAACACAGGAAAGCCCCAAAGCAACAGAGAGATTGGCTTGTACAAGGCACAAAGCTGGTCTGGGGCATTGTGGATTAGCAGAGGTGAAGGGGAGATCACATCTGAAAGGTAAGCAGGATACAGATCATCTCATACGCCAAAGTGAAGACTGTATTTTTGTTGTCGTTTTTCCTAAGAAGTTAGCAAAACATTTTGTATAAAGATTAATCTGGCTACAAAAGTGAAGAATGGGTTGTAGTAGGGGCAAGACTGAAGGCAGGATGAGCAATTACGAGGCAGTTGCATTAGTCTAGGAAATATTTCTTTAATCCAAGTGAATCACTACTAGTGAATCACAAAGTAGACATTAAAATGTTCTCTAATCAATTCATGTAATTGTATCTAATCTGACTAGTGTGAGCAATGTTTTGTAAGACAAGGCTAAATTCAGAGAAGAAAAATATTGTTATGAAACATTTTCAAAAACTAACAAGTTATCACTTTACAAAATCAGAGTATACACAATTTAAAATTAGATATTTATATTTTACTATTTCTGCATCAGTGAAGAGGTGATTTATGGACAAAATTTGGAAATTACAAAATTAGTATTTACTGCAATTCCTTTCTTTAATGTTACCCACTGAGGTTACCATTTGAAGTAGGTTTGTTTTGTCTTTCCATGATTGGCTTATCAAGTTTCTAAACTGCAGCATGCCTTTTCTCACAATGTCCCTGAATAATATGTCCTTTTTAAAAAGAGAGATGTTGCCTATTTTAAGAGAGGTATCTTTAACACATACAAAATATACTCCTCATTCCATTACATTTGGAACTAGATTCTTTATAAGTCATTGATGGGACTCAAATTTGATTTAGCAAGAAGTTTGCTCTATTCAGGCCAACTTCCTTGCCAACCTGTGTTTCCTTTCTGCTTTCTTGGCTAGTTCTCAATTTCTTAATTAGGAAAATAAGTGGATGCCTGTAATTAGACTGAAGGCTGGACCTCCTTAGCAATTAAGAATTTTTCTGTAGCAAAGATATGGAGACTACAGCAAAGAACCAGTAACATTATTTTGTTTCATCTTGTAAAAATAGCAAATTTACATGTTATATAATTAAAACTTTTCCTCGTTTGATAAACACAGTCTTTCACATTTTCTACGTGGAGGTAGCTTGTGTGAAATATTTTCTGAGTCTGTTAGCAATCAACTCTATGACCTAGGAACATTGTTTCATTTAAAAGGAATAATTTGGAACATTACAGTTAACATGAGGGAAGCTTTTGTTTTTGTTTTAGCAACTTTATTTAGCTAACATATAAGAAGTAATTATATTAATTATATATCCTCTTTTAGGGAAATAACTAGTTTCTCAATTTTTGGAATAAACTAAGAAATCTTGGTATACTCTCTCTGGATTCTTCTTTTCTTTAAGCGGCCTTTTTCTTTGCTCAAGTCCCTCCAGTAGCCTTGTGTTTCCTTTCCAGACCGGTATTCCTCAGGGAATGTCCTGAAATTTCTTGCCATGAGATATAGTCTGTATTAAATAAATCATTAAATCACAGAAACTGTAGCTAATGGAAGGCATTTTTGTGTACTATCATTTCAGTGTAATGGAATAGTTCAGCCATTAGGTATATAAAATAGTGACAAAGTCACAGAGGTGCTATAGCTCATTGTATTTATGGAGAGCCATACTAAATACAATAGCATGTTATATATAATATATGGCTATGCTAGAATAAAAACTGAACCTATTTCAAACGCATCATGCTCGTTAATGTGTAGGGGAAAGGTCAATACATTACTTTCAGGGCTAAGAATCCCGAAACAGCAATTGCATGTAAATGAAAGGAGAAAAAAAATCACTGATGTCTTTGTTTGACATTTGTGATGAGTGAAAAATGAATAAACATACCAACAGTGATTGATATAACCTAATGAAAATGTCAATGAATTTATATCATTCTGTTGCTTTATCTCAATCACAAGTGGACTAAGGTGTGCCTACTTTTACTTCTCAGGCCCAGAAAACAGAATACTGTGCTGTATTTCTGTATTCATTTCATAACTAGGATTGAATGCTATGAAATATAAGATACAGACTAGATAATGTGGGGGAATATAAAGATGAATTAGCTGTGGTTTTACTTTCAAGCTGATTCTGGTCTATATAGAAACGTAGGTGCCTAAATAATTACAATATAGATAGTTAAAAGTTCAGAGGAGAAACACACCTAAAATATGATTGCTGCACAGAGGTAGGAGAAATTGCAAAAGCATCTCTATACAATGAGAAGAGCTTCTAATTTTATATAAATGTGACTGACATTAGAAAGTGTTAAAATTTAGAATTGGGCTTGAAGTCCTTGAAAAATTAGATTCTTTCTTTCCTTTCCTTCCTTATTTCTTTCCTTTCTTTTCTTTCTCTCTCCTTTCCTTCCCTTCTATCTTTTATTGAAATTTTCCTTCATCTATATGTACTTATTGCTTAATGTCTGTTTAGCAATATGGTAGGCACCAAAATAAATAAAATACATTATGTCCTCAACAGATCATGGTCTCACCATCTTATTATACCCCCATCTTAATATCACACAGGATTTCCCCCTCTATTATGGAGTGTCTTCTTCCTGATACCATTCATTTACTGCTTGGTGACATCATCTCAAGCCCAATTAAGGCTCTCGATGCAGTCAGAGATGTTTTAATTCTTCCAGAATTGCATCAGTGTCTTCCCAGTGTTTTCCTTGGTTGCTGCAATAGCCTGAACAAAGATCCTTCTCAGGTCGTAGACCTTAAAAGCTGTTAACTCCTTGATTCATTAGTTGGGTTAAAGATTTGGTGTTTGGAGGAAGAGACACCACTTTAATATGGGGATGAACATCACACATTTAAAAAGAGGATATGCGGGAGCATTATCGACAATAAGCAAAATCTCGAAAGGTATGTTATTTCCACACAGTATTTCTCCATTTTGCTGGCATAGCAAATCAGGAGGGCATCTTGGAAGAGGAACTGGGTCATCCACATATTCTTATTGCCCCTGTAGTAAACTGCATGTCTGTGCTTACTGATATGCTTGAAGGCTTTGGGGTTCTCACTGTGACAGATCATAAAGGGTTTCGATTTTTAGCCTGCAACATTTCCCTCAAGCAAGACTGTTATCCTGTCCTTAAAAATCTCGAAACCTGGAATTGACTTGGCCTCCTATGGCTGAACGTCCTTTCTGGTATCTGTTTCCAGAATAGGGAGGTTTCATCCATACTGGAGATTTGCTTTGGCAAATAATTTTCCTCCACAATCAGCTTATCTAGAGTTTTCAAAAATTCTTCAGCTGCTTTTACATGAACACTCACAGACTCACCATTCATGCTCACTTTTACATATGTAATAAATAATGATTCTTGAATTTTTAAGTCCCCAGAGCAAGCAGGAAATTCAACATAGATGGGTCCAGCACTTTTTTTTTTTTTGAGACGGAGTCTTGCTCTGTTGCCCAGGCTGGAATGCAGTGGCATGATCTCGGCTCACTGCAACCTCTGCCTCCTGAGTTGGAGCGATTCTCCTGCCTCAGCTTCCTGAGTAGCTGGGACTACAGGTGTGTACCACCACGCCCACCAGCCTTTTATTTCAACATCATAAACAAACTTTTTGCTTTGGCCAAGATCACCAGGGTGTCGAGAGGGCTACACTTCTGTGTCTGGTCTTCAATCCAGAATCATTAGAAGTTTCTTCACATCTGATATAGGCCCCTCTTTAAGTTTTGTTAGTCTGGCTGCCTTCAGTGAAGCAGATCCTTTAACAGATTCTGACATGTTCTTATTCTTCAAGATCATAGCTATGGTGGAATGGGACATGCCTGACTGGTGAACAACAATTATCAATGATTTTCCAATTTTCTTGTTTTTAATGACCTGTAGTGTTGTTTCCAGGTCAATCACTTAACGTAGCTTCTTCTAGGCAACATTGGCAGTGGATTTTGCACATTTAGGGGCCCTGACGAACTAAACCACACAAGATTAAATAAAACAAGAGAATATGATGCAAACAAGAGGCAGTAAACACATGATGCCTGAGGACACTGCTGGCGTAAAACCATGTACTGTTTTATAGTAAACATTTTTTAATACATAGAAGGAGTGCACTCTGAAATTAATGATAACATGTATACTTAGTAAATACATAAATCAGTAACATAGTCATTTATTATCAAGTGTTATGTACAGTGTATAATTATATGTGTTTGACTTTTACATAACTAGCAGTGCAGTATGTTTGTTTACGCCAGCATCATCTCCAACAAGTGAGTAATGCTTTGCACTATATTAGGATGGTTAGGATGTCACTGGGTGATAGGAGTTTTCCAGCTCCATTATACTCCGATGGCTTCACCATTGTATATTCAATCTGCCATTGATATAAAATAATTATGTGGCGCATGATTGTGTATGTTTACATAAAAGCCTGTACGTGATTGTTTATACCAGTTTTATCAATAATCACCCAAACTGGAAACATCCCAGGTGCCCTTCAACCACTGCATACAAAAGCCAACTAGGGTGCTTGCGTAAAAAGGAATGTTACGCAACAACAAAAAATGTGGATGAATCTCATGTGCATTCTGCTAAGAGAATGAAGCCAAATCCAAGGGCTACATGTTGCATAATTCCATTTAGAGAACAATCAGAAGTACAACTCTTCTGTAGAGAAGAATTCGAATTGACAAATACAGAGGTCAAGAGAGAAATAAGAAAATCAACTTTAGAATACAAAAGAAAATTATGGATGGATGATAAAATTAGTACACGAAAGTTTGAAGAGAAATAGGATATTTGCGAAGCCTAAATTATCCCGTCCCAAAATATGTATTTTTTACAAAAAGGGAAAAATAACGTTATCGTGTAGTAATCTAGAAGATACTCCCTTACCAAGTGCTCCATGCTAACATCCCCACAAATAATGCATGTGGGCATTGTGTGCCCCCTGATACAATGCACTGAGAACGGTGTATAATTTCTGTGATGTTCCTGCCAAAAAATGTCTAACCAGAATCTAATCATGAGAAAACAAGGCACACCCAAACTGAGGGACCCTCTACAAAATAACTGATTAGTACACGTGAAAGGTTTCGAGGTCATGAAAGACAAGGAAAAATCAAAGAATTGGCACAGATTTGAAACTACCAATGAGACGTGATAACAAAATGCAGTGTGGGATCCTGGACTGGATCCTGGAGCAGAAGAAAGGACATTACTGAAACACCTGACAAAACCTGAATGAAAGTCTGTAGTTTAGTATTAGGTGGATGCAAAAGTCATTGCAGTTTTAATGGCAAAGCCGTGATGACTTTTGCACCAACCTAATAAATACTACTGTACTAATATTTATTTATTGGTTTTGAAAACAGTCTTATGGTTAAGCAAAATACTAAAATTATGGGAGAAACTTAGTGAAGGTTATATGGGAACTATAATATTTTTACAACTTTTTCTGTAAGACTGAAATTACACCAAAATGAAAATTTGAAGAATGGCACGGTAACACATTCTGACAACAGCAGCAGCAATCACAACAAAACTAGCATTAAACTTTCATCATTGGATTAAATGAGGATCTTACCAGATTTCCATTTGTTAATTTCATGGATTTTTTTTTTTTTAACTAGAAATTTCATTAAAAGGGGGCCCCTTTTAAATTTTCAGTGATGAAGATTTTTACCGGTTTTTATCCAGCCTTACATAAGACCATTAGAAACTTGGTGAAGATTTCTCAGTAATGATTGATTGCCTTATCCTGAAGCCTGGCAGGTTGGTTCTTATTCTCCTGAATTCCAGGATGCAAATTCATGCCTGTAATATGGGTTTATCTACAGCCCTTCCCAATTTGGATTTGTCACACTCTCTATCTAGAACAAATCATATCATGAATGATTTGGGAGAAATTTTTTATTTTTTGAAAGTCAATAAGATTTCATCCTCTAGATGGCTTTATTCAATTTTATTTAGCAGTATTAACAGGAAACATTATGTATGCATAAAAGTGCATTTATACTCTCTTTTCTTTTTGGCTCTTACAGTTTACAATGATACCTTCACACTGAGAAACTTGTTATTAGATTTTTTTACAGCTGTTACTACACATTGCAGTGTACCCAACAATTAGCAAGATAGGTTATGGGCAAAAGAAAACCACAGAAGTAGGTAATAGGTTAGAGGTAATTCTAGG
This sequence comes from Theropithecus gelada, assembly GCF_003255815.1. NCBI lineage: Eukaryota > Metazoa > Chordata > Mammalia > Primates > Cercopithecidae > Theropithecus > Theropithecus gelada. The sequence continues at coordinate 17,805,480 of NC_037669.1, read as the reverse complement.
GACATGATTAGAATGAATGACCTTGAGAAAATTCAGATATTTAAATACTGGAAGGACAATCAATAAATTATTCTTGCATACAGAAGGAGATTATTTTTTTCTTATGACAAGGGAAGTGTGCTCTGGAAGAGAGAAAATAAGCCGGTGATTCCAATTATCCCTAGTCCTGCTTGATCAGAGTGTGATACACAGGGCCACCAGGCTATGTCATCTTGTTACTGTTATAGTCACACTTAGTTCATTTCTTTATCATTATGTATACATTATAATTCCAAATGGCAAATAGTTCGCAGTAAATGTCCTCAGAATCCATCAACACTCTAGAAATTGCACAAGAATAATTTATTTTCTTGAACAACAGCAAAAAGTATTAAGGTTAGTAGAAGAGAGGAAGTACAGTAAATCACCATTTATTTTTTGAACAACAGCAAAAAGTACTAAGGTTGGTAGAAGAAGAGAGAAAGTACAGAAAATCACCATTTCTTCTCTTTCTACTGCCTCCAAGTTTTCCCTTTTTCCTTGGATTTAATCTCTTCTCATCTTCATCCTATAACTCTTTCCCTAATTAATAACAGTGCTTTTTGGGGCAGCAGTTTCTGTCATGATCTCCAGGTTCCTAAATCCTCAGTGATGTCCTCAATTTTTCTAATATTTCCTGGTCAGCTTTCTTTCACATTCTTCTTGGGAACCACTTCAAACATTCACAAACATCTCAGTTCTCAGGACTGCTGTCCACCTTAGCAAATGATCTTGCTTCTCCCATCATTGAAATAAAGGAAGACTGCTAACTCCAGTCTTGTAAGGAAGCTGAGTGTTATAGATACTACATCTTTTTCATATTATTTACTTTTGTACCCATTTAGGATCAGCTTGGGACACTGTCTTCCAGCTCCTTGGAGATTTATAAAAAGAAGAGAAACTTGGGAGAAATGAGGAGTAAGTTTGGAGACACCATTGTCATTCCTCATGAATGCAATTTAGAATTCAAGAAGAATGGTGAGCAATGAAACCAGAGGAGGTAGACTCAGGGACCTGACCCAGAAGGACAGTCACTTTGGCTTTCTTATTCACTACTGGGTACCTAATGCTTAGAAAAGTGCCCAGAACAGTAGGTTTGGTGGCTGTAATCCCAGCACCTCAGGTGGCCAAGACAGGTGGATCACTTGAGGTCAGGAGTTTGAGACCAGTCTGGCCAGTACGGCAAAACCCCATCTCTACTAACAATACAATAATTAGCCAGGCATGGTGGTATGTGCCTGTAGTTCCAGCTGCTCAGGAGGCTGCAGCAGGAGAATCGCTTGAACCTGGGAGGCAGAGGTTTCAGTGAGCCCAGATCTACTCCAGTCTGGGCAACAGAGGGAGGCTCTGTCTCAAAAAAAAAAAAAAAAAAAAAAAAAGAAGAAGAAGAAGAAGAAGAAGAAGAAGAAGAAAGTGCCCAGTATGTAGTAGCTAGGCAGTTCATAAATATTACTTAGATGAATGATTAACTGACAAATGCTAAACATTTGGGATTTAAGGAATCAACACAATTTAATTGGAAGTCATCTGAAACAGTCTCATCGTCCTCATTCCCCTTATACAATCAAGCAGTCACTAAAGTGTCTTAATTTAACCTAAGAAATAGGTCTAGAATCTATCCCTTTTTCTCTTGATTTCTTTACTCTATTTTCTCTTTATTTTTTACTTGGATTACTACACTAGCCTCCTTATGTTTTGTCTGCCTCTAGTTTCTCCTTTCACTCTGTAATCCACAGTATTATTACTTTGCTCCACTCTTTTTCTGGGCTCCTCTAACATGCCAAATTCTTTCTTAAAATAAAAATATAGAACTAGCGGTTTCCTCTTTCTAAAATACTCTTCTATCACACCTAGGCATGGTTTGCTTCCTCCTTGCTTTCAGGTTTTTGCTCTTTATCTAAAGTTATATTTAAATATTTAGATTTCTTTTTGTCTCCTGTAGCAGATAGCTCTTTTTTCATTACTGTATTAACAGTGACTAGAGGCCAGGCGCTGTGTCTCACGTCTGTAATCCTAGCACTTTGGGAAGCTGAGGTGGGCAGATCACTTGAGGTGAGGAGTTCGAGATCAGCCTGGCCAACATGGTGAAACTCCGTTTCTACTAAAAATACAAAAATTAGCTGGACTTGGTGGCGTGCACCTGTGATCCCAGCTACTTGGGAGGTTGAGGCAGGATAATCACTTGAACCTGGGAGGTAGAGGTTGCAGTGAGTCAAGATCATGCCACTGTACTCCAACCTGGGTGACAGAGTGAAACTCTGCCTCAAAAAAAAAAAAAAAAGAAAAAAGAAAAAAGAAAAAAAGATGACTAGAAAAATGGACACAAATTAATATTTGCTGAATGAATAAATTAAAAAATTATTGAATAATTATAGCCAAACCAGCACATGCCACACCATCTTGGGGAATAATGACATACTTATTTGTTGCTCCCAGTGGACTGGCACCAACAAATGAGCTTCTCAAGAGCACTGAGCCTTCTTTCCTCTATCACTAGGTTTTAATCAGCAATAGGGCCTAATACCTGGTCATACTCAGTAAATGATTCTTGGGTTTGAGGCTAAGAACAAAAACCAATAAACTCTTAACCTACCTTAATTAGCAGAGGAGCTGAACCTCAGAGGTAAAAAACCTAATGTGTATTAGTAAAATCAGACATACAGAATATTTTACCCCATACAATGTATATTACACATATCCCCACCTTGATTTTACCTCCAGAAAAATTTTACCTATAACTTTTCTACTTTACAAATTATAAGTTGAAAACTTTATTGAAGACACTTTTTTTTCTTTGCTTGAACTTTTCTATTTCCTTATTGGATCATCAATATGCACCTGAAGTTATAATAAAGTTGGAGGTGGAGTGATAAGTTATCACTGGCACAACTTTTCCTCACCAACATGTCATAACTCTTCTTTTGAAAACAAAAAGGAGCCGGGCGCGGTGGCTCACGCCTGTATTTCCAGCACTTTGGGAGGCTGAGGCAGGCAGATCACGAAGTCAGGAGATCGAGATCATCCTGGCTAACATGGTGAAACGCCGTCTCTACTAAAAATGCAAAAAACTAGCCAGGCCTGGTTGGCGGCACCTGTAGTCCCAGCTACTCGGGAGGCTGAGGCAGGAGAATGGCGGGAACCCGGGAGGCGGAGCTTGCAGTGAGCTGAGATCGCGCCACTCACTCCAGCCTGGGCGACAGCGCGAGACTCCGTCTCAAAACAAAACAAAATAAAACAAACAAACAAAAAAAATGGAATAACAAAATATTAAAGGTAGATGTGACCTTTATTGTCTTCTAGCCTAATTTGCACTTTTCAATTTTTTGTGTGTGTGGCGATGAAAATTAAGGCCCAAAGTGGTTATGTGACTGGCCCAAATATAAGCAGGTAGAACAGCAGATGTCATAGCTAATACAGTAATACAGTAATACAGTAGTAGAAATTTTGGGGAATGTCTATTACTTAACAAGCAGAACAAAATTCTGGAACCAGAGAAGCAGTTTTTGTGCAAGTACTAAAATGTATTTGGCTGGCTTGAATCTGCTCTCTTGCCCAGATCCCATGTTCACCCACTATGCCTCTCCAGAAGGAACCCACAGTATTCTCGAGTATTTAAAGGGGGTTTTGAGCAAGAGCAGCACTTTCTGTTAGAACTTCAATACTGTCTCATGGAATATTTAGGGAATACTTTTATGAAATGAAATTATGTTTGGGAATTTGTTTGCTACCCTGATTGGTTTCTATTGCTCTTTACTGGATTTAGAGTTTATTTTAGATACAGTTGGCATATCTAAATTTAGTTGTTGCTCTCTAATCTGGGAGGTAGGCACTTCATTTCTTCTTTTTTTGGTTCTTCCATCATCATAAATTCAAACTGCAGGGCCCAGTATTCTGATGTGTGGTTACTGCACAGTATTTCTTCATCATCAAACCACAATTCTTGTCTTTTTTTAGAACCATAGCTCTTTCTCTGTTGGTTATATAGTTAATGACACTGATGTATATGTTATCTGTTACAAATTGCTATTATCTGTGCTACTAATGGCTACAAGTCTGTTCTCTAACTTATGGCTTCTATTTGCTTCTTGGAGAAAAAGTATGTACTAAGCATACGGTTATACGTCAATTAATCTCTTTTTATATCACTTGTATCTTAACAGGTTAATGAAATTGTGATGCATATCAAATAAATAGGTTCAACTCTTATCAGACACACTTTTTGTATAATACAGCTTTTAATAATTTAATTTTCAAGTTTAAAATAACGCTCAAATATGAAAGACAGCCAAAGTTTTCCCAAGAACTTTGTAACACTTATCTCTCAGAGATAAATCCTATATGAGATAAAAAATATGCATATAAAGAATTTATAAAAGAATCTGATGAAGATTTTGATCTAGATTTTGAGTTACTTTCAACTGAGAGTCTATGAATTTATTTCTCAGAATCCCAGGATACTCTACAAATATGCCCTTATAAGCCTATACTGCATCTTTATCTTCATCAGTATTATCTTTTATGCAATGGGTAGTCCTTTGGGAGCATTAATTGTTAGCTATCTCTTAGCTACTTAAGGGTAATCTTGGAACAGTTACCATGAATTTATGGGAATGAGGCACTCATTTATTTATTGGCTTTCTTCTAACAGTCCCACAGCACTTGAGTCCAGATGATAACAATATTAACCTGCCCATTTATCTTTATGAGGATTATTCCTTTCTCCATCTCTACCACCCACCTTGGTAGCTCCACACCACCCTATATGGGGCTCACTCTAACAAGTTAATGCTATAATGGTGATTGCCACTCAACAGTATACCGAATCTATCCTTTCTCAATCAGTTTTCCTATAATAGAGATGAGATTTTTATTTTTTTTTTTAAGAAATGGAACAAAAACCTTGACTTGTAGATCATACAAATGTGGCTAAGTGGAGGTCGCTGGTCTCATTTCTAGATGAGATTCTTAGAGTTGTAAAGAAATCTTTTGTTAGTTGGATACTTATGTGAAATAAACAATTTCAAACTGGCAGGCAAGTACCACAGAATATCTTATCAAACATATTTAGTTGATGTAGGATAAACGATTCCCACTATTTCACATGGATATACATCTTTTTATGCTTTTCATATGTGTGTGTGTGTGCATGTGTGATTGAGAAAGGATAGATGTGTAATTCACATATAAGAATATGTGAATAAAGCACATAGGAATACAGGAAAAAGGCATAGTTTGATTTATTAAAGTAAGAAAATAAAGATATGACACTTTTAAAACCTTTTAATTTATTGTTGGACACACATTTCCAGATGTTTCATGCATAAACACACATCAGAGGACTTCAACATCATGCTTAAATTGTGATTTAAAATGCTCTGCAAAGGTTCATAAGCCAACTTTAAAATTATCTTTTGCCTGCCAGAGATATATAATACAGAAGGAATAACTTGAAATGTTCATGTTAAATTAATAACAAGGAAGTCAGAAAATACGAAAGAAATAATTAACATCTATTTCTTCTCTCTGTCTCTCTGTTTCTGTCTTTTAGGTCATAATCTTTACCAGGTATTATGGCATAGCTGGCTCTTTCCAAATTTTATATTTTAGGGGCAATTGACATCACTCTACCCCAATATTTTTTTCCTATTTTGAAAGGCAGAATTATGTTATTTAATTTGAATTGTTATTTATTTAATGTTGTTCAATTCAAATAAGATAAAGTATAAAACCCATTCAAAGGGATATAGCAAAAGCAAAAAAAAAAAAAAAAAAAAGCAAAAAAAAAAAAGGTGGGTTTTAAAGTGAGACAGACTTCATTTTGAACACCAGTCATGCCACATATTGTAGTTTAACCTTATGTGGGTTAGTTAACCTGCCTGGGGCTTCGTTTCTCATCCCTAAAATGTAGATAATGGTATCAGGGTTGCTGTGAGAATGAAATGGTAACATATAGGTATAAAGTGCTAGCACATATAGTCCCAATAAAGAATGTCATTCAATGTGGTTTACAATGACGCACAAAGGGTGCTAAATGTATTACACATTGACAAATTTAATTCTTACAGCATTCCTATCCCATTTTACAGATATGGAAGTAAAGGATAGAGATGTTAAATAATTTACCCACAGCTGCATAATTCTTAGGTGGCAGGAGCAGAATTCTAACTGAGGTCCATCTGTTTGGTTATCTGTTGCTGTGCAACAAGCCATCGGAAACTCAGTGGTTTAAAACAACAACCATTTAATCATCTTTTATGATTTATGGGTTGCTGTGACGGAGGTGCATGATTCCTTTCCTGCACAAGATGTTGACCACAGCTACAGCTATCTAATAGCAGTGGTGGTGGAGGTGTAACACCTGAGATGGTTCACTCACAAGGCTGCATTCAGTGCTGACATTCTGCTTGGAGTTCAGATGTGGATATCGGCTGGATCACCTCAGTTCTCTTCTTTGCAGTACTGCATGTGGCCTCATCTTATGGATTGCCTTCAGTAGGCATAGAGACTGGGTTCCAGAAAAGAGTGTTGCAAGAGGACAAGCTCCAACGTACAAACATATAAGATGCCTTCACTTTCATCATACTTGCTAATGTCGCATTGGCCAAGGTTTGTTACATAGAAAAGCCCAGAATCAATGTGGGAAAAAACTATACAACGACATGAACACTGAAAGGCCCCAGGAAGGCCACTAAAGTCATAGTCTGCTGCAACATCTGTCATCAGAAGCATTCTTTTCTGTCTTCTAAACTTTTGTAGCTGTCCGTAATGTATTCATTTTGGGTAGCATGTTGGACAACGCCTTGTGAGGAGGACTTAGGAGTTTCAGACACAAAGTCAATTACATCTCTTTTGTAAGCTTGTATACTTTTCTGCTTCCAAATATGACATAAAGTTTCAATTTTATTTAAATGATTTTAAAGTAAATGTTAGTTTTATGAAAGAAAAATGCCTCTCTCAAGGATTGGAGTTATTTCTAAAAGGCCAAATCTGTATTGGATTTTATATGTTATAATTCTTAGTGAATAAAGTAATGAGAAATATTGTCATATTTTATGCCCTATCATTATGCAAATGAAAGTGAATATATAGCAATCTATTTCTTAGAGTATATTGCTAATTTTGGATTTTTAAAAACATTTCCTTTCTTTCTTTTTTTTTTTTTTTTTTTTGAGATGGAGTCTCGCTCTGCCGCCCAGGCTGGAGTGCAGTGGCCGGATCTCAGCTCACTGCAAGCTCCGCCTCCCGGGTTCACGCCATTCTCCTGCCTCAGCCTCCCGAGTAGTTGGGACTACAGGCGCCCGCCACCACGCCCGGCTAGTTTTTTGTATTTTTTTAGTAGAGACGGGGTTTCACCGTGTTAGCCAGGATGGTCTCGATCTCCTGACCTCGTGATCCGCCCGTCTCGGCCTCCCAAAGTGCTGGGATTACAGGCTTGAGCCACCGCGCCCGGCCTAAACATTTCCTTTCAAAGGAATAAACTTTGTTCTGTTATTTCTGTGAAAGAAGAATTTTTACTTGAGGAATTGTAAAATTTATTCATTTTATATAAATTATAATAATTTACTTGTAATGCCATTTATATAGGTTCCATGCAGAATTGCAGAATTTTTGTTTATAAGTTTTACTCCAGGTAAAGCATTTTATATCTGCATATGACATTTATTTCTAAACAGAAATATTTTACCTTAATGACCCAAAACACTGAAAGTGTTTGTTCTGTTAATCAAAAAAAATAATAATAACCCTTTACTCTTGATTCATTACTTCAAGTTATGTTAGCAATGATTTTCAGGTAATACCATGTCAAAGCTATCTGGTGACCAATGCAAACTCTGATAATGTCACAGCCTAGGATCAAGATTCTGAGGCGGTGATGATATCTGAACTAAGTTATTCCTTTAATGACTGTGGTATTATTATTATTAAGATTTTTCCTTTTCTTAAAAAAACTGAGATAGGTGTGTGAAAGAAGTAATGAAGAAACTCAGTAACTTACTTTTTGTGACAACGCCTTCTAGACGAATGATATTTGGATGGTCAAACTGGCCCATGATACTAGCTTCTCTTAGAAAATCTCTTCTTTGCCGATCCATGTGGCCACCCTTCAAAGTTTTAATGGCAACTGGGATCTCTCTTTTCCCTGGTGTCTTCAAACGCCCACTACAGACTTCTCCAAATTCACCTTAAAATATGAATGAAAGCAGTTATTTGATTAAACCAAACACTTACATTTCAGAGAGTCGAACTGTCATAGAGTGACATCCTTTTTTCACATAATGACTCTTAAGTATGTTATTTTCACATAAACATTTCTTTCTTAAAAAGTAAGTTTATAAGGATAATATGCTTGATCAGCAACACTTCCAATGAATAATGGAATGCATTTTCATATGCTATATCACAGGAAATACTATTGATAGATATCCCTGATCTGCTGAGAAATTATGACTAGCAGAACGGGTAATGCTAATACAATTCTATAGAAACGCAATCACAGCATAATGTCTCCTGTTCCTGTTCTCAATGCTGATATATGACCCAAATGTTTACTCTATTCAGGGAATCCATCAGGCATGTATAGTTAATTTGATCCCCTAGGTCATATGACTGGACGTCATTGACAGTTAGAAATTAATGTTAGGGTCAATCGATGTATGAACATATTGAAAAAACCCACACTGAACTCTACCATAGTAAGTGATTATACAGGCTAAATTACAAGCCACAGGGATGGAAATGCAGATAAAGAAGATGAGATGTGTTTCAGCATTGTCTCCATTGGGTAATTAAACAATAACCAAATATTTAGCAAGCATTTATTATATCTATATGCAGTGCTAGAATGTTGTGAGTTTCAAAGAAGTATAAGACTTGGTCTCTGCTCTCAGGTGCTTATAATCTGGTAGGAGAATTTAGATGAACATATATGAAACACTTAAGAACTTAATAAATTCCTGTAAATGCTATAATTGTTAAGTAAGAACAGTGGGGACTGGAAGACTTCCTGGAGGGGATGGAACTTATGCTAGACCTTGAGAGATGAGCAGGATTTAGATATTTGAGAGAAGCAGGGACATTTTAAGACAGGGTATGTAAAGCAGGGAAGAGAAGTGAAGAAAAACATTCAGAGTTCCAGAAACAGTAGAGAGAATGACATGGACACAGGGCAGCAAGGAGACAGGATGGGTTATTGTGGACAAAAGGTAATGGTTTTCTCAGTGCAATGTAATACATTCCACAAACTTTGAAATTCTAGACTTTTAATTTTTCTAAAGCTGATTACCTGCATTTCCTTAAAAACATGATGATTGATTTCCAATTTATTAATATATAAAGTGAGAATAATAAAATCTTTCATAATTCTATAATCTCTCATTCCCATAAGGATAGTGGGAAGATCAAAAGTGACAATTTATGTCAAAGTGCTTACAAACTGTAAAGTACTATTCACACAGTGTTTAAAGTTATCAAAATCTTTGGAAGGATGAAATAAATTAAAATGAAAATATCTTCAGTTGGTCTATTAGCAGTTATGGCCAACTTTAAGACACAATATAAGTTTAAGCATAGTGTATTGAATTAGATTTTGCAGTATAATAGATTTCAATTATTCTTTCTTTTGACAATTTATCACAGTCAACTAAATGCTGACTATGCATGAATATTAACTACCTTTTGGTATAGGTACTAAAATTTTTTAGGTAAAATAAATAACTAGGAGGGAAAAAAGGCATTAACTTTGCTTCCAAAAAATTATATGTACACATGTTCATTAGAAATAGAAAGCAGTCTAACAAGATAATTTATTCTGTGTATGCTAAACAAACAACCAAAGCATCAAACAAACAAAAACTACTGACAATTCAGTGCATACGATATTGGGGTTTTATAAATCTTGTATACATTTGGCAACAAACACACGAATAATCATTTTTTTTTTCTTAATGATGCTCTCAACTTGTTGGAGGATGAATTTCCTTACTTCACCGAAAAAAAGAAGTTGTAGTTTTTCAGTTCTGCTTGTAATAATGCAATGATTTAGGTAATACCATGTCAAAGCTGTTTGGTGACCAGTGCAAACTCTGATAATGTCACAGCCTAGAATCAAGACTCTGAGGGGTGATTATCAGAAGATGGTATCTGCACTAAGTTATTCCTTTAATGACTGTTGTATTACTATTATTATTAAGATTTTTCCTTTTCTTAAACAACTAAAGTAGGTTTGTGAAAGTAAAAGATTTTCTCTTATGCATAAAAGTGCCAATTGATAGGAACAGTCAACGTATTTCTATTGAGACCTGAACCTTAAGAGAAGAAGTGGGTATGTGTGTTTACACTTATGTTCAATATATCCAGGCCTATTCAGATACTTGAAATTCATCCTCAGATCACTCTGGTTTGTTCTAATGAATATCCAGAACAAAACAAATGGTTATTTTTTCCTTATTTTTTCTTTTATTTTGTCTTAGTAAATCTGATAGTATGTATAAAAATTCAGCAATATTTTAAAACCCCTCACCCGCCATGAGCCCATAATCCATGTTATTTTTCTGTTCACATTTCACAGAAATTCAAATAAACTTCTGAATATCATGAAAGGAATGAGAACTCAGTTGGTATTTTATCAAGACAGACAAAGTGGTAATTTTCTTTGGTTTTCTGTTGTCTGAAATTCATGTATCTTATTAACACCAGGCAGGTGTTTTCTTCATGTCAAGCTTTGCGTGATCAAGCTGTTATCACACTTATTTCAGTGGTACTAAATACGGTTGCCTCAATTAAAGATCTGAGACTCTTAGTGTATTCTTTAGGCAAAGTCCAAAAAGCTCAGCAACAGGATGTGTTAAAACTGTTATCTACAGTAGGCTTGAATGAATCAGACATATCAGGCAGACAGGAAAAAAATATTTTAAATTAAATGCGTAGTCTCAGATTTTGCTAAAAACTGATTTATTATGTGATTGACATTGTAGCAAGAGGAAAGGCCCTGTATAGAACGATAAGTGATAGAAATTATTCCTCAATAAGATCTGTGAACATTTACATATACTGGTTATTACATAATTAACTCATCAACTATCGGAATATGGTATTAATTACTTTTTTTTTGTCTTTTCCAATACACAGTTGTAATCATCATTACAAAGCTAGGTCTTACATAGTGTTATCCTGTGCCAAGTCTAAGAAATTACTACATATTTTATTATTCCCAATAAACCTTTGAGGTAGGTACTAGTATTATCCCAATTTGTTGGTGAGAAAATTGAGGCACGTAAGCTAAGTAATGTACCCAACAGGGATACAACTAGAAAGTGGTAGTGTTGTCATTTGAACCTAGGCTGTCTGGCTTCAGAGTCCATGCTTGTAACCATTATTCTCTGCTGACTGAGCTGTTTATGATAGTCAATATTTTCCTGTGTTGGTATGTTAAATTCCCAATTAGTAGCAATGGTGTCTTCAACCCAACTATTGTAATAGTGTTCAAATGCATGAACTGGATATGAACAGATGGTTGGAATGATAAAAATCATATCCTAGGAATGCTTCATTATTAAATGGAAATGCAGACTCTGCTCAAATATATTTTAGATGGTCTAGAAAAATCACTACAGTCTAGTTTCCAGAGAAAAAACAAAATTATATCTAGGATAATTGATCTTCTGCCACTGAAAGCACATTTACTAGGTAACAACCCCATCTATCTCCCTGGATGTTGGTAAAACATTCCTGGACAAGCAATTTTGTTGTATGTTAAACAGGGTCATATTAAAGTATCAATTAGTATTGGGTTTTTCATAGAAGGTCTATATAATTGAACTAAATCTGTGAGGGAAGGGTACAGGCAGTGAGGGACAATCTGTCTGGGAGGACCACTGTATCAGGATCACTTCGAGGCTTTCCAAAAGTTTACTTCCCATGCTCTGAGATTCTGATACTTCCCCCATATCCAACCCCTAGAGAGCACTGAAGCAAAGAGCCACGCTCCCGATGGTTTTTCTCACATCTCTTGGGTGTGATGAAATGTTTCTTTGCTCATACTTGCTGTTTCCCTCAGACAGGAATGCTCTCCCACAGGTTGTCTCCCTTCCTCTCCTGTCTCTACTCTCCTGAGTTCTTCTCTGTGTGGATGACTCCTTATTAGTGGTAAAGGCTGAGCTTTGATATCCCTCTTTCTGAAAACTTTCCTTGACCAACCCATCTAATTTAGCCTCCCAGCACCAGCAGGCCCTTTTAACTGTAAAAAGAAAAGAAAAGAAAAAAAAAATAGCAGCCTCTGAGATTTGGAAGTTGGCCCAGCTCTCAGAGCTATGCCATTTTATTCCCCTACTGGAAATAATACCAACCTCAGGCTACTTTGAGACCATGATAAAATGAGACAAAGTAGGGCCACTTAATAATTTTGTCTAAGTACAGACAAAGGCAAGGTCATTGTGCCACGTGAAAATACCAGAAATCCTGTCTCTTGTTGAAAATAAGTGCAACTTTTAAGAAACCAATTATAGCTTTATTTTCATATCTTTCTTTCCCTTCCTATAGCTAAGATTCATTAATATCCTATGGTGCAAGTCCTAAGATTAAGGCCCAATATTATTGGCTTCTGTCATAGCTGAGGGCATCTGAAAGGGGTATAAAAAGCCCTAAAGTAAAGATTCTTCCCTACTCTGCTCCTGCAAATAAGGTTTCCTAGCCAAAGAACCTGCCTTATCAAATAGATCAGGTCAAGTTCTTCCTGCTACTGAGAAGTTTCAGTTCCATGCCAGCCTGTGGAGTTATTCAAACAAGCCAATCACATCCTCCTGAGTACCAACGAGTACTCTACCCTCTTGATATTACCAAACCTGCATCCCATACCCATGGTTGTTCACTTTTTCCCCCGAATGCAGCCCCTATGTGGTCCTGTATGGTGTGTGGTGTCTCCCTCCTCTGGGCTGTAAGTGTGTATGATTAATAAATATGCATCAATCTCATATGTCCAATGTAGGGTCTGTGTGTTTGACTGTCTCCATAGGTATCTCTTGAAGTATGAAATCCTTCCCTCACAAACAGGGTAAATAGGATTAAAACAGATATCTAGGGGATGAGATAAGATGGCAGAATAGGTGGTCACCCGCTTGTATTACCCCACACAAAAAACATAATTCTGCACCCATTCATGACCAAAAATTTTTTTGTGGGAGCCCTTGGATTGGTTTATGAGGTTGTGAAACCCCAGCGGAGTCCAAGATCTAGGATTGTTGTTTTCAGGGTACAGAACTGCACCTAGGTGACCGACCCAACAATGGTAGACCCAGCTTCAGACCCATAAATAACCCCATTTTCCAAAGGGCTTAGTTACAGCCCCGTTTGTCCTCGAGCCTGCTTCCAAAAGCATCCACCAAAGGGCTAGGAGGAATCATGCTCATTAATGCTTCACAGATAGACCCATCTGCTTGTTGCCATCAGTTTTGTCCGTGAACCCAAAAGCTATCCTCTAACTTGGCTCCAGCCCCCTTTACTTGTAATTCTAGCCTAGTGCTTCTCACACAGGGACCTAGAGGGAGACTCACCCATCTATACCACCAGGACAGGCTTGCAGCCTCTGTCCCACAGCAGATCATGAAGGGGCGCTATCTCAGCTCTCGCCCCTCTCTGCCATAGCCTGGGAGTAATTCCATCCATAATAAGAACTGCCGGTAGACTCATCCATCTGTGCCACTAAAGATTGTCAGCCTCCATCCCACAGCAGGTCCTGAAGGGGTCCTGAATCTTGATTCTAGCCGCTCTTAACTGCAGTTTGGAAACAATCTCAATGGCACAGGGTGACTAGCCCATCAGTGCTTATGGTCTTGACAACCTCCATCCCATAACAGATCCTGAAGGGACCCTTTCTAGGCACCAGACCTGTCACAGCCCTGAAGTTATTCCAACATTCAAGGAACTGCTAGAGATGCTCTTGGACAGGCTTACTGGCCTTCATCCCATAGGGGACCCAAACTGGTCCCTGAATCTCAGCTCTAGCCCCTCTCAGATGCAGTCTATGAGCAATCCTGACCACACAGGGATCTGCTGGGGTTCTCACCCCCTACTGCCACTCGGTCAGGCTTGCCAACATCAGTTCCATAGCAGATTTAAAAATAGTCCTGAAGATTAGTTTCAGTCCCTCCCAGCTATGGTCTTGAAGCAATTCTGTCCAGCTGGAATCCCACCAGGAGACATGCCTGACAGGCTTTGCCAACCCCTGTTCCACAGTGGATCCTCAAATGGCACTGGATTTAGGTCCAGACCCCTTTTGTCTTCAGACTGAGAGAAGCTTGGCCTGCTTGGGCACTCACAAGAAGGCATGTCCCACAGTGCCCATTCAGGCTGAATCCCTCACCTCTGTCCCATTGTGGATCTTTACATGGCCCTATAAATTGGCCCCCACCTTTTTGAACTGCAGTCTGAAAGCAAGCTTGCTCACCCAGGAAACCACTGTACACATACCTGTTCATGACCCCAGAGATAGGGCTAAAGATGCCAGCTTTGGTTTTATATCCTGAAACAATCTTGTGTCTCAACTTAAGCCCATCTCAGCCAACTTGTACAGTATGGCCAGGTCAGGTACTAATTTAGGTTATCCAACAGGAGTCCTCCCAGAGACCCAGTGGAAGCCATATCTATCATTGCACATGGTAAAAGACCTGCAATCTGTGAATCCGGAAGCAGACCTTCATCATCTGGAAGCCAGACCCAAAGATCAAGATCCTGGAGACAGTCCAGTCTGCCGAGAAACCAGATGGGACCCACACCAACTAGAGACTCTGGTAACAACCCTGCCAACTGCAGTTTCCACTGTAGACCCAATATCAGGCACAAGACCTGCATCCGATGCCACTCAATCATGAGCCCAGAGGTAATCTCATCAGCCTGCAGACTTATTAGGAGAAAATTTTAATTCGTCAAATCTGTTCTGTTAAGAGTGAAAGAGGAGTTAGCTCCTTCAAATGCAGACAGAAATGCAAACCTACATGAATAACAAAGAATGAAGCAAACATGACACCATCAAAATAACTAAAGTTTTACTAACCAACCCCATCAAAATAGAGATGTACAAATTACTGGAAAAAGGATTCAAAATGCTCATCTTAAAGAAACTCAAAGAAATTCAATAAATACAGACAGACATCTAAAAGAAGTAAGGAAAACAATGCACGAGTGAAATAGAAGTTTGATAAAAAATAGAAACTGCAGAAAAGAACCAAACAGAAATCCTAGTGCTGAAGGATACAATGGCAGAACTGAAAAACTCAACAGTTTGAATAGCTGATGCAATCATGCAAAAAATTAGAAATTGTGAATTTGAAGAAAGATTAGTTGAAATTAGCTAATTAGAGGAATTTAAAAAAGACAAAAAATGAGTGAAGAAAGTGTAGGGACATATGAGACACCATCAAACGTACAAATATAAAATTTATGAGACTATCCAAAGGAGAAAAGAGACAAAAAGATAGAAAGCTTATTTAAAGAAATACTGTTTGAAAAAATCCCAAATCTCGGAAGGGATATGAACATACAGATTCAGGAACCTCAAAGGACCCCAAGAAAGATAAACTCAGTAGAGATAAACTCAATATTCTTGCTGCCTTAAAGCTTCTTTGTTTCTGACTTTAACATTATAACCAAATGATTAAAGTCAAAAACAAAGAAGCTTTACGGCAGCAAAAGAGAAGAAACTTATCACATAAAAAGGATCTCCCATAGGACTATACATGACTTCTCAACAGAAAACTTGCAAGCAGGAGGGAGTGGCATGACATTTTGAAAGCACTAAAAAATTTTAACAAAACATACTACACCCAGCAACACAGTCCTTCAGAAATGAAAAATGAGATCAAGACATTCTAAGACAAACAAAAGCTGAGGAAATCCATCATCATGGGACTGGCCTTACAAGAAATGCTTAAGGGAATTCTTTGAGTTGAAATAAAAGGAAAATAAGTAAAATATAAAAACATATGAAAGTATATAGCTTACTAGTAAAGGTAAATATATACTCAAATTAAGAATATACCAAAACTGTAAAGGTGTTATGTAAATCACTCATTAATATAATAGTTAAAAGACAAATGTATTTAAACAATTATAGCTATAAATGACAGGTTAGCGTACACAATATAAATAGATATAAAGTTATAAAGTATTGCATCAATAGCATAAAATGTGTGAGGGAGTAGAAATATAAGCATAGAGTCTTTGTATGCAATTGTAGTTAAAGTACTTTCAGCTTAAATTAGAATACTTTAAGATGTTTTATGTAAGCCTCATGATAACTATAAGGAAAAACCTCTGGCAGATACACAAAATATGAAGAGAAAGGATTCAAAGCATATTACTACAAAAATACACAAATCACAAAGAAAGACTGTAAGATCCGAAGAAAGACACAAAATAACTATAAAACAGTAAAAAATTAACAAAATGCCTATAGTAAGCCCATATCTATCCACAATAATTTTAAATGTAAAGAGATTATATTCTACAGTTAAAGGAGTGTATACATAGATTTAAAAACAAGATCCACCAATATTTTGCCTCCAAAAGTCTTATTTTAGCTTTAGGGACACACACAGACTAATAGCAAAGCTATGGAATGAGAAGCAGATGGTAACCAATAGAGCATGGGAATGATTATGCTTGTATTAGTTTAGATCAATACATAGTAGGAGTGATTATGCTTATATAATTGTTATATTAGAATGACCTCCTTTTCATCAAAATTGGGAAAAAGAGAAAAAGCAGGTCATTATGTAGTAACAAAGGGGTCAGTTCATTAAAAAGATAAGCATTTAAAATATATATGCATCTAACATTGGAGCACCTTATATAAAACAAACATTAATAAATCTGAAGAGATAGCCTATAATACAGTAATGATATGGGACTTAAATACTGCACTTTCAACAATGGATAGTTCATTCAGACAAGAAATCAGTAGAGAAAGAACAGACTTCAACAACCCTTTACCCCAAATGGACCTAACAGTTATATACAGAACGTTTCATCCAACAGCATCATTATACTGATTTTTCTCAAGTGCACACAGAACATTCTGCAGGATAGATGATAGGCCACAAAATAAGTCTTAATAAATTTAAGAAGGCTGAAATCATATCAAGTATTTTTTCTGACCATATGGAATTAAAATAGAAATTAATAAAGGAGAATTTCTGGAAAATTCACAAATATATGGAGATTAAACATTACACTCCTGTACAACCAATGGATCAAGGAAGAAATTAAAAATGAAAGTTAAAAATATCCCCGGACAAGTAAAAATGAAAATGAAAATATAATATACTAAACTTATGGGATGCACCAAAGGCAGTTCTAAGAGGCAAGTTTATAGCAATAAATGCCTGCATTACAAAAGAGAAAAGTTCTTAAGTAAGCAACTTAATGTTATCTCAAGAAACTAGAAAAGGAAGAACAAACGAAGCATGAAGTTAGCAGAAGGAAGGAAATAATACAGATCAGAATAGAAGTAAATAAAATAGAGATTAGAAAGAATAGAAAAGATCAACTAAATACGTTTTCTTTTGAAAAGATAAGGAAAATTTACAAACCCTTTGCCAGACCAGACCAACTAAGGAAATAGATAAGACTCAAATAAATCACAAATGAAAGAGGAGATATTCCAACAGATACCACAGAAACACAAAGGATCATAAGTGAATACTATGAACAACTTTATGCTCATAAATTGGATAATTTAGAAGAAATTGACAAATTCCTAGAAACATGGACTCTACCAGGACAAAGTTAAGAAAAATAAAAGAAAATTTGAACAGACAAAGAATAAAACTGAATCAATACTAAAAAATCTCCCATCAAAGAAAAGCCCAGACTTCATTACTTCACAGCAGAATTTGATCTAATATTTAAATAAGAAATAAATACCAATGTTTTTAAAAATCTCACCCAAGGCCAGCATTACCCTGATACTGAAGTCAGGCAATAACAATATAAGAAAACAAAACTACAAGCCAATATCCTTGATGAGGGTAGATGCAAAAACACTCAACAAAATACTAGCAAATGAGATTCAACAGCTCACAAAAATAGTCAGTCACCATGGTCAAGTGGAATTTCTCCCCGGGATGAAAAGATGGTTCAACTTACCAAAATGAATAAATGTGACACACCATATTAACTGAATAAAGAAACAGAAACCATCATCATCTCAATAGATACAGAAAAAGCATTTGACAAAATTCAGCATCCTTTCCACTACAAAAACGTTTGATCTTGGAGCAACAATTAACACTTCCCAGCTAGGCATGGTGGCTCCTGCCTGTAATCCTAGTTAATTGAGAGGCTGATGCAGGAGGATCACTTGAGGCAAGGATGTTCAGACCAGCTTGAGCAACACAGTAAGACCATCTTAAAAACAAAAAAATATCTGGGTGTAGTGGTACATGTAGCCCCAGCTACTCAGAAGGCTGAGGTGGGAGGATTGCTTGAGCCCAGGAGTTTGAGGCTGCAGTGAGCTATGATCATGTCACTGCATTCCAGACCAGGAGACAGAGCAAAACTTTGTCTTTTTATTTTTATTTTTTTTTTATTTTAAAAAGAGGCTCCCCAGAAGACAGTTTGGTAGTCACTATGTATCCTACACTTTCTCGGATCATATTGACCATCTCAGCTTTCAACCCCTTGTATCCAGTGGCATGAGACCTAAACTCACATCACTCAACCCTCTGAAGTTGGGTGCACTGTCATGACCCATGGGGGAACATGAGTACAAGCCTACCCAACCTAACTCTGCCACCACAGGGCCAGAGCTTGCCATCTAGAAGCCTGAATGTTGGTTTGGCTCTGTCTCCACTGAAATCTCATTTTGAATTTTAGTTCCCATAATCCCCATGTGTCGTGGGAGGGACCCAGTGGTAGGTAATTGAATAATGGGGGCGGTTTCCCCCATGCTGTTCTCATGATAGTGAGTAAGTTCTCATGAGATCTGATGGTTTTATAAGAGGTTTACCTTTTGGCTTAGTTCTCATTATTCTCTGTCCTGCTGCCTTGCGAAGAAGGATATATTTACTTCCTCTTCCACCATAATTGTAAGTTCCCTGAGGCCTCCCCAGTCATGCTGAACTGTGAGTCAATTAAACCACTTTCCTTTATAAATTGCCCAGTCTCAGGTATGTCTTTATTAGCAGCATGATAACGAACTAATACAAGCGGCTTTTATACAAGATGCACAGATATAAATGTAAAAGACAAAGAAACACGAAAAAGCAAAGAAATATGACACCTCCAAAGGAACACAATAATTCTCTAGCAATGAATTCCAACAAAAAAGAAATTTGTAAAATCAGAGAAAAATAATGATATTCAAGAAGCTCAATGAGACACAATAGACACAGGGCTGACTCTCTTTTCGGACTCAGCCTGCCTGCACCCAGGTGAAATAAACAGCCATGTTGCTCACACAAAGCCTGTTTGGTGGTCTCTTCACACAGATGCCAATGACATTTTGGTGCCGTGACTCAGATCAGGGGACCTCCCTTGGGAGATCAATTCCCTGTCCTCCTGCTCTTTGCTCCATGAGAAAGATCCACCTATGACCTCTGGTCCTCAGATCAACCAGCCCAAGGAACATCTCACCAATTTTAAATTGGTGTCAGGCCTCTGAGCCCAAGCTAAGCCATCATATCCCCAGAGACCTGCACATATACATCCAGATGGCCTGAAGCAACTGAAGATCCACAGAAGTGAAAACAGCTTAACTGATGACATTCCACCATTGTGATTTGTTTCTACCCCACCCTAACTGATCAATGTACTTTGTAATCTCCCCCACCCTTGAGAAGTTTCTTTGTAATTCTCCCCACCCTTGAGAATGTACTTTGTGAGGTCCACCCACTGCCCCCAAAACACTGCTCTTAACTCCACCGCCTATCCCCAAACCTATAAGAACTAATGATAATCCCACCCCCCATGCTGACTCTCTTTTTGGACTCAGCCCGCCTGCACCCAGGTGAAATAAACAACCATGTTGCTCACACACACACACACACACACACACAAACAATAGAACACAGATAAGTAATACAAAGAAATCAGAAAACCAATTCAGGATATGAAAAAGAAATTTATCGAAGAGACAGATATTATAAAAAGATAAAAAGAACCAAGCAGAAATCCTGGAACTAAAAAAAATCATTGAATGAAATAAAAAGATACAGTCAAAAGGTTCAAGAATAGACTAGATCAAGAAGAATTTTAGAACTTGAATATAGGTCTTTTGACAAAAACCAGTCTGACAAAAATAAAGATAAAATAATAAAAAAGAATAAACAAAGTCTATGTGACACATGGGACACCATACAGTGACCAAATATTCAAATTTTTAAAGTTTCAGAAGGTGAAGACAATACTGAAGGGAGAGAAAACTATGCAAAGAAATAATAACCTAACTTCCACAAGTTTAGCAAGAGATTTTAGACATCCAGACATGGGAGTCTTATAGATCCCCAAATTGATGTAATGAAAAGGGTCTTCTCCAAGGCACATTATAGTAAAACTGTCAAAAGTCAAAGCAGAAGAAATTCTGAAAACAGCAAGAGAAAAGTGTCTAGTCACTTAGAAGGGAAATCCCATCATACTAACAGCAGATTTCCAGCAGAAGCCTTACAGGCCAGAATAGAATAGGATGATATATTCAAAATTCTGAAACAAAAAACTAGCAGCCAAAGATACTATACCTAGTAAAGTTATCCTTCATAAATTAAGGAGAAATACATTGTTTTCTCAAAGAAAGAAAAGCAGAGGGAATTAATTACTATTACACTGGCCCTAGAAGCAACACTTAAGGAAGGTCTAACACGTGGAAACAAAAGGATGATATCTACCATCAGAAAAACACATGAATGTACAAAACCCACTGATAGAAGAGAAAGGTCTCAATTATTACCACTACAGAAAACCACCAAATCATAATGCTAAATAACAAGAGTAAGAAAAGAGCAAATGATATACAAAACAACCAGGAATCAGTGAATAAAGTGACAAGAATAAACTCTCATACTTCAATAATAACTTTGAATGTAAACAAATTAAACTTTCCACTTAAATGATACAGACTGCCTTAATGGATAAAAAAACATGACCCAACTATAAGCTACCCACAAGAAGCCTATCTCATCTGTAAAGACACATGTAGCCTGAAAGTAAACGGATAGAAAAATATATTCTATGCAGATGGAAACCAAAAGTGAGCAGGAGCATTTGCCCTTAGATAAAATAGAATTTAAGTCAAGAACAGTAAAAAGAGAAAAGAAAGTCATTTTATAACGATACATGGATCAGTACAGCAAGAAGATATAACAATTATATACATGTATGCATCCAACACTGTAACACTCTGATACATGAAGCAAATATTATTAGATTTGAAGAAAGAGATTGACTCCAATTCAATAATAATTGGCGACTTCAACATACCGCTTGAGCATTAGATCACTTAGACAGAAAATTAACAAAGAAACATTGAATTGAAATAGCACTTTAGACCAAATGGACCTAACACATATTTATAGAACATTTCATCCAAC
Source organism: Theropithecus gelada (assembly GCF_003255815.1). Taxonomy (NCBI): domain Eukaryota; kingdom Metazoa; phylum Chordata; class Mammalia; order Primates; family Cercopithecidae; genus Theropithecus; species Theropithecus gelada. Next base: position 17,783,887 of record NC_037669.1, on the reverse strand, counting down.
AGCTACACAATACATATTTTTCTCATGAACATATGGACAGTTATCCAGGATATCACGTTAGGACACAAAACAATGCTCAACAGATTTTGAACCGAATTGATATCTTTTCAAGTATTTTATCAGATCACAAAGGAATAAAACTGAAAATCAATAATAACAACTTTTGAAACTGGAAAAACACATGGAAATTAAACCACATGCTCCTGAATGGCAATTGGGTCAAGGGAGAAATTAAGCAGAAGATCAAAAAAAATTATTGAAACAATTGAAAGTGAAAATACGACATAAAACCTATGAGACACGGCAAAATTTTGATAAGAAGGGTTTATAGCAATAAATGCCTACATCAAGAAATAGGAATATTTCAAATAATCTAACAATACACCTCATGGAACTTGAAAAGCAATAGCATAGCAAAAATCAGTAGAAAGTAAAATGCAATAAAGATCAGAGCAGGGCTAAATTAAAAAAAGACTACAAATACAAAGGATACAAGACAGGAAAAGTTTTTTTTAACAAATGTAAACAAAATCAATAAACTGCTAGCTAGCCTAACCACAAAAAAAGAGAGAGAGAAGACCCAAATAAACGGAAGAAGAAGTGAAAAAGGAGACAATACAATGGATATTGCAGAAATATGAAAGAGAGTAATCATCAGAGACGGTAATGAAGAGCTATACATTAACAAGTTGGGAAAGCTAGAGGAATGGCTACTTTGGTGGATACATACAACCTACAAAGACTGAATCAGAAAGAAATAGAAAACTTGAACAGCCAAGTGATGTGGAATGAGATTGAGTCAGTAATAAAAAGCCTCCCAACAAAGAAATGCCCAGGACCAGATTATTTTACTTTCAAATTCTACTACATTTACAAAGAACTAAAACCAATGCTCCCCATACCATTACAAAAAATTGAAGCGGAGGAAATCATCCCTAATTCATTCTACAGGGCCAGCATTACCCTGATACCAAAACCAGATAAGGTTGCAATAAAAACAGAAAGCCACAGGCCAATATTCGTGACGAACATAGATGCAAAAAATTATCCATAAAATACTAGGAATTCTACAGCACATCACCTTGATCACATGGGATTTAGCTCAGGGATATAAGAATGGTTCAATGTACAGACATTAGTAAACATTATATATCACATAAACAGAAGTAAGGACAAAAACTGTATGATCATCTCAACAGACATAGAAGAAGCATTTGAGGAGATTGAATAATGCTTTACGGTCAAAAACTCTCAGCAAACTAGTCTCAGAAGACACCATCTCATCATAATAAAGGCCATATGTGAGAAACTTACATCTAAGATTATACTGAATGGGGAAAAGTTTAAAGTTTTTCTCTATGAACTGGAATAATTCTACATAGTGATAGAAGTCTTAGCCAGAGTAATCAGGACAGAGAAAGAAATAAAATGCATTCAGCTGGGCACGCTAGCTCACGCCCATAATCCCAGCACTTTGGGAGGCCGAGGCGGATGGATCACGAGGTTAGGAGATCGAGACCATCGTAGCTAACACGGTGAAACCCCGTCTCTACTAAGAATACACGAAATTATCCAGGCGTGGTGGCTGGTGCCTGTAATCCCAGCTACTTGGGAGGCTGAGGCAGGAGAATGGTGTGAACCGGGGGGCAGAGCTTGCAGTGAGCTGAGATCATACCAGGGCACTCCAGCCTGGGCAACAGAGCAAGACTCTGTCTCAAAAAAAAAAAAAAAAAAAAAAAATGCATCCAAACAGGAAAAAAGGAAATCGTCTCTTTTTGCATATGATATAATCTTATATCCAAAAATACTCCAACCAAGATTTCATCAAAAAACTCTTAGATCAGATAAATAAAATAATAAAATTACAGGATACAAAATCAATATACAAAAATCAGCAGTGTTTCTATATAGCAATAATAAACTACCTGAAAAAAATCAACAAGGAAATGTAATTTCAAAAGCTAAAAAGTATAAAATAAAATATCTAGGTATAAATTTAACCAAGGAGATAAAAGATCTCTATGAGGAAAATCATCAAACACTGATGAATGAAATTTAGGAAGACAAAAACAAATGAAAAGACATCCCATGCTCATGGATTGTAATGATTAATATTGTTAAAATGACCATATTACCCAAAGCACTACAGATTCAATGCAATTACTATCAAAATACTAATGTCATTTGTCACAGAAACAGAAAAAACAATTTTACAGTTTGTATGGAATTAAAGAAGAACTCAAATAGCCAAAGCAATCCTGAGCAAAAGAATAAAGCTGAAGGCATCACACTACCTGACTTCTTTAAGCCAAACAGTATAGTACTGCTATAAAAACAGACAGACCAATGGAACACAATAGAGAATATAGAAATACATCCACATATTTATAGCTGACGGGGTTTTGACAGATGTCCCAATAACATACATTGGGGGAAAGATACCCTCTTCAATAAACGAGGCTGTAAAAATTGGGTATGCATATGCAGAAGAAAGAAACTGGACCCCTATCTCTCACCATATACAAAAGTCAACTCTAGAGATATTAAAGATTTAAATGCAGGACCCAAAGCTATAAAACTAATAGAAGAAAACATAAGGAACACACTTCAGGATCCTGGTCTATGCAAAGTTTGTAGGGCTTAGTACTTAAAAGCATAGGAATCAAAAAGAAAAGTAGACAGATGGTACTATTTAAAATAAAAAGCTCTGCACAGCAAAGGAAACAATCAACAGAGTGAAGAGAAAGCCTGTTGACTGGGAGAAAATATCTGAAAATTATTTACTTGACGTGGGACCTATAGCCAGAACATACAAGGAACTCAACCCCAAAAAAATAAAACAAAACAAACAAAACAACAAATAATTTCATTAAAAAGTGGGCAAAGGATATGCATATACATTTTACAAAGAAGACATACAAATGGCCAAAAACTATCAGAAAAATTCTCAATGTCACTAATTATCAGGAAAATGCAAATCAGAACCCCTGAAGAGATATCATCTTACTTCTGTTAGAATGGTTTTTATTATAAATACAACAAACAATAGGTGCTGGTGATGATGCAGAAAAATGGTTACATTTATACACTGTTGATGGGAATATAAATTAGCATAGCCACTGTGGAAAACAGTATGGAGGATCTCTCAAAAAAAAAAAAAAAAAAAAAAAAGCCAAACAAACAGAAGAACTACCATAGGATCCAGCAATCACACTACTGGATATTTATCCAAAGGAAAAAAAAAAATCAATACGTCTAAAGATACCTGAATTGCCATGTTTATTACAGCACAATTTACAATAGACACTTCTCAAAAGAAGACATACAAATTGCAGCAGATATGAATAAAAAATGCTCATTATAACTAATTATCAGGAATATGCAATTTAAAACCACAAGGAGGTGTTACCTGATATAATGGGCATTGTCAAAAACACAAAAGATAATACATGTTCATGACAGTGTGGAGAAAAGGAAAACCTTGTGCACTGTTGGCAGGAATGTACATGAATACAGCAATTATGGAAAATGATATGGAAATAGAATTACTATATGATCCATCAATCCCACTTCTGGGTATATACACTCAAAGAAATAGACATCAATATGCTGATGAGCTATCTGCACTCCATTGTTCACTGTAGCATTATTCTCAATAGCCAAGATATGGAAGCAACCTACATGTCTATTATTGGATGAATGGATCAATAAAACATGGTGGATATACATACACTGGAGTACTATTCTCCTTAAGAAAAAGGAAATTCTGTTACTTGTGCAACAGGGATGGAGTGGAGGACATTATGCAAAGTGAAATAAGCCAGAAACAGTAAGACAAATAGCACATGATCTCTGATGTGGAATTTAAAAATATTGAACTAACAGAAGAAGAGAGGAGAATTATGGTTACCAGATTCTGAGGGTGGGGGGGTGGGGGGATGGGGAAAGGGAAGATGTTGATCAAAGTATGTAAAGTTTCAGTTAGACAGTAGAAATAAGCTTTAATGATCTTACTGCCCAGAATGGTAACTGTAATAAATAATAATGATTGTATATTTTTAAATTGCTGAAAGAGTAGATTTTAAATGTTTTCACCATAAAAATAAGTATGTGAAGTAACAAATTTTTAAATTAGTTTGATTTAATTATTCTACAATATGAACATCTATTACAACATCACACTGTATCCCATTAATATATACTATTATTGTGAATTAAAAATAACATTTACGAAAAAGAAAAACAAAACAGACATCTAAACACAGAATTGCCTTTGCTTTCTGATAGCATTCAATCTAGAGCAAACCCCTGCTTCCTTAGTCCCTCTCCCAAATCACCCATCAAAAGCCCAAATTCTATACTTGGTTCTTTCTAACACCCTCTTACTGACACACACCATAGTTCTTCCTGGTGTGTATTTTCTCCTGCTTCAATAAGTGATAAACCCAATTTGTTCAACTGTAGTGTGTTCCTAGTGGACGCTGGCTTGAGAGTATTAATATACTTACCGCACAGTACTTTTTGGCTATTTGAAATTATCATTTTGAATTTGTCTATTTATTTATTAGCTGTCTTCACATTTCAACACTTTCCCCGACCCCATCATGTCTACTATAATCTAAGTCATGAAGAAATGACTAACCATGAAGACCATCTAACCATGAAGACATGGTTTGTTCTGCCTTAATTGTCTCTATTTTCTGTTGTTTCCATAGCACCTAGTACATAATAAACATCTTCTCAATATTTGTTGCATGAATGAAATAAATGAATGACGGGGGAAAACAACCCTAGACCCAAAGCTGGGATATTTTAGGATAGATATAGAAGTCAAGAAATTTTCCAATATGTTAACATTTTTAAAATTTGCATAGCATCGTTTGCATTCCTGTCTTCAGCTTCATCTTTTTTATTTAACTGCATAAAATCCATTTTCCTATTGTGTAAAGGCAATAGAAAAAATATTTTAAAATGGCATATAAAGGAGTTATAAAAGAAGAGACATAGAGAAAAAAACATACAACATTAGATCTTTAATTCAGTTCTAGACGGATGTGTATTAGTCTCTTGAAGTCTTAAAGCAAATCCCATTATTAATGCTATCTGGATAGTCACCCATCCAACTGTACTCAGTGCTTGTCATTCAAGACGAAATGCCAGTATTCTCGTGATGAATTCTGTCTGATTTCTTCCTGATATATAGCATACCTTCTAAATATGAAAGTGAACATTTTAAAGAAAACTTACAAGTTTCAAACATCAGCTGAATTGATATTCTAATGCTTCTGATTCAACTTCACAGAAAGGTTCAACAGTATGCAAGATTTCTCATGCTTAACAAGGCTTGTTAGTGGGAGGAGTAGACTAACACATTTGTCAGGACACGATCTTAGAAGGTAGGGCTTCTATTTCTGGTGTCACCTCCAACTGTTTTGGGGCATTAGAGGAAGTCGCTTTACTTTTCTTGCTTTAGTATCATTGTGAGTTGGTTAAATACCTACCACCTATCTAGTTCTTGAGAGATACAGATTAACGTGTAAATCTGTTTGCAAAGCTACGTGAGTCTTAGAAAAGTTCCACATAATCACTAAGTCTTTAAAATTATACTGATACCATAGAGAACATGTTAAATATGCCACTCTGAATATCCTTCATTTCTAGGTCCATAAGGTCTAGGCCAGGAAGCAGAATTTCTTTAAGACCTGAGAATAAGGTGGGTTTTTTTTTGTTTTGTTTTGTTTTTTTTTAATTTTCTTATCATACAGTGGTTAAGGATTTCTTCAGTGGGTAAGTTAAGAAAAAACATCATTTTTTTTCAAACCACACATATTTCAAACATCAGATAGCTTATTTTCCTTTTTGAGCAAGTTTTTATACTTTTCCACTAAAGCGTGCCTCTAAATACAGCACTGTCCTCAAGGAGATTAAATTTTTCTCTTCACCTGAAATCATGAAGTCCAGTACATTACTCACTTATTGAATACTGTTATTCATAGAATTTCAACTTTTCAAACTCACTGATACCTCTCCCCCTAGAATGCCTTTGTGATATGGTGTATCAGTCTCTACCAGATGGTCTCTCATACCACCTGGTTTCTTCCCTTGAGGTACATTGAAAGAGCTTCACTTTATAGTAAAAAATATTTGCATTTCAAAACCAGCTCTGCTTAATGCACTATCAAATTGATTTTTCATTTCCATCAGAAGAATCCTGTTGGAAATCAAATGTAATAAAATAATTTTTTGTGACCCTGGGAAACTTACTCAATGTCTTTGAATCTCAGTTTCCTTTATCTATAAAATATGATTATCGGTTTAACAGAATGATAGGAAGTAAAGGCACATAAAACACCCAGCACTGTCTCTGGTAGCTTACATTACTGCTACCACCCACTTTCACTTGCCCTTTGGCCACACACACCCTGCAATTGAAACCTAAAACAAATTCCACCATCTGCTAGTCATTCCTCCCACAATCAGGCTACTGAGCACATTTGGAGAATTGGATAGTAGTGTTATTAGTAATGTATGCTTCTGTTCTCAGCTATATCCTATTTTCAATCTACATACTATCTCAGGTTAATGTCTTTCATCACCACCAACTTTTGTCTTTAGGCTGATAGCCCAAATCTACATTTGTAGCTCAGACTTCTTCCTTGGATCCTGGAAGTCTTGTAAGAACCATCTCACAGTCATCTGCTGCATTAGTCTTCTCAGGTTGCCATAACAAAATACCACAGGCTGGTTGGTTTAAACAACAAACATTTATTTTCTCAAGGTTCTGAAGATTGGGAAATGCAAGATTGAGGTGCTGGCCGGTTTGGCTCCTGATAAGAGCTGTCTTCCTGGCTGGTAGGCAGTTGCCTTCTCACTGTGTCCTCACATGGCCTTTCCTAGGTGCATGAGTGTGGAGAGAGAGGGATCTCTCTCTTCCTCTTCTATGAGGCTAACAATCCTATCATCAGATTAGGATGCCACCCTTATGATCTCAGTTAACTTTAATTACTCCCTCAAAATCCTATCTCCAAATATAGTCACACTGTAAGTTAGAGCTTCAAAATATGAATTCTGGGGGGACACAATTCAGTCCGGAGAATCTCTTAAAACCCATTTTTCCTTCTTCATCCCTTAATTCATTATGGAGCTGTGGTTGGTTGGATAATGGCTTCTCCAAAGATGTCCACGTGGTAATCCACTAAATCTGTGAATATGTTACCATGTTTAGCAAAAAAGACTTTACAGATGTATTAATAATCCTGAAATATGAAGATTATCATTAATTATCCAAGTAGGCTCAGTGTAATCACAAGGGTACATATGAAAAGGAGGCAAGAAACACAGAGAAGGAGATGGGAGGAGGAAAAAGAGGTAAGAGAGTCAGAGGGAAATCTGAAGATACTATACTGCTGACTTCAAAGACAGAGAAAGGCCATGAGCCAAGGAATGAAGGCCATCTTTAGAGGCTGGAAAAGTGGAGGAAACAGATTCTTGCCTGAAAACTTTGGAAGATATCAGTTTTGCCAATACCCTGATTTTAGCCAGTGAATCTGATTTTGGATTTCTGACTTCAAGAAATGCAAAATAATAAATTGTGTGTTTTTTAAGGCCACTAACTTGTGGTAATTCATGGATGGGATAGGGCTTGATGCAGAGTAAATTCTCAAATACCATTTTCCATTTCAGGCTTAATTATATCATTCTTTAAAGCACAATTTCTCAACACCCTCTGAAGCTCTCTTTTGCATTCTTCTGTTAACAGCATTTCCCTTAGCTGTAATTTTCTGTTCATTTTTCTCTCCCAGTGCATTGTGAAATTTTAAAATTTTATTTTTTATCTAATTGCTACATAATAAGTGTATAAATTTATGGGGCATAGTATGATATTTTGAGAGATATATATATATATAAATGTTGTGTAGTGATCAAATCAGGGTAATTGGCATATGCAACATCTCAACTTATTCCTCCTGTGTAACTGTAACCTTGTACCCACTGACCAACCTCTTCCCATCCCCAACCCCCTACCCCACTCCCACCACTCCCCTCCAGTCTCTGGTAACCACATACTCTACTTCTATGAGATCTACTTTTTTAATTCCACATATGAATGAGATCATGTGGTATATGTCCTTCTATGCTTGGTTTATTTCACTTAACATACTGTTCTCTAGATTCATCAATGTTGTCACAAATGACAGGATTTCCTTCTTTCTATGGCTGAATAGTATTCTATTGTATATATATACCACATCACATTTTTAAAAATCCATTTATCTGTTGGTGGATACTTAGGTTGATTCAATATCTTGGTTGTTGTGAATAGTGAATGAACTATTGTGAATAGTGCTGTAATAAACATGAGAGTGCAGATATCTCTTTGACATACTGAATTCATTTCTTTTGGATATATATCCAGTGATGGGATTGATGGATCATATAGTAGTGATATTTTTCATTTTTTGAGGAACTTCCACACTGTTGTCTACCATGGCTGCACTAATTTACGTTCCCACCAATATACACTGTGAAATTTCTGAGGACAAGGATTTTGTCTTCTTTATAATTCCCTAGTGTTCATAATATTGAACACCATGGGTAGATAATGTTACTTAATGAAAATATGTAACATTAGTAAAATATGGATTGATTTGGAAATATGTCCTCATGATAGACACCTGCATCAGTACTTAACTCTCTATGTGAAAGTAGCAGAAAGTTGAAACTGGATCCCTTCCTTACTCCTTATACAAAAATTAATTCAAGATGGATTAGAGACCTAAAACCATAAAAACCCTAGAAGAAAACCTAGGCAATACCATTCAGGACATAGGCATGGGCAAGGACTTCATGTCTAAAACACCAAAAGCAATGGCAACAAAAGCCAAAAATTGACAAATGGGATGTAACTAAACTAAAGAGCTTCTGCACAGCAAAAAAAACCACCATCAGAATGAACAGGCAACCTACAGAATGGGATAACATTTTTGCAATCTACCCAGCTGACAAAGGGCTAATATCCAGAACCTACAAAGAAAACAAATTTATGAGAAAAAAACAAACAACCCCACCAAAAAGTGGGCAAACGATATGAACAGACACTTCTCAAAAGAAGACATTTATGCAGCCAACAGACACATGAAAAAATACTCTTCATCATTGGTCATCAGAGAAATGCAAATCAAAACCACAATGAGATACCACCTCACACCAGTTAGAATGACAATCATTAAAAAGTCAGGAAACAACAGGTGCTGGAGAGGATGTGGAGAAATAGGAACACTTTTACACTGTTGGTGGGACTGTAAACTAGTTCAACCATTGTGGAAGACAGTGTGGCGATTCCTCAAGGATCTAGAACTAGAAATACCATTTGACCCAGCCATCCCATTACTGGGTATATACCCAAAGAGCAATAAATCATGCTGCTATAAAGACACTTGCACACATATGTTTACTGTGGCACTATTCACATTAGCAAAGACTTGGAACCAACCCAAATGTCCATCAATGACAGACTGGATTAAGAAAATGTGGCACATATACACCATGGAATACTATGAAGCCATAAAAAAGGATGAGTTTGTGTCCTTTGTAGGGACATGGATGAAGCTGGAAACCATCATTCTCAGCAAACTATCGCAAGAACAGAAAACCAAACACCGCATGTTCTCACTCATAGGTGGGAATTGAACAATGAGAACACTTGGACACACAGTGGGGAACATCACACACTGGGGCCTGTTGTGGGGTGGAGGGAGTGAGGAGGGACAGAATTAGGAGGAATACCTAATGTAAATGACGAGTTGATGGGTGCAGCACACCAACATGGCACATGTATACATATGCAACGAACCTGCACATTGTGCACATGTACCCTAGAACATAAAGTATAATAAAAAATAAACAAAATAAATAAAAAAAAATTGCAATGAGTGTAAGTTTAGAATTTTATAAACAGATATTTTCAATTGAGAAAAAAAAAAAAAAAAGAAAGTACACACTAAACATTTTCAGTAGTTAATTGAGAAGGCAACCATGGGAGAATATAATTTAGCCCAGTAAGGGAGAATGTCTGCACTAGCAAAAATAAGACATTTTGGAATTTAGTCAGGAAATAAAAATAATCAGTATTGGGCCAAGCGCGGCGGCTCACATCTGTAATCCCAGCACCTTCGGAGGCCAAGGCAGGCCGATCACCTGAGGTAGGAGTTTGAGACCAGCCTGGCCAACATGGTATAACCCCTTCTCTACTAAAAATACAAAAATTAGCCTGTTGTGGTGGTGCAACGCCTGTACTCCCAGCTACTCCGGAGTTTAAGACAGGAGAATCGCTTGAACCCGGAGGAGGAGGTTGCATTGGGCTGAGATCATGCCACTGCATTCTAGCCTGGGTGACAGAATGAGACTCTGTCTCAAAAAAAAAAAAAAAAAAAAAAAAAAAAAATCAGTATTTGCATTGGAGGGCTTGTGTTTAGATAGCCATGTCTAAGAGGAGCTATTGGACTGTCAGGTGTAGCGTTCAAAATGCTTTAAAAAAATGAGAGAAAAGCATCTTTCCAAAAAGATACAAACAATTATTTTGATTTTAAAAAAAGAGTGTCCTGAATTACTATTTATTATAAAATGATACTATGCTAGTCCTTAACAGCAACCAATACTTTGCATACCTTTAATATACTAAAAGTTTACAAATAAAACTATGTTATTAGATCATTTTAGCTTAAATGAAAGAAAATACTCATAGATAATTACTAATATCTCTGTAAATTAAATCATGATTTAGAATTGTTGACATTTTAATGTGATCTTATTTATTCTCCAAGGACTATAACAGGCAGATGTCCTACTAGAAAAAAAATATGAAAAAGTTTGTTTTCATGTTAAAGTTGTGTTGTCACTAATGTAAACCTTATTATTTCAAGTAAAATTTCATTGTGTTTGTCACAAGTTATTCATCATACTTAGAAATGTTTATGCTTAATTATTTTATTTATTAAGAATATTGTGTTTCACCTAGTCCTAGATTGCAATGTATACCCTAAAGTAGTATTATATATCCTTCTAGGAAGGAAATAATTCCATAAATTAAACTAAAAATGCTGGCAATTACAAGAAGCAATCCAAATTCAATGATGTCAAATGAGAAAAAAATACATTAGGACTAATGAAATATGTGCTGGGCATTTTTGTTAGGTTGGATATATAATTGAACAAAATCATTTCATCACTTCTTTTGGTTTTGTTTCAGTAAGAACAGTGAAAGTGCTTATTGTTCATTACTATAATTGATTAAAATTTTAACAAATTTTAAGTTGTAAAAATGTTATACCAAAATGACTCATAAGGCATTCAATGCTAAAAGCAGGTTTATAGGGCTAGCAAGGTGGCCTAATAGGAACAGCTCCAGTCTGAAGCTCCGACTCAGATCAATACAGAAGGCGGGTGATTTCTGCATTTTCAACTGAGGTACCCAGCTCATCTCATTGGGACTTGTCAGACAGTGGGTACAGCCCACGGAGGGTGAGCAGAAGCAGGGTGGGGCGTTGCCTCACCAGGGAAGCACAAGGGGTCGGGAAACCCCCTCCCCCAGCCAAGGAAAGCTGTGAGGGACTGTGATGTGAGTAACAGCGCATTCTGGACCAGACACTATACTTTTCCCACAGTCTTCACAACCTGCAGAAGAGGAGATTCCCTTGGGTGCCTACACCACCAGAGCCCTGGATTTCAAGCACAAAACTGGGCGGCTGTCTGGGCAGACACCAAGCCAGCTACAGGAGTTTTTTTTTCATACCCCAGTGGCACCTGGAATGCCAGTGAAACAGAACCATTCACTCCCCTGGAATGGGGACTGAAGCCATGGAGCCAAGTGGTCGAGCTCAGTGGATCCCACCCTCACAGAGCCCAGCAAGCTAAGATCCAGTGGCTTGAAATTCTCGCTGCCAGGACAGTAGTCTGATGCTCCAGCTTGGTGGGGGGAGGGGCTTCCACCATTACTAAGGCTTGAGTAGGCAGTTTTACCCTCACAGTGTAAACAAAGCTGCTGGGAAGTGCAAACTTGGCGGAGCCCACTGCAACTCCACAAAGTTGCTGTAGCCAGACTGCCTCTCAAGAAATACCTAGGAATCCAACTTACAAGGGATGTGAAGGACCTCTTCAAGGTGAACTACAAACCACTGCTCAACAAACTAAAAGAGGACACAAACAAATGGAAGAACATTCCATGCTCATGGATAGGAAGAATCAATATTGTGAAAATGGCCCCACTGCCCAAGATAATTTATAGATTCAATGCCATCCCCATCAAGCTACCAGTGACTTTCTTCACAGAATTGGAAAAAACTACTTTAAAGTTCATATGGAACCAAAAAAGAGCCTGCATTGCCAAGACAATCCTAAGTCAAAAGAACAAAGCTGGAGGCATCACACTACCTGACTTCAAACGATACTACAAGGCTACAGTAATGAAAACAGCATGGTACTGGTACCAAAACACAGATATAGACCAATGGAACAGAACAGAGCCCTCAGAAATAATACCACACATCTACAGCCATCTGATCTTTGACAAACCTGACAAAAACAAGAAATGGGGAAAGGATTCCCTATTTAATAAATGGTGCTGGGAAAACTGGCTAGCCTTGCGTAGAAAGTTGAAACTGGATCCTTTCCTTATACTTTATACAAAAATTAATTCAAGATGGATTAAAGACTTAAATGTTAGACCTAAAACCATAAAAACCCTAGAAGAAAACCTAGGCAATACCATTCAGGACATAGGCATGGGCAAGGACCTCATGACTAAAACACCAAAAGCAACGGCAACAAAAGCCAAAACAGACAAAAGGGATCTAACTAAACTAAAGATCTTCTGCACAGCAAAAGAAACTACCAGCAGAATGAACAGGCAACCTACAGAATGGGAGAAAAATTTTGCAATCTACCCATCTGACAAAGGGCTTATATCCAGAATCTACCCAAAGAACTCAAAGAAGTTTACAAGAAAAAAAAAAAATCCCATCAAAAAGTGGGCAAAGGATATGAACAGACACTTCTCAAAAGAAGACATTTATGCAGCCAACAGACACATGAAAAAATACTCTTCATCATTGGTTATCAGAGAAATGCAAATCAAAACCACAATGAGATACCACCTCACACCAGTTAGAATGACAATAATTAAAAAGTCAGTAAACACCACATGCTGGAGAGGATGTGGAGAAATAGGAACACTTTTACACTGTTGGTGGGACTGTAAACTAGTTCAATTATTGTGAAAGACAGTGTGGCGATTCCTCAAGGATCTAGAACTAGAAATACCATTTGACCCAGCCATCCCATTACTGGGTATATACCCAAAGAGCAATAAATCATGCTGCTATAAAGACACATGCACATGTATGTTTATTGTGGCACTATTCAAAATAGCAAAGACTTGGAACCAACCCAAATGTCCATCAATGATAGACTGGATTAAGAAAATGAGGCACATATACACCATGGAATACTATGAAGCCATAAAAAAGGATGAGTTCGTGTCCTTTGTGGGGACATGGATGAAGCTGGAAACCATCATTCTCAGCAAAATATCACAAGAACAAAAACCCAAACACCGCATGCTCTCACTCATAGGTGGGAATTGAACAATTAGAACACTTGGACACACAGTGGGGAACATCACACACTGAGGCCTGTTGTGGGGCTGGGGGAGCGGGGAGGGATAGAATTTGGAGATATACCTAATGTAAATGACGAGTTAATGGGTGCAGCACACCAACATGGTACATGTATACATATGTAACAAACCTGCACTTTGTGCACATATACCCTAGAACTTAAAGTACAATAATAACAAAAAACAGAAAAAAAAAAAAAGATTCCTCTTCTCTGTGTAGGGTATCTCTGAAAGAAAGAAAGCAACCCCAGTCAGGGGCTTTTAGATAGTCTCCATCTCCCTGGGACAGAGCTCCTGAGGGATGCGGCAGCTGTGGGCGCAGCTTCAGCAGACTTAAACATCCCTGCCTGCCAGCTCTGAAGAGAGCAGTGGATCTCCCAACACAGAGCTCAAGCTTTGCTAAGGGACAGACAGCCTCCTCAAGTGGATCCCTGACCCCTGTGCCTCCTAACTGGGATACACCTCCCAGGAGGTGTCAACAGACACCTCATATAAGACAGCTCCAGCTGGCATCTGGTGGGTCCCCTTCTGGGATGAAGCTTCCAGAGGAAAGAACAGGCAGCAATCTTTGCTGTTCTGCAGCCTCCACTGGTGATACCCAGGCAACAGGGTCTGGAGTGGACCTCCAGCAAACTCCAGCAGATCTGCAATAGAGGGGCCTGACTGCCAGAAGGAAAACTAACAAACAGAAAGGAGTAGCATAAACATCAACAAAAAGGATGTCCACATGGAAACCCAATCTGAAGGTCACCAACATCAAAGACCAAAGGTAGATAAATCCATGATGAGGAAAAACCAGCACAAAAGGCTGAAAATTCCAAAAACCAGAGTGAGTCTTCTCCTCCAAAGGATCACAACTCCTCAAAAGCAAGGGAACAAAACTGGATGGAGAATGAGTTTGACAAACAGGCAGAAGCAGGCTTCAGAAGGTGCATAATAACACACTCCTCCGAGCTAAAGGAGCATGTTCTAACACAATGAAAAGAAGCTAAGAACCTTGAAAAAAGGTTAGAGGAATTGCTAACTAGAATAACCAGTTTAGAGAAGAACATAAATGACCCGATGGACCTGAAAAACATAGCAAAAGAAGTTCATGAAGTGTACACAACTACCAATAGCCAAATTGATCAAGTGGAAGAAAGGATATCAGAGATTAAAGATCAATGTAATGAAATAAAGCATGAAGACAAGATTAGAGAAAAAATAATGACAAAGAATGAACAAAGCCTCCAAGAAATATGGGAGTATGTGAAAAGACCAAACCTATGTTTAATTGGTGAACCTGAAAGTGATGGGGAGAACAGAACTAAGCTCGAAAACACTTTTCAGGATATTATCCAGGAGAACTTTCCCAACCTAGCAAGACAGGACAAAATTCAAATTCAGGAAATACAAAAAATACGACAAAGATACTCCTGAAGAAAAGCAACCCCAAGACACATAATCGTCAGATTCACCAGGGTTGAAATGAAGAAAAAAATGTTAAGGGCAGCCAGAGAGGAAGGTCAGGCTACCCACAAAGGGAAGCCCATCAGACTAACAGCAGATCTCTCTGTAGAAACCCTACAAGTCAGAAGAGAGTGAGGGCCAATACTCAGCATTCTTAAATAAATGAATTTTCAACCAAGAATTTCACATCCAGCCAAACTAAGCTTCATAAGCAAAGGACAAATAAAATCCTTTACAGACAAGCACATGCTGAGAGACTTTGTCACCACTAGGCCTGCCTTACAAGAACTCCTGAAGGAAGCACTAAACATGGAATGGAAAAACTGGTACCAGCCACTGCAGAAACATACCAAATTGTAAAGACCATTGACACTATGAAGAAACTGCATCAACTAATGGAAAAAAAACCCAGCTAGAATCATAATGACAGGATCAAATTCACACATAACAATATTATCCTTAAATGTAAATGGTCTAAATGCCCCAATTGAAAGACACAGACAGGAAAACAGAATGAAAAATCAAGACCCATCTGTGTGCTGTCTTCAGGAGACCCATCTCATGTGCAGAGACACACATACGCTCAAAGTAAAGAGATGAAGAATATTTACCAAGCAAATGGAGAGAGAGAGAAGAAAGCAAGGGTTGCAATCCTAGTCTCTGATAAAACAGACTTTAAACCAACAAAAATCAAAAAAGACAAAGTGCATTAAATAATGATAAAGGGATCAATGCAATAAGAAGAGCTATCTATCCTAAATACATATGTACCCAATACAGAAGCTCCTAGATTCATAAAATAAGTTCTTAGAGAACTACGAAGAGACGTAGACTCCCACACAATAATAGAGGGCGATTTAACAGCCTGCTGTCAATGTTAGACAAATCAATTAGACAGAAAATAACAAGGATATTCAGGACTTGAACTGAGCTCTGGACCAAGTGGACCTAATAGAAATTTACAGAACTCTCCAGCCCAAATCAACAGAATATACATTCTTCTCAGCACCATATTGCACTTACTCTAAAATTGACCACATAATTGGAAGTAAAACACTCCTCAGCAAATGCAAAAAAATGGAAATTATAACAGTCTCTCAGATCAGAGTGCAATCAAATTAGAACTCAGGATTAAGAAACTCATTCAAAACTGCACAACTACATGGAAACTGAGCAACCTGCTCCTGGATGGCTACTGGCTAAATAATGAAATTAAGGCAGAAATAAATAAGTTCTTTGAAACCAATAAGAACAAAGACATAATGTACCAGAATCTCTGGGACACAACTAAAGCAGTGTTTAGAGGGAAATTTATAGCACTAAATGCCCACAGGAGAAAGAGGGAAAGATCTAAGATCGAAACCCTAACATCACAATTAAAAGAACTAGAGAAGCAAGAGCAAACAAATTCAAAAGCTAGCAGAAGACAAGAAATAACTAAGATCGGAGCAGAACTGAAGGAGATAAAGACACAAAAAACACTTCAAAAAAATCAGTGAATCCAGGGGACAGTTTTTTGAAAAGTTTAACAAAATAGATAGCCTGCTAGCCAGACTAATAAAGAAGAAAAGAGAGAAAAATCAAATAGACACACACAAAATGACAAAGGAGATATCACCACTGAGCCCACAGAATACAAACTACCATCAGAGAATACACCTCTATACCAACGCCTCTATACCAACAAACTAGAAAATCTAGAAGAAATGGAGAAATTCCTGGGCATGTACACCCTCCCAAGGCTAAACCAGGAAGAAGTCGAATCCCTAAATAGATCAATAACAAGTTCTGAAATTGAGGCAGTAATTAAAAGCCTACCAACCAAAAAAAAGCCCAGGACCAATTCTACCAGGGGTACAAAGAGGAGTTGGTACCATTCCTTCTGAAACTATTCCAAACAACAGAAAAAGAGGGACTCCTCCCTAACTCATTTTATGAGGCCAGCATTATCCTGATACTCAAACCTGGCAGAGACACAACAAAAAAAGAACATTTCAGGCCAATATCTCTGATGAACATCAATGTGAAAATCCTCAATAAAATACTGGCAAAACGAATCTGCCAGCACATCAAAAAGTTTATCCACTACGATCAAATTGGCTTCATCCCTGGAATGCAAGGCTGGTTCAATACATGCAAATCAAAAAACATAATCCATCACATAAACAGAACCAATGACAAAAACCACATGAATATCTCAATAGATGCAGAAAAGGTCTTCAATAAAATTCGACACCCCTTCATGCTAAAAACTTTCAATAAATTAGGTATTGTTGGAATGTATCTCAAAATAATAAGAGCTATTTATGACAAACCCACAGCCAGTATCATACTGAATGGGCAAAAGCTGTTAGCATTCCCTTTGATAACTGGCATGAGACAAGTATGCCCTCTCTCACCACTCCTGTTCAACATAATATTGGAAGTTCTGGCCAGGGCATTCAGGCAAGAAAAAGAAATAAATGGTATTAAATAGCAAGGGAGGAAGTCAAATTGTCTCTCTTTGCAGATGATATGATTGTATATTTAGAAAATTCCATCGTCTCAGCTCAAAATCTCCTTAAGATGATAAGAAACTTCATCAAAGTTCCAGGATACAAAATCAACGTGCAAAAATAACAGGCATTCCTATACACCAATAATAGACAAACGGAGAGCGAAATCATGAGTGAACTTCCATTTGCATGGCTGCAAAGGGAATAAAATACCTAGGAATACAACTTACAAGTGATGTGAAGGACCTCTTCAAGGAGAACTACAAACCACTGCTCAAGGAAGTGAGAGAGGACACAAACAAACAGAAAAACATTCCATTCTCATGGATAGGAAGAATCAATATTGTGAAAATGGCCATACTGCCCAAAGTAATGTATAGATGCAATGCTATCCCCATCAAGCTACCATTGACTTTCTTCACAGAATTAGAAAAAACTATGTGCAATCAAAAAAGAGCCCATATAGCCAAGACAAGCAAAAAGAACAGAGCTGGAGGCATCACGCTACCTGACTTCAAACTATACTACAAGGCTACAGTAACCAAATAGCATGGTAATGCTACCAAAACAGAGATATAGACCAATGGAACAGAACAGAGGCCTCAGAACTAACACCACCCATCTACAACTATCTGTTCTTTGACAAACCTTACAAAAACAAGGAATGGGGAAAGGATTTCCTATTTAATAAATGGTGATGGAAAAACTGCCTAGTTATATGCAGAAAACTGAAACTGGACCCCTTTCTTACACTTTATACAAAAATTAACACAAGATGGACTAAAGACTTAAATGTTAGACCTAAAACCATAAAAACCCTAGAAAAAAACCTAGGCAATACCATTCAGGACATGGGCACGGGCAAAGACTTAATGACTAAAACACCAAAAGCAATGGCAACAAAAGTCAAAATAGAAAAATGGGATCTAATTAAACTAAAGAGTGTCTGTACGGCAAAGAACCTATCATTAGAGTGAACAGGCAACCTATGGAATGGGAGAAGATTTTTGCAATCTATCCATCTAACAATGGGCTAATATCCAGAATCTACAAAGAACTTAAACAAATCTACAAGAACAAAACAAACAACCCCATCAAAACATGGGCAAAGGATATGAACAGACACTTCTCAAAAGAAGACATTTATGCAGCCAACAAACACATGAAAAAAAGTTCATCATCACTGATCATTAGAGAAATGCAAATCAAAACCACAATAAGATACCATCTCATGCCAGTTAGAATGGCAATCATTAAAAAGTCAGGAAACAACAGGTGCTGAAGAGGATGTGGAGAAATAGGAACACTTTTACACTGTTGAGAGTGTAAATTACTTCAACCATTGTGGAAGACAGTGTGGCTATTCCTCAAGAATCTAGAACTAGAAATACCATTTGACCCAGTAATCCCATTACTGGGTATATACCCAAAGGATTATAAATCATTCTACTTTAAAGACAAACACACACATATGTTTATTGCAGTACTGTTCACAATAGCAAGGACTTGGAAACAATCCAAATGCCCATCAATGACAGACGGGATTAAGAAAATGTGGCACATATACACCATGAAACACTATGCAGCCATAAAAAAGGATGAGTTCAAGTCCTTTGCAGGGACATGGATGAAGCTGGAAACCATCATTCTCAGCAAACTAACACAGGAACAGAAAACCATACACCACATGTTCTCACTCATAAGTGGGAGTTGAACAATGAGATCACATGGACACAGGGAGGGGAACATCACACACCAGGACCTGTCAGTGGGTGGGGAGCTAGGGGAGGGATAGCATTAGGAGAAATACCTAAGGTAGATGATGAGCTGATGGGTGCAGCAAACCACCATGGCACATGTATACATATGTAACAAACCTACATGTTCTGCCCATGTATTCCAGAACTTAAAGTATAATAATAATTAAAAAAAGAAATGAGAAACCTAAAGTTCAAAGAGATTATATAACTTATCCAAAATCACTGATTTAGCAAGTCTACACCCTTGCCACTCTACTTGGTGGACACACCTATGAGGATGCTGCCATTCAGACTGAATTGAACTTCCTCTATAAAATTCTGGGGATGACAAAGGTAACCTCATGTAACCAGATGAAATAAAATAATGGATGCATTAAAAAAAGAAAATATTTTTAAAAAGCAGGTTTATAAATATAATAGAAAAATATTGGGATTGATCTCAAGTTTTTACAAACAGATTTGTTCAGATAAGTTATATTACATGTAATAACATGGAAAATGTACATGTTATATTAGTAAGTGAATATAAAAGGGCGTTAAGTATATACATAAAATTACTCTAGGGTACAATTTCAACTTTATGAACAGAAAAAATAAACTTTGTGCTTAGGAGATAGATTAGAAGGATATACACCAAAATGAGATTGTGAGAGAGGAGAAAGGAAAATACATGGTCAGGTAGGCAGCTAAGGCGGGTTCTCAGCTGAATCCTTTCAAACAAAAGAACAGCCTGCAAGCACAGATGAGAGAACTTGTACAGTGTGACTTGGCTAAAGAATGGCTACACAGGTGACTCACCCAGACATGACTGCAATGGAAAATTCTGTCCCCTGACACATATGGAGTAAGGGAAACAAAGCAATATAAAGTAACTCAAGCTAAGGGTCCACAAGCACACTAGGAGGATGGGGTGCAGCTAACAGAAATTCGCTCCTTATGCAAATGAGATGCCTAGGCCTCATCATTTTCTTATAAAAGCCTTTGCATTCAACTGTAAAAATGGCAACCCCTTCCACTTCTGGGCCCCCTATCCACTGTATGAAATATTTAAAATCCTGGAAATCAAAAGGATAACACTAAATGCTCTATAGCATAGAACTGTTTTAGAGACTTCCTTTCCCAGCATTCTGGAGAGTTGAAATTTTCCTTTACTTATTAAATGTAAGTCTTCCAATTGTTATATAAAAAAAAGTAGTAATAACTAAGGAAGTAAAATTTTATAAAATTTAGAAATATATATGTAAACGTAATGAAACTTTTGAATTTTTAAGTAAGTATTTTCTAAAAGACCAGGTTTTAAAATTCATACTTAACATAAAATGAGAATTTGGACAATCATTAATGCCATCAGACTGTAACACTCTAATATAGGGGAATGGTGACAAAATTAGTGACTTATCTCAATGTTTGAATGTGAAAGTGAAATATCTCCCAAATATGTCTCCAGTTTATCATCACACAGTGAAATCTCATCATTAAAAGTTGATTTCCAGCAATAAGATCATTCTGACTGTTTAGTACCAGATATTTTCCAAAGCGACTTCAAGCTTTAGAGCATGCTTTATGTTTTGGTGCAGGGTAGAAGGAAAAGACTGATTCCTAACTGAGCACAAAAAGATAAGAGGCTTAGGTAATACCAGGTAAACAGTTTATGCTTTAGGAGGGAGAATGGTAAGTCAAACAAACTTTTTCAGCTCACAGTTTTGCCTAGAGCAAAATTTTAATCTTATTTGAATTTGTGTAAAATTGGATTTATCTGTTTTTTGGAATTATGTGTTTGGTAAAACTTTCAAAAAAACTAAAACTTTGGATCTGAAATTTCCTTTGCGGGGAAAAACACTGACGTAATTTATGTAATGAAAATAGGACAATTTAGTTTCCTATTTCTCCTGAGGTCAGTTTTTGTAATATATAATTTTCCAAAAACTTATCTCTTTTATCTAATTTTTACATTTATTGTAACATAGTTGTTTACAGTATTTTCCTATTGATTTTTAAATATTTTTATCAGCAGTTACATCTTCTCCTTTTTCATCTGTGATATTGTTTACTTATACCTTATGTTTTTCTTGATCTATTTTGTCAGAGTTTGAAAATTTTATTAGTGTTTTAAGGAAACAAATTTTGGTTTTCTTGTCATTTTGTTTTCTATTTGTGAAGGCTAAAGCAAATCCATCCTGCATAATAATCCACTATGTTGACTTTTTTTTTTTTTTTTTTTTTTTTGAGATGGAGTCTTGCTCTCTCACCAGGCGGGAGGCTGGAGTGTAATGGCACAATCTCGGCTCACTGCAACCTCCACCTCCCGGGTTAAAGCAATTCCCCTGCCTCAGCCTCCGAAGTGGCTGGGACTACAGGTGTGCGCCCCCATGCCCAGCTAATTTTTTGTATTTTAGTAGAGATAGGGTTTAACCATTTTGGGCCAGGATGGTCTCAATCTCCTGAC
The DNA here is from genome assembly GCF_003255815.1 of Theropithecus gelada. Lineage (NCBI taxonomy): Eukaryota > Metazoa > Chordata > Mammalia > Primates > Cercopithecidae > Theropithecus > Theropithecus gelada. Next base: position 17,762,065 of record NC_037669.1, on the reverse strand, counting down.
CTCATGATCTACCCACCTTGGCCTCCCAAAGTGCTGGGATTATGGGCATGAGCCACCACACCCGGCCCATATTGACTTTTGATTAATGTTTATTCTGGGAAGGCCACTAAAATTTCCAGTTTTATTGTTACTTGTATAAGAGCAGGTACTTGCCCGGGCACAGTGGCTCACACCTGTAATCCCAGCGCTTTAGGAGGCCAAGGTGGGTGGATCACCTGAGGTCAGGAGTTTGAGACCAGCCTGCCCAACATGGTGAAACCCTGTCTCTACTAAAAATGCAAAAATTAGCCAGATGTGATGGCATGCGCCTGTAGTCCCAACTACTTGGGAGGCTGAGGCAGGAGAATCACTTGAACCTAGGAGGCAGAGGTTGCAGTGAGCTGAGATTGCACCATTGCACTCCAGCATGGACGACTGAGAAAGACTCTGTCAAAAAAACAACAACAACAAAAAAAGCAGGTACTTACTATAAATCTTGCTCTTAGGTCTAAACAGCCTCAATGTTATCATGCTCCAGTTGTCCTACATATCTCTTGTGAATCGCAAATACACTTTCTTTGTGGTATATAAGCCCTGGGAATACGGGGTAATGTCATGAGGATCCATCATCTTGTCTCCATGGGAGACACAGACATGGCTTCTACTTGTAAGTCTCCATTAAATATCTCTTTCTGAGAAACTGGACTTGCCAGCCTCTTTTTTCAGTCTCTCATCTTCCTCAGAATTTGGGGGTGGGTTTTCATAAGCCTGTGCACCCTGGACCACCATTTACTGTTTTTGATCTTATCTTTACCATTTCTTTCCTTCTACTTTCTTTTATTCCCTTTCTCCTTTTCTGAATTATTAAGCTGGATTCTTAGCTCTTTAATCTTCAGTGTTTCTTTGTTTCTAAAACAAGCATTTTAAGGCTAGATACGTTTACTTCTAAAGTATCGCATTAGTTGTGCACTGTAAGTTTTAAGATGTAGTTTTTTCACTATTATTTAGGTCTAGAAATTTTCTAAATTATATGAAAACAACCCATGAGTTACTTAAGTGAGTTATTTAATTACTCTGAAAACAATTCACACATTATTTTAAATTCTCTGTTTTTTAAAGTTACTGTTCTATAATTTATTTCTAACTTAATTTTGTTCAGAAATGTGTTCTATAAAAATCTCAGCCTTTAAAATTTGTTGCAAATTTCTTTATGACCTGGGACATGATCAATTACATATTTTTTTGTCTGCTTAAAGGGAGTATTATTCTGCAAATTTGAGTTTATTATTCTCTCTCTATATTTATAAGATAGAATTTTTAAATTGTATCATTCAGATCTTCCAGCTTTACTCAATCTCTATATATTCATCAGACAGAATTTTTTAAGTTGTAACATTCAGATCCTCCAGCTTTACTCAATCTATTCCTTGGGTAATAGAAGTTATCAAAGAAAGCATAACAAAACTTTTGTCATATTGGCAGATTTCTCTATTTCTGGTTGTACTGTGATCGTTAATTTTTATTTTACATTTTTTGAATATATTCTTATATACCTCATTGTTGAGAGGCACAAGAAGCTAAAGTTCAGAACTGTTATCCCAAATAGTAAGTGTTGATTTCAAAATTATGAAATTATTACAAAGAGTAGGTAACCATTTGAGTTTGGGCATAGCCACTTTACAACTACAAAAAAAAATGGATATTTGTTGATATACTTTTACTTATGGCTTCCTATTATATGAAAATAATAATACCTAAGAATTAGCTACCATTTTAAAGGTTTTACTGGAATTAATTTATTTAACTATACTCCTTACTGAACTGATTAATAATGAAACTAAAACAGATACTAGGGGCTTCAAGCTTGTTTAAAGGAGCCACTGATAATAATAGATTTAATTAATTCAGGTATATCCCGAATATAGCTGTCATTTTGGAACCTTAGCAGGAGACAATGACACTCTTCTTCAGAATGTCTGCTACCATGGTATGGTTTGGATCTGTCTCTCCATCCAAATCTCATGGTGAATTATAATCCCCAATGTTGTAGGTGGGGCCTGGTGGAAAATAATTGGATTATGTGGGTGGATTGCTCATGAATGGTTTAGCACTATCCCCGTGGTGCTGTTCTCATGAAGCGAGATCTGGTAGTTAAAAAGTATGTAGCACCTGCTCCCCCACTCTCTATCTTGCTCCTCTCTGTCATGTGACATGCCTGCTCCTCCTTCACCTTCCACCATGACTCTGCATTTCCTGAGTCCTCCCCAGAAGCTGGGCAGGTATCGGCATCATGCTTCCTGTATAACCTGTTGAACTGTAACCCAATTAAACCTCCTTTTTTTTTTTTTTTTTCAATACCCATTCCCAGGTATTTATAGGAATGTGAGAATGAACTCATACATACCACTCTCATGTTAGAGTGGATTACTGCTCTCATCATTATGATGATTCCAGCCTTAAGGATATGAAATGGCACACAGAACACAGAACTTGAAAAATTTTATCAGTTTGGCATTCTAGTTACATGCTTATGAAGTAGATCCTCAGATTTTTAATCAATTCAAAAAGCTATACTTTTGGGATGGAACTTACAACTTCAAATTCAATATATTTTCTGCATCCTCAAATTAGACATGGATAGCAGTAGCCACCAAAAATTAGACAGCGCCATTTATCATGTCTGAAAGGGAATATAATGGAGTAACTCTGCTACTTGAGCTCTGCAAGAGTATCTGCTAAAACCACCTAAGTAACATCTAGTTGTGTTGATTAGATTAACAACTCAGTAAATGACTGGCAATTGCAAAATGATTACAAGTTTCAAATATGTTCTAAGTTTAACCATATTGTATTCTGCAGTCAAGAGTTAAAGAAAAAATATAGAATTAAAAAAATCAATAGGCCAATAGGAGATAAAAGTAAAGGGAAATGCACTTGTAAAAACATGAGTATATATCATATAACTCTTTCAAATCAAGATTAGTAAACAGAATTTTCAGAAACTTTTAAAAGCTTTTTTTTTTTTTTTTTTTTTTTTTTTTTTTTCAGGCATGCAGGACAGCAAGCAGAGCAGACAAGATGCTGAATATTTGTCATTGGTGGTGCTTCTCTTCTTTTGTAAATAATGGAAGGACAGGCAATTGCTTTGGATTTCATTGCACAGAAAATCATGAATAAAGGAAAATCTGACAGTGTTAATGTTCATATTAGTGGAATAAATGAAAGCTGAATGTCACTTTTCATGGATGCTGTTTCTTTTTGATTGGAAAATAACAATAAAAAATGCACAACTAAAAAGTAAGATATATTGCATTTAGTCTCCATATGCAAAATACATTTTATTTGAAATACAAAATTTATTTTGTTTGAATAAGTTATATAAAATATTAGATGATTATTATATTAGTATATATTAAAATATTATATGATTATTGTTATTATATGTTGTATATTATAAAAATAATAATATAAAATATTATACACATATTATAAAAAGTCACACACTAGGCTGGTACCTTTAGGTAAACCAGATCAGCCTATTTCTCTAGTCATAATTTGTTACTGTGTTTAATTTAATTAAAAGTACAACTTGTTCTTTAAGCAAAATATTTTGAACACTATGAATTACTCATTGATTTTTAATGTTAAATATTTAAACTTTATCTAGGAAGAGACATAGTATTCTTATTTCATGTTGTAAAAATGACATGGAAAAGGCTTACGATTCAAGAGAAGGGGAGAAGTCAGAAATAAATATATATTAGAAGACTACATTTATATGTGAGGTTTCTCCAGTGCTTACCTCATTTTGTAGATCACTGAAAATGCGGTAGGCCTGGCTTCTGGTTAAGATGTTAGAGCAAACATGTGTTTATTGTGTTTCCAACTCTGAGGACCCTCTAAAAATAGGAAAGCAAAACACCTAGAGTAAATCCTCAGAAACAAAGAAGACAAGAGATGGGACTCCAGTGGAAGAGAATTCAGCAAATTTGTGAAGTAACTGAAGTGACTGGGAAATACTGTGGGTGTAGCAGGGCATAAAAATGGAACAAAAGAGATTGCCTTTGTTGATGGGAGAGAAATTAACGTGGAGGAAACATACCTGGACTCCAGGCTTAGAGGCACCCATTGTAAAAAAGAGTGGGAGTAAAACATGGGCTCCATATAGGCAAAGGGTATAGTTTGAAAGTTTTACAAGGCAGAGTTAATCACTAATGCCCATGGAATATCAAAAGAGTATTTTTAAGGAAAAAATGAATATTCCAAGGTAAAATAAAAGCCACATATTGGCATTTGAAGATCTCTAATAAAACAGTCTCCTTATCACCCAAACTGAGGCCCACAATACATATGCCTACGTTCTGACACAGAGCCTCCACTCAGACAGAGTTTTACCTGTAAATATGAATGCAAAGCCAAGAATCACCAGATGTGTGAGAAGAGTTCCCAGTACAAAAGTAAGAGGCATGAATAATCAGAGAGAATCAAGAAAACTAGAATAAACAATAATGGTGTCTTACAAGATAGGCTTCATCGATCAAGAAGGATCTGGATGCTAAGAGAAATCATCCAAAAATTGGAGAGATTTCTGAAAATTAAAATGATAGCAGAAAAAATACTCAAAAGAAGTATCGGAAGGCACATAGACATAGTTGAAGAAGTCTGATAGAAAAATAGCATGAATCTGCACCTACAAAGACAAACCACAGGTAAAATATGTGAGTTTAATTCTTCAGAAGGTGAAGGCTCAATCTAAGGGTTGGATAAGGCTGAAGGCTCAATCTGAGGGTTGACTAATAGAAATTTCAGAGAGAATAAAGAGAACACAGGTGTAGTGTTTAAAGAGCTGAGGGTACAGCAGTGAACTAGAAAGAGAAAGGGGAAGACAGACAATAGGAAAAACAAAACCCACGTACAAGTCAGTTAGTAATAATTACTATGGACTAAAGGCACGGCAAGAGGGAAGGAGAGTATGGAAGGGGAATTGCTAGTTTATGAAGGACCTGAAAGCTCTCTGATGAATTTGCATTGTCATAGAAGTTGGAGGAAGTGAGGGAGTGGGGACGGAGCCATGATGTTACCGGAGCTAAGAGCTTCCCAGTTAGACAGAATGTCAGGTGCAAAGGTTTTGAGATAGGAGTACATGTGGCAAGTTGAGGAACAATGACACCATTGTTGCCACAGCAATGAGTGAAGGGAAGGTTGGTGGAGATGCAATTGAAGAGGCAGCTAAGTAGGTGGCCAGGCTCTTACTTTGACTGGAACAGATCATGATTGGCAGGTTTTGATCAGAGAAGGACACAATCTGGTTTACTCTTCCAAGGGATCTTCCTGTTCTAGGGTTCCATGTTAGGAGAACATACCATGGAGTGGTGGAAGAAGGGAGGCTAGGAGAGGTGTTGGTGGATTGGCCAGGGTGGCTGTTGCAAAGAGGTAAAATGAGCTTGGATCCTGGGGTATATTTGAAGGCAGAGCTGACAGGGTTTGTTGATAAATTGACATGCCACACAGAACATGCAAATCATGCTTCAAATGAGGGAAATTCGTAATCCTATCCTAAATAATGATTTCATGACAATAATCAATATTCACATTACTGTTGGTTCTGCTGAGGCAGTTGGTTTTTTTCGGTGCATCAATGCACTTAGGTAATGGTAATTCACTTTCAGCCTACAAATCACAGAGGCTCAATCAGCAGCTAGAACACAGTCTATATACATCACAGAGTTGGAAAGTGACTGCAGACAGAAAGACTGACAGATGGCCAGAATGAAAGCAAGCAACAGAGATAAATTCACCTAAGATAGGTGGAGATGGTTTCAGAAGTATCAATTGTACAAGTGCCAGAAGAAGATATTCTTATAGAAGTACGGGTTCATCAATATAAAGGGTTATTTGAAATGAAGTTGTGGTTAATAAAAGCATGAGCTATAACATCAGATTACTCTGGCTTTACTATTACAAGCTGGCTCACTTTGACCAAATAGTTTAATCTCTTTAAATCTTAGCTTTCGTGTCCGTAAAATGGACATATGTGATCTTTGTGATTTATAGGGTTGTGATGATAAAAGGAATAATGATGCATGTAAAGTTCATCCCAGGCAGATGAACATTTAATAATTCTTGACTATTATTAATGCTAAAGACAGGCTTTTTTTCCTGATAGGCTGAAGCAAGGAGGAAACCATGGACAAATATTTTGGCAGGAAGAGAATATCAGAGGTTTCCATGTGAACAAGGAACTGCATTAGACCACTTGGAAAGTCCATGTGCTTCACGCTTCAATCAATCCTCACAAAACACACTTTCCCATCCTGTGAATTCATTTCCTCCATCATGAAAGCAATAAGTGAGAAGCTATAAAATCACAGTTGCCTGCCTCGCTGCTGTGTCCATCTTTCAAAAAGTCAACAGAGCTGTTATTTTGACTTAGTTCTGAATAAAGACTGATGAAATGCAGGGGGTGGGGAAACTTGGGAAAAAAGTGACCATTTTCACTTTAAGATACTTACAACCCAGGGAAAAAGTACTGGCCATAACTGTAGACATTAAACTTCAGAGTGGCAGTTAAAATGCACATGGATTGGGTACAATATCTTGATCAGAGATTCTACAAAGAGTGAGAGATAGGCATCTACAAAATACAGAATTCAAATAATACAACAACAATTGTCCCAATGAAGAAGAAAATTAGAGAGTACTAAATGATTGCTGCACAGAGAGCACTAAGCTCTTATGATAAGGGCACACAGCTAAATTGCAAGGCAAAACAAATCACAGACATTACTGAGAAGGACAATAATTGTACCAGCTGATGTAATTGAGAAGGAAAAAGACATGGACAGGTTGAGAAATTTTATGTACAGAAACACCATGAAATTTAATAGGAATATTTATGAAATGGGAATATGAAAAGAATATAATGTTTGTATAGACATGTAAAGTATATACATAATATATTCTATATCATATATTCTCTGTATACTAGAATTTGTATAGATATGTAAAGAACATATATCACATATTCTAGTATATATTTCTAGAATATACATCCTTTACACATCTAGACAAATTTATATAGGTATTACATATCTAGATCATTTTAACATATCTGTATCTATTCATATTTTTAAATAAGAATATGATATAGATGATTCATATTTATATATATGATTTACATAGATATACAGTGTAGACCTATAAAAATATAATATTGCACTCAAAAGTAATAAAGTCAATTGACAAGTATAGAAATAGTCCTGGCTTAATAGAAACTCCTTTGAGAAAGACTGCTGGGGATAAGCTGGCAGTAAGCTCTCCCTATGCCAACAGTGCATGGCAGTTGTTCAAAAAGCAAATGCAAACTCAGGATGCATTAACTGAGGCACAGCAGGAAAGGTGCTATCCCTGTGTTCTCACATTGATTAGAAAACATTTGAAGTATTGGGTTCAATTCTGGAAAAGACAGAGAAAAACTCTAGATCTCCAGAGGAAGGTGGCCCGAATGATGACATATCTAGACATCATGTCGGATGGAAATGGTTGAAAGATTTAGACAATTTAGGCTGAACGAAGATTTATGAGGTTTACATGTTGTTCTTTAAATATTTGAAGAGTAATGGTGTAGTGTGGTGTGGAAGTAGGATTAGGTTTACTTTGTATAAGCTCAATTTTGCAGAACGAGTACCAGTAGGCAGTGTTGTAAGATCATGTACCAAGTTATAAGGAAGCACATTTTTGTTTTTTTACTCATGAATATCCTGGATTTATTGGAACTGTTCCCAAGGGAATTGGCTATCTTGGAGGCAATGAACTCTTTCATTGGTGGTGTTCTGATAAATGCTGGATGGTCAGATAGAATCTACTTTATCTCATTTGCTTTTCACAACAATCATGAAGGAGCAAAGGTATTTTACTTTTATTTCACAGATAGGGAAATTACAGCTCACAAAGGTAAATTGGCTAGTTCTTGTTCTCAAAATTTAAACTGAATTTTCTCCCCCGGTGGATGAGACGTTTGAAGAACAAATATAAAAGGACTCCAAATTTTAGGGACAAGATCAGGAAAAGATGAGACAGGTTAGAAAGTGTCACTTACTGTGAGGAAAGGTTATGAGATTCTAAGCAGAGATGGATGAACTGGTTATCAAAGGTGGAAATAACTTTTGGGGAAGAAACCCTCCCTATTTATGACATAAATATTATTTCCTGATAAAATTAAGGTATTTTTCCATTGTAATCAGGGAACAGCGGATACACAAGTTACATTGATGTCAATACAAGTTGTGATAAAATGTCAAATACTTGGTTTTAAGAAAAGGTGCTAACATCTGTTGGGAGAATCTACTACAAAGATAACCCTTGATAGGTACATCCCGGCCTAAGCAATCAAGCTTCAACTGCACATTGAACAGTTTGATTTTTAGCATTCATATTAATTTTTGGATACCTTTCTTATAGTCTTAACAGCAATCACATCAGCATATTATCTGAAAAGTAACTGAAACTGTACCATCTTTATAGATTTTACTCAGGGAGACCTATTGTTCCTCTCTCTGTTTCCCTGTGGCTACACCACTTTCTGGACACATGGTAACCATGAGATACTTTGCTTTAGCTCTTGGCCTAAACTCAGCTCTAAGTTCAGACAGAGCTCTCCAAGTAAGTCAAACCTAGCAGGCATATCCTTTATGAATTTACAATTTTTATTCTTTCATTCAAAATTCACTCATACAGACACTCGGATAACAGTGAGTAAATATTTCATCAGGTAATATCTTGCTTTCTTCCTGATCCAGCACGCGCGTGTGCATACACACACACACAGAGGACTAAATTGTGTCCTACCAAAATTTATACATTGATGCCCTAACTCTCTATGTGACAAAATCTGGACATATGGTCTTTGGGAGGAAATTAAGGCTAAATGAGGTTTTCAGAGCCGGGCCCTAATCTGATAAAGACTGTGATCTTATAAGAAAAGGAAGATATATCTCTTCTTCTCTGCCACGTGAGGACAAAGCAAGGAGGCTGATCTCTGCGATGCAGAAGAGAGCTTCTCCAGAACCTGACCGTGTAGGCACCCATGTCAAACTCCAGTGTCCAGAACTGTGAGAAAATAAATTTGTGCCTTTTAAGCCACCCAATCTATTTTGTTATGACAGCGAAGCTAACACACACACACACACACACAAACACATTTACATGTACGTATGTATACATGCACATACACATACAGATCCATACGCTTTTTTACTTTTCTTTGCCCAATAAAAGTAAAACATCTTTCCTCTTTTCTTTAATCACTTTACACTTTGTCATTAAAAAGTCATGAAACTAAAAAGCCACTAACTATTATTCATAGCCAAAAAGCAGGGCTAGAGTTGCATTCACATTAAAAAAAAAAAAAAAAAAAAAAAAAAAAAAAAAAAAAAAAAAAAAAAACAAGGAAAAGCTTATGTTTTGAAGAGAAATTGGATATAATAAAGATCCAGTGTCATCAAACTCTAAATACTTGAAAATGGCCTAAATTCCTCTTAATCTCCACATCGTTTATTCTACCATCGCTAATGTTCTTTCCATCTAGACTACCTTTTCTACAGCTTGACATTCCTTATCTTTAACAGTATATTTAAATGCTTAATTCAGTCTTTCTAGTGCAATCTGATCTCCCAGTATACGGTGATCTTTACGTTCTTTGAACAATTTATATGTATGTTTTCTTCACTTATTATCTATCTTGTCCTTTCTTTCCTCCTTTCTACTTCTTTCTACCTTATATATTATACTTTCCTTAGCTTCCTGCTTAGTGCAAGATGCCCCATTATTCACGGTTTTTGTTTGTTTGTTTGTTTGTTTTGGTTTTTTGAGACTGAGTCCTGCTCTGTCACCCAGGCTATCAGGCTAGAGTGCAGTGGCACTGTCTCAGCTCACTGCAATCTCTGCCTCCCTGGTTCTAGAGATTCTCCTGCCTCAGCCTTCTGATTAGCTGAGATTACAGGGGCCCACCACCACACCTGGCTAATTTTTGTATTTTTAGTAGAGATGAGGTTTTACCATGTTGACCAGGCTGGTCTCCAACTCCTGACTTCAAGTGATCTGCCCACCTTGGCCTCCCAAAGTGCTGGGATTACAGGCGTGAGCCACCATGCCTGGCCCATTATTCACTTTTGTAAGCCTTTTATTTAACCCAAGGCTGATTAACTAACACTGTTAAGAAAACATTAATATCATTCATTAGGAGTGCAAAGCAAAAATAGTCTTAGAGATAAAATAGTAAATAAATTCATAATTTGTTATTCACATTACGCTTGAAAAAATAATGATTCACTTAAAAAAACTATAAGCCATGTGGTAGATAGTAAAAAAAAAGGTCATGAATTCCTCCCTATCCTATATGTATGCCCTTTTGCAATGTAATTTTGCTGTTTCTATTAAGCAGTAAAATCTATTTTTCTACCTTGTTAAATCTGGTCTGGCTTTGTGACTTGCTTTGATCAACTGAATGTGTCAGAATTAAGTTTAGAGACAAGACCTCCAGTGGCCTTACAACTCTTGTTCTCCGCTTGAAACACTGCCTACAGATGCATGGTGGCTGCAGGATTAATGATAGCCATATGGCCTACTCAAACATCTCACAGGACCGACATTATGTGTCCTTAGGGGTATGAGGCAACTAGGCCTGTGGATGACTGGGTCTCTGTGACAATGAGACCTAAAAACCCTGGATACACAAGTCCATCTCAGCACAGATTCAACTCTCATAAATCTTAACAAAAGCATACCATTACAAGAAGAGACTAAACTCCCTTTATGAAAGAAACACCTAATAATTGACCTGCACTGAATACAGGTATAAGAAAGTGGGAGGAACGTCCTAAACTCTGAAAATGATCTCCAGACAGAGACCCTCCTGGTCAGTTGATCATCTGACCCCTCAACTGTACCTGACCCATGCCACTGGCCTGCTCCCCACTATCCATCTTACAAGAGCACTGCCAGAGCAAACTGCTTGAGTATCAGAGAGTATCTAAGACTCATCTTTGACATCTTTGATGTGAATTGGACTGAAGGGGATAAATCACTCCTGGGAATGTTGGCTAATTAGGACCACTTTAGAGCTTCAAACATAATGAAACAATACTATATGTAGTAGGAAAACTTTTAAGATGGCCTGCGATGATCCCTGCATCCTGGTATTCCTATCCTTGAGTGATCCCTTCCCTTCAGTGTGGGGTCTAGTATCATATTTATAGTCAATAGAATGTGCAAAGATAACTTGCTGACACTTCCATGATTAGGTTATAAAACACTTGACTTCCGTCTTACTAGCAGACTCTCTTGTTGGCTTTGATGAGGCAAGCTGCCACGTTGGAGAAGCCCACATGGTAAGAATCTGAGCGTGTTCTCCAGCCAGCAGCAGTGAGGAATTAAGACTGTCTGCTCAACAACCCTCAAAGAACTGTATCCTGACAGCAGCTATATACATAAGTTTGGATGTGGATCCTTGCCCAGCTAAGCCTTCAGGTGAGACCACAGTCCCAGCTGACACCATGATTGCAACCTTGTGAGCAACTGTGCAGGAGCTAAGCCCTTCCTGAATCCTGAGCCACTGAAACTGTGAGATAATAATGTTCTTGTTTTACGTTTTAGGGTAATTTGTTATGCAGCAAAAGATAACTAACATACTCTAGCAATATAAGGGTTAAAAGTTGTTGCTGTTGATATGTGGGTCTTTCTCATCTGTTGATTTTTAGCCATAAGCGAGAACATCATTCTAAGATGTACCCAGTCTTGCTTACATCCTTGGAGAACTCTTTTGAAAACAGGGATCAAATTTCCTTCATTTCACCTAATATTTTAGTAATACACAAACTAGAAGAAAAACATAAAAAGTATTTGAAAAATAACTTCTTCGTAAGTTATAAACATCTCTTCAAAATTACTTCCCATTACATAAACTCAATTCAAAATAAAATATCAATGTAACATTTTCTGTATAAGTCTGTATTTTACTATATAAATGCAAAGGCATATAATAAATTTTATAATTTTGGTCTATCAGGTAAATTGTTAATATAAAGTAATGTAACAATTGTAATTCCCAAATGTCCTCTATGAATTTGTTTCTCTGTCTTATTTTTTATTTGCATATATTATGCATTTGATTTTATATTAATTGTCATACTTCATTAAGATTTTTTTGGCAACCAGATAAACATAGTCATGTAAAATCATTACTTAGAATAATTCAATATCCTTTTGTCATTCATTTATTTACCCATTATTTATTTTTTAAATAGTTTAAGAATGCTATTTATTTATTAAACTAGTACTTATCAAACAATGACTATGATGAGGCAACTGGCAAGTTTGGGAAATCTGTATGTAAGATAGAAAAGGGGTACTAAATGATTCAAAATAAGATGTAGAGTGTTGAAAATACATAAACAGTCCTGAAATTAACACAAATTAATTGAAAGTCTATTAAGTTGATATACAGTCCTATTTCTGACAGTACATCTACTAATTTCTTAGATGTACCAAGAATAAATTGATAGACTTCTGTAGAACAGTTTTACATTAAGATATTTAAATAATTTTTCCTTTGCTTCTCATCTTATGACTTGAGTTTTTTAGCAAATAATAAACACATACCTAACAAATATAATGTCCTAAAATGTAAAAAAATAAGTTTTGAGTTTAATTAAAAAGAAAAAGAGTTTGTTGACATGGATATAACTCAATGTACTAAGAAGAATAAAATTTCAGTTCAACTACCAATTTTCAACTAACTCTGAAAAATATAAATATTATTCCAGTTACCTAAGGCATTGACTGTTGAATTCTGCATGGGCAGATATTCATATCACAAAGTATATCGAGGGTTGGGCAGTAAGTGTTACTCATTTCAGCAGTCAAAACTGAATGTAAAAACTGTATTTATTTTTTAATCTAATAGTCATTTCTAATCCTTTTATTGATCTTGTAAGATAGCAGTTATTATTATGAATCTACTTGATATGTGGAGCAACCCAAATCTCTGAAAGGTATCTAAATTGCTAAAGTTTACAGAATGAGCTAGTAGCAAAGCTGTGACTCAAATCTGAGTCTGTCTTGCTTCAGTCTTTGCTTTTATTCATATCATAACATAGATGGAGAATGGGTAAAGCTGATCTTTCATTACATCATTTGATTTAGAAAGCTATGAAATTATTCAGTAAAAGGCACAAAGGCCTTGCCAAAATCTGTTGTTGATCTTATTCTCAGTGTACTGAACATGCAAAGTTTTCAAGAATACACAAGAAAATTAATCCAACCTCTACCATAAATCCTTTAAGTTGATGGACAAGAATGAACCTCATTTCTAAGGAGGTCATCTCATCTAAATATAGAGAAAATGAGTCATAAACACAAGGTTTTAAAAAATGTATATAAAGAGAATTGTGAAACCACATCTGGAATATTGCCTACATTTGTCATTGTCATGTTACAAGAATGTATAACACAACTGTAAAAGAGAAACAAAAACAAAGTTTCTTTAAGATAACTAAAAAATAATATATTTTAGAGTAGAAAAAAGAGGCCTGCTGTGTTGAGAGTGGCAGGGGAATTAGAAGAGGCACATGAAGTGAACATTATGCCTTGTATAGTATCAAGAGGAAATGTGACTTCAAACCAGATGGAATAACAGAACTGAAATACTAGGCTTGACACTCACTTTTATATCCTTTTTGTTGTCCTTTTGACTTTCTTTTACCTGCAGATAACTGCTGAGAAACCAACAGTTAAAACCTCCTGGACTATTCTAGGAAGAGACAAAAATTGGTGACACTAAGCCAGAAGAGAAGGCTGATAGTGGAGGCCATAATGAGTTTTGTATAGATAAAGGGATAGAATATGAATGACAGGAAGATATTATGTATTTCCATTGAGACTACGGAAAGACGGAAGGTCAAATTTAAGAAGGGTGCCCTATGGGCTTAGAGACACAAGACTGATTTTTTCAATGGAATAATGTTTCAAAATTACACTCTGCCAGGCAAGTTGTTCTCATACTGGTTTAGGTTCAGTAGTGCACTGAAAGACGGACAGTTTTCAATGACCTTTTTCAGACCATGATTAAAATTGTTTACCAGTTTTCTCATATCTTGCAAGATATGTATAAAATAATGATTCTCCCCTAATCTGACTTGGCTGTTTAAGCCTGGGAGTTTCTGTTTTACAGTCCTTTGTCCACAGAATTTCATTTTATAATGCAAAAAAAGTCAAAGGAGATAGATGATCTTGATAGTTTCTTATGCAACAGAGCTCTCACTTTATTTAAATGGAAATGTGCATTTTCATGGAAATTCAGGCCAATATTGATGAACGAAGATAAGCTGCCACTATTAAATAGAAGAGTGATACACACACACACAAAAGCACCCTAGAAAACTTATAAAAAAGTGAAATTTACAGGGAAAGATGGAGAATGTTGAGAATATATGTACAGAAAAATTAAATTTTTATGGTTCAGTTGCACAGTATTTCGATGGTTACTAGTCGAAAATCTCAGGACAAAGATTGAGGAAGGCAGCCTTAATACATATATCTTGAGAAGCATAGTGATTTAATATGAAAAGATTAAGTGGCACATTATCTTTTACAAGTAAATATTAGCCATCTAACAAACATTGTTCAGTGAATGTGTTAAGAAATATCACGGGTCAGGTGTGATATTATGCTTTTTGTGAAAATGTTAATGTGGGTGTTTTACATTTATTTTTGATAACTCATTTAAGAAAGATTTAATGATTGTATATTGTGCTTTTCCAACTAGACATCTGAAAATTAATCTTAACTGTTGCTTTGCATGCATGTCTTGCATCTATAAGAGATGGAGGTCTCGTATATTTTTCCTTGGCAACGAACTGTGAATCTAAGTACTCCTTTCCATTCCTACCGTCTTAATTCTTATGCCTTAATTCTGCCTGAATATCCTTCACTTGACAATTGTCACAACCTGATATCTGGCCTCTCTCATCTTCTCCACCCCATTTCATCTCTGTCCAGCATCTAGACTACCACTTAAGTCACTTAATTTACATTTCCAAGGGGACTACTTAAAGGACAAAGATGAAGAAGAAATAGAGTCTGAGAAGAAACAGTCAATAGCTGGGGAAAGAAAATAAAGGATACCAGGCAATCTAAGAAAGTATGTATAGTTACGGATTGGGAAAGTAACCAGAGGTACACAGATACTACGTAACAACTGGTTCTTCTTCAACTTGAGTAATGTTTTGTCCACACTGCTGGTATGGAAAATATGCACACTTCACACATTCACAAAAATAAAGTTTTAGAAACATGACTGCTATGGTTTGAATGTGTCCCCTCAAGTGCACACATTGGAAATGTAATCCTTAATACAACCGTGTTTAGAGGTGGGACCTAAAGAGGTAATTAGATCATGAGGGCTGAGCCCTCATGACGGAATTAATGCAGCAGGCTTGTTTTAAAAGGTGGAGATCAGCCCCCTTTTTCTCTCCCTCACCCATGTGATGTCTTCCACCACGTTATGATGTAGCAGGAAGACCCTCACCAGATGTGGCCCCTCAATCTTGACTCCAGCTGCCAGAACCTTGAGCCAAAAAAACTCTGTTCATTATAAATTACCTGGTGTGAGGCATTCTATGAGAGCAGCATAAAAGGGCTATAACAATGATCTAAAGGAATAAATTGACAGAGCAGTACTGGCCAGGGGCACAAAGAGGCAAGTTAGGTTTTAACACTTTTTCATTATTTTTCTGAATATGGACAGTAAAAGGACTCTTAGCATATTGTTTGAAAGCTGAAACAATCAACGACGAATACAGATTTAAAAAGAGACCCCAATCTATAGGAATAACTACATGGTTTAGATAGTCTGTCTTTGTCAAATGAGATAAATCCCATTATGACTTATTAGAGTTCAGGGAAGGCAGGTGGAATAATGAAACTAAAATAATCTCTTTAGTAGTTAAGTTTTGCTTTTGCAGTAACCATTATACTTTCTTAAGAGGAAAATTTATATTTTAGTTGAAAAAATCCCAAAATAAAAGAAACGTTTAATTTCTTCTTATTCTTTATACTTCAGATACTTGATTTTATCTCTCAACATTATGATTTCACACACTGGCATTTTGTTATGTTGTAGCACAAAGGGCTAAAACAGAAATTGCTTCTCCTGTGTCTATGTGAGTATTGAACAAGACAGTATAAAAAGACATATCAGTTTTTCTCAGGTGCAAGAAGAAGAAAGCCAAACATTGTGTGCAATGGAGATTACTCAACCTCCTCTCTTCTCTATCCCTTTGCTGTCTTAAGAAAACAAACTCCAAAGCTAAATGAATATCATTCAATCACTCTTCTCAATTATGCTTGCTGATGTGCTCTTTGTTCAGTGGAAGAAGATAGAGAATCTGGTTCAATTTCAGGTCCTTAATCTTTCTGGTATGGCAGCTTCTTTGGCTGAGAACATAAAGATTATGAACATAAAGGCCCTTGTGGCAGCTTTCAGAGGGAGACCCAGCCATGCAGGAGATGAGGTGCTCTACGGTACATAGGGAATGGAGTGAAATCAGGAAGAACTCTCTGCAAATGTGCCTGAAATTCTTGAGGTAGTTCTACTCTCTGTGTAACAGGATTAGCTTCATGAGTATGTGACTTGTGCAGTCACATAGAGCCTTGAGTTTAGGTGTGCCCTATAGTTGGTTTAGTTCTCTGTTGTCACCTTCTTGAAATTCCTAATAAATTTTTAACAAGAGACTCTGTATGTTTCAGGGTATACTGGGTCCTGCAAATTATGTAGTTTGTCCTTCTGTATGTTTCAGGGTATACTGGGTCCTTCAAATTATGTAGTTTGTCCTTCTGGGGGAAAAAGGACTTTGAAAGAAACAGAGGATCATCAGCTGCTTTCTTTTGGCCTTTGTAAAGACATGACACCTGGCTGGAATGCCCATGCTTGCATCTGTTCTGCTGTTTCCAAAGGATCAAACAAATCTCCAGCATCTAGAAGAGACCTATGTTTCCCATGAAGATCCAGTCTCCCTTCTCTAGTTTAGGAAAACAGCCCCCCCACATAAATACATGCATTTTAGCTGCATACATGGCAGCCATCAGCAATTCTGTTTCCAAATTCTCTAGCACTTAAATGTGCCCATGTTATTGTTATTTGGACCATTGAGATGTGAATACTGTGTTTGGAAGTTTCAGGTTATTGCCTTAAAAGCAAAACCAGAGAGACTGATCTATTTCCTTTTCCTTCTCACAGGCAGGAAGGCAGATGTACTGGTGACCCAGCTTTGGTCATTTAGAGGAAGAGGGCATGCTAGGGGAAGGCAGAGCCAAGAATAGAAGGAACTTGGGCCTTGCAAGTCCCCCTGAATGAGAGCTCCGCAGCCAGCATGGACTATGCACTTTGGGTCAAGCATCTGAAAGAGGAATAAATCTGTATTCTGGAGTCTCTTTGTTACATCGGCTTAGGCTCTGCCCTTACCAGTGTACAGCATAAATTCCTGTGTGGTGATTTACAAGAAATTTATATTTATTCAGAATAGGTAAATAATAAAAGTGTTCTAAGTATTAGAAAATTCTACATAGCAAAAAACACTAATTTGCATTAAAATGACATAAAACTACACTGAACCAAATTTTCTCTTTGGTGATTCTCAGAACTTTTCTGTGTCTTCCAGAGGCTCATGGTCATCATTTTAAATACTATTATAATTATAGTATATGTCTATAGATGTTGGCGCTCGAGTAAATCTATAACCTTATGACAAACTCCTAAAAACTCTAGTTTCATTGTAATTTATCTCCACTATAAAAAAAGGCCATAGAATGTTAAAAGTAACTTTTGTGAACGTTCTCAGTATTTGGAAACAAACGGACACTCAGTATACTTAAAAAAAAAACAAACAAACAAACAAAAAAACCATATACAAGATCACTTTACTTCTCACTTGTTAAAACTTTTCAATGACCAAAACTGCCAAGATATAAGATAGCATGTTGATAAACCAGTTACAAAGAAATTAAGGAATCTTTTCTTCAAAAGCGTCGATTTGACATTTACCTGCCCCAATGACTCTCTCAATGCGAATTCTTGAGGGATCAATCTCCTTTGCAAATTCATGAACTGCTAGGGATGGGTCTTCGTATGTATCTGGATCGATGTAAGTTTTAATTCCCGGGAAGCGCACTGCAACAACAACAACAACAAAACGATTGATTTAGTTTGAGTATCTCTGTAGTCTACATCTTGTGAACATTTAAAACGGGGAATGACATACTGAAGTAGTCAGTCTTATTAAAGACTTAAAGTCTCTCTTTTCTTCCTGTCCCACTCTCTGCCCATATGAAAGCTTTGACTACAAGGGTCAAACATTTATTTACCTCACTGTTAATGTAGAATGACCTGGTGGATTCCTAGAAAGTGAGCTGACAGATTCCAGAAAACACATGTCTCATATTTCTGTAAAATGTTTACTCAGCTCACTCGTTCACTAAACTTCCAAAACAGTCCACATCTGCTCTAGCTTGGGGAATGGGAAAAATGAGGCATAAGCCTCCCTCCAAAACAAGGAAGCCCATTAGGGTCCCTCCTGTACCTTTTGTACTCTACGGCATTAGGTTTCATGAACTCATATCCTAGTCCTGTGGTCTCTCTCTTTTCCAGAAAACCTCAAGCAGTAAAGAACTGACTCCATGGCATAGAAGCAAGAAAGGCCAGTAGGGAGAATGGCCGTTTTCTGTATTCACGTAGTGGTTTCCATGGACTGACGGCACATAGTGCTGAAAAGGATCAGCTTGTCTATCCTGGTGGGAAGGATGGAAATCAAAGGCCCAAATCTGGTCATTGGTTGTATGTCTGTTGAGCTTCATTGGTGGGGATGGAGTGCTCACAGCCTACGGCAGTTAGGATGATGAGAAAGGATGGCTAGAAAACATGAATGCGTGGTTGTATGTCCATTTGTGAGTATCCAAAGAAGTCACAGACGGCCTCTGCCCATGAATATCCCTCTGTTTTGCTCATTTATTTATTTCTCTTGTTTTTTTAGAGAAATGGCAGTATTGTTATGTTGTCCAGGCTGGCCTTGAATTCTTGAGCTCAAGTGATCCTCCTGCCTCAGCCTCCTGAGTAGCTGGGACTACAGACACAAGCCACCAAGCTGGCTCATTAATTTCCATTTTCCATTTTAGATCTCTAGACAGGAGGTCATTTCTTACATATCTTTCTATCTTTCCAACTATCTTTGGTATGGTTTTTACAGGCAATAATCACACAGAGAGCCTTTATTGAATACAGACTAGTAGGGATTAAAAGACCAATGTGAAGTTTGTGGCAGAGTGGATGGTATTTTGGTTTTGTTACTTCTTAGATTTTGAAAGCCATATAATACCCAGCGTTAACTGTTTTTTGACTCTCCTTGCAAAACAAACAGACAAAAAAATCAAAAGCAACAAACAAAAGGTAATAAAGTTTAAAGGAGGTATTGAAATGCCCAATATTAGCAGCAATTTGCTTCCTTAGTCCTTCTATGCCCATTGCCTTCATTTATAGATTTGGTCTTCTGTCTTCTTAGTGCTACATATGGACCATGCGAAAATTAATATTTCTCAAATTAGCACCAGAAAAGCATATTTCCAGGTATACCCAGACCTGACACTAATTTTAACGTGTCATGCTTTTCTTGACTTCTCAAAGTATACATTGGAGAAAAGGAGAACAGATAGTCTCTACCTCTATTTTATATTCCATATGATATTTTTATAACAACTTAGTAGAATTTGTGATTTCAGACTGAGTTCTATAACCTCAAACCTAATAGCCACTACTAATTATTAGTGGTTTCTAATCAGATATGTCGTCGTGTTGATAATATTATGTTAGACACAGATAACAGGCATCATTTAGTAACTCATATGTGGTTTTAACTATTAAACTATTCAATTATTTAAGGTGGTACGCATTTCTATAGAATAAGACTAGTAAATATCACTTTTTTTCCATATAAACATGATATGTGTAGTAAAGAGGAAAATAAACAACCAAACTGAATTCCAGTTTTGAATACCTGGTTACTAATTTAACTTATCGACGTCTTCTTAAACATCAGTTGGTTACCTTTCTTCTACCTCCTTGGCTGTCTTGTTTTCATTGCTTCGTGCTGGGCCCATCTGGTTTGGTTTATGCTAACCTGACTCTTGGAAAACAGATAATAAATGCCTCAGGAGCACCTTCTCCCTCTGCATATCAGTACTAAATGCCCTGTAGTGAATCTTAAGGTTGCCCGGAGTAAGTCATCAGCCCAGGTGTCTGGATCCAGGTTTCTGCAATCTGTTTATAGCCTTTCCAGGTTATCCCAGGCCAGATATCAGTTCTCTCAGCTCTGCCAGTGCAGTAAGACTCAAACTTACTATATAAACACTCCTCACTTAAATCCTTTCCCTTTCCTGGAGGGTGGTATAGATTGAAATGTCCTTTATTATCTTTTGCTCAATTTGAAATAAAAGATAAATTAAAACAGTTCAGTTGCTTTGCATATTATCTCTACACTGTGGTTAATTAGAGAACATCCCTTTCTTGTTAATCCAGTGTCTCACAATAGAAAAACTGTCTTGCTGAAGTAGTTTGCAATTTGGAGGTGGAGGTGGAGGTGGATGTTGAGGAGGAGAAGTTGTCAATTATCAAACCAACTATAGTGGTAATTATAGGCTGCTTGGGAATAGATCTCTCAAATGAATATAACCTTGTAGTCAGCCCAAGGATTTCATACATATTCTAAGAGTTAAAGAGCTGATATTCTTTGTTAATATTAATGAATTGTAAATTGATTTGTTATATATTTAAAAGACAGTCCCTACAAGAAGGAATAAAGATCCCCTAATATTTATTTCTATGTCTAATGCTCCACTAGATAAAAACCAACTCATGTTTTGGAGCCATTGTGAGTGGTAAATAACTTGATAAAATCAGTCAACTATTATTTTTAGCAAATTCAGTCTGTTGTGTTTTCCAGCAAGCAGAATTGGGAACAAGGTAATGTTATTTAATGAGAAGCAGGTGCAACTCTCACCAACAAACCTGGAAACCAGATGAAAATTCTTAATGCTGGAAGGTTGGAAGAGATTTTTTTTCTTTTGTTTCTCAACTCAGTAGATAGCGTTTGAATGAACTCCTGAAGTGCTGGAACAGTACAAAATAATGAAAGAAAGTCACTGCACTACTTACAATGCCCATTCTGTAAGTGGTTTCTTCTCTTCTCTTCTGACTTCATCTTGGCTTTTATGTACCATTGACATCTTTTAAAAAGATAAAAAGAAACTTGTTTTAAGAAGTATGCTGGATACAAAGCAAAACCAATTAAAATACGTATAATCTATGAACAAAGTTCTTGTCATGCAGACCACTTTTACAGTATCTTTATAACGTGAAAATATTCTATACAAAGATTTTTATGTACATTGAAACTAGTCCTAGAATAAAATACTGTCAAGTAGATGGATTTGCAAGACAGGAGTCTTAGAAAATATTTAATAATCTGCCATAACCATCCCTTATATGACTACTAATAGCTAGAGTTGGTAAAAAAAAAAAAAATTAAAAGTCAGAATAAAAAAAGTATTTTGAGTCAGTATCTCAGAAATGTATACAACTGTCTTCCATTTTCATTGCTAAACAGCAGGATGGTTCAGCAGTTTTATTTTTTAATATTTGGAATTTTGTAGAGGCATGTTCTAGTCTCCCTGTGGATCATGCTCCCAAGAGTTCTTCAATATGAGTAAATTCTTCAACATCCATATGATTTGATGGTATATCAAATTTCTACTGGCTAAACAAAGTATATCTGTGTTACATAATTCAGTCTTTCAATGGGAATTTTGCCTCAAATTCTATGAAAAGTTGAGTATTTATTCAGAAATGTCTTACAGTTTTTATAGAATATTTTTCAATGAATGCTCCCCTACCAAAGTGCTTAAGCGATACTTCAAAATATATTTTTTTTCTATTTTATGTAATTGAAATTGTTCTCTTCAATGCATGGAATGTTAAAGCAATTTCTGATGAAATATAAATTGGCAAACATATAAACTGAAAGCTGAAAATAATTTAGCACAATTTTTTCTTCATCATTTAATTCTCCTTTTAAGTGGTATTTCTATTCTGCTCCAGGAATCCCAAATAAAGATAATATTTGAGCCCAACTCTCAAGTTTATTAGGCAATACTTATTTAGCCCGCAAAGATTGAAATGTTTTCTTTTGTGTTCATCATATTTATGTGTTAAGGAAATATTTTCTGATGCCTTAATGAAATGCTTTGCCACATGTGTATGTGCTATTTAAATCATTGTTTACCAAAATACTCTACGAAAAAATAAGGCCTTAACTTATGTTCTTGATACATATAACTGTATACAATTTTGCAATATAGTGAATCATCATTAAATTTCTTTTAAATGTACAGATGATTTTTTTCTATTGTAAACAATATAATACTGATGTTAAATAAAATCACATTTAAGAAATTACTCCCTCCTTCAAAGAAACTTTGAAAATGGAAAACGAAAATATTTCTGAATCAAAATCAACCATCATACTTAATTTTCCACAGTATAGTTACATGATATAATTTGTATCTTTGGAGTTAAGATCTCCTTGAAGTACAATGGAACGCCATTGTACTTGAATAACTAAATAAACTTTCTGGGCTCCAAAGCAGATTGTCTTTAAATGGTATGTAACCTCATGATAATTAGAGTATTATAAAGTATCAGTGACCCCAGTTCAAAATGCATTGGCAGCATTAATGTTATAGAGGTTAAGGAACATACAGTAACGTTTATTCTTCTATTTAGCATTTTCCTAATAAAGTTTGCTAAACACATAGCAATGCTAAAGTACTGGCAATTTGATTTTCTTAACCAAATTGTCATTGTGACTTTACATACAACAAAATAATTTTATTTTCTTATTCCCTTTCTTTTTTAAACTTGCACCATTAACCCTCACTGAAACTTTCTCTCTGTCTCTCTCTCTGTCTCTCTCTTTCTCTTTTTCTCCCCTCCCCTCCCCTTCTTTTCCCTTCCCTCCTTCCTCTGTCTTTCTCTTTCCCTAACAGTAACTGTCTTGGAAACCCTCTCTTTGCCAGAGAGTCCAAAATAGTGTGGGAATAATTTTAATTTTTTTCAGAAAACTTAGACCTCCAGCAGGCTGTTTAGGGGTTTTATTTTTATAACCACTTTACTCTGGCTAGTGATTCAAGTTTTTGTAGGCCATGTTTGATAAGCTGCAGTGCTGAACATTTAATCTTCAACCTAATAGTTAATTGGTTTAGAGAATCCAAAATTTGTTTTCTGTCCTCTATAAAAGATGAGCATTATCAAAGCTCTGATGATGGCAGATAGCTGTCAGAGGTTAGCCCTAAAAATAAAGGAAAAGGGTCCTAAGAGAATGCTGGACAACAGTGACTGACGGTGGCAACATGTTATGCCCAAATTAGTACTTTTATTACGATGCATTTATCATTATTTCCTGCATTCTTTCATGTCTGTTTTTTCCTTGTTACCATAGCTAGCATTATTCAATCAGCTAATCAGCCCCCAAAACTAAAGACCCCCAAATACTCTCTCTTAATTCTAAGACCATTACTATATCTGTTTATATGCATGAAAAACTTAACTAAACATAGTTGTAATGTGCCTTCTTTCCATTAATTTCACAAATAAGTCATCATTTTTAACTCAACCACATTAGAATATTCATGCGGCTTTTTCCTTGGTAAATTCTATAAAAGGAGGTTTGTTACAGCTAAATCTAATACCCTGTTACCGAAGAGAAGTTGTATATTTGTCAGAGACCCACACTCGATACATGCAAAGTACCTGCCAAGTTCTATACTTTTTGGTGTGCTGTCAAAATTGTAGACAATTATTACATGTGTGTCTATCTTCTGTAATTTTAAGTAGATTAAATTTTAATAAAATATTGGCCCCTAAGCGGTTTTAAAAACAAATAGTGTTTTTGGTTCGCTGAAGGTAGCTATTTATTATTTCTGCTATTTCTGAGGTACCAGTGTTTTCTGGCAGGGTTGGTGTGCTTTAGCTGGAGTCAGCATGGGTGTGTACTGTTTGGCTGACATTCTTTTTGCAGCTTTAAGTCTTGATAGTGGAATATTGCAGTAGATGTGTGTTTCAGATTATAAAAAAATCTGTTGAGGTATTCTTTTATGCCCCTATTGATATCTAGATAGAATATTTTATCTTCTTGTTAGAATGATCTGAGAATAAAATACTGTGATTTCTGTCAAAAGTCTAGGCCAAATACCATTGATTAAATAAGATATAACATTTATTCTTTCATATAATGTTATACATATTATCTTCATTCACATCTCTGTATTATCAGCACCTGGCTTATGGTGTTCATACTATTTATTTAAAAGTCATTAAATGGTTTTAATATACTTTTGTATCAAACCTGTGTAAAAATAGAAAACTAAGGTTCTGATGGGTGAATCACTTTGACCAGCTAGTCAGGATTCAAATTTAGGATTTTTGCTATGTTAAATTTACTGTTAGTTTATATTTTTACTCATATTACTTTGAAGTATAGAAATATTGGATTTATAAAACCAATTAATACATTTCTAACATAGACAGTTTCAATATTTAATTGATAAAATATTATATTTCTATAACACCAGGTTTATAAAGAGTTTTTATATAAATTGTTCTGGCTTTCCATTAAAATATTTTTTAATAAAATTAATTTGATGGTGTAATTTGATTATAGTAAAGGAAAAACACAGAGTAACTTATTGAGTATAAATTCATCATTCCTAGCTTTCAAACAGCTTTAGTCATCTCTGGATCTTTCCATATTCAGGGACCTGCTGACACAGAGAACTAATGATAGTTCACTGTCAGAGTGGATTCTTCTGGGATCCCTCTCGACCTCAGGTGTGCTTTGTTATATCTACAAGCATTTGAATACGCAGTGTATAGAAAGAGTGGTTATTCATCTGGGAAATAGTCTGGTGTGTTTCAGTTACCTTCCAGTGATCAAGAAGAATAAAGTCAGGATGACAAGGAGAGTGAATCCACCAACAGCGGCGGTGGCTATCACGAGAATCTGTCCTTGTTCTGCTGCCATGTCAGAAGCTGAAACAGAGATACAATATTAAAACTTCCCTGGGTGACATTTCACTATTAAAACCATTTTACAATTTAATTTATACTAGAAAGTACAATAACGGATGCCAAGCCCAGCATATTTGGCCTTTATTTCAGTATTTGACACATATGAAGCAAACCCAAAATAAATGAGTTTGACTAAGGGCTGAAGAGTTGGGGCCATAATCCACAACATAAACCTCTCCTCTTTCTTCAAAAAAGGTCAATGAAGTAGATGAATTCTTAGTAGCCCTTATTTTAAGATTAAGTATGTGCTGTAAAACTAAATCAGCAGATGGGCTACAGGATTCTGTTTTATGTCATTGCTCACCGTATTTCCTCTTAAACACTCTGGCCAACAGACCAGGCTTTATAGACTGTTTTGATATCTATTTTCACAAAGTAGAAAGACTACTGTATAATTCCTTTTAAAAATGATGTTCTTTATACTTCATAGAGCTTAATCCACACACTAAAATTGTGGAATTCCACCTCCATAGCACGAGGCTAAGCATAGTGGGTGCTTAGATGTTTAATCAGCAATAAGTGGAAAAATGATATTTAAAAGTTTCCTTTTTTGAAGAAAAGACCAGATTATATATGGTAGCAACATGTTCCTTCTTTCATTGATAAAACTGTCTCTTAAAACCACAGGAGCTGCATGTTTTACTAATCTTCCAGGAATCTTTTAACATATATCATTTCAATTAATTTATTTGCACTTCTACTTTTTTTATTCATAATGCTTTAATCAAATTTTTAATGAGTGGAATAGGCAATTGCTTAATAATAGAGGTAAGAAAACAGAAGCACAGAAAAAATTGAAGAAATTGCTGAAGCCCACATAGAACTATGACCAGAATTCAGTCTTTCAGGTTTTTGTCTCATTTCTCCATTTTTTTTTTCTACTATAACTTGTAGTAATCATTCAGTTAACCATCAATATTCTAGAAAACCAAATCAATCAGTCTCTTAATGTTCCTTAACTGAAATTAAACTTATTTTTTATTTTGACTACTGAAAATAAATCATATCTATTAATCTCATCAGTTATTAGAGAAAATTGAATCAAATAAGGTATATAACTGAGAAGCAAACTGCAGAAGTCTCTAACATAATAATTTATTAAACTTGAGTATTTTACAGCTTCCACAGAAGTAGATCTTTTTCTGAGAATTAAGTATGCAGTATACTATGTGCAAATTCATATCCAGAGTAATAGCATTCTCATAAAAATGACATATCTACAACAGAATGTCTAAGCCTTAAACACCATTGTCAAGTCAGTAAGAAACCAGTCATAGCATTTTAGAGACTTTTAAAAAAGTCTCAATGTTAATAAAAACAAAAGTCATTTATGTTCAGTTTTCAGTAGGAGAAATTTATTAAATCTTAGAATTGGAATTTAGTCACTATGATTTAATCAAGACATTTTCAAGCAATCTACTACTATGTTAAGTTTTTGCTCATAATCTGTGCAGAGACAAGTTAAGTAGTTGCATCTTATCCAATAAATAATGTACTGAAGGTTTTTTATTAGGTCTTCACTGAATTTCCTAATCTTCAAAATAGCACTGATATCATGGGAATTAATGTTGTGCTCTAAAATGTCACATATTCTCACTGAAAGTTATTGAATAACAAAAATGTAAGAAATAGTTGTTCTAGAAAACATTATCTTTTTTAAGATAAAGCAGATGGCATTTACCTAAAAAACATTATTTACTTAAAAACTGTTGTATCTGTAAAATATATAGTATAATTCAAGAATTTTGAATCAGCGGCATACAGTTTCATAGTAGTTAGGTAGCTATAATTTGTTGAGTCCAAAATTCAGAGGGAGATTTAGTAATTGGGTGCCTTTTGAAAGTCAGATTACTTTGTTATAAAAAATGGTGTTGTTTGACATACATCATTACTGACTAAACTGCTAATTCTACAAATGTCTCCTTTTGCACACTTGTTATTACATTTAAAAACTTTGTTTTAATTAAAATTTTAATTAGATAACAATCTTAAGTTACGACCCTTTGGAAAATGCATATTCCTGCATAATTGCTTCTTAAACTCAGGAACCATAAACACTTCTCTGTGGAGAATAAAATATGTTATTGGAAAATAAGAGTATTTAGTGAAACACTATTATACTGGAAGTAAAATGCTACAGATTGTGAGGCTGGGATGATTATAAAAACCTCATCAACATTATCAACTTCAACAAGACCAACAGTCATTATTTATTTATTAGGAAACTATGAGCATCAATTCATTATCCAAATTATCTTCACAATGGTCTTGATAGGTAGGCACTATTATCATTCCTAGTTTTAACAGTTATTTTACTTTCTCAAGGTTACATATCTTGTCAAGGGAAAGCCGGCAATCCAGGTTCTATTTGTCGATCTCCAAGCCCAAGCAATTGCCAGTACTTTAAACCACCATTTTTACTAACAGAAGAACTAACTAGATCTAGCTGTTTTGGTCACCCTAGAACAACCATAGCCTTGCTTGAACTTGGTTTCATGTCTGTAAAATGATAATGTTGAATGTAATATTCTTGTCACAATCTTTCAGAGCAATTGTACTATGATATTGTGTTACCCATGCAGGCTGCAACCAAATAGTGGAAAGAACAAGATTTGCCATATGGAAATAAAAACGATCAGGAGCTTGGTCCTGATGGGGTTAATTTTTGTCTTTTACCATATTAGTGTTCGTCCGTCACAGAGCTCTGACCTCATTTCAGGATAAACTACAAGGCCCTTAACTTTGTTATCAAGGCTGTCTACAAATGGCTCTAGCATATGTCTTCAGATACATCTTATATTCTCCAAGCATACTGAATTTCTTCCAGTTCCTAGAATGAGCCAAACTCTTAATATCTAGTCAATTTCTAATCACTCCTTCATGAATAGCCCATCATTTGGAAAGCTTTTCTTTTCTGGTTGTTTAGATTTGGGTAGGTCCCCAGACAGATGTTCCCTAAGACCCTTAAACTATTTCTACCAATAAAACCATCACATTTTATTGAAATTACATTTTATAATCCGTCTTTCCCATTTGATTTCAAATTCAGTGAGAGCAGGAACTATATTCACTATGATATCCATAGTGGGGTGAATGGTGACAGCCTTTCCCCTCCCCTCCAAAAAGGAATTTGCAGGCGTAATTAAGAATCTTGATTATCCTGGATTAACCAGGTGGTCCCCAATCCAATGACAAGTGTCCTTGTAAGAGACAAAAGTGGAGAAGCCAAAGAGGAGAAGGCCATGTAAAGACACACGTAAAGACAAAGGCCGAGACTGGAGGTATGCAACCCACAAGCCAAAGAATGAAGACACCAAAAGGAAGGAGAGAAAAGGAAGAAGTCTCTCTTAGAACCTCTGGAGGGAGCATGCTTTCGGTCTTCAGAGCTGTGATATATTATTTTAAGCCACTGACTTAGTGATAATTTGTTGAAACAGTCTTAGGAAACCAATACAGTGTCCAGTCTATGTGGTAGTAAATATTCCTTTGAGTAAATGGGTTGAATAATTATTTGCACTGTATGGTTCTGGTGAGAAAAGGTCAGGAGTAATCTACATCCCCACCCTTCCCTTGATATGTGAGGAAGATTTACCATCAGTGTAGCTATACAATATAGGTGAAGAGTGTGTACCCAACACTAATCAGAAAAATCCAATTAATCTGTGTGCTTGGAGACAATGCTTTCTGGGAGGTAGAAGCTACTAGGGAATTCAGACTGCTACATTTTACCAAGTTGAGTGGATTAAAGCTCAGAAATATGAGTCTACGTTTGAGAATTTATTAGTTCATTCAATTAATATTTATTGAGCAACTAGTATATGCTAGGCACTAACATAGACACAGAGTATACAATGATGAACAAAACACAGTTACCGTGCTCATGGATTTTCAGTTCAGTGGGGAAGACAGACACTGAACAACAAATTACAAAAGTAATTATTGTTACAAAAGGGAAACTGAACGGTGTTGGAAAAGAATAAGCAGCCTCTGGCAGTGAGTGAGCTGACAGGGAATCTGGGAAAATGTAATGTGTTGGAAGAAGTAAGAGGAGGAACAGGATGATCACCTCCTTGGATAGAGATGTCATTAATTTGATTTATTTAAATAGACACTTAAAGAAACAAATAAGCAAACCATGAAATTATCTACCAAATGGATTCCAAGAAAATACAGTATAGCTATAAATGTCTCTGTTATGAAAACTTGTCTATAGCATTATCCATTCATTTTTTTCAATCTTGAGCAAAAGCTTATTTCTCATTAGTTTGGTAGGAGAAAAATGTATAATTTACTCACATAAGTAGTATCTGTTGAAAGCAAACTTGTCCCTAAAAAGAACCACGCTGAAATTCATAGTGTAAAATAAAATTTATTTGTGACTGGCTGATTGGAAATGATCCTTTGTTTAATTGCGGGGTTGTATTCTTGGACAAAGATAAGTATACTAAAATGATGCATTTCATTCTATGATTTGGGAAAAAGTATACTTCCTTAAGAAGCAGCAATTATGCAGAAAGAATTGGGAAATTGTGACTGAGCAACAGCGCTTGGCATAAGTTGTGGTGACATTATTAAGTGTGGTTTGTTTCCATCTAAAGAAAAAAAAAGTGAAATGCTTGACTTGGAATCTAAATACTTAAAAAAGAGATTTCATATCTTTAGGAAAGTGTGAGAGAAAGGCAATTTGGCTATTTTTAACCAAGGAATTTTCTTCTGTGGAGGCATATGATTTTGTCTCCCTGTAATCAAGATTATTCTAGTTTATATTTACATTTCAAAGTAAAATCTGTTATTTGTATTC
The DNA here is from genome assembly GCF_003255815.1 of Theropithecus gelada. Taxonomy (NCBI): domain Eukaryota; kingdom Metazoa; phylum Chordata; class Mammalia; order Primates; family Cercopithecidae; genus Theropithecus; species Theropithecus gelada. Next base: position 17,732,060 of record NC_037669.1, on the reverse strand, counting down.
TGTGTCATTTTCTGTGGGATAGATTTCTAAAGTTAACTCTTTTCCGTTATGAACATCTTTTTAAAGTTATTGAAGACAGTAGTTAACATGAATTTTTAAATAAAGCATCTCACAAAAAAATGCTGCTCAGTGAAATAAATTGTCTTCATAGTTTCACCAGAATGATTTCTTTAAGCACAGCACAAATCTCAACAAAGCCCTGAATTTATGATACCCAGTAAATTAATTTTAAAGTTTATGGACAACCAATACAGGAAAATTCTCCTCTCAGGTCATGTACAGAAATCAGAATTGGCTTAACTTTTTGAGAATTTAGCAACACAATGGAGATTAATTAATCTGCACATTCTCAACACCACATTCTCATGCAGACAGAAGAGTATGAGATACAAATGAAAGCTAAGGAAACATATCTTCTAGATGAACATACACTTGTGACTTTGTGGATGATACTGCTATAATTTTGGTCACAGGGACTTGAAAGCATAGGGTTATCCTTGATTTTGCATTTTCCTACAACTCCAAGTCCACAGTCAAGTTTTTCATCTTGCCTTTATTACCAGTGACACAGCCTACCGTCAGGCTTCAGCCCTGCAGGAGTAGACTAGTTTTACCATTTGCTATTAGGTTGCCTTTGCACAGTATCTTTTCAAAATCCATCCACATTATATGGACAGATAATTATTCTTCACAATAATATTTTAAAATATTGAGAACATTTCCCATTGCCTACAGGGTAAAATCATCCCTTTCCCATGTATCCTATTCTCAGAGATGTTCAGGCAAGAAAACTTGGACTCAGCCCTCATCCAATTCTCTCCTTCACCTTCCAAGTTGATCAGTCCTGTCCCTTATAATTTTAAAGTATTTCTTAGATTCTTTCTCATTCTCTCCAACTCCCACTGTATTTTCTTAGTTCAGGTACCCATATTATCACATGTATTTGAAATCAGCTAGACAACAGGCTCAATTATGTGATTCAGTTGAACAAGAGAAAGCAAGGCAAAAACAAAAAAGATTCTCTAGAAAGATAACTGACTGAGGTCCACATACTATAAAACAGCTTTGACACCTCACAGTTTTACTTCATACATATTTGTTGATTTCCAAGTTCATAAAATAGTATAGTAGGCAACAGATTAGAAGATAGATTGGGGAGGCATGTACAGAGAGAGAGTTGAATAGAATTGCACACTGCTAGTCAGACTGATGGAAGAGGTGGAAAAACTGAAAATCTGACACAAGATTCCAAAATGGATACTAGTCAGAGGCCAGGAGTTTAGGATCAAATAGCCCTACAAAATTCAAGGAGCATCAAATAATTCACTATGTTTTATAACTCAATAATACATTAATATGATCATTCAATATTAATTAGAAAATACTGAGATAAGTCCAATATGTTTTATTTGAAAGGACAAGAGTTTGGGAACGCATGATTAAAAAATGTTTGCCTCCAAACTATTACAAAGTTGTAAAAATAATACTTTTAAGATTAAACCCTGGCCAAAAACTTAAATTACCAAAATGATTCATTTCCTGAGAATTTCAGTTTTTTGACTCATCTCTACTACAAGCCTCTTGAGGGCAGAATAATAAGGTTCAACTTTCTATATAACAAGGGATTAGCATAAGCCATACATAGTATAGGTATTAATACATGTGTACTGTTTGTGAAGAACAGATAAAAATGACATTCTAAATATAAGGATAAAATGCCCTTGGCTAAAGAACAGTTTACTTACTTGATGTGTGTGTCAAAACGCTTAAACATGTTGTAATTTTACATTACATTCCCTTTCATATTTGTATTTTGTAAATCAGTATGTACAGAGGTAAATTAACAGAAAATAATGTGGGTCAATTTCTTTTTCCTAAATATCCCTGCTTTGAAAAAAAGTAAAAAGAGTCAACAAAGTATTATAATGATATCTTTCTTTTACATTTATTCACTATTTACATTTATTCACTATTTGATGCTATCTACTCAAAGGAAAAGATAAGATTAGAAATAATAATTTATTCAGAAATAGATTAATAGAAAATAATGTGGGTCATTTTTTTTTTCCTAAATATCCCTACCTAGGCTTTGAAAAAAGGTAAATATAGTCAACATAGTATTATACTGACATCTTTCTTTTACATTCATTCAATCTTTGATGCTCTCTACCCAAAGGAAAAGTAGCTCTAAGATTAGAAATAAAAGAGAAGAGCAAGAGATTGTCTTTTCCATTCAAGTAAGCTGGTTACTGATTCCTCAGCTGGATGGAAACAAACCTGCTGGGTCATTTCTGTTGAAGCAGAGACCCTTAGCAGGGATCATACTTTTTTTTCCCCCCCCCCAGAAAGTGATTTCACAGCTGTGCCTTCTTCTACTCCTCTGCCACTTCTTCAGAAACAATACAATTGAGTACATCAAACTGTGACTACACTGCAACACCAAAGATTTTGAGATTCACGCTTCCTGAAACACCAAAGATTTTGAGATTCACGCTTCCTGACGACCTCAATTTACTTGTCAGGTAAAAATGCCAAATGACACGGGGATAATTGGAAAATGTGAGTTTGGTACAATTTGATGGAGAGGCAGAAGCAGAGGCAAATAGTGTAGCATAATGAAATCTTTTCTGACTTTTTTTTAAAAAAGAGATTCTTGTGTTCATTAATGAATGGTCAAGATGCCTTACCACAGGTAGGCTTCATGTGACAAATTTCAAAGAACAAAGAAAATGGTTGAGACATTTAAACACCTGAAACTATGGTCAACATTCTAAATGTCAAAGATGTAATTTGTAATTGTCTGTATTTCATATTGTTACTGGCAGTTGAGATAGGTCTTGAGAACATTTTTCTCAAAGAATATTTATATCTTCATGCATATATCTTTCATCCTTTAAAAAGATTTTTAAGATCCAGTGTAAAATAGGATTTCCATACAAATGTCACAACTTCCCTGGATCACTGACCTGGAACCAATGATGTTCAATTTTAAATACTATTCACCATGTGCCATAATATTAATAGTGGATATTTGTACATTGGTGAGCATATCTAGGCACTTGAGGTTATAGCTTCTTAATATAACAGTTACTGTGGTTTGAGATAAAGAGCTTTGTAATGAAATTGATCATCATTAGGGATCACACATTTTGTAAGTTGTATGAACTGTATAAACTTAGATTTATTTGGAGTCCATTTTTCATAGAAAAAGTATTTAAAGAAAATAAACTTGATTTTAAAAACCGAATTATTTAGAAAAAATCTAAATTATTTCTTGAGGAAATTCTCATTCACCAACTTATTATTCATTCAAAAACAACAAAAGTATCATTTGCTAAGCACTGTGATATAGAGCTTGGGGAGATGAAGAAAACTAAAGTGTGATTTCCTCATAGCGTTTCTCTTTAGTGAGAGAGAGAGAGATGCAGACCTTAGTTGTAATACAGAAACATTGGTGCTAGAATGGAGGTATATGTGAAGGTCACAGGACAAGAGGGGGAGACTGGTAATCTCCACAGGAAAAATCACATGAAGGTTATAAAGAAGGTGATTCTTAAACTAAATCTGGAATGATTCAAAGAAATCTGCAAGTCACCAACATGGTGAGTAGATATTGGACACTATAGCTTGAGGAAACATCACAAATACCACAAAGATACAACTAGCACAACATCTTCAGGAGTTTATATGTACTTTTATATGCCTGGGACACATACCAAAATGCACAAGAGGCAGTTGGAGAGATAGGCAAGGAATAGGTCATAATAATTTAAACTGAAACTGACTCCAGTCAGCGTGCTTGAGTTTTTCTCAAGTTACTATTAATATTCAGATTCCAGAATAGGGTATATACAGATGTTTACTGAAAATTGCCATGTTTACCAGAGACATAAACTCTTGCAAATATATGAGAATACTGAAGGCAAACCCAACAGAGAAGAAAACAGAACTGAGACTGAGACATTATTAAAGACATCATTGGAGAGCCTGGATTTGGCCTGACCCTCACACTACCCCTTTGACTTTTCAGTTACCTGAGGCAATAAAGTCCCACTTTTTATTAAGCCAGTACATTTTTGTCACTTGAAATAGAGAGTCCTATTTAATATAATGAACCAAGAGGAAATAATTAGACTGGATGTAAATGCTAATATGTGGCAGGGCGATGCAGGACTTTATATATCCAAACTAGGTATAGTTACTTCTCATTGTTTATTATGTTGCTTGAGTTGAATATTTTCTATCTAACTTTACTATCATCTTTTGATTTTGATGATAAACACAGCCTCTCAAGTCTGTTTGCCTGGTAACTGGATGGATAGGATTGGAAGCGTAGGGTGAAATGGAGTGGAAATGTCCTTACCTTTCCAAAAACAATCTTTTTCTATAGAATGACTAACAAATGTGCCAGGAGATATTCCAATTTATTTTTCCTTAATAGATGGATAGTTTTGGGGGGAAATCAGTCCTGTCTTTCCTATATCTAATGGGTCTCATGTATCAATTTAATAAAAATTGCATGGATGCAAAAACAAAGAAAAAAAAACAAATGGGCAGGCAACATTTCTGGCAAGTTTAGCAAGACAGCATGTTAGAATGTGGGATAATTTGCTTAACTGAAACCTATCTAATTATAAACTAATTATCACCAAAATACTGGAGCTAAATTCATGTGGAATGCTTTTAGTGAATTTTCACAGTTTATGATAACAAATTTGAGGCTACGGTTGTCCTTTATTTAGCATCAGCAGAACTATTTATGGAAGCACGGCTAACCATCAATGCCAGGTGCCAGTTTTTCTTAGCGTTATGGACCCAAGTATATTTCCTTAAGGACCTGCTATTGCTTTATGCCAAAACTCATTTAACCATCTCCTGAAAGTGAGTAAGTTCTAAGGGAAGATTCTGGATCATTGTTTGAAGCCTGTTCTGAAGAACACCAAACTATTTACCTCAAACATCTAATCAATCACCAGGATTAATTCTGGACAGATTCAATGGGAGACTATTTTAAAAAGGCCAAACCCATGGTAGCACAAAACTATGGTTCCATCAATTTTTTCAGCATCTCTTCAATTATTTACACTCTGCTTCTCCTTAAGCCATGTGTGTGAGGTCTCCCAGTTAAATAATTTATATTAGCAGCAAGAAGGTTTTCTGCACAGTATTGCCCTACTACTTACTACTATTATTTTGAAGAAAATAAGATTGTTTACTTATGCATATTGATTTTTTCTTAAAATTTAGACTTCATTGCCTAGGGAATTGAGTTAAGTAGAAAATGAGGCTTAATATTAGGATCTACAAATGTGGGAGTAAATGTCTTTCTAAAATGGAAAGGAAAGGGAGTATTTCCTGACATACCCATTCACTTTGTCACATAATATAAAAACAGTATTGTGTTTTATTTATTATTTTTTAACTAGTATCTTCACAATATGACACTGATTTTAGACAAACTGGGTATTTGCCATCATGGCAGATAGAAAGATAAGCATCTTCCGAAATGCTGATGATATGGGTGTGATTTTCAAAAACTAGAATTGATTTCAGGATACAAATAATTCTGCTACCCTATTGCTGCCAGGAAGAATTGAGCATCACCAACTTTATCAAAATGAAAATCATTTTCTTTGGCAGACAAAAGGCAATTGATCAACACTTCACAGAACAAGACAAGATATTTCCATTTTGTACAAGCATATTTTTTCTGTAGCTTCTCCAGGAAAGCATAGTGCAGAGCTACGCAGTTCAATATAACTTTTTCATTGGGCGCATTACTCCTCGGGTTTGTTTTCGATGACTCGGAACAACACCTGCTTTGAAAAATATCCCGGCCAGAATCATCTTTTTTCACAGTATCCTGTGGCGTGGGACTCTGAACTCTCAATGTAGAATATATCTAATGGTGGGGGCAGACTCAAATCTGCTTCCTAAGGACAATCTTTGCTTTGCCTGCAGCCCTTTTTAGTGTAAACGTGGAGAGGTTTTATTTTTACTTTTGCAAAACTACTGGTTGGGCTTCTCAACATTTATAGTGGAAGGATTTCTCTATTGCTTCACCATATTTTTGTACCATTTGTATCATCTATTGATATGAAAGCAGAAAATTCACATTCTAAGCACTCATTAAAGACCAACTTCGGCCGGGCGCGGTGGCTCACGTCTGTAATCCCAGCATTTTGGGAAGCTGAGGAGGGCAGATCACGACATCAGGAGTTCGAGACCATCCTGGGTAACATGGTGAAACCCCGTCTCTACTAAAAATACAAAAATTTAGCTGGGCGTGGTGGCGGGAGCCTGTAATCCCAGCTACTCAGGAGGCTGAGGCAGGAGAATGGCGTGAACCCGGAGGCGGAGCTTGCAGTGAGCCGAGATCGCGCCACTGCACTCCAGCCTGGGTGACAGAGCGAGACTCCGCCTCAAAAAAAAAAAAAAAAACAACAGGTGCTGGAGAGGATGTGGAGAAATAGGAACACGTTTACACTGTTGGTGGGATTGTAAACTAGTTCAACCATTATGGAAAACAGTATGGCGATTCCTCAAGGATCTAGAACTAGATGTACCATATGACCCAGCCATCCCATTACTGGGTATATACCCAAAGGATTATAAATTATGCTGCTATAAAGACACATGCACACGTATGTTTATTGCAGCACTATTCACAATAGCAAAGACTTGGAATCAACCCAAATGTCCATCAGTGACAGATTGGATTAAGAAAATGTGGCACATATACACCATGGAATACTATGCAGCCATAAAAAAGGATGAGTTTGTGTCCTTTGTAGGGACATGGATGTAGCTGGAATCCATCATTCTTAGCAAACTATCACAAGAACAGAAAACCAAACACCGCATGTTCTCACTCATAGGTGGGAACTGAACAATGAGATCACTTGGACTCAGGAAGGGGAACATCACACACCGGGGCCTATCATGGGGAGGGGGGAGGGGGGAGGGATTGCATTGGGAGTTATACCTGATGTAAATGACGAGTTGATGGGTGTAGCACACCAACATGGCACAAGTATACATATGTAACAAACCTGCACGTTATGCACATGTACCCTACAACTTAAAGTATAATAATAATAAATTAATTTAAAAAAAAAACAAAAAAACAAAACAAAACAAAACAAAAAAACAAACAAAAAAACCAACCTCACATTCTTAGTAAACATCCTCTGAGGTATCTGTTCAGCCCTATCTCTGAAAACTCCCTCCACCCACAGGGAAGGAGTTTGGAAGACTGTTCTCCCTGTCTCTGGCACCCAGTCATACATACCATTGGATTACTCACAGAGAATTTACCCAGACTGGACCAACCACATTCCCTCTTGCAGGAATTTGGGATTAGGATTCACAATTAGTTTGGCAATTTTCATGCATGGTTGACACTAAGGGAAATGTGATTTATAAGCAATAGACATGTTTTCCTAAATGAACATAGACACAGGTAGAGCACAAAACAGAGATGAGTGGCTGTGCTTTTATTATCAGGAATAAAAGCTGTCTTTCTGAGAATTTTCCAGTTTCTTGTTTCAGTTTTTTTTGAAACCTAGTCTGGGACATTTCTTCATTCCTCTGTCCGTAAGCAAGCTCATGGTTTATGTGATATCTGCAATCAAAGAGTCCTATTAGATTATTCCAATTTTAAGTTCCTAACAGGCAAAATTTTTGGAAAATAAATTTAAAAGGTAACTCCTTTCATTTACTTCCTAGGTAGAGTTTATCTTTTAAAGTCTGTATGCATGGAATGAATTAAGTAACTTTCTCCCATCATGGAAAAATCATGTTCAGTCAGTGAAACTTTACCTTGGCTCTATCAAAGGTTGTAGTCAGAAAATGTCATGTAAAAACAAACAAAAAACTTCCGCATTTGTTGAAAAAGCTGCTTGAGGCTATTTTCCTCAACAGCCTCTATAAATCTTTCTTAGATCATTTGTGCTTCATGAGTGTATAACTTTTCTATTCTCTATGCACATACATGTGCATCTCTAGTAATGATTATCAGAATGACACTTTGTTCTCTCTTGTGTATATGGACCTAATTTTCTATTTTAGTTCTAATCTATTAAACATTTTGTGCATACATTTTAAACTGCCTCAAATGCTCTTAGGAAGAAGAGAAATGCAGATTTAAAAAATCACTATTTCTCTGTTTAGTCCTCTGAGAAAGCATCCTTATAAAAATTAAGACCAATTTAGATATGTTATTATATATATGGGGAAAGTCGTGCTACTTACTGCTTAAAACACTGATTATTTTCTGTTTAAAACATGAAATTTGGACTATTATATTTCTCTTATTTCTATTGAATGACATTAAATTATATATATATATTTGAGACATATATATGTGTATGTATATATATGTGTGTGTGTGTGTATGTGTGTGTGTGTATATATATATATATGAGACTATTCTGTTAAACAATAAGTAGTTGTCAAAGATTCCCAAGGATTCAAAGGCATTCTGAGTTGCAGCACAGAATGTGACAGAAAAAGAGGCACATGCCAAAGGTAATTAGAAAGTCCCAAGTCTTTTTGGTGTGTTCTTACTTGGTGCTCTGTTTGTCTGTCAGATAACTTGGAATAACTTAGAAAATAATGGAGTAGCCTTTTTTTCAGTTATTATGCTCAGTAAAAAAAAATGTGATTTTATTCAAGTTCAAATATTCTCAAAACTGTGTCTATTCAATAATTTGAAAAGTAAAATCCTTCCTTAAGTAAGATATTCTGTGTTTATATTCAAGAAGTGATAACATACCTAATACCTATTCTGAGCCAAAAATACCATTTTCAATATATAGCTGAGCTTGATTTTGGGTAAGTTGCTTATTTCTGTGCAAGGAAATTCATGAGGTGGCTATTATTTTAATTGTAAAAAACTTATAGTGGAGTATGTGGCTATGGTACATAAGTCTTCTCATTTCCACTTGAAAACAGAGGAGGATTCCACAAAAGGTCTTTTGCCAAAATTACATTCTTCTTCTTTTTTATTATTTCCTTTTTTCTTTATATAGGTGAGTAGCAGCTGATTCACAGCACAGGATGGTCCAAAAAATCATACTGAACTCAGTGGAGTTTCCCTCAGAAGAAGGGTAGTAATGACCATATTAAAAAACACCTTTGAGAGCTTTTATGTGTTCTCCATAGTTCTAAACATGTATGTTAACTTATTTAGTCTTCAAAATAATCATGTGAAATGGTAGTATTATTACCTCCATTTAATAGATGGAGAAACTGAGGCACAAAAAGGCTAATTAACTTGCACATGGTCACATAGTTAGAAAGGACAGAACCAGAATTTACTCACAGATAGTTCAAATCCTGAGTTCGAGCTTCTAACCGCTGTCCTATGTTGTCTGTTTGCACTGAGACATTTGATGTGTTAAGTATTGAAAAGAAAAGTAGGCCAACTTCTAAGCAATTTGATTACCATAGAAACAGTAGAGACAATGGTTCTGGACCTACAAGGTGATATTACTGGAATGGGCCTGATGGAGGCCCCCTGACTTGCCTACTGTGCTCACTAAGATTTGGTATCTCAGAAGTCAAAACGTAGAGTTTCTTCGGCTGAGTCAAATTGTCCAGTGCTTAAGCCCTGGGCAGTCAACATACCCTGGGGAATTCCGCTCCTCCTTTTATGTCACCTACATAAATTAAACAAAAACTAACACCAAAACTAGCCAATTATCTTAATAGTAAATTCATGGGTATAAAAAATAAAATATCGGGGAATAAGAAAATGATTTGATTGCTTTTATATAGTATCTATATGCAAGAAGGTAAAGAACATTTTCAATACTATTTTGAAGCTGTTAGAATGGAATTTAAGATTGAAAACTAGTAACAATAATATCAGTATTAATAATCATGTATTGATCTCTAACCACATGATAGCCGGATACTCTTCTGTTGTTAAGTACTTTACAAGCACTGAATCACCGTATACTCACAGGAACCTTAGAAACTAGGTGGTATCCTTATATCCATTTTCCAGATGTGGAAACTGAGGCACAGAGTGGTTAACTGACTTATTCAAAGTCCCATATTTGGGATGTGATCAAGTCAAAATTTAAATCTAAGTTTAAGGAAGTACAACGCTTGCGCTTGAACTTTTACACAAATTCCTCTTTGCTAATTCTCTTTTGCTGTTTACTTGCAAAATACCTCTCATGTTGAATTGCATGAATCAGCTGCTAACATAAAAATTTTCTTTCTTATTTCTGCTTGTATAAGTTCTTCCTTTTCTTCAAGGCCAAAGTAAGGCCATCCTCCCTGAAGTTTTTTGCCAGTTGTCTAGTTTGGAGTAACAATTAGGATTATGGTGATAGTTAACTTTGAATGATCACGTGTTACTTGTGTCAGATACTGCAGTGAGTACTTTTCTCACATTCGGAGGCAGATACTCCCTATCCTCCTTCTCAGCTTCACTCTTCACCAGAGTATCTCTTATTCTCTGTCTTAGATGGGGTTTACTGGGACACAGATTCTTCAATGGAGCTTGGCTTGCAGCATGTTTTCTGGGGAGTGACCTCAGCATGGACATGTGGGAGTGCAGGAAGCCCATGGAAAGATGCAGCTGTTGACTTGACACATGGTAGCTGCAAAGACCTCAGCGGACCCCAAGGAGTGCTGGAGCTGGGATGGTCTTCTGGGTCGTCTTGAACTGACACAATGGGCATGGGTCTTTGTACATCACATTGAGGAGTCTTGGATTCTGACTGTCCCCAGGAAGAGGGCATGACCCTGGGACATCCAGCTTCTTTTGGCCAGGGGCAATGTCTGCAGCTATGAGCCTTCAACTATGAGCTTTCAGCAGGCAGAACTACCACTAGTTGGGTCCTGAAGGGGAAATCGAGGCCACACACCACACTAAATATAAATATGTTTTGCTTATTGTTTGTTTATTGTCTTTCTCATCTCTCTAGAATATAAGCTCCAGGACAGGAGAGATTTTTGTCTATTTCTGCTATAGCCTGAGTATGTACAGAATGGGTTCTCAAGAATAGTTTTGAATGAATGACTCTACATACAAATGAATAAATTTCTAGTTTTCCCACAAGGAAACCAAAACATCAATCAACTATATTGCCTTCCTTAGGCCCCAATACCTGGAGAGTTTTGCATTTTAAGAGCAAAGGAAGATAGTATAGCATGTTTGCTTTACTTCATTTATGGGTCTAAGGAGGAGAATCCTCATGAGCCAAGAAACCAAGTCCTATGATGCCTAATTGAATGTAGCATTTTTTCTTTCACCAATTAGAATGTACAACTATGCAACTGAGCCTGAGACAAGTGATTTTGCATGGCATGTTAGTTTTGGTGCCTAACTTCCCTCTGCTAATATATCACCATTACCCCTAGGCTATCTAGATTCACTAAGTTTCCCAGATAACTTAATGTCTAGATTTTCTTGGAAGGGTTGACTTGGGATGGCTTAGCTCCAGTTTTCTCAAAAGGTTCTGGTGAGCAGGTCATAATTTACTGTGCTTTCAGAAAGTCCACAGACCAAATATGAACTGTCAGGGAGACATATGCAGGCTTACCTGCTGGCAGAGAGTGAGCATGTATTAGAATTTAAATTGATGATTCCCAAGGTTCTAGCACCTTCAGTAGGTGAATTTTTCAAGGCTAAAATAGTCTAGGGAATTTGGAAGTTATGAGAGCTATAGGAGTGTCAATGAAGAAAGATATTTGGAAGGTTTTATTTTTAGTGTGGTAAAATGAAGGTGAGGAAATAATTAGATGTGTTCTCAATGGTTTCAGGGACGTCAGTTATGGGAAGCTTACTGTGACTGGCTTGCCTGTCTCCAAAACTACATACAGCTGGAAGAAAAATAAAAACCTAGGAAATTTGAGCCTCAGAAGCAAGGTAAGGATGGCATTGCACGGTCCTCACTAGCCACACGTCTTGTGTTTCTTGTACTGAGATCATCATCCCCACCATTCCTTGCTGCTGATCTTGTGCTATTTGAGGATGACACTGGTTCTCCAATCAGAGCTTGCAGCCAAATAACCCAGAAGGCTTATCGACACAGAATGCTGGGCCCCACCCCCAGAGTTTCTGACTTAGTGGGTCTAGTTGGAGGTCTGAAAAATGTGCATTTCTGGTGTGTTCCCAGGTGTTGCTGATGCCTTTGGCGCAGGGCTCACATTTTGAAAAGCACAGTTCGAGCTATACTGACATTCTTCCAATTACTAGAAAGCTCCATGCTCTCTTTGATGTCTACACCTGCACACATACTGGTCTCTCTGTCTAAAGAGAACAAAAGCTCCCCAGTTCTCTCATCTGGTCCCTCCACCCTCACTGCACCCCTACTTTCATGGCCAAGTTTGACTTAACCTTCAAGTTTCCTTTAAGACATTACCTTGTGGCAGCTTTCCTTGACACATTTGTTTGCATTGTTCTCCTTGTGCTCCCTTATACAACACATATTACTCTCTACTGGAATGTTGTTTAATATTCTGGGCTTCTCACTAGCTGTTGTGAAAGCAGGGAATTGGTTTATCCTTTTTGTTTCGGAATCCCCAGTGCCTATATCTATATCTGGCCCATTTATTAATATGTTTTGATTGAGTAAATGGGTGAATGAACAAGTTGAAAAATTAAACATTCTTCTGCTTACTTTAGCTTTTACTGCTTCCACTCAAGTGCCCTTCTCTCCTCCCTCATATTAAATATAACGCAAACTATATCAAATTTTAAAACAAATTCTTTTTACTTCCAAGGGTAACAACTTATGTAACAATATTTAAAATAACGATAATTTCATTCCTTTATCTCAAAATGGGAATAGGAAGTGTATACAAATGCAGAATATATGCATTATGTATATGAATGTGTGTATGTATGTACATATATATACACACACACATGTGCTAAATTCAGTAATATTGCCATGTTTATTGTTGATGGAATTGCCAAAATTATTTGTTGACAAAATTATTTAGTCTGCTCACTGATTATGCATCCAGCCAATATAAGATAACTAATTTAAAAAAACTGTAGTGCAAGAGAATTTTTAAATGAATGCTGTTTTCCAGAAGCATAAGAGAACATGAAAATCAGTTAGATGTGAATCAGCTATTTTATATCTAGCAGTAAGATTGCCATATTCTGCTCCTTTGCCTATCTTTATAGTATAGTAATGTGCTCACACATGTCATGCTTGGGTTTGTGCACACACAGCTAAATCTTTTAAAGTACTCCTGCAATTTTGCCAAGAATTCTTGTTACTCAATTTAAATTTCAAGGGAACTACTGTTTCCCTTGAAAAAGTAAAGTGTAATATGAATACTTATGCTGCTTCTTAATTCTTCATACAAGCCTTTGTAGAACTGGCTGGGTTTATTTTATAAACATTTGTCCATTCAGTATTGTGACTTGATGGTGAAATAAAGCACAAACAGCTGTTTTGCACTGGGCTAATACAAATTTAGAAGACGTTACATTAGATAATTTAAAATGTTTTTTATTGAAGAGTGGCACCAGGCAAATTAAATTTTTTCCAACTATGCTTTTACGTTTTGACATAAACATATGATATTTAATATTCATATATTTTATATGAATTACTTTTAACCTGACTTGGACATTTTTACAACTCTTTCTTTCAATTCTCAGATTTTTTTTCAGCTCTGAAAAATAATGGATTATCATGTGGATAGAATTTGACCAGGACATACAATTACAACAGGAACCAAAACCCTGTGCTATGTCATCCTTCCAGCCTGTGACTTCCCAAAGGACAGCTTCGTCTCAGCATCATGTGTTTCTACCCTTTCCCTGTAAGAACCATATTTCATATATCATCACTATGATACTCTACAACCAGCTAGAGCTCCCCTAATGCTTTCAAACACCATTCTATCAGTACTTACTGAACAACACAATACTCCTATTCCCTACTTGAGCTTAGTGCATGACCATGAAACAGATGAGGGTGAGTGGTCAACCACAATGAAGAATCATATCCAGCAGTTCTGGATTGGCCTCCATATTGCTGTTAATATAATGAGAAATTAGGTTTTCTTCACTTTGCCCTTGATGTTTTTCTGACAACTAAAATACGACTTTTGAAAAGCCACATCAAAATATAAGTCAATAAAGCTGATTTGTGTAGTCTGAAGAATGGCTCTAACTCTTTAAGTATTACATAGAGAATATATTTTTCACTAAATTTGGGGCAATTTGAAATACCTAAGGACCATTTTTGTTCTCTTTAAGAATTCAAGGTTGTAAAGTCAAATAGCTTGAAAGAAAAATTCAAGCAATTTATATGATGGCTGATAGAAAAAAAAATCCATCTCGTATCAAGTCAAATTAAAATCAGACTTTGGGAATGACATAAATCAGGAACTCTCTTATCTCTAGTGTGGTTTAGTGATAAGCTTCCTGAAGACAGAGACCATATATTATCTCCTTCATTTCCTTAGCATTCAGCAGACTGCTTGTTATTAATATATGTACAAAATAAACAAAAATAAAATACTAAAAATAGATAGGTAGAATAATAAAATACATGTAATGTGTTTGAAGCAACATTGAGTATTTATAAATACTGAGTATTGTGTATTTATTGTATAATATTAATTCATATGCAATTAATTGAATGCCTTCTATTTGCCAGGTGCATGCAAAGCAATATAAGAGGTACAAAACTAAGAAAGAAATGGGAAAATATTAGTCAAAGAGTGCAAGTCTTCAGTTATAAGATGAATAAGTTCCAAGAATCTAAGGTACACCATGGTGACTATAGTTAATAATACTGTATTGACTACCTGAAATGTGCTAAGAGAACAAATTCACACAGCATACACAAATGAGAATCTTTTTAAAAACGAAACAAAAGAAATGTTCCCTGATCTTGTAAAAACTTCCAGTCAAGGGTTGATGGTTTATATACCAAAGAAATAGTATTTTACATGCATTGCTATGTGTTACTGCCTTAAAAATAAGCTACTTTCTGTATTAAGAAATACATCTACTGCTATTTGTTACTTTTGTTTTAAATATGAGCCACACTGTAACACTGCCCTTTGATATGCACATTTTACAACATCTAAGTACCTGTTAATAGTTAATGATTTTCTTTCCAGCTCATTTAGCAAAGTTATGATCTTTAATATTTTGCATATTAAGGCCTTCAATCTGTCTTATGGTACATAAGCCTGGTTCCTATCATTTAAAATCCTTATTTGATCTAGGCATAATTGAAATAAAATATCTTTTTTTTATTTTTGTCAATTCAGTCTCTCTTAAAGGGAGACTTCCACTTTCTGTGCAAACAGTTACTCTTCAACAAGACCCTGCATATTTAAGTAAATCATACTAGCTGCTTAATTTTGCCTCTTTGGAGTGTTATACTTGGTCTACCATGTGTACATTAATACAGAAATATGCATTAAAACACTGCACAGCACTGTGAACTTGATGCATTGAGATTTATAAATAGTCTTCTGAAAATCTGCTTATATTCAAAGACACATTATGCTAAGGCAAAATATAAGTAATTAAGAGAGGGTGATGAATTGGAGGTAGTAATAAAAAATAATCATGTAGAAAATTATAAGTAATGACTAGGTGAATAAGAAAAGTGAAAGCACTGAACGGGCAGAAAGGGAACTCAGTTTTGGTTCTAAGCATTAGTATGAAAAGGGCCTAATGCCATAATAACCCCATTCCAATGCTTACTACCTGTGGGTACTGTTAAGTTACTGTACTTCATTATGCTTTACTTTCTTGATCTGTAAAATTGGCATAATAGTATCTTCTGCAAAGGCTATAGTGTTTTGGTAACCAGAAAAGATTTTTAAAAAGTGCTTGGAACATAATTAGAAGTCACAAATATGTTGTTATGAAATCTCAATGTTTGAACTTACATTAAACTTGTATCACAACCTTCTAAACAAAGCAGGGATTTCTTTTATCACATGCTAAACAGGTTCCCAATTAGCTTCAGCACAAATTCTTATTATGAGGGGCCTTCGTCACCTTATAGGACAGGCCACTTTATATTCAGACACCCTAACTGCTAGAAAATTCCTCTTTTCCACTGATGTTTGCATTTAGATGGCTATGGCTGCCAGTGTTGAAAGTGTGCTATTGATTGGAGATTCCTTTAAATTAAAGTCTTATATACTGGAATTTGTCCTCCTCTGGGTAGACTCATAAATATGAAATCTGCCTCCTGCTTGATTAATTAACTTTTTTATTACTCTACCAGGGTCAGCTGGTCCTCTTTCTGCTTCATGCGCTACCATTAATAATCATTCCAAAATTTCTGGCTGGTGTTAATAATGATGTAGCTAATTTCATCCTAAGTAATTGAAACAGTACAGACTGTGCTTCAACAGACCGGATCAAACATAATGGAGGTTTTTATAAAAGAGTTTAAGGAAGAAAATGTGTTAACAACAAAATTGTCATTTTACCCTACCTAAAATGCCCCCCAAATTTAGAATTAATGATTAATTTGTAGTTAGACTTGCATATATTATGTTTTTTCATGACTCAAGCCAGTTATAGCTTGTTACTCAAAATAAAGCAAGCAATATTGCTTATCTATGGCAAATAAAATTATCCGATTCTTTTTGAACTGGTAGGCAACATACTGTTCTTTAGTATTTTAATACTAATATTTAATATTTTAGTATTTCTTTTTCTTTTTGACCTGGCAGGCAACATACTATTCTTTAGTATTTTTGTAAATCATATTTTCTTTATTTATTTGATTACATGTGTATTGGAACCTGTGTGTAAGACATTTTGAGACACACAGATATACAGACTATAGTTCTTTATCTCACTGAGTTTACAACTTAGTAAAGAAGTACGCCTTTGAACAATAAAATATTTAGAAATTCCAAGGAAGGAGTGATGATTTCTTGCTGGCAAGAACACTTTAGGAAGGTAGCATGTAAGCTACAGTGACTATTTGTAATGTGATCATTTTCTGAATACTCCAGTTGGAAGTCATAGAAGAATCTTAGATATGATGAAGATACAGATTATTTTGTTCATGAAGCATCCAAATAATCTAATTTTTCCAGAGAATACGTTAACTTGGAAAAATCGATAGAAATGATGTCAGTTTGGATTACATTTGGAGGGGGACCTGATATCTTGCTGAGAAATTAACATTCTATTCAATACAACATATGCAACGATTTAGAATTTTTAAGTGTGCAAATGGAATTTAGAAAAATTAATCAAATAGGGACATAAAAAATGGATTAGGGAGGAAGAAACTGAAACGTAACGTTGCATCTTATTTTTTAGGATCATTTCCTACCTACAAATTGCTAAAACAAGCCAAATTTCTTATATGTCAACCGTACTAAAACAGCTAAATCTTATGTATATTTTCAAAATAATTAAGTGGTTACATTTATTCATTTGTATCTACATACATACCACTTGTTGAAAAATATATAAGGCATGACGTAAGATTTTATTTTGAAATACCCACTATAATGTAATTATTTTATAGTTTGGTTTGTTCATGTTGATTATAATGATTTTTATATGATTATTTTATGTGCTATAAATTTAGTCCATCATTATTACTTTTGGTAAATAATACATTTTAAAATGTTGACAGATATGCCTTTTCTGCTACAAAACTGATTTATACAGCCTACAGGTGAAAACTTAAATTTACATGCTGTTAAAATGTAAGCTGTAATTAATCTTTTCAGGAAAAAGGAATGCATTGCTTATATGTTGGCAATGTATCAATTCTCATGGGTCATTTAGATAATTATTAAGGCAATGGAAGAGGTAAATTGCCAATTACTACATGTAAAATTCCAATTTTCTTTCAAACACTGGCTTTAAGCTATGGATTCTGTTCCCTTTTGATAGCTCATAAGTTATTTTTTTAGTATTTAAGCAGAAGGTTCAGGCTGGCTACAATCTAGCAGAATACATTTTATTTTGGTTTTAAAACTCCACATGCAAAATTACTTACTGCTACTATAAAACGGAATTTAATGTTATACAAATCTTGCTAGTGTTTTAAATAAAAACAAAAGTTTGATTTCCTTATCTTTATTACTTTTTAAAATGTATAATTTAACAGGATTATTGTTAAAATGTATCAAACATGTTTTTTTTCCAAGCAATTTATAAGTTATGGCTAATATTACTGGAGATGTCAACAATTTTTTATTTTGATTCTCATTATTTTCAGCAGTGAAAGGCCCAGAAAATAAGCTCAGAAATAATAAGAAATTTGAGGTAGTTAAAATTTGCTATTACGGCTGTATAAGCCAAATAAGACTGTACTTGACCAAATAAGACTGTACTTGTGTGTGTGTGGATATGTGTTACAGTTAATGCTTTGGGGTATAATATAGATTTTATTTTAATATTGAGAAAATTCTTACTAGCTTCTAACACCTAATTTCCATCTATCTTCCAAGAAAATCCACATGAAGTATTTTTATATTCTTACTTTCTTACTACTGATTCTGTAATTTTATTGTGGTTTTGATAAATCTATTCTAAAAAAGTAGGGGCAATCAAGTACAGTACCTAATAATAAGGCCAGTACACAGTAGGCACTCAATAAATGCTGTTAGTGGACATAATATTAACTGTACACTTAGCCCAGCAAGAAATCAGTGGATCCATAAAATGCGAACATTGAAATACCAGGAAATAATTTTCTGACTATATATCAGTCAATTTGATCTATCAATCAATCTGTCTATATTTCTACCTCCGTATACATATATGCAATAAGGAATGTTTTATAGATTTAGGTAGATGGGAAACCAATAGCTCTAGTTCAAGTAGACTCATTTTACGATGCTAACAGTGATAATTGGTAATCTTAGCATTTGTCAGCCAGTTAGAGAATCTCCACTAGCATATTTTGAGACTGGAAAAGAACCAAGCAGTAGTCTCTAAGTGCAAGAGGGTTGCCATAATTTTTCTTCAGATGCCGCTATGTTTGTAGCACAAGTAGCCTGTTAAGAACATTATGATTTTCAAAAGGAATTATTTCATAATTATATTATTGCCTTGGTCATTAGCAAAGTCAAAGTTGGACAAAATAAAATAATATGACTAAAAAGAACTGAATTATAAACTACTTAATTTTGTTTAATTTCAAAAATTTGAACCAGATCACCAAATGAGATCACTCCTTTCCAACCCATACCTCATCTCTATGAATGTATTATAAAGTTAATTAAGTGAAATACACAAGAGAGAACTTAATAATAAAGCTGACATTACAATAATTCAGGCACTACTTGAGAAACAAAGGCTATAAAAATTTAAAGAAGAGCCAGGAGGGTATGGAGAGAAAAAGATGGATGCCAACAGTTGGGATTCACATCATCATATCCTTGAATTTATGGGAAACCTATCCATATGCTACTATAGCATTATTCACTGAAATTCTCTCCTGGGTATGAACAGCAGGCTTTGAAAATGCTATTTAAAGCTAACCAGGTTTTTTTTTTTTTAAACGATCCTTTAAATTATTTTCCCTTAGACTGTAAATTGACTTAGGAGCCATTCTACGTTCTCAAACATCAGGTTTAGACAAATATATTATTTTCAGGTTCTTCTCAGGCATTTTATCTTTTCAAGATTTTAACCAAAGTCATTTTTATGGCATTCACAAATCAGTAATTCAGAACAGAGTTTTCACCATCTTCTGCTGCCATTGTCAGATAGTTCTAGGGTTCTAATCTTGTACCTCCACTCACTAGGTATCAGATTTCGGTAAAGCTACATAAGTTTCTAAAATGAGGCATAATCTTGTCAGAATTAAATGAGGTAATATGTGTGAATTGCTCAGCATAGAGTCTTGCACGTATTACTAGTCATATTAATCCAGGATTCAAATCCACCAATGGATTCGGCATATTTTCTGGATACATGCAAATGCCCTTAATATGGCTAAAAAGGGCTCTTGGTTTGACCCGTGTAACTCTCCACCTTCATCTATCACCATTTTGCCATTCGTATCTCCTCACCACAGCCACACCAAATTATTTACTCTTTCAATATTTTATGTTGTTAGAGGCCTTTATGCTTTTTCTGTTCCATGACTATTCTTTCAAGAAAGAGTCCCAGCCTCTCACCCTCCAGAAGCCTTTCACCACTCACGTGTGCTGAACTAGTCATCTTCATTATGCTGTCACCATACCCTTTGTATATTTTTATGATAGTACACGTCACTAATCTTGTATTTTATTTAAATTTTTTATTTTCCTCCCAGAAATATAGACTGAAACGCTATTAGCTCTTATTATTATTTTTTTTATCCCCAGAGCCTCATACGAGTGTGGCACATATTAAATATTCTATACATGTTGGTTGAATGAGTGAATTGTACTGAGTCACCACTTGTGAGTACGAGACCTTTCTTTTTATCACAGAACGTCTGAAGAGACTGTCCTCAAAGTACAGTGAGTTGAAATCTAAAGTTAAAACCAAATCAAACTGTTAATATTTAAATCAGAATTTTTGTTAGTATTACACTAGATGACCTTCTCTAAAAGTCCCAAATGAACACAAATGACTTATTTAGATTTAGCTCTATGAGTTTATCTGAGAGTGCATTTCTAACTTAAAAACGCAACACTCAACAATGTCACACTTTAAAAGTCAGGTGAATTTTTTAAATCTGTGAAATAAAACAAGAGAAGTGCAAAGGCTATTAACTTTTCCAGGCTGTGAAAAGAAACACAGCCTAGAAAAGACAATGATTCGACTATCTCGGACCAAACTTTCCTTGGACTGTATCCTTAGCTTTATACCTAGGCTAAGGTTTGACAAGTGGGCAGGGAAAACAAACAAACAAACAAACAAACAAAAAACAGTGAAAAAGACATAACAGGGACAAATCTTTTGATATTTTTATACAGATTTCATTGTGGATCTATGTTTTGTGATCATTATACTCTACTCCCAATAATTTTCTCTCTAGTTTAAAAAGTCAATAGTCTCCAGCAGAAATTCAAATGACTAATACTGATACAAACACTCAGGTCACAAGTATTCTTTTTATTAATTAGGTTACTCATTCTCCCTAAGCTGGGGTCCTTCTTACTTAAATATATCAGCACTTTTTCCCTTTGTAGTTAGATATAATTGTAACGAAGAAGTTCTTATGTGTGAATACTATTCATCAACGTAAAACAACAAAAATATTCCTTCTGTCACAGATCTGAAACCCAAGTAGCTTCTTTTTGAGGGAGTAATAAACTGAGAAACTATGGCCTATTTCATGGTCTTACAAAAGACACTTCATAAAAATACAAATGATAAGATGTAGTAGGATGGTGGAGTAGCTAACAGCATAGGCCTTTGAATAAAACATGCTTCCACTTCAAATTTTAGCTTAGCTTCGTACCAGTTGCTTAAATTTGGGCAAATTGTTCAACTCCTTTATAGGTAAAATTACAAAAATAATACTTGTCTCACTGGATGTTGAAAGGTTTGAATGAACAACTCCATGTAAAATATTTCATGTCATTTTAGGCATTTTTAGGGGCTCAATAAATGCTAGCTATTATTATTGTTATCTATAAGAAATTACTATAATAAATTTACTTTTATGGAATTATTATATGAATACAGTATTTTAACAATGATGGAAACAGATTTTTCTTATATATTTGGACACTTTTTCATAAAGATGTCTGGCAAAAGCAATCCCTACTATTCTCACAAAAAGAGCAGTAAGATGGATTTCTGAAGGCCAAAAAGAGTTCATTGGTAAAGCTGGGTTTAGAATGAATAAAAGACCTCAAAGCTGGTGTTACATGACATTGGAACATCTCACTCCCTTCACCTCCCATTTTGGTTTTCAGCATGTTGAGGCTCCGGAATTAATGTGGGTTTCTGATGAAGCCCATATATCCGTACTTAAACTTACAATGTACATGTCAGTGGTGTTTATCTCCTGACCACTGTTTTTATTGACCTGAGATAAAAGGCCAAAGCTGCACAATTCTGAAATGCTAAAATCATTTGTTCATGGCTTTATTCTCTTCCAAGTTTTCATTAGGATCATATCATGATGCCAGGACTGGTGAACTATTAGGCATCCATAGAGACTCTGTGTAACAGCATAAAGGGCCACATTTTGGCCGTATTACTATGGTGGTAGAGTAAGGCATTTCATGAAAGCATTTAATGATAACACAAAGTATTAACTGAAATGACTGTGTGAGTATTTACATGAACAAACTCTCATTTAAATGAACTATTAAAAACATGGGACACCTGATTTTTAAATATCAGGTCAAATTGGAATGATACTAAATTCATATCTTACTGTATATCCTTGCGTGAAACTTACTTTCATCTCCTGTTTCAAATTCAAATTTCTGACTGTAGCCACTGTATCCTGTTGCAGTTCTCACTCGGATGTGAAATACATACTTGGTGGCTGGCTTCAGACCTGTGATGATGACACTGGGGGCCTTGGACCTTGTGGAAGAGTAGGTCAGCTGCTCATGTTCCTGGGGGACAGAAAAAAAGGAGAAAGGAAATGAAACGGAGTTATTCTACCTTTTCCTAGAAATATTCCAAAGTTTAATTGAGGAATTATGCTCTGAATACTCAAAGTATTGATTACATAGTAGTGTCATCAGCATGGTTTTCCATAATTTGGCATTTAGTTATCACAACGATGCATATGATATGGTCCTATTTGGAAATTTATTAAGAAACATGATTAGTCTTATATACACTGAACTTGTATTTTTGGTGATTTAGATTCCTGACCCAACTCTAAGAAATGGTGGTGGTGTGAGAATATGTTTACATAGAATGGCAGCTGCATCTTGAGCAAAATGGGCACATCAGATCAGACCACACCAGCAGAGTGTAAGGAGCAAAGGTGGGAGAATTCAAGTACCAGCTACTCACTTCTACCCGCAGGTAGTGCCAAAATGCCGGCGCTATCCGTGGGTAGACCTGTGGGTGAAAGGAGAAATAAATTAATTGCTTTTTAAAGTCTGAAATCTTTCATCCTGAAGTCAATTACTTTGTGCTGTACTTCAGTGTTTCCCCAGTAGTAAAACCGGAAATTGAGTCAAATTTAGGAAATAAAATGATGAATTTTTTCCTGTAAGGGAGAATTGACTCCTCCCCTAAGTATTATAGTTTATTTTTAAACATATATTAATTACATAGTGATTGTGAAGTAGATTTACAAATAATCTGCCCATGGAAAAGCACTGGAGACACAGAAAGGCATGAAAGACTTACCACACCTGCAGAATCAGGCAGGGCTGGAGGCTTGGTTCTCAGTCTCTTGCATGAATTGCCAAATTATCTCACTTCACTAAATGGAAGTGAACTTGCCAGGGCTTTCTGGATGATCTAGGCAGTCAGGATTTGTTACATGATCTCTGTTGCCCACTACCTCAGAACAGGACAGTTCATTTTACCTGTCTGTGTAAGAGATTGTCCACAATATGCTGGTAGTGGGGACAAATTAAACCTACACTGTTTTTGTACGGTGTTATTTTTCAATAACTTTACAATGATATTTTAATAGGGTATCTGGAAAAAAATGCATTTGTGTAAACAAAAGCCATAGGTCAAGCTAGGTCAACAGGCCCTCAAGTTAATTTCCACCATTCTCATAAGAAACCTAGAGATTTTCAGAGATGAAAAATGACTTTCAAGGTCACTAGTTGAATCATCCATTTGATGTTTAAATTCTGTCTATAATATTCCCATCAAAATTTCATCTAGTGTTTGCCGGAAAACCATTGTTATTTAGGAGAACTTCCCAACTAACAAGACAAGGTATGAAAATGTACACATATGGAGAATGTGTCAAGCTTCATGTATTTGCTGGTGACGCTTTAAGATTTAGAACTATGAAAATCATTTCTCTTAAGCTACTTTTCAGAAAAAGGTCTTATCTTAAGGATCATTTTTAAACTTTATGACCTTCCTTGTCAGAACTTTATATGCTATATGGTTATTCTGTGTCTAGCTAAAGAACTGAATTTGCCATTTATACCCCAAATAATAAAACTGCATATTAAACATAAAGTACAAAGAAAAAAATGAGTTAAGAACAGCAACATTTTAAGTAAAAAAAAGACAATACCAAAAAACTGCAATTTATATTTATCTCTAGGTGATTTTAAGATTAGAAAGTAAATAAATATTTATCAACCTAGCATAAAATACAAGCAAATAAAGTCTATAAATCATCGGTGGTGACAATGAGCTGTTAGGGGTTAAATGTAGGAGCTTGCTCATATCAAGGCGTTTATAATTAGGTGGCTTAAAACACATGTTGTGGAGAAAAAATTCTTGTGAGCTATTAGAAAAAAAGACATTGTTTCTGGCAGGAATTTCTAGAACATTTGGATTTTTCAATCTCATATACAAGAGGAGAATATGCTACTTTTCACAGAATTTCTACAACATAAGAGTTATGGTGCATTTTGAGTGCTGTTTCACAATGTGAAATGATGACTGAGATAAGAACTTTAAAGCAATGAAAAAAAGCATTTAGTCTCATCCCAAAAGAGAGAAGATATGGTTCAAAAGTTTACTCTTAGAATGGCCCCAGGATAATTACACGTCTTATCCTTGTTGCTTCCCCAAAAGATAGCTAAATAGTAATTTCCTATTCAGTGAAGTTATAGGGAATAAAGGACACCTTTTGCAGGCAGTTTTTAGCATTTTTGTTGTTACATACAAAAGTGTACCTGCAGCTAAATCCTTGGAATAAAAATCCAACAGTAGCAAGTGTACTTAAAGGGTTCTTCAGCCCGAATCACTCACCACTGGTGAGTGCTGCTGCCTTGTCTTATGTCTTGCAGCTTGCTGACATGATGAGGAAGAGGGTCCAGGAAGAAGCAGTCACAAGAATTCTTCACAGTACACAGCAGACCTCTCTCCTCCTGGTGTTTTTAAGCTCTTGGGAAACCAAGTTAGCTTTTATCTGTGTTATGCATAGGTAGGACACTATCGTCCCAGAATTTTGGCCAGTTGCCTTTCTGCTGATGCATCAACTCCAATTCAAAGGTGCTGTCACCAGGTAGAGACCACACTTTGCCACAGAGCCATTGAGATGCTTTCTCCATCCTGGCAGGCTGAATTTCGAATAGTTTAGATAGGGTATGTTGGCATGCTTTTCTGGAGTTTGTACCATGATGGCACTGCTAGCTGTATGACACGTAAATCTTCAACTCAGCTAGGGAACATATTCCATTGTTCATAAAGTTCTATTTCTCATCTTTGCTGAATCTGTAATAAAATTCCTCTTCTCATTCTTAATATTATTTATTTTTGTAATTTCTTTTTTTCATGATCAAGCTTTCCAGAGGTTCAAAGACATTTTTGGCTTTTTCCTATTTTTTTAATCTATTATATTTGATATCTGTTCTTACTATAAATTTTCTTTCTTCTTTCTACTTTCTTTTTTGTTAGTTATGTTGTCTTCTAACTTCTTATGTTTCATGTTTAACTCAATATCAGCACATTCTTTCAAATATATAATTTAAGCTTACAGATTTCATGCTAAGTACTGCCATAGTTATACTTCATAAGGTTTCATAAAATGTATTATTAATTGGTTCTAAGTACTTGTTAATATCTAAAAATATGATTAAAATTTTTTTTGTGGCAGATCCAGAACTATCGCACATTTTTGTGGATTAAGAGATGGTATCAGGGAGTAAATAAATAGCATAAAATGAACCTCCAAAGGCATAGTCCCATGGGTTGCAAAGCAACTGAACCGTGAATAGTGCAGTGGATGTTCATTGGCTGAGAGCACTGGCCATCTTGTGCACTAATGCTTGCTGGCTGAAAGTGAAACAGCTTGTAGCAAGACAACTTCTTGGATGAGTACAGAAAATAGCACCAATTGTGGGAAAAAATCATCGAGAAGCAACAAAATTTAACACATTTTTAGTTGTATCATTTTCTAAAATAAAACATATACAATTCCTGTTTGATATATTTGTATCCAAATTAAGCAAAATAATAGTTCAGAACCAAATAGTGTGGACGTAGAGCACTGTCAAACAGGGCAGGCATATACTGTTCTCTAGAGATACTGACTTTTACTTATGATTCTTTTCCCATGGGAAGACCCTGGCACTTACATTTAGGTACTGATCCTTCCAAGATGCGAGAATCCAGGCTTTTCTGGGAATCATATTGTCACACTGAACCTTTCATTTACCAGAAATACTGAAGTTAGCTTTATCTCTATAGGTGTCAACTTTTAGAGGTGTCAACTTTTCATGGTAACTAAAAGGGATCCTCTTGCTAGAGTCTGGAACCTGTTAGCATTCAGTCTGAAAATTATAACTTAGTGAAAAGAAATAGGCTCAGGTGTTCAGACCCTATGGTGTATCTTTCTACAGTCAGAGATAACAGGACCTGTATCAATAGAAGATAGCATGGAGAGAATTCCAGGTTAGAGTTCTCCTGTCTTGGATATTATCTTGATTCTGCTTCTATTATGTACCCTGTCAAATTACCTTTTAGGTTTTGATTTACTCCTCTAGAAGACTCATTCACTCTACAGGAACTCATTGTATCTCATGGTATGTATAAGGTTCTAGAGCACTTTTTTAGGTGTAGCTTACGTAATCACCAAAGTTCTACCTAGCATTTCAATTCGATATTTTTTAAATGTCAGAAATGCAGGTGTTTTCCCTTCTGCTGTGAATTATCGTCACCACTCCTCATCACCCTCTCTTGGGTTTACCATTTCCGTTTATGGGAATAGATTCAATAGACCAGCACAGTGGTTATCTTTTAGCTGGTTCGCTTACTCCTAAAGTCTTTGGGCCTATTGGGATTTCTAAAAGGTGTCACCTCTTTGTTTTATTTTTAATTTTAAATTAATTGGATTAAATATATGATTAAAATTATATTTTAAGTTATTCTCTAGACACATATATCTAAAGACATAACAACAATCATAACAACAATGATTTATGTAGAGCTTTACAATTTATAAGGTGTTTTCATACACATTTAAAAATTTAATCCTCATAATAGTCTTGTGAAATAAGAACTGGTAATATTTTTATTTCCATTTATCTATGATCAAATTAGTCCAGAAAGAATAAGCAAATTAGCAAAGCAAGTCACACAACTTGGCTTCCATCTAAGTTTTGCTTTTTCCACTACACCCCATTTAAGCAAATATGTCCCGAGTATATATGTCTATGGATTAGACTGAGCCAAAGTAGTTTTTTTCCACACTTTATGTTCTCAACCATCTATGCACTAGAAGTAACTTTAACACAGCTTATGGACCACATAGTAATGATTTGTTGCCTAATCATTAGACTATGTTTATATGAACAACTAGTTCCTCAACTGGAAAAAAATTCTCAACACCAAATGTTTAAATACACATTTCAAAGGTAAAATTATTTCTATTCAGGTTAACAAATCCATGCATGCTGCCTTTATTTTTATTTTCTATTGATTTTATGTCATATAGGCAGATATTAAGTAATATAGGAGGCAAATAAATCACCCAGTCTTGCATGGGATATACAGTATTATGGTTCAAGCCTGGGAATAGAATTTGTTTAATAAAGTCCAGGAGATTCTTTTAGAAGTTTTGATGTATAAAGGTAACTTCCTGGCTTTAAGTCATACCCATTTGAAAATAACAGTAATAGGTGCAAGTGCTATTAATATGTAATAATAATAATAATAATAATAATAATAATAATACTCTACTATTCAAATCTTTTCTTTTTTGGGGGATGATTTAATTAAGACAGTGGTAAAGCTCTTGTTCTACTGGCTAGAGGACTGAAGCTATAGATTGTTTGAGAAACAAAATAACATCAAAAAATAGATATTAATGGTTCTGCTAGAAGTCATCTAAGTCATTTACATCCTTTCTCTCTCTCCATTTTTGTTTGACTTCCTCACCCTGCCTCTCT
Source organism: Theropithecus gelada (assembly GCF_003255815.1). NCBI lineage: Eukaryota > Metazoa > Chordata > Mammalia > Primates > Cercopithecidae > Theropithecus > Theropithecus gelada. The sequence goes on along the minus strand of NC_037669.1, from coordinate 17,704,121 downwards.
GTCACACTCACAAATATATACACTCACATTCATCAGACTGTGGAGATGTTTCCAGGATAATCCTCTCAAAATAAACAAAAATAAATAAATTAAAACCACATTTAGAACATGATTTATTATCTGCAGAAGGATATTGTGCCAGGATAAATCAAGAATTGCGGGGCCTAAAAACCTAAAGTTTGAAAGGCTCTCAAAAAATCTTATTGCCTAAACTACGGCATTAGCAAAGCTGAAAGTCTTTTACTTGAATTAAAGGAAGGTATTTCACATGGCTCTGAAAAAATAAAAGTTTGAATACTACATTTGGTCAGCATTTGACAATTACTTTCCAAAGGAAATAGACACTGAACCCAGCGAACTTTATTCTGTTGGTCCTTTTAAAAATGAGTTCTACCTGGGTACACATAGTCATCATATTCTGGTTGAAAGGGTCCTTAATATTTTCATATCTCTACTTTGATGTTTCAATCTTCTGATTACTAATGTGGATTCTCAAGCTCTGTAGGGGCAAACATAAATATATTTGTTCTTGGAAAGGGCAGACTTCTGTATATTTAATATGTGAATATTCTGGTTTCTTCTTCAGTCTATTTTTTTTTTTTTAATTTTTGAGTCAGAGTCTTGCTCTGTTGCCCAGGCTGGAGTGCAGTGGCATGATCTCCACCTCTGGGGTTCAAGCAATTCTTCCATCTCAGCCTCCCAAGTAGCTGGGACTACAGGCACAAGGCACCACACTTGGCTAATTTTTGTATTCTCAGTAGAAACGGGGTTTCACTGTGTTGGCCAGGCTGGTCTCGAACTCTTGGCCTCAAGTGATCCTCCCGGTTTGGCCTCCCAAAGTGCTAGGATTACAGTCGTGAGCCACTGTGCCCAGCTCTCTTCAGTCCCTTTTAGCATTTAATTAGAATAAATCAATCCCTGAATAGTTATCAACTCTGAGTGCACTCCAGTTCAAAATTTACAAAATAGAGTATCAGAATGAGTTATGTGTGAACCCCTGAACTAAGTTATACCACTTCTGTAAAATAGGAATAATGATAAAAGAGCTTATAGTCATAAAAACTCATCCATATTTATTCTTGTTTCTAAGTTGCCTTGATTCATCTGAAGTTTTAATCTACTCCTTTTTAAAAACTCATTGGAGAAAATCTTATTCTACTCTAGTCAAATCACAAAGTATAGAAAAATATTCTTTGTAAAGCATAACTTAATTATCTTACAAAACTTAAAAATAACAGTTTTTTAAATATATGTAGAAAATGTCTCTCTTAAAGGTTGAATGAAAGAAATCATCATTTTCTCTCTGCTAGTTGGAAATGTTTACTTAGAAACTCTGAGAGAATTAACTTAAAAAAAATTTAGAACTAATCAAGAGAAGTCAGTTACATAGTCCACATAAAATTATCAGTGGTTTTCGTGTATACTAGCAATGACCAGTTACAATTACATTTTAAATATTTTAGTCACTACAGTAACAGAGACCTTATAATACCTAAATATATCCAAAAAAGTATATAAGACCTGTATAACTCCATCTATAATATTTTACTGTGGGAACAAAAAAAAATTCTTTTTTTTTTTTTTTTTTGTCTTATTGCAATGCTTTAGCACAATATTGCAGAGTAATGGAAAAGCAGAAACACTTTCTTTTCTTTTTTAATTGAACAGGTCCTAATGGTGTTATGGTTAAATGTAATTATGTCTGACTTAGGTTTTTGGCAGATGTCTAGTTGAGGAGTTTTTCTTCTTACATTATAGTTTTGTTTGTCTGTATTTTGTTTTTAAAATGTGAGATGAATTCTGGATGTTATAAAACAATTTATCTGTTGCAAAGTGAATTTTACATTTTTCTCCTCAAAAAAGTATATACTTACACAGAACTATCTTTGCATTCCTAAGATAAACCTTTCCTGTTAACAACAGTTCATAATATATTAGAATTTTTATTGTAATTTTGAATTCAATATGATAATACTTCAGGCTAAAATTTTTAAACATATACTTACAAGTTATCTCGATTTACAGTTTTCTTTTTTCAATCTCGTGATATTTGGGTTATACTATATTTAGAGAATTGATTGCGAAACTTTCCACTTATTAATGTTCTGGAATAACTGACACAACATGGGAATGATCTGTTCTTTGAAAACTTAATTGAAATGGACCATGTCAGTAGTAGACACTTGACTATCATTTAAAATTATTTTATGCTATATTCAGATCTTCTTCTTATTCAGTTTTTCTAATTATCAGAAAATTATTATATTTGTTTTATATTTATTGATAAAAATTTACATATAGTCTTATCGTATTAAAAATCTCTTCCATACGTAAATAACATTTCCTATTATTTTTAGGCAAGCTTGTTTATTTGATCAATCTTTAAAAAATACCAGCTTTTGATTTTCAGATCAAACATTAGTGATTCTATTTCATTAATTTTTGATTTTACACTTGCTCATTCCTTCTAATTACTTTGTTTTCCTGCATTGGTCATATTTCACAGTTTTAGATATGTGAGGATCTCAATGTCTTTCACTTTAAATAGTTTATAATTTGTCTATTATGCTTTAATATATCATTTAATATAACATTAAAAATTTTAAATAAATAGATTGGAGATGTGGTGTTTTTTTTTTTATTTCTCCGATTTTGTTAATGGTTTGCAAATAATTATTTCTGCTACAGGAAAGTGGTTGAAAGTTTTTTGTCCTGATATAAGATCAATATGTATGAATGCTTTTAAGTGTTTAAAAATAATTAGTAAAATTTCAGAATTTTAGGAGCAATATGCTGTATCAATTGAGGAAACCAAACTCTTTAGAAAATTCTTCATTAGAGAGTGTCTGTAAGATGTTTTATAATCTTCGAGTATGACTATATATTTCTCAATTTTGCCTTATATTTCCAACAGATAAAAACTGTCCAAGGAATATGAGACTGGTATTTCAATATTTTAAAGGTTTTACACAGTAAGGAAATTAGACATCTTAAATAAAACAATCTTTAAATTATTTGATTCTAACCAGCATTTAGCACTTAATTTTATACCATTTGGTCCCCTCCTCTACTTATTGAATGTGCGTCCATATACATCCTCAAGTGGGCTGCAATTTCCTGAAAAATGTAGTTTACATTTCCCTCAAAAAACAAAACAAAACAAAATGAAACAAAGGAGTGCTGGATGCATAGTCAGTATTTAGTAACGCCAATTGATTGATATCCACAAAGGAATTGCTAAGCCATTTAACATAAGGTGTACCTACTGCAGCTCTGGTCACATATCATTGGGAACTGAACTACTAAAATTGCTCCTTTGACGTAGGGGCACACATTAGGATAGCTTTCAGCTCACATTAATTCTCCTATAACCAGATCTAACTATAATTTACCAGTGACGTAAGATGGGGCTGGCCAACTGTCCCAGAAACAAGAGCAAGCTAGAATAACTATAGAATTCTTTTCGTTATTGAACCCATGGTGAGAAACTTCGCTGAACCCATGACGAAGAAACGTCACTGAAGTTGAATAAACTTAGCTTTCCTGGTTCCTGCCTTTCTGAGGTTGGGAAGTTCCACTCTGCCTTGGATTCTGCATTTTGACAACATTAAATAGTAGTGGCAGCTGGGTTCTGTTGTTGGCAACCAAGAGAGTTGTTTTCTCGCATTCATTAAAATGCACAAGAGGGAATTTCTAATGTTGGGGGTGAGTAGAAAGGGTTAAGAAGTTCCTTGGTGGTTTAAGCTAGTGGGTAGGGTGCCCTAAAATGTTTTTCTTAGGTAAACATTAGCCACTGCTGTGGCAAAATTACAAATATGTATAAGAAAAATGTAGAAGTAGTTATTCCATGTACACAACTACTTTTTGACTGCATTTCTAGAGACGTATCATTAAGTATTCTACTACTATAATTTACTACAATCAACTCTTGATTATTCGCAGTAATCCAAAATTGCAGATAACCCCAAATCACTTTGAAATGCATTCATGACTATTTTCATATATTCCTACCGATGTGTACCTTGTTTCACCTAAAATGAATATTTAATGCATTCCTGAACATTAAATATTGAACAGTAGTAGGAGATGGCACAGAAGTACACCGATGATATAGGAATATTGATCTGTAATTAAACATTCGTAATTGATTTTCATAAAACAGATAACTTATATATAGATAATGAACTGGTTGAAATAGTGGTGATATTTACTGTTGGAGAAAATGGCCTATTTATTAAAGTGTGATCTTTTGAAAATACTGGTGCTAGAATGAGACCAATAGTCCTAGTTGTAGTCAGTTCATCTATGAAAATTGGAAAGGTTATACCTATATCAAAGGATCAAGTTTGTTGTAAGATAAACCAAAATAATATGTAAAATGTTTAACAGGATCCAGCAGGTGTGTAATGTAACATTGTTTCTTTCTTTTAAGAGTAACTGTCAATAGGTGGTGCATTTATTTCAGGGCAATGATAGACTTGTGCCTTAAGGTCATTTGCAGATGCTTTGACAAGTCTTAAAAAACGTTGTGTTTACTTGGTTTTTAACCTTTATATTCCGACTGCTTACTACAGTATGCCTAGCATATTGTAGGCTCTCATGATATATTGTCCAATTGATTGAATTAAAAAAACGAGTGAATTAATTGCTCTATAAGTTTAGCTTTTAAATTCTTAAATATTATTAGAGAAATTTAAAACATATTGGCATAAATTGATGATTCAAATGGGAGATGAGAAAAATTACTTTTGCTAGCATATAGTGCTTCCACAAGTTCAATGTAATAATATTGTATCAGTATAATGTACTTGTTTTCTTAGGAATATTGTGGAGAACGTCCAAGATTTTATTTGCCAAAAATATTTTATAAACAGTATGCTATACAGAAACTAAGATTTGTGCTGAAATATCTTTTAATACATATTCTTGATATTTATTCAGTTTCAACTTTCTCGTCTATCTTCATGTAGCCTACCTGTAGATAGATGAGCTACAGATTTTTCTTCCGTGCTTTACCACTCTATAAATATTAACAATGATGTTCAACTTCATCATTAAATGCTTCAATGTTTTATTGAAGCATTAAATTAAATGCTTCAAGTTTGATACCTGGCCCTGAAGAAAGTGCCTTCATTCCAACATTTCTTAATAGTATTTATTAAAAGTATATCATAGTCAAACAACGACTTTAAGTTGTCGTTCATTCTTAAAGTTTTAGATCATTTACTAGAATTTTAAAATCATGTATAAATTTGGTAATAACAATATACAGATAGAAAAAAAAATCAGAAATATAAATAGCAGAGAGCAAAACTTTTAAAGAATACATATTTATTGGAGTACTGAGGGTAGATAAAATGATTTGAAAGGGGGAAAATGAAGAGGAAAAATTATATTCATTATAAGAAAATTTGAGGCTGGGTGTGGTGGCTCACACCTGTAATTCCAGCACTTTGGGAGGTAGAGTCAGTAGAATCACTTGAGGCCAGGAGTTTGAGACCAGCCTTGGCAATATAGTGAGACCCTGTTTCTATGAAAACAAAAACACCACCAAAAAACTGAGTATTACATTTAGTTTAAGCATTTTTAGAAGAGTTTCCAAATCCCTGCCGATGTCAGTAGTTTAGGTCAAGTAATAAAACAGCCACATAAATGCTAGATAAAAACAACTTTGATGATAAAAGTTAGCATTAGCAACAAATGCCACTGAGAGAAAATAACACGCTAAGCATCTTTAGAAACATTAATACACATATGTTGATTTATTCAAATATAAATGCTATTCCAAATGTCAAACTGAACATTTTCAAAGTTAAATCATTATAACAACATGGCAGAATGGAGCGGCAGAAAACTAGAATGGCAACACGTGCATGGCCCTTTGATTAATTACATCTAATTTTGGATGTGGATTGAAAAACAACAAAAGTGGGGAAAATAATATTTGTTTCAAAAAGAAAAATCTAGATGGATATTTTAATTTGCTTCACTACAGTAACTTTTTAAAATCATGCATATTCCATAACATCATGTTATATACCAGGGGTGTCCAATCTTTCGGCTTCCCTGGCCACATTGGACGAAGAAGAATTGTCTTGGGCCACACATAAAATACACCAACACTAGTGATAGCTGATGAGCTAAAAAAAGAAAAATCGCCAAAAAAAACAAAAAAAAACACACACAAAAAAAACTCATAATGTTTACGAAAGTTTACAAATTTGTATTCGGCTGCATTCAAAGCCATCCTGGGTCGCATGTGGGCTGCGGGCTGAACACACTTGTTGTATCTCTTAATTATACACAATAAAATTTATTTAAGAAATATAGTGCATTGAATTTTTTTTACAATAGTGCTAATTGGATTATAGGATAGGTGAAGAATAATAAAAGGTAGCAGATAAAAATTCTTTGAAAACAAAATTACCAGAGAACAAATGCTGGTTGACTGGCATCCAAAACTGTCTTTTGGTTGCTAGAGTTTCCAACAGAATTAAAGTAAATAAGGAAGATAAGAAGGGTAAGTTTTCACTAGAGTGAAATTGCCTGTAAAATATGAAAAATTATTTTGCAAGAATGTCTTCACTGAAAAACAGTATCATTTGTGAATATATGTAAAGTCATACATTTGTCCAAATCAGCTACAAAACACAGTAATATAAGAGCTGCCTCTTGCATTGAAAATCCAGCAGAAATTCATTTAAATATATAAGCATGGGAATTCCTTACCCTCATTTAGGACAGGGGACAAAAATCTGTAATTATTTATTTTTCATTTTTTTCCCCATTTAAGTATATTTTGTCATCATGGTGGAACTTTAAATTTTTTTTCATATTTGTTTGTAAGCCCTAATTGTGATCTGATATAGATATATTTGTATTGTTCAAAATGAAAGCAGATATCTGTTAAGATTGATATACAAAGCTACAAAGCATTCAAGAAATCCAGTTTCTCCTCCCCAAAATAAAGATTCTAACCTTCTTTATAATAAGTTATATAGTCTTGACTCAAAAATTATCCTATTATGCTCTAAATAACCCAACATTTTCAAATAATGATCTAACTTCATTACTGATTTTGAATTCCCTCAGAAGATATCAAATGTATGCTTCAAGATTTATAATAAAATAACATAAAATATAGGCTTGTCAAGATACTATAACTGGGAACTAAATATCTCATCACCGAGCAACTATAAGTAATATAATACTAATACATTGCAATAATTGACAGCTTCCTGAAGCCCACACCTTCACACACAAAAGGTTTCTGTAGTTCTAATAAGATGTTTAAAATTAAACATTTGAATGTGAAAATATTTGCAGATAGTTTTAAATGCGAGCAGAGTAATTCAAGGCAAAGCAAGGTCGTTTTACAGAAACATTATGTTAATCTGCATTATTATCAAAGAGTGAAAAAATTTACCTACTCATAAACCTACGCTGGTTTTAAAATCAAATTGGAAAGAAAGAAAAATACCTATGATGAAGCCATAAGTTAAATTTAGAGTAAAAGATAACTCCACGACAGTGAAGAGCCTTGTTCTGCAGAGGTCACCCATGTTGCCCATGTTAATATTCATGGAGTATGTATTTAGGGGCCTGGGGTGCTAGTAATGCTTGCTATTTCCTTGGTCAGGCAGAAATCTCATTTTCAAAGTTGGATAATTTCATCTGTATATATTGATTGTTGTAAATACATTGGCTCAACTCAATGCATAGTCCAGATTCAAATAACTGAAAAACTCATTTGTGGAAGCTTTCTTTTCACAATTTTGTTCTTTATTTTTTCTCTCTCCTTTTGATTTACTTTGATGAATTAACTGTTTTTTATCCTATAATGTTTCCAGATACAAACACATACTACTAAACACAAACTACTACATAGATGTCAAGTTTTTAGGATGTCATGCATATTCAAAATTAATAAATTTGTTTTGAGCCAGTACTGAAAATATATATTTTTAAATTATTACAAATGAGAAGCAAAGCAAATAATGTAATATTATGAAGGCCTAAAATCAAGTAGTATGGTAAAATAAAGATGGTTGTAAATTCTGTTACATTCTTCTCATGGAAAAGTCAAATCTGTGCTCCCTTTTCTTGAATATGATCTAGTCTATGACTGATTTGACCAATAAAGTAGGGTAGAAGTGATGAGCTGCCAGTTCCTGGCTCAGCCTCAAAGAAAACTGACAGTTTATACTTTTGTCTTGGAGCTCTGTATGGCAATCTATGAGGTATGGCTGGTCTGAGACTGCCACGCTATGTGGAAGCCCACGATAATCATGTGGAAGAGGAGCCTTAGAAAGACAGAGATGGCAAGGTTAAGGGGTAGGGACGGTGGGAAGAAAGGCAAGAAAGAGAGGTGAGAGAGATAGAAAGAGTATGATGAGATGATGCCTAACCATTCTGCAGGTGTTCCATCCCCCAGCCATTGTTTTACCATCCCAGTTGAGGTTCAGATTATGAAGCAGAGATGAGCTGCCTCTGCTCTGTCCTGTTTGAATACCTTGACTAGTAGACTCAAGAGATACAATTATTTACGAATTATAATTTTTAAGCAACTGCATTTTGGCTTAAAAATTATGCAATAATAGATACCTGGAATAAGTAGATTAAACGTTACTCTGCATTTCACAGTCCTCAATTCTAATATGGAACAGTTCACTGATTCATTTTTTTTTTTTGGTCACTAGATTGACTGATGCTATTTTGCCTTCACACACAAAACTTAATCAAAATAAACACTACAATTATCTGGTTCTTTGGAAGGATATGTGACTTTTTAGCCTGAAATGACATGTCAGATTAGTCAAAACAAATCAATTGAATGTATAAACAGGACACACTGCAGTTAACTTTTTTTTTTTTTTTTTTGAGACGGAGTCTCGCTCTGTCGCCCAGGCTGGAGTGCAGTGGCCGGATCTCAGCTCACTGCAAGCTCCGCCTCCCGGGTTCACGCCATTCTCCGGCCTCAGCCTCCCGAGTAGCTGGGACTACAGGCGCCCGCCACCTCGCCCGGCTAGTTTTTTGTATTTCTTAGTAGAGACGGGGTTTCACCGTGTTAGCCAGGATGGTCTCGATCTCCTGACCTCGTGATCCACCCGTCTCGGCCTCCCAAAGTGCTGGGATTACAGGCTTGAGCCACCGCGCCCGGCCAGTTAACTTTTTTTTTAAAGTGAACACTTTCATACTGCTTACTATATTGTAAGCATAAAGAACTCTCAAAAACCAAGAAAATTCTCAAAGCTACTATATGAAGTAAGTCTTACAGATGACAAGATCACTCAGTAATATTACCGGTAGGGCTTGGATTTGAACCTACGAAATCTAGCTCTAAATTCTGTGTGTTACTTATTACACAATGCAGCTCCCAATGTGAGGTATTGCAATACAGCTAAATGTCACTAAGTGACTTATGTATTAACTATGTTAGATTTTATATTTTCTGTTTTATTAATATATTGGGAAGCACAGATGTAAGAAATAATAAAGAAATAATAATATGCATTCTATATACTGAAATAAGTCACAATTCTAATCATAGTATAAGAACCTCTGAAATTCAAAGTACTTAGTCTAACATAAAAATGTAATGTGTTCGGTGGTAAAGTATTTTCTCCATGGCCTGAATTAAGACCATTAGAAAGCACCAGGCTGTGACGGCAGTAACCATCTGATGACTGTTCTTGTGCACCCCGTGTCCAGGGACGGGGGCGACGTGCCTCTTCTGTGTTAGAGGGTGGAACGGATGTGTTTGGTGCTGCATGGGATCTGGTTCTCTTCTCCTGGATTCGCATCCCCACCCAGGGCACACTTTTACTAAGTGTTCTGCCCTAGCCTAGTTCAAGGAGGTCATTCAACTGACTTTATCAAGTGGAATTGGGATATATTTCATATACATTTGCCTAACAACATGGAAAAGGGTTTTCGTCCTTCTTTCCCGCAAGGTACATCCTACTGCTTTGAACTTCCAAGTATGCCTAGTCACCTTTTAAAATGTAAAAGTTTTCAGAAAAATGAGGATTGCTTTCCTTGTATGCGCTCATTATCTTGTCTACCTGAATTGCAAGGGATTTTTATATATTCATATGTTCTAAAGTCAGCAACTCTCCTGTTGGTTCATTACTGACTGTGCTGTAAATGAAGTCGTTTGCAAGTAAAATGAGATTTGCCCATGTTCAAAAATAATTAAGGTTTAAACAGATTATATTTTGTTAGTATTTCTTGAGATTTTGAGTCTTCATCAAATAACACTAATGACCTCAAGACACATATTCACCTCTCTTTTTACTATGTAAGGTAAGAGGCTCATTAGGAAGACTGAAACTGTTATTTCTTTTATCACAACAATTAATTTACATATCTGTGTTCATCTATGAAGGCAAACTATAGAGAACAGGCAAACTGTAGAGAACAGGCCAAACCAGTTTTCCTTATTTGCATTCTATTTCAGTTTTTACCACCATACTGAGTTTAGGAGGATATCTATGCTGTAGATGAAAAGACTTTGAGCTTTGCAGTGCTTTAAACTGAGGTTTCTAATTCTTTTATAGTTTCCAACAGGATCTTCTGTATTACAAACTGAATGACTTTATGATGTGGTTTGGCTCTGTGTCCCCACCCAAATCTCATCTCCATTGTAATCCCTATAATCCCCACATGTCAATGAAAAAACCCAGTGGGAGGTGATTGGATCAAGGGGGTGGTTTCCCCCATGCAGTTCTCATGATAGTGAGTGAGTTCTCACGACATGTGATGGTTTTATAAGGGGCTCTCTTACCCCTTCACTCCTGGCTCTTCTCTCCTCCCACCATGGGAAGAAGGTTCTTGCTTCCTCTTTGCCTTATACCATGATTGTAAGTTTCCTGAGGCCTCCCAAGCTATGTGGAACTGTGAGTCAGTTAAACCTCATTCCTTTATAAATTACCCAGTCTCAGGTATTATCTTCATAGCAGTATGAGAACAGACTAATACACTTTGTTAATAAAAGCACTGGATTGCGATTTCAAGAAACAGTGCTTCTTTCTGCGACTTACAAGACAGGTGAACATAAGCACTTCATCTTATTACTGAGATACAGCATGCTTTGTTAAAAAGTAACATGAAACCTCAGTTCTACCCACCTTACAATATTGTAATGGGTCAAATGTTAATGCATGTGAAGTGATTTCTAAGCTGGGACATCCTCATTAAATGTTAAAATGATTATCATTGCTGTTGTGAACGTAATTAAATAGATATTTGTGTTGTTGCTGGAAACATTTGTCACTTTGAGTAAGAAGTAATATTTTAATAATAAAATATACCTTGAGTTAGTGGATGGAATTGCATTTGTTATTTAGTAAATTAACCTCCCAAAACAACAGCATGTTTTTGAGGTTTCAACAAATAGTTTTATATTACATGTAGTCTTTTTTTTAATTCCATGTCAATAAAATTAGTAGGATAAGTCAGCCAAATTCCCAGGGGTCTGGCACTTCAGGTAATTAAGTGGCCAGTTGAGATCTATACAGCCAGTAACTTGAGTCTCAAGTCAGTTGCCTGTTTCTGTAGATAAGACTAGTTGTTAATGTAGTCCTCATAGGTACAATGAAACCATTTTGACATTTAAGAGTAAAAAATAGTGATTTGGAATAATCATTGATTATTGTATGTTTTAGGAGCTTAGAAGGACTATACATCTGGCAGGTACATCTATCTGTTTGCCATGTTGAAGGTGGACAGCAATAAAACCCTTCATTCCTGTGCTAACCAACAATTGAACTAAGTCCATCTGGTGGTCTTTTTAAAATATCAAAAGAACTATCTGGTGGTCTTTTAAGAGTATAAACTTGTTAAACATGAGACAGAAAAATGCTATGATGCATAATTCAATAAATAGGAGGAAAATTACCAAGGAGTTGTGGATAACAGGAGTTGTAATAGCTATACATATTCAGGCATTATTCAGGCATTACTAAATTAGATAGGATGGAAAGATTTCATCCACCTACTGTGGTTTATCCATGAAATCACAAGAATCAAGGGCCATATGGAAATAATTATTGCATTGATTGCCTTCTTAAATGTTCTTGTGTGAAATGGAAGGATCAAACACAGGTTCGGGAAACAATTTGCCTTTGCCAACTGAAACTCAGCCAAAACCAATTAATTCATATTGTAGTCAACCATGAGGAACTTTAGAATACTGCCTTAGCTAAAATTTTACATTTTCTCATTACAGACTTATGATATTTTCTGACTTTTTTAAAAGGTCTACATTAATTTTAATTAATTTAATAAATTAATGTTTTAATTAATTTAATAAATTAATGTTTTAATTAATTTAATTTTAAAAAGTTTTAAAAGGTCTACATTAATTTCAATTTTTACTTTTTTCAGTTATTCTGTGGAAATGTTGATATTTCTAATAGAATTTAAGCCATCAGTTTCTAATTAAAATTTACACATATGTGAAAATAAACCTCTTTTTCAACACATATAAATTGAGATAAGAAACTTTCAAGAATGAAAATAGATCTCAAATAGTATAAAAAATTACCAAGAAATTTGAAACCATTATTGAAAATCAACTTTTCAAATATTAGAACCCTTACATTAATCAAATTATTTTATAATTTTCCATTAATATACTCAAATAAATGGACAATGTTCTTTATTGCTGTTTTTTCCCTAAAAATCTAGAATCGGTATGCATTCTACAAGGTCACTGCAAATACATGATATTAAAACACAGCCAAATTCTGTAGCAACATAAATGTTTTTATGAGCAGCAGGTGTATTCTTTGAGAGACTGTAAAGCTATTAACAGCTCAGTAAGGAGTACATAATAATAGGTTGTTAACTCAGCCTCCCTTACAAGAGTTCTGAGAAAGGACATTTTGAAAGCATTAAGACAAACGCATTATAAAAATTACCCAATATGAATACTTTATAAAAAGTGGTTCATTTAAAATTTATCTCATTAAAGTAATGAATTTAGTCTTCTTGGTTTGAAAATGCCCTTCCAAAAGAATTATTTAACTACTGTGAATAAAAATCAAATTATAGTTTTGAAGCTAAACACATTCTAGTCATAAGTACTTGAAAATGAATTCCAACGTAGGCTATTTTTTCAGGTTCCAGGATTTGAGGCTTATTCCAATAAAAATCTAGAGTACCTAGCAGAGGTATCTGTCATCTAAGACTTTAATAAGACTACTGTGTGAATAAATGATACTCTAAGATATTTTATATTTTTTGAAATTTTAGCTGCTCACCTTGGAAAAATTATTAGTGATTTTAGTCCCCTGCAGTTACTTCTAGGTATGTAATTCAAAATCAGAAACTTTCATTTTATTAGTTTGTTGAATCTATTTTCTTCCATAGTTGCCATATTCATGAAATCACTTCAAATATTGTTTGAAATTTACAAAGAATGAGGGTGTCAAAAATGTTACTGATTATAATTTATTCATGAGGCATAGGATATTTAGTAATGCCCAATGTGATATACCTACTGTGTCAATTTTTTCATCAGTTTGAATACGAATGTTATTCATTCTTTAATTTGATTTAGAAATAAAACTATGTGATATTTTAAAATTAATTTTAAAAAGAAATAAAGGTTTTATATCCAATTTCCATGTTGTTCAGCAAATATCACATTCTCTGTGGAAGCTTATCTGGCTTAGTAAGCCCAGGGAGGGCCATAGTGCCTACAGCAGAGATTCTCATGGTAGCAAGACTCTGACTGGGGCCAATACAGCATCCACAGCAGCATCTGTATGGTATACCCTTATCAAATAGGAAGAAATTAAAAATACATTGACACCAACACTGCAGAGTCTGCAAACACATGACAATTACAAATATCTAGTAACTATACCTCTAAAGTGTCTCCTGTTTTATAAAACTTACTCTATCTTTGGTTTGAAGAATGGATTTGTTTAAAATTATAGAAGCTGCATTTAGTGTATTAAAGATTTGAACATCCAAGAAAGGAAAACAGAGTTGGTAAAACTAAGGACTCTGAATAAACTTCATTTAAACTTTTGAATATGCTATAGGGGAAAAGAAACATCTTTCTTTTCTATCTCTAGGCTCATGGCTGAGGTCCTTATAAAAATCAATTAAGAAGAGATAAGAAATAAAACTGTGCTATTCAAAAATTAATTTAAAAAAGAACAAAATATATTTACTGGTACATTTTTTTCTTCCTTAGAGTACTTGCTTCAAATTCATACTTCAGTGAAATAACCACCACCACACATCAGAATGGCAAGATTTGGTAACAGAAATTTAAGGGATTTACTTTGCCACTGGGGATTAATTTTCCATAATCCCCCTTCTGAAGGAAAGGAACAAAGGATTCAAAGGAAAAAAAGATACATGCATAATTTAAAACTGATATTTTCCTACTATAAAAGTATGAATGAACTAAAACCCACATTTATGTTTCTATAATTTCCTCACTTGCCAGCAATCAAGTTTGGAAACTCAGAAAAGGGTTGGCTTAAATCATTTCCCAAAGGGTTTCCATGGAACACTATTATCAAGAATTATGGGTTGTTATGGGGGGAAAAAGTCATGGTTGTTAAGTTTGGGTTTGCTTGGGAGCAGACTCTAAAATGATGTTGAAAGAGAAGGTATTTATGGAAAGAAACACCCGTGCAAGTCAAAGGGGCGAGGAATCGAGAGGAGGCAAGAAAGCTCTTTCAGACCATAATACGGGTCCGATGCCTGTGAGAAGAGAGAGTTAAAGGAGGAGGACTGGGTAGAAAATGTCTCTGACGGCACTGCAAGCCTGAGAAAGTCTTGGCCAGGCATTCAGAAGCCCCAAGAGGAGACTGCTGTTTTCAGCAATTCTGTATTCAGCAAGAAAGGTCTGGTTCTGGTACCCGGATCTCAGGCAGAATGAGGGCTTTCAGGTGAACCCTCAGGTGAATCCTTGAAAGTGTGGTAGCTGGAGACCCTCCTTGTAGCCCATTCTTTCTCTTAAAGGGAGAACCCTCTCCTCATTGCCACTGAGGGAAAATGTATTTGGAAAACACCTGGTTAAATAAAATATGTAGGTTACGTAGTTCAGGTTTTCTCTGAGCATTTAATATGCCCATGTGATCTGTGCAACACTGGAAATAAAAATATATTCTACATTTTCCAAATCAATTTGACCATATAACTACAGTGGTAAAACATCTAGTAAGAGTAGATCTATGATATAAGCTTCATGAAATATTAGTTTAAAATATACTAAAGTGATATAAATTCTGAAACATCATAAGCAATATTGTACATTAATATAGTAATTTAATAGTTGCCTTAACTTGTACTTCTGTGTTTCTTCCCTATCCAGTCTCCTCCCTCTTTCAAAGATATTCACTATCATGAATTTTGTGGTTACCATTTCCTTACTTATAAAAATAAGAGTTATCACATCTGTAAAGGTATACAAAAAATATATTGCTTAGTTTCATATGTTTTTGAGGTTTCTACAAATATTTTTATATTATATGTAGTCTTCTGGGACTAAATTATATTTCTAAAGCTTACCATTTTGGGGCGATAGCAACTGTTCATTCATTTCACTAATATACACTATTCATATATTTTTTTCTTTCCAATTTTTATTTTAGGTTCAGGAGATACATGTGCATGTTTGTTACATTGTTAAATTGTGTGTTGCAGGGATTTGGGGTGCAGATTATTTTATCACCCAGGTAATAAGCATAGTACCCCACAGATAGCACCCTCCTCCCACCCTCAACCCTCAAGTAGGCCCCAGTGTCTATTGTTCCCTTCCTTGTGTCTTGCACACTGAACATTTAACTACAACCTATAAGTGAGAACATGCAGTATTTGGTTTTCTCCTCCTGTATTAATTGGCTTAGATAATGCCCTTGAGTTCCATCCCTGTTGCAGCAAAGGACATGGTTTTATTGTTTTTTATGGCTGCATCATATTCCATGGTGTATTTGTACCACATTTTCTGATTTTCTGGGTTTGTTTTTTTTTTTTTTTAATTTTACTTTAAGAGTACATATGCAGTTTTGTTACACAGGTAAACCTGTGTCATGGGGTTCGTTGTACAGATTATTTAATCACTGAGGTAGTAAGCCTAGTACCCATTAGTCACTTTTCCTGGCCCTCTTCCTCCTCCCACTCTCCACCTTCCATTAGGCCCCAGTGTTTGTTATTCCTCTCTATGTGTCCATGTGTTCTCATCATTTATCTCCCACTTATAAGTCAGAACATGTAATATTTGCTTTTCTGTTCCTGCATTAGTTTGCGAAGGATGATGGCCTCCAGTTGCAACCATGTTCCTGGGAAGGACATGATCTCATTCTTTTTTATGGCTGCATGGTATTCCATGAGATTCCATGGTGTATATGTATGATAATTTTTTACTGACTCTACCATTAATGATCATTTAGATTGATTCTATGTCTTTGCTATTGTGAATGGTTCTGCAGTGAATATAAGCATGCATGTGTCTTTATAACAGAATGATTTATATTCCTTTGGGTATATACCCAATAATAGGATTGCTGGGTCAAATGGTAGTTGTTTTTAGCTCTTTGAGGAATCGCCACACTGCTTTCCACAGGTTTAACTAATTTAATTACACTCCCACCAACAGTGCATAAGTGTTCCTTTTTCTCTGCCACCTTACCAGTATGTTATTTTTTGTCTTTTTAATAATAACCATTCTGACTAGTGTGAGATCATATCTCATTGTAGTTTTGATTTACATTTCTCCCAAAGATTAGTGATGTTGACTTATTTTATATCATTTTTGGCCATGTGTATGTCTTCTTTTAAGAAGTATCTGTTTATGTCCTTTGCTCATTTTTTAATGAGGTGCTGTTTGCCTGTTAATTTGTGTAAGTTCCTTATAGATTCTAGATATTAGAACTTCATTGGATGCATGGTTTGCAAATATATTCTCCCATTCTGTAGGTTGTCTAGTTACTCTGTTGATAGTTTCTTTTGCTTGGCAGGAGCTCTTTAGTTTAATTATGTTCTACTTGACGACGTTTTTGTTGCAATTGCTATTGGAGGCTTCCTCATAAAATCTTTGCCAGGGCGTATGTCCAGAATGGTATTTCCTAGGTTTTCTTCTAGGAATGTTGTAGTTTTAGGTTTTATATTTAAGACTTTCATTCATCTTGAGTTGATTTTTGTGTATGGTATAAGGAAGGTGACATGGTTTGGCTGTGTCCCCACCCAAATCTCACCTTGAATTGTAATAGTCCCCACATGCCAATGACAGGGCCAGGTGGAAATAACTGAATCATGGGGGTGGTTTTCCCCCATACTGTTCTTGAGGTAGTGAATTCGTCTCATGAGATTTGATGGTTACATAAATGGGAGTTCCCCTGCACAAGCTTGCTCTTGCCTGCTGCTGTGTAAGACATGCATTTGGTTCTTCTCTGCTTTCCACCATGACTGTGAGGCCTCCCCAGATATATGGAACTGTGAGTTAATGAGTTTTCTTTATAAGTTACCCAGTCTTGGGTATGTCTTTATTAGCAGCATGTGAACAGACAAATACAGTAAATGGGTACAGGGTAGTGGGGTGCTGGTGTAAAGATACCCGAAAATGTGGAAGCAACCTTGGAACGCGGTAACAGGCAGAGGTTGGAAAGTTTAGAGGGCTCAGAAGACAGGAAGATGTGGGAAAGTCTGGAACTTCCTAGCGGCATGTTGAATGGCTTTGATCAAAATGTATGGTAATATGGACAATAAAGTCCAAGCTGAAGTGGTCTCAGATGGAGATGAGGAACTTGTTGGAAACTGGAGTAAAAGTCACTCTTGCTATACAAATAAACTGGAGGCATTTTGCCCCTGTCCTAAAGATCTGTGGAACTCTGAACTTGAGAGAGATTATTTAGAGTGTCTGGTGGAAGAAATTCTAAGCAGCAAAGTGTTCAAGAGGAAGCAGAGCATAAAAGTTTGGAAAATTTGCAGCCTGACAATGCAATAGAAAAGAAAAGACAATTTTCTGGGAAGAAAATCAAGCCTCCTGCAGAAATTTGCATAAGTAATGAACAGCCCAATGTTAATCACCAAGACAATGGGGAAAATGTCTCCAGGCCATGTCAGAGACCTTCCCGGCAGTCCCTCTCATCACAGGCCCAGAGGCCTAGGAGAAAAATACATTTTCATGGCTGGGCCCAGGGCCCCTCTGCTGTGCGCAACCTAGGGACTTGGTGCCCTGCATCCCAGCCACTCCAGCCATGGCTAAAAGGGACCAATGTACAAGCTCGGGTTGTGGCTTTGGGGGGTGCAAGCCCCAAGCCTTGGTAGCTTCCACATAGTGTTGAGCCTGCAGGTGCACAGACGTCAAGAATTGAGGTTTGGGAGCCTCTGCCTATATTTCAGAGGATATGTGGAAACACCTAGATGTCCAGGCAGAGCTGTGCTGCAGGGATGAAGCCTTCATGAATAACCTCTGCTAGGGCAATGTGGAAGGGAAATGTGGGGTGGGAGGCCCCACACAGAGTCCTCGCTGGGGCACTGCTTAGTGGAGCTGTGAGAAGAGGGCCACTGTCCTCCAGACCCCAGATGGCAGATCCATGGACAGCTTGCATCGTGCACCTGGAAAAGTCACACGCACTCAACGCCAGCCTGGGATAGCAGCCAGGAGGGGGCTGTACCCTGCAAAGCCACAGGGGCAGGGCTGAATAAGGCTATGGGAGGCCACCTCTTGCGTTGGTATAACCTGGATATGAGACATGGAGTCAAAGGAGATTCTTTGAGAGCTTTAAGATTTAATTACTGCCTCGTTCGATTTTGGACTTGCATTGGCCTGTAGCCTCTTCATTTGGGCCAATTTCTCTCATTTGGAACAGGTGTATTTACCCAACACCTGTACTCCCATTGTATCCAAGAAGTAACTAACTTCCTTTTATTTTTTTTTTTTTTTTTTTTTGTTTGAGATAGAGTTTCATTCTTGTTGCCCAAGCTGGAGTGCAATGGTGTGATCTCAGCTTACTGCAACCTCTGCCTGCTGGGTTCAAGTGATTCTCCTGCCTCAGCTTCCCAAGTAGGTGGGATTACAGGTGCCCATCACCATGCCTGGCTAATTTTTTTGCATTTTTAGTAGAGATGGGTTTTCACCATGTTGGCCAGGCTGGTCTTGAACTCCTGACCTCAGGTAATCTGCCCGCCTTGGCCATCCAAAATGCTGGGATTACAGGCATGACCACCAAGCCTGGCCACTAATTTGCTTTTGATTTTCATGCTCATAGGCGGAAGAGACTTGCCTTGTCTCAGCTGAGACTTTGGACTGTGATCGTTTGAGTTAGTGCTAAAATGAGTTAAGATTTGGGGGACTCTAGGGAAGGCATGATTGGTTTTGATATGTGAGGATACAAGATTTGGGAATGGCCAGGGGTGAAAAGATATGGTTTGGCTGTGTCCCCACCAAAATCTCACCTTAACGTGTAATAATCCCCATGTGTCAAAGACGGAGCCAGGTGGAGATAATCTAATCATGGGGACCGTTTCACCATACTGTTCTCATGGTACTAAATAAGTCTCAGGAGATCTGATGATTTTATAAATGGGAGTTCCTGTGCACAAACTTGCTCTTGCCTGCTGCCATGTAAGACATAACTTTGCTCCTCATTCTCCTTCCATCATGATTGTGAGGCCTCACCAGCCATGTGGAACTGTGAGTCCATTAAACCTCTTTCCTTTATAAATTACCCAGTCTCGAAAATGTGTTTATTAGCAGCCTGAGAAGAGACTAATACAGAAGGGGTCCAGTTTCAATCTTCTGCATATGACTAACCAGTTATTCCTGCATCATTGATTGAATAGGGAGTCCTTTCTCCATCACTTGTTTTTGTTGACTTTGTCGAAGCTCAGATGGCCGTAGGTGTGAGGCTTTATTTCTGGGTTCTCTAACCTGTTGCATTAGTCTAGATATCTGTTTCTGTACCATGCTGTTTTGGTTATTGTAGCCTTGTAGTATAGTTTGAAGTCAGGTAATGTGATGCCTCCAGCTTTGTTCTTTTTTCTTAGGATTAGAATAGCTATGACTATTTGGTCTCTTTTTTGGTTCCATATGAATTTTAGAAAGGTTTTTTCTAATTCCATAAAAAAGTCATAGGTAGATTGATAGAAATAGCATTGAATAGGTAGATTGCTTTGGGTAGTACAGCAATTTTAAAAATAAGAATTCTTCCTATCCATGTACATGAATAGTTTTTCCATTTGTATGTGTTGTCTGTGATTTTTTTGAGCAGCATTTTATATTTATCATTGTAGAGATCTTTCACCTCCCTGGTTAGATGTATTCTTAGGTATTTTATTCTTTCAGTGGCTATTGTGAATGGAATTATATTCTTGATTCGACTCTCATCTTGGACAATGTTCATGTATAGAAATGCTACCAATTTTTGCACATTGAGTTTGTATACTGAAACCTGTTGAAATTTTTTTTTATCAGATCTAGGAGCTTTTGGGTAAAGATTATGGGGTTTTCTGGCTATAAAATCATATCATCTGTGAAGAGAGATAGTTTTTCTTCCTCTCCTTTTATTTTAATGCATTTTCTTTCTTTCTCTTGCCTGATTACTCTAGCTACTACTTCCAGTACTATTTTGGATAGGCATGGTCAGAGTGGGCATCCTTGTCTTGTTCCAGTTCTCAAGGGAAATGCTTCCAGCTTTTGCCCATTCACTATGATGTTGACTGTGGTTTTGTCATAGATGACATTTATTATTTTCAGGTATGTTCCTTCAGTGCCTTGTTTGTTCAGTGTTTTTAACTTGAAGTGATGTTGAATTTTACTGAAAGCCTTTTCTGCACCTACTGAAATGATCATGTGGTTTTTGTTTTTAGTTTTATTTACTGAATCACATTGATTTGTGTATGTTGAACCAACCTTGCTTCTCATGCATAAAGCCTAATGGATCATGGTGGATTAGCTATTTGACGTGGTAGTTGATTTGCTTTGCTAATGTTTTGTTGTGGAATTTTGTATCTATGTTCATCAGGAATATATGACTGAGTTTTCTTTTTTGATTTTGTAATTTGTTGAGAATTGCTTTATGGCTGAACTTCTGGTCGATTTTAGAGTATGTGCTATGTACAGGTGAGAATAATGTATAGTCTGTTGTTCTGTGGATGCTCTGTAGATATCTGTTAGGTCCATTTTGTCAAGTGCTGATTTTATGTCTCGAGTATCTTTGCAAGTTTTCTGCCTCAATGATCAGTCTAACACTGAAATCTCCCACTATTATATGATTATCTAAGTCTCTTCAGAGGTCTCTAAGAACTTGTTTTATGAATCTGGGTACTTCAGTGTTGGAGGTATACACATTTTGATACTTAAGTATTCTTGTTGAATTGCAGTTTCCCTATTACTAATGAAGTTGAGCATATTTTCTTAATAGGTTGACATACAGATCTTACATAGGTTTTTGATTGGCTTGTTGTTCTTTTCTAATAGTTTTACAGGATTTCTTTATGTATTTTGGATGCTACTCATTTACTAATTGTATGCATGGCAAATATCTTCTCCCAGTTTGTCTTGTCTTTTGACAGTCTTAATAAAGTTTTTTGAGAGACAGTATTCTCTCAAAAATGACTATAATGAAAATTATCAATTTTTCTTTTTAAGGTAAGAACATGCATTTCATTTGTGAAATCTTTTCCTTGCAAGGAGAAAGAAGATTATTCTCTATTTTCCTTCCAAAAATTTTAAAGTTCTTTCCATCAAATTTCATCCTTAGAACACTTGGATTTAAATTTGTGAATGATATGAGGTGGGAATCTTTTTTTTTTTTTTTTAACCAATATAGATTACCCAGTACCTATTACCTAGTGAATAGGCCATACATTTTTAATGATTTGCAATGCCACTTCTGCCATAGGTTCAAGGTCCACACATGTGCAAGTCTGTTTCTGAACATTCTGTTATGATACATTGGTCTTGCTGTCTCACTGTGCAGCAATGTTACGCACTACACGTTAGAGTAACTCTAAATTCCGCCAAGGCATGTAACTTCAACTTATTTTCTATCAAAAGTATCCTGGTTATTCATGGCCCCCTATTTTTCATTTCCTCATCAAGTTTAAAATCAGTTTTCAATTTTCACAAAGAGATCTGCTAGAATTTTTATTAGACATTAGGGCTGCACATCATTTGGGGTAAACTGATCTTTCTTTGATAAGCTTTTCTTATTTACAAATGTGGAGTGTGTTTGAGTGTTTCTAATGTCTTTCTATAAAGTTTTATTATTGTTTTGTATATATTGAAAATTATTTTAGATATATTCTCAAATACTTTACAGATTAAGTGGCTACTGTAAATTTAACTTCTTTAAAATGTGTTTTCTTTTGCTGCTAGTATATAGAAATGAATTTAAATTTGCAGAGCCAGACACCTTACTATAATCTTTTTAAATCTGAATGCACATTCAGGAAAAAATTTTATGTGAAGAGTCGTATCATCTGGAATAATGTGGTTTTTTTTTTTTTAAACAACATATGTGCTTTTATTTTTATCCCATTGAAATGGCGAGATCCTCTAATATTTAGTAAAAAATATGATAAATACTAAAATATGATAATTTAGTAAAAATATGATAATGGACATTTTATGTAGTTCTTGTTTTGGGAGAAGTAGTGTAATATTTCCTTACTAAGAAGGCTGTTTGCTTGATCTGAATTATGTTAAAGAAGTTATCTCATATTACTAGATTTCTGAAAATAATACCCAAGAATAGGTGGCATATATCAAATGTCTTTTCTGCATCTATTAAGGTGATTATACGGACCTTTTCCTTTTATCTGCTGAATGTTAAGTTACACTAATAAATTATCTACTGTTAAAACACTCATGCATTCCTGAAATAAATCCAGATTTGGTCATTATTATTATTATTTTGTCTGTCTTTTTTTCTATACTCAGCTGGTTTGGTTGGTTAACATTTAATTTAGGATTTTGTACCTATGCTTCTGAGTAAGATTTACCTGTAGTTATTATTTTTCCTACTGCCCTCTTTCAGTTAAGAGAGGTTATTTTGGCCTTATGGAACACACTTCAGAAAATTCCTTTTTTCCCCTTTCTTAGGAAAAGTTTGCATATGTTTGAAATGATGGGTTTCTTGAAAATTGGGGAAAAAAATGACTTAAAAACCATCTAAGCCAGATGCTTTTAGTGTTTGGAACAATTTTTATCCACTGATTCCAATTATTTAGTAGTGAAGTAATTATACATGTTTTCTATTTCCTTTTTAGTCATATTTAGTAAATAATATGTGTATGAAATAATATATTTTTCTAGTTTAAGTTTTCACATGTAATTTACATAAATTTTATCTTGGAAAATTCATTATATTTCCAATCTCTACAATATTTGTTACTATATCTACATTATTCTTCCTAGTTTTTAGTTTCTTGTTTCTTTTATTTTGATTAATTTTCATCTTTTTTTAAGAATCAAAGGATAAACAGTTTATTGAATGGAATGATGTATCAAAGGGTTCACAGAGAACAAGTGACATTATCATCACTTGAAGTATGATATATGAGAGATTTATGAATATTTAGAATACCCAGATTGGCACATAGATCTATCACACACAATGAATGAATACACAAATAAACAAATGATTAACAAACTTAATATTCAGTGTTGATCAACTGACCCATGAAAAATGCATGTAAAGTTAACAAAATAGACATTTTCCAGAAGGCTTTTCCTTTCCTTTTTGTCTATATTCTAAAAATCAGGTTTTTTTGGTAATACAACCCAGTTTTTACTGTAATCTACATAGAAGTTTCTTGTCTCCATTTTGGTTATTTCATGTATTGATTTCTAACTGCTTCCAAGTTTCTCAGCCTTTAGAAACCTGAACTACTTTAATCATCTAAGTGTCTTCTTTCTTGAATTTAGAAGGCTAAATTTTGATCAGTCTTTCTAAAGGTTTATGTAATCAATCAGTTTTTTTCAATTTTTGGTTTTGTTGATTTTCTCTATTTTGTCTTTGCTTTTTTATTTTCCCACTTTTGCTCTTGTGGCAATGATTTCTTTCCTCCTACTTTCCTTGGATTTACTGTTCTTTATTCCTTCTGTTAAATTATTTTATTTTTATTTTGTGTGTGTGTGTGTGTGTGTGAGAGGGAGTCTCATTCTGTCACCCAGGCTGGATTGTAGTGGCAAGATCTCACCTCACTGCAACCTCCGCCTCCTGGGTTCAAGCAATTCTCCTGCTTCGGACTTCCGAGTAGCTGGGATTACAGGTGTGCACCACCACACCAGGCTGATTTTTGTATTTTTAATAGAGAAGGGGTTTCACCGTGTAGGCCAGGCTGGTCTCGAACTCCTGGCCTCACGTGATCCACTCACCTCGGCCTCCCAAAGTGCTGAGATTACAGACGTGAGCCAACATGCCTGGCCCCTTCCGTTAATTTTTATTTTATTTTTATTTTTTTTTTGGTGATGGAGTTTTGCTCTTGTTGCCCAGGCTGGAGTGCAAAGGTGGAATCTCGGCTGACTACAACCTCCACCACCTGGGTTCAAGTGATTCTCCTGCCTCAGTCTCCAGAGTAGCTGGGATTACAGGTATGTGCCACCATGCCCCACAATTTTGTATTTTCAGTAGAGATGGGGTTTCTCCATATTGGTCAGGCAGGTGTCAAACTCCCGACCTCAGGTGATCTGCCCGCCTCGGCCAAAGTGCTGGGATTACAGGCAGGAGCCACAGCGCCTGGTCCTGTTAAATTCTTAAGTAAGATACTTAGTTCATTAATTTTTTGACTTTATTGTTTTCCAATAAGAACATCTGTTATACTCATTCATTTATTACCTGCATATACTGGATGCCACACTCTCTGCTATGTAATATTTTCATTATCACTCAACTAGAAGTACTTGAATTTCCTTTACAATTTATTCTTTGACTTAGGCATGCTATTTTATCTTGTATTTGAGTTTCTTTTGAAAGATATTATTTTATACAGGTATTTTTTCAGATTTATGTACATGATTACTATTTTATTTATTCACATCTTGCTTCTTATTCTATCATTTTGGAACCATTTTCCTTCTTATGGTCATTTCTTTATGGTAGGTCTTTGAGTGACAAACTCTTTTTGTTTATCTCTAAACACCGATATTTTCTCCTTATTCTTGAAAAAATAGTTTGGCATATATCATTGTGGGTTGACAAATGTTTCCTTTCCAAAAAATGTGATGGTACTATTTTCAATTGTTTACTTTCTGTTGTGGTAAGACACTTGCTTTAAGTCTGGTTTTCATGTTTTTTGTCAGTGATTTCTTCTATATGCCTAATTTTTAAAATGTTCCCTTTCTGTATCCCCTTTATACTATGCAGTCTTAATATAGTTTCTAGATATGTGGTTTTTTTTCCTATTTTGAACATGTTATACTTTGTGGATTCATTGCTTCTAGAAAATTCACAACCATTATTTATATAAGTATTGTATGCTCTCCGTTCTTTGTTTTCTCTTTCTTAGAATGTAGTCCAGGATTGTTAGATTTTTTATATGTTTTCATTAGTAATTATTGGTATCATTTTATTAATATATACTGATCAATATTAATATATATAATGTATGACTATGTATCTATTTTTTAATTATAATTATATATATAATTTTATAAGTTTAATTTCCCCTGATCTGCTTATTCTTATCTTTTTCTCAATATCCTTATTGCATTTATTAGTTTTTAAACATTTCAAACGTAGTTGTTTTCTGTATGATTCTTTAATGCATCACAAGTCCTTGGGATTCTAAATCTGTTGCAGATTGTTTCTCCTCATTCACTCATGTTTTGTTTTTTTCCTGTAATTGGTGGTCTTTGATTGTGATATTATTGCCTGATCATAATCTGTGGTGTCTGTGTCTTATATTTTGAAAACTTTTCTCTAGATAGGATTTACTTCTATGTCTGTAAGAAACCAATGCATGCTGCTGGAATGGTACTACTTCAGTTTTCCTTCAGCACCTTGGCTCAGCACCAAAGTCTCAGAATCAATTCTCCCTCTGAGCTGGTGGTCCAACACTCTGATCCTGACAACAGTGTTCTCAGAGCACTTTGAAATTTGCTCTCAGAGAAAACTCACTACATCAGACTGACAGCCGTCTTTCTCCTCCAAGCTCAGATTTTTTTTTTTTTTCTGACAAGAGAAGAGGAGGCAAATCCTTGAAATTCTCCCTTAACTTTTGTAAGAACAAAATTACCATCAAGAGTTTGCTTTACATACCTACCTACTTTGTAAAGAAAGAGCCTTTCAAAATGCCTACTCTGGCATTATTGTGTAAGCCAATAAATCACTTTCTAGTTAGACTATTGGACACAGCACTTTTTTTCCATTGAAAAAAGAAAAAGTAGGAGTTCAGGAGTAAGAAATCATTCATTCATATAATCACTCATTCCCTAATTTTTAATGAATGATTACACTGTGTCAGGAAAAGTGCTTTTCTTCAAGGAGGCCAAAGATACATCAGCTATACTCCCAAAACGACTTACAACCCAACAGGGAGAGACAAACATGGTCAGAGAAAGGTGTACAGTCACTTGCAATTCTCTTTTGTCCCTGCAAAATATTTACTTAGCAAAAGACATACATGGTTAAATGAAATGAAAGACATACCAGGACTATAATTATTTTAAGAAATATATTTCATCAAGGACATATGCTGACTGGAATATTTTAACTTTTGAAATGTGTTATAATTTTGTATTGGATTCATTTCAAACTAATATTTTGAGAAAAAATTTATGAATCAAATGTATTATTTTATGATTATAAATATGTTAAAGACATTTGTGAATGCCTTATCTTGATCTGAGCATTTAAAAAAGGGAAAGAAGTAAGATGTATAAAATAGTTAATTTTTCTAGATTTGCTTCCTGAATGGATTGGGGAAAAATAACTGAAAGTTAAAACGATATTGATGAAAGATATAAAGATATTCCGTAATCATGAAAGAAAATAAATTTTCAATGAGTTAATTATATTTTAAGCATATTTAAATAAATATGATACTGTTTAAAAATTTTAATATCATTCCTAATGTGAATCTGTAGTGCTAAACATTACACATGTAGATGTGCAATAAATATTTGTTAAATGTGGGAAAGAAGAGAGAAATGGTGTACTTTGCTTTCCTCTGCTCACTGTTTCAGCCTCATCTCTCCTTCCTTACTATATTCAAGCCACAGTACACTGTCTCTTCCTTCAACTTGCCAAGTTCCTTGCCTTGGGCTTTCACACTCGTGTTCCCTTTACCTAGAATCCTCCTATCCTCTCATTTTGTCACAGTTATTAATATTAAATATCTCTCCATCATAGGTTAGTGCCTAATACAAAAATGAAAATGTTTCACTCTTTAATTATTTAAAATTTTATCCACAAAGGATTTTTATCATAGCAGTTCATTTAACTCTAAGTTCTAATATAACTTTAGATTGCAAAAAAGTCTTGGATTTAATTTTTAGGAAACAGAGGGGTACGAAGGAAATCATTCTGGATCTGCTGTCAGGCCTACACAAAAATATGTAGACAGGAGCTGGCACATAGGGGTATTTAAAGCATTTTGGTTTCTTCTCTTTCCCTGTCTTTGTTCTTTCTACTTTTTTTCCATATTAAAACAAAGTATTAGTACAAGGCGAGGTGTAGATTTGTAATGACAAAAAGAAGTAAGTGTTTTAGATTTTCGTATGCCACAGATGATAATACTTGGGCTAAAAATTGGTCCAAAAATTCTGACAATTAGGTGAAATGGAGACACATTTATTTTGACAACAAACTATATGACTCCATAATTAGAAAACTAGATTTTTTTTCTCAAGCAAAACTCAAGTAAAAAAAAATTCAAGTGCTTTTTAAAAGACAATTGGCTAAATCAACAAACAAATTCAACCAATGGTTCTGAATGCAGAATGCAGGCATGTTTGTGAGTTTTAATTCATTGAAGTAATTTTTTTCAGGGAGCTTAATGTGCTACAGATACTTTGTTACTGATCATTTAATTTATCAAAGGAATAGAAATCAGACACGCTACATGAACTGTGATTTGAAATATCCACTTTGTGATTTGCTTCAAACACATGCCTGAATTCAAAGACAAGTGCTTTAACAAGCTCTTCTGATACAGACTGTTAAAACCTGGTAGTATTTTTAAATCAAAGGATATATATGGTCAAGTTTGTGACCATTACACAGGACCAGTTTGAGTTTGTCTTGTCCTTTCACAAATTCATATCCTCATCTCAACGTGTATCTTGCCTAGGATATCCTCTGCCATTTTATAAAGTTTGTCTTCATTTCTAATTTTGCCTTCAACTATATCTTTTAGAAAATTTTATCAGCTTCAAGGTGTCAAAGGAATAGATAAGACAGAATGAGAGACCAACACATCTCTTACAACTGGAGAGTAATTAATATTGCATGATTATAATAGGACATTCATCCACTAATGTTGAGAATAATGTTAAGAGAAGTAGAATGTGATAAGTTAAAAACAAAAGAGATGATAAATGCAGCTGCACAAATCAAGCTCGCTTTAGATTACAGATAACTACTCCTAATGACTCTTTCAACTATTTGGTTTTTTTCCTGTAATTTTTCAGTGAAAGCGAAGTCATCATACAACTGTTTGCTTCATTGTATGAGAATCAATGTTTTTTGCATGATGAACTGCCCTAATGGAAGAGGACTCTGAGTTACCTTTGTAGAGCAAAGCCACCTAGGTTACTCTGTTTTCCCCAGAGTGACCCCTCTGTTCTGCAAGTAAGTCAATCAGGAAATGCTCTCCAGGCCATTTTAATATGAAATACAAAAGCTTAGAAGTCCTCTCTAAATAATTGAAGGCAACCATTAGGAATATAGCCAACCAGTCTCTTAATGGAGAGGTCATGAGGGACAACAGGCGTAGAATCTCTCTGAAAAGTCCAAGGAACATTTGGTGGTTTATAATTGATTTTTCTGGGCAGATTTCCTTTTTTCAAATAGTAATTATATCAGTGTCATTAATAATGGCTGTTGCAAGGGGCTTTGCTTTACTCTCCAAGGCAAAAATTATATCTGGTCAAAGAAGCCTTATAATTGTTTCTAGTTATTTGAAGCAGAATACAGACTTAGGTTTTTTTCCCTTTCATTTGAGAATCTAAGGCACTTAAGTCTACCCTTGAGGAATGAGGATAATAATAGTAGAGCCGGGAAATGAAGCAGCTTACTACACATCGCTTACTATGCGGGAATAAGCTAAAACAGTTTCGTTGTAATAGTTTAAGTCCCAGAGCACTTTTGTAGTAATTATTTTTCCTCTAAATTTTAAAGGTTTGATGCATTTCTTGAGGGTGTTAAGTACCTATCTAAATTAAGAAAGTAAGGCATTTTCTAAAAGAAATTCCTTTTTAAAGAGGTGTACTGATAAACCATTAGAAAAGATGAGCCAAATATCACAGAGTTGAGAGAATTGGTTGAAGCAGGGGAATGCCTCAGTGTTTAGCCATGCCTTTATTAAGATATTTATTTGAATATATTAAGTAATCAAATCTACATAAAAAATATTGGGAAATGGCCTTTCTCAATTTAATTTCCGATTTCAAAACTCAACCCTATATCCAACCATTATTTTTAAAAAAGGCCAGGCGCTGTGACTGCAGTACTATGCCTATGATTGCAGTACTTTGAGAGGCCATGTGGGAAGGTTGTTTGAGCCCAGAAGTTCACGACCAGCCTGGGCAACATAGTGAGCCCCCCCGTCTCTACATAAAACTAAAAAATTAGCTGTGTGTGGTGGCACGTGCCTATAGTTCCAGCTACTCATGAAGCTGAGGTGGGAGAATCACTTGAGCTGGAGGTTGCAGTGAGCTGACATTGTGCCACAGCACTCCAGCCTGGACAACACTGCAAGACCCTGTCCCTTTAAAGAAAAAAAAAAAAACTGCTGAGACAGGAGAGTTTCTTGAGGCCAGGAATCTGAGACCAGCTCCTGAAACAAAGCAAGATTCTCGCTCTACACTTCATCCTGGTTCACAGAGCCAAACCCTGACTTAAGAAAAAGAAAAACAAAGGAAAAGTTGTGCTAGGATGCATATTCAAGATTGAAATCTCTCACACTCTCTCTCACACACAAATTCATGCTACTTTGGTGGCTAATTGTTCCATACTATGAGTTGATCTATTTATGTTGCCATGGCTCCTTATACAGCTATGTGGCACATCATTTATTTGTTTTTGATACCATAATATTGATTCAGGAAAAGTTTAAATATTTTATTTTTTAATTACCTAAGAAGGCTCTCTGTTGGTTTATATAATCCAGTTTAAGAATCTCTTTTATAAATTGAATTTTTCAGTACTGACAAAATATTAACTACTTCCCCATGTATCTTTAGTTTCTATGAATAATTATATAGGGAGAGAAGACATCCATTGTTTACAAAGGTCGTTTCAGCCTTGTGTGAAATAGGAAGTTTGCTTTCATAGAATCTGGCCTACTTTACCTATCAAAACTATTAAGGTGTTATGAGTGTCAAAACGATATAAATTCTTAGAGCTGAATATGAAGCCAAAGGGATAAGTTGTTCTGTTTATCTTTTATAATGGGGGTGTATACCCCCATAAAGTTGCTTACTTGAGAAATTAGTTACGTTTTTTATTTTAGAGACAGAAAAATCCTACATTGGCTATTTAAATGATATGACCCAATTATTTGGAAATAAAAACGGTCTGTTGTGTGTATAAAGTTAACGTTAACATGGTGAATTTTGGACACCACAGTCCAGTCTTGCAGGGAATTCTAAAAAAGGAAATTGTCATATCAATGAACTGTCTAGAGCATTGTTTAAAAACCGTGGGCATTTCTAAATAGGTATATCTCATTTCTTCCCAGACAGATTTCTGTTGAAGTCAAACTAAAGTACCACAGATGCTGCCAAGCTGCCTGATACGGTGGTCAGTCCTCACGATTGACCTCAATAGTACCCACCTTCTGTTATTCACACCATTACACAGTCTCCTCTCATATTATCCTAGGGTTGGCCTGTGAGACCCATAGAAGGCTTGGTCACACAGCTAATTAGTGTCAAAGCCTGAATTCTAACATAGGTCTGTCAAAATCCACGATGACTAGAGAATTACTTACTTTGATTCTCCAGTAGCTGAAAAGGAGCATAAAAATAAGCGGAAGTTGAAGCAAAGAGAAGTTTAAGGACTTGTTCAAGGTCTACAACTAGTTAGAGACACAGCTGATATTAGAACTAGGCAGTTCAATTTGATTTAAACCAGTTTATTATTTTAAATTATAGTACATTTTTGTTCCTATTTAACAGATACCTTACTTCAAAAATGTCACTGTGAACCCATTAGAAAGCCACCAAATATTAAATGAGAAAAAGAAGAAAAATGAAATTGCAATGGTCTATCCACTTTTAGTGTTCCATCAATATTAAAATATATTTTTATTACAGTTTCTTATTAGACAGGTGGCTAAAATCTAATTGATAATGATGAAGTAGGTCAGTGTTACTCAATTGGTTAGCAGCTAATTAGCTCATCTTAATATGAGTCAACATCAATGAAATGCACTCAGTAAATATTAGTATTATTTTTGTCTTTTTCATAATCCATTTGAAGTATTAAGATTTTGTTCTATACATTCAAGGCCAAAAATTTGTTTCAAGGATTAGAAGTGTGCAAACATTTTATCGTCCAACTCATTTTTTATTCTATTTCTGGTTCATTCAAGAAAATCAGATCCTGGCCCTAAAATAAACATGGATTCCCTTTATCCAAGAGGCCACACTTCCTAATGCTGAATATACTACAAATCTTGGAAGTTAGACTTTCCCTCTGGTAGTAAAAATCTGCAAATCAAGTCAAATTAGGAGAACAGAGCCGCTCGCATGTTTCTTAAGGAAAATTCCTGTTAAAAGATTGCATTTTCTTTATAATATAATATTTTGAAAGCTATAGAGCCTAATAATAATTGTACTTTAAAACGCACAGTTTACACACACACACACACACACACACACACACACATATATATACATACACTTTTTACAGAAGCATTTCTTGGAGGAGAATATCTCTATAAAGAAACCCGACTAAATTTCTGATAGCTACTAAGGTAAGCTGCTACTCTGCCTTACCCTCTGTATGCTATATGTTTCCTCTACTCTGGTTCCTGAAGATAAATGGAGTCAAACGATGCCACTCGGTAAAAAGCTACCTCACCATTTTTAGGAAATTTCTTAATATAAACTTCACAGTTTTTCATAGGTTTCAAAATCCTTGGAAGAAATAAATGCATCTTTGTTCAATATGTAGATTTTCTTACTAAGATTTTCAGATTGAAGGGAGTAGCAGTAGAATATCAGAAGTATCAGAAGCAAAAAAGTAAATATATGATTTGGTAAGTATGTTTGTACTTGTAGCCCCAAATAGTGATTGTGTAAGGAATAGGCACAAATACGGTAGCATTTTTAATTGCATCTGAAATGAACAAATCTTGTATTTGTCTCCAGGGAATATGACTCAGTCAACTCTTTAGTAAGGCCAGTTATCAAGGAAAAATTTGCTAAGGGTTAGACAACATAATCTAGTTGCAGCTCTTATCTTGAAATTTATATTTAAAAGCTAGTAAGATTTATCTTTAGGTATTTAGTCCTTTATCACTTTGGGATGGTAAATTAGATGCTTGCCTTGTACTTTTGGCTTGTGAAAGAAAAAATAATCTCAGGACCCCAAACTCACCATGCCGAAAGGAAGGTAAAGCTTGGGAAGTCAGCCATGAAAAAACTGCTTTCCTTTAGTTCCCAGACAGAGAACTGTAATTTCACAACCTTGTAGCATAGCCTCATTTCTGTTGCACCCTCTTCACATGCTTAGTTTATCTTATGTAAAACGTAGATTTACTAACCAACACAACGTACAATTGACTTTTTCCTTTACTCCCTGTTGTCACACATAAAATGTAGATTTATTGGGGCTAATCACAGCCTCATAGGAATGTAACGATCTGCTTCACTGCCTACCCTCTTTCCCCTTTTCTCCCTCCTGCTTGTTCTTTCCCCTGTAAATACTTAGGTTCCCAAAACCCTCTTTGGGAAAAACTCAGTCACAGATGCTCCTATGGCTGTATTTTTTTCCCCAGGCGCATCCTCAACCTTGGCAAAATAAACCCCTATCAGTTGAGACCTGCTTCAGTCATCTTTTGGTTACAGGCTTTCAAAAGTAGCAACATTATATTTACATTTTTCATTGCTGGAGGAGTAGTTTTTTGAAGGCTGCCTGCACTGTGAATTGTTACATTTTTTAAAAATGGTGTCTGTGAGTTTTGTTTCTTTGATTTTCACCAAACTAGAGCAGAAATTTAGAGGAATTTTGAATGTATGTCCTTGTTCCTCCCCAGAAGACATTTTCTAAAAAAAAAAAAAAAAAAAAAAAATACTAATAATCCCAAGCTACACTGATTCTTGGTAGGTATTAGCCCAAATGCTTAAAGGGGACATTGTGATCTCTGACAATTTAATATTGCAGATAACATAACCTCTGGACTCCCCAAGTATATCCCACATTGTATTATTTTCTTTCCTCCAAACAGTACAGATTCTTTAAGAGAAAGTGGACATTTTTAAGAAGCAAATAATGACTTAAAATAGCTTTATATTTTTTCTCTTTTCTTACAAATGCAAAACTTGATAGTATATGTAGATTTCCAGATTGCTGAAGAAATTGAATTACTGTTTCATCCTTATCTTTTTATGTACTTCTCTGTCATTTTAAATTTATATATATATATATCATATTTTCACTGAAAACATCAAATGTCTCATTCATTCTTTAGTCTTATTTGATTTTTTTCTATCACCTTGCATAGCAAAGCATAACAAAATGAAAATAAGCTTCTGCAGTCATGGAAGCTCAGAATTGGAAAACAACTTAGATTATTTATTCTAACATCATCGAAAAAGAGATAAAGACATGGAATTCAGGAAAAGTGGCGAGGAAGCAAATTCAGAAATGTATGACTAGGAACATGGAAGCAACTGAATATGAGGTTAGAATTTTAAACTGAATTAAAAGGTGTAACTTGGAACTGACTGAAATATGGCAATTTAGCAGAAGTGGGATTAATTATGTAGCCTTACCTAGTTGTACACAAGATCAGGCTGGGACTGAAATTCTACAATATGATTCCACATCACCAAAAGAATTCCAGCCCTCTGAACAGTAGTAAAGAGGGTTTTGTTTTCTTGTAACCAGAACATAAACTTTTGATAGTCATAACCTTTATTTCGGTCTCTAAATGTAGGTATTGATGGGGTTCAAAACAGGCTATCCCCAAATACGGCACCTTGGAATTTGAGCAAACGGCAAAAGTAGAAAGATCACCCTTTGACTTTCCCCTGCCCTCCTCCTCTGAATCAGGTCAAGAGCCCCTCATTCGAGAGGTGCTGTCCCTATGCCCAGAGGAAAGAACATCCTTATCTGTAAAGACACAAATATATAAAAAACAATCTGAACAGTAGGTCTTGTTAAGCGACTCCCCTCGATTTTATTACCATTGGATCGTATCCCTTTGCTTAATCACACTTCTGTACAACTGTCCACTTTTGTTCAAACCTAAGCATAAAAATACATAGGTTTCTCTATTTCTTTGGGTCTCTATATCTGAAGGCTTCTGGTCTATGTAAAACTTACATTAAATAAATTTGTAGGCTTGTCTCTTCTTAATCGGTTTTTCATAAGGACCTCAGTTATGAGCCTAGAGATGGAAAAGAAAGATGTTTCTTTTCCCCTATAGCATATTCAAAAGTTTAAATGAAGTTTATTCAGAGTCCTTAGTTTTACCAACTAGTTTTTCCTTTCTTGGATGTACAAATCTTTAATACACTAAATGCAGCTTCTATAGTTTTAAACAAATCCATTCTTCAAACCAAACCAAAGATAGAATAAGTTTTATAAAACAGGAGACACTTTAGGGGTATAGTTACTAGATATTTGTAATTGTCATGTGTTTGCAGACTCTGCAGTGTTGGTGGCAATGTATTTTTAATTTCTTCCTATTTGATAAGGGTATACCATACAGATGCTGCTGTGGATGCTGTATTGGCCCCAGTCAGAGTCTTGCTACCATGAGAATCTCTGCTGTAGGCACCATGGCCCTCCCTGGACTTACTAAGCCAGACAAGCTTCCACAGAGAATGTGATGTTTGCTGAACAACATGGAAATTGGATATAAAACCTTTATAATGAGTGTTTGTATCAGTAAATTCCCTTGCCATCCATTTTCCTTCAGGTAATGCTGTTTTAATTAGCACTGAATGCTCCCATCTAATTTCTCAGTGGTGGACACTGCAACAAATAATTACGGAAAAAAAAAAAAAACCATAAAAACATTAGTTACCAGTTCAGGAACTTGTTGATTCCATTATAAACACTGAATTGTATCCAAAATTGACTTGGGCCTTTATTCACTGCATTTTGCTTCAGATTAATACTTGTGGTTCTGATGTCATGTAACATCTACAGATCAAAAACATCTACAAATCATGTAAAATCTACAAAGATGCTAGCCAGTTATACAGACATAGCATGTAAGTTCACGTCTATGTTGAGAGTATTGAGATGATTTTCCCCTTTATCAACACTCGATTAAATAAGGTGAAGGAGAAGTAGGTCTTCTAGAGACTGACAGCTCAGAGCAATGCTGGCATCACCTAGGAGTTTGCTAGGAATCCAAAATCTCATGTTACCACCTCTGACACTACTCATCCGCCCAATCAAATGTATTACAATCTGCATTTCAGCAAGATCCCCATGTGATCCATATACACTTTCCTTTTCTTAGTTCCTTGTATAATAACCACATTTAACTTTATATGATAGTTTACATTAATATTTACAAAATGTATGAATTAGATAGTCACCGGGGAAGGAACAGGCAGAGAACAAAGATGTGTGTCTGTACCTAAATAATGGATGGAGGTAAGAGTAGCTTTCCTGGAAGTAAAGATAAAATTCTCTTCCTCCCTTGGGCAAACACTTAAGTAAAGGAAATACAACAAAAGAAAAAGAGGAATGTATATTGAGTAGCATATAAGAAGGAAGGATTGTTTTTCTTTCTTATGTTGATTATTGTTACAATAATTGCTTCATATATTTTTATACAAAGATGCATGTTACTGATTATCTATCTTGAGATAAATGAGGGATAATTATTAGGTTGTTATCTGTGGAAAAACTATACTGAGAAAGTAGAATAAGAGGATTAGGGAGGAAGAAAAAAGACTTACTCTGCAGAGTGTAATATTGAGGAGTATGCGACTTTCAGAAAAGACACGAAGATTTCAACCTTGTTTTAAAAGAGGCTACTTTAAATCTTCCCTGATTGATAAAAATATTTCCCATAATGAAAAGCTTTCCACAAATGTCCTTACAGTTTTAATAATACACTGTCCTCAGTGTCACAAAATTATTTATTTTTAATTAAAAAGCAAAGATAGTTTTTCTATAATCTGTGAACTAGGTGAAACACGTGCTGGTTATATTAATTCATCGTTTCATATAAATAATTATTGGCCATCTGGATATAAGAAATGCTACCTTTTTCGTGATGAGTTTTCCTAAAATCTAAAAACTGCTGACTGTGATAAAAATTAACGAATACTTTAAGAAAAAAAGACTTTAACAGTCATGGTGTCTTAAAATACTGGATGTGAGAATAATGAACTGTTATGAGGGGATTCATGTTTGCAAAATGAGCTACCAGTTGATAATTAGTGGAGCTGTACAACACCCTGGTGAGATAGGTATGTTTCATTCCTACCATTTTGCAGATGCAAAATTGGCATGAGAGAGTAATGAAGTGTTTGGCCTCACGGAACCTAGAAAATCAGCATCAGCAGGAAGCACTGACTTTCTGAGACATCCGCTGTGATGTAAGGTAGGATGGCCAGCTTTATCACCCACTTACTGGCTGTGTGATTTTGGTAAAGATACTTAACCTTCTTATGCCTTAGTTTCTTCATCTGTAAAATGGGAAGAATAACACTATGTTCCTCAAACATTTGTTGTTAGGAGTAAATCAGTTAGTCCTTGCAAAAAACTTAAAAGATTACCTGGCATATAATCGGTCAACAATCGGTATCTATTAATTACCATCTATGTGCCTCTCTGAGCACTAAGGATAGGAAAGTAAACAAAATAAATCCCTGCCCTCATGAGCTTACATTCTTGTTCTTAACAGAATGGTCTCTCAGCTGATAGACATATGTACATAGGTCTTTCTTATGAACAGGTAGAAACAGAAAGTCTTGCTGGCTTTCTTTTTTTTCTGCCTTTAAAAAAAATTGTTAGAAGTAATTTTACAGTGGCTGCATGATATCTTAATTTCCTGGGAATGAGTTCTCAACAAAGAGAGAATTTTACTAATTCAGCTAGAACGTTATTGAAAGGAAATAGCTGTGTTAGGCAAGGATTGAGGGTTGAAATCGACTCGTAAACTACTGGGGGGAGTCCAGATCCACAAATAAATAACTCTGATTAAGACTAATTTTGGTAAATATAACTGTTAAGAGTCTGAATGTTTATGTCCTTCCAAAATTCATGTTGAAATAATCACTTCCAAGGCCATGGTATTTGGAGGTGAGGTCTTTGGGAGGTGATTAGGTGATTAGGGGTAGAGCCCTCATGAATGGGATTACAGCTCTTATAAAAGAGACCCCAGAGAACTCCCTTCCCCTCTGCCATGTGAGGACACCGTGAGAAAACCACTGTCTATGAACCTGAATAGGCCCTCACCCGATGCCAAAGCTTCTGGCGCCTTGGTCTTGAACTTCCTGGTTTCCAAAACTATGGCAAATAAATGTCTATTGTTTATAAGCCACATAGTTTATTAGTTTTTATCATAGTAGCCCAAACGGACTGAGAGAATAATGAAATAACAAAGAAGCAAGAGAAGGAAGTGTACCTTGCTTGGGCAGAGAAAAAAAGGGAAGGAAAGAGGGAAAAGTAGGGAGGAGAAAGGAAAATAGGGCACAGGAGGAAAAATAAGAATGTGAACACAAAGGTTAAGGACAGAAGGGAACAGAGATAAGAGAAGGGTGCTATGACTGGAACGTCTTCCCAAAGTGTTAGGATTACAGGCATGAGCCACCGTGCCCGGCCTCATTTTGAAATTTAATTGTCATTGTAACAGTATTAATAGGTGGAACCCTTAAGAGATCATTAGGCCATGAAGGCTACGCCTTCTTGGTGGGATTGGTGCTTTATGAAAAGGCAAGTATGGCCCTCCCCTTCCCCTCTCTTTGCTTTTCTCCTCTTCTGTTGGGTGAGGAATAGCATTTCTCCCCTGTGGAGGATATGGCATTCAAGGAGCCATCTTGGAAATGAGGAAGGGGGCCCTCACCAGACACCAAACCTACTGGCACCTTGATCTTCCCAGCCTCTAGAACTGTGAGAAATAAATTTCTGTTTCTTGTAAATTACCCAGTCTCAGATATTATGGTATAGCATCACAAAACAAACAAAGACAAAGGGTATGCTTGCTCTTCAATATGAATAGAAGAAGGTTTGGACTGTTTCAAAGGGGAAGACTGAGAAGTTGGGAGCAGGTGATGTCTTAATTCCCTCATTATAAGAATGGGCACTACTGGAGAGCCTATTGGAGAAAAGTATTATTAGTAAGTAAAAAATAAAATAAAATAAAAAGTTTTGTAACTTATCTTGACTTCCCTTATTATTTTAAAGTGCTTTTTCATAGTCAAGTTATATTCACTTGAGTTAAAGGAAAATGAAAGACTGAGTATGAAAAAGAAAAGTGACTTAAAAATTAGGGAATGTAATTAACTAAGGAATATCTAACTAATTATAACCCACAAAGCAATATATTCTCTTTCTCACATATCACTCTTAATAAACAAACATGCAGACACACATACCACAGACACACTCAGACACATCACACACACACAGAGAAAGAGAATAATGCCAGGGTCTTAATTTCTACATATAATTATGATGTTAAGAATACTGCTCTCTATGGTGAGATATTTTAAAGAATGTGTGTGTGTGTGTGTGTGTGTGTGTGTGTAATTTCAGTAGATTTCAATGAAAAACCATAGTTATCTGAGGGATGGGATAACATTAAGATAGTTTCTCTATATAACAGTACATACACAAACATGAGCATTTGACAATAGCTAGAACTGTAAAAGATTACCTAGATCTTTCTAGGTCCTTATTTTACAGATGAGAAAACAGAACTATAAAAGTTGAGATCTGAGCCAAACCCAAATATTTGAATACTCAGACCAGTGCTTTTTTTTTCTAATATATCACTCTCTGAGCAAAGATCACTGATAACAATAGTATGTTGTTTAACCTCAGGTATTTGCAGACACTTCACATTCCAAGCAGGTTAACTTATTTCCTAATTTACAGAAAAATGCATTTGAAATAAAAACTTTAAACAGCATGAATTCCTCAAAGAATTGCGTAAATATGGATATTTTGTGGATCAATTATGTGTATAGCAATACAGAATAACTGATTGAAATGAAATGCAATTTTTTAACAACATGGCACCAATATTAAAGACTGAAGAGTATATAAACAGTACAATGAGCCAAGCATTAATTCTCCAATAGTTCTTCAAGAATTTAGCTATCTTTTTAAATAGTTAGTGCTCCAGCAAATCAACTTGGATTACTTTTATATGTTCCTGTTTCCATTTGCCAGCTTATGTGTTTTGTGTTTAAGAGCTTGTACCTGTAGCCTTCTTTAGAACCTAAACTCGGGCTACTGGAGCCGCTGCAGAGAACCAGAAGTGCCTATGAATTTTTTTTGCACACCATATATGTACTTACACCAAAGGCTGTAGCCAATAACTGACTAAAGCCAGAGTAGAGAAGCCCAGATTCTTTGTTTTCATAAGATGAACTCTGAGATATAGTTTAGAATCCAGAGCTTCCTTCATTGTCACTCAGTTTGATTGACATCTTCCTTCACAGTATTGATGGCCCCATTCTTTCGCGGGTTCCCCTGGGAGTTTGCTTAATCATTTGCACACAAATACTTGTCTCTGGATCTGCTTTTGGTCAGACAACTAGTAAAGACATAGATTAAAGCTATTTAGGACCCATCCATTCATCCATATTTATCTACACTAGCTACCTCCCTCTGTTTTCCCTGCTTCTGTCCAAATACCTCATTCCCTCACTCTTCCAAATAGGCAAAACTTGAAACAGACCAGTGTGCATCTTATTCTATTCTGTATTTCTCTATACTTACATAATAATACACAAATATAAACATATGAGAGAATATTTGTGTCCCAAAAATGATATTATATGTTTGTATATATATATATATTTCTTTTTTATCTTTTCTTACTGAACAATATTTAATTACTAATAAAGAAAGAAATTAGCACTTTAAACTGAATTCTATTGTAATTTTCCATAGTTATAAGTTATAAATCTTTGCTTGGAATGAGAAACCATGTCATAGATACAGATACGTAAAATGTACAGTTAGAATCTGAAGTCAAAGTAGGTAAAAATTTCAATGCTATCATTTTACGTTCTCTCTGAAAGATTTTAGCATTCTAACATTTTTGATTGGTTGCTTATATTTTGTCTATTTATATATGAAAGAACAATTATTTTATTTAGTTTGTACATAATTCTCATGCTATCATTTTCTGATTCTATGTTGTATTATTTGCCAAACATTTCCTTAATGCTTGCTCAAGTGATTTTTATACTAACTTAGAGTTATTCATCTTTAGGTCTATTTATATCTAATTTTTACAACCCGCCAAAAAGGTTGATATCTTTATTTCCATTTTGTAAATATGAAATCTGAGGCATAGGGGGCTTAATTGAGTTTTTCCTGGCCATAAGCATAATGAGAGGCAGACTCAGAACATGAATTAGAAATCCTTGACTTCCAACTCCATGTTTAATCCATTAGTAGTGGGTCATAGCTATTTTCTTACGAAATAAACTCCTTCATAACATTACCTATTCCATCATTAAAATAAAACCTATGTAATAAAGCCAAATGTTGTACATATTAGAATGAACATAAATATTATGTTAATTACTATCTTTTAGAATCATATTGATTTCGAAAGTTTTGATTGGATGAATGTGGTTCTCTTTCTGTTAAATCTGTATGATTTATCTTACCTTAGAAATATTGCAAGTTATTTTCATCCTCAAACATATAAGGTATAAACTATTATAACATTAGTGATTTTCTGTGTGTAAAATATAACCCTTACAAAACAGAGAAATATTTTGATTCTGAAAAGTTGCTTGTATATATATGCGCAATGCTTGTTAAATAGTCAGAAATTTTGAGTGTATGAAAATATATTTAAACCAGTCAACAGAAAATATATGTTTTCTTGTGACAGTGTGCTATAGGCTGCAACATTTGAAAGGCTAGCCCAGCAGATTTCTGAGCACATATTAGCCAAGATAATTAGCAGAATCTGTATTCCAATTTAAACTCAATAAATTTGTCCTTTCTTAGGCTATGGATTTATCTATGTCACTTAAAGACAATGACAGTTTTTAATTGACTACATAATGCTGAAGTTATTAGAGCAACAAAAAATGGATACAGCTATGCTACTAAGTTACCTCTCCCATTATCAAACCTAGATTTACTCTGAAGCAGAATAGAGGAAGCTATGTGTTATGGTTTGAATGTCCCTGCCAAGCTTATGTTTTAATTTGATTGCCATTATAACAGTATCAAGAGATGGAACCTTTAAGAGGTAATTAGGCCATGAAGGTTATGGCTTCATTTGCAGGATTGGTGTCACCATGGGTGTCGGTTTCATATTGCAGAAGTAAGCTCCTAATAAAAGGATGAGTTTGGCTTCCTTTTGCTTCTCTGTCACCCTGGCCTTGCCCTCCCATAATGGGATGACTAACCAAGAAGTTCCTTTCCAGATGCTGGGACCTCAATCTCAGACTTCTTAGTCTCCAGAACCATAAGTCAATAAATTTCTGTTTATTATAAATTACTCCATCTGTGGTATTCTGTTATAGCACCACAAAACAAACTAAGAAAGTGGAGTTCTATTTCTCCTCTTGCCCTCAATTTCTTCAGAGGAAGACTAAATTCCTTTATGATTTCCTTTGCTTCTAGTAAGGTACAGAAATGCAAGATGTTCCTTCTCACTGTAATATACCACTGGATATTACATATAATTTTTACACTAAAATTTTTATTTAACATTCCCTTTGCAAATTTCTAGAAGTAGTATTAACACAATAAGACATATCAGAATTGACTATGTGGTCTGCTGTAATATTTATGCCAAGAATATCATAATGGTGAGGAATGAGAGAAAGACGCATAAAGAACGTGAATATAATAAAGGGAATAAAGTATATACTTGGGGAAATATACTAATTGTATGACAAAAATGGAAATAAGGGTTCC
This sequence comes from Theropithecus gelada, assembly GCF_003255815.1. Lineage (NCBI taxonomy): Eukaryota > Metazoa > Chordata > Mammalia > Primates > Cercopithecidae > Theropithecus > Theropithecus gelada. Next base: position 17,661,666 of record NC_037669.1, on the reverse strand, counting down.
ATTATTATAAATAAGGATTTGTCAACTGAATTTATCTCGCTAGCTTCTTATAAAATAAAATAGCTAACCTGAATGTAAAGAAAGTGTTTCATTTATATGCTATTTCCATTTATGCCTTAAATAATGCTTTCCAAATTATGGCCGACTGTAACTTTAAACTCCCTGGCAAAGGATATGTGCTACAAAAACCCACTTCAGGTTATAGTAATTCAATATTAAAACTTCTTCCCAACTGAATTTTAGAAACAATATTGTAGTAACCAAACTATAAATTGAATAAATTGAAGAAGTTACTACTTCTTACAATATTGTAAAACTCTCTAGAGTAGGTCATGACAGAAATGAACATCTTACATTTTCTCCTTTAATCTGACACAAAACAAGATAAATTAATTAATAAGTTACAAGCAGAATAGCAAGTTAGAGAGGATTCAAAAAAACAGAAGGTATGAGGTTAGGCCAAAGAAGAACAGGGTTTAAAATAAAATGATACAGTATAACGACATGCTTAATATATACATATATATGCGTATATGTGTAGTTTTATAGGAAGCTCCAAATAAGACCTACTTTCTCATAGTACTTGATCTCGTAGTCCAGAATGGCTCCATTGGAAAAAGCAGGTGCTTGCCATGATAGGGCAATGCTATTTTGGGATGCCCAGTCCTTCCTTACCACACCTATCAGGGAAGGTGCTGAAAGGAAAGAAAATAACTAAGAATTAATTGGCAGGAATCATTTTCCATTAATCTTCCTTAATATTTTCTCTTCCAAGGAAAATAAAATTCTTGTTGAAGAGGACACCATTTATTTAAGGCAGATTAATAAGACAGCCTTAGGATATGCTCTATTCAATCCAAATAAGGCATTAAATATATTCAGGAACACTCTTAGCGAACACAGGAAAAACTCAGATATTCCAAGAATAAGGGCCAGAACTCATCATCTTTGGTATTATTAGGGGAGGATATTTTTCTTTAAAATGGTTTTGGTCTTCAGCTATAACATGAAATACAATACACTTGGCTCTTATGTTTTATCAAATATTAATCTACTGTAGGAATAAACAAACTCTGAAATTGCAAGATCATTTATAGGCTTCTCCCTTTCCCGTAGACATTTTAAGGCTTCATAAAAGTTTATATTATAATCTTTATAATTGCAATAAATGATTGTTTATGAATGTGAGGATTATTTCTTTTGCATAGTTTCTGTGACACTGAATAAAATTAAAATATTTAACTTTAGAAGTTACTTTCAGAATCATGTCTTTTTATTTTCCTATATATTATAATTCTAAATTAAAATAATCCGTGTTAAGCTTCCAATATATAACTAAAATATATATATCTCAGATTCTTTGCACCTTTTAGAAAATACTTTTTAAGTATTCTAATTAAAAAAAAAAACAGCAGTGTTTGCCATAGAAGTCAACAATCATTCAGAAAAAATAAAATCCAAATTAAAACACACAGATATGCCATTTCTCACATAACAGATTGGCAAAAAAAAAAAAACCAAAAACCAAAATTTGGTAAGACACTCTGTGGGCTAGGCTATAGGATACAACACTGTACCACATTGTTGGTGGTAATGCAAAATGATACAACTCTTATGAAGGGAAGCTTAAAGATTTAAAGCAAAAATTATGTATTTATTTACACTTTGGCTTTTTGGAATCTCTCTCAAAGATACACTGCACAACACGAAGTGACATATTTACGATACTATTCCTGGAGATTTATTTCTAAAGGTTGTAACAATCTAAATGCCCATCAATAAGGGAGTGGTTGAAAAACTACGCTATATCCTCTAGAGAATTATGAAGTTGTAAAAAGGAATTATGGCTATCTATAAGCACTAGAATAGAGTTATTTCAGAATATATTTTTAACTGAAGAAAGTAAGGTGAAGAAAAATGTATAAAAACGATGTAAGGATAAACCTAAGAATAACAAATAATTATAATGGTTGCCCTTAGGGGGTGAAAGACAATAGGATAAACACTACAAGGTTAGAAACTGGTCATCTGTGAATATATATTTGCTTTGCAAATTTACTTTGTAAAAATATTATAAGTGATTAAAAATAATTTTAAGAACAATTTTGAAAAATTAACAGAATCATAAAATGAAGAATACTGTATAGAATTGAAGACATAGCCTCCAAGAGGGAACTGTTAAACATAGCTTTAAACACACTGATTTAACAAAAATATCAATGGGATGTGCTTTAATAATTAAATAAGAAAAACTATCTTCTTATTTAAAAATTATTAAACTGTTTTAATAATGATATTGTTGATGATGTTAGTATTATAATTTTGAAGCTGTTATATATACATATTAAAGTATAAATCAAATGAGCAATTATGTTGTTATTGAGAACTAGATTTTTTCCTCCTGTGGGAGAAAAAATATAAAAAATGTCAACTATATTAAGGTAAATAAAAACTCCAAGTTAGAAGTTACATTATGAACTCATTATATCTTTCCAATTCATTTTCAGAAATCTACTTAAATGTACCAATCACAGGTGAGAATTAGATTTGAAAAATTGATTCTGTCATACTTTCAATTTCTAGGAAAGTCTTAAGTATTAAAAGTTTGGCATTTTATTTCTGAAAGTTGCTTCTTTGTTCTAAGGACAAAGTATTTTCTTAAATTTGAAAGAATGACAAGTTTGGTTTTTCTAAGGAAATAAGGTCTTTAGAAACTATATTTAAAATTCTTTCTGGCTGTTCAATGGGAACATTATATTTGGACTAGAATATGTTCTTAAAACGAGAGATAATTACAGAAGTCACTAGGAAATAAAAGTTTGTCATGTGAGCTAAAACAGAAATAATGTGGTATATAAGAAAAAGCACTCAGATATTTCACTATTTAAAATAAGCCCTAACTATAGACTGTAGAGACACAACAAGACTACTTAAAAAAACAAGACCCAACTATGTACTGTTTACAAGAAACTCATTTCACTGTAAAGACACAAATAGACTGAAAGTGAAGTAATGGAAAAAGACATTCCATGCAAATGCAAGCCAAAAATAAGCAAGAATAGCTATACTTGCATCAGGTAAAATAGACTTTATGTCAGAAACTTTAAAGAGACATTTATATAATGATGAAAGAATCAAGTCAGCAAGAGGATGTAACAACTGTAAATATATCTGCACGCAACACTGTAGCAACCAGATATATAAAGCAAATATTAGATCTAAAGAGAAAGATAGACCCCAGTACAATAGCAGTTGAGGACTTCAACACCCTACTCTCAGCATCAGACAGCTTATCTAGACAGAAAATCAAAAAAGTAATATTGGATTTAAATAGCACTGTAGACCAAATGGACCTAACTAATAGTTGCATAACATTTCATCCAACAGCTGCAGAATAAACATTCTTCTCATACACATGGAACATTCTACAGGATAGACCACATGTTAGGCTGCAAAACAAGTCTCAACAAGTTTACAAAAATTGAAATAATATCAAGTGTCTTTTCTGATCACAATAGAATAAAACTAGAAATCAATAAGATGAACCTCAAAAAATACACAAACATGTGGAAATTAAACAACATGCTTCTGAGTTACCAAATAAACAAATCAGGAAAGAAATCAAAAAGAGAAAGAACACCCAAATAAATAAAACCAGAAACAAAAAGAAAACATTATAACTGATACCACAAGAATACAAAGGATCATTAGAGACTGTTATAAACCACAAAATGCCAACAAATTCAAAAACCTAGGGGAAATGAATACATTCTTCAACACATACAAACTACCAAGGTTTAATAGTGATGAAACAGAAAATCTGAACAGACCAATAATGAGTAACATGATAGAACCAGTAATAAAAAGTCTCCCAACAGAGAAAAGACCAGGAACAATGGCTTCACTGGTGAATTGTACCACCCTGTTAAAGAAGAACTAATACCAATTCTTAACTATCATATCAACAGAATGAAGGACAAAAATATAATTATCTCAACAGATGCAAAAAAAAAATTTGATAAAAATCAACATCTCTTCATTATATAGACTTTCTACAAATTAGGTATAGAAGGAATGTATCTCAACACAATAAAGGCCATATATGACAAATACACGGCCAACATCATACTGAATGGGGAAAAGTTGAAAGATTTTCCTTTAAGAACTGAAATAATACAGGGACGTTTACTTTTGCCACGCTTATTTATTTTAGAACTGCAATTCCTAGCCAGAACAGTTAAACAAGAGAAAGAAAGAGAAGGTAATTAAACTGGAAAGGAGGAAGTAAAATTCTCACTAATTGAGGATGACGTGATCTTATATATAGAAAAACGTAAAGACTCTACCAAAAAAACTCTTAGAATTAATAAACAAATTCAGAAAAGTTGCAGGATACAAAATCAATGTACAAAAATCAGTAGCATTTCTATCCAACAGTCATAAATGTGCTGAAAAAAATCAACAAAGCAATCCCATTTAAAATAGCTGCAGCAATAAATAAATACAATATCTAGGAATACATTTAACCAAGGTGATGAAAAATCTCTATAATAAAAACTATAAAACAGTGATGAAACAGCGTTTCATATAGTTTTAAATACTATAGTTCATATGGTTTTAAAAACTATAAAACAGTGTTTAAGAGGAAACAAATAAATGTAAAGACATGCTATGCTCATGGATTCAAATAATTAGTATTGTTAAATTACCATACCACCCAAAGCAATCTAGATTCCATACCTCCCCTATCAAAATAACAATTACAATCTTTACAGAAATAGAAAAAAACAAATCCTAAAATGTATATGGAAACAAAGAAGATCCAAAATAACTGAAGCAGTTTTGAGGGAAAAACAAAACAAAACAAAAAGCTGGAGGCATCACATTGCCTGACTTTAAAATATATAACAAAGATATAGTAACTGAAGCAGCATGGTTCTGTCATAGAAACACATTTAAAAACCAATGTGATGGAATAGAGAGTACAGAAATAAACCTATGCATTTGTAGCCAGCTGATTTTTGGCAAAGATGCCAAAAACATACATTCCTTTCCTCAATATATGTTTTTGGCAACTTTTCAATAAATGGTGCTGAGAAAACTGTACATCCACATGCAGAAAATGAAACTAGATACCAATCTCTCACCATATACAAAAATCAGTGTTAATGGGTTAAAGACTTAAATGTAACACTCAAAAATATAAAACTGCTTGAGGAAAACACTAGGGGAATGCCTCAGGACATTAGTCCAGGTAATCATTTTATGAAGAGGTCTCAAAAGCACAGGTAACAAAAACAAAGGCAAAAATAGACAGATGAGATTGTATCAAACTAAAAGCTTCTGCATAGCAAAGAAAACAATCAACAGAGTCAACAAACACCTGTAGAACAAGAGAAGATATCTGTATACTAATCATTCAACAATGGATTAATATCAAGACTGTACAAGGAACTCAAAACACTCAACAACAAAAAACAAATAATCCTATTTAACAATGGGCAAAGGATCTAAGTAGACATTTCTGAAAAGAAGACATACAAACAACTAACAGATATATAAAAAATGCTCACCATCACTAATCACCAGGAAAACGTAAATCAAATTTACAATGAACTATCATCTCACTCCATTTGGATAGCTATTATCAAAAAGAAAATAAATAACCAGTGCTGGTAAGGATATAGAGAAAATGGAACTCATCCACTGCCAGAGGGAATGTAAATTAGTGCAGTCATTATGAAAAATAGTAGGGAGGCTTTTCAAAAACTAACAATAGAACTATCATATGATCCAGATATCCTGCTACTGGGTATATATCGAGAGGAGATGAAATTAGTATGCTGAAGATATCCCCCCCCCAACCCTAAGCCCCCCACATCATGTTTATTGCAGCAGTATTCACCATAGCCAAGATATGGAAGCAATCAAAGTTTCCATCAACAGATGAATAATGAAAATGTGTAATACACACACAATGGAATACTATTCCACTGTTAAAAAGAATGAATTTCTGTCATTTATGGCAACATGGATGAGCCTGGAGGCCATTATGTTAAATGAAATATGTAAGTCACAGAAAGATAAGTACTGCACGTTCTTACTCATCTGTGAAAGCTAAAATATTTGATCTTATTGTAGAGCATACAATAATGGTTACTAGAAGCTGGGAAGGGGAGGGAAGTGGATAAAGAAAAGTTAGCTAAACAATACCAAATGACAGCTAGGTAAAAGGAATAACTTCTAGTGTTCTACAGCACTGTAGGTGACTATAGCTAATAAGCTATTGTATATTTTTAAATAGCTAGAAGACAGGATTTTGAATGTTTCAAACAAAAAAATAAATGTGTGGGGGGATGCATATGTTAATTACCTTGATTTCATCATTACACAGTATATTCATGTATCAAAATATTACACTGTACCCTAAAAATATATACCATTTTTATGCATCAATTAAAAATAAAAAAAGAATTTATGAGCTTCAGGCCAAAATATTATACTTTTATGTTGACAAGGAATAAAATGAATGGAAAAAGAGTATGTATTTAGTGAATTCATTCTCACTATTACGTTAACCAGAGAGACTACTCTTGGGTAACCAAAGAAGACAATTTAGTGATTCAAAAGAAAACAGAAGTTTTTGAGATATGTTCTTTATGTTGCAACCATATGTACTATTTTTGGCATAACAAATGAAGAATATTTAAATGAAAATATTATTACATAAAGTTGTATCCAATTCAACTTTGGTAATTAAATCTCAATCGATTCATTAAAAAAGGAACAGAAAAAGTGCTCAGATAATTTACCATATAAATTAAGACACATTTGCTCTTAATAAACCACCATTAATAAATTTGTCCCTGTTGGAAGCTGCATTAACGTTCTACAATTATAGTGTAATAATGTATTACATCGTGCTTTATGGATAAATTATAACTTTAAAGGGAAATCATACACATTAGAAGTTGATTGAAACATATCAATTCATTACAATTTTTGAAAATGTCACCTTCATGTATACAATCTTATGGTTAATTTTCAGTTTAATGTACACTGTCTAAAGCAATATTACCAGTGTTTTACATTTGCTTCATGATGATTTAGCACTCAAGGTCAGCACTATAATCCTCGCAAAACTTAAAAGAAATTCAATTATAGCCACAGCATAAAAGAATGACTATTGCGAAAAATATAGGTACTATTTTTCTATTATACAGTTCTCCAGTGGGCAATTAATAGTACACCTACATCACCTAAATTTTATGAGCTCCATCCTATACTTTTATAAAACAATAATAAATAAAAATGGATTTCAGGGTCCAAATATGCTAAACCCTAAACTCTCTTTGCTTTTGCACAGTCCTTTCATATGTTAATATACATATTTTACATAGCTATAAAATGTACATAATTTTACATAATTCTATTTTTAACAATGCATATTAAATCCAATTCCATATTTTGAAATAGTATCTGTCGTTATTATTTTAATTGCTAAAATACTCCATTCTGTATACTTAATGAAATCATTCCTCTAATGTTGAAGTTTACAATACTTTCCTATTAGAGTTTTCACATTTCATGCACAAATTTTTAATTTTGTTAAATTTTTATTAAGAAAACTGCTTCATATAACTTGGATATTCTGAGACATACTATGCAAGAACTGAATCAATATATATTAAGCACACACTTTAAATGGTTAATGAATTGGAGGAGAGGATGACAGAAACAATTTACAGGTCAATATACACCCCCAAATGCTGGATTTTCTGTGTTCACAGAGGCCAACGGTACACATAATTTTATTTTAAAATGAGGCTTCCATATATGAAAGCTAAATAGTTTTGAATATATTTAATGATTTTTTTCTTAATAATCCAGGATTCTATAACATTTGAGTCTGACATATGGTGGTAACACTCTTGAACTAATGAATACAAAGCAGAAAATATAGCATATACATTTATTTTCCATATGAGAAAAACTGATTTTAGGACACAGAAGAGCAACTATTGATTTTTATCTCTGATGCTAAAAAGTCAGGGGAAAAAAAGCAGGAAAATAAAATCCAGCGTTTGTCAGATCAGAGGCTGATGGAATAACTTGAAGGCTCAAGCAATATTCCCTGAGTAAGAATTACGCATTCAGGATAGTTTGCAGCAGAATTTTATTTCTGATATACATTTTTATTTAAGTCTACAAAATCTTAGCTTTGACCTTCAAGAAAAAGATTGTTGAATAGACTGCTGAAATGGCTTTAAATATAAACCTTTTTGATGACTACATTTCCAATAGGTTTCCAAACACTATGTAACAAAAATTTGAAGAAAAAAAAAATACAGCGGAATAAGTTAACAACAGAGGCCTCATTCACAATTAGATGAGTATTATTTTTTTATGCTTACGTGGAGATACCTGAAGAATCATAAATTAGTGTAGTTAGCTATTTTGCACTCAAGACAATATTTTTATTAAATATTTATTTTATGCCATGTATATTTATCTTATTTCAATCTCATAAATCAATGGAATGGAAATTGTCTTTATTTTAAAGATAAGAATGCTAAATATCACAGGAGTTGAGCAATTGTTTAATGAAGAGATGTGAAGGTAAATTTTAATATTAAATCAAAGTGCTAAGAATTGAAAAATTACATTTTTTACTACATTTTCTCCTAAAATGAATTCCAATTTAGTGTATCCAATTTAGTGTAGTAAGTTCAAAATTAGAATCTATGCTCAAAATTAAAGCAAGAAATAAAACAATGTCACAAATATCCTTGTTGCCTTTGAAAATGTTATTTTTAAATTTTCCTAATACTATTATTCAAATTTACACTATGGATAAATACAAATATGCATTATTTTGAAAATTTAATACTTATGGGTTATAAAGTTATGTTTCTAAAACTGCATTAAATAATGCTAATTCTCAGTCATCTATAAGCATTCTAGATCTATTAAGGTTTACCTATCGGGGTGTGCGCATGTGCACGCCCTGTGTGTGTGCATGCATACATGAGAAAGTGAGATAGACAAAGAGTGAGAGCACACTCCTATACACATGCTGAGACAATGAAAATCTTAATAGTGAATGCTACACAAGAGAATCTTAGTATGAAGATAGACCTTATAAGCTATTTAATATATTTTTTCCAGCAATCCAGAAAATCCCTTGACACTCTTTGATAACTTATTATCCATTTTTTGCTCCAGCATTAATGAGTATCTTATACCACAAGGCTACCCATTCCTTTTTGTAAACCTCTACTTGTTTGAAAAGACTTCATATGGAATCACTGTCTTCCTGTAACTTCCAACTAGGTCCTAGGTTCTAACTTTCAGCATAAATAGAATTAACTCTTTCACCTTCCTTCATCTCTCATCCTCTTTTCTTCTCTCTCCTTTTTTTCTCTTCTATGTCCCTGCCTTCCTTCTTTACTCTTTTCTTTCTTCATTTACTTTTTAAAATGCTTTTTACTGCCTTATTTCTTTACATTTTTCTTTCATTTTCTTCCTTGTGCCTCTTTTAGGAAAGGGCTGTGTGTGTGTGTAGGTGTGTTTTAATGGAAATATATTTAAAAAAACACAATGAAATGTCAATAAAGAATAATACTAAAATAAAATAAATAATACAGACCAGAAAGTACAAACCAGAACAAAATTTTAACACTATATAATTTTTTCCTTTCTCTTTACTAATGAACTAATGGGTATAATTGCAAAGCAAAAACACAGGACAGTGTTTCTTTCTGTGTATGCTCAGGAAGGAAACAGTATAATCAAACACGACAATTTTACCTGTGAAATTCTGTAGATGTGATACATGTTTATCGCGTTAATTGACATTTTTTGAAACCTGAGAACATGCTTCAAAATACTTCTGGCCTATATTTTGTTTTGGAAATGTTCCTTAAATGTTTTGTGCTTTAGATATCACAACAGTTCCTAAGAATATCTGTCTCATGTGCTTTTGTTTTTATGTTTTTTTCTTGTAATCAGAATTTAATGGTAATATACATTGTTACCTATTTCCTCCATGTGGTTGAAACCTAGTTATGAGTTTGAAATATACATGTGAGACTTACATGCAGCCCGTTACTACTTTATGTTCTTCCTTTTTTTCTTTCTGAATTTGAAAATAACATTGTAGTATGTTAAACCAATATAACAGCTGTAATAAAATGAGTAATAGCTCTGAAATATCATATCGTAATTCCCAGAATCTGTGATTTTTTTTTTTTTTTTTTTATGGCAAAGAGGCTTTGCAGATCTTATTAAGAATTCTGAGGTGGGGAATTAGCCTGGATTATCTGGTGTGCCCAAAGTCAGCACAAATGACCTTATGTAAGAAAGGTATACAGTAGTTTTATTTTTAATTTTTTGAAGAATCTCCATACAGCTTTCCATAATGGCTGTATTAATTTACATTCCCACCAATACTGTGTAAGAGTTCCCCCTTTTCTATATCCTTGCAATCATTTGTTACTCTTTGTCTTTTTCATAAGAGCTGTTCTAACTTGGGTAAGGTAATACCTCATTGTGGTTTAGATTTGCATTTACCTGATGATTAATGATGTTTAATATTTTCTTCCATATATAGGTTGGCTATTTGTATGTCTTCTCTTCAGAAATATCTATTCAGATACTTTGCCCATTTAACAATTGGATTATTTGGGTCATTATTACTACATTGTTGAGTTAAGCTCCTTATATATTTTGTATATTAATCTCTATCTACACAGTGATACAATACTCACTGATAAAAATAACAAAATCCTGTCATTTGTAACAACATGCATGGACCCAGATATTATCTTAAGTGATATAAACCCAGCACAGGACAAATGCCATAAGATCTCATTCATGTTTGTAATCTAAAAAAGTTGATCTCTTAGAATTAGAGAGTAGAACAATGATTACCAGAGTCTGGAGAGGGTAGTTGGGAGCAAAATGGGGAGAGGTTGGTCAATGAGTATAAAATTACTTGTTCACTCTTCCTACTTCCTTTTGCCATGCCAGTGAGATGCTGGTAGCTTGACAAGACATTAGTGGAAGAATTGTGAAAATATTTGCACAGGAAACTCTCACTATCTGTATCGACCAGAGTGAAAATTCACTGTATTAATGATGAATCAAAATGCCACAGCACTGTCAGCACTTAATTACGGAGAGTAAGACTGGACAAGTTATCTTTAAGGTTGTCAGGATAATCTGTGTCTTTTAAATTTCTCTTTGATAAGTCTTATGACTGTGATTTAACATGTTCACTGTTAAGCTTGTCTTTAGCTGCTGTTTTCAGTAATTTACACCATACACATCTACTGACTATTATTTAGTTCCAGAGGCATTTGAAAAACTGCTTATATGACAGATTCTGTAAAATTCAGTTTCTTTGAAATATGAGGAAAAATGTATCCTCAACTTGCACCACTCTGAGATTCTTCTGACCTTATTATTACTTGTCATGTTTCAGTAAAAAGAATATATGTTGTACCAGTACTTTCTAGGAATTTAACATAGGCTATTTTCCCAAATCTCAGAAAGTTGGCCTGGCCATAAAGAAAAATCAATCATTCGGCCTACCTCATCTGAACATTGAACAAATTCCTCATTCATAACATCTGTTTATATTAAAATCAAGAACATTGGTTTCTAGTAATTCTTCCAGGCAGAAGTATTATTATTTGATCTGTACAATTATACAAATTACATATGACAATTTTAAAATAGGTTTTAAATGTAGAAATATCCTAGTTATATTTGAATATGGTTTGTAACTTCTGGACCTCAGCTGATTTCTGATTTCTTCAACAAAAAGTTTGCATCATGTTCCAGGTACAGGAAAAAAAAAAGAGCTAATTGAAAAGCTATTTTAAAGGTAAAAATTTTATTAAAATAATTAGACAAGTCATTAATAAGTAGATGATTAAAATCATTTTAACTAATATTATGGAAAGGAAGCAGCCAAGTAATGAAGCTTACAGAGATACAAATCTTTAAAATATTTTACTATGAGTGGATAAAGCTTTACATGGAAATTTTATTGTTGTATTTTGTAAAAAGTTTAGAAACAAAAGAAATCAATACATTTAAAAAAGTATGTATATATAGGCATACAAAAATAAGCATAATATGTAAAGTGTCAAAAACAAGTTACAAAACAATATGTGTGACATGATTCCATTTTTTTTGTAAATAGCAAATACCCCCAAATCCTGTATGTGATGCCATATATATACACAGACACACACACATACACACACATAATATGAAAGTGGAATGTAAAAAAGTACAAAAATGATAATTATAATAATGATAATAGTAATGCCAGAAAATAAGGGAAGGTTATTTCAAAATGATGAGAGTTTGAACATACAGTATTAATTTAAAAAATAAAATACATCATGCTGTGATTGTATTGTGTAACATTAAAAGCTACCTTAGGTTCATTTCTTGGATTTTCAATATTTCCCATTATTTAACAGTTTCATTTAAAAAATTATTTAGACTGGGAAACAAAAGCAAAAATATTCTGAATGATTTGATGGTTGGTTGAAAATGCCCCAGTATCAATTACCTTTTCACTAATTTTAAGCCCATTCTCATCACCCTCGTAGGTCCTCCATCCCATGAACTGTTATCTCCTTTTCCTATCTTCATCAGTAAAATTCTACTGGGTGAAATTTTGCTGGGTTCCATAGATTTTGTAGGATATCACAGCTTACCCTAGGGTTCTATATAATGTTTTCTATACACTCCAGCTGTAAAATCTGTTTAAAATGTGCATTTTTGTATTTTTATCTCTATTGCTTTTTGGGAGTGGAAGCTATATACATAATACAATATGTATATATGTGTATGAATAACTGTATTATTTATAATTTATGAAAATAGTTTAAAGGGAAAATAATTTATACACACACACTATAAATATATATATGATATTCCTTCTGTGATATATACTCCATATATATGATATATATATTCCAGAAGGTACAGAAAGGTAGAAAGTGCACATACTGCTGGCTGCTGAAGGGAATGCTGAATGATCCTGTCACAGTAGTTCAGGGAGATGCTGGTATTCCTGCCAGTTCACTACAATGGGGCTGCAAAACGGCTTTTGTTCTCTCATTAAAGAAATAATGCAAAGCAACAGCAAATTCACAGCCATTGTTTCTGGTTCAAGCCCACAGAAATAAATCTTGATTCTTCCTTAATGGACGCAGTCTTTGTGTTGGACAAGTAGCCAGGTGCTTTCACAGCTGCCTTGAAATATTCACGGCTTCCTGAGGATATGGGTGATTTTGTTCTCATCATTGATCAAATAGCAGAGTAAATCACTGAGGTAAGGTAACACCTGGCTGAGCCCTGTGTTTTCCCCTCATTTTCTCTAGTTAGTAATTGTTGTTCACAAATCACTGACTACATGCAGAGAAGAAGCTTGTGTTTTCTCATGTTGGCTGCTAGCTCATAATTTCGACTTCATGTTCTCACAGTAGCTTCAAAAGCATTCAAGGCATATGTTTCATTTTTTTCCCCCTGATTTTTGTGACTACTTTGTTAAAAATAACATTGCTTCACATTTATTGCTTAAGTTAATAGGATTACAAAGAATTTTAAAACCAAAGACGTGCTATTATTCAAAATGAATAATATTGAAAATCTTTGCCACATTTTCATACTTTACTTAAAATGCAACATGTTGTGCTATATAATCTTGCTTTTTATGTTCTAAATTATCTTTCTAAGGAAAAATACACAAAGCTCAATTTAATGTTTTTAAACTTTGTAAAACCTTTTAAACCTTGTACAAATACATTTACAGGGTTTGTTTATGCAACCAAGAAATAGTTGTTTTCTTACAATTATCATAAGTTATTTATACAGTAGGTATGAAAAATAAATCTAATGTAATATTAATTTCAAAAATAAATATTATAATTCAGCAACATCTAGCTCTAAATATTCAAGTTATATTAGGTCATGTATAAGGGAGTTATTGAAAAATGAGATAATATAAATATCTGACATGTGCAATGGTGAACAGCACACATCATGACTATATCAACTATTTTCAGCCAGCACTGCTCCAACTGGCTAATGCCTGTGCCATAAAGTTTTAAAGTATTTTGAGCATCATTCTGAGTGTATGCACTACTGTTGTCTTTAATAATTTTAGAATTATATCATTTGCTGTAATTCTTACCATCTTCTTCTGCTTTGAATTGAGAGACCAATTTCAATCAATGGTCAGTTTTTAATATTTATATACTAATTTGTATAAATTTGTCTTTGATTTGTATTTGTAGCCTGTTAGTTCCATTTGCCTGCTTCTTAAGGAAGCCACATCTTTCCTCAAAGAGAAGTTACCTATCAGGGTCAAAATGGGCCCACATCAGCTATCAACTAACAAATGGCCTCTGATTGCTGGACATTTTGTTTTTCAAATATCCACAATGATGGTGTTTCCTGGCCTAATGCTGTGCTGCGGAAAAACCTCAGAATACCTGTGCAGATCAGTTTCCTTACTTTAATCACTATCTCCCTGCATTCTTGGTTGTCCTACTGCCTCTACACTTAACATATGTCATTGTCCAGATTAGTTTTGAAAAGCTCCAGAATATATTTGTGATGAGGATCTTTTTCCCCCAAACTTCCCTTATCTGCCTAAAAGCAGAGGATTTCCAAAGAATTCAGCTGTCATAAATCCCCTACACAGTTTAGCAGACCAGGAAGATTGCCTCCCATTACCAAAGAGGATAAGTCAGCAATAGGATAAGAAATCATCTAAACAGACATTATCACAAAACTATCATATCACTCACCCATCCTCCTATGGACCCATTTGTCTTTCTTAAAAGTCATTTTTTTTTCCCCATAAGAATTGTTCTCTTCTCCCTTTCCTTGTTAAGATTGTATATAAACCCCCAATTCTAACTCCCTAACTCCCTCCTTGAGTCCCATTTCTCCGTGAACTCCTTTGTACATATATAAGTAAAAATCTATTTGCTTGCTGACCTGTCTTTTGTCAGTTTAATTTGCAGGCCCCACATCACTGAGCTAAGAGGATTAAAAAAAAAGTTTTCTTCTCCAACAGTTTTAATGCAATAAGCATGGTTTCAATGCTAGTAGCATAATTGTGGATGGTTTTTGTTGTCTCTGAAGTTTTCATGAGAAAGACTGACTGAAATACTTACATGTATCAATGAGATGCTTCATGACATGGATAAGGAAAGCTTAGTGATATGGTTTGGCTTTATGTGCCCATACAGATCTCATGTTGAATTCTAATCCTTGGTATTAGAGGAGGGGCCTGGTAGGAAGTGATTCAACCACGGGGGCAGACTTCGTTTGTGCTGTTCTCGTGATTGTGCGTGAGTTCTCATAAGATATGGTTATTAACAGTGTATAGCACTTCCCTCTCATTTTCTCTCTTCCGCCAGCCATGTGAAGACGTATCTGATTTCCCTTCACCTTCTGCTATGATTGTAAGTTTTGTAAGGCTTCCCCAGAATCAGAGGTCTGAACAGCCTGAAGAACTGTAAGCTGATTAAATCTCTTTTCTTCATAAATTACCTAATCTCAGGTATGTCATTATAGGAGTGTGAGAATGGATTAATACAGACAGTTGGTAATGGGAGCAGTGAATTGCTATAAAGATACATGAAAATGTGAAAGTGGCTTTGGATCTGGGTAACTGGCAAATATTGGAACACTTTGGAGGGCTCAGAAGAAAACAGGAAGAAGAGGGACAGTTTGGAACTTCCTAGAGACTTGTTAAATTGCTGTGACCAAAATGCTGATAGTGATGTGTACAGTGAAAAGCAGGCTGATGTGGTTTCAGATGGAGATGAGCAACTTATTGGGAACTGGATCAAAGGTCACTCTTGCTGTGTTTTGGCAAAGAGAATTGCAGCATTGTGCCTGAGCTCTAAAAATCTGTTGAACTTTGATCTTGAGAGAAATGATTTAGGGTATTTGGTAGAAGAAATTTCTAAGCTGCAAGGCATTCAAGGTGTTGCCTGGCTGCTTCTAAAAGCTTATGCCCAACTGCATAAGCAAAAAAAACCCAAAAAACAAAAAACAAAACAAAAACAAAAACAACAACAATAACAAACTGAATTGTAACTTATTTAAAAGGGAAGCAGAGCATAAAAGTTTGGAAAATTTGCAGGCACGCCATGTGATAAAAAAGAAAAACCCATTTTCTGGGAAGGAATTCAAGTTAGCTGCAGAAATTTTCATAAGTAAAGAGAAGTCAGATGTTAATAGTCAAGACAATGGGGAAAATGCCTCCAAGGCACTTCAGAGACCTTCGTGGCAGCCCCTCCCATTACAGACCTGGAGGCCTAGGAGGGAAGAATGGTTTAGTGGGCCAGGCCCAGCGCCCCTCTGTTCTGTGCAACCTCAAGACATGATACTTTGCATCATGACTGCTCCAGCACGGCTAAAAGGGGGACAAGGAACAGCTTGGGCCGTTACTTCAGCAGGTGCAAGCCCCAAGCCTTGGTGGCTTCCACATAGTGTTAAGACTGTGGATGCACAGAGGGCAAGAGTTGAGACTAGGGAGCATCTGCCTGGATTTCAGAGGATGTATGGAAACACCTGGATGTCCCGGCAGAAAGTCTGCTACAGGGGAAGAGCCATCATGGAGAACCATCTTAACTATTTTTTTTGGTCTCTTTATGTAAAACGGTCTTCACATCAAGAGATATAACTTTTATAACTTTTACAGTTATAAAAGAAGAAATTATACATTTTGTCAAGATTCATAAAGATATGATGAGCTGGATCCAGTTCTCATCAGTTTGCCAGAACCTACTGTGTCCATCTTTTCCTTACTCTGTTCAGCAACTTATTTTGGTAGCTTTAAATCAGCCATGATGAAGGTGTTTATGACACAACTTGGTAAACACTGCAAATCAGGCCTTTAAAAAATTATTTTTGCCCTGGGAGAGTTAGTTTTAAACACTCATCAACATATCACGGCTCATAACTCAGTACTTTATTTACCAAACTTAGCGTGGGTTTAACAGTGTTCTTCAAGATGTTGATATACTTGCTATGAAGAAGGTATTCTATACTCAAGTATGTTTGGGAAATGCTGAGTCAACTAAAATTGTAAATATCAAAAAAGGGGGAAATAGTATGATGTTTCTATTATTTCATGTTATCTAAAATAAAAAAATAAAAAATAATTTACCATATTCATGAATTCTCTGAATATTGGAATACTACTTTGGGAAAAAATATTAAATTAGCCTTTGAAAAGTTTATTCTGTTGACTCAGGCTCAAAAGGTTGAATTGACTACTGCCATGTTGGCATGTGTCAGTAGGACAGTAAAGTGTTTCAAACTTTTGAAATAATACTAAGTTTCCTCTTCATTGAAATATGTTAGTAACCATTGAGGGTCTAAAACTAAAAATGAGTAAATGAGTGGGGATGGCAGGAGAATCAGGAGAGTCAGCCCAGGCTGTACTACATATGGCAGCACAGTGCTGTAATTAAGCATAAGGGCTTTGAAGCCAGGCTACCTGGGACTGAATCCCAGCATTGCTACTCACTGGTCATGAGACTGTCAACATTTTAAGTAAGTTCTCAGTTTCCTTCATTTCTTTTTCTAAAAAGTTGAAATAATAATATCATATCCAACATTCAGATTGTGAGGAATATGTATATTATTTCATTTAAAGTACTTAATGCCTGACACATGGCAAGCACTCAAAATAGTTGGCTTATTATTATTGTTGTGGACAAAAGACAACATTGAATAAACATTATAATAATCATAAAAGAGCCATTTCAGTTAAGCCTATAGATTTTCCAATAGTCAACACTATAAATCTAGAAAAAACTTACATATTCCACATACTGGAATGCCATATAGAAAACAATTTATTTCTTCATATATGAGGTAGTTTTGCCAAATATTTCCCAAAGATATTTTTCAAAAATTGAATATCTCTGGTATATGCATTTGCTACCTTGGAAATCATTTTCCAGAAAATTAGATGTTTAGGATCTTAATAAATGTTATACAAGTAAAGGATTTTGTAGTCAAGTACCTTTTGGAGACACTAGATTGCAAAAAGCCAAACAAGTTTCCTTATTGAAGGAATTATCAGAGCTTTTAATGTTCTACTTTGCTTTGTATGTGGTGAGGATAGTAATATACCGCGCACATTTCCTTAACTTAATTGACCAAGGAATCACTTTTTGAAAAGCGTTTTACAGGACTAATCCTCTATAGAAATACTTTGGGGGAATGCTAATCTGGAAGATTAGTCTAGGAAGTTTAAACATTTATTCAAACTAATATACTTTCTCGGAATTCTCCAGATCATGTTAATTGTACATCAGTGAATAGACATAAAAATTTCATGTCATCCATCAGTACTTGATTAACTGAAAATGCTTGGCTAGAAATCACGCCAAAAAGCTAGAATTTCGTTTTCAGGGTATGTTTTCAATGAATATTACCAATAATATGAATTTGGCATTTTACTTGTTTTAATACTATAAATACTTGTTAGCCAAATATGGGTTATGCCCTTCATCCACTGTTTCTGGATATGTTCAGTAAATGTCAGAGACTTTTGGCAGAATATAGACATAATTCCCACAATCAGAATGCAATTACTCCTTTTCCAGGGATAGGCTATGTCAGTGTCCCTATTAAAAACAACTTTTTATAGAGAGATCACTATAATAAATATTCGTAAGTATACACAGTTTGTTTTCTAAATCAACATATTGAGGTCCTAATTAGTCTTTCAATACTACAGAATCAACTCTTAACTCTGAGTCAGGCCATCCAGTAAATTACTGATTAAATGCATCAGTGGTATCCTATGACCTCAAAAAATTAATGCGGCACTTTTTTGGGGACCAGATGATACCTTATTTGCTAAAAGGGTATGGTTGAATAAATGGTCATCTTAGCAAACTTTTAAATCTTCAGGACATGAGTAGATGACATCTTGCTACCTTAGTTATTATTATTTTCTATATATATGTTATCATTAGATACTACTTTCTTTTTTCTCAAGAATACAAGCACTGAAGCTAAAAGCATAAATACTAAAATTGAACCTAGATAGTTTCTATATGGTTCATTTGGTTTAAAATTATCCAATTGTATTCCATTTCTTTTGTTTTCAACATATTGAAAACTGTGGTCTATTTGACTGATTGTATTCTCATAAAGTCTCTTTTTGTATGTAACTGAATTGCTGAACCATCTTTGTAAGAGTCATCAGGTGGTAGACTATATGAGTAATGCAGATCACTAAAGTTAAAAATGCTTTAGTTATTTGAAAGAGCACATCAATTGAGCACTACTGGGTATACCCAAGTCAGGGTGGATCCTAATTGCTTTGACAAATATTCTGCTGGGAAATTGATCTTCAAAAATTCCTTAATGCCTTTTGAAAAAATAACCCATTTACTTCATTTAAAACTTCAAAGTCTTCCTTTCTATTAATTATCACATATACTAGCAAACACAAAGAACAAAATGCTATGTTTTATTCATCTAAGCAGGGCATCTAAACACCAAGTTATAGCAAAGATGGGAACTTATTGAAGAAAAGGTCATTCTCTGTCAAACAAGACCATAAGAGGCTTTTCTTTTAGTAGAGAATTCATGAATATTTTATCTGAACATTTCCATGAACTTGCTATAAAAGCTATGTTTCTTGGCATTTACTGGGGATGTCAAAATCAGTTACTGTAATTTAAATCTTTTGCTAATACTCTATACTTATCAGACTTTCATTTAAAATGTGCTCATCATGCATACAATAGTTCATTCAAAATATACATTTTTAAATAGTTAACATTATAGATATTTAAACGTTGTAAAATCACACTTGACTTTATTTGTAAATATTACCTTTTGTTATAATACAAATATGAGAGCCTACAGAAAATAAGAACAATAAAGTAATACATAATTTAATTATCTATAACTGAATGGGAACAGAATAATTTCTCTATTAAGTGCTTCCCATATTTAGGCTAAGTGCTAAGCAGTCCCTTGGACTCTGAATGGTAAAAGGATTGTAAGCTGCTCAACTAAAAAATAATCACAGCTGACTAAAAGTTTCTTTAATCTAATTAGGTATGATGATTTGATGCTCCATGGTACCCCTAACATTTTTAAGTCATCACAAAATGTTGCATTTGTATATGATGTACACATTAGCGAAACCTCTAAACCGGCTAGTAATTTCACTTGCTGAAAATCAAAAGATGCTTTTGAGTGTGCACATGATTGTCCTTATGAAGAAGACAGAGCAATCAAGAGAAGCAGGGTATTTGTCTCTTTAACTTGACTTTTCCATGTGTGATGTGGTTTACCTAATAGGGGTGTATAATGTAGGATTTAAAACAGTTAAATCTGAAACAAAATTTTCTTTACTTTGAACTGTGGCTCAGCAGCTTAACTCTTGAATATTCACTAGTTTCTTCTATGCCTCATTTTCTTATCTATAACTGGAAATAATAATAATCTCTATGTCATAGGGTTTTTAAAGACAATTTAGTGACTTATTGAAGTGACCTAGCTTAGTGCTTGGAATATAATAGGTATCAATAATAAATAAATAGGCTATTAATTCTCATTATTATGCTAATAAATATTTTCAGAAATTTTATATAATAGCTATATTTTGAGAAAATGTTTATTTTATGTATTTCTTTTAGCTCAAATGCCCTCAAGTGTATTTTCATTAAAATGTGTTTTGTTTTGTTTCTTTTCAAATATAAGCCAACCAAAATATTTATAAGATTAAAAATTTTTGAAAATTAATAGAATTCCTATGACATGTTAAAGCCAACTTCGTCTAAAATTAATAATAAAGGTCAGAAGAAAATGCTACTGTCTTGAAAGGAAAATTGACCATATTTAAGAGAAAAAGCATCTATATGAGACAAAGTTGCCTTTACAATCATGAAAATAAAACTATGCTACAATAGAACTAATACATTATAGATAATGCTCTTTGAAATTGTGATAAGTGATGAAGCAGATGTTGTTTTAATTATGGGAGATCTCAGACAGATTAATATATCTAAGAAGGAGATTAAAAGTTTTTCACTATTATAATATTATTAAGATGGGTATTTGGCTACATAAATCAACTGGAATTATTTCTCTATAATGGATTCTCAGACAAGTTACATTTTTAAAATATGCTGTGATTAGCCTACTTGAGTATTAAAATCTGACTTACCTCATCATAGCTGAAATGTGTCAGAAAGTACCTTTTTTCTTTAAGAGTAAATGAGTATCCATTGTATATCTCAGACTGTTTCCATTTCCTTCACATAAGAAATGCAACTTGTCTGGATGTGAAAGTCTTGTGGCACGTTTTTCCCCTCACCACCTGGTGTTCCTGAAGCCGAAAGCGATCCATGGTAGTGAGTTAGGCAATCTGAATTCCTCATCTTGTGTGCATTATATTGTACACATAGGTACATTGTGTATATGCATTTCTTCAAGTGGTCAGTGACTTCCCAGCAGGTAAAGAAGTCTATGTCCAGGGAATACCTTTTAGTTTTTAATTCTACCTGAGTATAGATCTGATTATCTTTTCTTTTTTCAATAATTTTTTTTTCTATCACAAAATCTGTAAGATATATTTTTAAATATCCTTGTGTTGAATAAATGTACACTAAAACAAAACATGTTTTCAGATCATGTCTAGGCAAACATAACTGCAGAAAATCTTTTAATTCTGCAGTCAGATCAGGTATTAAAGGTCTGTTTTCAATTACAGTTTCATCTCTACTGCTAGATTCTTCCTAAGGAGCACCAAAGTGCTAGAGTTGTTCTCTATCTCCCATGAACTCCTGTGTATGCTTCCTATTTCTGAAAATCCTGGATGAGCTTTGTAAATCTGTCTGCCACATTATTAGTTTGATTTGTCATTTCTATGTGTTATTTCCTCTTATGCCAGCTTTTAAAATTCTTTGTCATGTATCATTTTTCTGATGTCTGTAATTAGTTCATCTATCTCTCATTTAATATCCAAAAAGCATGTTTTACTTTATGGTTTTTCTCCCTTGAGATCAAAGCACATCCTTTTTATAATCTTTTGTTTTGTTTTGCTTTGTTTGTGAGACAGAGTCTTACCCTCTTGCCCAGGCTGGAGTACAATGGCGTAATCTTGGCTCACTGCATCCTCTGCCTCCTGGGTTCAAACAATTCTCCTGCCTCAGCCTCTTGAGTAGCTGGGATTACAGGTGCCTGCCACCATGCCCAGCTAATTTTTGAATTTTTAGTACAGACAAGGTTTCACCATGTTGGTCAGGCTGGTCTCGAACTCCTGACCTCATGATCTACCCACTTCGGCCTCCCAAAGTGTTGGGATTACAGTCGTGAGCCCCCATGCCCGGCCCTTTTTAAAACCTTAAACATCTTTAAATAATATTTGTTTCTAGATTCCACAGAAAAAAAAATTTTCAGAGGTTTGAACTGCTTCAATTATCTACATTATGTTATTTCTCCTAGTTCTGAAGTATTTCTAATTAGTCATTGCATTAGTCTGTTTTCACACTGCTGATAAAGACATACACAAGACTGGGAAGGAAAAGAGGCTTACTTGGACTTACAGTTCCACATGGCTGGGGAGGCCTCAGAATCATGATGGGAGCTGAAAGGCACTTCAAGAAAAAATGAGGAAGATGCGAAAGTGGAAACCCCTGATAAAACCATCAGATGGCATGAGACTTATTCACTACCTTGAGAACAATATGGGGGAAGCCGCCCCCACGATTCAAATCATCTCCCACTGGGTCTCTCCACAATATGTGGGAATTATGGGAGTACAGCTGAAGATGAGATTTGGGTGGGGACACAGAACCAAACTAGAACATTCCACCCTGGCCCCTCCAAATCTCATGTCCTCACATTCCAAAACCAATCATGCCTTCTTAACGGTCCCCCAAAGTCTTAACTCATTTCAACATTAACCCAAAAGTACATAATCCAAAGTCTTATCTGAGACAAGGCAAGTCCCTTCGGCCTATGAGCCTGTAAAATCAAAAGCAAGCTAGTTACTTCCTAGATACAATGGGAGTACAGGTATTGGGCAAACACAGCCATTCTAAATGGCCAAAACAAATGGGTTACAAGGCCCATGAAAGTCTGAAATCCAATGGGGCAGTCAAATTTTAAAGCCCCAGAATGATCTCCTTTGACTCCAGGTCTCATATCCAGGTCACATGGATGCAAGAGGTGGGTTACCACGATCTTGGGCAGCTCCACCCCTGTGGTTTTGAAGGGTACAGTCTCCCTCCTGGCTGCTTTCATGGGCTGGCATTGTCTGCAGCTTTTTCAGGTTCATGGTGCAAGCCGTAGGTGGATCTACCATTCTGGGGTCTGGAAGATGGTGGCTGTCTTCTCACAGCTCCACTAGGTGGTGCCCCAGGAGGGACTCTGTGTGGGGGCTCCAACCCCACATTTCCCTTTCTCACTGCCCTAATAGAGGTCCTCCATGAAAGCCCTCCCCTGCAAATGTACAATCCAGGCATTTCCATATTATTTTCTGAAATCTAGGCAGAGATTCCCAAATCTTGGCTCTGTGCACCTACAGGCTCAAAACCACGTGGAAGGTGCCAAGGCTTGGAACTTGCACCCTCTGAAACCACAGCCTGAGCTCTGCATTGGCACCTTTCAGTCATGGCTGAAGGGGCTGGGACACAGGCAACAAGTCCCTAGACAGCACACAGAATGGGGACCCTGGGCCCTGCCCATAAAACCATTTCTTCCTTCTAGATCTCCAGGTCTGTGAAGGGAGAGGCTGCTGCAAAGGTCTCTGACATGCCCTGGAGACGTTTTCCCTGTTGTCTTGGGGATTAACGTTTGGCTCCTCATTACTTATGCAAATACCTGCAGGCAACTTGAATTTCTCCTCAGAAAATGGGATTTTCTTTTCTATCACATTGTCAGTCTGCAAATTTTCCAAACTTTTATGCTCTCCTCCCCTTTTAAAGTGGAGTGCTTTTAACAGCACCTAAGTAACCTCTTGAAAGCTTTGGTGCTTAGAAATTTCTTCTGCCAGATACCCTAAATAATCTCTTTCAAGTTCAAAGTTCTAAAAATCTCTACTGCAGGGGCAAAATGCCACCAGTCTCTTCGCTAAAACGTAAGAGTCACCTTTGCTCCAGTTCCCAACAAGTTCCTCATCTCCATCTGAGACCAACTCAGCCTGAATTTCATTGTCCATATCATTACCAGTGTTTTTGTCGAAGCCATTTAATAAGTCTCTAGGAAGTTCCAAACTTTCCCATATTTTTGTGTCTTCTGAGTCCTCCAAACTGTTCCCACCTCTGCTTGTTACCCAGTTCCAAAGTCACTTCCACATTTTCAGGTATCTCTTCAGCAATGCCCCACTCTGCTGATACCAATGTACTGTATTAGTCTGGTGTTTTCATGCTACTGATAAATACCTGAGACTGAGAAGAGGTTTAATTGGACTTACAGTTCCACATGGCTGCAGAGGTCTCAGAATCATGGTGGGAGGTGAAAGGCACTTCTTACATGGTGGTGGCAAGAGAAAATGAGGAAGATGCAGAAGCAGAAACCCCTGATAAAACCATCAGATCTGGTGGGACTTATTCACTACCATGAGAACAGTATGGGGGAAACCACTCCCATGATTCAAATTATCTCCCATCGAGTCCCTCCCACAACACGTGGGAACTGTGGGAGTACAATTTGAGATCTGGGTGGGGACACAGTGAAACCATATCAGTCAGCCTTTGTTGTTGTTAACTTCCAAATTAATGAATTTTCTCCAAGATTTGGCATTACATAGTGCAGGAGAATATTTGTTTCACTTTTGTCCATGTGAGTCATGGTTTAATTTACTTAGACCCTTAGCTAATACAGGTGGATATGCTTGGATTTTCAGATTTCAGATGATTTTTATCAGATATAGTTCCACTAAATATTCTGATATTCCCATGACCTGTGTATTTGGCAGTCTGAAAATGTGGAATCTGCATCATGAAATCATGAACTATTACTTATATTCTGTCTCCCTCACCTTGCCTTCAGCATAATCCATTATTTCTTGGCATTATTCTCCTCCTCATTTTCTGTTGAGTATAAATCCCTCAATGAATGTAGAAAGTAATGACCTACGCAGGAATCTTGCTGTCTCATTGAAGCAGCACCCACCAGTGCAGAAGTGACCATCCAGTGTTCTGGTTTAGAACTTGCATTTTTGAATCAAAATTAGACTATGGGAAAAGCTGAAAGCTCTCTTTCAGAAAAAGAAGCCAATAATAAGATTAGTCAATCTGTCTCTTTCTTCCTTAGAGATTTACAGAATCTTTCTGATTCTGACAACATACTGTTAGCCAATAGACTGCATTCCTCCTGTGCATGTTGGTTTTTGATTTTGTTTTTGTATGTGATTTGTAGATAAAGAGAAACTGGAACACGTGGTCAGCCAGTTCTACCAGCCAGATGATCTTACAATCAGAAGCCTGCCTATTTCATTTTGAATACTTCCACATACAGGTCAATTTACCTTTTAAAAGTAATTCTGTACTTTAGTTTTAACAAAAGTGTACATTTGCAGGGAAGATTGGAATCACATTTATCATGAGATCACTCTCTATTAGGGTGAATTATTAAAATTTATTGTTTCTTCCTTTAAGTGAAGTATAACTTACATATGATAAACTGTATATATTTATAATTTAGTTTTATTTGTGAAAATTTATGGGATACAAGTATAATTTTGTTAAATGCATAGATTGCATAGTGGTGTAGTCAGGGCTTTTATGGTACAACTGCATATATTGGACAATTTAATGATTTTTGATAAAGGTTTTTATCTGTGAAACCATCATTGTACTCAAGATACTAGATATACTGGATATTTGTATTCCTGCAAAATATTAGGCTTGTCCCATTTGTAATCCATTCCTCCTCCACCACTATCCCCAGATATGCTTTCTTTCACTATAGGTTGGTTTGTATTTTCTAGAATTCTATATAAATGAATCATAGAATGTGCAGTCCTTTTTTGCATGGACTTTTTCCTTCAGCATAATAAACTGGTATTCATCCATGTTGGGGCATGTATTAGTCATTAGTTCCTTTTACTTGCTGAGTAGTATTCCATTATTAATATTTTCAAGCATTAATTTTATATCTGTAATAAGGATTCAAATATTTAAGACAGTTTTATTTATTTACATGATACATAAACTTTCCTCAAAAATTAAGCTGAGCTATATTACCAAGGATATACCCTGATCATTTTTTTTTTCATAAACTATGTTCTTAAGTCTCCTTTTTATAGTTAGAAAAAAATTGATTAGTTTGCCTGTGGCATAAATAAAATTAAGCAGGAGATGTCACTTTATACAATATAACTGAGAATAAACAATGCTCAATACTTTTTGCCACCTCAGTCCCTTTCCCCATCTTGCCTTGGTAAGAAGAGAATGTCATAAAATTACCATTTAGTTAGAGAGTTTAAAACACTAGTAATCGTGGAATTTATGAAATTCTTCTTCCTGGTATTTTCTCAGTGATGTGAAAGAGACTAATATTAGACACAACAGAAGCAGGAGGGAGTGTTTTTCATGATTAAGACAACTGTTTCTAAAAACACCCTTCCCTTTTATTTTGCAAGGAGAAAAAGAAAGGCCTTGGTAATAGGATGACCAGTGTATGCAGAAAATATAGTTCTGTTTTCTAAACTTCATGAGCTGGCAGGTTTTGTGGTGGGGAATGACAGAGAACCTTTAATTTGTGGAAAAATAGGAAAAATAGTGAGTAAAGAAGGTGGCACACTAAGAACCATTTTTGCCCTGTTAATTTTGTGTACCCAGTGCAGCATGGGCTGAACACATAGTAGGCTTTTAATAAATATTTATCCTATAAAAGCATTAGGTCTAATAAGAAGTATTGACCCAGATCATGCAAATTCTTCAAAGCCAACCAGAAATTGTATATATCATTAAAGAATAGGAAAAATATTTAAATCTGGTAGTGAAAAATTTGGTAAAATGTAGTAATGTGGTATCTGGTTTTCTGTTTAGGATAATGGCCTCCAGCTGCATCTGTGTTGTTGCAAAGGACATAATTTCATTCCTTTTTTGAGTAGAAGCTAAACCGGAGACACATGGACATAAAGATGGGAACAATAGACACTGGGGACTACGGGACTAATATAAGGATGAGTGAGGGGCAGGACAAGGGTTGAAAAACTACCTATTGGGTACTGTGCTCACTACCTGGGTGATGCTGACTACCTGGGTGACAGGTTCAATCATACCCTAAACCTCAGCATCATGGAATATACTCTTATAACAAACCTACACAATACTCTCTGAATATAAAATGAAAGCTAAAAAAGGGTATTGATGTGTATGGCAGCTTGTCAAGATGAAGAGAGAATGACATCATGGAGAGTATTAAGATTAGTGCAGTAATAAAGGCTGGGGTCCACCAGGGCCTAGGGAAGAATGATAATAAGAGGTACCAAAACAAGATGGTTAATTTGGTGACTGATTCATGATTAGTAGGTAAAAGGGTGCGGGGGTTAAAGATGAAAGAAGCAAAAGGGTACGAGAGTGAAAGTTTTGAGTCTGGCTGATCGGCGGAATTAGGCTAGCAACTGTGGATGTGGGTAGCTGGAAGCAGCAATTAATTTAGAAATAGGTGTGGAGAGGAATATGAAGTTTGGAGCTTTGCCTTAACTTATACTTTAGTCCCTTAAAATATATAATAGGCTATATTCTAATATAGGAACTATTGATAGAAACAGGAGTTCAGAGAACTGTTATTTTCCTAAGAAAAATAAAATTGTAGAACATATTTTGGTTTCTGAAAAAGCTTTGGAAAGTTTTGCTTCTAGTGAAAAACAAAAGTCATAGATCAAAAGTGAAAGACCACCTTTTCAAAGTAAGAATTTTCTTTTGTTATAAGAATCATATATCTAGCAAGTGCTTCATATAAACTATTTTCCAACAATTTTACATATCAAACCAAAGGAAATTTTTGAAGGGAAAAAATTTATATTGCATAAGGGAATAAATAGAATGAGATAGATCAGGGCTTTAAAAATTTACTACAATATATGAAGTCTCAGTAATATAAAGCAAGATAGCAATAAAAGATAAGTTCAGAATCACATGATATTTTCTTTAAAAATGATCACCTCTCTCTTTCAAATTGCATTGTAGTATCTCAAAAGCAGTATTTCTTACTACTGACACTACTTCCTAAAAGGCTGAATAGTTACTGACTTTATGGCTGACGAATTCAAATAACAAGCCATTCTTGTATCAATTTTCTGACTTCAAAAGTAAATGACTTGTGGAATAATATTCTAATTTTACCTTATCTTTTAAAGCGACTTACTTTTCTTATTAGCAAAGAATTGAATGTAATCGCAGTAGCTAGAAACTCAGACATTTTCAACCACTTGACTCAGTGGAAAAGAGGAATACCCCCAGCTTATTCTTACAGACTGTTGTGATTGTGATTTCATGACTAAGCTGCCACCATAAGGCTGAATTTCAGAAATATGAGATCATATTCATAATTTTAAAAATTACAAAACGAATAAAATGAAAAACTGTATCTCATCCAAAATGCTTGTACCTAATTTTATTACAGTTGCTTCATATAAAACATACGTTTTTAGGAGGGATTGTGAATACACTTTTCATTCCAAAGTTACAATTCATAAATAGGAATTGCTAACAAATAGAGAAGCAAATTTGTTTCATAATATAAATCACAAAAATATTGCCAAGAAAAGAATTTCAAGTGCCGTCCCTCTGTTTATTATGAAATTTCATACTGAAACAGAAAAGCACAATAATGTAATGGACATCCATACATCATCACCAACTTTTAACAAGTGGGATCATTTTAAGAATTTGGTTTGCATCTGATTTTGTGTAATTAAAATGCAAACTTTTCAGGAAAGAGTCCCTTTTGTAACCTCCTTGATTAAATTCTCACTTTTTATTCCCCAATTAACCATTTACCTGGAGTCCAGCTACGTTTGCTATCAGTGTACAGATAGATCACTTAAACATGGCATGTTATATGTGTAATAACATAATATCTATTGTATTATGTAGTTTAGTATTGCTTGAAGTGTTTTTAAACTTAAAATGGATATTATGTATATTATGTCTTTAATTCAAAGTTACACTTCTAAATTTCCAAATGTACCTGTGTTAATGCATGCACATCCGGTTAATTCATTTTAACTGCTGTATAATATTTTATTGCGTGACGATATCAAAGGTTATTTACATATTCCTATAAAAATATGCAAATAATTTGTAGGTCATTTTCAAATTATTGTTATTAAGACCAATACTGCCTTGACCATTTCTGCCCACATCTCCGTAGGCACATGTGAGAATTCGTTTAAAGTATGAATCTGAACATGGAGGATATGCACATCCTCGTATTAACTTACTCGTCAAAGGGACTGTACAAATTGATGTGCTCTCCAACAATGAATGAGAGTTCACTTTCTCAACATCTTTGTCTATATACTTACTTTTAAGAAGCAAATTTAAAAATTAACATAAAGCTTGCATCTACTGTAACTTTAACATAAAACATATTAGCTAAAATGCTATGCTGAATTTTGTATTGGTAATGAAAAAGCTTTAGGAACAATGAATCCCTCCAAAAAAATGGATCTTCTTGCATGAATTAAACATATTTAGCTACAGCAAAATTCAGTGCAGACAGGACCAGGCTCTTCATCTCCCACTCCCTTCTTAAGGTCCCAGAAATTAACCAGTACCCAAGAGAAGAAATAAGTCAGAAGACTGATGATAGACAGGAGCCAGACATTCTTGCCTCATATCCCGGCTCTATCTCTCATTAGCTACATCATCTTGCAAAAACTCTCGATTTTATTCCACCTCTTTGAACTTTAGATTCTCCTTCGAAAAAATGGTGATTGTAATTGCAGCCCTATAATATTGTTTTAAAGATATATGTCAAATAACATTTATAATTCACATAGTACAAAGCTTAGCACAGATTAGGTGCCAGAAAATGTTCGTCATCCTGTATGAAATTGGGCAAACTGTCATGTTAAAGCCAATAAAATAGAATAAAATAAAAACCTCCAATATGTAATAGCCACTACATGTTTTCCTCTTTTCCTTTAGATTCAATCGTTTTTAATCTAATACTGTTATTTGGCATTTAATGAGTATTGTCTAACAGGAACCCTGAAATTCACTCTTGTATATACTTTGACCTGACATGGTATATATATTATAAAGCACAGCTAACTTGCTGGATATCTCCATAACATAGTAGTGCTATTTATAGGTGGGAAAAAAGTAGCAGACAAACATGTTGAGCCATATTTTTTCCATGTTATACAAGATTTTTCTGTGGTCAAGAACTTTCCTTATTCATATTTACATTTCTGCTGTTGGCATATAGTAAGTATGCTTACATGCTAGATGAATGAATGAATGAAGAAACAATTATTATTTCTTCTTGTGCTAATTTTCAGGAAAATGAGTTACTCTTGGAAGAATCAAATCATCTCCATAAATGGAAGCAGTAATGTCTCTGTTCGTGAACCAGTCAGTTATCACAAGTAGTAATTATAAACTCAATTTGAGTTGATGTTTCTACCATACCAGTTGTAAAAGCTGCATGGCTAAAAACAGGAAGAGAGGGTGGAGACTGTAGGGCAGAGGTAGATCAGTCACACTAATGCTTTTCTTTAAATTCCAAATCAATAAAAAAGTTATTTGTTTCTTATTCTGTAGGGACTAAAATGTTATATATGAATTCTGCTTTTTAAAAGCTACTATCTTTATGGAAAGAAAAAAAGATTGAAAACTTTGAATTTTTTGTATCTGGTAGATTGTTGTGATATATCAGCAGCCTGACAATAAAAGTAGTATACTCCTAAATTTGGTAACTAACTGGAGCTATGGGTCTAGATATTGTTTACAATAACCAAAATATAGGAAGGACATATATTGATTATCAGTATATAAATGTTGTAAAGAAGCCAGATAAATTATATTACAGCCATGAATTGTTTCACTGTTTCAATCAGTGAAACTCAGGGATCACCTAAGAGAAGGGAAGTCCTGTGAGCAAGGAATGGAAAAATATATGAGAGCAGTATCAGGTTAAAGGCAAGAAACTCATGCCAAATCAGTCATTCCTGAGGCTTCCACAGCTTTCCCCACACCAGTAACTGGAACAACCATTTACCCAGTTGCTGGAGTCGAAAATTTGGAGTTAACCATGACTCCTCCATTTTCTTTAATCCTACATATTCAAGCCACTGTCAACAAATCCTGCCAGGTCTACTTACAAAATATATCTGCCTCCATCCACTTCTCTATATCTCCACTGCCACCACTCCAGTCCAAGCCACCTTTCTGTCTTGACTGAACTTATAACTGGATCCTTTCACACTTGATCCCTTCATATAGCTGCTAGACTCATGTCTAAAAAGTTAACATAACTTCCCATTTGGAACTCTCAGTGTCTTCCAAAAAGAACTTCAAATATAATCCAAATCTATTACTTGCATGCTCTGGCCACTAGGAGCCCAACATTTCATTGTTTTATCATGACACTTTGATCCATCATTTACTGTAGTCTGACTACAAGTGTACTCTGTTAAGACATGGACAACTCTTTTTCTAGCTCAGAGCCATTGCATATGTTTCTTCTCGTTTTTGGAATGCTGTTCATATGGCTGGTTTATTCTCATTCTTCAGAAATAAACTTAAGTATCAGATCTTTTTACTTTAACCTTTGCATACAAAACAGGTCAACCTATACGTCATAGTAACTAGGTTATTTTCCTTATAACAGTAATCACAAGAAGTAAATACTTTATTCATTATTTACTTTTTTACAGTATGTTTCCAACACTTGGGCATAGTGGTGATCATTCTCACAAGCACCTGGGACTGTGTGTGGCATATAATAAGCACTTAATACGTATATGTACAAATAATAAATGGATAAATGAAGGAAGAAATGCTTACCTACATGCCTGTGTAGAGATTTTTAAAGAGGTTAATGAATGAATTTGACATTTCAAAAAGGCTTTTAAATGTTATTTCATTAATTAATTCATTCTGAAGATATATCATTATTGAAACAGGTTAAACTCTTTAATAAATAGTGTAGCAAATGTAAGTACCATATATATATTTTATTAGTTTTGACTGATACATATGGTTGTTATGATAGATAGGTTGACCTACTTTGTAGACAGAGGTTAATAAGGAAAATCATTAGCTATGCAATATGGTTCATGAAAACAAAATGCTATATTTATTTTTGCATAAGCATTTATATTTTCAAACTCAATAAATTTATACACGATGAAGTATTGTTGATGTCTTTGTTATATTAATCATATATATTTATAAATAACTAAATGTTTCAAAATTATTCACAAAATACATTTTAAGAGAAAAAGAAATGACAGTCTCATTTTAATGTCTGTGTAGACTAGTGTATTTTCTTTTCTCAAATAATAAAACATAACGAAGACCATAGAAATTAAAAGGTTTTCCTGTTAAGATTAACTGACATTTGTCTCAGAACAAAAGATAAGTTTCTGGCATTCAATTCTTTATAATATTATTAGGGAAAGGCTTGCAATATTCCAGATGGGTTCAGTGTTTACCAACATATGGTAATGTTGTCAAACAAAGAACATGTAAATTTTGAGCTTTGAAGTCAGCACCTTGAACTTGTGAAAGTATACATGAATTATTTAAGAAGTGTGAAAGTAGTGTTATGTTACAGAAGGAAGGAAGATAGAAGAAGTCAGGCTGTGGTTATACAGACTATATTACTTTTTATTTTTGGCTTTCTATATTTTAAATGTGCTGACTTTTTTTAGGACAGTATGTCTTAAGTAGAGACAAACTTTTCACTGTAATAGTCTGTTATTCTTTTTATTAAATATAGATATTCTGGTTAGTTGTATTAACCTGATAATATAACCTGAAACTCCCCAAAAGGCTTCCTAAGAGCAAGTATACCATGCCAATTGGGTTACTAATATGAAATAGTATATTCAAATTAGGGTAATTTAGGAAGAGTTTATAAAAGGGGCAGGTTACGAAGGTGTGAACAAGTTGTAGGGGAACCACAGGGCTTATTCCAAGCTAGAAACAGAAAACCACACACAAAAAATATAAAAACAACCCCCCAAGACAACTGTTACCACCTTTGGACTTAGGAGAAGGGAGTAAGCAGTTAGGCAAAAAACCAAAAGAAGAATGAGAGAGACAAGCTGCCTCGAAAGAAGCAAGTCACTGGCCACCCAGGGACATGACCAGCCAGAAACAGCCCAAAGGAAGTGAGCCAGGGAAATCCATACTGGGACTTTGCTCTCCTTGCTGCTCTTCAACAGGGCTGCAGAGTGGGCCGGGGTTGAGCATGTGACCTGGTTTTAGCTGATATAGGGCGTTACATTATTCTCTATGTACTTTAAAAATGGGTTCGCATAAAAAAAAACAGGAAAAAAGTATTAATCGTTAATCGTTAACACATTAATACTGTATTACTCTAGTGTATGTAACACAATAGATTTCAAAGCTATTTTATTTTGATCTCATGTGTATCCTCACAAAAGCACTCACAGCTTAAGAACATGGGTCCTGGAGTAAGACACACTGAGTTCAAATCTCAGAGTCCCCCCTTATCAGCGATTTATCTTTGAACAAGTTCCTAATATATTTACCACTATTTCTTCATCTGTCATAAGGGGATGGTAATATCTCCTCCTGCAGTGTTGTGAGAATTCAATGAATCAATACGTGTAAAATGCTGAGAATAGTTCCTGGCATGTGGTAAGTGCTTAGTAAATGCAGCTCTTCTTACTTTCATTTCACAGGAACAGAAATGAAATTCAATGAAATAAAATTTAAGGCGTGCCATTTTCAAACAATGGCAAGAGGTAGCACATCCCGAAGTTTCTGGACTTATGATCCAAGGTTTTTTGTATTCTACATAATTGCAAAATCATAATCAATTGCTTTTTCTTTTTTAAGGTTTTCCAAACATACAGTTTTTCTTGGCATTACTCACTATCATGTCTGATTATTGCTTATCCTTGTTCTCTTCTCTCTTTTCACAGGGAAGTGAGGAAAAAAACAGTAATTGTGTATTCCATGGTGATGTGCTATTAATTCGGTCTAAGATTAGTGACTGCATTAACAATAAACCTACTCAGAGGTAGCATTTCCACACATGTACATATGACCACAGTGCACCTCTATTAATTACTGAAATGATCCAATCTAATATGTAATTTTAAAAGAAGGCTTTACAACTTTAAATCTTCCATAGCTGAAAAATTTTAAACCGTTGCCTTCCGGATTGACTTAGGGCATTGTTATCAGCACCGTGAATGCTGCCTGATACACAGTAGATGCTGAATAAATATTTGCTTAAGTAATTAATTAATTAAAGTGTTCCACCCAACATATTGCTTTTATTAGTATACAAGAACGTAAAACTGCACAGAATATGAAAAAATCAGAAAAAATGTGAATATCTAGATTTAGATGGAAATACAAAGGATCAATAAATCACAATGTGTAGGTTTCTGTAGTTAGAAAGACCTTAAATCTCTGTGGTATTTCAACATAAATGAAAACAATAATACCATACAGAATTTTTTTCAGGCTGATATAGAGATAATCTGCTTAATTGTGAGTATGTTTCCCTAAGTATTGTGAGCGAGAAATTTTGATGGTGCAATATGAATTTGTAATCCGAATTGTAGCAGTTAAGAGTTTTACTCCACTGAGTGCCTGAATCTTACTCCTCACAAAAGGTAAGATGCTTTTCCATCTTGCAAAATAAACTTGTTGAAAACTAAAGCAAACCCCTTAACCTAGGGATGATCAAAACAGACTAGTTCTAACTGAAAAAAATTAAGCAAGGAAACAAACCTAAAGTTTCCTTTCATTTAAATTCAGTCAGGAATTGTTTACATGAAAATCACAAAGATGGAGCTTTTGTCCATTTACCACAAATGGAAGAGTGAAAAAATGTAATCTATTAAAATGTCTCAGACAGGCGCGGTGGCTCACGCCTGTAATCCCAACACTTTGGGAGGCCCAGGCAGGTGGATCACGACGTCAGGAGATCGAGACCACCCTGGCCAAAATGGTGAAACTCCATCTCTACTAAAAATATAAAAATTAGCTGGGCGTGGTGGCTTGTGCCTACAATCTCAGCTACTCAGGAGGCTGAGGTAGGAGAATCCCTTTAACCAGGGAGTCAGAGGTTGTGGTGAGCCAAGATCATGCCACAGCACTCTAGCCTGGCAACAGAGTGAGACTCTGTCTCAAATAAATAAATAAATAAATAAATAAGTAAATAAAAGTCTTCATGATTTTTCCTGTCATAATATTTTAAATATTTTGCTAATGATGTCCGTAGGGTAGAATGTGGAAGAAATAATATAGAATATTATAGAACTTGAGGCTCATCTACTGCTTTAATCTCTTTGAAACATCTTTATTTCAAATTTTTTAAGTCTTTAAAAATGTATCTAAGTAAAATCAACATCATATTGTAAAGTTCTAAATGAATATGATTATGATAATAGCTTCTTACACAAAATTTAAGAGATATTCATTTGCCTTTCGAATCATTATAGAGTGAATATATCTACATCTTTCATTTTCTATGATTGCATTTTGTATATCAAGGTATTAGTAGAGCAGGTCTAGCTACTAAGTTATTGATAATGTGTTTTGTTAACAAATAATTCTCCTATTCCTTTGGATTTAGCAGAGTCTTTTGGAACTTAAACACTTTAACTCTTCTGTTTAAAGCCTAAATCAACCTGAGAGAAGGTATGTTTTTAGAATGGAAAAGTTGCTTACAATAGTTTTAAAGATGTAGACATCTCAAGTTCAAGTCTTCAATTTGTGCTTCATTAATCTCTTGAAGTTACTGCCAAAAAATAATTTTCTAAATTTTAAGAAATCAGTAAGTTTTAAAAATGTACTTTAAAAAGTAAATTCCAAACATATTCTAAAATAAATCATGTTTTAAATAGGACATTTTTATTTTAGAAATCGGTCCCTTTGATTTTGCTAAGGGCGAATAATTACAGTTACTATGTTAATTAATATTCATTTAAATTCAAGTCTCCAGAGTTGCATAGATACAAATTATGTTTTTATATTGTAACTGTTTTTGCATACTCTTTTAAAACATGATTCTAATCATGAAGATTAGATTTTTTTCATTGAAATTTTGCTAGCTGTGACATAATTCTAAGGAACTGTGTTACATAAAGAATAGTTGTCTGCCTTATTTTTACCTATACCTCAAATTTGCCCTGCTTTCTTGATGTCTCCTGAAATACTTAAAACAAAATGGGGAGAAAATTACTGTTTATGTCAAATGTTAAAAAAAAAAATAAATAAAAGACGACTAAATCTCCAAAAAATTGGTTTGGGTAACACTAACAGGTTCTACCATATTAGTGTAAAATCCCGTTAAAAATAATTGCTAAAATTTTAGAATCTGGCTTTCTCTGTGTCCTTTTAATTTTTCTCAAAAATTTCCCAATAATTCAGAACTTTTTATCATGGTAAAATATAGACAATATAAATATACCATTTAAATTATTTTTAAGCATACACTTCAGTAACATTAAGGACATTTATCCTACTATGTAGCTATCACTATCATCGATATCCAGAACATTTTTCATCTTCCCAAACTGGAACTTCATACCCATTAAACAGGAGTTCCCCATTTTGTCCTCTCCCAGCACTTGGAAACCACTATTCTACTTTCTGTCTTTATGAATTTGACTATTCTAGGTATATCATATAAGTGGAATCATACATCATTTCTTCTTTCGTGACTGATATTTCATTTAGCCTCCTGTCCTCAAGGATAATCCATGTTGTAGCATGTGTAAAAATTTTCTTCAGTTTTAAGGATGTGTATCTTTCAATTGTATGTATATACCACCTTTTTTTATCCATTCATCTTTTTTTTTTTTTTTTTTTTTTTGAGACAAAGTATTGCTCTGTCGCCCAGGCCTGGCCAGTTTTTTGTATTTTTTAGTAGAGACGGGGTTTCGGTCTCGATCTCCTGACCTCATGATCCGCCCATCTCGGCCTCCCAAAGTGCTGGGATTACAGGCTTGAGCCAACACGCCTGGCCTATCCATTCATCTTTTAATGGCCATTTGGGTTGCTTCCTTCTTTTGGCTACTGTGAATATTGATGTTATGAGCACTGGTACACAAATAACCATTCAAGTCCCTGCTTTCAATTATTTTGGGTATATATCTAGAAGTGGAATTACTAGATAATATGGTAATTATATTTTTAGTGTTTTGAAGAGTTGCCATACTGTTTTCCATATCTAATTCAGAGGTTCTTTTTTAAACAGTAAAATATGTAAAATTCAAAAATGAAAAAGCAAATGAGCATGCCACTGTGGATTGCAACATTGATTTGCTAAAAGAGACTTGAAGTTAATTATTAACCTACCCCATTATTTTACAATGAGATAAGTAAACCAGGAGGAATTTGTGAGATGTCTAACCCTGGTATTCAAATTTGCAGGCCAGTGGTTGTCCCATAAACCTGCATTTCAAATGGGTGCTTAAAACTTAGTTAGGATTCTAGGGGAAAAAAAATTAATACACAAACTTGTACAACTGTAGAAATAATTTACTTTTGTTTTTGCAGCACCTGCGATATATATATATCTATATGTGTGTGTATATAGATGTAGATATAGATAGATAGCAGGGGCAATGTGGCATAATTAAGCTTTTGATATTTTCTATTAAAAACTCTTACATGTGGTGTTTAAGAACTGTTGTTGTGTGTAGAGAATTCTTAACCTTATCAACACCTCCACATTATCTCTTATACTAAATAAATTACACTTACAGAAAAAGCAAAATCTACAAAGTATAACAATAATAAATTATCCTTAAATTCTATAAATAATTAAATTACTTACATTTCAAACATAGATTTTGTTTTTTTTTTCAGGAGCATTACAGTAATCTTAATAAACTTAATACACTTAATAAACTTCCTAACTAGTTTATTAACTAGTAAATAAATTTACAAACTAGGACCATAAACACTTTCACAGATTGGACCACCTGATTAAGAGAAAAATAAAATTGACACCTTGACTCAGTAGTTTGCATACCTCAATAGACTTTCCTTCAAGTTAATTAATGTGTAAACGCTCAACTATGGATTCAATTAACACACAGGGTACCTGTTGCTGTATTTTCTCAAAAAATAGCATGAAGCAAAGTACACCTAAATGATGTTAACACAATATATTAAGGTTTCAACATTAAATTAAGCAACCAGAAATAATAAAAATTACATTTTATCTCATTAGCCCATAAACATATACATACAACATTCTTAAATTACTATTTGGCCTAATGTATAAAGAGGCTAAATTTATAAATAAATAATAAATGTAAAATGACAATTAGACATTTTGAAAACCTTATCATTTTCTAAATTTTAATTCTAAATATTGCATGTGAAGTGTTTTATTTTTAATAATAAAGATTGAGCTATAATGTATTGTGACTTTTATCACAGAACTATAATGTAAAATAATTCACATGTACACATGCTCATAAATAGGCTGACTGGCAATACTGAATATCAAAATTATATATATTAATCTCTATCAAACTCAATCACAAGTTATTTAGGGCCATTGACTTCTGTGAAAATGAGAAACAGATGTAAATCTCCAAGTTACTCTCATTCCACATAGAAGTATTTTATTGTATCATAATTAAATGATTTGTGTACTTAGTTGTTTTTCTCCTTTACCAAAATATACATTTCATGAAGGCAAAGATGATGTCAACTTTATTTAGTACTTTTTCTTCAGTGGCTCACATAACCTGGTGCATCTTAGATCTTCATGAAATATTTTCTGAATGAATAAAAACAGGTTTTTAGGTAAACCTTCTGATTTCCTTTAGGTCCACTGCCTCATTTCTTTCAGATATAGTGTAATGACTTAAAAATCTGTTAGTGGGTATACTCAAGCTGCTATGGTTTTAATGTTTATTGCCTTCAAAACTCATGTTGAAACTTAATCCCCAAAGTGGCAATATTGAGAAGTAGGGCCTTGAGGAAGCTATTGGGTCATGAGAGCTCTTTCCTCATGAAAGGATTAATCCATTCACAGATTAATGAATTAATTAATTAATGGATTGATGGATTAATGGGTTATCATGGGACTGGGGCTTTAAAAAAAGAGAGATGCTAGCTAGCATGCTCAACTTCCTTGCCACATGGCACCCTGCACCACCTTGATACTCTGCAGAGTCCCACCAGCAAGAATGCCCTCATGAACTGTGGTCCCTTGACCTTGTACTTTTCAGCCTCCATAACTGTAAGAAAGAAATTCTTTTTCTTTATAAATTACCCAGTTTCAGGTATTAAGCAACGGAAAACAGACTAAGACATAAGCCAAATTGCACGATTCATGTTAAATTTCTGTTGCTATTCATGGCAACTGTTCCTGAACCTGGCATCCTGCACAGCACTGAAGTTTACCTCTGTGTGTTAAAAAGAATTGATCACTTGATCATTTTTGCAAAAGACTCAAGTTGTTAGATCAAGATTACTTTGGGGATGCTATTAGAGCCTAGCAGGTGAAACAAACAAAGCTATTTATTAACATGGTTTCTTGCTGATAGTTACAGCAACTCTAGGTGTACACATTAATGAGGCCGGCTGCCTAGTTTGTGCTATAAATGATGCATGCCTATGAAATTTTTGTGTTGTTTACACTAAAAAGAATGAGGCTCCGACTAGATGTAGAAAAACAAAGCAATCCTTGATCCCCATTGGATATAAGACTCAGCAAGGTGCATAACAATCACAGTATTGGGAAAACAACTCAAAAGGGCACATCCAATTGATGGAATTGAGCTGAGTAATGTCTCCTACAGAGATACTTCACCGAGCTAATAGAGCCAACATAAGCATACGTAAAAGCACTTTAGTGTCAACAGTAGCTGAGTAGTCATAGAATGCATGAGGAGAGATAGTAAAAGTTGACAAGCAAAATAAATGTTTTTGTTTACTTATTTTTCTCCTTATACTATATATTACTATGTGAGATTATGTCCTATAGAGTTGATTCCTTTGATTTCATTTAGAGTTACACACATTATCTTCTAAATGCCTCTTATTTTCTCAAATTCCATTAACCAAATGTGGTTTAAGTTAAATAATGCAGAAGAAAATTCATGTGGTCATAATCTTATTAGATTCCCAATCCAGTGTGAAACAATGATATGTGACTTCATCCCTTCTCCAAACCACACACAAAATTAAAGAAAAAGAAAGGATAAAATTTATCCTGACCACATAAAATTTTAAACAATATGAAATAAATAAATGCTGCAACATGTCTGGCAATGTTCATTGACAGTATTTGAAGAAATTTTAAAATTAATATTCAAATTATGTTTTTATCAAATCTGAAATAAAATACTAAACATCATTATACAGAGAATTCTGTAAAGATAGTGGAGTAGAAAGAACCAGGAATCTGTCTTCCCATCTAGGCAACAGTTGCATTGGCAGAGTCTGTCTGATGTAACTAATTTGGAAATCTGAAGTCTACTAAAGAATTGCAATATTCAGGGGTAGGTTTGGATGATAAATTGAAGTTGATTTCAGATCTTAGCACAGTAGCAGCTAACCTTCCCTCACTCCCAGCTCTGTGGCAGGCAGCTGTGCACTTGTTACTGGTGCAGCTTGCACACAGCTTGTGGGAGCCAGGGTGGCCAAAAAAGACCCTGCCCTGCAAATATCAGGAACTGTGCTCTGATTGCTGATTGCTGCTTCTGATTACAGAGGTACAGATAAAGACACCTCCCTCGGCTAAGATGCCTTCCAGATATAAAGGGGTGGTACTGCTTATTCCTCTTTATTTTTTTCTTTTTCCTCCTTTGGAAGCTGTACATGAAAGACAAGCAAAAAATTGTAAAGCACAAAAGAGAAAGACACAGGAAAAATTAGAAAGTGACCACACATGCTTAGAGAAAGGCACAAGCTTAAAAAAGACCTGAGAAGACCTTAAGTTTACACGGCATGCTGACCTTTGGCACAGAGAAGGCCTATAGCAATAAAAAAAAGAAAACCCGACCCAAAAAACAGTAACAAAAACAGCAAACCCTAAAAAGAAGAATTTATTTTCAGAGTTACCTCACTATTAGATTCAAATGCGAGTTTTCCACAAGAAAATCATAAGACACACAAAGTTAAGAAAGAAAATATGACGCATACAAAGAAGCAAGGAAATATGACCCATTAAAAAGATTAAAACAACAACAAAAACTATCCCTGAAAAAGACCTGTGGCAGATCGATTCCACAAAGACTTCAACAACAACAACAAAAAACTGTTAAAAGATTTTCAAAGAGCTAAAATAAAATACAGAGAAATTTAAAAAAAATGTATGAACAAAATGGAAATATCAAGAAAGTAATAAAAAAAGCTAAAAGGAAACAAAAAATAAATTCTGGAGCTAAAAATACAATAACTGAAATAAAAACAAAAGGGATTCAAAGGCAGATTTGAGGATGAAGAATCAGTTAACTTGAAGATAGGGCAATGGAAATGATCAAGTCTGAGGAACAAAAAGAAAAAAACGGTTGAGGAAATGTGAACATGGCCTAAGCAAACTATGACACCATCAAGTAGATCAATACATGAAACATAGAAGTTTCAGAAGAAGAGACAGAGAAAAGAGCAGAGGGAATAATTAAAGAAATAAAGGCTGAAAACCTCTCAAATTTGATGAAAGACATGGATATAAATATCCAAGCTCAACAAACTCCAGATAAGATGAACTCCAAAAAAAAAAAAAAAAAAATGCAACAGCAAGGCACATTATAATTATAATCAAAATTTCAAAAGAGAAAGAGAAAATCTTATAATTAGCAAAAGAGAAGGAACTCATCATATTGAAGTTATCCTCAATTAGATTATCAACAGCTTTCTAATCAGAAACTTTGGAGGCCAGAACTCAATGGGATGGTACATTCAAAGTCCTAAAACAACCGATCAACCAAAATTCCTATATCTGACAAAAGTGTCCTTCAAAGTTAGGAAGAAATTAAATATTCCCAGATAAACAAACCTGAGTCAACTGATTATGAGCAGACTTCCCCTGCAAGAAATGCTTAAAGGAGTTCTGTAGGGTAAAATGAAAAGACATTGGACAGTAACTTGAGGCCATATGAAGAAAAAGAAAATCTCAATAAAGGTAAATACACATGTAAGTATAAAAGATAGTATTACTGTACAAAGGTTTCTAACTTCACTTTTTGTTTTCTACTTAAGTACTAATACACTAAAAAAATAAATTATTACTCTAAAAGCTAGTGCAATTCTAAGTTTGGTTTGCAACTGCACATTTAGTTTTTTATATAACTTTAAACACTAATGCATTAAAATTATCACTTTGATTTTGGGAATATACAGTGTATAAAGATGTAATTTTGTGGTATTAGCAACCAAGAGGGCATGGGGCAAAGTTGTAAACGGCAGAGATTTATATGTTATTGAAGGTAAGTTGGTATGAATTCAAATTAGAGTGTTGTAACTTCAGGATGTTAGATGTAATGCCCATAATAACCACAAAGAAAATAGTTACCAAATACACGAAAAAGGAAATGAAAAGGGAATTTAAATATTTCACTACAAAAAACAACACAAATAAGAAAATAATGCAGGAAATTAGGGAAAAAACACTATATGGAAAATAGAAGACAAATAGAAAAGTGACAGAGGTACAGGTGACTCTTGACAAACACGGGTTTGAACTGTTCAGGTTCACGCCTATACAGATTTTTTTCAAAGTTACACAAAATGTTTCTGCCTCTCCTGTCTCCTTTTCTACCTCCTCCACATTTTCTGCCTCTGCCATCTCTAAGACATTGAGACCATCCCCTCCTCTTCTTTCTTCTCCTCAGCCTACTCAATGTGAAATTGACCAAGATGAAGACCTTTATGATGTTCTATTTCCATTTAAGGAATACTAAGTATATTTTCACTTCCTTATGATTTGGTTAATAGCATTTTATTTTCTCTAGCTTACTTTATTATTAGAATACAGTATAACACATATAATATAGAAAATACGTGTTATTTGCTTGTGTTATTGGTAAAGCTCCCAGTCAACCATAAGTTATTAGTAATTAAGGTTTGTAGAGTTAAAATTATACACAAATTTTTGACTGCATGGTGGGGGGGGTTAGTGCCTATAACTCCATTGTTGTTCAAGGGCCAACTATAAATCCCTACTTATTGGTAATACTTTAAGTGTAAATAGATTCAATTCTCCAATAAAAAGACAGATTGGCAGAATGGATAAAAACATATGACCAACTATGCATTGTCTAGTTGGGTGTGGTGGCTCATGCCTGTAATCCAGCAATTTGGGAGACTGAGGAGGGTGGATCATCTGAGGTCAGGAGTTCAAGACAAGCCTAGCCAACATGGTGAAACTCAGCCTCTACTAAAAAGAAACTAGCCAGGCATGGTGGCGCATGCCTGTAATCCCAGCTACTTGAGAGAGTTAGGCACGAGAATCGCTTGAACCTGGGAGGTGAAGATTGCAGTGAGCCGAGATCACACCACTGCAATCCAGCCTAGGTGACAGAGCAAGACTCCATCTAAAAAGAAAACCAAAAACACAAAACTATACATTGACTATAAGAGACTCAATTTAAATCCAAAGTTATAGATTGAAAGTGAAAAGATGGAAAAAGATATTCCATGCAACTGTTACCCAAAAGAGAGCAAGGGTGGGTATATTAATTAGGCCAAAGAGATTTTAAATTAAAACACATTACAAGAGACAAAGAAGGACACTATATACTAATGAAAATTTCAATACAGCAAGAAGACATAATAATTATAAGTATTTGCACACATTACAACAGACCATCGAAATATATAAATCAAAAACTGATAGAATTGAAGGGAGGAATAGTTCTACAATCCCAGTTGGAGACATCAATACCCATTGTCAATACTGGAGAGAAAAACCACACCAAAGGCAAGTAAGAACACAGGGCTTAAACCACAATGAACCTACTAGATCTAACAGATGTAAGCAACAACAAGAGCATATAAAATTTTCTCAAGTGCAGCTGGGACATTTTCCAGTGTAAACCAACATGTTAGGCCACAAATTAAGTTTCAACAGATCAGAAAACATTGTTATCATGCAAACTATCTTCTGTGACCAAAATAGGGTGAAGTGATACATCAATAACAGAAGAAAAACTGGAAAATTCACAAATTTATGGAAATTAAACACCACTCTTAAGTAACCAATGTACCAAGAAAGAAATTACAAGGGAAATTAGGAAACACTTAGAGAAGAATCAAAACAAAATACAACATACCAAAACTTATAAGACATAGTAAAACAGTGGTCCCCAACGTTTTGGCACCAAGAACTGGTTTTATGGAAGACAATTTTTCCATGGAATGAGGGTGACGGGGATGATTTTGGGATGATTCAAGCGTATTACATTTATTTTGCACTTTATTTCTATTAATATTGCATTGTAATATATAATGAAATAATTATACAATTCACCATAATGTAGAATCAGTGGGAGCCCTGAACTTGTTTTCCTGCAAGCAGATGGTCCCATGTGGGGGTGATGGAAGACAGTGACAGATCATCAGGGTTAAATTCTCCTAAAGATCCTGTGACCTCGATCCCTTGTATGCACAGTTCAAAATAGGGTTCACACTCCTATGAGAATCGAATTCTACCACAGATCTGACAGGAGGCAGAGCT
Organism: Theropithecus gelada; assembly: GCF_003255815.1. Taxonomy (NCBI): domain Eukaryota; kingdom Metazoa; phylum Chordata; class Mammalia; order Primates; family Cercopithecidae; genus Theropithecus; species Theropithecus gelada. The sequence goes on along the minus strand of NC_037669.1, from coordinate 17,616,759 downwards.
CAGGCAGTAATGCTAGTAATGGGGAGCAGGTGTAAATATAGATGAAGCTTTGCTCGCTCAACTGCTGCTTACCTGGCCCAGTGTTGGGTACACATGTATTTACAATTGTTACCTCCTTTTGCTGAACTGACCCTTTTGTCATCAAATAATGACATTCTTTGTCTCTTTTTATAGTTTTTATCTAGAAATCTATTTTGTCTGATATACGTATAGCTACTCCTGCCCTTTTTTTGTGTTTCCATTTGCATGGAATATCTTTCTCCATTCCTTTATTTTCAGTCTACATGTGTCTTTATGGGCTAAGTGTTTTTCTTGTAGGCAATATAATCTTGGGTCTTGTTTTTAATCCATTCATTCAGCCAATCTGTGTCTTCTGAGAGAAAAGATTAATCTGTTAATCTTCAATGTTGTTATTGGTAAGTAAGGACTTTCTCCTACCATTTCGTTATTTGTTTTCTGAGTGTTTTGTGGTCTTTTCTTCCCTTTTCCTTTCCTTCCTACCTTCCTTTTCGTGAAGGTGATTTCTCTAGCGGTATGTTTTAATTTCTTGCTTTTTATTTTTTGTGTGTCTGTTGTATGTTTTTTGACTTCAGGTTTGTCATGAGGCTTGCAAATAACATCTTATGACCCATTATTTTAAACTAATGACAGTACAACCCTGATTGCCAAAACAAATGGACTAACAAACAAAAAATGAGATAACTAACAAAAACTCTGCACTTGAACTTCATCCCTCCTGGTTTTTAACTGCTTGTTGTTTCTATTTATATCTTATATTGTCTATGTCTTAAAATTTTTGTAGTTATATTTGATGGGTTCATCTTTTAGTGTTTCTAATCAAGATATGAGTTGTTTGCACACCTCAGTTACAGAGATATAATATTCTGTGTTTTTCTGTGTACCTACTATTATCACTGAGTCTTGCACCTTTAGATTATTTATTATTGCTTCTTTACGTCCTCTTCTTTTAGACTGAAGAACTCTCTTTACCATCTTGTAGGACAGTTCTGGTGTTGATGAAACCCCTCAGCTTTTGCTTGTCTCAGAAAATCTTTATTTCTCCTTCATGTTTGAAGGATATTTTTACTAGATTCCAGGATAAAAGGTTGTTTCTTTGTTTTCCTTCAGCACTTGAAATATGTCATCCACTCCTTCCTGACCTGTAAAGTTTCCACTGAGAAATCTGCTGCAAGACATATTGGAGCACCTTTGTATGTTAATTTTCTCTCGCTGCTTTTAGACTCTTTTCTTTATCCTCGACCTTTGCGAGTTGGATTACTAAATGCCTTGTGATATTCTTATTTGGGTTGAACCTGCTTGGTGTTCTATAACCTTTTTGTACTTGAACATTAATATCTTTCTCTAGGTTTGGAAAGTTCTCCATTATTATTTGTTTGAATAAACTGTCTACCCCAATCTCTCTCTCTCTACTGCCTCTTTAAGGCCAATAACTCTTTGATTTTCTTTTCTTTTTTTTTTTTTTTGGCTATTTTCTAGATCCTGTAGGTGTGCTTCATTTTTAAAATTATTTTTTGAATCCTCTGACTGTATTTTCAAATAGCCTGTCTTCAAGCTCATTAATTCTTTCTTCTGCTTGATCAATTCTGCTGTTGAGAGGCTCTGATGCATTCCTAGTATGTCAAATTGCATTTTTCAGCTTCAGAATTTACATTTTCAGTCTTTTTGTTAAATTCATCTGTCAGGATTCTGAATTTCTTCTCTGTCTTATCTTGAATTTCATCAAGCTTCCTCAAAACAGCTATTTTGAATTCTCTGTCTGAAAGGTCACAGATTGGTCACAGTTACTTTATTTAGTTTGTTTGGTGAGGTCATGTTTCCTGGATGGTCTTAATGCTTGTGGATGTTCATCAATGTTTGGGCAATGAAGAGTTAGGTATTCATTATAGTCTTCACAGTCTGGGCTTGTTTGTACTCATCTTTCTTGGGTGGGTTTTCCCGGTATTCAACGGGAATTCAGTGTTGTGATCCAAATCTTTGGTTACTGCAATTCTATGTGCATTAGGGGTCACCCCTAGCCTAGTAACACTGTGACTCTTGCAGGTTTATAGAGACATTGTGTTGTTGGTCTTGAGCAAGATATAGGAGAATTCCCTAGATTACCAGGCCGAGATTCTTGTTCTCTTCCCTTACTTTCCCTCAAACAAATGAACTGCTTGGAGCTGGGGGAGGGGTAACATAAGCACCCCTGTGACCACCACCACTGGGACTATGCTGAGTCTTACCTGAAGCTAGCACAGTATTGGGTCTTGTCCAAGGTCTGCAGGTACCACTGCCTGGCTGACACTAATGCTCACTCAAGGCCCAAGGGCTCTTCAGTCAGCAGATGGTGAATCCAGCCAGGCTTGTTTCCCTCCTTTCCGGGGTGCAAGTTTTCCATTGGCCCATAGTAGGTCCAGAAATGCTGTCTGGGAGCCAGGGCCTATAGTGGGAAACCTTTGGGATCTACTTGGGGCTTTATTCTAGTTCAGCTACATTGGCACCCAAGCCCCAAGAAAAGCTTCTTCCCATTCTTCTCCCTTCTCTCCTTATGCAGAAGGATTCTCTTCCCACGGACCCAACCACTCTAGGCCTGTGACAAATATTGCCGAACTACGACTAATGTTCGCTGAAGGCCCTAGGGCTCTTCAGTCAACTTGTGGTAAGTGATTCCAGGCCTGGTTATGTCTCTTCATGGCAGCAGGGGGCTCTGGTGCAGGGCAGATCCAGAAATGTGCCTTAGGAGTCTGTGACCCACTATGGCCTGTACCACTGTGGCCAAGCTGGTGTCCTAGTTGCAAGACAAAGTTTCTTTTACTCTTCCTTCTCCTTTCCTCAAGCAGAAGAAATCTCTTCCCATGGTCTCACCACTGGGAATGTGCTGGGTCACACCTAAAGCCAGCATGGCCCTGGCTCTCACCCAAGGCCTGTGGTGAGTACTGCCTTGATACCACTGATATTTATTCAAGGTCCAATGGCTCTTTAGTCAGCAGGTGATGAATCCCACCAGGTCTGGGTCCTTCTCTTCAAGGCAGTGGGATCCCTTCTGGCAGAGTAGGTCTAAAAATATCATCCAGGAACTAGGGCCTGGATGGGGACCTTAGAACTCTGCCTGGTGCCCTATTTTACTTTGCCTAAGCTGGTATCCAAGTTGCAAGACAACATCCTCTTTACTCTCCTCAAGCTGAAGGAAGGAGTCTCTCCTGGAACTGTGAACTGCCCTGCCTTGGGATGGGGAAGGGGTGATGCAAGCACTCCCCCCTTGGTCACCCTGGCTGGTGTCATGTGCACTCCAAGTCCACTGGCTCCCAGCCCAGCACAGTGCCAAGACCTCCCTAGGAATTGCAGTCCTCATGGCCTAGTCTACCCTTCAAGTTTATATGGGAATCTAGGGTGTTCAGCCCATGGTGGTGGGGCTAGCTGGAACTCAGGTTCTGACTGCTGGGATGGCTACCTCCCCTCTAGCTAGGGCTGATCTAAATGTTCCCTTTGTGGGCACCAGCTGAATCCACCCCATGTTTTTTCCCACTGTGACAAGGCAGCACTGAGTTCCAATGCAAAGCCCATAGTCACTGCGCTCTCTCTCCTCCAAGCACATACTGTCTCTCCATGTCATGTGGCTGCTGCTGGGGGATGAGAAAGGTGGTGTTCGCAATTCAAGACTGTCTTTCCTACTCTCTTCACTGTCTCTTTCCTTGATGTGATGTTAAAACCAGGGACTGTAATCGCTCACCTGATTTTTGGTTCTTATGAAGGTGCTTTCTTGTATGCACAGTTGTTCAATTTGGTGCTCCTGTTGGGGGAACTATCGCTGGAGTGTTCTACTTCGCCATCTTGTCCCACCCTTGAACCCAAATATATTTCCGATATCGTCTCTTGATGAGTCCTGAGGCACCAGTCATTTTTAAAAAATATCATTTTGTTCTCTGTTTTTCAAATTGAAAAAATATCTATTTGTCTACTTTTAAGTTCATTGACTCTTAGGTCATTTTCAATGTACTCTTTTTTTTTAATTGTATTATACTTTAAGTTCTAGGGTACATGTGCACAACATGCAGGTTTGTTACATATGTATACATGTGCCAAGCTGGTGTGCTGCACCCATTAACTCGTCATTTACATTAGGTATATTCCACCCCATGTTTCTTTCCACCGTCACAAGGCAGCACTGAGTTCCACCCCACGACAGGCCTCAGTTCGTGATGTTTCCCTTCCTGTGTCTAAGTGTTCTCATTGTTCAATTCCCACCTATGAGTGCGAACATGCGGTGTTTGGTTTTCTGTCCTTGGGATAGTTTGCCGAGAATGATGGTTTCCAGCTTCATCCGTCTCCCTATAAAGGATATGAACTCATCCTTTTTTATGGCTGCATAGTATTCCATGGTGTATATGTGCCACATTTTCTTAAACCAGTCTATCATTGATGGTGGACATTTGCGTTGGTTCTAAGTCTTTGCTATTGTGAATAGTGCCACAGTAAACATATGTGTGCATGTGCCTTTGTAGCAGCATGATTTATAATCCTTTGGGTATATACCCAGTAATGGGATCATTGGGTCAAATGGTATTTCTAGTTCTAGATCCTTGAGGAATCGCCACACTATCTTCCATAATGGTTGAACTAGTTTACAGTCCCACCAACAGTGTAAAAGTGTTCCTAGTTCTCCACATCCTCTCCAGCACCTGTTGTTGCCTGACTTTAATGATCACCATTCTAACTGGTATGAGATGGTATCTCATTGTGGTTTTGATTTGCATTTCTCTGATGGCCAGTGATGATGAGCATTTTTTTATGTGTCTGTTGGCTGCATAAATGTCTTCTTTTGAGAAGTGTCTGTTCCTATCCTTCTCCCACTTTTTGATGGCGTTGTTTTTTTCTTGTAAATTTGTGTGAGTTCTTTGTAGATTCTGGATATTAGCCCTTTGTCAGATGGATAGATTTTAAAATTTTCTCCCATTCTGTAGGTTGCCTGTTCACTCTGATGGCAGTTTCTTTTGCTGTGCGGAAGGTCTTTAGTTTAATTAGATCCCATTTGTCATTTTTGGCTTTTGTTGCTATTGCTTTTGGTGTTTTAGACATGAAGTCCTTGTCCATGCCTATGTCCTGAATGGTATTGCCTAGGTTTTCTTCTAGGGTTTTTATGGTTTTAGGTCTGACATTTAAGTCTTTAATCCACCTTGAATTAATTTTTGTATAAGGTGTAAGGAAGGGATCCAGTTTCAGCTTTCTACATATAGCTAGCCAGTTTTCACAGCACCACTTATTAAATAAGGAATTCTTTCCCCGTTTCTTGTTTTTGTCAGGTTTGTCAAAGATCAGATGGTTGTAGATGTGTTATATTATTTCTGAGGGCTCTATTCTGTTTCGTCGGTCTATATCTCTGTTTTGGTACCAGTACCATGCTCTTTTGGTTACTGTAGCCTTGTAGTGTAGTTTGAAGTCAGGTAGTGTGATGCCTCCAGCTTTGTTCTTTTGGCTTAGGATTGTCTTGGCAATACAGGCTCTTTTTTGGTTCCATATGAACTTTAAAGTAGTTTTTCCAGTTCTGTGAAGAAAGTCATTGGTAGCTTGATGGAGATGACATTGAATCTATAAATTACCTGGGGCACTATGGCCATTTTCATGATATTGATTCTTCCTATCCATGAGCATGGAATGTTCTTCCATTTGTTTGTGTCCTCTTTTATTTCTATTGGTCTACTTTTAAGTTCACTGACTCTTAGGTCATTTTCAATCTACTCTTAAGTTCATCTAGATCATTGCCTTAAGTGTAGAATGCAATTCTAGACTGTGTATTCATTTATATGGTTTCTTCTTGTCAATTTGTTTTCACCCATTGCTATACATATTTCCAGTAATAATGGGTGGTATGTTTATTAATAAACATTTCTTTCAAATGTGATTATCTTTAATTATAATGATAAACCCATAATATAATAGCTATACTATATTAGTAATGGTTAATATCTCTTCTCATCTTTCAAACTATACTCTCCACATCCCCAACTCCCAGATATTATGAACCAAAAGAAAAAGTTTTATGACTTATAAGTTAACATTCTTTTGAGGGAAAATTAAGTCCAGTTTTATCATATATAATCATCTTCTAAAGATTATGAGTTATTTTCTAATCCTAGATAGCAACTTCAATTACCTCAAGGTAAAGATCCACTTCTTTTTTTAATTTAAAATTGATTACAGTTGATTGCTTCTATTTTTTATTGAAAATTATGAGTTATTTCAGGAACAGAAGAAATAGTTTTGTATAAATTTGTTCCTATTAATAATTGTCCTCACCGTACAACATACAAAAATTGAATTTGATAAAACTTAAGACCTCAATATATTCCCAAATTGACAAAAGTTGAAATACATTCTTCTGGGATAGCTAATAGTTTTCTTTTGTAACAAACAAAAGAAAGCATAACAAAAATAACAGAATTCGTTTTAGTGGAACATTATATGCACATTGCTTAGGATTTGTCTGATGACATGTTTAGTAACTGTTTTATAAGCACTAAATAGCCTGATCCAAGTCACTTCTGAGTTGAAGGTTGGCCATGGTCTATTTTTAAAATTTGAAATCATTGTATAAGAGCTCTGTTGGCATGCCAAATGAGGTTTTCCAGCCCGTTTCCACTGTATCAACTAATATCTTTCAATCGACAAATTGCACTTTGGCGTGAACACAAGGATGGATGTCTGCCATTTTTTTGGTCCCTTGTAAAATAGCTATGAACATATGGAGTGTGTTGTTCATTTTTAGAGTTTGAGGATGGCAGGTTTAATTGTACTAAATATGCAAAGAATAGATGGCAAGTTGAAGACCAAACAGGCTGAGCAGGAGATGTACAAGGCCATTTAGCAAGAACTATTTATGCCACATTAGGATTTCCTGACATCTCATATTTTTATTTCATCCCACAGGTTATCTTTTCCTTCCTATTATTAACCTTGCCTAATTAGAACCTGTTAGCAAGAAAAAAGATTATATGTATACACACACACACACACACACACACACATATATATATATATATATATATATTTTTTTTTCCTTTAGGGCTTCAGATGTAGAAACAATGCAGGAGAAGGATTGGGGGCCTGATTTGGAATGAAGATGTGGCATATTTTCAAATCTGAAAGCTATCCAAAAACGTAATGGGATGCCTTGGAAGTTGTTAAGTACTATATTGTAGAAGTGTTCAGGCTGACACTGTCCCACTTTATTAGGTTATTATATATTAAAAAGAAGCATATGATGACAACTGGATTAGATGTGTGCTGAGGTGTCCCCTAAGGCATCCTTTAAGTTACATTTGCTCTATACAAAATACAATTTTCATGAACCCTTAAAATAAATAGTTTTAATTTACTTTCTTTTTATTGTGGCGTTCCTACAATATTCTCCTTAGGACCACTATATTTGTGCAATTTCCTAAAAATGAAGTCTGTAAGAAAATATTCAACACAACAAAATGCATTGGGTAGGTCTTTTAAAATGTTCTGCATTGTGATACTCTGTAGTAGTTGAATATTTTGCTAATTAAACTGTAAACAATAACCACCTTTACAATCTTCCTAGCATGTTTCAGCAGTTCAACCATATCTTTCAGGGCCTACGATGTTTTATACTACTCTGTCGTTCTTGGTGTGAGTGCCTTTTACAGTCAGGCTTTCTGCTTCAGTGTCACAAGACCACTGTTAATATTCCAGATATCTCATTCTTTCTCTACAATATCCAAAGCTGGAAGAGTGAAAAAGAGCAAGACAAAACTCTTTCTCCAATGCTATGTCTTTTGTTAGGAAATTAGAAGTTTCCCAGAAACAAACCATGGGAGTTACCCTGGCATATCATTCATGAGAACTAGGTCATATTGGTTCTCTTACAACAAAAACTGGCAAAAGAAAACAAGATTACCATGATTAGTTTAGACTATTGTTTCTCAACTAAGAGTGGTACTGCCCCCTAAAAGATATTCATAAACCCAACAGCATTTTTAAAAAATTGTTATCATGCCCAAATACATAAGTGGAACGTGAGTTGTGAGGGGCCAAGATGAATACAAATGATGCTATGATCAGAAAGTCCTCCTCAATGAAGACTTTGAAGCTTCTTAAGTCTCATGAAGATCACCAGTCTGGGCAAAACTGATATCTTTCCTTGGATCCAGGCACATTGCTGCTAAACAAAACTGGATTTATGATGATGAGAAAAAGAGAAGGCTGTGTGGTAAGCAAGGAATTATATTTACCACAATTTTTATACTTCCTCTCTCTGACTCCTTCTTTTATTTTTGTACAACTCTGAAACCACAAAGGGAATGCATATTTAAAATTCTCAATGCCTTGTGGAAGATACTGTGTATCATTGTGAGTTGCTATTGTTTTTCACAATGCTCCATATTCAATAAATATGGGTTGATGATGCTGACAATGGCATGTGTGAGGAGTTGTTGATTAGCCTGAAGATAAACATAAGTATACCTGGTGATTATAATTGTCAAAGCATACTCACATACTTGAAGTTGGCTGTACCCAAAAGCCTGAACTTTTATTTTATTTTTTTTACTTTTATATTAATGGAACTGGAATGCTTTTCAAAACCAAAATCCTGATCAAAAAATGAGACTAAAGGTAATATTGTTCACTTTTATTAAAAACCTTTATAAGACTAAAATTGAATTTTGTTATAAAATGAATTTAAGGGAGATTTTAATAATGTGTGGAAATTGATACCAAGATAAATTTTAAGGATACATGAAGCAGTGATAGGAAATATGTTTTAATATTAAGATAAGTATTTAATAAAAGAAGATATATAAACAATTTTTACAGGCAGTATAAAAGAACTCTTGTTAGGAAAAAGCCATGAAAAGCTGCTGAAATATTGAATTCATGTGTTAAGGTATTTTAATTATTTCTGATAATTGTCTATTTGGTAAAATTATATTAGCAGTCTAACTAAACCCAAGAAGAATCGTCATGTCGACTTGCTCACTTCCACGATTAATACTCCCTGTTGCATGGAATAAAAACATCTATGATTACTCATCTGAGCCCCATCCCAATTGTCTATGCTCCCAGACTATCCTGCCACATGACCTACCTTACGATACACTTAGTAGACAATCTTCAATCAATGCATGATGAAAAACCTTCGTGATATTAATACATTTAATATTTTACCTAACTCTTTCAGTTTCCCATATTTATGTAACTTCATAAATTACATTTTGTAACCGTGCTCACCTAGCCTAATTATGCATAATTAGTTGCTTAATAAATGCTTTTTCAATATAATAGTGATAAATTACCTTTTCAAGTAATAATAACTATTTTCAAGTAACCTGAAAAAGTTACTACATAATCAAAAGAAAATCTACTCCATCTTATATGTGGAATCAAGATTGCTTTAAAATATCTTGGAAGAAAGTAAGATTAAATCTATAAAGATCTGATACTTATTTCTTCCAAGTTTTAATATGTATGCACATTCACTTGTTCTTAAACTTTCATATTACACAAGAAAAAACAATTTTTAAACTCAAGAAATTAGCCCAGTCAGAATATGAGTATTATAGTCAACTGAATTTGCAACACAGTCTAAGAGTCATCTTTATTACTGGATTTATATTTGTCAAGAATAAAGGTGGAATTTTAGAAGCATAATACTTAGCCTATGGCATTACATTCTTTTTTTTTTTTTTTTTTTTTTTTTTTTGAGACAGAGTCTGGCTCTGTCACCCAGGCTGGAGTGCAGTGGCAGGATCTCAGCTCACTGCAAGCTCCGCCTCCCGGGTTCCCGCCATTCTCCTGCCTCAGCCTCCCGAGTAGCTGGGACTACAGGCGCCCGTCACCTCGCCCGGCTAGTTTTTTGTATTTTTAGTAGAGACGGGGTTTCACCGTGTTAGCCAGGATGGTCTCGATCTCCTGACCTCGTGATCCGCCCGTCTCGGCCTCCCAAAGTGCTGGGATTACAGGCTTGAGCCACCGCGCCCGGCCGGCATTACATTCTTTATAAGGAATCATGTACTCTTCTATTCCCTGAAGATGTTTTCACACAATTTTATTCCCTAATGTTAGCATAGAAAGCATGTATGTAAAATAATTATATTTCATGCACAAACACAAAAAGAGGGTTGACAAAAAATTACGTTGGAAATGTTTATAAGTGCGTTAAACAAAGGACAGTAGTTTTTCTGGCAATGTAAATTTTTAGAAAATTAGGTAAGACTCGGTAGAGTAAATTAACTCTAGATGTTTGTGACTTGAGGCTTCTTTAATTAAACATGTCTTGATATATGGCTATCATAAGATTTAAGTTGAACTTTAATTATTATACGTGAAAACGTACTTGCCAGATAAATTCATTTTTGAAATGCTGAAGTTTATGGAAAGAGTCCATTCAAGTGACGAAATACTTCAGAAGGGCATGGAAAATTTCACCAAGAAAGTTGAGGCAACACTGCAGCTGGTCAAAGGGAATGACTAACACCTACATTTTCTCTAAGAATCATGGCCCTTTTATCTATTAGCTTAACTGATTTAACCATAACCCTTTCCCCCTCCAAATTTTTTTCTAGGAGAAATAGCCTCAAATTCATGTTCACTGGAGTCACTTTCAAATACCATATTATCTTTCCAGGAATTACTGTGTGAATACCGGATTCTCTCCTTTACTTAAAATCAAAAAATATTAATTGAATATTTATTAAATGTACTTAGCAAATTTTTTTTGTACATTTACTCTGTGATAGGTACAGGAGATGTAATAATGAACAAAACAAATACAGTTCTTATCCTAATGGAGTTTGTGTATTTTATATCTAAGAAAAGTTAGTATCAATTGATAAGGTGAATATATCTGAATACTGGAAAGAGCACGTTCCTTGAAAAATAGAGAATTGATTGTAAAGAAGCCAAAGTGGATAAAGTGAAGTAAATTATGAAGATATTTTAATAATTTAAAATATCTGAAGATGGAGAAACAAGAAAGTGAGGTCTGGTTGATAAAACCTATAGGATTTTGTGATGCCTTGAATCTCCAAGGAAGGGAAGAGGAGGTGTTAAATAAGATGGTACATTTCAGAGACAACTGGTGGTCTCTTCAATTATCATTTTTCCTCTTTTCAACAGTAACAAAAATGTTGGTGAACATCATGGAATCCTTCCAATTTCTTGCTCCACAGAAGCCCAACTAGAAGACTCAAGTTATCATCAGACTTTCCTTCATTCATTTATGGAGTCATTTTATGTGTCAGGCATTTTATAAAAGCACAAGACAAGATATAAGGCAGGAATAAAAGATTCTTGGAAAAATACCTCATATGTGCATGGAATCCCTCTTGCTGCTTCCTTACACTTGGATTGCCTCTCAATTTGTTCATGGTAATGTCCATGACTATGTCCTAGAATATAGACATTTGGTATCCCAGCTAAAGACTACATTTTCCAGCCTCATTTGAAGCTGTATTTAGCTAAGTGACTAGGTTTTGATCAAAAAAAAAAAAAAAGTGAATATCTGATGTATACAAGTTGGGTCATGTTATAAAACAGAAGATTATGTCCTGTAGACTTTCCTTCCTCTTTCCCTTACTAATCAGTGGAATGGGGATGTGATAGTGGGAGCTGGAGTAGCCATTCTGCATCCAGAGGAGGAAGTCCTGAGGATCGCAGAGTAATGGGTCCTTGGTACCCTGAAACCACCATATCATCTGTGGACTGCTGAGAAGGATAAACTTCTACTTTGAAGACACTAATATATCCTTTTATTTTTCACAGTAACTTTGTACAGTTAGTTTTCTTTTTATTTTGGTTTCCTGGCTAAGTGCTTTAGAATACACTTTTCTGTACCTATTTTCTTCAGTGCTAATGCCTCTCTTGAGAGGAACTTAATTTTGTCCAGCCTCTAAATAAAAATTGTGCATCTCAAAAATTTCACATATGGTTGCAGACTTTGAAGGGAAGAATACAAGGACTTTAGGAACATTAAAATTAATTAGTTGATGAACTGGATTACTCAAAGTAAAAGAACAGGACAGTAGACCCCAACCCCTCTGGAAAAAAACCCAAAAATATCAGAAGCTTTGCTGGTTATCCACCCATGCAGTATAGATTGTTATGAGATGAGGGGTAGAATTTGTAGAGTGCATTAAGGGACAAAATTTTATCAATAAAATATTTGTGCCAATTTTTTCAAGATAGTCTTGAAAAAGGTTATGACCTGCTGTCATAATGCCAGTGGGTATTGAGGCAGCAATAAAATCTATCACTACTTTGAGAAGCATACTACTCTCATTTTTTCTTGCAGTTACTCAAGATTCCAAGCAGCTATAGCTACTAAAAGAATGATCCCTCAGCTGTGACAATGCTTACAATTTTTTCATCTCAATTAAATTATAAATAATTTCTGGGTAAAGGTTATACCATATGTTTACATATATAGACATGTTTTTGGAATTCAGGATATAGTGTTAATCTCAAAATAGATATCCAATACCTTCTCTTAAAAATTATTAACTTGATGCATTCACAGGGGTATTGAAATGCCATCTAGTCAATGTCTTGTCAGCCACCAGTAATTTAGCATAGTTGACCAATACACTGTTGGTGAACAGCATGGAATCCCTCACATTTCTTGCCCACTTAAGCCCACCTAGAAGACTCACGTTGTCATCAAACTCTCCTTCATGCTTTTATGGAGTCCTTTTATGTGTCAGGCATTTTATAAAGGCACAGGAGAATATAAAAGATTCTTAGAGAAATACCTCGTATCAGCATGGAGTTCCTCTTGTTGCTCTCCTTGCACTCTTGGCTTGCATCTCAATTTCTCCATGATTATGTTCTAACCCATGATATCAATTTCTAAGCAGTTTTTTTTGACCTCCAAATATTTATCAAAACATCTTCTAAGCAGTATTCTAAGTGACACACTGTCAGAATTTACGCGAATTACATTCAGTAGATACCTTTACTTGCTTAGCTTTTATTTGGACATATTCTCAATGTTATGTACATGTGAAATAACTTGCTAATAGTACATATGTTGGTTCCTTGTTTTTCCCTCATCGGGCTTCCTTCTACTTTGCCTCACTTTTTAATTTAACTTCTGTGAAGTAAGCATTCCAGAATGTACGCTCTTGCTCAGGCTTCCAACATTTACTATAAAGTTACCATTTGATTGTAACACAAAATCCAATCCTATTCTTTCTCCTTCCTTCTTTTGTTCCTTCATTTCTTTCTTCCCTTCTTTTCTCTCTCTCTCCCTCGGTGTGTGTGTGTGTCTTAGATTCTATAGAACTCATGATATTCTTTCCAAGCTACTAAAAAGGACCTGCATAACATTATTAGCAAATTAGAGTATGCAAATTAAATCCATAAGGCAATACCGCTACGCACCTACTAGAATGTTTAAAATGCAAAAGACCGACAATATCACGTACTGACAATGGCATGGAGCAACTGGGAACTCATATACAGCTAATATGAATATAAACTGATAAAGCCACTCTCTAAAACAATTTGGCAGTTTATTTCATACAGTTCTAGGGGCTGTAAGTCTGAGGTCAAGGCATTGGCAGATCTGGTGTCCAGTAAGAACATTCTTCCTGGTTTGCATATGGCTATCTTCTCCTTGTATCCTCACATGGTGGAGCGGAGAGACAGAAAAAGAGAGAGCAAGCTCTCGTGTGTCTCTTCTTATAAGAGCACTAATTCCATTAGGAAGGTTCCACCCTCATGACGTACTTACTTCCCAAAGGTCTCACCTCCAAATACCATCACATTAAGGTTTAGGCTTCAATTATTATTATTATTATTTTTTTGCAGGGGGACACTATTCAGTCCATAGCACTCCACCCCAATTGCCTGTAATTTGTGTCCTTCTCACATATAAAAAACACACACATTTCTCCCCAAAATGTCACAAGTCTTAACTCGTTCCAGCATCAATCCTAATGTCTAAAGTGCAAAGTCTCATTTAAATATCATGTAAATCAGATATGGGTGAGACTCAAAGTAAAAGTCATTCTGAGTCGAAACTCCCCTCCAGCTGTGAACCTGTGAAACGAAACAAGTTATGTGCCTTGGAAATGTAATGGTGGGAGAGGCACAGGATAGACACTCCCACTACAAAGGGAAAAAAATGAGAGAGGAGGAAGGATAATAGGCCCCAAGCGAGTCCAAAACATAGGACATCAAATCCCATGAGATTTTAAGGCTCAAGAACAATCCTCTTTGTCTCCCAATGCTTGGTCTTATGGGCCCACTGGGGTGGCATGGCTATATCACTCCCTTTGCTCTGTAGGGCAGCTCTGCAGTAGCTCCTTCTATGCCCCAACCCTGCCCTCCTGACATCCAGGTGGTGTCCCTGATGATCTCCAAGTCACCTTTGAAGTCCTTTTCACCTTTTCTCCAATGATAGCATACATTCAGTTTCCTTCATTAGGTCTCACTTTCTCTGTTTCCTTTAGTCCCATCTGGTAGTTTTTTTGGTGGCTTATTTCCTCTCTATCCTTGGCTTCTGGGGAGATGGCCAATTAAGTCTATGGGTCACACCCACACTAACCTCCTTAACAAAGGTTGGTTTGCCATACCCTTAGTTTTTTCTTCTGAATATACTCTCTCATTTTTTGTAACATAGACAGGCAGGCTTAGAATTTTCCAAATCTTTAAGTTCTAATTTATGTTTGCCTAACAATTCCATCTTCATTTCTCTCCTTTTTCATTTCACAATATGCAGTCAGAAAAAAACCAAGATGCCGCTTCAACACTTCGATTAGATATCTCCCTCAACTAAACACCCAATTTCATCCCTCACAAGTTGTACCTTCAACAGAACACTAGAACACAATCACAATTTAGCCAAGTTCTTTGCCACTTTGTAACACTGCCTTTCATCAAGTTTTTAATAACATGTTCTTCATTTCTGTTTGAGATTTCATCAGAATGGTCTCTGACAACCATATTTCAATCAACTTTCTATACATAATTATTTATGTATTCTCTAAGATGACAGAGGCTTTCTCCACAGCTTTCTTCTTTTTACTCTGAGCCAATACTGGAATTGCCTTTAAAATTCCCTTCACAGGAATATTGGCTTTTTCTAGCACATACATCAAAACTTTTCTAACCTACACCCATTATCCAATTCCAAAGCTGTTTCCAGTTTTACATATTTATTACACTGTTTCCCACTTTTCTGTACTAATTACTGTCTTAATCAGCTCAGGCTGCTGTCACAAAATACTATACACTGAGTGGTTTAAACAATAAACAATTATTTCTCACGGTTCTGGAGGCTGGACATCTGAGATTAAGGTGCTCATAGATATGGGGACTGGGTTAGGGCCCTCTTAAGGTTTGCAGGCAACTGTCTTCTATCTTTCCATGGCATAGGACAAAGAGACAGAGAGAGAGAAAGAGAGAAAGAGATGGGGGGCAAGGAGACAAGCTGTTTTGTATCTCTTATCATAAGGGACTCCACTTCATGACCTAATTACTTCCTAAATGCTCCATCTGGAAATACTATCACATTGAAGGTTAGGGCTTCAACATATGAATTTTGTGGGAACACAAACATTCAGCCCAAAGCAAACTTGAAAGGTATCATGTGGAAGCCTGAGGCTTCACACCATATGATTCTATTTGTATGACCTTCTGGAAAAGGGAAAAGTATACAGGCAAAAATCAAATCACTGGCTGCCTGGGCTAAGTCTGGGTAGGAGGTTGACTGTAAAAGGATGACTGTAAAAGGATAGAAGAAACTTGTTTGAATGGATGACAGTGTCCTGTTTCTTTGCTATGATAGTGATCACAGAGCCCTACACATATGTCAAAACCCATCACACTGTAAAATTTAAAAGGGTGAACTTCATTGTATATAAATGATACTTCAATTTTGTACTTAAAACTTGGACTCGGGCCGGGCGCGGTGGCTCAAGCCTGTAATCCCAGCACTTTGGGAGGCCGAGACGGGCGGATCACGAGGTCAGGAGATCGAGACCATCCTGGCTAACACGGTGAAACCCCGTCTCTACTAAAAAATATGAAAAACTAGCCGGGCAAGGTGGCAGGCGCCTGTAGTCCCAGCTGCTTGGGAGGCTGAGGCAGGAGAATGGCGTGAACCCGGGAGGCGGAGCTTGCAGTGAGCTGAGATCCGGCCACTGCACTCCAGCCTGGGCGACAGAGCAAGACTCCATCTCAAAAAAAAAAAAAAAAAAAACTTGGACTCAGAGGTAATATTTACTTAAAAATAAAAACACACAGAAGCCACATTTGTTATGCGTTCCAATTCTGTGAAGGCAGGGCTATGAAAATTTGAAAGTAAAAGGGAGAAAAAGACCACTCTTTGCCTAATAATTTTAGTCAAATTTTTGAAAGAGCCACAGTTTCACAGTTACCTTTCTCTGTTTCTCTCTGTATCCTGCTATTCCTCTCTACGTTCCAGAAAACTTGAAATAGCTTTGATATATTCAGATCCAAAATGTGCCTTCTATATATGTGTACATTTTTTTGTTCTAAAATGCTTCATTCTTCACAATTGTCTTTCTCACCCTCTCCTCAAATGCAAATTTCTGTCAATATACTTTTTCTTAGTAACATATTTTGGAAAACTGATTTTGCTGGGTTAATATAAATATATGAAGGCATGGAACACAGAAAAGTACTTTGAGAAAGAGAATATACCTCCCTTAAAATTAAATTACTGCATCCTCAAAGCAAGTCAAAGCTTTTGATTATATATGTAAAACATTAAATTATAAAGAATGAATTATATATATATGATCTATTGTTTACTATGTGTTAAACTTAATACATATTAAAATTGGCAGTGAAGGAGTAATCCCAGCTCTTTGGGAGGCCGAGGCGGGTGGATCATGAGGTCAGGAGATCAAGACCATCCTGGCCAACATGGTGAAACCCCGTCTCTACTAAAAATACAAAAAAATTAGCTGGGCATGGTGGTCCATGCCTGTAATCTCAGCTACTTGGGAGGCTGAGGCGGGAGAATTGTTGGAATCCGGGAGGCGGAGGTTGCAGTGAGCCAAGATCGCACCACTGCACTCCAGCCTGGTGACAGAGCAAGACTCCGTCTCACAAAAAGCAAAAAGGAAAAAGCATGAGCACAATACCATAGTATAACGAGAGACTCCAGTTGTTGAGTCAGTTCTTCTAATTTGCTTTTTTTTTTGCCCCTTCTTTCCCTTTCCTTTAAAGTACACAGAACCTCTTAAAGTTCCAAGTTGTATTTTTCTGACAGCCACTGTTCCCAGTGCTTTTGGTTGCCTCCACACAAGCCTTTTCTCCTTCCTTGCTAATGAAGGCAGATTCCATTCACTCCTTGGGTATTCAGGTACTTAAGAGGAAGCTGAACCTACTCTGCCTCTGGCCAGGAAACAGGTGTTGCCATTTTATTTCCCTTGCCAGTAAATGACTTAATGGAGGAGAAGATGGCTTGAGACTTCTGGGTAAAATTTTTCTCATACTTTAAAAGGGATGTGAGTAAGGCATTATAGATTTAATTGTGCCCCCAGCCCCAAATTCATACATTGAAGCCCTAATGTCCAGCATGACTATATCTAGAGATATGGCCTATAAAGAGGTAATAAGGGGTAAATGAGGTCATGGGGTGGGGCCCTAATCCAACAGAACTGATGTCCTTATAGGAAGAGGAAGCAACACCAGGGCTAGCTCCCTTGCCATGCTAACACAGAGGAAAGACCCAGTAAGAACACAGTAAGAAGGTGGCTGTCTACAAGTCAGGAAAGAGAGGACTGACCAGAAACCAAATTTGCTGCCACTTTTATATGGACTGCTATCCTTCAGCATTGTGGGAAATTAAATGTTTTAGCCACCCAGACTGGAGTATTTTGTTACGGAAGCCTGAGCAGATTAATACAGAAGAGAAACACCCACTATCCCCCCTTCTTGGCTTTGGACTTGACCATGTGAGAATGTGATGATTGCCGCTTCTGTGCTGCTTTTGAGTTCATGAAGGGAACAGCCTGAGAGCAAAGGCCAACAGACTGATAATATTAATTAGAGAAAAAGAATTTCAGTCCTTCGTGATTTTACTAAACTCTTAAATAAACCAAACCTCCATCTCCTCACTCACCCTGTCACTTCTTGGTCAGATTCCTACCTGCTCTTATCCCACCAAGAGAGCTTCAATGATGGTGGTGGTGATGCCTCTAACCATGGGTGGTTGTGGGAGTACAAAAGCCACGGGAACTTCTACATATACAAAGGCCTTTGGTCAAGAACTGCCTGAAAAATATTTTTTACCATTGGAAAACTCACTATTTAGCCGGAATCCTTCAAGCTACATTTTTTGAAATAAGAGTCTTATCTTTTGTAGCACTTGTCCTTAATAGACTATAAATATCCATCTCATAAATTTTTTATCTATTTTGAAGTTTCATCCGGAAATAAAAACTTAGGTTATCACTGTTTTTCATATATCCCAAGCCCTCTGGCAAGCCAGCTGGGCTCTGGCCCAGCTTGTGACTTTTCTTAGCAGAAAGGAGGTTTTCTTCTTAAACATCTCAATGGGAGCTAAGCAACCACAGCTCAATTCTGTTTTATGCTCTTCTGTGACATCACTGAAGGCCACCTGTCCACTTCACAGTCCTTGTCACTCAGTTCAGGATATGAGCTGCTTCTTTCAGTGTCGGGTTATGAACATTGGAGTACCCAGGAGCTACTGTAAACTTCTATTTGTCTCTGCATATGGGTTGTTTATTTTACTACTTGGTGGCCTAGGCTCATAGCAATATAGGTTTGATTTTTTCCCAAGTCTTGTGAAAAGCCTTTCTTATATATTTTAATTCTAATAATTATCCTAACGTAGGTATTGGCATCCCTGTTTCACAGAGACACAAGGTAACTTGCCTGGGGTGATCAAAATAGTAAGTGGAAAAGACAGCATATAAATTCAGATTATCCTGACACCAAAGCCCACATTGTTAAAATACTTCAATCACTGCCATTGTAAAATCTGTTATGATAGAGGGAATTCTCAGATAATATTAAATTTCTTCACTGTAGCATGAGGTAAAAAGGGCTTTAAAGATAAAACACGAAGGAGTGATGAAGAGACAGAAGCCTAAGGGGTCAGAATGAAGACCAGGATGATGCAATCTTCGGTGATTCTAAGTGCTGGATCTTGTATAGGTTCAGACATGAAGCATGCTGGAACTTTAGAGATGTATTTGTTTACATCTGTTCTGCATACCTGTATCTGCTCCTCATCTAACTACACCCTCTATCTCTCTCCAAAGTCCATGTGATTCTGGTAGGCCTGCCCATGACATGACTCCATTCCCTTGACTAAGTGGTTTGTCTAGGAGTGGCTGTTACATAAGCCAGGACAATCAAGGATTGATAAATCACTGAAGATGGTGAGAGGTCAGGTTTCCCCCTTCTCTAAGATCATTAAGCAGAGATGACTTAAGACACAATCAGTAGATAGCCACATTTCCAACTACTTGGAATGAGCAGTAGAGATTGGATGGGGAAGATGATAGAGGCAGAGATTGAGAAACAATCATGGTAGTGACTGAGTTCCTGGTTCCAATATCTGAGGTCCCTGGTTATGATCTGTTTTCTGTGGGAAGTCTTTTGATCACATGAAATGTTTCAGCAGCCCTCCATTAAGTCTTGTTCACCCTTTTGGCATCTCTATCACTTGCAACCAAAAGAATACTGACTATAGTAGACTTCGGGGACTGAGTAATGCAACTAACACTCTCACTTCAAACAGTAGTTTCCTAAGTGATATGGTAAATATACAAACTGGGCAAGTGACAGATCTCAATTACGTGGTATGATGTGTGTTTGCAAGCCTTCTGGAGCTTGTAGGCTGTGGGGCAATATTTGAAGTCAGCTATAATAGGGTTGGCAGCATCTTCGTTTCTGAGATTTACACAGTGATTCATCTGAGCTGAAACAGAAGTCTAGTGTCCTCAGAGCAAGACCACAGCTGAACATGTTTGGAATTCAAGCAAGAGCTCTAGAGGTAGACAATACAAAATAAACAAAAACATAGCCATATGATCTGGTGATCCGGGTAGATGCTCAGAGAGAGTTAGGGTTAAGGATGCATTTCAAAGACTCCCCAAATATCAAAGGGCTCATCTTAGGGGCAATATACATTAACCAGGCTTGTGACAGAAGAGTTATACTTCATGGCTTCATTTATCAAGCTTTAATTGAATACCTACTGTGATCAGACACTATGACTATGACTCAGGTTTGGTTCTAATTGGCATAGGATCTAGTCTGAGATGGATATGTAGAATTGTACAATGTGGCAGGATTACATGAGTAGAGGATTTTAAAGGGTAGACTCTCAAGGGCTAATAGGTTTTACTTGTTTGTGGGGAAAAAAACACACACAGAGACACACACACAAAACCATTATCTGAAAGTTCTTCATACTACTCCAGTTCTAGTCTCTCCACTGAAATCAAAACTTATATATCCAAATGCATATTTGATATCATCACTTGGAAATCTGAGAGTTATCTCTAATTTAGCATGGCCAAATAAAACAGTTTCTCTGCGAGTCTTCCCTGGCTTAGTAAATTGCCATATCATCCAAACACTGAGTTGCTCGTCTTCAAAGGAGTGACTTGATAAATTTTCATGGTATAAATATGATTACTGTGATAATCTAATAGTGTATCAACTAAACCCTTGAATTTTTTTTTTTTTTGATAAAACTTACATGTCTGAGCGCTGTAGTTCTCAGGCTATTAAAGGGTACAGCTTTCGGGACGGATGGACTCATTTTTCCAATTATAATCCAAGATTAGTAGCTATGTAGCATTCCTAAGGCATCCCCCTTGCTACCATAACTGGGAAAGGTTTACAGCACAAATGTTGGATGAATACCGATAAAATATTTGTGGCAATGGATATTGCTTTGTCATATATCCTTTATACTATGTTTCTTGAAAATATCTCCTGGATAAATCCTGACATGGTAAAAGTAGAATTCACTTGATTCCTTTTCATTCTTTAGCCTAGTGAAATGCGAACTAAGGGAAAAGGTGAGAACAATTAAGAAGAGAAATAGAATGACTTAGTAAATGGGTCAGGTCAATTAAAGTTTAGCACTCCACAAAATAATGAGTGCCTGGGACTAATGAAAAGAATTTTTAAGGTCACTTAGGTCTTTAAACATGTAATTTACTATTTGAAAATCTTCCTTTGAAATGAACAGTGACTTTGAAGAAGTTGCAAATTCACTTTACAATAAGTCAGAGGTCAGGTATATCACCTGCTGGTAAAAGTGGAACACTATAATTTGATTGTTTCATCCTCTGTGATAATAGTAAAATCCATCAATCTGTGATTCAAAACTCATACATGATATGGTTCTCTCTCCTTGTATTTTATAAAAGATTTTAAATGTTTAGATATTCTAGTATCTTTAAAGTACTACATGAGACGTAGAGAGAACATTGTACAATGGTAAGTTTTATTAAATATTGATTTTTTATTACTCTTTTTCATCCCAGAGTCCTGGTCTCCTGTTACAGTAACTGTTCAAGTTAGCTGCATCCCAGATAATCTGGGAGGGAGAAAAGCACCAGCATATTTCCAAGACCTGAGTTAAGTATATGGGCCTTTCTTCTCAAATGCATGACAACGAAACACATGATTCTTCTTTGTGCATTAGTTTCTCTGCCTATAAAATAAATATTCCATGTAGCTCATGTAGTAAGAGATCTCTGATATACTGAGCTCTTTTAGAAAAGTTTTGTAAAAATGCAATAGAATTATGATTCCTGGATCTCACTCTTGCTAAGAATGAAAATAAAACTTTTGTAAGCACTTCAGAATAATAGAAGAAATAACAGCAAACTCCCCAACAGAGAGACTGTACTTGCCTTTCTAAAGTCTGTTAGAATCAAACAATGTATATAGGCATACATAAGTCCTGTGCCAAATACAGAACTAAGGTCCAGCATGGATAAAATCTGAGACACATTTCATGATTGGCTCTACCACTTTCCTTCACAGAAATCAATGACTAAAACTTGGAGACATGTAGGGAACATTCCACATAATGACAGCAGAATGCTCTTTATTCAAGTATCCAGCTGAAACCATCTTTGCAAAAATCATAACTGAGAAAATGATTACAGTGAAAGAGATCTGACCTAACCAACTCCACATCTTGTTTCTAACCTCAAAGCTGTCCTTGTTCTTTCCTAGGCATAGGCCAAACTAAGTTTGGGAGGAACTTAGCTTATAGTGTAACTTTGAAACAAAGCTGGTAACAGCTCTTTCCCAAACCAAAGCCCGTTTCTGCCTGGGGACTAGACTGCCTTTGCAGGACTAACAAATTAGCCTCAAGATTAGAAATTGTGGTTTAGAAGTCATGCAACTGGAGGCTGCAAAATTCTAAACCTCTCCAAGTTGTTCCTGGAGATAATTATCACTATTGTAAAACTTAAGATAAGTGCTTGAGATACTTTGCAGACTTTGCACTCAATAGATCAGCTAGCACCACCCATATTGATAAACTGGCTCATCTGGTTTTGTGGCTCCCATTAAGGAACTGGCTCAGCACAAGAGCACAGTTTCAACACCCTATGATTTCATCTCGGACCCCACCAAGCAGAACTCCTGATTCACTGGCCACCAAATTATCCTTAAAACTCCAATCCCAGAATTCTTGGGAAGACTGATTTGAATAATAATAAAGTTCTAGTTTCCTGCACAGCTGGCTCTGCATAATGACTCTTTCTTTTTTGCAATTCCCCTGTCTTGATAAATCAGCCCTGTCTAGGCAGTGGGCAAGGTGAATCTGTTGGGTGGTTACACTGCTATGGAAAGAATTGTGTCCCTCCCAGAATCACATTTTGAAGACTTAAAAAAAAATTTATTATACTTTAAGTTCTAGAGTACAAGCGCACAAAGTGCAGGTTTCTTACATAGGTATACATGTGCCATGTTGGTGTGCTGCACCCATTAACTCATCATTGACATTAGATATATCTCCTAATGATATCCCTCCCCACTCCCCACACCAAATGACAGGCCCCGGTGTGTGATATTCTCCACCCTGTGTCCAAGTGATCTCATTGTTCAATTCCCACCTATGAGTGAGAACATGCGGTGTTTGTTTTTTTGTCCTTGTGATAGTTTGCCGAGAATGATGGTTTCCAGCTTCATCCATATCCCTACAAAGGACACGGTTCATCCTTTTTTATGGCTGCATAGTATTCCATGGTGTATATGTGCCACATTTTCTTAAACCAGTCTATCTTTGATGGACATTTGGGTTGGTTCCAAGTCTTTGCTATTGTGAATAGTGACACAATGAACATACGTGTGCATGTGTCTTTATAGCAGCATAATTTATATAATCCTTTGGGTATATACCCAGTAATGGGATGGCTGGGTCAAATGGCATTTCTAGTTGTAGATCATTGAGGAATCACCATACTGTCTTCCACAATGGTTGAACTAGTTTACAGTCCCTCCAACAGTATAAAAGTTTTCCTATTTCTGCACATCCTCTCCAGCACCTGTTGTTTCCTGACTTTTTAATGATTGCCATTCTAACTGGTGTGAGATGGCATCTCATTGTGGTTTTGATTTGCATTTCTCTGATGGCCAGTGATGATGAGCATTTTTTCATGTGTCTGTTGACTGCATAAATGTCTTCTTTTGAGAAGTGTCTGTTCATATCCTTCTCCCACTTTTTGAAGGGGTTGTTTGATTTTTTCTTGTAAATTTGTTTGAGTTCTTTGTAGATTCTGGATATTAGCCCTTTGTCAGATGGGTAGATTGCAAAATATTTCTCCCATTCTGTAGGCTGCCTGTTCACTCTGATGGTAGTTCCTTTTGCTGTGCAGAAGCTCTTTAGTTTAATTAGATCCCATTTGTCAATTTTGACTTTTGTTGCCATTGCTTTTGGTGTTTCAGACGTGAAGTCCTTGCCTATGCCTGTGTCCTGAATGGTATTGCCTAGGTTTTCTTCTAGGGTTTTTTATGATGTTAGGTCTGACATTTAAGTCTTTAATCCATCTTGAATTAATTTTTGTATAAGGTGTAAGGAAGGGATCCAGTTTCAGCTTTCTACATATGGCTAGCCAGTTTTCCCAGCGCCACTTATTAAATAGGGAATCCTTTCCCCATTTCTTGTTTTTGTCAGGTTTGTCAAAGATCAGATGGCTGTAGATGTGTGGTATTATTTCTGAGGGCTCTGTTCTGTTCCATTGGTCTATATGGTTTTGGTACCAGTACGAGGCTGTTTTGGTTACTGTAGCCTTGTAGTATAGTTTGAAGTCAGGTAGCATGATGCCTCCAGCTTTGTTCTTTTGGCTTAGGATTGTCTTGACAATGTGGGCTCTTTTTTGGTTCCGTATGAACTTTAAAGTCGTTTTTTCCAATTCTATGAAGAATGTCATTGGTAGCTTGATAGGGACGGCATTGAATCTATAAATTACCTGGGGTAGTATGGCCATTTTCACGATATTGATTCTTCCTATTCATGAGCATGCAATGTTCTTCCATTTGTTTGTGTCCTCTTTTATTTCACTGAGCAGTGGTTTGTTGTTCTCCTTGAAGAGGTCCTTTACATCCCTTGTAAATTGGATTCCTAGGTATTTTATTCTCTTTGAAGCAACTGTGAATGGCAGTTTACTCATGATCTGGCTCTCTGCTTGTCTGTTATTAGTGTATAGGAATGCTTGTGATTTTTGCACATTGATATTGTATCCTGAGACTTTGCTGAAGTTGCTTAACAGCTTAAGGAGATTTTGGGCTGAGATAATGGGGTTTTCTAAATATACAATCATGCCATCTGCAAAGAAGGACAATTTGATTTCCTTTTTTCCTAATTGAATACCCTTTATTTCTTTATCCTGCCTGATTGCCCTGTCAGGAACTTCCAACACTATGTTGAATAGGAGTGGTGAGAGAGGGCATCCCTGTCTTGTGCCAGTTTTCAAATGGAATGCTTCCAGTTTTTGCCCATTCAGTATGATATTGGCTGTGGGTTTGTCATAAATAGCTCTGATTATTTTGAGATATGTCCCATCAATACCTAATTTATTGACAGTTTTTAGCATGACGAGCTGTTGAATTTTGTTGAAGGCCTTTCCTGTATCTATTGAGATAATCATGTAGTTTTTGTCAATTGTTCTATTTATATGCTGGATTACGTTTATTGATTTGTGTATGCTGAACCAGCCTTGCATCCCAGGGATGAAGCCCACTTGATCATGGTGGATAAGCTTTTTGATGTGCTGCTGGATTTGGCTTGCCAGTATTTTATTGAGGATTTTTGCATCAATGTTCATCAGGGATATTGATCTAAAATTCTCTTTTGTGTTGTTGTGTCTCTGCCAGGCTTTGGTATCAGGATGATGCTGGCCTCATAAAATGAGTTAGGGAGGATTCCATCTTTTTTCTATTGATTGGAATAGTTTCAGAAGGAATGGTACCAGCTGCTCTTTGTACCTCAGGTAGAATTCAGCTGTGAATCTATCTGGTCCTGAACTCTTTTTGGTTGGTAGGCTATTAATTATTGCCTCATTTTCAGAGCCTGTTATTGGTCTATTCAGGGATTCGACTTCTTCCTGGTTTAGTCTTGGGAGGGTGTATGTGTCAAGGAATTTATCCATTTCTTCTAGATTTTCTAGTTTATTTGCATAGAGGTGTTTACAGTATTCTCTGATGGCAGTTTGTATCTCTGTGGGATCAGTGGTGATATCCCCTTTACCCTTTTTTATTGGGTCTCTTTGATTCTTCTCTCTTTTCTTTATTCGTCTTGCTAGTGTTATATCAATTTTGTTGATCTTTGCGAAAAATCAGCTCCTGGATTCATTGATTTTTTTGAAGAGTTTTTTTGTGTCTCTATCTCCTTCAGTTCTGCTCTGATCTTAGTTATTTCTTGCCTTCTGCTAGCTTTTGAATGTGTTTGCTCTTGCTTCTCTAGTTCTTTTAATTGTGATGTTAGGGTGTCAATTTTAGATCTTTCCTGCATTCTCTTGTGGGCATTTAGGGCTATAAATTTCCCTCTACACACTGCTTTAAATGTGTCCCAGAGATTCTGGTATATTGTGCCTTTGTTCTCATTGGTTTCAAAGAACATCTTTATTTCTGCCTTCATTTCATTATGTACCCAGTAGTCATTCAAAAGCAGGTTGTTCAGTTTCCATGTAGTTGAGTGGTTTTTGAATGAGTTTTTTTAATCCTGAGTTCTAGTTTGACTACCCTGTGGTCTGAGAGACAGTTTGTTATAATTTCTGTTCTTTTACATTTGCTGAGGAGTGCTTTACTTCCAACTATGTGGTCAATTTTGGAATAAGTGTGATGTGGTGCCGAGAAGAATGTATATTCTGTTGATTTGTGATGGAGAGTTCTGTAGATGTGTATTAGGTCTGCTCGGTGCAGAGCTGAGTTCAATTCCTGGATATCTTTTTTAATTTTCTGTCTCGTGGATCTGTCTTATGTTGACAGAGGGGTGTTAAAGTCTCCCATTATTATTGTGTGGGAGTCTAAGTCTCTTTGTAGGTCTCTAAGGACTGGTTTTATGAATCTGGGTGCTCCTGTATTAGGTACATATATATTTAGGATAGTTAGCTCTTCCTGTTGAATTGATCCCTTTACCATTATGTAATGGCCTTCTTTGTCTCTTTCAAACTTTGTTGGTTTAAAGTCTGTTTTATCAGAGACTAGGATTGCAACGCCTGCTTTTTTGTTTTCCATTTGCTTGGCAGATCTTTCTCCATCCCTTTATTTTGAGCCTATGTGTGTCTCTGCATGTGTGATGGGTCTCCTGAATACAGCACACTGATGGGTCTTGACTCTTTATCCAATTTGCCAGTCTGTGTCTTTTAATTGGAGCATTTAGCCCATTTACATTTAAGGTTAATATTGTTATGTGTGAGTTTGATCCTGACATTATGATGTTAGCTGGTTATTATGCTCGTTAGTTGGTGCTGTTTCTTCCTAGCATCAATGGTCCTTACAACTTGGCATGTTTTTGCAGTGGCTGGTACTGGTTTTTCCTTTCCATGTTTAGTGCTTGCTTCATGAGTTCTTGTAAGGCAGGTTTGATGGTGACAAAATCTCTCAGCATTTGCTTGTCTGTAAAGCATTTTATTTCTCCTTCACTTATGAAACTTAGTTTGGCTGGATATGAAATTCTGGGTTGAAAATTCTTTTCTTTAAGAATGTTGAATATTGGCCCCCACTCTCTTCTGGCTTGTAGAGTTTCTGCAGAGAGATCTGCTCTTAGTCTGATGGACTTCCCTTTGTGGGTAACCCGACCTTTCTCTCTGGCTCCCCTTAACATTTTTTCCTTCATTTCAACTTTGGTGAATCTGACAATTATGTGTCTTGGAATTGCTCTTCTCGAGGAGTATCTTTGTGGCATTCTCTGTATTTCTTGAATTTGAATGTTGGCCTGCCTTGCTAGGTTGGGGAAGTTCTGGATAATATCCTGAAGTGTGTTTTCCAACTTGGTTCCATTCTCCCCGTCACTTTCAGGTACACCAATCAGACGTAGATTTGTTCTTTTCATATAGTCCCATCTTTCTTGGAGGCTTTGTTCATTTCCTTTTACTCTGTTTTCCCTAAACTTCTCTTCTCACTTCATTTCATTCATTTGATCTTCTATCACTGATACCCTTTCTTCCACTTGATCAAATCGGCTACTGAAGCTTGTGCATGTGTCATGTAGTTGTTGTGCCATGAGTTTAAACTCCATCAGGTCATTTAAGGTCTTCTTTATGCTGTTTATTCTAGTTAGCCTTTTGTCTATCTTGTTTCAAAGGTTTAACTTCTTTGCAATGGGTTTGAACATCCTCCTTTATCTTGGAGAAGTTTGTTATTACCGATCATCTGAAGCCTTCTTCTCTCAACTCGTCAAAGTCATTCTCCGTTCAGCTTTGTTCCACTGCTGGCAAGCAGCTGCATTCCTTAGAAGGAGAAGAGTCATTCTGATTTTTAGAATTTCCAGCTTTTCTGCTTTGGTTTCTCCCCATCTTTGTGGTTTTATCTAACTTTGGTCTTTGATGATGGTGAGGTACAGATGGGGTTTTGGTGTGGATGTCCTTTCTGTTTGTTAGTTTTCCTTCTAACAGTCAGGACCCTCAGCTGCAGGTCTGTTGGAGTTTTCTGGAGGTCCACTCCTGACACTGTTTGCCTGGGTATCACCAGTGGAGGCTGCAGAACCTAAATACTGCAGAACAGCAAATGTTGCTGCCTGATCCTTCCTCTGGAAGCTTTGCCTCAGAGGGGCACCCATCCATACGAGGTGTCAGTCAGCCCCTACTGGGAGGTGCCTCCCAGTTTGGCTACTTGGGGGTCAGGGACCCACTTGAGGAGGCGGTCTGTCCGTTCTCAGATCTCAAACTCTGTGCTGGGAGAACCACTATTCTCTTCAAAGCTGTCAGACAGGTACATTTAAGTCTAGAGAAGTTTCTGCTGCTTTTTGTTTAGCTATGCCCTGAGCCCAGAGGTGGAGTCTATACAGGCAGGCAGACCTCCTTGAGCTGCAGTGGGCTCCACCCAGTTTGAGTTTCCTGACCACTTTGTTTACCCACATAAGCCTCAGCAATGGTGGATGCCCCTCTCCCAGCCTCGCTGCTGCCTTGCAGTTCAATCTCAGACTGCTGTGCTAGCAATGAGCAAGGCTCCGTGGGTGTGGGACCCTCCCAGTCAGGCACGGGATATAGTCTCCTGGTGTGCCATTTGCTAAGATCGTGGGAAAAGCACAGTATTAGGGTGGGAGTGACCCGATTTTCCAGGTTCCATCTGTCATGGCTTCCCCTGGCTAGGAAAGGGAATTCCCCGACCCCTTGTGCTTCCTGGATGAGGCAATTCCTTGCCTTGCTTTGACTCATGGCCTGTGGGCTGCAACCACTGTCCTGCACTCACTGTCCGACAAGCCCCAGTGAGATGAACCCAGTACCTCAGTTGGAAATGCAGAAATCACCCATCTTCTGCGTAGCTCATGCTGGGAGATGCAGACTGCAGCTGTTTCTATTTGGCCATCTTGGAAAATCCCACGTTTTGAAGATTTAACCCCCAGTGTGATATTTGGGGACTTACTTTAGATTAAGTCATGAGGATGGGGTCCTCATAATATAATTGGTGCTCCCATAAGAAGAGACCACAGAGTTTTCTCTCCCTGTCTCCCCAGAACATGAAGATGTAGGTAAAAGGCAGCCATCTGCAAAGCGGGGAGAGAACCCTCACCAAAAACTGAATTTGCCAGCATCCTGATCTTGGATTTCCTCGCCTCCAGAAATGCAATAAATAAATGTATTTGTTTGAGCCACTCACTTTATGCTATTTTGTTATAGAAGCCTGAGCTGATTAAGACAGTCATTGTACTAAGAAGTGGAGGGCTGTTGTAACAAAGAATTAAAACTATTGAAGCAGCTTTGAAACTGGGTAAGGGATGGAGGCTAGAAAGGTTTTGAGGTGCATGGTAGAAAAAGCCAATAGTGCCATGAAGGAAGAGGTAATTCTGGCAAGGACTCAGAAAGAAAAGAGAAGAGCTGTGGAGAAAGCTCCTATCCTCTTAGAGAATATGTTAACATTCATGAACAAAATATTGGTAGGTGTCTTAGTTCAATTGTGCTGCTTGTAGTGAAATACCTGATATTGGCTAACTTACAAAGAACAGAATTTTTTGTTCCTCACTGTTCTGGAGGCTAAGAAGTCCAATCTCAGGTTTATTTCAAATGTATTGCTAGTATTGCAGATGGCTGCCTTCTTCCTATAACCTTAAGTGGCAGAGAGAAAGAGAGAGAGAGATCTAGAGACAGAAAGTAAAAAAGAGAAAGCACACTCTTTGTGGTTTCTCTTCTTATAAGGGCACTAATTACATGATGGTACCCCACACTCATGATCTCATGAAGCCTAATGACCTTCTGGAGTCCCCATCTCAATGGGAGTCAGGTCCTCAATATATGAAAATTTTGGGGAAACACAATTAAGCCCATGTGGAAACACATGTCTGTTGTTTAAGCCACTTGTTCTATATTTTGTTATTTCAGCCTGAACTGACAAATAAACATGCATAGACCATTCACAAAGATAGAGTATATCATAGGCCATAAAACAAACCTTAACGGGTTTAAAAGAACTGAAATGATATAGAGTACATTCTGTGACCATAATGGAATCAATGAGAAATCAATGGGAAAAATACAACAGAAAACTGAAAAACAATAGAGAAATCACTTAAGCAAAAAACTGTTTCTATGAAAAAAGTCAATAGAATATCACTTTCAACAACTTAAAGAAATGGATCAGTTCTTCAAAAACCAGAAATTACCAAATCTCAACAAAGATGAAAGAGACTATGTTGATAGCTATTTAACTATTAAAGAGTAAAGAGGTTTAATTCATTATTTAAAATCTCCCTTTTATCTAGGCATGGTGGCATACACTTGTAGTCCCAGCTACTTGGGAGGCTGAAGTGAGAGAACTGCTTGAGCACAGTATCTCAAGGTTGCAGCGAGCTATGACTGTGCCATTTCACCCCAGCCTGGGGGACAGAGAAAAGTTGTCTCTCAAAAAAGAAAAAAAAAAAAAAAAGAAGGAAAAAGAAAAGGAAAAAGAAGTTTCATTAAAAAGTTGTCCAGGCACAAGTAATTTCACTGGGGAATTCTACTAAACATTTTAACAACTAGGTAAGAACACGTTTGTTCAAACTCTTCCAGAAAATATCCTTTTAGAAGAGTAGAGAATGCTTCTCAGTTCATTTATTGATGTCAGCATTACCCTAATACAAAACTAGAAAAATATAGTTTAAAAAATAAAGAACACCAATATCTCTTATAAATGTAAAAATCTTTAACCCATTATTCAAAAATATAATTAAGCAATCTATAACAAAGTTATATTCTATGACCAGGTGGGATTTCTTCCATATATATAAAGCTGTTTCAACATTGGAAAATAAAACACTGTAACCCACTATATCAACAAGCGGAAAAATAAAAATCATATGATGATATCAATTGACACAGAAAAAATATTTGACAAAATCCAACACCCACTTATGATAAAAGCACTCAACAAGTAAGGAATGGAGAGAAATTAACTTAACTTGATAAAGGGCATATAAGAAAACATATAGATAACATCACACTTTGATGGTGAAAGACTGAATGCTTTCTCCACAAGTTCAGGAACAAGTCCAGGATGTCTACTCTACTATTATTCAATGTAGTACTGGAATTTTAGCCACTGCAATGAGCAAAAAAAGGTAAAAAACAAAACAAAACAAAACAAAACAAAAACATATAGAGCGGGCCAGGCACGATAGGTCAAGCCTGTAATCCCACCACTTTGGAAGGCTGAGGAGTGACGACTGCTTGAGCCCAGGAGTTTAAGACCAGCCTAAGCAACTTAGTGAGTCCTCCATCTCTAAAGGAAAATATTTAAAAGATTTAGCTGTGTGTGGTGGTGTGTGCCTGTAGTCCCAGCTACTCGGAGGCTGAGGTGGGAGCATCACTTGAGCCTGGAAGATCGAGGCTGGAGTGAGTCATGATTGCACCACTGCACTCCAGCCTGGGCAACAGAGTGCGACACCGTCTCAAAAAAAGAAAAAAGGAAAAAGAAAGAAAGAAAGAAAACGAAAAGCCATACAGAGTGTAAAGGAAGAAATAAAACTCCTTCTGGTTGTGGATGACATGATTGTCTTCACAAAAAAACTCAAGGGGTATACAAAACACAAAATCAAAAATAAACAAATGAATAAGTGAGTTCATCAAAGTGGCAGGATACAAGATCAACACATAAAAAATCAATTGTATATTTACATACTAACAATAAACATGTATAAACCAAAATTAGAAACTCAATACCATATAATTGCTCCAAGTAAAATTATTTACATATACATTCAACAATACATTATAGGATCTAGATGCTAAAAATTATAAAATGTTGATAATAGAAATCAAAGAAAATCTAAATAAATGGAGATATACTGTGTTCATTAACAGATAACTAGGAAGACTCAACATGGTAAATATGTTAATTTTCCACAATTTAAGCTATAGGATTAATGCAATTTCCTACCGAAAAGAAAGTTTTCTGTAGACACAGACAAGCTTATTCTAAAATTCATATGGAAAGACAGACCCTGCAATTGCCAAAAAATCTTGACAAAAACAGAATAAAATGGGAGGAATGATCTATATATTAAGCCTTACTTTATAGTAAAGTAATCCAGACAGTGTAGTACTGAAGGAACTACAGATGTATAAATCAATGAAACAGAATAGAGAATCCAGAAATAGATCTGCACAGATGTGCCTACATAATTTTTGACAAAAGTTTAAAAGTAATTCAATGGAGTAAGTCTACATCCTCTTCTCCAAATAATGCTGGAACAAGTAAGCATCCACAGGCAAAAAACTGAACCTTGACTCAAACCTAATATCAATTCAAAACGAATTATAGACTGATGTAATGTAAATATACTTAAATTTAGAAAATAAAACCAGGAAACTTTTATTAAAATAGCACAGGAGAAAATTTCAGAATTTAGGAGTCAGCAATGAGTTCTTTGACTTGACACTAAAGTACCATCCAGAAAAGTAAAATTGGTAAGTTAGACCACAAGAAACTAAAACCATTTTCCTCTGTGAAAGGCCAGGTAGTAAGGACGAAAAGAAAAGCTACAGGCCTGGAGAAAATATTTGCATACTATGTATCTGACAAACGAGTAGTACTTAGAATATACAAAGAACTCTCAAACCTCAACAGTGAAAAAAAACCAAAAACAAAAACAATCAATTAGAGAATGTGAAAAGAACACGAAAACACAATTCACTGAAGATGCATACAGATGGTAAATAGGTGCATGAAATTATGTCCAGTATCATTAACCATGAAGAGAATGCAAATTAAAACCACAATGGGATATACTACCCACCAAATGTAATGGCTAAAATAAAAAACAGGGAAGATACCAAATTCTGGCAAGGATGCAGCAAAACTGAATCACATATATTTTGCTTGTGAGAACGTAAAATGATACAGGCACTCTGGAAATTAGTTTCACATTTTCTTATATACCTAAATACGCAATTTCCATAAGGCCCAACAATTCCCTTCTGGGCATTTATCCCAGAGAAATGATAATTTATGTTCACACAAACACCTGTGTATAAATGTACATAGCTGTTTTTTGTTTAATAACTAACAACTGGAAATAGCCAAGGCATTCTTCAATGAATGATTTTACAAACAGGGTATATGTATACTAAGGAATATTATTCAGCACTAAAAAGGAATGTAGCACTGAAAGAACTTCAATGAACCTCAAATTATGCTGAGTGAAAAAAGCAAATATCCAAAGGTTATATACTATATGATTCCATTTACCTCATATCTTTAAAATGATAAAGTTTTAGAAATGGAAGAGAATTTAATGTTTGCCAGTATTTAGTGACAGAAGAGAGGGGATGAAGACAGGTGTGATTATTAAAAGGCAAGGTGAGCGGATCTTTGCGGTGTTGGTACTGTCCAGTATCTTGATACGCAAATATACATAGGTGATACAATTTTATAAAGCTTAACACACACACACACACACACACACACATAAATGAGGACAAGTAAAAATAGGGAAAGTTGAATAAAAGTGATGGATTATATCAATGTCAATGTCCTGGTTGTGATATTTCACTATAGTTTTGCAAGATGTTACTATTGAGTGGAAAACCGGAGGACAAAGTACATGACGGATCTCTGTATTATTTCTTATATTTGCATGTAAATCTACAATCATTTCAATAAAAATGTCAATTAAAAATAAGAACTGCACTCATGAAAACAATATACATGCACAGATTAGTAAATATATAAGAGATGGTCGCTTGCATTATAAAGTACTTTTATATTTCATAATGTAATTTATTGTTTATTACTTTCAGCAGTAAACATTCCTGTTTAATTCAAAATAGAGCTGAATTTAAACATGAAAAGGTTTAAAGGTTACAGGTTTCAGGCTTAACCTCCCTCGTAAAACAGACTTATGGTTTCATTGGCAAGAGATTTGTTCACAGTGTTTGCAAGACTGAACTGTACAGTTACCACTGAGAAGCTACTGTATAATGGGAAAATCACTGATATAAGCTCCTTTTGGAATTCATAAAGCTTTGCTACGCAACATTGTGAACATTGTGCTCAGGAGCATCAGTAGATTGGTTAGGTAGTTTTAATGCAAATTAAGACACTATTCACATTTAATTTCAGAGGATCTGCAATGAGGCAAATCATACTTCTTAGAAATCTCATCAGATTTCCCATGCCTTCTACTATTCCAGCAGTTCAATATATTGTTTACAATCATTTTGTTCTTTGTGGTGGGAAAGGATTTACTGTTTCATGATGTGTGCATCCAATTTCTACCAAGACTGTTTGCTCGACTGAAGCCTAAAACGCTGAAACTTCTGTAAAACGCACATATTTCTGCTTCAAGTTATAAACGTTTAAGCTCCTGAAGCTCCAAATTTTTTCTAAGGAAATATCATTAATTCAATTTTCCTTAAGAATGGACTGTGGGTAGTTAAATCTCTGAAGATGGAGTGATTTTCTCTTCCTGGTCAGGTTATTTTCATGATTAAGTTGTTTTCCCCGTTGCTTAATCACTACTAAGCTAGTTATTCAGAATAAAAACATACGATTTATATTGTTTAATCCATTATGCTTAAAAGAAGAATAAAGGGTAGCTGATTTAAAATTGCAAAGCTAAAGTACTCTACTATTGCATATAATGCTGCAAAATCCTCCCAGGTGCAGCTGCTGTTGTCTATCTGTCCATTAAAACTCAGTCACTGGACACTGACATTATCAAATTAAGGGGATTCCATGAAAATATTTCTAGATTATAATATGCCTATGAATTGATTTTTCTTTTATTTTTTATGTCATCTGAAATTCCCCGAGAGTGACAAATTATTCTTAACATAGTGACTCAGGTAATAATGACTTTCAGTATTTCACTATTACCTCATATCAGTAACAATCTTTCTCATACAATATATTGTGCATGTAAGGTATCTGAAATTTGATACACATTTCTATCAAACTACTTAAATCTCTCATATCACAACCACTCCTATCTCTTGAATAACCCTACGGTAATGGAAAATGCTTTGCAACTTTAGTAACATGCAGTACCTTTTTAAAAAGCAGAGTAGAGAAAATAGGAGATTCCTAGAAGGTTAAAATTCCAGATAAACATAATAAAATAATGAAATATTTATAGATGCTAGATTAGCAGATGGCAAGTTGGTTTTAAGGTAACTAGGCATAGGATAGCTGCCCACAGGAGTGTGAATTTGAAATTATTTTAGATTATAAGAAAAAGGAGATATTTGTTGACAAAAGTAGATGAAGATACCAAAAATTAACAGAAGCCAAAGGAAACAAGGCTGAAGTGAGAGAAACACCATCACCACTACCTCCAAGCTCACTGAGTGAGTATCATGCACCAGGTACTGTTTAATGTACTTTACATGGATGCTATGGGCTGAATTATATCCCTTCAAAATTCAAATGTTGAGGCCTAGACCCCTGTACCTCAGAATATTTCTAGATAAGGCCTTTAAAGAAATGTTTAAGTTAAAATGAGGTCATAAGAGTGAACCCTAATCCAATGTCACTGCTGTCCTAATAAAAATAGGGCATTTCTACATACAGAGAGATTCCAGGGATGTACACACACAGAGAAAAGACCATGTGAGGACAGTGAAAAGAAGGCCATCTGTAAGCCAAGGTGAGACGGCCAAGGAAACCAAACTTGCTCACACCTCTATCTTGGAATTCCAACTCCCAAATAGGCAAGAAATACATTTCTGTTGTTTGAGCCACATAGTTGATGGTACTTGATTATGGCAACCCTAGCAAAGTAATAGAATGGATTAACCTATTTATTCCTCATGAAAGCCCTATATTATTATCCCCATTTTACAGGTGAATAAATTGAGGCAGAGATGCTAAATGAGATCTCTGCTTGAGATCACACACCAGTGAGTATAAAATCCTGGAATTAGGCCCAGCCAGCCTACCTCTAAAGTAGTGTGGTTAACCATGATTAACACTGTTCAGAACGGAGTGGCTCTTTAGAAGGAGGTTAGAAAACACTGGAATGTTAAAACTTATTCACTCACATTTATCTATTAAATATTTCCTGAACGTGTATGTGCAAAAGACATTTACACATCGGTGTAAATTCATCATATATTTTTCCTTTAAAAAACTTAGAATCTGGGCCGTGCATGGTGACTCACACCTGTAATCTCAGCACTTTGGGAGGCCAAGGCGGGTGGATAACCTGAGGTCAGGAGTTCGAGACCAGCCTGACCAACATGGTGAAACCCCATCTCTACTAAAAATGCAAAAATGAGCCAGGCATGGTGGCAGATGCTTATAATCCCAGCTACTCAGGAGGCTGAGGCAGGAGAACTGCTTGAACCCAGGAGGCAGAGGTTGCAGTGAGCCGAGATCGCACCATCGCACTCTAGCCTGGGGGACAAGAGCAAAGTTCTGTCTCAAAAAACAAAACAAAACAAAACAAAACAACTTAGAATCTGGTAGGAGGAAAAAATGATATGCATAAAGAAACAAGTTAGAAGAAAGAAATATGTCCCCAAAGACTAAAAATTATCTAGATGTATTCAGATGAAGGGAGATCCCTTTTACTCTGAGAGGTTCAAGAGAATCTTGGAATTGGAGGTGGCATTTGAGTTACCCTCAAATCTGTCAAGCAGGAATCTCTGAAGAAGAGGAAAATGGAAAGCTACATAAGCATAAAAGGAAGAAGCAATTATAGGAAAACTGAAAGGTCTGTGAGGGACAGGGTGGGAAAATAAGGTTTCTAAGTGTGCTTTGGAAGAGTATTAGAAATTCTTATAAATGCCTGAGGTTCTGTGCTTGCTATGGAGGGTCATTCAGTCAACAGAAGCTGCATTTTTTTTTAAAGAGAAAAATTGCTTCAGTTCATAGACTAAGTATCTGAGAACTGAATTCAGACTTACACTTCCATCAGTATCTTATTAAATCTGATTATTTTAATAAGTAATTTTCAGTTGCTACATTGTTTCTCAGCTCTATTTCAGCTTTTCATATTTCCACTAAAAATTACTATCTGTAATTTCTCTTTTGCCTTCAAACTGTGTTTCTTTCTCCCTGTGGCACTATTGTGGGGAAGATCTTATTTTCTTTCCAGTTTTATTCTGCTTAAAGTCAATAGAGACCATTTATGCTTTACAATTTTATCAGACCTCAAAGCTTTTTTATGTGAGGATTTGAATATAGAATTAAATAGAATTAGATTTCCAGAGGTTTGTCTTCTGTAGAGTACAAAAGACTTTAAATTTTTAACAAGTTTCATAAGCTTAGTGTTTTCTTTTTTAAGCTCCCATGACTTAGAAACAGACCTGGGTACTAATTTATACAAACATCATCATTTGACATATTAACTAGACAAACGAGGTATTCACTGCCCCCTGTTAATATTCTTCTGTTGCAGGAAGTCAGGGAGCCCAGATGGACGGACCAGCTGAAGCCATGGCAGAAGAACATAAATTGTGAAGATTTCATGGACATTTCTTAGTTCCCCAAATTAATATTTTTATAATTTCTTACACCTGTCTTTACTGCAATCTCTGAACGTAAACTGTGAACATTTCATGGACATTTATCACTTCCCCAGTCAATACTATTATAATTTCCTATGCCTGTGTTTACTTTAATCTCTTAATCCTGTCATCTTCATAAGCTGAGGAGGTATGTCACCTCAGGACCCTGTGATGACTGTGTTATCTGCACAAATTGTTTGTAAAGCATGTGTGTTTGAACAATATGAAATCTGGGCACCGTGAAAAGAACAGGATAACAGTGATTTTCAGGACCAAGGGAGATAACCATAAAGTCTTACTGCCTGCAGGGCTGGGCAGAACAGTGTCATAGTTCTCTTCTTGCAAAAGCAAATAAGAGAAATATCACTGAATTCTTTTTTTCAGCAACAAACAGCCTGGGAAAAGAATGCATTCCCGGGGTAGGCCTCTAAAGTGGCTGCTCTTGGAGTGTCTGTCTTATGCCGCTGAAGATAAGGGATAAAATGCACCCTGGTCTCCTGCAGTGCCCCCAGGCTTGCTAGGATTAGGAAATTCCAGCCTGTCGAATTCTAGTCAGTCTGTTTCTCTGCTCTTGAACCCTGCTTCCTGTTAAGATGTTTATCAATGACAATGCATGCACAGTGGGACATGGAACCTCATTATTACTTCTAATTTCACCCTG
This sequence comes from Theropithecus gelada, assembly GCF_003255815.1. Classification (NCBI taxonomy): domain Eukaryota; kingdom Metazoa; phylum Chordata; class Mammalia; order Primates; family Cercopithecidae; genus Theropithecus; species Theropithecus gelada. The sequence goes on along the minus strand of NC_037669.1, from coordinate 17,578,455 downwards.
GCCTTTTGATCTTGCTCTGCCCCCCATTTGCCTGGTGATATTTCATTGCCTTTGAAGCATGTGATCTCTGTGACCCACACCCTATTTGTACACTCCCTCCCATTTGAAAATCGCTAATAAAAACTTGCTGGTTTTGCAGCTCAGGGGCATCACGGAACCTGCTGACATGTGATGTCACCCCCGGAGACACAGCTGTAAAATTTCTTTCTTTTGTACTCTTTCTCTTTATTTCTCAGACCGGCTGACACTTAGGGAAAATAGAAAAGAACCTAAGTTGAAATATTGGGGGCTGGTTCCCCCGATATTCTTCTATCCCCCATTCTCAAGTATATATGCTTTATTCTATGAACTGATAACTCACATCAGTTTCTCAATAGTTTTTCACTTATATATTTATTTAGTTTTTTCTCTTATGTGCATATACCTTTTTCCTACTTTGTATTTACTTCTTTTGTCAGAATAAAATTATTCTCAAAAAAGTAATAAACTAAAATATTTTCCTTATAATTTTATAGTCAAAATTACATTTCAGAATTTATACAGAACTTCTTTTAAAAAAACCCATTATGTCAGATGAAACATATGAAACATGTATCTTGTCAGATACATTCTCAATAGCACGATTAAATGCTTAGAAAATGTATAATGGTACGTGATGTAGAGTATTTTGTTCAAATTTAGATACACAGTTATTGAAAGTTTTTTTTTTAACTACAAGGGAAGAGGATACCCTAAGGTGTCCAATTTTCTTTGTCATCCACCTGAATAACTTCAGTTAACATTAATATACATGCTAGCATAAGAGCATCTGCTTTGAATATGTAAACGGAAGTAGTAAGTGCTGGAATTGAAGGAAAAATTTGATTAAATAATACATTAGGCAATTTCATTATATAGATCAGTTCTCATTAGGAGGATTGTTCCTCATTGAATCAAATACCATAATCAAAACATTATAGATTTTTTAAAAGTCTTAATTTTTCCATTTAATTAAAAGGGAAAAAAGTATGCCAATAAAAATGTAATTACATTTTAGTACAGTGACTTGGTTTTAAATCATTGCAAATATTTAGAATAATCATACAGAATAAATCTTCTGGTTTTTTATAGCATGGTATCATTTCTAGGAACATTTTTTTCCAGCCAATAGAAAAATGTTTCATTAATAAATGATATAAATCATATTGTAATGCTTTGTTTCCTTTAAAATCAATTATTATTGCTTTGATAACTAGTGTCTGAAAACATGAAACCCAGATCATAGTTTCTTATTTGCCATGGAAAGCAGTGTCATTTTGAGAATAGTGAGTAACTTCTAAAGGTCACCTTGTGGGTACTGCCATTTTCATTAGCAGTACTTTTCTCTGCAAATCTGCTGACAGATGGAGAGAGACTCAAAGCTTCTGGGTTTGCCTTCCATAAACAGGAAATGTGGGCATAAGAATGATGAAGTGAAATTAACTGTCTTTTATTTCATTTTTACTTTAGCTGATGATACAAAATTTAAAATATTTCTCTAATTCAGGCGCTTAAAAAACAAATAGTCAAGCTAAATGATATTTTGCATAGCTTAGCATCTAAACATTTTTTGTTCATTCTACTTAACTAATGATATTTTAGTGATCTGTGTATGGATCATCTCAGTGTAAAGTCGCTTTCTTTAGAAAGGAAAAACAGTAGTTTGAGGAAGTCTATTCTTCTTCAACAGCAAATAAAATAACCATGTTAAATTTTCATAGCTAGGACCTGGAGAAGCAGGGCCAGATCCATGAACACGAAACCTGTGTAGTCACGCCACACCTCATGCTTAGAAGTGCCTTGCACTTCAAGTTTGCTGTTGTCTTAACATTCTTAATAACATTTCAACAAAGGGCTCCACCTTTTCATTTTGCACTAAGCCTTGAAAATTAAGATAGCCTGTCCTGCCTGGAAACATGATTTTTAAAAGCTGTTGCCTGGTTTGAAGTTAGTCTATAGTTAACAAATAATTTGTTGACTCTTCTTCCAATTTTTATACTAATAAAAGTCAGTCTATTTACACTTAAATTATTCAACCATTCAATCGCAGTCCTGGTTTGTTTGTTTATTTTTTTACACACTGTAAATGTCATTTTAAAAAAGCTAACCAAGCAAAAGAGAGAGAGATTTTCAGATGATATTTGGGTCACAGACCTATGTGGGGTTTTTAAAACTCTGTCTCGCAAGGTAGTAAGGGTAGGGAGAAAGGAAAAGAGGAAGACTCTAGTTTGAAAATTTGGAGAAGATAATTTATTTAAATGATACAATTACATTAATAAATTTCATATTGATTTCTGAAAATATCCAGTAATTGATTTGAACAAGTGTATTATTGCTCCCATCACCTTCCCGACTAGCAGAAACTATATTGAGGTCATTGTACCACTCAGAGCCCAGGAAAACCTCAGATTAAAAGTATTCATCGGCTTAGTGTTTTACAGCCCAGTTGAGGAATTATTGGCATCTAAAACCCAAAGTGACAACCCAATTTACTTCTGGGGGAGAAAAGAACAATCTGGAAGCCTCTGGGAAAATAAGTATGATAACTCAATGCTGAATCATTTCAGCATTGCTGAATCCAGCCTACTGCCTCTAATAGATAAGTAGTAAACCATTTCTAAGATTGCTCTTCCCAAACAATAAAAGCATACCCTTAAACCTGACATTTCCACAGTGATGAATCTCAGATGAAATCATATGAAATGTCAAAATAAAGACAGAAAAAAAATCGATAGTTGTGCAGATGAAGCTATGTAAGGTCAATAGTTTCATAATGTTTGTGACAGGCCACCCATGTTTTTTGTGTGACAATATTTTTTAATGTGCCATAACTCCAAAGCACTGAAAATTAATTTTTGAGATGGAATTACCTCTTGACAAGGATGTAATTAAATTCATCTTTTTTTTTTTTTTTTGCCTCCAGAGAACACAGAATGATGTGGTAAATAAGCTGCCCTATCAAGGTCAGAAATAGGTTTCTAAGGCCAGAAAAAAGGAAGCATCACTTTGGTCCAAAGGAGGGTCATTTCTCTGCCTGTCCCAATTTTCTGCTATACCTCAGCACAATCACAGACTGTGCTGGATCCTCTTCCAAACCTCCCACAAACATATGTCTTGGGGACCTTTGTAGTCTAAAACATGATTTGGATGAGGAGACCTTTTAATTCTCTGTGGAAGGAGGAAGGGAAATGATAACATGTTTCTCTACAGCTATCATATTCCTCATTCCTCTCCCAAGAAAAAAGTTTGAACCTTTACTCCACTCCAGAGCATTCAGAAAAGATTTACCACAAGGTTAGTCATCTGGTGTATTTCAGACCCCCAATTACATTTCTTCATGATTTGCCTTATATTTATAAAGATAAAGTTTTACCACAGAGAAAGGAAAAAAATACAACTATAAACTTTTCATTCCTTAAAATGCATGTGTTTATAGCATGGCAGGATGTCATGGAAGATAGAAAACCTTAACAATATCCCAGTTTTAGCCTGCAGAATTAGTTTACTAATAAAAATTTATTGTGTTATACTAATTGACTATTTCTGTGTTCTCTGGCTAAAATAAGATAAAATTTTATTTACTGAGAATAATAGATACTGACAGTGTGTGGTTAAGATTGTAAACCTATGCCAATACTGAAAGAAAATATTGAAAACAGAGAAGAAGAAATAGATAAAGCAAGCAGGTCTTTAATTCTTGATTTTGGAGAGTTTTTATAGTGAGATTTTGTGAAATGAATTGATGTTCCACAGTCATCAAACATTTTCAGATAACTAATTGCTTGTCTGAATTCTAAAACTACCCTTAAAGTTATGACATAACTAGTAGAGTGGCACTTTGTACTCAGTATTTAAAAGTTTTAACTGTGTCATTAATTTTACCTAAAAGATACACTTTACTTTAGACTAGCTCAGGATATAGAAATACTTTCAGTAATATTAAGAAAAAATGGGCCAGACGCGATGGTTCACACTTGTAATCTCAGCACTTTGGGAGGCCGAGGTGGGTGGATCACGAGATCAGGAGATCGAGACCATCCTGGCTTACATGGTGAAACCCTGTCTCTACTAAAAATACAAAAATAAGCCAGCCTGGTGGTGGGTGCCTGTAGTCCCAGCTGCTCGGGAGGCCGAGGCAGGAGAATGGTATGAACTCGGGAGGCGGAGCTTGAAGTGAGCCGAGATTGCGCCACTCACTCCAGCCTGGGCGAGATAGTGAGACTCCATCTCTTAAATAAAAAAAAAAAAAAGGAAAAAGGAAAAAAAAAAGAAAAAAAAATGTAGGCTTTATATCTTTATTTGCAATATTTTTCCGGTTTTTTTTTTGAGACAGAGTCTTGCTCTGCCCAGGCTGGAGTGCACTGGTGTGATCTGGGCTCACTGCAAGCTCTGCTTCCTGGGTTCAAGCCATTCTCCTGCCTCAGTCTCCCAAGTAGCCAGGATTACAGGCGTGGGCCACCACACCTGGCTAATTTTTTTGTATTTTTAGTAGAGATGGGGTTTCACCATGTTGGTCAGGCTGGTCTCGAACTCCTGACCTCAAATGATCTGCCCACCTCAGCCTCCCAAAGTGCTGGGATTATAGGCGTGAGCCACCACGCCAGACCTTTCTTCTGTCTTTTAAAAAGTAAGGTAGTATCTACAATTTTTGATTCCACATTTGAAAGGAAAAACAACGTCATGTCTATGCTGAAAAGGTCTAGAATACTGAAATGATTAAATAATAAAAAATTAGAATTAGCTTAAAATTATCTTTGAGCTAAAATTTTACTGTAAGGATAGAATGGAACCATTCTCTTCTTTCACAGAGGACACAACTAGATAAATGACTTTAAACTGAAGCAAAAACTTGAATAAATTATATATATGGAAGTGTCTCTCATGATAAAAGTACAAGCAGTATTGTAAGAGAACTTCTCTAAGAACTCTAAATATAAAGGAACAGATTGACATCAACCTTGGATCATTTAATTTTGTCAAGTTTGAACTCATATAACTTACTGACGTCACTTCCCTTTTCTATTTATTATTCTTGAGAAACAAATTCTACTATTGGAATGTTCATTTTTTTTAACATAAATTACTTGCATAAGTAACAATAAATAGAAGGAATCTCAATAAATGTTCACTTGAAAGAAACCACTGAAGTTATCAAAACTGTGATATTTTATCAAATGATTATAGTTACTCAATTTTGTTGGTTAACTTTGAAGCCATCTGTTAGTTGTAATATTTATATAATACCAGGGACAGCTCATGTTCCTAGCCATTGATTTAATAAAGAAATACTGAGTGAGTTCAGAGAATTAAGAAGGATTTGAGAAATCCAGACTGCTGTGCGCATCATTCCTTTTAAATTAGATTTTTGTTCCATGTAGCATGGTCAAATAAGGAGGTAACTGAAAAATATATATTAAATTAGAAAAAGAGTGGTAATAGAAGACCTTAACAAGAAGAGTTTCAGTTGTCTGAGAAGAAAGAGAAGCCAGAATATCATCAAGAACTGGTGACAGTGATTAAAATCTACTTGGTTCAAGAACATCAAGTGTGAAAAGAAACACAGAGTTCGATAGGTGGGCACCAGAGGCTAAGTTCCAACTAGAACAACTGAGACATTAGGAGAATATTTAGCTGGATCTCTGCCTTTACATTGCTAGCTGATTTTAAGCAAGTTCTTTAAATGATCTAAGCCTAAAATTCTTCATCAGTGAATATTTCTGGTTAGGATTTTTAGGAATCTTCCAATTCCAGGTCACATGTCCTCCTATAGTTGTCACCTTTACATTTTCAGTTTTAAAATGATTCTGGACTTTAACATTATAATGTTTCATGATGGCTTAATTGTGTTTCAGTTACAGTCTGTGATCCCTCTATAGATTTATGTATTTCTCCCAAACAGACCTCAGCTCCTAATTGATTTTAAATTTTCAATTATGTATCCATACACTGAAACCTAGTACTCTGGCTCTTAAGTCCTTTGCATGCAGGAAGAGGTAATTTTCAGAAAAACTTTCTAAAAGTCCTCAATTTAAGTCTCCTCATTGGCAAACCAAATGTAATCCTCTGGTCCCTTTCCACTTAACATTCCTTATAACCAACAGATCTCCAACTTCCATGTGAATTGTTCTTTGGGATTCCATGTTGCCCTGCACCTGTCTTTCCTCTCCTCCTTGTGCCCAGCACCATGCAGTTCTACAAACCACAGAAGATCCAGAGATTTCTATGCTTAATTATCTCATCTCCCACAACCACTGACTATTTCTATTTCTCCTGAAGGATTCTTTGGATGAATGTCAGACTGCGCATTAGCAATAGCTAAGATCATTATAGAATTTAGTTTCACAAAGTCACAAACTGGAAAAAAAACTCCATGTATAATGATGAGTATAAAAAGAGCCCAAACTTACAAGTTTGTAAAACAATCTACTATCAGTCCAATCTGAAGGGTATATTGAAACAAAAAAGGAAATGGGAAAACAATCATAAAACTATAACTTCCAGGATAAATTTTGTTACTCTATTATCATGACTACTATGATAACAATGAGTTTAAAACAGTGTTTGCCTTGGAATTAAAATTAAAAACTTTTTTGTAGCTTATTAAAACATCCCTGTGGTTGGGTTACACGTCAGGGCAAAAGAGAACTTATAGTTATGTAGTATCTCTTATCATTGAACTCTTAGAAGAACTGAATGAGAGGAAAGCCATGACTAGTCATCTCCAGTAGTTCCAACCATTGACATCACGGATTTTCTTGATCTTCTTTTGGGAGATATACTTTTCCTACAGAAAACCATAACAGGGCTGACAGTGACACAGTTGGTCTTTCCATCATCACATTTTCTTTTTTACTTTTCTCTCTCTCTTCCTATCCTGAGATGGCAACTATAAGTACTATTTAAGTTTAAAAGACATATATGTGTTGTTTTGCGAAATTATAACTTGGTGTTGTATTACATTAATTAAAAGCATATTGAGTCAAAGAGTTAGTATGTAGGTAAATATTGTCTTTTAAAAATGTATTTATTAATATCTTTCATTTCATAGATGAAACAACTGAGGGCCAAAAGTTTGCCAGAATTTCCAAGATCATACAGCTAATTAACAACATCTGGGCTTTCTTGTCTTTTGGAATCCAGTAAGAATCTGTTTAGATTATAAATATTTTTACTTTAATGAAAGCTTTACTGATAACTTCCCAAAACGTCTGGGAAATTCTCATTGTACTGGTGTTTCTCCAATTGTTAATATAAAACTACTTGTAAAATCAAACTAGAAACAAAGTTGATTTCACAGTAGAGTTGGCAATGTAGCTGAAAAATGTGAATAATTCTGATGTAAGTAAAGAAACCTGAATCTAAAAATAAATGACATAAATTTGCTAGGTTATTCCAATATTTATATACTTGAATCTGAATCATCAAACATATTTTAGAGCATCAGGGTACAGATTATAACACTACGCTCTTAAGGGGATCATCAGAATAAATAACACATGACACTTTAGAAAATGCAGCAATCCCTGGAAAGACGCCTTCTCTGTGAGGTTTTCCCTTGCATCTGGAACACTATTTATTTTAACTTCTTGATTGGTGTTCCTGGGCAGGGGGCACAATGTAATGCATATGAGTGCATCTAATCAGAGAGTGTTTTCATCTTACGACCTTTTATTTAATTTTCTAAAATAAAAATTGCCAATTGCCAATATTATTATTTTTTCTTCAGCAAGCCTACAGTGATTTCGGTCCAATTATTGTGTAATTCTTGATCTGTCTGTTTTGGTTTAAGTGAAATAGCCAGCGAGGAAGACAGCTCATATTTTCCCATATCTTGAGGGAAATATATTTGATAAAAGTATCATTGCATTATTATTTCATTTTAAAATCATTTAATATGACACTATAATTTAAGAGTTATAAATAATGTTTGAGAATCATTAATCATATACAACCCATTAGCTATATATTTGAGCAAAAATATCTCCATAAGCCTTTTTATGTAGACCCAGCTCTAATAGACCTGACCTTAATGAAAGATAGCCTTATGGGATACCATTTTGATTGTAGCTTGTTTTGAAATTCGATACAAACTTATAGAAAGATGCACATGATGGTGTGAAGAACATAGTGTGTGAAATAAAATCTGACTTAAATACTGGCTCTTGCACTTTCCAGTGTGTGAATCTCAGTTTCTAAATCTGTGAAATGGTAATAACAAACATTTCATGGACTTGTTAAATAATTAAATGGTGTAATTATACACTAAAGTTTTTTTTTTTAATGTTTTGAATAGCTCTGTGCTTATGACTTTACACCAATAAGATAATTTCACTAAAGATTTCTCCTTTTCCCCCCGTTTTCAAAGTCACTTTAAAGAAATATCATATGTAAATGAAAGCTTGCTAAATTATATCTAAATAATATGTCTCCTATATTTCAAATTATGTGATTCTACTTCTTCCCTTTGTCTATCATCCTTTCTCCTCATAGACAAGTTTTTTGACTGAGTGGGCCACACTCACTGTTCACACTTCTTTTTCTGAGATCAGTGAAGATATTTAAAAGTCATCTTATTTGGGAGGGGCAAGAAATTTAAGGATATAGTTGTATTTTATGCTGTTATGCCATTACTTTATGAGAAACAATTAAATTCAACAGGCATATTGCTGTGCAGTCTTTTTTGTTCCTTTACATAAACTTTATTTCCCGTGATCCCTACTTTTAAACCACAAAAAAATGAAGTGGAAAGGGGACAGTGTGCTATATCTAGGTGTCAGTTTCTTAGATGGCAACCTATATTGTTTTTAAAATATCTGCATCTATAAGATTTCATCCACAACACTAGTAAAAGACCATTGGAATTACAGTTTATCCCTATATTTGCGACCTTCTGCAGAGATAACTTTTCTTTTTTTTCTTAAAATACAACCAGGCTGATCCATACTGATTTATTCATTTCTACTATGGTAAAGTGTTCAGCCAGAAGTTGAAAACACTTTGACTTTTGAAGTGGTGATTTTCATCATTGTAGAATGCTTTGTATCTATGAGGTATTTTGTTCTGTGCGGCCAATGGAACACCTCTTGCTAGATAAAGATGCAGCTGGTGATAGTGATTTGAAGACTTGGCATATATGATATGTATGATATTGATGAACAGTATGTATCAAAAAGTTTAGGCTAGGGTTCCAAACTTTTCTCATCAACCTTTCATTATCCAATTTTGATCATTTTCAACTTAACTTCTACCTTCCTTCCTACTCCTTCTACTTCCCTAATGTCTACTTGATTTCTTTCTTCTACTTAACTTGTTTCTTCCTGTCAACTTTTTATAAACATTTTAAAATTTATTCTCTTGCTTATAAAAATGTTACCTGTCTTGTATTTGAGCTTGTGATTCAGAATGAAGATTTTTAGTGGATGTTGGTGGTTTCAGCTATTTAGCTTTTAAATACGCCAAACCAAGAAGGACAATTCGGCATGAAAAATCCCTTACTGAAAATCTAAGACATTGGTTATAATCCTTAGCACAGTTTCTAGTGAATGTTAATTGTTCTTCTCAATTACTGAATTCTAACATTCCTCAACTTTCATGCAATACTCCTAGACAAAAGTAGCATATTAAAATTCATATGGATCCAGAAGAGACTTCAAATAGCCAAAGCCATCCCAAGCAAAAAAAACAAAAAAAAAGCTGAAAACACCACACTCCCTGATTATAAAGCTACTGTAATCAAAACAGCATGGTACTGGCATAAAAACAGATACACTGGCCAATGGGAAAGAACCGAAAGCCCAGAAATAAACACCAAGTTTACGGTCAATTAATTTTTGACAAAGGTGCCAAGAATACACAATGGAGAAAGGACAGTCTCTTCAATAAATGGTGTTGGCAAACTGGATATTTACATGCATTAGAATGAAATTGAACCCTTACTCACATTATATAAAAACTCAACTCAAACTGGATAAAAGACTTAAATGTAAGACCTGAACTTAATGTTACTAGAAGAAAACATAGGATGAAAGTTCGATGACATTGGTCTGGGCAATGATTTCTTGAAGAGGACTCCAAAAGCATGAGCAACCAAAGCAAAAAATAGGCAAGTGGAATTTCATCAAACTGAAAAACTTTTGCACAGCAAAGGAAATAATGAATAGAGTGAAGAGAAAATCCAGTGATTGGAAGAAAATGTTTGCAAATCATAACTCTATTAAGGGGCTAATAGTCAAAATATTATAAGGAACTTATGCAACTCAAAAGCAAGAAAACAATCTGATTTTAAAACAAGCAAAGGATCTAAACAGGCATTTCTCAAAAGAAGACATTCAAATGTTCAACAGATACATGAAAAATGCTAAAAACCTCTAATCGCCAAATTAATGCAAATTAAAGTCACAAAGAGATATCACCTCACACCTGTTAAAATGGCTAGTATATAAAACAGACTAAAGATAACAAGTGTTGGCAAAGATGTGGAAAAAAGGAACCCTTGTACGCTGTTGGTGGGAATGAAAATTAGTACAGGTATTTTAGAAAATACTATGGAGGTTCCTCAAAACCTAAAAATAGAATTACCCTAACAATCCCACTTCTGAGCATATATCCAAAGGAACTGAAATCAGTTTGATGAAGAGATGCCTGCACTCCCGTGTTCATTTCAGCATTATTCATAATAAACAGGATATGGAAAGAACCTAAGTATCCATCAGCAGATGAATGGATAAAGAAAATGTGGTATACATACAATGGAATACTATATAGCCTTAAAAAACGAAGATAATTAGAACTGGAGGGCATTAAACTAAGTGAAATAAGCCAGACAAAGAAACACAAATACCAGATAATCTCACTTATATGTAAAATGTAAAAATATTGATCTCATAGAAATAGAGAGTAGAAAGTTGGTAACCAGCAGCTAAGGGGAGAGAGGGAAGGATGGGGAAGTAATAGATGTTGATCAAAGGGTACAAAATTTCAGATAGACTGGCAAGATAACTTTCAGTAATCTATTATTAAGCATAGTGACCACAGTTAATAATAATGTATATGTAAACATTGCTGAAATAATAAATTTTTAATATTCTCACTACAAAGGAAATTAAGTTGGTGAGATGATGGATTTGTTACATATCACAACCAACTGGGAGATCCTTCCTGAAATAAAATGTTGGTTTAACATTCAAAAACCAGAAATGCCAGCTTAGGGTTCAAAAAGCAAAAAAATATGTGACCACAGAATATTAGAGGACAAAAAACTTGTATATCAATAAATGCTGAAAAAGAAACAGATAAAATCCCACATGATTTATTTAAAAAAATAACTATGCATAGGAGGAAACTTCTTCAATCCAATTTGATAAAGGATATGTATAAAATATATATACAGATTGAATATCCGTTATCCAAAATGATTGGGACCAGAAGTGTTTTGGATTTCAGACTTCTTTAGATTTTGAAATATTTGCAGATACTTAACTGGTTGAGCATCCCTAATATGAAAAATCTGAAATCCAAAATGTTCCAGTGCATCTTCTTTGAGGATTGTGTTGGAGCTCAAAAAGTTTTGAATTTTGGATTTTAGATTTTCAGATTAGAAATGTTCAACCTGTATCATACTTAATCATGTTCTCCACTCCACGCATATGAGGACTATAACATGAATGTCCACTATCACCACATCTCTTCTCTATTTTATTTGAGGTCCTAGTCGGCAAAATGGGGCATGAAAATAATAAGGCATAAAATTAGAAAGGAAGAGATGAACCCATCTTTAGATGACATAATTGTGTACATGGGCGAAAAATAAAAGGATCTTATACATTTTAGAATTTATAAATGAATCTAATAAAGTAGGATACAAGTTTCATGTACAAAAATCTGTTGTATTTCTATATGCTAGCAACAAAGAACTGGAAATGAAATAATAGAATCATTAGGTAGAAATAAATGAAATAAAAATGTGTAAGATCTCAACAAATATATAAAACATTGCTAAGAAAAATTGCAATCTAAGTATATGGAGAGATAGACCATAGTAATTGGAAGACTAAATATTGTTGAGATATTAATTCTCCCTAAATTGAGTTATAAATCCAGTATATTCTCACTCAAAATTCTAGTGTTTCTTTTGTTATTTTTGTTTTGTTTTGACAGTATATTTTGTTTTGAAAAGCTTATTCTAAGACAAATAAAAAATTGTAAAGGACTTGGAATAGCCAAACAGATCTTGAAAAGAAGAACCAAGATTGTAGAAATATTCCTTCAGATTTCAAAACTTATAATAAAGCCACAGTAATAAACTCACTGTGGTATTGAATGAGGAAAGATACATGAATCAACGGAATACAATAGATTCTAAATACCATCCAGTCCTTTGAATTTTTAAATTTCTTTGAAGTTGTCAATGCAATTCAAAAAGGGAAAGAAAAGGTAAATGGTGCTGTAGCAACTTGATATCTGCATACAAAAAAACATAACAAAATATTGACCCAGAGCAAACTGTGTGTGTGTGTGTGTGTGTGTGTGTGTGTGTGTGTATGACAAAGCATAATCCAAATAATGATCTGGTTCAGAGTGCAAGAGGCTGTGTATGGTCAAGTCTTTAGAGAGATTAGAGCAGGTAGAGACAATAGCCAGAGCTTGAGGAACTACACACAAGGTTAGAGAGGGAATGTAACAGGATAATGACAGAACTTCAAAGATGTATTTGAAATTTTGCTTAGATTCATCCATTTTAATACCTTTATCCAAGAGAAAGGTGTTTTAAGTTGCTAGAGTTCCTGTCTTCAAGAAATAGACTTTACATGCTGTCAATACTTCCATGTTTCAGCATGCAGAAGAGAAATAGAGGAAATATTTTTCAAGTTTTGGTACTTGAGCATCCAGACTTGCAAAGACGCTAACTTACCAGAGTTGGGAAGACAGCTGGTTCCAGGGCACCTAATACCACCTCTGCTTCTATGTTACTCACCAGGTTGATCAAGCTGTCTCCAGGTGGGAAAGGATAGCTAGGTACATACTGTTTGTTAGGAAGTAGATACTTTACAAGAAAGATATCGGGGTTAGCAGTACACAGAACATGGATTTTTGTGATCGCTATTGTACTATACAAACGGATCTCAGAAAGAGTTTGGCAGATTCGTTGCTTAAGCCATTTCAAGGAATAACAAACAGTTAATATTTATGGAATAATTTGCATATTTAAAACACTTAATGGACACTTTGGATGCCAATAATTTAAGTTATAATCTAGTTGGGAGAGGATCCTTTAAAAATTTATCTGAGGATCAGCACTTGCTGAGGACTTACTATGTTGAACCTGGAAGGGTATGTCAGTGCTGTTTCTCTCATTTGAGATAACTGACTTCAAATTTACCACCACTAGCAGTAACAACAGAGGGAGTGTGATCAGACTCTTTTTGTGCCTATAATATTGTTGAGCATGAATTTTGAGGGCCATAATGAAGATCAAAATCATACATGCTGTTCTCAAATTCCCCACAGGTGAAAATCAATCATGCTTACATTGAGCTTCCCCATTATTCAAGACTCAGGTATACTTCATGAAATTCATTTTCAACTCAGTCTCCTTCCCAAATATTTTAGTGGTTCTTAGTGGTCCATAGAGGCTTGCCTTTTCCAGATTGAAAGGGTTTCTCCTTTTTAAGTTGATGTGTGTTCATCAATGTCTTTCACAACACCTATTGCCTGCCAGCTAACCCACTGTGAGAAAGTATTTTTTTTATTGAATAAACTTATTTGAGTTGGGTTTTTCTGACATTTGCAATAAAACACTTCTAACCAATATAGTATTGAAAATGTAGGAAGAGATAGAGTTCTCACAGACAAATGGTGGGTGTGGGAGTGAAGGGTAATGATTTTGGCTTTATTTTGAAAAAAGCCACTGAAGTCTTTTAACCAAAAGAGTTATGTAATCAAGCTGTTTCCTGAAGATTTATTAATGAATCTTCAGGATAAATAATACTGTTCACAGATGTATTGTGAAGCTTCACAATATTAATGTTATTATTTGATAGTTCAAAGTTATTATAAGATAGTTCAATGATTTATGGTGGTTACTGTAAACAGTTAAGTCAACAACTTTGAAAAATGCTCATCTTTTAATTTTGTTTTATTGTTTTTAAATTACAAAGGTGGGTACTAAAAAAATTTTGTTTGTTCATCATAAATTTTATTAGACATTTTCCCCAGGGTCTCATTCTGTCAAAATGTATTTGCTGATTATACTCTTTTCTGAGTATTTACACTGAGTATTACAGAAATTATAATAAAACGTATCTTCTAATTGGTGGAGTAGTTTTGGGAATAAAGAAATAAAAAAGATAATTAAAGACATAAGAAGTACTTAAATATGTTGCCAGTAAACTACCAATTTTCAAATTAATTCCGTACCTACTATCAGTATATAGTTAACTTAAATATTTGATTTCTGTTATAAACATATTTTGTAAGTAATAAGCCATTTTCATATTAGACTTTTATACTTCCTCATTTATATTTAAATACTTAACACGTATTAGTAAATAGCTGGTATTTAGTTTTGGAGGTATCCAATTATTTTAATGTCTGTTACTAAATTTGAATCGTTAAAAATTTATTGTACAATATTGTACCAATTAAACAAATTGGGAAACTAAGAGTGCCTTGCCCTGGTTTTAATGGACAAGTAAGCAGTAAATTGCCCAGTGTTCTTTCCAATAAATTAAGACAGTGTTGGGGGAAAAATAACTTTAAATGTTATTTTTATGTGTCTATAACACATAAAATAGACTGTGTTAGAAATAATAAAATTTGTTTTACAATACATTTTATAAGTTAACTAAAATTTTACACCTTGCTTTGTTTATAATTTCTGAACTGAATTTAGAAAGCATGTACAAAATAAAGACCACATCCACAAATCAATCATTCAAGGATATGTTGTCTTTGTTATTATGCAGTAGTTTTGTTTTCAATTCTCCTGTAGAAAATAACAAAAGCAAAACATCAAGAGAATAAGTGAGATATAATTTTTTACAGTGATTTAAACTCACATATGCTGTGATTTATTTCACTGAAAGTTATGTCTGACCTCATGGGTCTGAAGCAATCAAAGTACTGTGGTTTACAGTTCAGTTCAGACTAAGATTATTCATTGAGTACACATGATGTGCCATACTTGGGTAGAATGCAGTGCTCAAATAATGAATTATTGCTATCTATAACTTACTAATATTACAGTAGGTTTGTTAGACATTCAAACTACCAATGATAAAATAGTGAAATAAATTCTGTAGCAGAGATTTGTGTATAAAGTTTGTGTTGCAGAGTACAGAGAGGGAGCATTCATTTTATTTTTCTGTGTGGAACAATGAAGATATCACAGATATTAAACTTGAGTTGGATTTTTGAAAGAGAATTAGGAGTTAATAGAGGGATAAGATGATGAAAGAAATTCTGCACAAAGAGAATAGATAGGTGAACTGGCAACAGCAGCATAGTGCTAGGAGTAGCTACAAATTGACTCGGTATTACTAGTTTATAAGTAGAAGGAATAGAAGAACATTAGGATTTGTCTACAGAGGTAAGAAAGGCAAGATTTCAGAGAAAATTGCTTGCTATGTTGAGTTCCCCAATCTTTCTTTTATAGATGGTGGGTTCCCTATGGAGAGATTTTAAAGAATATGATTACATGGTTATAATTTCACATAGGCAGTTTGGGGAGGGATGAGTTTGAGGGGAGTAACAATGGAAAATGGGATCATAGCTGATTACTAGAATCATACAGATAAGAAATAATCATGACTTGAATTAAGGAAATGAGTGGAATTAGAAAAGGGAAAGGCAGGGACATAATTTAAAGCACAATTTGTAAAATTATCAAGAGGTGAAGACTGATGAGTTTTTGGAAGCATGAATGAATATAAGGAGTTAAAGATAGACCCCAGGTTTTGGGCTGTGTGTATAGTATTGAAAGCAACAGAAAAAGAATATGAAAGGAAAAAAAGAAGGTTGATGGGAGAGGAGAAGAGACTATATTGACTCAAATTTTGGAAATGCTGAGTTTATGTTGTCTATGATAAATATAGATTAGCTTATGCAGTTGAAAATCTCAGTTTTAAACTTGTAGAGAGAGAGAGGTTGAAACGTAGATTAATTAGTGTAATTAGAATTTTACAGATGTAAAATTAAAGCATGCCTTTTAACACTACACACATGCTATATAACTATTTTTGCCTGAAAGACACATAGACTATATTTTCAAATGAAAAAGAAAGTATTGAAGATATGGAGATTCATCTTAAATACAGAGAAAGTGCCATAAATCTGACTTTAAGAGTAGATATCAACTTTAAATTTAAAAAAAGGCAAGAAAATGTAAGACGAAACTAGTATTTCCTGGCATCTCCAAACTAAAACATGTATCTCAGTTCTGTCAGAGCTCATATGACAGCTGAAATAAGTATGGGTAAATTTACATATTATATTCTGATGGAGAATCTGACATGTACAACACATGATAAAAATAGTCCAATAACACATTCTCATTCTCATTGCCTTCCTCCTGGTTAACACTATGACCCTCTGAGACGTGTTCAGGTTATATTTGTGCACAGTGCTTTTACAGGCCACTTACTAGTGGTGAGATTAGAATTTGAATCTGGGACACCTGACCCCAGCTCTATTGTATGGAATTTCATGAATTGAGACCTTGTGAAGTCCCTGAAGTTAAAATCGACTAATCTCTAGAAGAGTCTGCGGGGCCGAGGAAAATGGCATCCAAACTGACAGTGAAAAGATGTGCAGAAACCATAGGTCCTTAAATAACTAGATATAAGCAGATGTTTCTAAAATAAAATGCATTGTTAGGAATATGCTGAGGAAGAGAATTAGATGAGCTCGGC
This sequence comes from Theropithecus gelada, assembly GCF_003255815.1. Taxonomy (NCBI): domain Eukaryota; kingdom Metazoa; phylum Chordata; class Mammalia; order Primates; family Cercopithecidae; genus Theropithecus; species Theropithecus gelada. The sequence goes on along the minus strand of NC_037669.1, from coordinate 17,561,530 downwards.
TGCTAGAATACATTTATAAAAAATATTTCATAGCTCAATTTGATGTTAGATTAGGCAACTGTCACCAATATTTACAAATACAGGGAGGGAAATGAAATCAACACATAAGGTAACAGCAAAATTTGACCTCAAAGCTTAAAATGTAAAAAAAAAAAAAAAAGAAAAAGAAGAAAAAAGAAAGAAAAAAATGTAGGTGACAAATGAGTCATTTGTGGCAATATCCTACTTCAAAAAAATTTTTTTTTTTTACATAACTGGTAGGCCATGTTTTATGGGGACACCCAAATTCCAAAAGGTAGTTCCTAGAGCTCAGGATATTAATGTGCCTAGTCCTATAAACCAATTCCTAGCATGTAATATTTAAATTTTTAATAGTAGCATCTTCAAAATTGAAAGGAACAGAAACTACTCTGAGAAACTTCCCTCTTGCTTGTTTCCTGTACATCCAGCATTTTAGGTTGTGTTTCCTGAGAAGCAGATACCTAGACAAGGACCTCTTGTGTCTGTGGTTCACTGGAAGGGATCTGGCAACGGTATGGGAAGGTAAGAGGAAGGGGAAGGAAATCAGAACAGGGTGTGTTAGAGACCACTGACTGCTGAGGTTAGGAAGCTGGGGATGTTGTTCTCGCACTTCCATTTCTCCCTGCTGTGGTCTTCCCAGAGTGCTAATGCCCTAGTACTTGTAGTGTGCCTTCAGGGCAGACTTGGAGAGAAAATCGTCAAGTGGAGGATGCTCAGGTAATTTCAATAGGTAACAAGAACACTTAAACCAAAAACAAAACAAAACAAAACAAAAAGGGCCCTGATATAGTTGAGTACATTGTTTCCCCTCTTCAAACAATGCACTGGTAATTTGTATAAATGTGTTTGACTGTCTTTCTGTATGTATCCTTCCTACACATGATAGAGGGATAGGTACCAACCTATGAAGTTGGTATCAATTCACATGGCCATCAGCAATGCATGAATGTCTATTTTCCTTGATTCTTAAAACCTTTTCGGATTTTAGGGCAATTTTAGCCTTTTTATTTTCTCAGTCTCATACATATCATTGTATGTCCATATATTCCCTTATAACCTATATCATCTATATTTTAGTTTATCTTTGCCTTTAAACTTTGCTTGTGTTGGCTTATGCAAAGTTTAAAATATTTTTCCCTTTATTTCTTATGGCAATTTTATAGTTTTATTTTCTGAAATTTTAAAATTTCATTTAATTTTATTTGAAGTTCTGGGATACATGTACAGGACATGCAGGTTTGTTACATAGGTAAATGTGTGCCAGGATGGTTTGCTGTACCTCTCAACCCATCACCTAGGTATTAAGCCCTACATGCATTAGCTGTTTATTTCAATGCTCTCGCTCCCCCCAACCCCACCGACAGGCCCAGTGTGTGTTGTTCGCCTCCCTGTGTTCATGTGTTCTCACTGTTCAGCTCCCACTTATATAAGTGAGAACATGTGGTGTTTGGTTTTCTGTTGTGTGCTAGTTTGCTGAGGATAAAGGCTTCCAACTCCATCTATGTCCTTGCAAAGGACATGGTATCATTCATTTTTATGGCTGTATAGTATTCCGTGGTGTATATGTATCACATTTTCTTTATCCAGTCTATCATTGACGGGCATTTGGGTTGATTTCATGTCACTGCTATTGTGAATAGTGCTGTAATGAACACACATGTGCATGTATCTTTATAATAGAATAATTTATATTCCTCTGGATATATATCCAGTAATGGGATTGCTGGGTCAAGTGATAATTGTGGTTTCTAGGTCTTTGAGGAATTGCCACAATAGCTGAACTAATTTACATTCCTACCAACAGTGTAAAACTGTTCCTATTTCTCCACAACCTCACCAGCGTCTGTCTTTTCTTGACTTTTTAATAATCACCATGCTGACTGGCATGAGATGGCATCTCATTGTGGTTTTGATCTGCATTTCTTTAATAATCAGTGATGTTGAGCTTTTTTCCAGATGTTTGTTGGCCAGATAAATGTCTTCTTTAGAGAAGTGTCCGTTCATGTATTTTTCCCACTTTTTAATGGGGTTGTTTTTTTCTTGTAAATTTGTTTAAGTTCCCTTTAGATTCTAAATATTAGAACTTTGTCAGATGGATAGATTGCAAAAATTTTCTCCCATTCTGTAGCCTGTCTGTTCACTCTGGTGATAGTTTCTTTTTCTGTGCAGAAGCTCTTTAGTTTAATTAGATCCCATTTGCCACTTTTTGTTTTTGTTGCAATTGCTTTTTGATGTTTTTGTCATGAAATATTTGTCATGAAAAACAAATATGTCCTGAATGGTATTGCCTATATTTTCTTCTAGGGCTTTTTTTGGTTTTACAATTAAGTCTTTAATCCATCTTGAGTTAATTTTTGTATAAGGTGTAAGGAAGGGGTCCAGTTTCAATTTTCTGCATATTGATAGCCAGTTTCCCAGCACCATTTATTAAATAGGGAATCCTTTCCCTATTGCTTGTTTTTGTCAGGTTTGTCAAAGATCAGATGGCTATAGATGTGTGGTCTTATTTCTGAGATCTCTATTCTGTTCCATTGGTTTATATTTTTGTTTTTGTACCAGTACTATGCTGTTTTGTTTACTGTAGACTTGTAGCATAGTTTGAAGTTAGAAAGCATGATGCCTCCAGCTTTGTTCTTTTGCTTAGGATTGTCTTGGCTATATGAGCTCTTTTTCGGTTCCATATGAATTTTAAAGTAGTTTTCCGAATTTTGTGAAGAACATCAATGGTAATTTAATAGGAACAGCATTGCCCCTTTCCTTGAAAACTGGCACAAGACAAGGATGCCCTTTCTCACTAATTTTATTCAACATAGTATTAGAAGTTCTGGCCAGAGCAATCAGGCAAGAGAAAGAAATAAAGGGTATTCAAATAGGAAATTAAACTGTCTCTGTTTGCAGATGACATTATCCTATATTTAGAAAACCCCACTGTCTCAGCCCAAAAGCTCCTTAAGCTGATAAGAAACTTCAGCAAAATCTCACGATACAAAATCAATGTGGAAAAATCACAAGCATTTCTATACACCAACAATAGACAGGCAGAGAGCCAAATCATAAATGAACTCCCAATCACAACTGCTACAAAGACAGTAAAATACCTAGGAATACAGGTAACAAGGGAAGTGAAGGGCTTCTTCAAGAAGAACTATAAACCACTGCTCAAGGAAATAAGAGAGGACAAAAACAAATGCAAAAACATTCCGTGCTCATGGATAGGAAGAATCAATATTGTAAAAATGGCCATATATTTTCTGAAAATTTTAAACCTTGATTTATTTGTAATTTTTCTGGGAAAAGTTGTGTCTTATGAATCCAAATTCATATTTTTAAATGGCTCCCCAGTTACCACAATATAGAAAATAACTCATCTTTCATTCAATAAATTGAAAGGTCACCTTTATCATATTTGAAATTCTCATATATATTAGCCCTGTTTTAAATTGTTTGTTTCTTTCCGTAATCTTTCTATTTCTCTGTGCTGGTACCAATACATATTTTGGTACCAGAAAGGTGCTACCAGCATTCCAAGGTGTCCAGCTTGCAGACAGCCTGTTGTGGGACTTCTCAACCTCCATAATTGTTTAAGCCAAGTTCCCTAATTAATTCATAAATTCTCTCTCTCGCTCGCTCGCTCTTCTCGCTCTTCTGTTATGTCTGGAAAACTCCGACTAATATACTATTTAACACCGTGTTTGAATTTCTCTATTACGTACTTAGTAACTGAAATGCTGAGTTTTCCTTGAATCCTTCCCTTCTCAAAATTCTTTTAGCCTATTTTTTTGTCCTTATATTATTCCAGAGAGATTACACATTTTTGTCACTTTTTAAATAATGTTTGCTTTGGATTTGGATTAAGATTGCATTAAGACTCTATAATATGTATCTTTCTAACATCAAAGTCATTGAAATTATCTTTTTATAAGTGTTTCAGTATTAAATGATTCTACTTTTTAGAGTTGTCTAACACTTTTTAAAATTAGAAGAGTTTTCTTTAGTGTTTTGCAGGTAATTTCACTAATAATTAAATCTCTCTCTCTTCTCTTCATTCCTTGGTTTCATTACTTGTGTGAATATTCCATTTACCTCAACATTAAGTTATATGGAAGTCATTATTTTTATCACATAAAAATAACAACTTACTGCTTTATTCCTAGAAAAGCTGACTATATAAATTTGGTCATATAGCAGAAAAAAGCTATACTGAGTGAATTGCTTACTTTTTCTAACTACATAGTATAATTTATATCCAAATGAGAAATATTTCCATTGAATATGTAGAACATTAAGGAATTATCCTTTTTCAGTGGGAAAGATAGAATATTATCTGAAAATAAGGTAATAGTTCTTGCTGTGCCTTTAACTTTCTAGACAAAGATCAAACTGTCTACCAAACAGAAATATTAGAGAGGTAAACAGTGTTATTGCATTTTTGACAATTTAGTTTTTAACTGTTTGCACTTATCATTAATGTAATAAGCCACCAGATATGTTGTTTTCCTATGCAAAGACAATATATACCACTTAAGGGTAGCTGTCACTTTTGACTGTGACAAAAAAAAATTTTAAATTAAAATACTAATAAAAATTTTAAAAACCTGTGGTTAAAAGTATCATTGCCTAATAAAATCTCTGTGTAACAACATCAGGCTTTAGGAAAATCTATATGGACAAAAATATATACAATGGTTTAGGAAGAAGTTTTACTCTTTATTTTTAGTACTTTATTATGAGAGGAATTGTTCATTTTCCTACTTTCAAACTAGTTTGTGCAGAATAAAACAGATTTAAAAATAAAAGAAAATCATCATACCAAATTATCTTTTTGCCTAAAGAATAATTAAATTGTACATGCAATTGAGAAAAACAGTCCAAATTATCAATAGCCCTTATTCTGAAATACTGTAGAGAAAGGGAATATGATTTTAACTTGGTAGAAGTTTGATGCATGTAGGGTCAACAACCACATCAAATTTCAACATAAACATGAAAGAAACATAGTCAACAATTTTCTTTTAGAGTACATTAATTGGCAAACAGAAGTCAACATTGGTAGTAAAAGAGTACTACGCATATGCAAGTTACTAGATATTCATTGCCACCACAAGCCTTTATTGTACATTCTAAGACCTTTCTCTGCTAGGTGATGTGGCTTCAAACATGATTAAAATAAGCTACATGTTGCTCAATAGATGGGTGAGTGATCTATAAGTATTATAGAAAAAAAGAGATTGATTATATAAGTTAATTATTAATCAAAATGTACAATTTATTTTAGTCAATGTTTTTAAGTTAACTAGTTAGCAGTCTAAATAGAAATATTTATATAAAAGCTTTCATTTAATTAATATGTGTTGGTCATGTCCTGAGTAGCAAGGAGAAATATGTGAGCAAACTGCCAGATTATGGCACAGTTTATCAGAGCACTGGATCAAATGGCTAACAAAATAGTCTAGGAGCCTGAGAGCCCGGGTTTGAAACCTGGTTCCAACACTTATAAGCTGTTTGAACGTGATGGACAAGCTATTTATTCTTTATCTGCCTCAATTTCATTATCACTAATTTGGGAAAAATAATTATTTCATAGTTCTATTGTGAGAATAAATGAATCTACATTGGCAAACCAAGTTGAGTACGGCCTGATACATAGTAAGGACTACGTGTTTGTTAAATGAATTGAATAATATTAAATAGGTAAAAAGGATCAAAGAGGTAATACTTAAATCTGCTTAGTCGGCATGCTGAATTCATGGTGATCCTTCAGTAAATTCTAGAAGACAATTTGACAAATAGCAGGGAAAAACATTCTGGATTGTGGAATAAGCAGAGAAAATAGAAAATATTTGAAGTTAAAATGTGCTTCCTACCTAGCATTTCTCATTCTCTCTTTTTTAAATACCCTGCCAAGATCAGGTAACTTCAAAGTAATGGGAGAAGATACACAAGTGATCATTGCCAGGACTGAAGGCTGTTCCCAGGACTACTATTTTGGATCAACAGAAGCTGGAAATGAGAATATCAAAGTCTGGGCAGATAGTTTAACTCACGGGCATTGATCAGGATGGCTGGAGGTCACCTGCTGCAAGAAGCACTGTGTTTTCTGTGCAACTTAATGAGAGGGAGCATATCATTTCAGGACTCTCAAAGGATGCAGTGTTACTGAGAATCTCATGAGGCAAATCCTAAATGCCAGGATAAATTTGTAGAGATGGAACTACTACTTTTTTTTTTTTTTAATTTCTTTTTGTTATGGCTTGAACGTATAAGGTCGTGCTTCAAGCCTGCTAGCTTACAGCTCTCAATTCTAAACTAGTTCCAAGTGTATTGGACTTCTTGCCCTGACCCCTGTCCCTTTGATAGGCTAGGTGAATCCAAATACGCCCGAGTGCACCTCACAGAATATGTCTGATTCTGGGATGGGACTAGAGGTCTCCCGGTATTTAGAACTGCAAAATAAGGTAGCAAAAGCTCTAGTCATATGCCTACCATTTATTTGACATATCACCACAAACATGTCCATAATTTACCAAGGTTGATCCACTGCCTACTACTACATTTGTGTGTGAAATGTGTCATTTTTTGTGGAGAAAGTGAAAATAATTATCTGTATGGTGGGCGCACTTTGAGTGATTGGGGTGGGGCATGGGCACCGTCTTACACAAAAGTCAAGAGTAGTATCTGACAAAGATACTGTCCTTTATCCTGGATACCAACAGATGTTCTTGTCTTCATTCAAAATTACAATTATCATTGAAGTGCATAGTGGCTTTTAATTGAGACAGATAAAATGTAACTTCAGGTATTGAAGTATATTTTTTTACTGTTTTTAAGGCACCTGAAGATCTGAGGAATTCTTGGCATGACTTTTCTCCATCCAGTATGGATTTCTGTGATAAAAGGCGATTATAATAAAGAGAATAGTAAAGGAAAATATCTAAAATGGAATTTATATCTAATCTTTAAAGTTATGAACATTTGTTAATCCTCAATTTCAACTCTTGAGATTTCATCTGATTTGAAATATTCCTTTGAACATTCAGAGTATAAAATGTTTCACATGTGGTGAAGGAATCCTAATTTTTCTATTATACTGTAAGAATGGAACAGGTGGCAAATAAATTAAGCAACAGTATGCAATCTATTATTCAGTAGGTTCAGTTAAACCATCCTATTCTCTAAAGGCCATGCATTCCTTGTGAAATATGTTAATTAAAGCTTTCCTTACCAACTGAGGCACACCCTAAGAAAAGTTAATTTACAATTTTTATTCTGGGTTTCAAGGAACCTATATATGATTTGTCAATTTATAAGAAGAAAACAAATTCCCTGAAATACACTTCCTTTTTAACTAACAAAATTAAATCATAGGCATAATTTGGTAGCAAAATCATCATATCATACAAATATATTCTACATCATGGACTTCATCTTCTCTTTATAATGACTATAATGCTGATGGACATTCAGTGTTCTTAAAACTTCTTTACACATAAAAATAAACAATAAGAAAGATACTCATCTATTCCTCTCAAATAGCTGCTTTGGGACTTCTAGGAAGCTTGGAAATATGAAAAAAATCTTTCCAACTTAAAAGAAAGCAAACTCTCCCACTTTTAGTTCCTTTTGGACCAGTTTTAGGCAAAGCGATGCTCTTTAATCCTTGGAGCATCTGGTGTCAACCTAAATCAATTTTTATCTTACCTGAGTTTTGAAAGGAATAGTTTACCTAAATGATTAAGAAATATGCTCTCATATGGCCATATATTCCTTACATAGGAAACTGATGGGGTCTAAAAAATACAACACACACACACACACACACACACACACACACACACGCAACCTGATCATCAGTACAAAACTATCCAGCCAAAAGGGGTTCAATTTTAAGAGAAAATGAAGTTTGGAAGACTATATCATCATAAATCTGACTTAATAAAGCCAATTTTTATAGAATCTTTGATCCAGAAACATTCCATTTTGGAAACATTGAGAAAAAATTTATAAGATCATCAACTGGCAGTGTTTTAAAGATGCATATTAAATAAATAAATATAATCACTTCAAAATCAGAAAATCTAGTAGGAAAATGCAGTGTTTTTTTCAAGTTAAGGAAGAAGAATTTGATAAAGTTAGAATTTTAAGTTCAAATTTCTAATCACATCCTATATATTTATTAGGAGTAGATTAATGATTATTTTCTTTCCTAATATTTAGAAAATACATTTCAGTCATTACACTTGTATTAATGGTGCTTTGGTAGAGATTGGAAAATCAATCTAAAAATATTTCAATATATATGTGTGTGAATTATTGTGAATAATGGCTACATTTATTACTAAACACTAAACTAAATAAGAAATAATAACTAAATACTATTTCTTTTTTAGGATTAACAGAACATTTTCATCTGTTTTACATATTTGGTAATTAAGATTGAATTAGGCATTCCTATCACATTATAGACAATTTAGGTGTGGCTCAAGTTTAAGAAAACTAGTTAAAGAACGATCCAAGAGTATAGTTCCTTTTTTTAAAGTAATTGTGAAGTAAAGGCGTAGCCTTCACACAGTAATTAATTATTTACTAAGCTGTCCCCATGTCCTAGAAACAGGCATCTAAGAGTGAAACGAAATGCTATGATTCCTTTGGCTTAGTAATCATTGTTATCTAACACATGCATATGCTTGGGAAAAAGTGCAATCATAGCCACACTGAGATGGATGTGTAGAAGTCCTAACTCTGCCATTTCTTATAGAAATTAACCATAAAGCTTGATTGAAACTCACTCATCTCTAGGTTTGAAATTCCCATTACTGGGCAAAATACAGCAGACAATAACAGGAATGGAAATATAATGTTTTGGTACAACATTAAACTGATAAGGCAAATGTGGCATTGCATTTGATTTAAAATCTATCAAAGTATTTGGAAAAGGAGTAAAAATAGAGTAGCAGTTAAAATTTCTTTAAAATGATAACCCACCTCCGCACGGTGGCTCCTCCCTGTAATCCCAGCATTTTGGGAGGCCTAGGCTGGCAGATCATGAGGTCAAGAGATCGAGATCACCCTGGCCAACATGGTGAAAACCCCGTCTTTACTAAAAATAGAAAAATTAGCTGGGCGTGGTGGCATGTGCCTGTAGTCCCAGCTACTCGGGAGACAGAGGCAGGAGAATCACTTGAACTGGGGAGGAGAGGTTGCAGTGAGCCAAGATAGTGCCACTGCACTCCAGCCTGGGCAATAGAGTGAGATTCTGTCTAAAAAAAATAAAAAATAAATAAAATAATAACCCAAGTCGTTTATTAAGGTGTTGAAGAGGATGCAAGAAATATAAATACTTCAACACATCATTCCCATGGCAAGACATAGTATGCTATATATAATGCTTTATAGTTTTTCCATCTTGAGATATGGACTTTACTGTTATTTTTCTAGAAAAATCAACTTTATTGTTATTTTCTACCTTCTGGGACCTTCACATTGCTACCACATGGACTGTTGTAAAGCATGTAAACTCCACGGATTTTACACAATCACCATAAGCAAAGTCATATTTCCATTATTTAAATTTAGAGCTAGAGAAGAGATTCACCTAAAAATTGACATCAAAGGTAAAAATCAAGGATGGAGGCTTCAAGATGGCTGACTGAAGGCATCCAGAACTAGTCTTTTCCATAAAGAACAATCAAAATAATGAATAGGTAAGCATACTTCAAATAATGCATTTAAGAGAGAACACTGAAATGGAATAGAGACATGACAGGAAATACCTGACGCCAGGAAGGGCAGGGAAATGAGGCAGCTCACTCAGCTGGTGATGGCTGGGAGCCGGGAGAGGCTCCCCCGTGTGTGAAATGGTGAGAGATCCCCAGAAGTCCACATTCCAGTGTGAACCCCTACAACCCTAGTGACAGGAGAGTCTCTCAACCCTCACAGGGCCTGAGACTAGACTAGGGACCTGCCTGAAGACCACGTGATGGGATTACTCCAAAGACAGAGCTCATGCTGAGTCCCAAAACCTAAGCAGCTGCACTATGTTGCCATTTTAAGAATCCAGCCCCGACCAGACTGCGTTCTTCTCTGGGGCCCAACAGCCCCTGCTTTTCCATATTCCTGGAGCCCCAGTGATATTATCCTGTGTTCACCCAGAGGACTACAGTGGGATGATGCTGCTTGGACCCAGTTGGGTATTTAGCACTCTAGCATACAGTGTCCTGAACCCCAGAGAAAAGGTGGTGCAGTGCACTGAGTAGGCTGCCCCCAGGATAAAGAGAGCCAAAGCATGTGCTCCCCGGAGCACAGAACCAGCCTGTCTGTGACTGCTGCCATTGACAGCAATCCTGCTACCCCTTACAACAGGGCCATGGTACACTTGCACTCATCCCAAAGACTGGATTTCCTTGCTATTCCTACTGACAGTGCTGCTGCTGGGAATAAAAGTGTGCACTCCCCAGAGCCTGAGAGCCAACAGCTTTTGTCTTTTGCCACTAACAGCAACCCACCCCCACTGAGCAGTATGGCTGCTGTGCACTTGCACGCTCCCTACAAACTGGCTTTCTCCACGGATACCATTGCTGCTGCCACCTCAACATTCTTCAAGGGGAACTGGGATCACTTTGCACTGCCCACCTTAGCCTGTACCCATCTGTATTACCAGGAAAACAGAAGAGGCATACCTTCCCTGGCACTGTCCCCATCCCAGTTCCTGAGCACACTGTCTAGTGTCCTGGGGATAGTGCTAGACTATCCAACACTGCTGGTATCTGCACACTTCTCCCAGGGGTACGGGCCTGACTGCTTTGCTGCTACCACTGCAGCCATCACCTAGTTGAATGTGCCTCCTGGGGGTCTGGGGACTGGCCCACCCAGCCCACTGCAAACACCATTAATAACAGTATGAGTCACTAGGCAGCCCAAAGGTTGTCCTGTTACAGCTACTGCCACTACCCTGCCACATACACTGTCTAGAGGACCTAGGACCCACACAGTTGCCTGGCCAACTACTTCCACTGCTGGCATCTGAGCAAGCTGCATGAATATCAAAGAATCAACTAGCTCAGACCTGCTAATACTGGTGCCCACATTCACCATATCCAGGGTCCCAAGGATAGGCATGATTGGCCCACTGCTGCCATCACTGGGGCCTGAATATTGGCCCACCTGATATCCCCATCCCCAGCAAAACCTCACCACAGCCTCCAATGAAAACCACAGACTAACACACTGAGGAAATCATGGACACCACTGACTCTGTGTATAGCTGAATAAATAAAAAACAAAGCTAAAATGAAGTGACCTATGCAGCAAATACCATCAATACCTCTTCAGTAAAATGTCTTCTCATATGAAAGCCAATCTAAAAACTTGGAAAAAGTGACTGCTGCACCAGATGCACAGATACAACATAAAGACAAGAAACCTGAAAAAAAGAAAATGTTTACAAGGACTACAATGAAAAATTAATTGATAAAATTAAAAGAATTCAAATATTGATTTTAAGGAACTCAGTGACATACAAGAAAAACACAAACAATACAAATAAATCAGAACATCAATTAGGGATATGGATGATAAATTTACCAAAGAGATAGATATCATAAAAAAGAACCAAACAGAAATTCGGGAATTGAAGCATTCAATGAATGAAATACAAAAACACATTTAGAGCTTCAAAAATAGACTGGATCAAGCAGAAGAATGAATTTCAGAATTGAAGACAAGCCTTTTGAAATTACTACGTCAGACAAAAAAGGAAGAAGAATAAAAAAGAATGAAAAAGTCTATGTGACATAGGGACCATGATAAAGTGAAACAATATCTAAATTTTGGGTGTTCCAGAAGATACAGGAGGAGACCAAAGTCATAGAAAACCAATTTAGTGAAATAACAGGTAAAAACTTCTAAAGTCTAGCAAAATATTTAATCATCCAGATGTAGAAACTCAGAGATCCCCAAATAGCTATTACCCAAAAAAGTCTTCTACACAATACATTATAGTCAAACTGTCAACAAAGACAAAGAGAGAATTCCAAAAAATCAGTGAGTGAAAAGCATCTATTCATATTTAAGACCCCTCCATCAGACTAACAGCAGAATTATCTAAAGAAACCTTATAGGCAATGAGAGAATGGGAAAATATAATCAATGTTCTGAAAGAATAATATACTCAGCAACGTTATCCTTCATAAATGAAGGAGAAATACAGTTTCTACCACAGAAGCAAAGACTAAGGGAATTCACTACTACTAGACCAACCAGATAATAAATGCTTAAGTCCTACACTTGGAAATAAAAGGACAATATTATTATAAGAATACATGAATGTATAAAATGCACTGCTAGAGCAATCACACAAATGAAGATAAGGAGGGACTCAAATGTTACCGTTACAGAATATCACCAAACTGCAATGATAAACAATGAGAGAAACAATGACAAAAAACAGTAAAAGAAGTACAAAATAATGAAAAGCAATTAACAAAATAACAGAAATAACTAATTACATATCAGTAATAACTGTAAATGTAAACAGATTAAATTTTCTACTGAAAAATATAGACTGGTTGAATGAATTTTAAAAATGACACAACTATGTCATGCAAACAAGACACTCACTTCACTTGTAAAGACACATATAGACTGAACGTAGAGAAATGGAAAAAGACATTAATTATACACAAATAGAAACCAAGCAAGCCAAAGTGGCTGTACTTGTGATAGCTGTCCATCTGGGGCAGCCACTGCAAAGCTGCCGGCTGAAGTGGGGGAGGCATGGCTGGTGACTGTGCGCTCTATGGATTCAGTGGGGGCTGAGAAAAGGTGGGAGCCCTGCCCACTATAAATTGGCAGAGCAGGGGCCCTGCACTCCCACATGCAGCTGCAGCTGCCCAGCTGTGGCTCCAGACCTGGGCATCCCTGTGCTTTTGGGGCCCAGGAAGCCTCTCCTGCTCCCACAGGCTTGGGAGTACCAGTTCTTGCTCCCTGCTCTCCCCCTGCTCCTGGCACCAGCTACGATTTTGGAGCAATGTTGTGGCTGAACCTGGGCGCTGTTGTGCCCCAGCTGGGTGGTCTGCACGCTTGAGTCAGTACCATGCCTCCTCGGTCCCCCACTCCTGTACTTTGGGCACCGATGAGCATGGGAGGGAGGCCGGGCAGGCTGAAGGTGGCTTGGCACAGGCTTGCAGGCCCACCTCAGCATGGACAGTCACGGCGCCATGGACATGTTGATGGAAGCAGGAAGCAGTTGTGCTCCTGGGTGGGAAGGGGCAGGTCCCTCCTGCAAGCCAGGAATTACCTGAAGCCTGGGGCCTGGGCTGCCCATTCCAAGCGGAGTCCACTGTCCAGAGTGAGAACTTACATGCTTTTTCCAGGCCCACCTATGGCCACTCATGGCCCAATCAGCACACGATTCCTCCCTTCTGAGCCCATAAAAGCCCTGGAATCAGTCAGACTCAGACTCCCACAGATGTCGTGGCTCCCTGCTGCATGAAGGAGCTACATACTTTGGGTCTTGCTGACGCTTCGGGATGACCTGCCTGTAGAAAGGTGCTTCCCACCATGGGTCTCCTCTCCACTGACAGCTGGACGCTCACTGAGATGACCTGCCTGAGGAAACGAGCTCCCCACCACAGTTCTCCTCCCCGCTGAGAGCTGGACGCTCACCCAGACGACCTGCCTGCAAAAAGGAGCTATCTACAATGGGTCTCCTCTGCCCCGAGAGCTGGGCGCTCGCTTGGATGACCTGCCTGTGAAAAGGAGCCACCCACCACAGGTCTCCTCTCCGTTGTGGGCTGGATGCTTGCTGGGACAACCCGCCTGTGGAAAGCAGCTACCCACCATGTGTCTCCTCTGCTGGGGGCTGGACCCTCATCAGGACAACCTGACTGCAGAAAGGAGCTGCCTCAGCTCTCCTGAGAGCTTTTCTGTCACTTAAAGAAGCTCCTCTCTGCCTTGCTCAACCTCCACTTGTCCACACACCTCACTCTTTTTGGATGCGGGACAAGAACTCCGGACCCTCAAAATGGCAGGACTGAACGAGCTGTAACACAAACAGGGCTGAAACATTTCTCTCCCGCTCACCACATTGTGGGTGACAAGAAGGAGAGAAGAGCTGTGGTCCTTCTAGGAGCCCAGACTTTGGGGCTCCCTGAGCCAGGGCTCTGACATGCTCTAACACCCTCTTTGGGGCTATGTGGTTCCCGGCATCTCCGAGCTTTCGGGCACCACCATGTTCCTCTTGTCCAGACGCTGGTGCCCGCAGTGGAAGCCACTTGAGGTATGTCTGCTCCAGCCGAAACCTCACACGAAGCTGGTGCTTGTGCTGGTGCCTGGAGCTGCCCAACCTGCTGCAGCTGGTGCACCTGGCTAAGCGCAGGGGCTGCACCCCGTGCTTGCTCCCTCACATACCCCTCACTGCTCTGCGCCTGGCTTGCCCTTGGCAGGCATGGGATCCACACTGGTAGCTCAAGCTGAGTGCAACCTGCCAGGCACAAGAAGCCCAGCAGGCACAAGTAAAATCTAAGCAGAGACACAGCTGGCCACAGAGGTTTCCGGCTGGTGAAGTGACACCCTAAAGATCCCATGACACTTAAATCAGATAAAACAGACTTTAAGTCAAAAACAGTAAAAAGAGACAAAGAAGGTCATTTTAGAATAAAGGAATCAATGCAACGAGAGAACATTACCAATTCCAAATATATATGTACCCACACTGGAGGACTCAGATACATAAAACAAATGTTAGATCTCAAATACAAGTATAAATGTAAGAACCTCAAAAATAGAATAGACTAAGCAGAAGAACGTATTTCAGAACATGAAGACAGATCTTTTCAAATAATTATTTTAGACCAAAAAATATAAGAAAAAGAATAAAAAAGAATGAACAAACTCTATGTAGCACATTGGAAACCCTAAAATAAACAAATATCAAGTTGGCTCTAATACAGTTAACAGGTGGGGACCTCAACACCTACTCTCAGCATTAGGCAGATCATATTGACAGAAAATTAACAAAGAAACAATGATCAGAGGAACTTAACAGACATTTAAAGTATCATTTTCTAAGAACTATAGAATACACATTTGTCGCATCAGCACTCAATAGACTATATGTTAGGTAACGAAACAAGCTTCAACAAAAACGTAAACCATTCAGGACACAGGCATGGGCAAAGACTTCATGTCTAAAACACCAAAAGCAATGGCAGCAAAAGCCAAAATTAACAAATGGGATCTCATTAAACTAAAGAGCTTCTGCACAGCAAAAGAAACTACCATCAGAGTGAACAGGCAACCTACAGAATGGAAGAAAATTTTTGCAATCTACTCATCTGACAAAGGGCTAATATCCAGAACCTACAAAGAACTCAAACAAATTTACAAGAAAAAACCCAACAACCCCATCAAAAAGTGGGCAAAGGATATGAACAGACATTTCTCAAAAGAAGACATGCATACAGCCAACAGACACATGAAAAGATGCTCATCATCACTGGCCATCAGAGAAATGCAAATCAAAATCACAATGAGATATCATCTCACGCCAGTTAGAATGGCGATCATTAAAAAGTCAGGAAACAACAGGTGCTGGAGAGGATGTGGAGAAATAGGAACACTTTTACACTGTTGGTGGGATTGTAAACTAGTTCAACCATTATGGAAAACAGTATGGCGATTCCTCAAGGATCTAGAACTAGATGTACCATATGACCCAGCCATCCCATTACTGGGTATATACCCAAAGGATTCTAAATCATGCTGCTATAAAGACACATGCACACGTATGTTTATTGCAGCACTATTCACAATAGCAAAGACTTGGAACCAACCCAAATGTCCATCAGTGACAGACTGGATTAAGAAAATGTGGCACATATACACCATGGAATACTATGCAGCCATAAAAAAGGATGAGTTTGTGTCCTTCGTAGGGACATGGATGCAGCTGGAAACCATTATTCTTAGCAAACTATCACAAGAACAGAAAACCAAACACCGCATGTTCTCATTCATAGGTGGGAACTGAACAATGAGATCACTTGGACTCGGGAAGGGGAACATCACACACCGGGGCCTATCATGGGGAGGGGGGAAGGGGGAGGCGGGAGGGGGGAGGGATTGCATTGGGAGTTATACCTGATGTAAATGACAAGTTGATGGGTGCTGATGAGTTAATGGGTGCAGCACAGCAACATGGCACAAGTATACATATGTAACAAACCTGCACGTTACGCACATGTACCCTAGAACTTAAAGTATAATAATAATAATAATAAAAAATTGAAATCTTGTCAACTATCTTATCAGACAACAATGAAATAAAACTAGAAATCAATAACAAGAGAAACTTTCAAAGTAGTATGAACATATAGAAATTAAACAACTTGCTCCCAATTGACCACTGGGTCAATAAAGAAATAAGGAAAGAAATTTTAAAAAAGCATCTCAAAACAAATGAAAGTCAAAACACAACATGCCAGCCAAAGCATGGCTAGGAGGAAAGTTTATAGCAACAAACGCATACATTAAAAGAGTAGAAAGGTTTCAAGTGAACAATCTTAATCGTGAACCTTAGGGAACTGAAAAAGTAAGAATACACTAAACCCTAAATGGCTAGAAGAAAAGCAATAAAGATCAGAGCAGAAATTTTAAAAAAGGGAGACTAAAAACACAATACAAAGGATCAACAAAACAAAAAATTGTGTTTTTTTTTTTTTTTTTACAAAAAGATGAGCAAAATCAATAAATCAACCACTACCTAGACTAAACGAAAAAAGACCCCAAAAAACTAGAATGAGTAGCAAAAAAGGAGGCATTACAACTGATACCTCAGAAATACAAAAGATCAAAGACTATAATAAATAACTATACATGATCAAACCAGAAAACCCAGGAGAAATAGTTAAATTTTTGTTAACACAACCAACCAAGATTGCATTAGAAAGAAATAGAAAACCTAAACAGACCAGTAATGAGCAATAAGATGGAATCAGTTATAAAAAGTCTCCCCACATGGGCTTCAACACCCTACTAACAGAGTTAGATCACCAGCGCAGAACGCTAAGAAGGAAATTCTGGATGCAAATTCAACACTTGTCTAATCAGACCTAATAGACATTTACAGAAAACTCCACCCATCAGTCACAGACTATACATTCTTCTCATTTGCACATGGAACACACTCCAAGATCTACCACATACTTAGACACAAATCAGTGTCAATAACTTCAAAAAAAAAACATTGAAATCTTACCAACCAATTTCTACCAATAAAAATCAATACCAAGTAGATCTCTCAAAACCACCCAATTACATGGAACTTAAACAACTTACTCCAGAATGACTTTTGGGTAAACAACAAAATTAACACAAAATTTAAAAAATTCTTTGAAATAAATGAAAATTGGGACCCATCATACCAAAATCTCTGGAATGCAGCAAAAGCATTGTTAAGGAGAAAGTCTGCAGTACTAAATGCTCAGCTAAAATAGTTAGAAGATCTTTAATTAACAATCTAACATCACACCTAGGAGAAGTAGATAAACAAGAACAAATTAACCTCCAAGCTAGCAGAAGAAAAGAAATGACTAAAATCAGTGCAGAACTAAACAAAAGTGAGATTCAAAAATTTATACAAAGAGGAAACAAAAATAAAAGTTGGTTCTTTGAAAGCATACACAAGATCAACAGACCACTAGCAGAGAGCCAAATCAATAACACAATCTGATTTACAGTAGCTGCATGTACACAAAAAATAAAATACATAGGAATACATCTAACCTAGGAGGTGAAAGATCTCTAAAAGCAGAACTAACAGCTGAAAGAAATCAGAGATGACACAAACAAATGGAAAAAGATTCCATACTCATGAACTGGAAGAATCAATATCATTAAAATGGCCATACTTTCCAAAACTAGTTACAGCTTCAGTGTTATTCCTACAAAAGTAAAAAATTAGGCAAAACTATCATAAAATGCATATGGAACCAAAAAGAACTGAAATAGACAAAGCAATCCTAAGCAAAAAGAACAAAGCCAGAGGCATCAGACTACCCAACTTCAAACAATACTCTAAGACTACAGTAACCAAAAGAGTATGGTACTGGTACAAAAACAGACACAAAGATCAATGGAACAGAACACAGAACCCCTAATAAAGTTGTGCCCTTCAGCCATCTGTTCTTTGATGAAGTCAATACAAATAAACAATGGGAAAAGGACTCACTCACTATTCAATAAATAGTGCTAGGATGGGTGGCTCGCCATATGCAGAAGAATGAAATTGGATGCCTATCTTTCACTATATACAAAAATTAACTTAATATGGGATAAAGATTTAAATGTAAGACCTAAAACTAAAGGGATCCTAGAAGAAAACCTAGGAAATGCCATTCTGGACATTGGCCTTGGGAAAGAAGTTATGACTAAGTCCTCAAAAGCAATTGCAACAAAAACAAAAATTGAATTGTGACCTAATTAAACTAACGAGCTTCTGCACAGCAAAATTAGCTGTCAACAGAGTAAATAGACAACATACAGAATGGGAGAAAATATTTGCAAATTATGTATCTGACAAAAGTCTAATATCCAGAATCTATAGGATACTTACACAAACCAACAAGCAAAAACAAACAAACAAACAAAAAAACCCATTAAAAAGTAGGCAAAAGATATGGACAGACACTTCCCAAAAGAAGATGCAACAAGTGGCCCACAAACATATGAAACAATGCTTAACATCACTAATCATCAGAAAAATGCAAATAAAAACCATAGTGAGATACTGTCTCACACCAGTCAGAATGGCCATTATAAAAGAGTCAAGAAACAATGGATGCTAGTGAGGCTGCATAGAAAAGGAAACGCTTATACGCTCTTGGTGGGAATGCAAATTAGTTCAGCCACTGTGGAAAGAAATTTGGAGATTTCTTAAAGAACTCAGAACTACCATCTGACCCAGCAATCTCATTAACCTGTATATATCCTCAAAAAATTCATTCTACTAAAAAGACACATGCACTCACATGTTTATTGCAGCACTATTCACAACAGCAAGATAAGGTATCAAGTTAGGTGCTCATAAACAGTGGACTGGACAAAGAAAAATGTGATATATATGTAATGGAATACTAAGCAGTCATGAAAAAGAGTGACATCATCTCCTTTGCAGCAACATGGATGCAGCCAGAGGCCATTATCCTAAGTGAATTTACACAGGAAAGAAAACTAAATGTCGCATGTTCTCATTTTTAAGTGGGAGCTAAAAATTGAATACTCACGGACATTAAGATGGCAACAAAAAACATGGGACTACTATAGAGGGTGAGGAAGGAAGGGAATAAGGATTGAAAGACTACCTATTGGGTACTATGCTCACTACCTGGGTGATGGAATCATTCGTACCCCAAACCTCAGGATCACACAACATACCCATGTAAGAAACCTGCACATGTACTCTTGCATTGAAAATTAAACTTATTTTATGTCTCCTAACAGAGAAAATCCCCAGACTGGATGGCTTCACTGCTATATTCGACCATATTTACAAGAATAACAAACACCAATTCTATTCAAAGTATTCCCAAAAATTGCAGAGGAGGGAATTCTTCCTAACTCATTACACTGATACTATTATACTGATGCCAAAATCAGACAATGATGCAACAAAAAATAAAACTACAGACCAATATTCATGATGAATATAGATGCAAAATCCTCAACAAAATATTAACAAACTGAATCCAACAGGCCATCAAAAAGATAATAAAGCATATTTAAGTGGGATTCATCCCAGGGATGCAAGGATGGTTCAACATACACATATTAATAAACATGATACATAACATCAGTAGAATGAAGGACAAACAACATGATCATCACAATAGAGAGAAACAACATCTGACAAAATATCCCTTCATGATAAAAACTCTCAATAAACTTAAAAGAACATGCCTCATGAAGAACGTAATATAATAAAGGATGTAGGCCCAAAGGCTATTATGATGTTAAAGTATGCTCCTTCTTTGCCTAGTTTATTTCATTATTTATTTATTTATTTATTTAGAGATGGAGTCTCGCTCTGTCGCCCAGGCTGGAGTGCAGCGGTGTGATCTCGGCTCACTGCAAGCTCCGCCTCAGAGTTGTTTTTTCTTTTTTTTTTTTTTCTATCATGAGGGGATGTTGTGACAAACCTGCAGCTAACATCAAACTGAACTCGGAGAAGCTAAGCCTTTCCTCTAAGAACTGGAACAAGACAAGGATGCCAAGTCCCAGCCAGAGCAATCAGGCAAGAAAAAAAAAATAAAGTCATCTAAATTGGAAAAAAAGAAGTCAAACGGTCTGTTTGTAGGTGACATAATTTTACATATACAAAGACCTAAACACTCCACCAAAAGACTCTTAGACCTGATAAATAAATTCAGTAAAGTTGCAGGACATAAAATCAACATACAAAAATCAGTAGCATATCTGTTCACCAATAATGAACTAGCAGAAAAGGAAATGAAGAAGGCAATCCTTTTTTTTTTTTTTTTTTTTTTTAACAGCTGCGTAAAAACAAAAACCTAGGAATACATTTAATCAAGACTGTGAAAGACCTCTACAAGGAAAACTACAAAACACTGATGAAAGTGATTGAAAAAGATACAAACAAATGGAAAGACAACCCATGGCCATGGACTGGAAGAATTAATTTTGCTAAAATTACCATACTACCCAGAGCAATCTATAATTCAATTCAACTGCTATAAAACACCAATGCGATTTTTTCACAGAAATAGAAAAAAAAATCTAAAGTTTGTTTGGAATTTTAAAAGAGCTCAAGTTACCAAATTAAACCTGAGCAAAAGAACAAAAGCTTGAGGCTTCACACCACGCGACTTCAAAATGTAGTGTATAGCTTTGGTAACCACCAAAACACTGTGGAATTGGCATAAAGACAAACACATAGACCAAAGGAATGGAATAAACAACCCAGAAATAAGTTCACATATTTGCAACCACCTGATTTTCAACAAAGATGCCGGGGACATATATTGGGGAAAAGACAGCTTCTTCAATAAATGGTACTGGGAAAATTGGATATCCTTATGCAGAATGAAACTAAATCCCTATCTCTCACCATATACAAAAATCAACTCAAAATGAATTAAAGACTTAAATGTAACACTTGAAAATATTCAGATATGAGGAGAAAACTAAAGAACAAATTTCATTGCATTGGTCTAGCCAAAGATTTTATGGTTAAGACTTTAAAACCACAGCAGCAAAAGAAAAAAAATGGAATAATAGAGTATATTAAACTAAAAACCTTCTGCACAGCAAACGAAACAATCAATAAAGAGACAAACTGTTTAATGGGGGAAAACATTTTTAAACTAATCACCTGACTAGAAACTAATGAGCAGAAAGAACAAAGAATATACAGATAACTGAAATAACTCAGTGGTAAGAAACCAAATTATCCCATTCAAAAGGGAGCAAAGCGATAAACAGACATTTCTCAAATCAGGACATACAAATGGCTAACAGGTGTATGAAAGAATGTTCAACATCGCCTATCATTGAAAAAATGCAAATCAAAACCACAGTGAGATATCATCTTACCCCAGAATTACTATTTATGAAATGACAAAAAATAGAAGATGCTGACGAGGATGTGGAGAAAAGGAAACTGTCATACACTGTTGGTGGGAATGCAAATTAATGCAGCCATTATGGAAAACAGTGTAAAGATTTCTCAAAATAAAACCAAAAAACTAAAACTAAGAATAGAACTACCATAGGATGCAGCAATCCCACTACTGGGTATTTATCAAAAGGAAAGGAGATCAGTATATCAAAAGGATATTTGCACCCCATGTATATTGCAGCACTATTTGCAATAGCAAATATATGGAATCAATGTTAGGGTCTATCTATAGATGGATAGAGGAAATATGATATATACACAATGGAATACTATCTGACCATAAAAAATAAAATTATGTGCAGCAATTATGCAGCAATATCAATAGAAATGATGGTCTTTATGTTAAATAAAATAAACCCAGAACAGAAAGACTAGTATTGCATGTTCTCACTCACATGTGGGAGTTAAAAACATTGATCTCATGGAAGTAGAGAGTAGAATGATAGTGACCAAAGGATAGGAAGAGTGGGAGAGAGGAATGATGGGAGGCTGGTTAATAGGTACAAACATACAAATAGAATGATTAAGTTCTAATGTTTGATAGTTACATTTATCATATTGCAACTATGAATCATGACCAAAAACCATAAATATGTCAAACAAAATATCTTACAAATCCAATGTCTTCCACTTATTTAATTACATTCATCATTTTTCTAATTATATACTATTTAATAAAAATATTTAATCATCATCAATGGCTCTCAAATTTATCTCTAAAAGATGAAGCGTTGTGGTATTTGAAATTTCACTGTGTGTCTGGATCAATGCCTATCAGCAGTGGTTTACCAGATGGCAGTATCCCATAGGCTGGACAAGTTTTTGACAAATATATAGTCAAAATTCCCCAAAAGTACTAGTTCCAATACCATTTAAATGCTAAACACATAAACCAGAAAAATGTTAAAATACAAGATGTCAGTTATATAGTTAATGTATATACCTATCCCTCTAGAACTAAATAATTCAATTTTTAATAATTTACTATTCCGATAGATACATGTAAATATTTTAATTATTGCGCTGGTGTACAAATTAAAGATTTAATATATTTGTATTAATTGGGAGGAGAATCAAATGGCCTTGGGGATTTTTTTTTTGTCTCCCACCTTAATAGCAACTGTCATGAATCATTATTATAACAACAGTATGAAATCTACGATAGTTCACTATTTTTCATGTCATGTTATTCAGTACTTCTACTCCATAGTGCTGAACTGGCACTTTAGAAATGAGTGTACTCTTAGTGTATGAAACCAGCAGTCACATATTTGGAGATGATGTTTTTAGAAAAGCCAGTTCAGCAGAGGCGTAGAGGTAGTAACAAGCATATAGCTAAAAATTATAAACAAAAGAAATGGGAATGGAGAGACAAACTCGGACTCACAGGTAAATGAAACAAAAGTAAGCGTGAAGCTTTAAAGGAAGACGTTCTCAAAATAAAATCAAAAATTGGAAGAGAAATGAGTGATTACTGTTCTTTAACAAGCCTTTCTCTTTTTGCATAAAAAAGAAAAAAAAGATAATTTTAAAATGAAACTTCCAGCAATTTTTAATTCAAAAGTAACAAAAGGGCACAGATTTAAAAGCTAGTAAACCAGTAAGAATCAAATATATAGTTTAGAAAGAAGTATTGACTATACTTTTGTGCAAAATAGGTTTATGATGTCACAGATGGGAAACTTTAAATATATTTCTTTAAAAATTGTAGAAAAATACATTTTTGATATAGGAATTTATTTAAACATGTATTATCTATTAATTGCTATGCATTGAGTTAAGCAAAAGGTAACAGAAATGTGTACAGCAGATTTTGTGAAAAAACTTTAAGCACTAGAAAATAGAATTATGAGATAATGGAATTTGTTATATTTCTAGGTAAAGATAAAGTTGGGATTATAAACTTTAGAGATAAATAAAATTGCTTTATTGTGTGTCCCTTGTTGACTGAATTGAGGCCTAGTATTTTGCCATTCTTAACTTAGTCTCTGTAACATATTTTAATTACCACAAGCAATGCACTTAAATGTCATTGCTTGATAATAATTTTCATTATTATTATTTATTTTACTTTAAGTTATCAGATACATGTGCAGAATGTGCAGGTTTGTTACATAGGTATACATGTGCCATGGTGGTTTGCTGCACCTATCAACCCATCATCTAGGTTTTAAGTCCCTAATGCATTACATATTTGTTCCAATGCTCTCCCTCCCCTTGCCCCTCACCCCCCGAAAGGCTCCAGTGTGTGGTGTGTAGATTGCTTAACACCACTTAACGTTATAATCACCATTTCTATAAGCTAGTTTAGAAAACTGTATCCCATCATTTTCCTTGTCAATGTAATTACAAAACAAAGTTCGAAAAAATATATAACTTTTTATGACAAAAATTGGCATAGTTACATGATTCAATGAACATTTATAATTTTTGAGATATTTATTCCCATTTATCTTACTGCATGCAAGATAATTTATATTTCAAATATTAAATTATAAAATGGAACTAAACAATTTCAAAATTCATTTTAACTTGTCCCTTTACATAATGTAGTATCACCTACCTTTACGCTTTCTTTTAAAAAAAAGTTGTTGACAGTTTGAAAATTCACATACCAAGTCAATAAGAGAGAATAATGCAAAAAAAAAAAATCTAACAAAGCATTTTGCTTTTGGTGGTATATCTTGGTTTATGTTATTAAAATATTAATTTCCCAGTACTATTCTTTGTTTGTATAATTACTGACCTGTAGAGTATTTGCTGACATTGTCAGTCTTTCTTTTTTAAATTTAATTTTATTTTAAGTTCTGGGATACATGTGCAGGACATGCAGGTTTGTTACATAGGTAAACGTGTGTCATGGTGGTTTGCTGCCATCTATCAACCCATCATCTAGGTATTAAGCCCTGCATGCATTAGCTATTTATCCTAATGCTCTCCCTTCCCCTGCCCCCCTGATAGGCCCCAGTGTGTGTTGTTACCTTCCCTGTGTCCATGTGATCTCATTGTTCAGCTCCCACTTATGAGTGAGAACATGTGGTGTTTGGTTTTCTGTTACTGTGTTAGTTTGGTGAAGATAATGTCTTCCAGCTTCATCCATGTGCCTGCAAAAGACATAATCTTGTTCCTTTTTATGGTGACATAGTATTCCATAGGGTATATGCACACATTTTTAAAATCCAGTTTATCACTGATGGGTGTTTGGGTTGATTCCATGTCTTTGCTATTGCGAATGGTACTGCGATAAACATACACATGCATGTATCTTTATAAAAGAATGATTTGGCCGGGCGCGGTGGCTCAAGCCTGTAATCCCAGCACTTTGGGAGGCCGAGACGGGTGGATCACAAGGTCAGGAAATCGAGACCATCCTGGCTAACACGGTGAAACCCCGTCTCTACTAAAAAATACAAAAAACTAGCCAGGCGCGGTGGCGGGCGCCTGTAGTCCCAGCTACTCGGGAGGCTGAGGCAGGAGAATGGCGTGAACCCGGGAGGCGGAGCTTGCAGTGAGCTGAGATCCGGCCACTGCACTCCAGCCTGGGCGGCAGAGCGAGACTCCGTCTCAAAAAAAAAAAAAAAAAAGAATGATTTATATTTCTTTGGGTATGTACCCAGTAATGGAACTGCTGGGTCAAATGGTATCTCTAGTTCTAGATCCTTGAGGAATCTGCCACATTGTCTTCTACAATTATTAAACTAATTTACATTCCCACCAACAGCGTAAAAGAATTCCCATTTCTCCACAGCCTCGCCAGCATCTGTTGTTTTGACTTTTAATAATTGCCACTCTAAGTGGCACGAGATGGTATCTCATTGTGGTTTTGATTTACACTTCTCTGACATTGTCAGTTTTTCAATGTAAAAACATTTACATTTCTCTGTACATATTGAACATACTTACATTTATCTGACATCATCAGTCTTTCCTATTATAAAAAGCTTGATTTAAAAAACTGGGCTCTATGGATACTGTAAATATTATAAGGAATGTAATTTTAAAGGGCAACGTGTTTAATTATTGAACTGCTATGTGTATAAACATTCCTTGACTGTCACAGTGTATGGGAAGGAATTATAGAATCATATACTGCCTTGAAAATCTTAATCAACCACATACTGAACACTTATTATGTGTGCCACATTATTAAAAATTTGGCGATATTTTCTAACATTTTCTGATTTATTTGTAAAAACTTTTAAATTATTGAAAAGGATTAAACTACAAACAATGGAAAAAAATGCTACCAAATTTAAAGTTATAGACCCTGACTTATTAAAAACTCCCTTGTGTCTCAACTCATTCACCTGTGAAATGAGGATAACAACTGTTACTGTACCTAGGCATGTTGTGAGAATTACATATATTAATACATGTAAAGCCCTTAGAATAGTACTTTGTCCGTAGAAAGCACCGAATAAATGTAACATATAGTAATGATGATGTTGAAAATATCATTATTATTACAACCTCAGTTGATTTCATTTGTGTTGTAATTTTAATCCCTTCAGGCTTGTTTTTGAGTATTCTATGCAATTTTCTGTGGTTTGGTGTAAAAATGATTGGAATCACAGCGAGAGACTCTTTAGCGTAATAGGCACACTTGATTAGGAGATTGAGGGTTTACGCTCCCTTAGCAGTAGGAAAAATATCTAAATTTACTCATATAAAGAGAAATGCAAATTAAAATAAAAATAAAATGAATGCAAATTAAAATACAAATTAAATTGGGATCCATCTTTCTCTTTGGCATATGTGCTTCCTTTTCCCCCAGAGAAGTTATAAATTAATTGTATTTAAATGGGTTGATTCTAATAAAGCAGTGACCTTAAACCACCACACACACGCACGTGCACACGCATGCACATACGCGCGCGCACACACACAATTTGAATGATTCCAATTCTGGTCATAGCTTTACAAAGTGTGAATCAAACCTTCTCCTTTTCCTTTTTTATGACACCTCTCTAGTGTCATCTGATAATAACTTCTCTCCCTCATAAACAATTGTAACAAAGAAGCTTACTTAATTTAAAAGTAGTACAGAAATTGCCAAGTGACTGAACTATGTAGATAAAAATGTATTTATGAAAGAGAAAACTTCACTATTATTCAGACGGAGTAATTGCCAAATATAGACCACATCACCTGCTAGGTTTACTGTTTGAGATGGGGATACGGAGTCAAATTGTTTATCTTGTGGGACATGTTTAATATGCTCATGGTTATATATTAAAGAGTAATAGATATTTGACTCCATACTCTGCCTTTAAGAGTTAATTCCAGAAGATTTTTGGTTTTGGAAGTTGCCCTCATGTTTGCACAATATATGAAATTCAGAACCTTATAAAGAGACATATAAGGAAACTATAAATATGAAAAATAGTTTAAGAAAATGTATATATGCTAGACAGTGATCCTATAAAAATGTTCAAATTATTGACACACCAGGTTCTAAAAATTATAGATGTGCTAGAAGAGACCATAGAGGTAATCCAGTTCAACGTCAGTTTTATAAATGCAGAGTTTAAAAAAAAAAAAAAGGCTCAGAAAAATGAAGTACATTGAGAAAGATGAAAGATGGCAGAGTAAAGGCTGAGACACAATTATTAGTGAGTCTTATGTTTCAACCTTTGTTTGCTTGCTGATCCTATATATGTCTTTAAAATTTTCTTGGTTTTCTAAATACCAACAATAATGTTATTTGAGCACTTACCACATGCCAGGAACTGTTGTATAAAATTAATTTATATAATTGCATTTAGTCTTTACAACAATCATTTAAGGGGAACACTATTGTCAATCCTTACTTTACAGAGAGAGAAGGAAATCTAGCAGTTAAGCTACATTTTTACAATTTCATCTGTCAGTTATTTAAAAAAGCTAGGGAGATCAGGTGCAGTGGCTCACTCCTGTAATTCCCAGCACTTTGGGAGGCCGAGGTGGGTGGATCACTTTAGGTCGGGAGTTTGAGACCAGTATGCCACACGGCAAAACTCTGTCTCTAGTAAAAATACAGAAATTCGATGAGACTGGTGGCAGGTGCCTGTAATCCCAGCTACTCGGGACACTGGGGCAGGACTATCGTTTGAACCTGGGAGGCAGAGATTGCAGTGAGCCAAGATCTCATCACTGTACTCCAGCCTGGGCAACAAGAGCAAGACTCTGTCACAAAACAATAAAAATAAACGAACAACAAGAAAAAAGAAATGCTGGGGAGCATATAATTATCGGTAGTTATTTCTACTCCTTAATAAAATTAGCAGTATCTATGAATTGTATAGTGTTTGATCTAATATCTCTGACCTTTTTCCTAAAGAAAATTTGGAAGTGAAAATGTCATTCATGTCTTCAGTAAAAATCAAGATTAAACATATAATCTTTTCTATATTCTTCCATCCTTGAATCCACCTTGATCATAAGCAGTTTTGATTGATTCTCTGCTTGGCTTCCTGCCTATGATGTATTGGGTAACTAGATTTGGACTTTCTTATAAAATGCTCTTTCACATTGCTTAAGCCTTACCTGATTTTAATTTGCACTTCCCTTGCTCTGACCTGTTTTTTTTTTTTTTTTTTTTTTAATAGATTTCCTATTCTCTTCACTTGAGCAGTCTGACAGCCCTCAAAAGATGCTTATGATGGCTCATTTTAAAATTTTCATGTAGTCACAAGTTAGTCACCCTTGTTAGAGATATTTCCTTCTTATAAAACAGCACACTTTTCATAGAGGGGGTTGTAATAAAGTATGTGATGGGTGGATTGTAATTTATTTATTCCTCTAATAGTCGCAGTAAGAACACTATTAATAAATCTATTGATTTTTTAATATCAATAGATTAAAAATTACCATGTTTCTGTTGCCAAACAAATATCTCTGGAATATATTTGAGGTAACAGCAAAACCAGGAATGGATGTTCTGGCCCTTTTCATACTTAGTGATTTGTATGTTCCCATTTTGTGACTTGACTATTTAAGAAACATCCTAAATTGCCTGTAAAGAATACAATGGTAAATTATGTCAGTGTAATACAGATTATGACTGTTGTGAAAAGTTGTCTCACGTGCACAGTCTTTCACCCCTTTTACCACGAGATAAAGAGCCCACACAGTCTCTCCTGGGCTTACTACCTTGTGTGGGAATATCTTGCCCTGTTTCAATGGTACGTGTTTTTGTCCTGCTTAAGCATGTGTGTCAGTGGCCCTCAGACACACTCTCAGCTCCCATGGAGGAGGAGTCTGCGTCAAAGCCCTTCCGCTGCTGCCCATGA
This sequence comes from Theropithecus gelada, assembly GCF_003255815.1. NCBI lineage: Eukaryota > Metazoa > Chordata > Mammalia > Primates > Cercopithecidae > Theropithecus > Theropithecus gelada. Next base: position 17,532,547 of record NC_037669.1, on the reverse strand, counting down.
GGGGTGTGTGCAGGCCAATACCCCTAAATCAGGTGCCTAGAGAAACCTGCTGGCCATGCGGGACCTACACCCACCACAGGAGCTGATCTTACTCTGTCATTCCTGTATTTGAGTAACGCACTGCACCATCTAGGGCTTAACTGTGTTGTGTTTTTCTTGATTCTGGTATGCAGTGGACAGAGTGTATAGACTTCTATACTGAGTGGTTGAAACAGTGATGATCTTTGCTATCCCTCCATGTTCAAATTCTCTCCTGGAATCGACAACCTGTGCAGAGTTTTTTGCTTGACAGTTTGGCGTAGTGAGCAGGGTCACCAAAGGACACATTATGGCTAGATGAAAACGCAAAGACTTATAACATAAAACCTGTTGTTCAATTTATAAACCTTAAAACACATTTTTAAAGAAACCTTTATGCAAAAATGAAAGAACTGCCTGTATACAATTAGTTATCAATTAAAAGATAAGTGTTTGGGAAACAACTTTAAATATCAGCATAAAATGACTAGTCCTAACTTCAAAGCAGTGTTATTTTTTTCATACAAATAGACTTACAACATTTACTAGAATAAAGGAAACTAGCAGTCATTCAGTCTAAACTCTGATTTTAATTTTCACATTTGCTTTAAAGAAATGTATGAGAAATCAAAATCAGAGAGGAAATGAAAAACATGCTTAGTGAACATCCTTTAAGAAGTGGCCATTAGTAGCCAAGAGTTAGAAACAACTTAAGTATCTATCAACAGATAAACGGAAACTATAGTACAGTCATGTGCTACATAATGACGTTTGGTCAACAATAGACAGCATATACGACAGTGGTCCTAGAAGATTATAATGGAGCTCAGATATTGCTGTCATCTGGTGACATCATAGCTGTTGTACCATAATTACTTTACTTCTTTTTATAAATTTAGGGTAGCCTAAGTGTAGAGTGTTTATAAAGTCATCAGTAGCATGCAGTCACGTCCTAGGGCTTCACATTCACTCACCACTCACTCACGACTCACTTGGAGCAATTTCCAGTCCAAGCAACTTTCAGTTCTATAAGCTCCATTCGTCGTAATTGCCCTATATTGGTGTATCATGTTTTATCCTTTATACTGTATTTTTATTGTATCTTTTCTATGTTTAGATATACAAGTATTTACCATTGTGTTACAGTTGCCTAAAGTATTAAGTATAGTAACAAGCCATACAGGTTTGTAGCCTAGGAGCAATAGGCTATACCATATAACCTATACAGAGTAGGCTCTATCATCTAGGTTTGTGGAAGTACACTAGATGATGATGTTCACACAATGATGAGATCGCCTTATGTTGCATTTCTTAGAGTGTATCCCTGTCGTTCAGCAAAGCATGACTGTGTGCATATGTACACACACACACACTCACACACACATGAAATGGAATATTACTCAGCCTTTGAAAAGAAAGAGATGTTGCCATTTGTAACAACGTGGCTGAACCTGGAGGACATTATGCTAAATGAAATAAGGTAGACTCCTAAAGGAAAATGTTGTATGATCTCATTTATACGTGGAATCTTTTGAAAAAAAATGCAAATAGAAACAGAGAATGGAACAGGGATTACCAGGAGTGGAGAGACAGAGGAAAAAGAGAGAAGTAGGTAAAGGGGTACAATTTGTAGTTATGTAGGATAAATAAATCATTAGAATATTTAATACATAGCCTGTGGACTGTAGTTAACAATACTCTATACTGAAAATTTGCTAAGAATAGATTAAAGATGTTCTTAACCTTTCCCCCAACTACACATAAACGGTAACCATGGAAGGGGATAGAGGTAAATTTGTTTAAACTGTAGTAATCATTTCATATGCATATGTATATCAAAAATCATATTGTATACTTTACATACAATAAAAAATAAAAAGGAAGTGGCCATTAATTTTTGGCTACCCATGAAAAGCTGAAATGACTTATGACAATAATTGCTATAATTTAAATTGTATAAAAACATAAAAATTGCATAAAGCATAAGACAAACTCCAATGTATTTTTTATCTTTAAATATTTTTAAGGCTGGGTGCAGTGGCTCACGCCTGTAATCCCAGCACTCTGGTAGGCCAAGGCGGGCAGATCACCTGAGGTCAGGAGTTCAAGACCAGCCTGATTGATACGGTGAAACTCTGTCTCGACTAAAAATACAAAAATTAGCTGGGTATGGTGGTGCACACCTGTAATCCCAACTACTCAGGAGGCTGAGGCAGGAGAATCACTTGAACTCAGGAGGCGGAGGTTGCAGTGAGCCAAGATCATGCCACTGCACTGCAGCCCGGGTGACAGGAGACTCCGTCTCAAAAAAAAAATAAAGGAATTTGAAGACAGAAGGCACACAAAAGGACAGTAGAATACCGTTTAATAACAATTATTTATTTCAGTAAAGAGAGAACTCATAGACTTAGTGAGTATGGGTGCATATTCAGAAATGTATGAATTCAGAAGCTCATTCATTTCACCTGTGTATCAGGCTAATTATAAGTAAGTTTGCATAGGACAATCCAGGTTAACACCTGGTGTACTGGTATAATTACAGCATCCCCTCTTATTTCAGAAATGTCTGTTTGGATATAAATTATATTGGTCAGTTTAGTCCTTGATCACTCATTACCCTCTAATTGTCATAGGTGAAGGGGTTAATGAGTGCCTGGATTCCCAAATACGAGATATACTCTGGAAGGGCTATATACTTCTTTTCCTCCAGGGCTCCTATAGTTAGGCAACAGTAGGGTTTGGGCAACTGAAACCATAAGCCATAGACTACTTTGTGACTCTGGGAATTCAGGGAAATTACTTCTAGGCTCTCTCTGTTGTACAACGACATCTATTGTTCATAATATTGTGCTTCTTGTCTATGAGTGAAGCTTAAAAAAGGAAAAATTATTCTGAGTTTGCACTGGAGACATCTTTTGTAGTTACTGTTCTGGAGGATATCATGAAGATCCTCTAAACTGGGCAGCAACCTTGCTACTGGGCATAAACAGTTAAGAAATTGAATAAAAGCAGTCAGTCTTGATGCACTTCTGACTGGTTATGACTGGTAAGATGGCCTAATTCAGTTATGCTATGAAGCTTTGAACCTTATCTGTCAAAAAGGCAGAATGGAGTTGCTCAGAAAATTGTATTGTTTTAGGCAAATCCGACTTGCTTAATAAGAGGAAGCATATTATCTTCTAGCATAAAAAAAGCACAAATACAATAACATACCCTATAGCAAGCTAAGGTTACATGTATCATTAATTTTTGGCAAGGCTGCTAACATGCTTTAAGCACAGAGAGAGGTCTTTGGAGGATAAAAAGTTTTCTTAACCTACAGGGGAAAAAATGATGAAAGCAATACCCTGAAGGAGATTCTTTACCAACATATTATTGGACCCCTCTTTTATATTCTAGAACTTGAAAAGTAGAAAGTGTGTTAGGGTTTGTAGCAGAGTCAGTAAGGGTAAAGATTTTTGCAAAATATTTGCATTATTTAAAAAATTATTTTTGACAGTAATTTTGCTTTCTCTAATTGTGAAGTCAATCTAAATACTGACATTTTAAAATGTGATCAGTATTTTTAGCTTTTTCTTAAAATTATACTCCCATTGACTACACCTAGGCAACAAAAACTCAAGATATGAAAGATATACTGTATTGTGAAATTAGTAGTGATTTTAAAGATCTACAAACTTTAATAGCTGAGCATTTTTATAAAATTACAAAAATAATTCAAAATTCAAAATGATATCATAAAAATAAATTGTTGGCTAAATTTATGAATTAACATGCCTAGTTTAGTTTCTTCTATTACTTCGACCACATGAATAATTATTTGCCATTTTTTTCTTGTATACTTTGTTTCACTCATCCAGCAGGATATGAAGAATACAATGATACAAAATATACTGTTTCCCTCCTTAATAAACTGGGACTTTGTTGGAACAGAATGATGGATATGCAAGTAAGTGTAGGTCATGTGTAAGGTTATATGATGTTTTCATCTGGGAAACAAAAAAATTCTGATGTTCAGGACATACTCCCATTGTGTTACATCAGAATATCTGGAGTAGGACCCAGGCATCGGTGCTAGTTTTTAAAGCTACTCAAGTGGTTCTCGTGTGTAGTCAAGGTTAAACATTGCAGTAGAACTTTGCTACTCAAAGGGTAGCAGCAGCAGAAACACTTGAGATTTTGGTTAGAAATGAATATGCTCAGGCTCCACCCCAGGTGTAAGAAATCAGAACGTGCAGTTTAATGAGGTGTTCCAGGTGATTTATATGCATGTTAAAGGTTGAGAAACAGCCCACAGAAATTGTGAGAGAAGGGGAGAGATATTTTAATCTAGGGAAGCCATCAAGAAATGGACACCTGGAGTAATTGACAAATGGAATAATGGGGAAGAGGAAAGTAAACAAGATAAAGAGCAAGGGGAACAATGAAGACGAAAGTGAAAGAACCGAGGAGGAAACAGGGAAAAACAATTGAAATGATCAACAGTCCCCTGCAATACTTAGCTTGTGAATATCTTCTGACAATTGGCTTATGTGTAGTTAAAATCTGGGAACAAGGGATGGAAACAGGGAGTGGTGGCTCCCTGGGGTCACTAGGTGTCTCAGGGAATGCTGCTCTGAGTTTTGATTTTCTTACAAAACCATTTATTTAAAGTGAACTAGCCATGGCTGCTTCAAGAATATCCTAAAGGGAATGTTCTCCCACACCATAAGTAACGTGGTTAGAAACTCAAGAGTTCAATTTTATTTTCCTAATTATAATAGTTATAACTGCTAATTTTTAGAAAAATACAGAGAAAATTTAAAGTAAACAAGAATCACTCATAATAGCATGAACTAAGAGAAACTATCAGTAATATTATGATTAGTATCCTTACATTAATAATTCTATGAATATATTAAATATCTTCTCCTCTAAAGACAAGAGCCCTGCTTATGCAGATTTGTGTACTTTTTAAATTCATCATTGTATTAAACATTAAAGTATAAGCAAATAATATCACCAACATCATTTTTCTAGAAAATATATTCTTTGTTCTTTTAATAAAATATAGCATCTTATGGTAAAATATTTTAAAATACAAATAATACTTTTAAAAATCTATCATTCCACATCCCCAAAATAGCCATTCCTAAACTTTTGGTATTTAGGCTCCCATCTGCTTTCTCCAAACTTAGAATTATGTTCTAAACATTGTTTTACAACTCATTTAAATATTCATATTGATAAATTTTCTCAGAATCTCTTTTTTAAATAGTTAAATTAACAAATTTGCTAAAGACTATTGTGACAGGCACTATAGGTCAGCTTATTCAACACCCATTGTTGTCTTCTGTTGACCTTTTATGCTATAGTGATTGAAATGCACCAAACTTGATTTTCTAGCCTGCCTTGCAGTTAGAGATAACTATGGGGCCAAATTCTAACAAATAGAATCTAAGCAGAAGTTTGCTGGTTATAGTTTGATAAAAGTTTTTTCTTTCCTAATGAAAGGAGACAGAACAACTGGTATTGCAGTTTAACTATGCATCCTTTTCTCTGTCTTGCAAACAGATATGCTGCCTGCAGGTGTAGCTGGCATCTTTGCAATCAGGAAAAAACTAAGCCAACACTGTTTGTATGATGAATCAGATATACAGAAGGATCTCAGATCCCTAAATTATCACTGAATAGTTCAACCATCTCCAGCAAGACCCTACCTTTGTTCTTGTTTTAAGAGAAAAATAAACTCTTCTATATTCAAGGAAGCCTTAATCAGGTTTATTGTTACTTTTAGCCAATTGCATTGCTAACTGGTAGAAAGTTACTCATCTTTATCTCGTCATGCATTTTCAGACATAATTCTGTGGAAATGTCTCTATTGCTCAGAAAACAAAGATAAGGATAGGATATTTGTTCTAGTTAAAAGAGTAAAGAGGAAATCTAGCCCCAACTCCTTCTTGGGGCTAGAATTCCCCCAATTGAACCCTATCCCACTGTGCTTTTATGTTCGGTCATTTTTTACACTTAAGTAACTTTATCTTCCATTCGTGTCAGAAGAGGAAAATCAAAACAAAACTTCCCAGGCTGAAGTAAGTGAACTTCAAATTTAAAATATAAAATGGAAAGAGATAGTAAATATAAACACAAGATTTTTTTCATTTATGCATTCATTCCTTTAGTCAGTCAACCAGTATTTATTTGAAGGACTTTTACATGACACATACTGCACCCTCAGGAAAGAAGTGGTGAATAATATTTTTGTTTTATTTCCTTCCTTCCTTTCTATTGATCTTAAACTATTATTCTAATAGGGGTGGACTCTGACAAGTATTATGAAAGCAGATATTAAATTGGATTATAGTTTTCTATTTTAGTGGGTGCAAGAATGTATCTCAGACCACAAAGCATCGATGCATCTGTGTTCAGAAAAAGCATTAAGAGATTTCCCACCAAGATAAGACCCACTGAAAAAAAATAATAAGATAAATAAGAGAGAAAACATACTAGGTTTAAGTGGCTTTTGAAACAGTTCGTTAATTTTTCAACTCAGCAGAATGTTCACAGGTATAGAAACCCATATTCACAAGTTGAATAAGCAAGCCAATAAAACAAAAAGTGTAGGCAACTAATTTTCACTTAAAAAGCAGATTAAACTCACATTTCAACATTAAAATAACAAACTGGTGTGGTTATAAAACATTGGCTACAGATCTCAATAGTTCCATCTCTGATTCTATTTGGTGACTCTGCCCCTTTAGTCCTATTTATTTCTAATGGACAGTAGAGCATAAACAGACCTTATACATAAATTAGCTTATCTAAATGCAAATCATCTCATGGAAACTTCTGGTAAAATGCTTATTTACAGGCCCACCTTTGAAAAAAAAGCAAAATATCAAATTCCTAATTCTCACTTTTCTTTGTATTATATTTACAAAGAATATTTTTAGCTCATCCTTTACTAGCTTTCCAGGGGTTTATGCAGTTTATCAAGACAAGGTAACAAAAAATGACATATGGATAAGGTTCCATCTTGTTTATCTTGATGGCTCAAATCATTGTAATATTACTATTCTGTAGTATTTTACCAATCTACCCGGGCTTTTGCCAAGACAATACTTTTATATTGGATTTACGAAGTTTTCAAGCAAAAATCAAATGAAGTGAAAGCTACAATACTGGGACCAGTCTGGGCTAGTGGTAGTAATTTTTTAAGCCCGAATTTATTTTCTTTTTTTTAAACATGAGACCCTCTTTAAATCATGCTCAGGTGAAAATAACTTAATTAGAAACATTAGCATTTTACTTGTCACCATTACATTTAATTCAGTTTTGTATTGCTCGTCCTAAAATGGAGATTAGAATACGGTGAACTGGAAAAATGTAATAAATCCTGACCTTTCCCCTGCTAGTTGAGAGAATTTAGGTTATATTAAAATTTAATTAAATCACGTTATTTTATGTATGCATGTACCTAAAAATGGACCATACTTCCATTTTCACATTAGTTAAGATTCACAATGCCTCACATTATTTTATGAAGTCTAAAAGCCTTAAATGCTCAGGTCTCTTTAAGATGGTTTAAAAATTACCAGCTACCCATTTCAAAATGTTTGTTTCTAAATGAAGAAAACAAGTAGGTCTTTGGAGAATATTTCCTTTTCTTTAGTTTTTAAGTTATGGGCATATTAACCAAAAGCATCCAATTACTTAAGAACATAAGGTGTTATCATCTTGGTCAGGGGGTGGTAAACTTCAGCCCATGGGCCAAATCCAGCCCACTGCCTGCTTTTGTAAATAAAGTTTTATTGGAACACAGGCATGCTCACTCATTTATGTATTGTCTAGGGCTACCTTTGATGGCAGCAGTGGGCCATCCAGAGCAGCTGCTGCCATCGCGCCGGCTGCAACAGGAGGGCACTAGCGGTGGTGGCAGGAGCGGCTGCAGGAGCAGCAGTGGCAGCGGTGGGAACCCCATCACAGGCTGCGGGGAACCGCGGCTGGGGCTGCCTGCACACTTCACAAAGTGGATGATAGCACCACCCTCCCAGGCGGAGGACCCAGGCATCTCTGTGTTCTGCACCCTCGGGGTCCTGGGAAGGACCCCCCTGCCCCTGCAGGCTCGGGAGTGTCTGCTCTTGCTGCCCGGCATCTCCTTACTCCTGGTCCCCGCTCCAATCTAAGAGCAGGAGGGCTGGGGCTGAGCCCAGGCGCTGTCACAGCCCTGCCGGATATGTGCCTGCTTGGGGCAGTGCTGACACACCAGCCCCTCGCCACCTCGGACCCCTCTGGATTTGGGGCACCGACGAGTGCTGAGGGAGAAGCCGATGGTGGGGCAGTGACAGCGGCTCCATGCTGGCCTGTAGGTTCCCCTTGGCGCTAGCAGCCTGGGAGCCAGGGAGGACGGCAGGAGGCAGACAAGCTCCTGGGCAAAGGTTGAGGGTCCCCAGTGAGGCTCCACCTTCAAGCCAGGGCACACTGCCAGTCCCGTGGACCAGAGTGGGAACTTGTGGTACTTTTTCTGGGCCCACTCATGGCTGCCCGTGGATGAATTGGTGCCCACTTCCTTCCCTCTGAGGCCCATAAAAGCCCCAGGCTTAGCCAGAGCAGAGCAGACGACAGGGTGACCAGCTTCAGAGAGGAACTAACCTCTCTGCTGTATAGCTTAACAATTGTCAAGATGACCAGCTGGAGAGAGGAGCTACCCTCTGATGAGAACGGAACACTCGTTGGGACAACATGCCTAGCAGAGAGGAGCTAGGCTCTCTGCTGAGACCTGAACGCTCTTCGCGGGATGACCTGCCGAGCAGAGAGGAACAACCCTCCTCTCCATAGCCAGGGTGTCTCGATGAATGTTCAGCTCCTAGCCCTACTAGGACAGGGACACCAGGCTACGGGGACACCCTGGCTATGGAGAGGAGCTTCCCACTGTGGGTCTCCTCAGAGCTGTTCTAATGCTCAATAAAGCTACTCGTTGCCTTGCTCATCCTCCATTTTTCTGTGTATCTCATTCTTCCTAGTTACAGGACAATAACTTGGGGCCCACCAAATGGCGAGGCTAAAAGAGCTGTATCACAAACAGGACTGAAACAAGCCCCTTGCTCACCATATTGTGGACGAAGAGAAGGAGAGAAGAGCTGTGGACCTTCGAGGAGTCTAGACCTGGGAGCTTCCCAATCCAGGGCTGTGACTCCCTCTTTGGGTTCCTGCAGTTTCTGATGTCTCCAAGTTTCCATGCACCACCACATTCCTTGCTGCCAGGTGGAGGAGCTACATGCAGTGCACCTGGTACAGTGTCAGCTTTGCAGAGAACTAGTGCCCGTGCCGGCAACCTGGCGCCGCCCGTGCCGGCAACCTGGCGCCGCCCGTGCCGGCAACCTGGCGCCGCCCGTGCCGGCAACCTGGCGCCGCCCGTGCCGGCAACCTGGCGCCGCCCGTGCCGGCAACCTGGCGCCGCCCGCCCCCTGGAAGCAGCCAGCATGTCCGGCTGTGCGCAATGGCCGGACCCCACGCTCACACACACACTTCTTCCCACTGCACGCCTGACTTGCATTCTCCCTTGGAGGCATGGGATCCATGCTGGTAGCATGAGCCAAGGGAAGCCAGCCAGGCTGAGCGGACGGAATGAGCCTAGCGGGCCCGAGCAAAACTTGGGCAAAGGCACCACAGGCCACAGAGGTTTCCGGCCAGGAAAGCGACACCCCAAAGATCCTGTAACACTGTCATAGTACAAGGAAAGAGTTGAGTAGTCTGACAGAAAATGTATAACCTGCACAGCCAAAAATATTTACTATCTTGGTCTTTACAGAAAAAAGTTAGATTCTAGGGCGACGCATGCAGAGATCTGGCATCTTTATCAAATCTTCATTATTCTTAAATTAATATTGAAACTGCTCCGTTTATGTCAATAAATAGTATTGGTACAGAAAACTACAATGATGTCCAAATTCACCCAAATTTGTGAACAGAATTAGAATAAAAACCAGGAGCCACAGACCTTTGGTCTCATGTTTACCTGCCACACATTATACTCTCCTCTCTAACAACGCACACCTCACCTTATTTTTCTTCTTTTAACTTCACATATTACAATCATAACAAAAGATGGTATAACTTATGAAACAGCTTTGATATAAGCATGCAAAGTTCTGTGACTTAAAAATATTTTTATTCTAAACTTTTATAAGCGTGTTAATACATAAATTTAAATTATTAGATTCTTTATTGAAACTATTTCCTAAGTACAACACCTTGCTTATATGATTGTATATTTTATTATATTATTATACGAAAAGTAAGTAGTTGCATTGTGTGTTGGTTTGCAAACCTTATTTGCCTACGGGTGTGTGTGTGTGTGTGTGTGTGTGTGCATCCCTTTAATCGGAAGGCATTTTGTAAAAAAATTCATGAAAATTTAAAGTGCATTCCTTTATTTAATCATATATTCCTTTTTTGAACAAATATATATGAATACCTTCTGGGTGGCAGGCACTGTACTAGGCTCTGAGAATATATCAATGAATTTATTTCTAATAAAAAAGTAAGAATTATTTAAATAAGCTATGACAACATTTTTAAACACTTCTTTAAAATAACTATGCCTTCCCCAGAAGCATATCTATAAACCAAATTATACTGTAGGTATGGTTAATCAATATTGATTCTGCTTAGCAGTTAACATCACCTTTTATAAAAAATGCTAATTATACAGAGTATTTTAATAATTGACTACAGTAAAATGTCCAAAGAGATATTTGACATTTATAGCTAGTTTTACTATAGATTTTTATGAAGTCTAAATTATAGATATTTAGATCATCTAGTTAAAAAGTGGCTAATACATTATTTTCATGAAACCATGACTTTCAAGGAATATTCACTTATTCAACTGTTCATGCATTCACACATTCAACAAATTGGTACTGGGTGCCTAGCATGAGCCAAGTTTTATTGTAGGCACAGGGAATATAGCAAATAAACATGGCAGAAGTCCTTACATACGTGGAGCACACATTAAAATTGATGGGAGACAGAAAATAAACATATAAGTAAGTTGGCATATAATGATATTTTAAAAAAAAGGAAGGCAGAAAATGAAGTTAGTGGTAGATATGAAAAATTCTAATTTTTAATAAAATGGCCATGGAACATTTATTTGTCAAAGTACGATTTTGAGCAAAGACCTCAAAGAAGTAACAAAAAGTCTTGTGGCAGGAATGTGTCTGGAGTATTTGGGCAACTGCAAAGAACAAGAGATTGACTGGGCATATATTCCCTTTGTAATTGACAAAATATATGCACGTGTAGAGGTTTACCAGGGAATATATTCATTCTAAATTTGAAGTTTTCCTTGATTAAATATATCTTTTAACTTAACTTTCCCTTTACATTTATAAAATGTGTCCTATTATAAACATACAAATATTGATGCATAGCAAAAATACTTATTTCAAGATCAAGATCAAATATAATGAACAAAGGCCATTTTTTTTTTCTTTATAAAGACAGAGGGTAATTTAGAGTTTCAATATCCTCCTTCAATTTATAGCCTGTTCCAATTTAGGCAAGACATTGCGGCGAGAGACTAGAAAAGCTCATGCACTCCAAGGATAGCTAAGAAGCCACCAGTAGTACATACATTTACTGTGATGGCTCATCATATTTTCTAAAGAGTCTGCTAAAAGCTATCTTAATCTTTTCATTATTTATTTTTTGATGAAAGTATGTTTCTGGCTAGCAATAAGTAGAGAAGCAAGAAGAATGGTTTGAGTAACTTATGACTAAATAACAAGGGTTTTATAACTAAGAACTATGGCTCTCCCTAGGTCCAGGTCTCAAAATGTCCTAATGGTTAAGAGTTCACTCTCTGGACCCAGATTTCTTGCTTACAAATTCTAGTTTGTCCATGTGTTAACTATGTAATCTTGACATTTTATTTAGTCTGGCTGTGCCTGTTTCCTCATCTGGAAAATGTCAATAGTAGCAAGTCATTGGGTTGGTATGTGTAATGATTTAATATAAATAAAGTCTTGGAAGAGTATCTGACAATTAAGTGCTTTGTTCTTTAAATTAATTTGAACTCCAAAGGACAGGTTCTTTCTTGAAACACTCCCTCAAACACCACTAAAAATCATTAGGTCAAGTAGGAAGTCACTTAAAGAAAAAGTTGTTGTCCTATAAATGTCTAAAGACAATAGGAGCCAGGAGTATAAACAGAGAAAAACAAATGAGAGACAAGTTAAAAAAATTTGTGATGTATAACATCTCCAGGTTTTTAAGGTCACATTATGTGTAATTATTCATTTTAGCATATCTGCCATAACTTGATGTGTAATTGTCCATTTTAGCACATTAGCCATGGGAAGAGTTGACAGGCATTCTAGTGTCTGGCCAACAGTGGTAGAGATATGGTGTATTTGACTCTCAAACCTCTCACCTTATCTACCATATAGGTACCAAGAGTCTAATGAATCTGTCCATTTACTTCCTTGTTTTCTTAGACTAGAAAAGCTGTTCTTAGAGGGAAGTCCTTTTTCATATACCTGGATTCATCCAACTAGTCACATAATAAATGCTGCCCACCCCCAGCCCTGCGTTGTTTTTAACCTGAACTAATCATTATTTGTACATCTCTATTTTCTAATATTTCCTCTGGGTATCCTGTTTAGGTAAAACACAGCTTTATGATGCCCTTCCCAATCAACATTAGACTATTTGTTTCAAGATAGTAATTAACTTCCTGCCTAATTTGTCACACTTAATTTGAAATTAGGCGTGCAAAGCTATTAAACACTGTGGTTGTGGTGTTTGCATCTGGCTGAGGCAGTAGCCACTGGCAGCCTTGATTTATCACTCTTCATTTAAATTCCTGTGCCAATGATTTTAGTTCTTAAATGCTGTGAATGGCATTTATGGATTTCAAAATCAAAGTGAAAATAAGCTACAGTTAAGTTCTCAACAGCTGAGATCGATGAAAAACGGTTTTATAACTGAATGCCCTGCAGATAAATCCTAGGGGCTTGACCAAAAAGTGCTTCATGCTCAGAGATGTTGCTGTGGGAAGACAACCAGTATTCTACCCTAATGGCTATTTATAAATCAAGATCAAAACTGTGCATCTTGTAACAGTGCCATGTAAATTTGCTCCCAGATGAAAACTATTTTTGCTAAGTCTTCCTTAAAAGAACAATCCCCAAAAGCAAGCTTATCCTACTGGGAAATCTCATCTTTGATATTCAAAACTCTATCCAACATTGCTCATATTTGAGGAAGCAGAATATAACATTGCTACTAGACCTAGCTTATAATTCTGTGGGCAGATTGTCTCCTAAAGTGAATGAGCATGATTCTATAAGTTTCTTATCAAAGTCTGACTGTGGTGTAAATCTTGACTTAGTGAAGGCTTCTTCAGATATGGACATGAAGAATTTGACTTTTCTATAACCCTGACAGAAACAACTTGTGAAAATTTGTTTTTCCTGTCTGACTTTATGATCCCAAGTCTCCACACTCTGTTAGGGCAACCCAAATGCTATTCTTCCTTTAGGGTAAAGCTCCTCCAAGAATTGTTCCAGCTTAGTTACGCTTTTCTTTCCTCCTCTAAAGTAAAGCATTTACAATTTGTATCTTATAATTTAACACGTTACTTAAGATATACTTTCTGGCTGGGCGCGGTGGCTCACACCTGTAATCCCAGCACTTTGGGAGGCTGAGGTGGGCGGATAACCTGAGGTTGGGAGTTCCAGACCAGCCTGACAAATTTGGTGAAACCCTGTCTCTACTGAAGATACAAAAATTAGCCGGGTGTGGTGGCATGTGCCTGTAATCCCAGCTACTGAGGAGGCTGAGGTGGAAGAATCGCTTGAATCCAGGAGGCAGAGGTTGCAGTGAGCTGAGATTGTGCCACTGCACTCCAGCCTGGGCAACAGAGGGAGACCCTGTCTCAAAAAAAAAAAAAAAAAAAGGTCTACTTTTTTTTTCACTAGCATTTTTGGTCTGCTAACCTTGTCTTCTCAATTAGAGTAAGTAAAGCATTTAAGTTGGAAAACACCACCTCTTCCTTTCTTACTTCTACTGTATGACAGCACAGAGTACTCATGCATTATGGCTTAATAATTGCTTGCTCCTCAGTTTATTAAACAAACATTTGCTGAGCGTCAACTTTATATGTCATACTATTCGAGGCTCCAGGAATAGAGTGAGCAACACAATAAAATACATTGAGAAAAAATCCATCTCTCATGGAGCTTACATTATATTGTCGAAAGACAAAATTCGATTTGGAAAGTATTGCATCGTCGAATTAAGTGATGAAATGAAGAATACACCTAAATCACTTTGAAGAAACTTCCTTAGGCACAATCTTGAGAAATACATTTGTGATAAAAAAAATGGTAAACAAACAAAAAAATGATAAGGTTGAAAGTGACAGAGTGGATTGTAAAAAAAAAAAAAAAAAAAAAAAGAAATGCAGAGAAGATATTCTTATTGTTATGTCTCAAGAATTAAAATTATTTCTATTCACATAGTTTTTTTTTCAAATGCCAACTTGAACCAGATATCGCGAGGTTTTAAATGTAGTGTATTTTTTATTTTTCAAAAACTATAAGGATTTTTATTTTCTTCTGAGTCAAAGGATACAGACTTTAATATGGGAGGAAACATTACTGAGATACTTGTTTACCTTCTAAAAACAACAGCACAACTTTAAGTCACTATAGCAAAATTTCAAGAATACCTCAAAATATTACAATGTCGAGCCTCCAGCAGGACCTGTATGTATGAAAAGTTAAAATAGGATTTTTAAGAGAGGTGTCCTTTTAGTGGAGGTGTGGAAAAGTTCTTGCATATTTATAAACAGTCATTTTCTTATTTCTGTTTAGATAAAGTCTTTAGAATGATATAGAATGTTGATTGCAAATATGAAGAGACTACACAGTTACTGAGTATTTGCTTGCTCATCATGTTATCTCATGCAAGATACTTATTTTGTAGATGCAGAATCTGAGGTCCGGAGAGATTAAATAACTTCACTGAATTTACACAGCTGGATAGTAACAGTTTAGGGACCAGAACACAGAGTTGATCAGATTTTGACCAGCTGTTTCCCACCTCTATACATGACTACACTACTGGTCATTTCAACAGGAAAAAAATAATGTAATTATGAGTTATAAATTCACGAGTATGCAGATGGTAAATAGCAGACTAAACTATGTAAACAGGATATAAAATTTGGGGCCTGAGAGATTCATAAAAGCAGACAGACAATAATCTTTCTTGTATATTTTCTGGGCGTTCATGCTTAGGTTTGTACAACTGAACACAATACCTTCTGTAAGTCTGTTCCAGGATGTTGAATCTATAAACAGAATGCTTATTGTTGATGTCCTGAGTGAGCACTTTACCACCAAGGGGCAAAAGTATCAAAACATTGAAATTTTAAAAAGTTCCACTGTGAGTATAATA
The DNA here is from genome assembly GCF_003255815.1 of Theropithecus gelada. Taxonomy (NCBI): domain Eukaryota; kingdom Metazoa; phylum Chordata; class Mammalia; order Primates; family Cercopithecidae; genus Theropithecus; species Theropithecus gelada. Next base: position 17,517,079 of record NC_037669.1, on the reverse strand, counting down.
GACATTCTGTGTCTGTGTGTATGTTATATGTATGTATGTATATATACTCACACACAATCACTAATTTATTTAGCAAATATTTAATGCACAGATTTCATGTGACAGGTGCTATGGTAGACCATGGAGATATTAACATTTGTTGACTGTCCAGTAGAAAATATTGACATGCAATTGAAATGCAGAGTACAGTTACGTACTGTGATAGGGTAAATATAAGGAGTTATGAAAGGATAAGCAAGATAAGATCATAAAGGACTTTGCAAATAATTTTACAGAAATAGTGAACCATAAACACACCACACAGAGAAAAATATTGGTAATACTTCATAAATTTAATATTCATTTCCTTATGACCATGTATCCATGTATGTACATCAATTGTCACATAACTGGGGTAACAGTGTATATAGGGTTTCTAATCCTGCTACACTTAACACAATATTGTAAACATTATTCTCATTCACTAGACTTGTCATTCCATCTCACAGACATAGTACATTTTATTTATTGTTTACTGTCGGTCATTTAGGATATTTATACCCTTCCCTATTATAAATGATAAATTTTTCTATACACATACAGTTTTTCTACCCGTATTATCTTTCCTAAAAACTGACAATGCCTAGTAGTGGATTTAGAGAGTATAATAATTTTAAAGTGCTAGATACGCAATACCATGTAGTTTTATAGTTACTCCTACAGTGATAGGAAGATTTTGACCAAATCATACACTAAGGAATCAGAGCATTGCCATTTTCCAAAGAAAAATCAACGAGTCCAATTTGATGAGAAGAACTTTGCCTACCATTACTGTTTTAATTTGCATTTCTCTGATTTGCAGCAAGAGTGAAGTTTTTCTGTAATGCATATTAGGCAATTGCCTTTTTTCTGAGAATTGATCACTCCTGTCTTTTGCCAATTTTTACCATGGTCTATTCATGATAAAGGTTTTCCCCACCTCACCCTTTATTTTCATTTTGTTTATAATAAATTTCGATGTATGAAATTTCCATTAGAGCCACATGTTTTTTGCTTTGCAATTTTTTATAACTTCTCTGATCATTATTTATATTCACACCTATATGCACCTCTTCTTAAGATTTTATTTTTACCATATCTGTTTGAACATTTAAAATTTGTTTTAGGGTATTTTCCCAGTTAATGATTTGATTTGGAGTATTCTAAATAATAGTTTTCCCTCAACAAATTTTATTCACTGATGTACTTTCTCATTAGTTTGAGATATATTCTTTATCCTATATTAAATCTCTTTGTGTGGTAAGGACTTCTTTCAAGACTATCTCTTCAGTTTCTTTAATCAGAAACTTTTTATGTTCTCATAGGAAACACAAATAATTTCTGATATATAAGCTAATTATTCACTAGTTGATTTTGATTAAATATACATCCCACGTTTTAAGAAGACATTCCTGGATGAGAATCCATGTTAAAAAGTTTCCACATCCAAATGAAGGAGCACTATATTTTATATTTATGTAACAACTACATTATCCTAGCAACAAATGACATTTCACTATATAAACACAACACCCTGAATTTTTGTCAAGTATTACGGAAACCTGCCACCACATCTCCTAAGAAAACTTTTAAATAGAAAACTAAGTAAAATTTCAATGAAGAAATGCAACCATGAGAAAAATGATTAGTTACTGAAAAACGAATATTAAACATAAATAAAGCTTTTTAGTGCAAAATACAGTACAGCAATACCATTCGTTTGCCATATCTGTGTTAAGTTTAGACAGTGTACAATCTGAGTGTTTGGCTAGCTTAAATCCTAAACATAATTAGTCTTCCTAGTTGTTGAATAAATAGGCAACAATGATTTTGCACTTTTGACCTTAAAAATTATACTTTTCCTGAGAATCAGGTCCCTATTGGCCAAATGTATGTCAAATAAAGGATAACTCTTCCCATACTCTGTCTGTGGCATTTGTTACACCTTGATGAACCATCATCGGGTAAAAAGTCACATGAAGGTAGATATATTAGTTCATTCCTTCCGCTCAAGGCAGAGACCAACTGTGAGACACCAGAGAGGGAACATTAAAAAAAATACGAAAATACAGAATAAAATTAAAATTAATAGAGTAATAAAGCAATGAAACATTCACTGTGAAAAGTTTAGAGAATGCCATTCAGTTCTAGACGGCAGTAGAAGAATGAGGCTCTCTGATTTGACGGGTCATTAAAACTTTAAATCTTCATAAATGAGGAAAGAGACTATATCATAAGGTCTTCCGAAACCTAATGCAATTCGATTATTTTTCTGCATTTCATCCATCATTATGTATTCTTCTTTTATTTTGAAAATGGATGACAAAAATTACATTGTATTAAATGTATTTTTAAAATTTTATTTAACAAAGAACTAAACGAGTTTTCATAATTTGGCTACATCTAATATCTACTTTTAGAATAGTGATAAATTATATGGCATGTCATTTACTGAGAATCTACTTTTATAGTTTTATGACTTCAATAATTTAAGGCAATAGTGTCTAATGAGATTTTAACATACACTGCTACAACTTTATCTTCACTATATGCTGTTAAAATTTGACATAAGCAAAAAATCTATTTATTTTTATTTATGCTACATTTAAAGTGCCAATTATTTGAGTCTTTCAAAATGTGTTATATGTTTTTAGCATGTCTGCATTAGGTTCAGCTTAGACATATAAAAGAAGCTATACCACCCTGTAGTATTTTAGCATAGATTTCATTTTATGGATTTTACAAAAATAAATGTTTAAAAAGGCATAGATTTTATGGAATAAACACATCCCTATTTTGAGGGTTTGAGTTGCAAATGTTAAGGGTTTGAATGATAAGAGAAAAATAAAACTCAAAATTTATTCATCACCACGACCTGCACATTATTTGTGAGAGTGGCTTTCTTTTTCCCTTTGCTGAATATTCCCTAGAGTAAACATTACTGCTGCCAGAATGAACATGGTGAAAGCACTCCGATTTTGAAGATGTCCCCTTAATTTTTTGAATCTCATTCTTTTATTATTATTATTTTTTAATATTTTACTTTAAGTTCTAGGGTACATGTGCACAACGTGCAGGTCTGTTGCATATGTATACCTGTGCCATGTTGGTGTGCTGCACCCATCAACTTGTCAGCACCCATCAACTCATCATTTACATCAGGTATAACTCCCAATACAATCCCTCCCCTGTCCCTCCTCCTCATAATAGGCCCTGGTGTGTGATGTTCCCCTTCCCGAGTCCAAGTGATCTCATTGTTCAATTCCCACCTATGAGTGAGAACATGCGGTGTTTGGTTTTCTGTTCTTGCCATAGTTTGCTGAGAATGATGGTTTCCAGCTGCATCCATGTCCCTACAAAGGACACAAACTCATCCTTTTTTATGGCTGCATAGTATTCCATGGTGTATATGTGCCACATTTTCTTAATCCAGTCTGTCACTGATGGACATTTGGGTTGATTCCAAGTCTTTGCTTTTGTGAATACTGCCGCAATAGACATACTTGTGCATGTGTCTTTATAGCAGCACGATTTATATTCCTTTGGGTATATATCCAGTAATGGGATGGCTGGGTCATATGGTATTTCTAGTTCTAGATCCTTGAGGAATCGCCATACTGTTTTCCATAATGGTTGAACTACTTTACAATCCCACCAACAGTGTAAAAGTGTTCCTATTTCTCCACATCCTCTCCAGCACCTGTTGTTTCCTGACTTTTTAATGATTGCCATTCTAACTGGTGTGAGATGGTATCTCATTGTGGTTTTGATTTGCATTTCTCTGATGGCCAGTGGTGATGAGCATTTTTTCATGTGTCTGTTGGCTGTATGAATGTCTTCTTTTGAGAAATATCTGTTCATATCCTTTGCCCACTTTTTGATGGGGTTGTTTTTTTCTTGCAAATTTGTTTGAGTTCTTTGTAGGTTCTGGATATTAGCCCTTTGTCAGGTGAGTAGATTGCAAAAATTTTCTCCCATTCTATAGGTTGCCTGTTCACTCTGATGGTAGTTTCTTTTGCTGTGCAGAAGTTCTTTAGTTTAATGAGATTCTTTAGTTTAATGAGTTTAATGAGTTCTTTAGTTTAATGAGTTTAAAAATTAGTTTAATTGGTGTTTTAGACATGAAGTCCTTGCCCATGCCTATGTCCTGAATGGTATTACCTAGGTTTTCTTCTAGGGTTTTTATGGTATTAGGTCTAACATTTAAGTCTCTAATCCATCTTGAATTAATTTTCATATAAGGAGTAAGGAAAGGATCCAGTTTCAGCTTTCTACTTATGGCTAGTCAATTTTCCCAGCACCATTTATTAAATAGGGAATCCTTTCCCCAGTTCTTGTTTTTCTCATGTTTGTCAAAGATCAGATGGCTGTAGATGTGTGGTATTATTTCTGAGGACTCTGTTCTGTTCCATTGGTCTATATCTCTGTTTTGGTACCAGTACCATGCTGTTTTGGTTACTGTAGCCTTGTAGTATAGTTTGAAGTCAGGTAGCGTGATGCCTCCAGCTTTGTTCTTTTGACTTAGGATTGTCTTGGCAATGGGGGCTCTTTTTTGGTTCCATATGAACTTTAAAGAAGTTTTTTCCAATTCTGTGAAGAAAACCACTGCTCAGTGAAATAAAAGAGGACACAAACAAATGGAAGAACATACCATGCTCATGGATAGGAAGAATCAATATTGTGAAAATGGCCATACTGCCCAAGGTAATTTATAGATTAAATGCCATTCCCATCATGCTACCAATGACTTTCTTCACAGAAGTGAATCTCATTCTTATTTTGGAGATGAGTCTTCTCCTCTGGAACCTAACGTTTTCATAGCACTCAGTTGAGAGAATAACTGAGAGGCTTTCAGTTTATTTTGAAAACACACACACACACACACACACATCCCAGATGTACATCCCAGATGTATCTCTGGAAAAATTCTTAGTCTGATATATTGTCACTCTTTTGTGGCCGCTTAAAGATTTGTGAACATTCATGAAGGACACTTCTTCATTCTACCAAAAATACAGAATTGTAGAACAGTGAAAGAAGGTGGTTGGTGATGATAAACTTGCAAATTGGAAATAAGTAGTAATGATCTAAATAGAATGTTCTACTGATGGTCTTCCTGTCTACGAAGAGTGACGATTCAGGGGATGGTGACCTTCTATCTCCTGAAGTGCAATTTATTTTTTCTGTTTTCCTCTTAAATAAGCTAACATTTCTGCTAGTTGCAGGAAGATTTTAGGTGAGATATTTCGGGAAGACCATCTTTAAAGAGTCAGTTGAAAGATACAAGGGGATTAAAAATATTTCTTAGAGATCTTTGAAATAAGATAAAAATAATATTTATTTGAGAAGGGCATATGTGTGTCTTGCCTCATGACTAGTAACTGAACTCTACATTCTCTTTAGGTTATTTCAAGCATGTGAAAACCATCACCTTATAATATATGTGTAAAACTAACATAAGCTGGCAGAAATTTGGTTAGTACAATTCAGAAAGTGGGAATTTATTTTAGGAAATAATTTTGCACATCAGTTATAGTTTAAATTTAAATATAATTAAGGCCGGGTGCAGTGGCTCATGCCTGTAATCCCAGCATTTTGGGAGGCTCAGGCAGGCAGATCACAAGGCCAGGATATCGAGACCATCATGACTAACATGGTGAAACCCCATCTCTACTAAAAATACAAAAAATTATCCTGGCGTGGTGGCACGCGCCTATAGTTCCAGCTACTTGGGAGGTTAAGGCAAGAGAATCGCTTGAACCCAGGAGGCAGAGGTTGCAGTGAGCCGAGATTGCACCATTGCACTCCAGCCTGGGCGACAGGGCAAGACTCTGCTTCAAAAACAAACAAAAAAGAAAAACATATAAATATATACATATTTAAGTTGCATTTCAAATAGCATTTGTTTACCTCTTAATACAAGTATCTCACATTTTGTAAAACAGCTAAAGAAAAACAGCAGATAAAGATTTTAAATATTCAAAACTGCTCAGTATATTAAACATTTATTCTCATAAAAATAGAATGAGAAACCTATTCCAAATTTCTAGGAATCTGTGTAATCCCTATCTAGAGCTGATCAACATATTTATGTTTATAAAAAATAATAGATTTTTTATTTTTAAATACAGGGCATAACTACTAAATAGACAGGTCAAAATATAATCTGAACAACTCGTAGATAGACAATGGCCAAACATCCACTATTTATATAAAGAAGCCTTGAAATGGGAAGTTAAAATAGGAGGGCATCCATTCATATGAGCATTATAGAGTAAAAACTAATACATATTTAAGATATTTACTGTCAGCCGAAGATTAAATATTTTTTGTAATAAAACAAAATGAAAAAGAACATAAAGCACATTTCTATTTATATATTATAGATATATCTATCATCCTTGGAATAATATTTACTTGCTTTAATAAAAGATTATTTAGGAAATATGTAAGCTGAATTACAATATAAAAGAATGAATACAAATAATTTCAATTTCTATCATAATTATTTCAAGGGAAAAACACTTTTATATTTTAGAACACATCTTGGAAGTGACTAAGTATAACAATATATAGCAGAGCATAAAATTATTGATAACTGAAATCCACCCTTAGATCTATTAGAATGTCAAAATAATTAGAAGAGCATTAGTCAAATCATGGAACTCTTTTTCAATTTTTTTTCTGTTTTTAATCTTTCATTAGTAAAAGCTTTGCTCACTACCTAACAGAATAAATGTGTGGTCAAACAACTAGGCTTTCTTTCATAAAAATAAGTAAAATGTCAACATTCACTGCCTGTCATATCACTATTTAATCATTTATTACTTCATGCATATTTTAAGGGCTTGTGTACTAAGTAATATTTCAGGCAGTCAGTTCTTGAAAATGTATATTGAATCAGATATTATATATTTAATGTAGTTTTTTTTTCACTTAAACTTTCACTTCCAAATCTTAAAGAATAAAAGACTGTTAGCGGCTCCATAGCAAGCATCATGTCTCAAACACTCACACATGCATCTTTTTTTTCCCACTACATAACAGATAGCTCAATATTTAGTGTGTCAGAATCATTGATTATATTGGTTTGCTGAGTAACGCCGAGAGGTAAATTTGAAAAACAGTGACATTACCATTTTATAAAATGTTTTCAAGGCTGGCTTCACGAACGCATGGCTCATGCAGATGCACAGCTCTCTTAGGGTTTAATGCTCAGCTAATGCCATTGAAATTCTTAATAATTTTTATCTTTATACTCATATTTTTAAAGTGAATACAAATGGGGCAATGGAGCATGTGCTGGGAGCACGATGCCTGGGCTCTGGGATGTAGGTCCAGCCTCTCACTACTTTAGCATATCCACAGGATGTGTTCTCCCTGGCATACTCCCCAACTCTCAGCCATGCAGTCTTCCAATCCCTACCCCTGCCCTGTGATTGCTGTCATAGTCCGCCTAGGTTAGGTGAATATATTGACCTCAGTGTGGGGAGGACCACATTCCTGGGTTGCCAGTTCATTTTCCCCAGTGAGGGATCTGGACATCATGGAAAGGGTCTAGGTTGGATCTGCTAACCCTGGAGCATCATGTGTGTGTGCGTGTGTGTGTGTGTGTGTGTATGTGAGTGTGTGTAGCTGTTTCTGCTCTGCAGATTTCATGTCTTAATGCAAGCAGGTCTCTCACCTACCAAGGAGGAGATTTGAAGACCACCGGTGGTCTCCCATTGTGGGTTACAAAGGCAGCTGCAGTCCTGAAGCAGAGCCCTGGGAACCTGGGAGTGTCATCATTCTTTCTGCTCAAGTACCCCTGGTACAGAGCGAGTGCTCTCTGGGCAGGCTCTATGTTTTAAGGAACCCTCTCTTTTACTTCCCGACCTTCCTGAGTCTGGCTGATATTTTTCTGTTCCGGACTACTTGAGACACACTTGGGAACAGGAGGTGCATGTGGGGTCAACTGCAGAAAAAAGACTTGTATATTTTGATGTTTTCACATATGTTAAATGTTCTTGTATTTGCATTTAAAATGGTCATTGAGCAATATAAAGATGAATGGTAAATTTTAATGCAAATAATTAGAAATTTTACTTTTTCTTTACTTAGAGGGACATTAAATGGCAAACAAAAAACATTGTGCCAGGTTGAGAGAGATGAATCACTGGAAGAAAGAGCATTGTATTTCAGTACCTTTTATGACTCCCTTTTCCTACTTTTTGAACAAAGGGTCCTGCATTTTTATTTTTCACTGGACATCATAAATTATTTATGTAGATGTTGACTGTTTTAGAATCTAAACCAAATAGAAAAGTGCAGAGGAATACATGGAAGAAAAAACACTCATCTAATGATGGTCTGTGGAATTTCTGTCTGGTTAAAAGGTCAGCAATTAGTTTTTCAATCTTTGCCATTGAAATATTTTTAAGTATGAAGAAATACCACATTTTAAATGATGATCAGAATAATCTGTCCACTTGGAAAATAATTTTGTTTTATTCTTACACATTAATGCTGTTTTAATCCTTAAGGATATTTACTTCAAAGAGGCTTTTAGAAAATATCACAAATGGCCAGGTGCTGTGGCTCATGCCTGTAATCTCAGTACTTTGGGAGGCCGAGGCAGGTGGAACATGAGGTTGGGAGTTCAAGATCAGCCTGACCAACATGGTGAAACTCTGTCTCTACTAAATATACAAAAAAAAAAAAAAAAAAAAATAGCTGGGGGCGGTGGCAGGCACCTGCAATCCCAGCTACTTGGGAGGCTGAGGCAGAGAATTGCCTGAAGCCAGGAGGCAGAGGTTGCAGAGAGCCGAGATCATGCCACTGCACTCCAGCCTGGGGTTTGACAAAGCGAGACTCGGTCAAAAAAAAAAAAAAAAAAAAATCACAAATAAAATCCAATGTTAAATACTAAAAACATAATAAATCAGTTATCCAAATCACCTCATTTATTTTGTAGGCAAAGTTCAGTTAATGAAATCAAATTGGCATCCATTTTCAAACAAAGAACTATATTGAAAATGTGCCAGTTTGCTAGACATTTGCCTAACCATAAAGTAGAACCTTATATCATATGATAGCTATAGATTATGTAGAACATGATTATGCACACACTTAATTCCAATTTAGTTAAACATCTGTTAATCTGGTTTAATTTTACGGATTTAAAACATTTTACTAAAGAATCTCTATGAATGTTTTTCAATTTGTACAGATAAATGCCATTAAAATTGTTAATATAGTAGTAGAGGCACCAAAACAGCAATAAGGTCTTGTTATTTTATGCTAAAGAAAATACTTAGTCACCTTTTCCGCAAAATGTGCAAATGAGAATTCCTCAGAGAAAACAGCTGACGACTCTAAAAGCCAACTGCTCGAAATCAAGTTTAGGATCAAACACATTTCTTTAGCAATGTATGATCACGGAGAAAAGTTGCTATTAAAGGATGGTTTAGTGTTGATTAAAATTCTTTGTTGAATATGTTGTAGATACACAATCAGAGAATGTAGTGAACATGAAATTTAGTATATGCTAAAGAATAAACATGCCATAATACTTTCTTGTTACTTTCCAGACATATTCCTGCTTGAATTTAAGGCTTTGCCCTTTTTATATCCATTGCCTGTGGTAGTCTTCTTGTATATAGTTACAAGAGTTTCTCTTCAATTCATGATCTGCTCAAGTGTCAAGTTAGAGAGGTGTTTTTGGTTTCCTTGCATAAAGCTAACCATTATTTTCTTTTTTTTTTTTTTTGAGACGGAGTCTTGCTCTGTGCCCCAGGCTGGAGTGCAGTGGCGCGATCTCGGCTCACTGCAAGCTCCGCCTCCCGGGTTCACGCCATTCTCCTGCCTCAGCCTCCGGAGTAGCTGGGACTACAGGCGCCCGCCACCTCGCCCGGCTAATTTTCTTGTATTTTTAGTAGAGACGGGGTTTCGCCGTGTTAGCCAGGATGGTCTCGATCTGCTGACCTCGTGATCCGCCCGTCTCGGCCTCCCAAAGTGCTGGGATTACAGGCTTGAGCCACCGCGCCCGGCCACTAACCATTATTTTCAAATCACTTACTCTGTTTAGTTCTTCCTCGTGGGACCTATCACTTCTTAACACTAAAGTATGGTGTCTGCAAAAGCAGGAACACTGTTAATTATTTTTCTCTTTATTGCTATATTCCTAGAACACAGAACAGTTCCTGGCAGACACTAAACAGTCAATAAATATGTTTTAATGAATTAAGCAAATGAAAAATTAACTCACACCATCTTCAATCTCTGTTAATGCAGTCAGTAGAGATTTATTGTTATAGGCAATGTAAATTGAGGATATTCTTTTAGTGAATAATACATCATCCATGCCCTCAGGAAGCTTATATATTGGTTGGAAAGGCAAATTATTTAAAAAATGTATGATTATTGTCCAGTGAGACAGTGACACTGTAGTGTTTTACCTAACTATCTGAGAACAGTTGTTCAATTTCTACAGCTGCTGATTGGAGCAGAGTTGCTAACCAACTCTCAAAAAACTAGTTTCTAAAGTCTGAGGCACTTTTCTATAGTATTCAATTACTCAAAAGATGTACACCACAAAAAGATGCTAGACTTGGAAATAATTTGGTGTTTCTTAGGAGTGTAAACAAAGTTTACAATCACCTAGATTATAGTTTAATATTTGGCTGCACCATAATCATTATGTAATCATTACTAGTCACGATTTAGTAATATTAGCTAGTTTGACATTTCTTCCATAAATAAAACATTCAGTGCACTTTTCAGGGGAGCAACACTTTTGTTGAGGATAGAAATATTTTATACTTCAATATGTCTAGGTTTTGAATATATAATTTGCCTATGTATAAGAAATTTGGAAAAATACAAATAATACAGCATATTTCTTAGTTAAAGTCAGGTTATTGCCTTTTATTTTGTTTTAGTAAACAAAATAAAACTTATCATGCCTCTGGCTTGTATTTCATGTATTTTTAGTAAGCAAGCATTTAAAACTTCCACACTTTTTTTTTTTTTTTTAACTTTGGATAGAATTGCATAGGTTTTTAAAAGAATGTTTGCTGTGAGCATTTTTGAAAACACAGTGAGGACTGTGAGAGATGTTCAAAGATAAAATACCTTAAAATGCAAATATAAAGATGAAGAATGTTTACACTATCCCTAATTACTTACTCCAGCAACATGTGAAAGTTTGGCATTTGAGATAGACTGTGTATCCAAAATCCAGTGAACTGTAAACCAAATAGACATCTCAAGTTTATGCATATATAGAGACTTCTGTTGATTTAAACATATTTTCAGTGTCGGTTTAATTAGTTATTCCTGCTACAGCATATACATGAAATCTGCAATCACAATGTAAGCCTAAGGCAGGCCTATACAGAATGGTCACTCAAGGGCAGAGATAGGAGTGCTGAGTGTATTTTTTAAGATGCCAATGAATTGGACAACTTGGTTCTGACAATAATTGCTTTAAAGACCCTTTAGCAAATATCAGCAGAATTGGTTTGTAATTTACCATGTCTTTCACTTTGAACATGGTCCCTAAAGGTTTTTGCACATGTCAGGATATCTACAAACACAATTTGTTTCGGGTTGACTATCCATGATTAACGTTTTCCTCTACTGTCTAAAACCTGAATAATTACTTTTTACTGAACTACACACCTTCGTTTTCCTATCATCCACTGAAGATTAAAATCAAATGTCTTCTGCATGTTGCTTTCTTGTTTTGCTCTCTAAATGAAACACCTTTCAAGACCATTTACATAAGCTATGAAAACAGAAGGTTGCAAATATAGATCTTAGGAATTGCAGAAGTCAGTTAATTAAGATGTATTGCAAAGATTCCTTATTATGAAAGTCATAGTTTTAACTCTATAATCTTATTTAGCAAACTAGACTTAGAATAATCAAGGAATGTTTCTCCTAACTACATCTAAGTGGTTCTAAGTGATTTCAAACTTTTTTTTTACATTTGTTTAATTATAAACAGAGCAAACAATTAAGCCAGATTTGTTTAATGTGGTTTTCTTAGTATTTCTTAAATATGAGAAAAATATATATATAGTCAACTACATGATAGAAAAGGCAAACCAAGGCCAATTTATTTCATCTCTATCTTCATGTTCCACAATATGCACACGTAAGAGGAGGATGAAATAATTAATATAACTGTCTATATTTTTTGGTCTCTAATATTTTTTCCATACTCATGTAAGTATGACCTCAAGAGCAATGTTATTAGTCTGACTTCTTTTCCCTATTTGTGGCCCTGGAAAGATTCCAGCATCTTCTGACAGGTGGCTGATTCTTTAACTTGTTTCAGCTATTTGCAGATACCCATTAATTTTTCCAAATTTTAGATGAACTCTTTAGTTCCTTCCCCAAATCCTGCTGTACTTCTATGATACACTATCTTATATATGATCAGCCTCTAATTCCTCCATTATCCAACTTTTGCTTGGTTCCTTCTACTCAGAATTATTTCCCTTATTCCAGCCTCATTTTATTTAATCACTTTCTATTCATCCCTCAGAATAGAACTTAATTTAAACGTTACTTCCTCAGTAAGATGGCTCCCCCAACTTATCCTCCAGATTTGGAGAATATATGCTTTCAGAGCACCCTAGGCTTCTCCTTAGCAGTACCTACTAGAGTACTAACTACATATTTGTGAAATTACCTGCTTATTAACTGCCTCCCACCAGACTTTAAAGTACGTAAGGGCTCACTATCATACACAAGGAATACACTAAAAATATGTTAAATAAATTGAAAGTTTATGAATAACACTTATCACTTTTGCGTTTTTGTATAAAAACAATATGTAACCTATAGAGAAGGTAAACTATTTTACTCTTGTCCTCTCAGTCCAATGAAATTGTAATGTGTTATCAGATAATCTTTGCAATTGACTCTTAAATCAGTTAAAAGAGAATTCCCAAAGATACTCCAAGTGGAGTGATGGCAAATTATTTCCTGTATTTGAAGCAATACAATTATTTCATTTAAATCTGGAACAAAATGGCATCAGTTTGAAGTTTGTTCTGAAACATTAAGTTTCTATAAATTCTTTTTAAATTCAACACTACACTCTGACTCCTTTGGATATGGAAAGGATATCTGATAGATCCACAGACTGAATTGGTTCATAACACTACCCTTACCTGGAGTATCTGCATTGTCACACATGTGATTCTCTAACTTCAGAATTTCAGGCACAAGAAGAGGGGGCCTTCTTGGTATCTCTCAAAATTATGACATGGAAGCAGATGCTAATATTTAAGTCTGGTCATAATATTTTATTAGTATATATGTGACAATATTTTGGTTGGTTTAGGACCTTTATGTACTTTCAAATAAAATAGAAATATACTTTGATTATTTTAATATTTATATGTAAAACAAAATCAAATTAAATTAACAATAATCTTTTCTTAATATTCAACAAAGATAAATTATTGGAACAAATTGCTTAATGATATTATCCTTCCAGAATATATGGTTTCAATATATGTGTACCATCTCTTATTTTATGTTTGATATGTATCTTTTTTCCATAAGCAACACACTTTTAATGAACTATACCATTTTAAAAGTGAAACACGACTTATATTTTATCCTTTTGATAAGCAGAGATGTGAACTAAATATACTCTTTTGTAATCCTAGAATGAAAGGCTGCTGTATGTATGAAATTATGTAAGCATATTTACTTCATTTAAAGTGACATATTGGTTTTGTCCAGAAATTAAATTTTTTCCCCTATAGCTAAAAATTGTTGTACTAGATTGTGTTTTTTGATAAGGCTGCAGCAATAAAAACCTTAGAAATCATCTGCTAAAGCAGAGAGGAACAGAAAACTCTCATCTATTTTATGTTGAAGGTATATTTGACAAGATTTTGTTGATATGAAAGGAAAGAGGAAAAAAAAAGAGAATAGGAATTCTATTTTGAATAACCATAAAGCAAATTCTATGATGTGGAGCTATTTGCTAAATGAAGAGGAAAATTACATAGTACATACAAAGACTATTAGTGTACAATATTATATGGCTTTGCTTTATTTATTAGAGGCATTTCTGAAGATTATCAGCAAAGTGAATTTATGTATAATATCTGGGAACACTAGGAAATTGACATTGGTCCAATCCACAGGACTTGTGTGTGTGTGTCTGTGTGTGTGTGCACATGACATTTATCATATACATGTCAATTTATCACATATGTAGCGTCAGGTAACTATCACCATAATCAAGATATACAGCTATCATCACAGTCCTCCCTCCATCTACCACTTCTTAGGCACACTGCCCTCCTACAAATCTCTAAGCCCTGACAACCACTAACCTGTTTTCCATATCTATAATTACATTATATCAAGAATATTATATGAGTGGAATCATACAGAATGCATCCTTTTGAAATAGGCTTTTCACTCTGCATAGTGCCATTGAGGTTTATTCAAGTTGTGTGTATCAATACTCTGTTCATTTTATTGCTGAGTATTATTCCAACACATTCAAATCAATGTATTTTATTTTAAATATCACCATATGCTGCCTTTGTGTATATTATGCTGAATTGTCTTTCTACATATTCATATGTTGAAGTCACAACACCTAGGACCTCAGAATGAGATTGCATTTAGAAATGGAGTCTTTAAAGAGTAATTAAGGTAAAATGAGATCATATGAGTGGGTCCTAATTCAATATGACTAATGTCCTTATAAGAAGAGACGATTAGGAGATTAGAGATAAAGAGGACAGACCTGACCTTGTGAAAACAAGGGAAAAGATGGCTACCTACAAACCAAGGACACAGGCCTCAGAATGAAATCAACAATGCTGACAACTTGATTCTTCTAGCCTGCAAAGCTATGAGAAAATAAATTGTCTGTTGCTTAAGCCACACAGCCTGTCTTATTTGTTATGGCTACCTTAGCAAACAAATGCAGTGTATAAGAATAGTTTTATCTTTATAAATTTTTCTCATATATGTGTTCATTTACAATAGTTTCTACCATAAGGCAATAACTTGTGTGCCCATATAATTTATGAACACTTCTCAAAAGGAGTTTACAAAAATCTCTGAAGCTTTTCCTGTTTCCTGGTATGCAATATAATGATGTTATGAAGGAATTAAAGAGAGCATATACTTGTAAAAATAATAGGAGTGTTTGCACCTGACTATATTATAGTAAACATCTATGATGTTATAAAGAGAACATTTAGCTGAATTCATCAGAGTTCTGAACAGTTTAACTACTTTTCACAAACCCCCATAGATGATGACATTTGAACACATTTCTAAATTTGTCTGCTACTTAGAGTGGATCACAATTAAATATACTGGCTGGAATGCTTTCATAATATAGACATGAATTATAATTTTAAAAATTCTTACTATTTGCTTTATTTGACACGAAAAAAGGATGGCAGCATAAGTGGGGCAATTGAAATTCAATTCACTTAATAACATTTTATTGATTTCTGACTTCTATTGGTAAGTAATATGGACTTACTCATTAAGATATATTGTTATATGATTATAAAAAATACATGAGTACATAAACATTGAGGGAAGTATTTCATCTTATTATTCATACTACTGAGAAGTAACATAAAAATATCTTTCTGAATTTTAGGAAAGAACAAGAACAACAACCAGTGCGTTACCTCTGCAGTGTATAATGTATATGACTTCATTGCACCTGCAGTAAATATAGGCCCATGAGGGATATTATGCATCAAAAGAAATTATGGGTCTGTTTTGAGAGAACAGCAGTGGGACTTACCATCTTGATCCGTGGTCACTGTAATAGCTGTGAATGGCTTGGGAGAAAAACTCAACTCAGAAACTCCATTCATTGCTTCTATTTCAAAGGTGTAATTCACGTGAGACACAAAGTCAAGTACTATCACGGAATTGTTGATCAGGCCTGTATGTCTTGGGATGAAGCGGAGTCCTCCACCACAGTCCTCACACTGGCTGGTGTCTAAGCCACATTTCTTACAGATTACACTGTATGTGAGATCTTTTCTCCCTCCTGTGTCACTTGGTGGGCTCCATTCCAAAATAAGGGCTGTTTCATTGATGTTAAAAACCACATTCCTAGGAGCTGAAGGTGGCCCTAGAGAAAAGCAATTAAAAAACAAATGTACATGTATAGGACAATGAATTATGGTGCTAAAATGAAAACTTCATCAATAAACACTTGTTTCTCTTTATGTTAGTTTGAACTCTTTTTCTAATGGAATCTATAATGATCACATGGTTAAAATAGCTCATTGGTTCTAGTAAGGAAGGAGTCTTGAGGAGTGAAGATCTATATCCTAAATTTTTGGAGCATGAATTTCAATATTTAATATAAAAATCAGGATATCTGTAAAACATATGGTAATTATCCTTTTTAAACTTGACTGAAAATATATAATAAAATTATTTTAAATTATGTGATAGCTTTAATTACATTTTATTAGTTATATTACCATTTTTAAAATTTGAAAAAAAATAGTAATATACAGATACAAAACACATTGTGGTAAGTTTTTCAGTCTTCATTCTGTAATTGGTATGTAGATAAAATCCCCATTCATCGCTTCTGAAAATCACTAAAAATCCATTTTCCAAAGGTTGAGATTAAATGAACATAAAATTAGGGTGAACAGATGATTTGGAAAAAGGGAAAAAGAAATGAAAATTGAAGGCAACAAAAAACCTTTTATTAAGTCCTTGTCAATTTGATGGGATAAAAGCATTATATGAAAGGGCTAAAAAGGGGTCATGGACAAGAAATGATGGCAAGACTTTCATTTAGATTAAGTTTACTAAATACAAGTAAGTGTGTCCTTTAAACTAAGCGTGGCCCTAAAAGAGACCCACAACATTCTCCTATTTGTCATAAAGACCTAGAAAACCAAGTCAGTCCTAAGGAGGGGATGAGCATCTTCTTATTATTTACCACAAAGATCACACTGCATAGAGTGCTTGATAGCCTTTAATTGTTCCAGCCTTTCCTTAAAATTGTGTGAATAATCCTATATACTTATCTGAGTCCTTCAAGCCTCAGTTTTATAATGTCTTCTAGGTGCCAAACACTGCGCTAAGTACTATATATGAAAAACCACAGAATCCATATGCTGTGAGAGGCTATACTTATGAGAGATATTTAGAAAAATAATATATTGTATAAATGACTGGGGAAACAACATTCACGCCATATTTTAGAGGGCTTCATTTTTAAAAAATCTAAACCAATTCTCTAATTTTTGTTACCAAGAAAATCTACTTAGAGAGTGGAAAGGAATGTCTCCCTAACATTCCCTCTGAGAAATAAATTCAAGTTTTGATATAGGCTCCTTTTGGATTTCAAGCTGTGGCCATTCATTCATTAAATATTTTATTTAGTGTCTACTATGTGGCAGATACTGTACTAGATCTTGGGCTTACAGAGATAAGACATGGTAGACATTATTCCTTCTTTCTTGTTATTTACATTTTAGTGGAGTGACTAGATATATGTAAACAGATGACTAAAATTCAAATCATAATATGTGCAATTACAAAAATTAGAAGGACAGGTGTTGAAATAAAAGCAATCAAGGGAATCCCTGTTTTAGGTAACATTCTGAGAAAGCCTCATGGAGGTGGTGAGGAGAATATGCAGAGGGGTGAGAAAAATATTAGGAAAAGAAAGTATGCCATTCTTATTCAGAAAGATCTTGAAATAACCATGGAACTGGCAGAAAGTCACTGTGGCTAGACTGCAGAGGGAGAATGCATGAAGTAAGTTTTAAGGAACAGGAAGAGGCTAGATAGTGCAAGACTGCTAGGCTCATTGGAATAAGTCTGGATAGTTTTCTATGTACCATAGGAAGGGACCTCAGCTACCTATTGGTATATCACCTAGAAATGCAATGAATCGTTTTTCTGAAAGGTTGCTGGGTGCCTTGCTTTATGCCATTTCATGTTCCATAGGGTTTACAGAAATGTCTACCTTCAGAAAGGCAAACATGAAGGGGATTATACACTAGAGAACAGGGATAAATGTAACTTTTTACCTCCAACCTAGACTTATGTCTAAGAGATAAAGATTCATTATCATAATAATGTTTTCTTACAGAATGACATATTCATGTTGTTGGTCTTTTATTTATAATGGAAAACATGAATTATTATTCACTTATATTTTCATTCTAGGAAGAATGTTATCAATTATGTTATGGGTGTCTACAAGTATAAAACTGTCCGCCTGGAGATACTTAAAAAAAAAAAAAAAAAAAGAAGGCTGACACCCTTCTTACTCAAGGGTCCTCATACCAATTTGCATGATGATTAAATAGCTTTTTAATTGCTGTTAAATTATGCCAGCTAAACTGTGATTTCATGCAAATATTAAGCTGTAATGATATGCAGTGAATCATTTACTAAGATTTAGAACTTGGAACAAAGAGAGACAATTAATTCTAATCCTCGGATTCAACTAAATTACGTGTCACTGGGCTTTTATGAATGTGGCCTGATTGCTTTGTTATCATTTATAAATTATACAAACATTATGTGACACATTTAAAAAATAACGTGGCAGCAATAACACTTTTGGAGACATCTGTATTGAAAACTCTCAGGTATTTACTTACGTAGATTTTATTTCTTTAAAAGAAACAAGTAATTCACATAGAAAGAAAGCAATCTCCAGTCCTCACCCTCCAGACTAACTTCATAAGAAAAAGGCAATTATTATTCTCATTGGAAACTAGCTGTTTTTCAAGTCCATCATATAATAAACTACCTAAATTGTACAATTTTTCCACTAGTTTTTTTTTTAACTAGGAAACACTTTTCTTTTGCTTCAATTTGAATTTCTACTTTATAATTTTAAAGAATAAAGGAACACTGTTCTACCAGTAAAACTCATGAGATGCTTATAGCAAGGCTGTCGCTCCCTTACCAGAAAAACATCTGTCCCAGTAGGTCCCAATTTTCCCCTTAGAGTAGCAGAGGCCAGGTGTGCTATGATTTTTGTTTTGTTTTATTTCATTTAAGTTGTTAATGTAAATTGTTTTTAAACATAACTGTGTTTCTCAAAATATGTCCTATGCAATACTTCTAGTCCCATGAAATATCACACAAAAATCAGTTTGTTGCTCAAATAAGACTCTTGGTGGACTGATGCTGAAACAAAATTAACCCTATTTGCTTCACTTTGTTGAATCCAACATTTCCCAAAAATTTGTTCATAGAATCTTATTTTTCCAAGGAGCATCTAGAGGAATACTAGCATTCTGCAGAACACACTTAAATAAAGGCTGACACAGAAGAAGAACAAGCTGAAGGGTCATATTTCAGTTGTTGCATCAACCGGTAGAGATTTATGTTTCACATTTATAATCATAAAAATATGTTAAACCCATAAACAAACAGCGGGATTTTTCATATGGGCTGAAGAGTGACTGTTTACCAATTAAGTCAATGCCTAGTTATAGTTTGCAGAGGTACTTTTTAAAATCTTAAGAATAATAAAAATTTCACCGAAATATCTGAAGATACCAAGTCATGAAAGACAATTGCCTATTAAGCGATATTTAATCAGTTCTTAAGTTACTACCTTTGTTAATTTAATGACTGCCAAGAATGTAGTAGTATGGTTTATTAACAGAAAACAAATGTATTCATATTTCTTAGTTTACAAATGAGAGAAAAATAGTTCTATGCTAATCTGGGTCAAGGACAAGATTAAAAGAACACATTGAACCATTTAAAGATGCTTAGGTAAATGCTTTTACGTATCAGTGAGACTGTAGAATTAACTACAGAAAAATAAGTAAATAGGTAGAGATGAAAAAGCATATCCCCAGGCATTAATATTGCACTGAAAATGTAAGTTGTCAGCTCTCTCTCTATATATATACAAAATTTTAAACTCTAAAAGTCATTTCATCCTCTGTATCTTCACTATTCATTTTATCTTTAATCTATATCCATATTGTTAATCTAATCTCCATCCTATATAATCTTTAAAAAATGTATTTAATAGGAGCATCTGTAAATAGAATTTCATATTCTCTTTCTCTAAATCACTTCTTTCTCTACCTATAGGTTTTTCTTATTAAATATTTTCTATTTGGAAATGAATGGCAATCACAAAATTGGAGCTCCAACCTCAGCACACGAAGGAACCATATCAGTATATTCAGAAGAAGAAATGAGGTTCAGAAAAGGACAATAATTACATTAAGGTTATGCAGTTCATTAGTGGTAGAATGACACCTAGTATTTATCTGTTTAGATTTTTAAAAACTCTATTATGTCATATTCAGCCTATAGATAGAAAATCTGACAAACAAATATGAAAACGTACAGTTGACCCTTGAACAACATGGATTTTGAACTGTATGGCTCTACTTATATTGTAGAATGTTTTTCAATAAAAGTTAAACCAAGTGTGCCTGCTTCTCCTGCCTCTCCTTTCACCTCCTCCACTTTTTCTGCCTCTGCCACCCCAGAGACAGAAAGAGCAAGCCCTTCTTTCTCTCCTCCTCCTCAGCTTACTCAACCTGAAGACAATGAGGGCGAAGACCTTCATCATGATCCACTTTCACTTAATAAATAGTAAATACACTTTATCTTCCTTTATTTTCTTAATAACATTTTCTTTTCTCTTGCTTACTTTATTGAAATAATACAATATATAATATATATAACATACAAAATGTATTAATCAACTGTTTATATTCTCATTACACTTTCTGGTCAACAGTAGACTATTAGTAGTTAAGTTCGGGGTGAGACAAAAGTTAGATGCAGGTTTGCAATGGCAAGTGGGGAGTGGGTTGGTGCCCCTCCATGTTGTTCAAGGGTCCATTGTATTTTTATACAATTTTTTGTTTTCAAAGTATTGTCAAATACACATTTTCAAAACATACAAATTAGTAACTGATTATTGCCTTCCTATAAAAGACTCCCTTAAATAATGCTCTTAGAGTGTTTAAATAATTTTATATACAGAAGAGTTACTGAAACTTAAGTTTTCAAAGTAAATATTACTCAAAATTCAGGAGTATGCACACTTCAAATCTTTTGCATTCCATATAGCAAAATGGATTGCTTCTGATTATCTTTGATATGATTGCACCTACTTTCAGTAATTAAATTGATGCCTAAAACAAAACTTGTTATGTATTAATGTTTGCATAGTCCCATCAATCAGGAGTTAGATAACTTTTAGAAGTTATTTTATTTTTAAAATTAATACTTAAAGAAAACAAACACACAAAAAATCTAATAGACCAAATACCATTCATTTCCAGAATAAAACCTAAACTTCTCAGCTTTGTCTGTGTCTTCATACCACGCCCCCATCCATTCTTTAGCCTCTTGCTCCCTTTTGCTGCATCTCAATGCCTTTGTACATACTGCTCCTGAATTGCCTTTACCTCCTTTTGCTCTCTGAAAAATTCCTACTCAGCTTTCGTATTCTGATTTAGTTGTTACCTCCTTTGTGACAACTCCTTGCTACCCTCTGTCAGAGCTGATCACGTTTATACCTGGTAAGCATGTATTGAAAAATATATAGCTAACTGTAAAGGGTGTACTTAATATTTCACATAATTTGTTTCACTCAATCATCACAATAACCCTATAAAATGGTTATTAATATCCCGATTTTATAGAAGATATGATTGACACTTAGCAAATAATGCATATATTACACTGAAGTATTTGTTTTCATAGGCACAAGTCTGCTAATCTAGCTTGAACTAAAGGTAACATGCCTTAACCAAAGAAATGAATGCAATGCATGGTTTTGTGCAATTGTCTAAGAATTATATTTCACACAGTACAAATTTTGACAAGTATTGTAAAGCAGATAATTCAAGGTTATAATTTTTATAAGAGCCCAGTGCTAGTAAGAACAGATCTATATTACATGAAAATTATTTGAAGTAGACGGGAATGTTTATATTACGAAAACTGAGATTAACTAATAAAGAGCCATAAGAGAATAAGGTGCCACCATCTCTTTACCCATTAGGAGAGAGTAAAAATTTCTCAAAATACAGTTCTCTAGACACTTGAAAACGTGAAAAGTAAGCATTTGCATCTTCAAGTTTCTATGCCATAGAGCATGTACATAATTTTAGCTTGGGAAATTTCCAAAATGGTAGCTATCAACTATCCTTATCAATGCAGGAAGAAAACGTCAATTAGTCCATAGAATAACTAATTGTAATAATTACAGAAATGCATTATAAATATGCAGATCAATAGTTAAAGTAAACATAATCACATGAATGAGAAAAAGAGCACTTAAATATAAATGAAATAATGAGGACCTGGCCTTAGATTTTTTTAGTTAAATTTTATCCAGCTTCCCTAATACCATAGAAAAAATCATGCGTACTGACATATGGCCTTTTTCATATTTGAGTCAATTACCTTTAGACAAGCATCCATTAGAAATGGAAAGAGAAATATGAAGAGTCCAAGCACTGTCATAATTTCAGAGGGAAAAGCAAAACAATGAATGCATAAATTTAAGCAAATTAATAAACTTTTCTCAAAATGCATAACATTGTAGCAATAATTATGGATGTTCTGTTTCAAATTATGAATGATTTCTTTGTAATGATCTGTTTTGTACAAACAGATGATATTGAGTGTGACAATTCTTTCTGAGTTTCAACTGCAGAGGTCAGGAATAAAGTCACACTGGCAACAAGTGGTAACTCGATTCTCCAATATCGGCAGAATGGCCACTTAGTAATTCTTATAGAGAAAACTCTCCCAGATTATTTGATAAAAGAAGCTCTGCTGAAATATAAATTAAAGTATATGTGTTCAGGTAACTCCATCAAACTCGAGTGATATCTATCATTAATCTATAATTGGGGAAATGGGCATTCATTACATATAGGTGTCTATTCAGTAGTGTAAGGGTCATTTTAATTTTAAAAATACAGCACTGCAATATACGAAGTGAATATTTAAGTAATTTTTATAAGTCAAGTCTAAAATATAACAGCTTGCTTGAGGTTTAAAAAAAAAACTATCATTGCAATTTCTCCCTTTCCAGGCTCTGTAAAATTGTGAATGCTACATTGTCTGTACAATGAGTCACCTAAACAATCAGCTGTACTTTTGCATTTCAGTTGTGAGATGGAAAAGCAAGGGGGCCAAAATGGTTTTCTTCATGCAAAACTTACATTCAAGAAAAAGAGAAAAAAAAAAAATAAAGAGATGGCGGGGGAAGAAGAGATAACCAGCAGAATAGGGATACTTGGATTGTCAGCATCCTGAGCATCCCCAGGAGGGATGTGGCTAGAGCAGCTGAAAAGAGGAAAGAATGCTTCTTCAACTACATCTCAGCCACTATTTGCTCTACGCAGAGTAAGAGTGAGAGAATAATAATTTTCTCAAGTGGCCAATTATTCCAGCACTAAAGAAACCATGCTTTACACCGTTAGCCTTACAGCAAATGTAAATTCAAGTTTTATGCTTTCTTCCCAATCATTGTCACTGTATATCAAATACAAAGACTTGATATTTGCCTGTGTATTAAGAAGGATGTTGTAGCAAAATGTTTTCACTTGTAGGTATTGTTTGATTGCATATTCAGATGATCAAAACAACACAAAACAAAATCCTAAGGGTATGCATTAGAATTACCCATGTGTATGACTTACATTTTATGTTTGAACTTTTCTAAGCAGGTAACATAAATGTTTGTTAAATGTGTTAATCTGCCAGCACCTGTTCAACAGCTTTAAAAGACAACTTCTCTATTGATTTAAATACATGAAAACCATCAAAGTAAAAGTGCTAAGACCATGGGATTTTGCTTTTTCTAACATCTCACTCAGCCACCTATTAGACTCTTACTTCATTCCTCTCCATCGTCTCCTACTCTGTGTTTTCTACTTGACAAGTACTTTTAAAATAACTTTTATTTGCCTACTTTTTTCCTCCAACCTCAGTGACTATTTTTCCCTTTTGGCCTGGAAAAGCCTTGGACAGTTATTCTGATAATAGACTTCTTGGCAGATAGCAGGATCTCCTGTACTCCAAATGGCAACCAGAGGCAGCCCTAACTGATCAAGAACTGATAGTGTGGAGTGTCCTCCACAGCTCATTCTTTAAAGTACAGAGCATACATGAATGAGTCACCTGAGAAAGAAAGTTAAGAGGATATGAAATAGATTAAAATATTAGATAAAACATTCAGCATTTATTTTTAAATTTCTTATTCCTACTTTTTAAAATATATTTTTCAGTTTATGCAAAAGAAACACAATGAATTTTTAAAAAGAAAACAACAATGACAACAACAAAAAGAAGAAAAAGGAAGCCCAAACCTGCAGGTATGTAGCTGGTATAACTGGAATAACTGGATTAAGATCCAGACCGTTTGATAAATCCTGGTAAAGTTAAAGTTGGTTAGGGAGACACAGACCAAGCCTGGACCCTGGATGTCCTTAGATTGACTTATAATTTTGTCAAAGAAGGGTTGTAGATGTGAAAGGTTATAAGCAGCAGTGGGGATATGATAAAAGTTTTTCATTGTTATTGTTGTTCTTTCAGAAATAATACTTTCCAATAATTTGGAAGATACTTAGGAAGGATGGAAGACTAAAGGAAGGAGACTTGCTAGGAGATTATTAAATTAACCCAAAGGAAAGTTGAGGGTCTTAACTAAAAGGTTAAGACCAGGAATTTACATGGAATGGATAGAAGAAATGCGAAAAAGTAGAACCAAAAGGCTATTTCGAGGTCAGCGGTAGGGGTTACGACTTAAGCTTCATGGCTTGGATGGGTGGATTGATGAGGATTCATCAGGACACAGAAACAAAAGCAAGGCTGGATAAGCAGTCTGAGGGAGAAATCAATAATATTGGCTACCACAGGTTGAGCTTGAAATTATTAGTTATTCATTCATCAAGTTCTTAGTGTCTACTATATGCCAGGTACCTTGCAGTCTCTTGGGGATAGAATGACAATGCAGAAGCAAGTATATAAATAAACCAAGTATTTTCAAAGAATGATATAATCTATAAAAAAGAAAGCACAATGACATAAAAAAGAGTAACTGCGAAGAATTTTATTTTGAGGGGGCAGTCAGGAAATGCCTGTCCCAAAAGCTGGTATTTGATCCTGAATAGCAAAAATAAAACTTAAGGAAGGAGACCTAAAAGGGAAAGCAATTCAAGTAGAGGAAACTGCTGGCACTGACAATGAAAACAATTTCAGCATCTTTGAAGTCCAGGAGTTTGGTGATCAAGGGGAGTATGCTATAATACGAGGTCAGAGATGTGGGCAGGTTTCCATAGGACACACAGGTCATCAGATCCCACAATCAGTTGTCTAGAAGACTTTGAACCTCAGGAGAGAAGACTGAGATATGGATAAAAATATGGGCATTATCTATCTACAGGCGGCATTTGAAATTATGGGAGACAAGGAGAACATATGAAAAGATAAAAGGACAACACAAAGAACACGGGAAAATTTAACATTTAACAGGTGAGCAAAAGAAGAAAAATCACAAATGGTGATAAACAAAATGATCAGAAAATTAGGAGGATGAAACGGAGATTGCAATGTCTTAGATTAAAAGGGAACAGGGAGTTGCAAGAAAAAGAGAATGATCAACAGAGATAAGTGTCATGAATAACAGGACAAAAAATGTTTCTAATACAAAATGTCAGTGAAGATCATTGGTGAAGTTTTCTTATGCAGTTTATTAGAAGTAGTAGAAACAAAATCTACTTGCAGTAGAGTGAATGGGAACATCTAAATGCAATAGAGTAAAGTAGACGTAGTCAATGACAACTATTTTTCCAAGGTATTTGCTTTAGAGGAGAGAAAAATTGGACTGGGAGCATTTTTTAATAACAGAAATTTGAATATATACTATAGGTTCTGAGGGAGGAGTTAGTAGAAACAAAAAGTCAGGAGAAGAGACAAACAAGAACAGCCAGGCCCAACAGAAAACTGAAAGACCAGATCACCCCCCAGCAACGGGAAGGATTAGTTTTGAATGTGAGACATAATTTTCTTTAGACTGTAGCCATTTGAGACACCTAATAATCTTCATGTGAATAAACTGGGATTATGAAATAAAAAGACACCATCTCTATAAACCCAAAGAAATTTATAAAACTCTTAATGGTAAAATCTCATGCTGTGTTGTACTACAAAAGTTTTAGGTTTGTCGTTGTTTTGAGAAAAGCACTAAGGAACTTGGCTTCTTAGCATCCTTAAAATCTTATTATTTATATGATTACCTCCTATACCTATCTATGAAATTTTTACCTATTAGGCAATTTACTGGCCAAATATTTTGGTTACTCATTTCCACAATTTCAGTTCTTCATTTTTTAATCATACATTCAAAATGGTTTCATCACACACGTGAAAATTTCACTTTTCTCTCTACCCCTGAAAGCAAAAAATGCTTCCTTTTAAATCCCTAGAAGGTTCTCTGAAAGCACTGTTTTAAATGTTAAGATTGACCAAGACACCAGAGAGCGATGGGAATGACTGATGATCTAAATTCCAACCCTTAGATAATACACCATAAGAATAAAGGAAATAAATAATGGCAAATTCATAGAAATACAATATGTAGCATGGAGAGAATATATATCTATTAAAATATTGCTAATGTTTGTGGTTAATGAAAAACAGGAAAGGTCGACTGCTTGTTCAATTCAATTCCTGGCCCTAAAAGTTCTATATCTTGCTGGACTTACCATGAACCTCTTAAGTGTAATTGTTCAACAACCTCTTAACTTGTCATTTTTCTGAACTTCTTCCCCAAAAATCTCATCTTTTAAGTTTTAGAAGACACAATGTTTTGAAGTTTACGGTACTTGCTTCTTTTTTGTATATATTGTAATAACTGCTAGGGTCACTCCGTACTAGTCAAAGTATGATTCAGACTACTTCACGGATATTGCTAGAATAGGCAGACATGAACAGGGCAGGAGAGGGCCCTCCACCCCAGGAATGTCAGGCAAGACCAGGTGATGGTCCGGTGGCTGTTAAACTATCTTTCGAAAATAATAATTGGCGGCAGTTGGTGAAAGGCAACAGCAGTCTCCCAACAGATAGAAAACACCTGAAGCTGGTGATCAGGCGCTTACCAATAAGATCTCAGGAATTGGGCAAGTAGGCTCAAGCATGTGCATAAGACGCAAAATTGCAGTTTGACTGGTATATGATCTTCCCCTAGGAACACTAAGAAAAAATGCCTCCAGTGAGCATGTGCACAATTTCAGTAAACACACTGCGCATGCGGCCCCTCCCGAGCGCCAGCAGGCCACTGTGCCGGAAGACAGCCGGCCCCAAGAAAGAATCAGGGGAGAAGAAATAGAAACCCCGGAACCATGCCAATGTATATAACCTCAAGTAAAGGGCCAAATGAGGCAGCTGGATCTGGGAAGGTGCCTGCTTGGCCCTATTCCAAGTGTACTTTCTTTTCTTCCTGCTCTAAAACATTTTAATCAACTTTCACTCCTGTTCTAAAGCTTGACTTGGTCTCATACTGACTTATGCCCCTCAGCCAAATTCTTTCCTGTGAGGAAGCGGGAATCAAGTCGCTGCAAGCCTGTTAGATTTGCCACTGCTAACAGTATCAGATGATAGGCTTAGCGGTGCAGGACTTACTATCTTGTGAAAGGGTCTTAGGCATTCAGTGTATTATTATTACTGTTGTTTTTAGTTTGCAGGAATACAAATGATGGAAGCTGCGAACCTGACAAAACAGCATCAACATAAAATTTCTAATAGTTTGAATTTTAACTTACCAGACACTCTTTCAAAATGAATTGTAACAGAACAGCTTTCTTTTTAATTTAACAAGTATTTATGTAGCACCGGTTATGTGCAAGGTACTGTTTTTAGCACTTTTCAAATATTAACTCATTTAAATCATTATGACAACAGTATGAGGTATGTATTGTTGTTATCAATACAGATGGTACATCTGGAGTTAGGAGAAGTTAAATACTTCGCCCAACCTTACATATCTAGTAAATGCTTTTCGGGTCCAGAAAATCACACCCTAAAATATGGTCCTTGGGCATGTGGAGTGCTTTGAGTTAGAGGAAACTGCAAGGCCTCAGAAATAAACCTCAGAACCAAAATCTCTCTCTGACCTTTCCCACCAGCCTGTCTCTCTGACCCCCTTTCATTCCCAAGGCACCCATAGGGGATTTCTCTGAAGTTTCTTTTTTTGTTTGTTTAAGGGAACTTCATCCAGAAGAAATGCATTGTCTTAAAAGTCCTTCCCTAGGAATCTTGTCAAACCACCAGGAAAAATTAACCACTGGAAAAAAGAAACGACTATAAGTCATTACCAAACCCAGAAAGACATTTCATCTATTCTTCTGAAAGCAGCTCCTAGGGATTACCTGAGATACTTTACCTGCATAATAACACCATTTTTCTTCACACTAAAGCTCCACCCTTCACGTTCTTCACCACCTCCCTCAGAACTCAGAGGAACTTTCTCCCAGGCCATTGTTCCTTGGGTACACTCATTTCTCCTAAAAATCACTTACTATCCCTCCATTGTCTACATGCCCCATTTCCTTTCCCCTGCAAAGAGGGTATATAAACCTCACCATCTGGACCTTCTCTACAAGTCTCATGTTTTATATGCCCCCCATGCTTATGCACATTAATACATTTCTATGCATTTTTCTCCTATTAATCTGGCTATTGTAAGTTCATATTAGTAAACATTAGGAGAGGGTGAAAGATTAGCTTTCCCTTTGCTCCTACATCACCAAGATTCACTCTGAGAAAATCTGGCTTTAAAAGATAGTGAACTCAGCACTAAGCTGAGTCTTTGCCAAACAAAGTAAGTAAGCTCTTAAAGAAGTAGCAGAGAGAAGCATTGAGAAGAAAGTTTCCTGTCTGGACTAGGAAAACTTGACTAAAGCTCTATATTTCACTTTTCTTTGGGGGTTCTCTCTTTTGATCACTGGTAACAATGTAGGAGATCAAATTATGCCCTCCAAAATATGACTGGAGAAGACCAGAATATGCCACCCTAAAATACAGCTATAGGAGACCAGAATACACCACTCAAAAATATGCCCCTTTGGCATAAGGATTATTTTGAGTCAATTTATTTGACAAACTGCAGACACAGTAGAAGCTCAGAAAACAAAGTAGAAAGGACCCTTTTCTATGGAAAATTTATATCTACAAAGGAAATCTCCATTTGTAAGTGTATCTCCCTGTCTTCTCAGGAATAGAAGGATCACTAAGTCACCAGAAACTCTTATCCATGAAGAAGGCACTGACTTAAATCAACATAACAAATCTTATCCTGGTTTACTGTGATTTTACCTCCCCATTACTGCTCCCCTGTCCAAAACTCTTCTTTCTTTGCTGCAGCTGAAGATGGTATTTTAACCTAAACTCAAAGCTACCTCTTTGAGATTTACTCATTCCATAAGTATACATGTCCAATGTATACATGAGGTACATGTTAGTAAATTACTGTTTGCTTTTCTCTTGCTAATCTCTTTTGTTACTGGAGTCTGTCTCAACTAAGAACTATGAAGGGTAGAAGGAAAATTATTTTTCCTGCCCTATAACAACAATGGCATGCTGTTCCCTGTCTAAAATTCTGCCCAGCCAATGACAGAATTAAACCTTTCTTTGCTTCTACTTTGTATGAAAAAGGTAGGCTAGCATTTCTGAAATATAATTTATAATATCAAAGCATTAAAAAGGGAAATTAGAAATGAAAGCAAATTCAAGTGACATAAAATGATAAGTGGAAAAATACACATATCTGATTCAAAAATGACTGACAAGCTTATCACATTCATAGACCTTGTTGTAGCCCATCTTTATTTTCCTTTGACTAGGTTGTCATGCTGAATAACTCTAAGCCTTCTCAATTATTGAGTACACTACTTTACTAAAGGGTTCCATTGATGGGAACTTATTTCGTCAATTTACCAATTTTCTACTTATAGCCTCCTAAGAAAATAAAAAGAGATTTTCCTCTATCACTTAAAAGCGCCATTCAGTTTCCTACATAGGTTTTGAGGGATACCTGCCTGACAGGACTGTAACTATTGGAAATACTACCAACTATCTAAGCTGTAGTATGTTGTCCATAACATATATAATACTATTTAGTAACCATGCAAGAAAGATTACATGTATAGTAACAGGAAGATTTGTCTGCTAAAAACTTTTTTCTATAAGTGAGAAATTACATTCAGAAGTTTTATTTTGCTATTTATAAATTTAAAATATGTTCACACGAAAAAAAAAATACCTAAGTAGTAATTTTCTAGGCTGTAATTTTCCGAAGAAAGCAGCCACTTAGCATTTACAATCAGAAAGCCAAAATTACATCTACTAATGAATAGCAACAATAAATGTATTACATTTTTATTAAATGTGTTCCATAAAAATATTTTATAAGGACATCTATAGTCATACAGACAAATCTATGAACTGCATTTGTTAAGTTTAAAAAATTGAGACATCTCTAAGAAATGCCTCTAAGAAATATGTGACATTACATAAGTCTAGTTTTGATTCTATGGAAGTAAATAAAATAACCAAAATTTTGTTACCAATTCATCACCAGGAAGGGCAAATGTTCACCTTAATATCTGACGTACGCAACTGATAAATAAAAATAAAAGCAAACAAAAACATAAAGTGGAGAAAGCACACCCTATTCAACAAATGGTGCTGGGACAATTGGCAAGCCACACGTAGAAGAACGAGACTGGATCCTCATCTCTCACCTTATACAAAAATCAAATCAATAGAGATCAAAGACTTAAATCTAAGTTCTGAAACCATAAAAATTCTAGAAGATAACATCAGAAAAACTCTTCTCGACATTGGCTTATGCAAAGAGTTCATGACTAAGAACACAAAAGCAAATGCAAGAAAAACAAAGACAAATAGATAGGACCTAAGTAAACTAAAAAGCTTTCACACAGCAAAAGAAATAATCAGCAGAGTTAATAGACAACCCACACAGTGAGAGGAAATATTTGCAAACTATGCATCCGACAAAGGAACTCAATCTACAAGGAACTCAAACAAATCAGCAAGAAGAAAAACAAACAATCCCATCAAAAAGTGGGCAAAGGACATGAATAGACAATTCTCAAAAGAAGATGTACAAACTGCCAACAAACATGAAAAAATACTCAATATCACTAATTATCAAGGAAATGCAAATCAAAACCACAATGCAATACCACCTTACTCCTGCAAGAATGGCCATAATTAAGAAATGAATCATAAATGTTGGTGTGGATGTGGTGAAAAGCGAACATTTATACTGCTGGTGGGAATGTAAACTAGTACAACCACCATGGATAACAGTATGGAGATTCCTTAAGGAACTAAAAGGAGAACTACCACTTGATCCAACAATCCCACTACGGGGTATCTATCTACCCAGAGGAAAAGATGTCATTATTTGACACTTGCACATGCATGTTTATAGCACCACAATTTGCGACTGCAAAAAAATATGGAACCAGTCCAAATGCCCATCAACTAATAAGCGGATAAAGAAAATGTGACATATATATATATATATATATATATATATATATATATATATAACATTTATATCACATTTACATTATGTGTGTGTGTGTGTGTGTGTATAGAATGCTACTCAGCAATAAAAAGGAACAAAATAACGGTATTTGCAGCAATCTGGAGTTGGAGACCATTATTCTAAGTGAAGTAATTCACGAATGGAAAACCAAACATCACATGTTCTCACATAACTGGTGGCTAAGGTATGAGGACTAACAACATAAGAATGATATAATGGACTTTGGGAACTGAGTGGGGAAGGATGGGAGGGTAGTGAGTGATAAAAGAGTACACATTGAGTACCGTGTACACTGCTCGAGCGATGGGTGCACCAAAATCTCAGAAATTACCACTAAAGAATTTCCCCCATGAAACCAAACACCACCTGTTCCCCAAAAACTATTGTTATAAAAATAAAAATTAAATCTAAATACCCCAACCTACTGAACAGACGCCCTCATGGCCAAGCTTACCCCAGAGAAACCTTAAAACTGAGATCCCGACTATGATGACGAGATGGGAGGCTGGACACACCTCCCTCCTTCACTACCATTAATCTTTCTTCCCTAAGGGTAAAACAGAAGCCAGCCCTTTTTAAAGACCCACTCCACTGCTGATATCAAGTAACTACCTGATGCTGCTCCTCCCTTTCTGTTTAGACATAACAACTAACCAGCATTCCTTCCTGATAAGAGACCACCAACCGTGGAGTAGTTCTGGCCAGTCCAGAGTCTGCTCAGGGAGGGTTTCTATGTCATCTGCTTCACCTTTTGACATCAGAGGGCTGAAAACTCCACCCTTGGATTGTGCTAACATGGCCATTTTTTGTACATGGGTCCCATGCTGAGGCATGAAGTTCAGTTGCACATGTGCATGTTTCTGCTTTCATAAATTTCATGACTCCTATAGCTTATTTAATATGTGTCTTTGACCACCTCATTCAGCATAAATCCCTGTCATTCTTACCACCCTCAAGGTGCATGTCTTGGTCAGAGGCTACGTTTCCCAGCCTGCAGGATGGCCACCTTGCAAGCTGTAACTCTTTATAAAAAATAGTTTCGGCCAGGGGCGGTGACTCATGCCTGTAATCCCAACACTTTGGGAGGCCCAGGCAGGTAGACCACCTGAGGTCAGGAGTTCGAGACCAGCCTGGCCAACATGGTGAAACCCCATCTCTACTAAAAATACGAAAATTACCGTGGTGGCATATGCCTGTAGTCCTAGCTACTTGGGAGGCTGAGGCAGGAGAATCGCTTGAACCCAGGAGGCAGAGGCTGCAGTGAGACGGGATCATGCCACTGCACTACAGCCTGGACTACAAGAGCAAAACTCTGTCTCTAAAAAAAAAAAGTCTCCTCTACCTTTTTCTAAATTTATATATTGTGTTTTTATGTTAACATATTTAACAAGATTTTAAAGCAATCTAAGGGGTGATATTTTACTTTTGCATAGTTTAGCAATATATTAATATATTCACTTTTATTTTTTAATGTACAAATATTTTATAATATTTTAATAATAGAAGAATACAATTCATTTAAAATTATTGGTGTATACATTAAAATGACCTTCACATTTAGATTTAACATTCCATTGCTTCTAACTAAAAATATTGGAGAGAAAGTAAGAGGTGAAATGTGGAAAAACTCAAAAATACCTGCCTTTAAAGATAAATGTCAAGGAAACTTGAACTTTTCTACATAACAATAACACAATGACTTTTAAAGTTTCCTCTGGAATCTCCCTCACACATTAACTATATGGTCCTAAATTGATGTGCTTTAAAATGGTCAAGGGTTGAAGCAAAGAACAGAAGTTTTGTTCATAACTTCTCATGCAGCCTTCAACTGCTATAATTTCCTAAGGACAGATTATGGATAAGGAAAACTTGTAGGGCCTCAAACCAGTGCTGGCATTTGTACATCATGAATCAAAATGAATTTTGAGGAGTAAACACATTCTTTACAAAGAGTTGAAAAGCAACTATGCTGAGTAGAGAGAGAAGCTTTTTCCTTGACTGTTATCACAGAAAATAGCATGGATAATGCCAGATTTTGTACATTTACTTATTTTTTAAATTTAGAATAAAAAAACCGAAAGGGTTGGAAACAGAATTTCCAAATCCAAAATGTATAGACTTACTGGTACATGCCATAGAAGGTGGGTCTTTTTCAGCTCGGAAATAACCCTTTTCACACTGACAGACAGAAGTTGCTTCCACGTATGTTAAACTGTGTGGAGGGCATTTAGAACATTTTGTGTTCCCAGCAAAAGCTTTATAGAATCCTGGTCTGCAAGCTGTAAAGAGAGAAAAAAAAAATTAGTTATTTTTGCTAGGATTATTTTACTTGTACATGTACAATATACTTTAATTTATATACACATTGGAACTCAGAGTACAGTGTTACACATATATAGAGAAGTCATATATATTAAGATTAACAAATGAAATTAGTTATTGAGAGTTAATAAAACCACAATACAATCATATTTTAGCTGAGGCTGCTAATTTTTAAAATCATACTTCAAGCATACACAGATACACACACACACACACTCACACGGGCACATGCACACAAAATATCAGTGCTTACCTAAGAATGGGGATGCCCATAACTGACAGTAAGGAAAATGATTTTGTATCATTACCAGAGATGGCATTAAGTAACATTAAATCACACTGCTCAAAATGTATTTACATTCTATTTTCCCTTCAGTTCTTGTGAGTAGACAAGAAGAAAATTCTGATTTGGTGAAAGTATGTCTTTGACACCTTTCTTAGTGGCTAAATTTTCTTTTGTATATGCTTTAACTCTATTTTTTTGATAGTTTATGTTTACTTTTACAGTAATATTTTTAGAAATGATCTAGTAATTCAAAAGAAGCAAAATTATCAATTCCACACAGTAAAATTACTATCAAGAGGTTGGTTATTCAATATCAACATCGACCGGGAGTGGTGGTACACAAATACACAACAATAGTTTCTTCAATAACTTGTTAATATATAAATAGTATATAGTTAATAAAAAGACTATCATTAAAATATTGTTCTAAAATTTTGAAAATTCAGAATAGATAAATAATATATAAGAAACATCACTAACACTTTCATAATTGAAGTATTGTTTAAAAATATTTAACTACTAAATGTGATCTTATGACAGCAGTTATAAGACAGTGTATCATAAAATATTCAAAAAATCTACCTTATACAGTTTGC
The DNA here is from genome assembly GCF_003255815.1 of Theropithecus gelada. Classification (NCBI taxonomy): domain Eukaryota; kingdom Metazoa; phylum Chordata; class Mammalia; order Primates; family Cercopithecidae; genus Theropithecus; species Theropithecus gelada. The sequence continues at coordinate 17,482,236 of NC_037669.1, read as the reverse complement.
CAATAAAATAATTGTTTTCTACTAAAATATGCAGTTTAAAATAACTGAACATATTTGACAGGGTAGGTCTGTTAATAATTAGCCAAAAATTAAAAAGTTGGACCTGAAATTTAAATAAATACCTTTAATCTATAACAATGTTTAAAATTCTAATATACTAGTCAATTTATAGAGAATATACAAATCTAAATGGGGAGCTTACATTCTGAATATTTTGCAATGGTATTTAAAATATTATTTTAAAGGCTTTTTATGTTATTTTGTAGAGCAAGACCATTTAAAATTAATTAGGAATATGTATGCCATAGAACCACAATATAAAAGATATTTATTACATGTACATATATAGAACCCATAAGACACATAAAGAAGAATTATAAGCATATTGTTTTCTTCTTTTAATCAGCCATGCAAATTTCAGCCAAAGACATTGTTCAGAATATAAAGTAGCATGCTTATAACTTAATTTTGTGCCGCAAGACATTGTTACCTTTTCTTTATTTTCTTTGGTAGCTAAAACAAGAATTTAAATTATTGCTTATCTGATGCATTTTTGGTTAATTTTCCACTTCTTAGAATATTTTCAAAATGCTTAGAACACCTCCTAAGATACTTAGAATAGGCTAGTTATGTTCGGACTGTTCTTGAGAACAGTCTAATAACTAGTCTCTCAGCAACTATTATTGCCTACTTTAATCCATTCTTCAGAGTGATCTTCTAAATATACTGTGTCTAACAGCAATATAAAGTGAGACACATATAAATAATTTTAAATTTTGTAGCAGTTACATTAAAATATGAAAAAGAAACAGGTGAAATTATATTTTAATAACATATTTTATTTAACCCAATATATCCAAAATATTATCATTTCAACATTAAATCAACCGTTGAAATATTTTACATTCCTTGGATTTTTAATTTTTTTTTCCTCAAAGTATTTGAAATCCCGTATGTACTTTAGCAGATCTCAATTCAAACTAACTGCATTTCAAGTGCCCAATAACCTCACATGGCTAGTGAATATCATACTGGATAGTACAATTTTAAACACAGAAATCTATTCATTACATTCTTCTAGTTAAATTTTTTTTATAATTTTTCACCTTATTAATGTTAAAGTTTAAAATATTTAACTTGGATTACAATGTTGCCCAGGATTTGGCCCTGCCTACCTCTCCAACCACTTCAGATGAAGATACCCTTTCTGTACCTTCTCTGTTAAGGCTTTGGTCTTCTACAGTCTACGGTCAATTCAGTAGCTGACGATCTCCTTCAAACATGTATAAGACTGTGTTATGACTGGACTTACAGCCTTCCATTGGCTTTCTCTTCCTCGGAGAGTACAAGTTGTTGCCTTGATAATTGCCTCCCAAGCACAGCATGGTTTTGCTCCCCACCCCCGTGACCCTGCTTTTCATTTCCTACCTTTGGTTCCTTCAGATACTTTGCTCTAGCCACACTGGCCTTTTGCAGAATCTTGGACACCCAAAGCTTGTTCCCACAACAGGGCTTTTTTAACACTTGCTCTTACTCAGCTATCTGGATGGTTTAACCCTTCCTTTATATCAGGTCTTTGTTCAAATGTCACCAAATTAATGAAGCCTTCCCTGATTCCTGCTACACTCTGCTGCAATATTTCATAAGAACTCTCCAAAGAACTTCACATCTGATACACGATGCATTTAATTTTTAAATCATTCCACAGTAAAATGTATGCTCCAATAAGGGAGATCTTTTTCTTTGTTTTGTTTTCTAAAATGCATTTCCAGGGTCTAGAACAGTGCTAAGCATTATTAGACCCTCAAATGAGGCATATTTGGCAAATAAATGAATGAATTGCCAAAGACCTCCTTTAATTTCTATAGTTTTACCATGCTCTTTCTCCTGCTTTAAGACTTTTTCTCTGTTGAAAAATCTCTTCCCTGTATCTCTACCCCATGACCCACGTATGTTGCCAGTTCCTCATAACCCCGATGACCCTGTGATTCACTTATCTTTCAGCTCGCACTGCTTTAAGAGGGCCATTCTGACTTCTTAGGTCAAATTTAGTTTCTCAAAGGACCTAGGCCTTTTCTGCATTAGTTAGCCCTTGGTAATTACCTGTTTAATGGCTGTAAGCACCACAAGAAAAGGTTTGCCCAGTGCTTAGTGCTTGTCATAATGTAGGTGCTCAATACATACTTGTTTAATTGAACTGGATAGTGTGTGAGTACTCTGCTAATTAAATTCCTGTAGAAGATTATGCATATCTACGTAATGCATGGTCTGATAATGGCACAATTCATCTTTCTATAGATTTATATGTTTTCTCCTTAATGTATTATAGGTAAGGGATGAAAACAGACAGTAAATATCTTGAAAGTGATTTAACTGTGTCTGAAAATGATTATTCTAATATTGCAAGATGACCTAGCTATATTAACAACTTTCCATTTGAAATTATTGTTAATGTGAACTTGGATATTACTCCTAATGCAAAAAAATACATATATAAATTGATTTATATATTAAATTGGATATAGGGGCTGCAACTTTCAACTGTCCCTGATTTCAAATATTTTTATACATCAACTTGCCTTTTAAATCCTTAAAATTTTGAACTCATAACATATATTTGGGTTACTTCAATTTTTCTCTATTTTGATGTTAACATTTAGTATAATATTACATTTAAAAACAAATAATTCTCTTGTTAGAAAATTACTGTTGAGGCACTCACATTCTCTTACATAGCACACATTAATAGTATACAGCATATACCTCTCAGATCATATCATATTAGATTACAACTATTGTGTCATGTGTTATCTCAGCTTTGTGTAACTGCCACAAGCCAGAGAGGGCCCTCAATATTACAGTATCCACAATGTCGACCATATTTCAGGCACATATTTAGTTTCAGGGTTTTTTTTTTTTTTTTTTTTTTTGAGAAGGAGTCTGGCTCTGTTGTCCAGGCTGGAGTGCAGTGGTGCGATCTCGACTCACTGCAAATTTTGCTCCCAGGATCAAGCAATTCTCCTGCCTTAGCCTCCCGAGTAGCTGAGATTACAGGCACCCACCACCACGTCCAACTAATTTTTGTATTTCAATAGAGATAGGGTTTCACCATGTCAGCAGGCTAGTCTCAAACTCCGGCCTCCCAAAGTGCTGGGATTATAGGCATGAGCCACCGTGCCCGGACTTTAGTTTTTATAAACACTGTAAAAATGGAATGAAGGTAAATAAATGGTGAATGCTAATACCTAACATGAGATAATTGCATAAGTATTCTGTGTATCTATTCAATTAGTGGTCTTAGATTTTGTTAGAATTGGGTTTTAAATGGGATATCAGTATTTATGTCTTGAGAACTTTTCAATTTCTTTCTTATATATTCCTTCCTTCTCTACTACTTCCTTACTTTTCTGTTTATATTATAGGATGTGTAAACTTCTTGCTTTCAAGAAACAAATGAGTGAAGATAAGAATGTTTTCCAACATATGTCTATATTCTACAGAATCACGTTGGAAAGCTACAGGTTATCTAACGAAGTGATTTCTATTATTTTTTCCTTTAGAAAAATCTATTTGGGTATAGACCATGCATTACTTTTTTTTTTTTTTTTTTTCTTGAGACAGAGTATTGCTTTGTCACCAGGCTAGAGTGCAGTGGCAGGATCTTGGCTCACCGCAACCTCCAACTCCCTGGTTCAAGCGAGTATCCTGCCTCAGCCTCCTGAGTTGGGTTTACAGGCACGCACCACTATGCCCATCTAAGTTTTGTATTTTTAGTAGAGCCGAGGTTTCACCATGTTGGCCAGATGGTCTCGATCTCCTGATTTCGTGATCCGCCTGCCTCGGCCTCCCAAAGTGCTGGGATTACAGGCATAAGCCACCACATCCGGCCTGCATTACCTTTTTAATTTCTACTTTTAAGTTTTCCCCCATAATAATAAAGATTTATTATTTAAATCTCTACAACTTTTGGAATAGTGCATTCATCTCAGGTCTGCCTGTCTCTGCTTTCTCCCTGCTCATATCCACTCCACAGTTTCTGCAAGTTACGTTTCTAAATAGCAGATATGGCCATGCTATTCTCTATTGTCTATAGTAAGAGCTTAGCCTTTTTGCAAAACCAGACCACTGCATTGATTTGTACAGACTGATTTGGTTAGGCTTTGTGTCCCCACGCAAATCTCATCTTGAATTATAATCCTCATAATCCCCATGTGTCAAGCGAGAGACCAGGTGGATATAATTGAATCATTGGGGTGGTTTCTCCCATGCTGTCCTTGTGATAGTGAGTGAGTTCTCACAAGATCAGATGGCTTTATAAGGGGCTCTTCCCCCTTCTCTAGGCAATTCTCCTTCCTCTTGCCTTGCGAAGAATGTCCCTTGCTTCCCCTTTGACTTCTGCCATGACTGTAAATTTCCTGAGGCTTCTCAAGACACGTTAAACTGGCAGTCAAACCTCTTTCCTTTATAAATTACCCAATCTTGGGCAGTTCTTTACAGTAGTATGAAAATGGAATACAGTAAGTTGGTACCAAAGAGAGTGGGGTACTGCTATAAAGATACCAAAAGCGTGGAAGCGTCTTTGGAAATGGGTAACAGGCAAAAGTTGGAACAGTTCGGAGGGCTCTGAAGAAGACAGGAAGATGTGGGGAAGTTTGGATCTTTCTAGAGACTTGGAGGGCTCAGAAGAAGACAGGAAAATGTGGGAAAGTTTGGAACTTCTAAAGACTTGTTGAATGACTCAGACCAAAATGCCGACAGTGATATGGACAATTAAGTCAAGGCTGAGGTGGGCTCAGATGGAGATAAGGAGCTTATTGTGCACTGGAATAAAGGTGACTCTTGCTATGCTTTAGCAAAGAGACTGGTGGCATTTTGCTCCTGTCCTAGAGATCTGTGGAACATTGAACTCATGAGAGATGATTTAGGGTACCTGGCAGAAGAAATTTCTAAGCAGCAAAGCATTCAAGATGTTACTTGGGTGCTCTTAAGAGCATTCAGTTTGATACATTCACAAAGAGACAGTTTGAAATTAGAACTTACGTTTAAAAGGGAAGTAGAGCACAAAATTTTGGAAAATTTGCAACCTGATAATACAATAGAAAAGAAAAACCCATTTTCTGGGAAGAAATTAAAGCTGGCTGCAGGAATTTGCATAACTAACAAGGAGCTGAATGTTAATTGCCAAGATAATGGAGAAAATATTTCTGGCGCATTTCAGAGATATTCAGGGCAGTACTTCCCATCACAAGTCTGGAGGCTTAGGAGGGAAAAAATGGTTTCATGGGCTGGGCCCAGGGCGCAGCTGCTCTGTGCAGTCTTGGGACATGGTACCCTGTACCCTAGTCACTCCAGCTTCAGCCATGGATAAAAGGGGCCAAGGTACAGCTTGGGTCATTGCTTCAGAGGTTGCAATCCCCAAGCATTGGCAGCTTCCATGTGCTGTTGGGCCTGCAGGTGCACAGAAGACAAGAATTGAGCCTTGGGAGCTTCTACCTAGATTTCAGAGGATGTATGGTAATGCCTGGATTAACATTTAGAATACTATTTCATTATACAGCAGACGTCTGATGCAGGGGCAGAGCCCTCATGGAGAACGTCTACTAGGGCAATGAAGAGGGAAATGTAGGGTTTGAGCCCCCACACAGAGTCTCCACTTGGGCACTGCCTAGTGGTGCTGTGAGAAGAGGGCCACCATCCACTAAACCCCAGAGTGGTAGACAACCGACAGCCTGCACCATGTGCCTGGAAAAGCCAGAGACACTCAATGCCAGCCCATAAAAGCAGCCAGGAGTGGGGTTGTACCCTGCAAAGCCACAGGGGTAGAACTTTCCAAGACTGTGGGAGCCCACCTCTTGCATCAATGTGACCTAAAGTGAGACAGGAGTCAAAGGAGATCATTCTGCAGCTTTAAGATTTGACTGCCACACTAGATTTCAGACTTACATGAGGCCTGGAGCCCTTTTGCTCTGGCAAATTTCTCCCATTTGGAATGGGTGCATTTATCCAATGTCTGTACCTCTATTGTATCTAGAAACTGATTTTACAGGCTTATAGGTTGAAGGGACTTGCCTTTTCTCAGATGAGATTTGGACTTTGAATTTTGGGTTAATCCTGAAAAGAATTAAGACTGGGGGACAGTTGGGAAGGCATGAGTGGTATCATAATGTGAAAGGGATATGATATTTGGGTGAGGCCAGGGGCAGAATGATTTGGTTAGGCTATTTATCCCCAATCAAGTCTCACCTTGAATTACAATCCCTATAATCCCTATGTGTCAAGGGAGAGACCAGGTGGAGTTAATTGAACCATGGGGGTGATTTCCCTCATGCTATTCTCATGATAGTGAGTGACTTCTCACAAGATCTGATGGTTTTATAAGGGGCTCTTCCTACTTTGCTAGGCACTTCTCCTTCGTTGTGTCTTGTGAAAAAGGTGCCTTGCTTCCCTCTTGCCTTCTGCCATAATTGTAACTTTCCTAAGGATTCCCCAGCCATACTGAATTGTGAGTCAATTAAACCTCTTTCTTTAAATAAATTACCTTGTCTCAGGCAGTTCTTTATAGCAGTATGAAAATGGACTAATACTGGCTGGGCATTGTGGCTCATGCCTCTAATCCCAGAACTTTGGGAGGCCGAGGCAGGTGGATCAAGAGGTCAGGAGATCGAGATCATCCTGGCTAACACAGTGAAATCCCGTCTCTACTAAAAATACAAAAAAATTAGCCAGATGTGGTGGTGGGTTCCTGTAGTCCCAGCTACTCAGGAGGCTGAGGCAGGAGAATGGTGTGAACCCAAGAGGCGCAGCTTGCAGTGAGCCGAGATCACGCCACTGCACTCTAGCCTGGGCAAGAGAGTGAGACTCTATCTCAAAAAAAAAAAAAAAAAAAAAAGAAAGAAAGAAAGAAAGAAAATGGACTAATACACAGACTGAGAGCTAAGAATGACTTTACTTTTTTTTTTTTCAAGATTGGGTCTCACTGTTTCATCCAGGCTACAGTGCAGTGGCATGATCACAGCTTACTGCAGCCTCCACCTCCCATGCTCAGGTGGTCCTCCCACATCAGCCTTCCAAGTAGCTGGGACTACAGGCATGCACTACCATGCCCAGCTAATTTTTGTATTTTTTGTAGACAGGGGGTTTTGCCATATAGTTCAGGCTGGTCCCACTCTTCTGTGCTTCAGTGATCTGCCTTGCCTCAGTCTGCCAAAGTACTGAGACTACAGGCATGAGCATCTGCACCCAGCCTTTATATTTTTAAATGATTATTTAAGTATATGAGATTCTAGATTTTTGACTCAGACTTCAAAGTCTGAAGTATATACTCTATGGCTTTTCACAGAAAAAGTATGCCAATATCTGGTTTCTAGAATAAAGTCCAAATTGAGATTAGCATTTAAGTTCCTTAAGAGATGGACTCACATCTATTTTTCCAAACTCACGTTCCACTGCTACAGAAATTTTATGCTTTTTGCCACTCCCTACATGGACCATATTATTTTCTCACAGCTTTACTGAAGTATAATTGGCATACACAAAACTTCAAATAAAGCATACGATTGGGTATTTTGATAAATCTACACAACTGTGAAAACTTTGCACAATCAAGACAGTGAATATATCTGTTAATCCCAGAAGTTTTCTTATACCTCTTCATTTTTGGGTATTTCCATTTTTATACTTAAAGTATGTTTCTTGGAAGCAGCACATACCTGGGTCTTGTAAGAAAAATACTATTTGACAATCTCTGCCATTTAATTTGGGTATTTAGATCATTTATATTTAATGTGATTAATGATATTCTTAGGTTTAATTCTACCTTGCTATTTGCTTAGCATTTGTCCTATGTCTTTGTTATTTTCCTCTTTTCCTATGTTATTTTAGAAAAGCAACATACTTTTTATGATCTGTTTTATCTTCTTTGTTGAATTTTTTTTATTCGTAAAATTTAGGTGAGCACTCACAGAGAACCTCTGCACCTCTCTGGAGTTGTCTTTTGGAAAGTCCTTTTCTCTGTCATACTGACATTGTGAAATCTCACTACCCTGATTTCCCTGAACTCTCAGATCTGTCTTCTCAATTAATAGTCCATTAAGCAGTTTATAAGGTTTTATCAAGATCCTTTCTCCCTGTGCCAGGGCCTAAAAATTTACTCTAAACAGTAAGTTGGGGCAATTGTAGGACTTTCCTCTTTCAATTATTATCTCTTGGTTATCTGATGTCTCATGTCTTAAATATTTTTTTTCCCACATATTTTAAATGAGTTTTCTTATCTCAGATAGCAGATGTTACTCCATCTTGATCAAAAGTAAAAATCAGACTGCTTGAGTCATCCTAAATTCTTATTTTTCTGTCTTCATATTTCACTGTCTTCTATAATGTCCTTTTCCTATCTACTATATCTAGTTTCTCAAAGACATATTTAAATAACTTATTTTAAAGTGCAATGTAATACTACCACCTCTACCAGAATATTTAAGATGAAATAAACACACAATACCAAATGTTTCTGAGAATATGGAGCAATATGAACTCTAAAATATTACTGGAGGAGTTTAAGTTGGTGCTACCACTTTAGAGAACTGTTTGGCAGTACTTACTATAGATGAACATAGGCCTACCATTTGATATAACAATCCCACTCCTTGCTATATGCCCAACAGAAAAGCATGAGATGAAAGGGGCCAACCCCCTGCAGTAGCCATACTAGTTCCCATTGCTACATGAGTTATTGATCCTCCATTTGATTTTCATTTTCTGAAATTTGTTGACATTGATATGGTTTACATGTCTGTCTTCTTGAAATCTCATGTTGAAATGTGATTCTCAGTGCTGGAGGTGGGGCCTGGTGGGTGATGACGGGATCATGGAGGTGGATTCCTCATGAATGGTTTAGAAGCATCCCCTGTTTATAAATGAGTTCTTGCTCAGTTAATTCATGCAAGACAAGGTTGTTTAAAAGTCTAGGACCACAACTTCCCCACCCCGTGCTCGCTCACACCATGGGATGTGCAGGCTCCCCTTCTCCTTCTACCATAATTAAAAGTTTCCTGAGCCCCCTCACCAGAAGCAGATGCTGGAGCCATGCTTGTGCTGCCAGAAGAATCATGAGCCAATTAAACATCTTTTCTTTATAAATTACCCATCTCAGGTATTTCTTTATAGCAATAAAGAAATGACCTAATACAGACATTGACTTTTCTCACCAGATGTATTTTCTTTTCCCTTTCCCTTTTGCTTTGTTCTTGTTAGAGTAAACATTCTATATACCCTTATTCCTGTTAGTGAATTGTCAAAAAGGAATAGAGGTAAACTGATATGTTCAATAAACTATGTTTAACAAAAAGCTTTTACCTTCCTAAATTTCAGATCATATAATTTGAGGAAGTATATTCAGTCAAGAATAATCAAATTACAAACATAGCCTTATTGCTGAAATATGTTTTGAAATTTTTATATCAAAATATGTTTATAATTTGAGAAACTTTATGTGATTGCTTAAAATAACAATGAAAATGTCATACATATGGCAAAAGTCAAAGTAAATTTTTAGAGAAGACATATATTAAAGGCAAACTAAATACAAATACAGTGATTGAAACATCACTAATTTTCTTCTTTTTCTTTCTTTCTTTTTTTTTTTTTTTTTGAGAAGAAGTTTTGCTCTTGTTGCCCAGGCTGGAGTGCAGTGGCAGGATCTCAGCTCACTGCAACCTCTGCCTCCCGGGTTCAAGCAATTCTCCTGCCTCAGCTTCCTGAGTAGCCGGGATTACAGGCACCCGCCACCACGCCTGGCTACACTAATTATCTTATAATACAATTTCCCTTATAGATATTTGAAATTTCATTATCCACAGAAAATTGAAATCAGAATATTGAAGTATTGATTGAAACACAGCTGAAGACTGTGACTTTCAGTCACATACACACACACACACACACACACACACACAAAGCATGTCTCTAATAAAAAATAAGAAATGAATAATCTGTTCTACTCATACTTTCACAATTGAATGGTTAGACTATATATTGTCAGCAGTGTTTTCAGGCTTATCCTTATCATCAGAGAACTGGAAGACAAAAAAATAACACGAAAAATCCTAGCTAGCATATCATGCTGTGTGGTTCTCATTGTTTGATGAAGTATTGAATTGTGTCTTGTGTGTCAGGAACCGAACTAATATAATTGACTGCTTTTCCCTCATGGTGTTCAATAGCCTGTAAGTTTAGATAAACCTGCATGACTTATCAGTAAAATATGTGATCTGCATCATTTCTCAAAATAATAGGATTCTTGAAAGAACTTTCAGAAACTGGCAAAAAATAGTATCATTTATGTTTTTCTAGATACTGCTGTACAATAAATATTGTTGTCAAGTAATTGGCAAAACCAACGAAGATTAAGGAATTTAAACATAAGAAAACTGCAAAACTTAAGTGTGAATAAACACATATATGTTTTCTTCCGAATAACCTGATAGCATCCAATGAAATTCTCAAATTCACCAAATCCAAGTCTATAAATAATAAGGTTGTATATTCAGTTAAGAATAATCAAATTACAAACATATCCTCATTTCTGAAATATGTTTTGAAATTTTTATTTCAAAATATGCTTATAATTTGAGAAACTTTATGTGATTGCTTAATAACAATAAAAATGTCATACATATGGAAAAACTCAAAGTAAATTTTTAGAGAAAGATATATATTAAAGGCAAACTAAATATGAATACAGTGATTGAAATATAACTAATTTTCTTTTACTTTTCTTTTGTTTTTTTCGTTTGTTTGTTTTGAGACGAAGTTTCGCTCTTGTTGCCCAGGCTGGAGTGCAGTGGCACTCCATGCTTTTCTGTTGGGCATATAGCAATAGTACTGTGCTTCAAAATACTGAATCCAACTTTCTTCAAAGGATGTCTACTATAAAGAATACATGAGGCTGGGTGAGGTGGCTCAAGACTGTAATCCCTATCACTTTAGGAGGCCTAGGTGGGTGAATCACTTGTGGTCTGGAGTTTGAGACCAACCTGGCCAACATAGTGAAACCCTGTCTCTACTAAAAATATAAGAATTAGCTGGGCGTGGTGGCAGGCCCCTGTAATTCCAGCTCCTTGGGAGGCTGAGGCATGAGAATCGCTTGATCCTAGGAGGTGAAGGTTGCAATGAGCTGAGATTGCACCACTGAACCCCAGCCCGGGCAAGAGAGTGAGACTCCCTCCCTCTCACACATACACACAAAGAACACATGAGATTATGATTAGATAATGTATGTAAAAGGGTACTAGTACTAATTCCAATTTCTTACTGTCATCAAATAAATGCTTTAATGAACTTTCCATTGAATAAACAAATAGAAAAACCATTAGACCTACATAAATATACTGCAAGTTACATCAATTTCATCCCACAGAATCAGAGTAAAATGCTCTTGTTCCAGAAAGGATAAACACATGGCATCCTCTTTCTCTCACTTAACTATAAAATCTAGGCAGAATACACAAAGAAGCCATTTGAGGACTCGAAGTAGCAGTAGGCAGATTGGAGAAGACCAAAATGTGAAGTATCGCTGGGCTGATGATAAGTTTACCATTGTTCTCATTCATCTTTCTAATTCTCACTCAACAGTTTCCTGTCCTGAATGAACTGGAAACTTGGAAGTGGACACGAGGCCATTGACAGCTCCAGGACAAGCCTGCTCATTTTAGCTTTAGGAGTGGGAATCAGAATTCATAATGCTTAGAGAGAATGTGGCAATTCCCCATCCATTTTTTCTTTTCTTGCTTAACTCTTGCCCAGTCCTCAAGCAATCACATAGTAATGGTGGTGGCAGTGGCCAGAAATGGGAACCACAGAAGCCAAAATTCTTAAGAAAGTAAACTTTCTTGTTTGTTCACTGAAGCTGTGCTTCCAAGAGGGTTGGGTCAACCTCCGTCGTGTTTCTTTTTCTCTCTGTCCTCCTCTCACATGGCCCTGGAAGTGAATGTAGTTGCAGAAGGGCACAGCAGAGTGGAGGAAATGAAGCCTCAGCCTTCTCACCACGGGATCTTAGAGAGAAACCACAGGAAACCAGAAAGTACCCGGAGAACATGGAGAGAGAGAGAAGCTTAGAAAAGCAATCCATAAACTTGTTTATGAACTCTTGGGCTGACTCCCAAATGCACACATGTGGATTTTATTCTATTTAACATGCCAAAGACTTAAGAACTAGACCAAGACCAGGACCCAGGTATCAGACTAGCAGTCAGGTTTTTAAACTTCTGGTTATGTAAAGAAGAGGAGATCAACATAGAAATCATATACTGTTGTTTTCAGTTAGTTAGTATTTTTTTTTTTTTTTTTTGATGTGGCTATTTTGACACATTAACTTAGAAACAGCGGTTATATACACACACACAGGAAAACTATCACCATATTCCCGAATATCCTAAAATCAATATATATTTCCATACTGGCAAACTCAGGTAAGTTGCCATTAATAAGCATAAAGTGAATGTATTATACCTCAATTTATCTTTTATCATCTTTTCTCATTCATATATTTATAATTTATATGTTAAGGATGATTTGGAAAAAAAACACATACACTCAAGAGATGGACAAGTGTCAAGATTAGGGCATTATTTGGAAAAGACTCAGAAATAGTTTAGTAGTCGGAGGCTAGTGACAAGCAAAGTTAAAATTCTAAAGCTGCTTCTAGTGTGAGAGTAAGGTAAGCATTTCTGCTCTGGAAGTTAAGATAAGGTATGTAGACCGAAAGACTTACAGCAACAGTTTTTAGGGTAAGGCTAAATTTGTATTACCATTTTGAATATAATTTGGTAATCATATTCATACAACATAGAAGCCACTATGTTGTTCCTATAAATATTGATCACCCTTTAAATGTTCCAACATTTATCTTCTAACGTGATATTTATTTAATTTTATATTCCCAGATATGTTTTAGTCAACCACACTTAATCCCACATTAATATTACTTTCTTCATATTTGGTTTTACAAAATGTGCTCAGTGAATCTATAATCATATTCCCAAGTATTCTGAAATGAAATACTGTTTAGTATTTTTATCCTCTATTCAGAGATTCTTATTCTTGTTTCACTATTTTGTGTAGACCATGTAGTTATGACAGTTTGTCACCTTTTCTTTCAATATTCCTTTATTGCATACTCTTTAAGTCAGACTGAATTTTCTTTTATGAATAAAGAAAAATATCTTCAAAAAGAATGCGTCCAGTAACTTACTATAAGATGTATTAGTAATAATAGCTACAACAAAACCATTTATAATTATTGAACATTCAAAATGAGCCAGGCACTTTGCTAAGCACTTTGCATATAATATTTTGGTTATTCTCACAAAAATTAACTACAAAGTAAATAAAGAATGTAGCCTTTGAAACTAGATCACATGGGTTTGAGTTCTGTCTTTAGTTTACTCGCTCTGTCATTTAACGTGACTTATTTTTATGCACATCAGTTTTCACTTCTGTAGAATAGGTGCTATTGACTGAGTGTGTGTATGATCCCCCAAAATTTGTATGTTGAAGCCTAAAAATCCCCAATGCAATCATATTTTTAGAAGGAGACTTTAGGAAGTGATTAGGTCATGAGGATGGAGGTCTGAAGGGACTAGTGCCCTTACAGGGGAATGAAGAAACCAGATCTCTCTGCTCTCTTACATGTGAGGACAGCAGAAGATAGCCATCTACAAATAAGGAAGAGGGTACTCACCAGACACCAGATCTGCTGGTGACTTAATCTTGGACTTTCAGCCTTATGAACTGTGAGAAATACATCTCTGCTGTCTAAGACACACAGTCGATGATATTTTGTTACACAAGCCCAAACTGACTAAGACAATTGGAATAAAACATAGCACTTAACTCAGGGGTAGTTGTGAGGGATTAATAAATGTCATATGTATAAAATGATCAGAAGGGTGTCTACTGTTTTATTATTAAGATGAGGAACCTGAAGCTAAGTAATATTAAATAATGTACGTGGCAGATAGTTTTCCAAAAAATGCCCCAACAATATCTTTCAAAACATGGGTTTTTTTTGACAATTTCTTATAGACAGTCGTTCCACAAAACTGTTAGGCCTCTGTTCTCTTCTCCTGAAATCAGTGTGCTTGTGACTATAGTAGAAGTGATTTTATACAACTTCCTAGGTGAGGTCATAAAAGGTAATAGAGCTTTTGTTTGATTCTTCAGGATGCTTACTTTTAGAAACTACCCATGTGGCAGGAGGAAGACCAAGCAGCCATGGAGATGGCCACGTGGAGAAGAATTCAGGTTCTTTGCTCATAGCTCTGGCTGAGCTCTTGGTTGACAACCAGCACCAATTTGCCAGACAAGTGAGGGACCCATCTAGAATGTAGTTCCTCCAGTCCCCACTCCTGCCAATCCAGCTGATGCCGCATGGGGCAGAGATGAGCTGCCCTTGCCATTCCTGGCTCACATGACAGATTTGTGAAAAAAATGGATGATCAGTGTTGTCTTAAGTCATTAAATTTGGGGGTGTTTTTTAATGTAGCACTGAGTAACTGGAACGTTTGCTCAAGGTCATATGGAAAAAGCCAAAAGTTAGACATAGGTCCATTCTAACCTATAATCTGAGTTCTCTTCATTAGTTAGCCATTATATTTGGAACACTGTACTTATTTTACAATCTAGGGAAGTAATGGAGTGAATCACACTTTTACACTTTTAAAGAATAATTGGTGAGTGAGATAGTTTGGCTCCGTGTCCTCACCCAAATCTCATCTCAAACTGTAATCCCCACGTGTCGAGGGAGGGACCTGGTGGGAGGTGATAGGATCATGGAGGCGGTTCCCCTCATGCTGTTCTTGTGATGGTGAGTGAGTTCTCACGAGATCTGAAGGTTGCATAAGGGGCTCTTCCCCCTTTGCTTCACTCTCATTTTTCCTGCCACCTTGTGAAGAAGGTACTTGCCTCTCCTTTGCCTTCCCTCATGATTGTTAAGTTTTCTGAGACCTCTCCAGCCATGCAGACTGTGAATCAATTAAACATCTTTTCTTTATAAATTACCCATTCTCTGGCAGTTGTTTATATTAGTAACAGTGTAAGCACAAACTAATATAAAAAGGATATTCAGATTATAAATAACTACTATAACAAAACAGTCTTTAGTGATATTTAATTGGCATACATGATTTTAACTAATTGTTTTATATTATCTTAACCATGTTTCTTTTTTGTAAGAGGTGAAACTAATATTGCTTTCTTCAAAATTTAGAAATAAAAATGTATTACACAACTTTTATTTCATTAAAATTTTTATATGGCCACCTCATTTTCTGTAAAAAATAAGTGAGACATTCGTCTTTCAACCTAGAATTGAAGAACACACTCATCATTGAATGAACTGTACGGGTGATTTGAAAATTTTGAGCAAACTCACTCATCACTGCTCAAAGTATCACGTACTCTGACACCTCAGTAAAGTTTGACAACCCTATCTTCTGCTGCCTTAGCAACAAATTTACAATCTATTTTTCAATCTGACAATTCTGAATGTCCCACTGTCATATATCTTGTGTCATTTCTGTAGTTGGACAGGACAGGAAAATAATGTAAAAATTATTGAATTATAACTATACAATTTTTACTAAGCAAGGAAAGCATACATTTTTATAGGAAGTTATTAATCATGCTGGTAATCAATATAATAATCACAATTTTTGTCCAGTACAAATTGATGTTTTATATATTTATTCTATTTAAGTCTTACAAAAACCCAGTGATATGAGTATTAATGTCCTCATTTTACAAAAAGGGAGATGAAAGCTCAGGCAGTTGCTCAAGGTCACAGAGATGATATGTAAGCAAGCCAGGTTCTTGAAGCCAGGTCTCTCTGATTCTTACCCCCAAACTTTGGTACATCTTGTCATTACACAAATGTGTGTGTGTGCGCGCATTTGTGTGTGTGTGACATGAGACATTCCTGGTAATAATTACCACATTTATCTCTTCCTCTGTAATCTACCATTGCAGTTATCATATGCATCCTCATCTTAATACCTGTTATTTCTCATTTCACATAAAGAGGCATCTCTTCTCAATTCCATTGTAAATTACTTAATACTAAGTATTCTGTGTGTGCTAATTCACTGGAACAATACTGCAGACAAAGCAGAGGTGCAAATATGAATGCATCATTGCTTGTACACATAGTTAGTGTACACTTATTAGTCAAAATGACATGAGAATATTATAGACTAACACTTAGCAAAGCAGACATTCAAAATATTCACTATCTGCTGTCTTTAAAATTGTAAAAATAAGATATTACAATATGACTTAAAAATTCTAAACTTTTTAATCTAATCCATCTTCCCCATGGGTGAGTTTTCAGATAATATGTGTGTATTTATCATACAAGGTTAAATGATTATTTGTATCATTGAATCATTGGTTGAAAAGTAGATGGATGTTTCCAATGTATTTCCACCATATGTAGCCCTCCATTGTTTTTTAAAATAGAGACACAGTCTTGCTCTGTCACCCAGGCTGGAGTGCAGTGGTGTGATCTCGGCTCACTGCAATATCTGCCTCCAGGGTTCAAGCAAGTCTTGTGCCTCAGCCTTCCAAGTAGCTGGGGCTACATGCATGCATCACCACACCCAGCAATTTTTTTGTATTTCAGTAGAGACAGGGTTTCACCATGTTTCCCAGGCTGGTCTTGAACTCCTGAGCTCAGGCAGTCCCCTCACCATGGCCTCCCAAAGTGTTAGGATTACACGCATGAGCTACTGCACCCAGCCTGCAGCCCTCCATATTTACAGTACAGTTGTAGTGCTTCAACTTCATAATGATAGTTTGAGTTTTATTTTGTATTATCTATTGCAATTAGGGTTTTATGTTGAATAACAACTACTCGTGTAACTAAATAGTTTATTTATCAACTTTCCATTAATATTTTAAAATAGCTTGCTAAAACCTTGATCAACATTTCATTGGAATGGTCTGTAAATATTGAATTGAAGAAAATTGGAACAGCATCTTCTATCCAGTACAAGTAGAATACCTATATTGATTCATCATGGTTTGGATATGACAGATTCTTATGGATTAAAAGGGCACATTCAAGGGTGAAATGCTGTATGCAGCAACAGCAGACACTCAAGGTTCAGAACTTTTAATGCCCTGCTTGCAATAGCTCTATGTGGCTGTGTAATCACCAGAGACTAGGGCATGTCAGTTTTACAGATGTGATGGGTCTGATTGGAATACGGTTTCTTGATTTGGCTCATATCAAATCCCCCTGTATAGCCATTCCATATATTAATGCTGTTGGCCTGAGCCTGAATTTCCCAATCACTATTTCTCACCCAGGCAGATCATCTGTAAGCTGGTGCTTGGATAATCCAATTTTCATGGCAAGCAGGAGCTCTTCTGTAAAAGCAGTTATAGCATTTCATGCACCTATAACAAGTGTTTCTATTGGAAAATCTGGAACAATAAGGACAGTCTTTTATTATAAAGCTATAAATCCATTCCATTAATCAAAAGCTGTACACATAAAAAATTTTGTGTAAATCATTTTTAACACATGTTCATCCATGTATAAATATTTTAAACATAGCAGAGGAATTCTTAGCAGGCCTTCTTTTATGTAACACAAACGCTCCAGTTAATCAATTTTATACATATGCATATCAAATTTCCATAAATTGGAACATATTATAGTCACCGAGGTAAAATAATCTACTGGACCAAACAAATGCATTATCAACATACACAAACTTGTCTCTCCTCTCTGTTCCTGTTGCATATCACATGTGCCGCTATTACACAAGTATTTGATTGTTTTGCAGTGGTTTGATTCCTTGACTATCTCAACATCAGAGTAAGGGCACGTGTGAGAATAAACTGTCTTTGTATTAAAATTTTCATACTCTAAGACAGTAATTTGCAAATATTAGGTGTTCAATAAGTATCTGATAAATGGCTAATTAAATAAATAAGTGACCCTTGTTATTCTTTGACTTATACAACCAAATTTTTTATATTCAGTCAACATTGCTACATTACATTCTGATACTGCTTCAAATCTTTAAGGGGGAAAGAACATTTGCAAAAGACACCTGGAATTAACATAACATTTTACTATATCCATTATCAAAGAAATACCATATTCAAGAACTGACTATTTAGAGTTATTTGTGACTTGTAATATACACTTTTATGTTGAAGCCTGCAATTTTAGTACTTTTGTCTCAAATTACTATATTGATGAATATATTCAGCTCTCATGTTTGCTACATATTTTAATTTGAAAGCATATGTAATTTTCATTTTTGCACTTTTACAAACTACAGAATTAATATAAAAATAACAGTGTTATTGCAAGAACTGTTTGACTAACACTGCATTATCAAGTACAATCACCTTTGATTATTCTGAAGTGGAATAACTTTGATAAATGTATAATAAGTTATAGTTACCATTCATTCAGGATTTAATAGAGAAGTATGGGGGTATAGGTTGAATAAAACCTAGTCCCTGAAGAGATAATGAGTATAAACCTCAACTTAAAAGATAATATTAGACGCTGTGAGATGAAAACTCATTGGTGGTATATTAATAAATGCCTGCATTTTCGACAAGGTAAAAATTAGTATCAAGTAGAGTAGCTCGAATCAGCTTCTTAGCCTGGAGATGAGGCACTTTAACTGGACCTTTTCTATGGAAATGTAGAATGAGAAAAATGATCAAATAGACGTAAGCATGGAAATGAGTATCACAAAATTCTATATAAAGAGAGGAAACTAACTCAAACAAAACAAAAAGTGAATGGTATGAAGATGGAATATATAAGGTAGTTAATAGGGGTATGGTTATCAAGAGTCTTATAAGGCAGCCTAAAGAATTCCATAGTTATACTAAACACAGAAGTTCTTGAACGAAGGATAGAGAGTTTATATACATGGATTCTGTTGACAGTATACCAAATTTATTAAAGAAGTGTGAGAAAAGAAGCAATGAGACCAGGCAGGAGATGAAGGCATTGACTCAGGCAAGAAATATTTATCAACTAAACAAAGATGATGAAGGTGAGAACAGAAAAAAGTGACACTGTAAAGAGAAACAATTTTTAAAATAGTCTTAAAACAGACTGATGGCAAAAAACAAGATAAAATTTAAGAGTGGTTTAGACATAACTATTAGATGTATTTAATATTCTTAACGATATTGACAATATCCTTGTGGACAGGATGTGTGCATCTTTTAATGCAGAAACCTTATATTCAAATCCTATTGGCTGAAACATATTGCCTTTCATAAGTTATTTAACTCCTGTAAGTCTGAATCTATTCTTTTGTAAAATGGAGACAAGAATAGTATTATAACTATCTGTTGGGATGATGCATAATGTAATTTATGTAACATGTTTAGCATGGTGACTGGCTCATTATAAGCAATGGTTAAAAGTTAACTACCTAAGGTCAATTAGTCCCCAAAAATTTTCATTGATAAGAAAGAAACTCTCCTGTACACAAAATAGTCAAGAAAATAACTGTAATGGCTAACCAAATATTCCAGTCATGTATAGTCCTCCCTCAGTGTAAGTGGGGTATTGAATCCAAGACCCCTAGGTATATCATCTTCCCATACTCAAGCCCCACTGTCAGCGCTGTGAAACCCATGCATATGAAAAGTCAACCTTCTGTTTACATAGGTTTCCCATTCTATGAATACTGTGCTTTGCATCTGTGTTTGGTTGAAAAAATCCACATCTAAGTGGAGCCATATAGTTCAAACACACATTGTTCAAGGGTAATCTGTACATAGTAAATTAATTGCCATTTCCAAAAAATAGAATTTAAAATGTATAGTATAATACTATAATTATATTTAATAAATACATTCTATCTTAGGTAATTGAAAAGATACTTTATAACTCAACAAACATGTTTAAGTTTTTCAACATCTGATCTTATCTAAAATTTCATACTCAATATTTTAAACTTTTCTATTCTATTTAGATCTTATCTAAAATTTCATACTCAACATTTTTAACTTTTCTATTCCCTCATAGAAATCAAACCAAAGAAAAACAAGCAAAAGGAATAGGTTATGTTTGCTTTGTGGCATAAAGGTAATCCAGAAGAAACAAGACTTTCGACATTTTCCAACTGATTGGAATAAGAGTGCTTTTGTGAAACAAGTGAATTTAATTTTGTGGTAACCTTATTGATGGTTTGAAGTAATTCCAAGATTTACAACAGTTACATACTTATAATTGCCCAATTGTACTTTTATTGGAAAATATAAGCTCTAAAATATATCCAACAAACATTTCTCCCCTTCTCCCTTTATGCCTTAGGAAGATCATATCTTGTAAACTACTCTACTCAGCTGATTGTAAAGATTAGTAGGCAAAATGCCTGTTGTAAGTGAATCCACTTGAAACTTACTCTACTGTGGATTCTGTAAACAAATCTGTATTGTATGCTCTGTTTATTCAATCAACTCTGCTGAGTGCATAAAAACTCTTTGACTTATAAATTTTCCTTTTTACTTCCTAATTCCTCGCCATGGATTTGAGTGTCTTTGTTCTTTTTCCCAAAATGATGGAGAATAATTTATGATAAAAATATAGAAACTTCTCTGCATTAAATTCTCATAGAAATAATACAGACTTTCATTTATCAATCTGAGATATATTATAGCATTTAGCGGCAGAGACCTTAGGACCAGAAATCCTGGATCCAAATCTTGGCCCATCCACTTATTAACTCTGTGACCTTAGACAAGTTAGTTAATTTCTCTAAGTCTCATTTTTCTCATCTGTGGAATGGATGAAAACAATATTTGTCTTGCACAACTTTCTTGAGAATTAATTAATAATTCTAAAGTGTTTAGACCCTGATACATGGTAAGTGCTATGTAATGATTCATTTATATATGATTTTATCCAACCATGTAAAAATGTTTATATTTCTGGAGCCTAGTACATAGGAAGTTAATTAACTATTTGGAGAATGGATAACTATGTCAATACTTAAGGCAAATACTCCTTAATTTCACTACTCCTTAATAAAACACTGTTGCATTTCATATGGATAAAATTTACTCTAAGTTCTTAACTCTTCTAAGTCTAAAATACACTCTCATTTAGTAAAAAAAAAAGTTGTTTAGAACACATAATTTTATAACCTTTCATCATGCATCTTTCAGTCACTATTTTTTCTAAAGCAAAAGACTAAAAGAGGTAATGAACATTTTAAGCTATTAGTGACTATAGAGACAATCTTCTTCCACATCACTCTTGTGTTACAAATGAGGAGACAGGATTTTCAAAAGATAAAGCTCATTTCTCAGAATTATACCTTGATTAGTACTTGAGATGGATTCAGAGTTCAAGACTCCTGACTCCTGACTCCCAAACTGTTTTTTAAATTTTTTCCCTCTACACCACAATCATCTCACAGACTTCTGTCCCTTAAATATTACATTAACTTTTTTCTGCACTTATCTCCCACCTCTTTTCTTCTTCTTGATGTATTATAATTTGTACTACTTGTACTATATCTGTAGCAGAGGCACTACACAGTTTTGTTAAAAACTGAGCATGATACTTTGTTTTGTGGCAACTTCTCTACCCTTACAAACAGTCTGTATTAACATCAAAATTCTTATGTGGTCTCCTAATTGCCTTGAGCAGGCAAATCGCTATGTGAGTTCCTGTGGCTCTAACCCCTAAATACATGTTAAATCTATCCCTTTATCTCCATCCCCACTGCTAATATCCAACTCCACATTACCATGATTTCTTGCTTGAATTATCCCAATGACTCTACTTTTTCCTCTACCATCTGACAACATAGTTTTGACACTATGGTCAGAGTGATCTTATAAATATGTCAATGAAACTTAGAAGCAGAGACTCTAGAGTCTACATTTACTTACCCTGGTTAATAAAGCCTCTAATTGATGGCATTAAACTTAGAATAAAATTCAAACCCCTCACATTGTCAAAGGGCAGTTCTGTAAGAGCTGACCCCTGCCTACCTCTCCAGCTCCTCTCTTCCATGCTCATTTAGTGTCAGTCACACTGGTGTTCTTGCTTTTTCTGGATTACCCCAAAGATATTCGTGCTTTCAGACTGATCCTCTAGCCAGTAAGTCCCTATCATATCACATGTTTCTATATTCAGCATAATACTATAGGTTGACTTTGTTTATTTACTTTACTTTTTACTGCTATTCTCAAGAGCAGAAAGCATCATTCTTGTTTACGACTTATCCCTAGTACATAAAACAGTATTTGGCAATAGGAGTTTGCTCAGAAAGTGTTTGTTGAATGAGTGGATATGACTCCTATAGTCAACATAGGTTCAACTATCTTTCAGCCCAATTACGAGTAAATTGTTATTACTATTCACTAAAGAAGACATATATCTGGCCGAGTATGGTGGCTCATGCCTGTAATCCCAGCAATTTGGGAGGCCGAGGTGGGTGGATCACCTGAGGTCAGGAGTCCAAGGCAAGCCAGGGCAACATGGTGAAACCCTGTCTCCACTAAAAATACAAAAAAATTAGCTGGACATGGAGGCAGGTACCTATAATCTCAGGTACTACGGAGACTTGAACCCAGGAAGTTGACATTGCAGTGAGCCAAGGTGGTGCCACTGCACTCTAGCCTGAGTGACAGAGTGAGACTCCATGTCTCAAAACAAAACAAAACAAAAGACTTTAATATACCTTAATATTCTTTCTCCAAGATACCCTTAGGATGCCCCTCCCAAAGCATTGACCTCAAGCTTCTTCAGAGTGTTATCAACTTTAATATCTTGCTCCTAGCTCTACTATAAATATTATCTTTGTTCACAGAAAGAGAGCCTACCTTTTGAGTATCAAAAAGGAGTTTCTGGTATGAAGAGTATATATGAGTTCTATCTGAGGGGCAATATTCATGTATGTCTCTAGTCTTTCAGTAATTTTCCTTAGTTCATAAAATGCCATTTTCAGCATTACTCTGTTATCTCCTCAAGGCTTCTTTTGCTCACATAGAACCCTCAGATGTAAAGACAGCATCGTCAGCATGTTTGGTTATGTACTTGCCCATTAAAGTGCCTAGTTAGAGTACTTTGCCAGCGATGAGCCATCAAAAATTATGAGCTGGTGATGAAGATTCTGGTCCTTATGTGCCTGTGTGCCAGCATTAATTCAGGCAGTGAGGAATTTACGTCTTCACTGGGCACTGGGAAATGCAAGGCCTATGTGCTGTTTCGTATAACAGCACTTTCTTAATTAAGGTTGGAAGCCAGATTTAGCTTTACTCACTATGCATTATTGCATTACAGATAAGAACACTAAGGCAGTGCAGTGCAGTACGATGGAAGATACAAGCAGTGCAATTACAATATCTTAATGTTACATGATAAATGGTTTAAAAGGACTTAATATTTGCTTTCTACAGGATTTCTAGTCATTAATAATATTTTGTAGAGACGTTCACTTTAATAAATAATGTTTGTATGTTTAATTTTCTCTAGGAGATTAGCTAATGTGAATCAGGTGACCTGAAAAAATTCTATACAGGATAAAAGCATCCCAATTACAAATTCAAATGTTAGTACAAACTGTTAACAGACTTTAGACTTCTGGTAACTTTCAATTTTCCTATATTGACTGTAACTCTGAAAAATAATTATATAAAATTTAAGAAACAAACAAAAACCAATGCTAATGGAAAGACTACCCAAGACAATTTTCCAGGAGTGCCATTTTTATAGATGTGTTTAGTGAGTAAATACATTAGTGATTTGAAGTTAAGGCAGGTTACAGAAACTGACAAGAGTTGCTGTTTGATAATTTATTGGGGGAAATAAATTTTCCTTTACTGAATTCTGTAACATATTTTGATATGCTGGACATAGTAGAAATGCAGTACAATTGTCAAGCTAATAAATTGACTTTTATGTTGCATAGTTATTGAAAGAGAGATACAATTCACCAACTGAGCATTTAGACATGTTTTCCTGTATTTTCTAATATGCAGTTTGATTATAATTCATCTGTAATTTCTGAACCAAAGTACCTTAGGCTTTTTGTCAAATGTTTACAACTTAAACCAGCCATTTTACTTAGGCCTAATTAAAAAATAAACTACAAAGAACTATCAGATTTTCCCATCTGCCCTTTCTCTGCCTCCAGCAGGCAATCAAAGCTATGTCCACATTGGCCTTGTATTAAATATTTATGACTATATGTATTTTCACTATTGGACTGCAGGCTCCCAGAATGAAGACAGTATGCCATATTCATTTTTGCATCCTTTTATACCTAATACATAGCTGTCTACATGGTCTGCTGAGCACTAGCAAGATTTTAGTAACTATTGAATTAAATTGAATGAGTGGACTGATAAATTACACTAAGAATCTGGGTAATGGAGACTGTCAACCATGGTGTAACTAAGCAGTACAGGTGAAAATGCTGAGTCTGCATGCTTTCATTGCTGGAGGGAACCCGGGTACAGAGGCTGCCAGGTTGAAACAACCGTAGGACAGAAATATATAATTTACTGAGCACTTAATATGTATCAAGCATGCAGTAAAATATCATGCATGCACTATCTTATACAGTCAATCACAGCAAAGTTATAAGGTAGAAAGGATTTTTCTCATTATGGTATACATGAAAAGCCTGAGGCAATATGGTCTGATGGTTAAGAAGGACCTCATGGATTTTGCGTTTAGACTTGATTTTGATTCCTGGTCTTGCAAATTAAAGCCTCCCTACAGCACTGACCCAGGAAGGAGCCTGGAGGGCAACTGGGAAATATTTCTCAAAATGTAAAATGCAAAGCTCTTTAATATCACTATCAAACTGTTACTATTTCTCTTCTACTTGAATGAGTGCCTGAGCTTAAGACCATTCACAATCTGGTCCTGGGAAGCCTTCATAACTTCTTGTCTATAGGATCAATCAATGTGGCCACCCTTAACTATTTGATCTCAAAACATTTTCTGCACTCTCCAGAGCCTTTGCAAATGCTGTCCTATAACCTATAATATCCCTATTTGAGATTAAGCTCAAATCAGTTTCTTCGTGAGATTAAGACTTTTCTGTTTAAACGGCAATTGATTGCTGCCATTATTTTGCATGATGTACTTGTATTAATGAAACTCTATTAAAGTTAACTCATTGTCACCCCCAGCCTCCCAGTGGGGAGTGAATAACCAATGAATAATAGCCAGTGAATAACCAAAGGTCAAAGACAATATCTGATTCATATTTATATTTCTTACATTTTAAACAATATGTTAATATCTGTAATTAAACATTAGTGATTTTTTTTTTTTTTCTGGAAGGAGATAATTAGAATCCAAGGTTCTTAGAGCAGAATGAATTTGAGAGCTTGGTTACAATAATAACCATGTTTTCTTAAAGAACTGATATAATTTCACAGAGGTTAAGACTGTTCAAGATGGAGAAGCGAGGACCAGAATACAGATTCCATTGTTCTAATTTCAAGGCTCTGTCGGTCAGGAAATGCTGTCTTCAGGAACATGGGTGGTTCTCATGCCCAGAGGCAAATAAGAATTACCTGAAGAACTCTGGCAACTACTGATGCCCTGGTTGTTTGCCAGGCCAATTAAATCAGAGTCTCTGAAATGGGTAGGGGGTAGTTTTCCAGTGCTCCCCAAGTTATTTTAATGTACAGTCAGAGATGAGAAGTATTACTGCATTACATGCATGTGTCCTATAATCCCATTCTTATCTTTATGGATAAAACTAAGAAAAATAATGCCCAGGAAATTGCCTAACCTCATTTCCTTCCCCAAGACTCTATATTACAAAATGGCAGCCAGGACCTCCAGCTATGGCTCATCAGAAACTTAATAACATTAAGTAAAATCAAAGGCATGTTAAGTTATTATTTTCAGAAAAGATACTTGCCACTGGCTAAGGGGGAAGAGAAGCTAGCAGAATTCTCCATCTCTGACTTTCTCATCTCATATATGCCTGTGCCAACACAAGTACATTCAAGATACTTGGTGTTCTATTTGGCCAGTTCACCCTGGTCAACTGCAATTAACCAAATTAATTTCCAGAAGAAGAGCCCTATACTTACTTGGAAAACTGGAGAGAAAGAAAGCCATGAGAGCATGTTGAGTATATGCCACGCCCTTCTGAATCAGTCATCATCATGGAAGGCAATTATATATATACAAATATCAAACTTTAAGCCAGTGAAAACTGTTTTGTTCTCTCAATTTTGATTTAACTCTTACATAAAGCATGTTCAGACAGTAGCATGTTCAATGTTGAATTTTTGCTTTAATGATTTTTCATTATAAATGGCTTTGCTTATTCCAGAACACAGTTAGTCAAAAGAAAGAAATGATAAGATAATGTTTATTATGTTACCTTTAACTTTTATCACTATGTACACTTAGGTTTTAGTTCCCAAAGAAAAATTAAAATCTCAAGAATTAAAGGAGCCAAAGCAAGGAGCTCACTAATTGCACCTATCCCCATAGATCCTTTTACAATGCTGCTGAGCAATCCAGAGTGCTGTGTATGCCACAGTCTGCATGGACTCAACAAAAGTGGAGTCTGTAGTACCTGGAAGGGACTTCTATAGTACTTGGGCTAAACTTCAGAAGCAGGAAGTCAGAATTGGAAGAATTTCAGAATATGGAACTAACCTGAATCTAAAATCAAAGGTATGTTAGGTATAAATAACAGCACCAGGAGGATTCAGTCACACACACTTTTCTTTTTTCTTTTTTTTTTGCATGGGTCATAACCACTCCAGTGATGTTTTCAAATACTACAATACCTTAAAAGTGCCTTTTGGTGAGCAGGCAGAGCAAGATATCCAGACAGAACCCTATAGTGATTGTCCCCACTGCAGGAACAGGAAATTGAACAACTACCCACACAAGCAAACATCTTTGGAGGAACAAAAATCAGGTGAGTGACCACAGTACCTGGTTTTAACATCATAAGGAAAGAGGCATGAACAGTGTAGAAAAGATAGTCTTGAGTTCCTGACAGCCACCGCCATCTCCTGGCAGAGGGGTCATGGTGCTGAGAGAGAATCTGTGTGTTTGGGAAAGGGAGAGCACAGTGATTGTGGGACTTTGCAGTGGAACTCAGGGCTGCCTGTCACAGTGGGAAGCAATGCAGGAGGTACTTCAGCTGGTGCCCACAGAGGAAGCATTTAGACCTACTCTAGCCAGAAGGGAATTGTCCATTCTGGGAGTCACAGCCTGAGTTCCTGGTAGCCCCACCACCATGGGCTAAAATGCTATAGGGTTCTAAATAAACTTGAAAGGCAGTCTACACCACAAGGACTGCAATTTCTGGGCAAGTGTTGGTGCTGTGCTGGGCTAGAAGCCAGTGGACTTGGGGTGCATGCGACCTAGTGAGACACAAGTCAGAGCAGCCAAGAAAGTACTTTGTCACCCATCCCCCAACCCCAGGCAGTACAGCTCGGAGTTCTGAGAGATTCCTTTGTTCTGCTTGAGAAAAAGAAAGGGGAAAGTGAGAACTTTGTTTTCCAACTTGGATACCACCACAGTAAAATAGGTCACTAGGCAGAGTCCTGAGGCACCCATTCCGGGCCCTTGCTCCCAGATGATATTTCTAGACACACCCTCGGACAGAAGAGAACCCACAACCTTGAAGTGAAGGACCCAGTTTTCGCAGGATCCACCATGTGATGAATAAAGAGCCCTTGAACCTTGAGTAAACATCAATGCAAAGTAATGCAGGCAGTACTTGCTGCAGGCATTGGGTGAGACCCAGGGCCACGCTGACTTCAGATGTGACCCAGTACATTCCAAGATGTGGTGGCCATGAGGAGAGATTCTTTCTGTTTGAGGAAAGGAGAGGGAAGAGTAAAGGAGACTTTATCTTGCAGCTTGGGTAGCAGCTCAGTCACAGTGGTGGAGAGCACTAAGCGGCCTCCTGGGGTCCCTGATTCCAAATGTTACCTCCTGGGCAGAATTTCTGGATCTGCTGGGCTCAGGGGGAGCTTGCAGCCCTGAAGGGAAGAATAAAGGCCTGGCTGGATTTGTCACCTGCTAAGTGAAGCACCCTTGGACTTTGAGTGAATATTGGTGGTAGCCAGGCAATAATCACTGCAGGCCTTGGTGAGGCCCAGTGCTATGCTAGATTCAGGTCTGACTGGATGCAGTTCCAGTGGTGGAGGCTACAGGGATGCTTGTGTCACCCCTTCCCCAGCTCCAGGAGACTCATCATGAAGAAACAGATTCCATTTGTTTGGGGTAAGGGAGGGAAGCAAGAATCTCTGCCTGGTAATACAGAGAATTCACCAGGATCTTACCCAAGACCACCAAGACAGGACTTCTATGATTCTGAAAGAGTCACAGTATTATTGGGCTTGGTGTGCCTCATAATGTAGATATGGCTGCAGTGACCAAAGACAGATCACAATACTCAATTCCCGTTGAATACTTAGATAGCCTTCACAAGAATGTTGGGTACAAACAAACCCAGACTGAAATGACTGTAATAAATATTCAACTCTTCAAAGCCTGGACACTGACAAGCATCAAGACCATACAGGAAAACATGACCTCACAAAATGAACTAAATAAGGCACCAGTGATCAACCCCAGAGTGACAGAAAAATGTGAACTTTCAGACAGACAATTCAAAATGGCTGTTTTGAGTAAGATTGACAAAACTGAGGATAACACAGAGAAAGAATTCAGAATCCTGTCTGATAAATTTATTGAAGAGATTGAAATAATTTTTAAAAATCAAGCAGAAATTCTTGAGGTAAAACATTCAGTTGAAATACTGAAGAATGTATGAGTCTCTCAACACCAGAACTGATCAAACAGAAGAAAGAATTAGTGAGCTTGATGGCAGACTATTTGAAAATACACAGTAAATGGAGACAAAAGAAAAAAAAAAACAAGAAAGGATGCCTACAAGATCTAGAAAATAGCCTTGAAAGGGCAAATCTAAGAGTTACTGGCCTTTAAGAGGGGATAGAGAGACAGATCTGGGTAGAAAGTTTATTTAAAGGGATACTAACAGAGAACTTTCCAAATCTAGAGAAAGATATCAACACACAAGAAGGGTATAGAACACCAAGCATATGTAACTCATATAAGACTAACTTGGGACATTTAATAATCAAACTCATAAAAGTCAAGGATAAAGAAAAGATCTTAAAAGCATCGAGAAAAAAGACACAAATAACATAAAGAAAACACCAATACATTTGGCGGCAGACTTCCCAGTGGAAACTTTACAGGCCAAGAGAGACTGCCATGACATATTTAAAGTGCTAAAGAGAAAACTTATACCCTAAAATAGTATATCTACTGAAAATATCATTTAAATATGGAGGAGAAATAAAGACTTTCCCAGGCAAACAAAAGCTGAGGTATTTAATCAACACCAGACCTGTCCTACTAAGAAATGCTAAAGGGAGTTCTTCAATCTGAAAGGAAAGAATGTTAACAAGCAACAATCATCTGAAAGTACAAAAATCACTGGTAATTGTAAGTACATAGACAAACACTGAATATTATAACACTGTAACTGTGATGTGTAAACTACCCATATCTTGACTAGAGAGACTAAAAGATAAACCTATAAAAAATAACAACTACAACTTTCAAGACATTAACAATAAAATAAGATATATAGAGAAACAACAAAAAAGTAAAAGGGCTGGGGATGAAGTTAAAATACAGAGTCTTTATTAATCTTCTCTTTGCTTGTTCGCTTGTTTTTGCAAACAATGTTAAGTTGTCATCAGTTTAAAATAATGGGTTATGCTATTTGCAAGCCTCATGGCTATCTCAAATCAAAAACCTTACAACAGTTACACAAGAAATAAAAATCAAGAATATATTCCACCAGAGAAAATCATATCTATACAAAGGAAGACAGAAGGAAGGAAAGAAAGGGAGAAAGAGAAGACCAAAAAACAAGCTGTAAACAAGTAACAAAATGGCAGAAGTAAGTCCTTACTTATTAATAATAGCATTGAATGTAAGTTGACTAAACTTTCCAATCAAAAGACATAAGGTGCCTGAATGGATTAAAAAACAAAACAAAACAAAACAAAACAAAAAAATGAGACCCAATCATATGTTGCCTAAAAGAAACACATTTCACGTGTAAAGCCACACATACACTGAAAATAAAGGGATGGTAAAATATATTCCATGCCAATGGAGACCAAAAATGTAGCTATACTTAAAGTCAGACAAAACAGATTTCAAAACAAAGGCTATGAAAAGAAACAAAGATAGTCACTGTATAATGATAAAGCGGTCAATTCAGTAAGAGGATATAACAGTTGTAAATATATATGAACCCAACACTGGAGCACCCAGATAAATAAAGTGAATATTACTAGAGCTAAAGAGAGGGAAAAACACCAATACAATAATAGATGGCAACTTCAACACCCCACTTTCAGTATTGGACAGATCTTCCAGACAGAAAATCAACAACAAACAATGGACTCAATCTACACTGTAGAATTAAATGGACCTAATAGATATTTATAGAACATTTCATCTAATGGCTGCAAATGCACATTCTTCTCTTCAGCACATAGATCATTCTCAAGGACAGACTATATATTAGGCCATGAAACAAGTATTAGAAATTTCAAAAAAAATTAAATCATATCAAGTATATTTTTCTGACCACAATAGAATAAAACTAGGAATCAATAACCAGAGGAACATTAGAAACTATCAAAACACATGAAAATTTTACAATTTGCTCCTTAATGACCAGTGGATAAAAGAAGAAATTAAGATGGAAATTGTAAAATTTCTTGAAAAAACTGAAAATGAAAACAAAACGTATTTAAATCCACGGATTATAGTGAAATCAGTACCAAGATAGAGATTGATAGCAATAAGCATCTGCATCAAAAAAAGTAGAAAAACTTCAAATAAACAGCCTAACTCTACAAATTAAAGAACTAGAAAAGCAAGAGCAAACCAAACACAAAATTAGAAGAAAGGAAATAATAAGGATCAGAGAAGAAGTAAATAAAATGGAAACAATAAAACACAAAAGATCAACAAAATGAAAAGTTGTTTTTTTGAACAAATAAGCAAAATCATCAGGTGGGATTTATCCCAGGATGCAAGGACGGTCCAATAGTTTGAAATCAACCAATGTGATATATCATATCAACAGAATGAAAGACAAAAAAAAATGATCATTTCAAATGATGCTGTAAAAGCATTGGATAAAATTCAATATTTCTTCATGGTAAAAACTCTCAAACAACTGGGGATAGAAGAAATATACTTAAATATAATAAATGCTGTATATGACAGACCTATAGCTAGAGTCATACTGTGGGTATGGGAAAAATACTGAAGGCCTCTCCTCTAAGATCTGGAACAAGACAAGGATGCCCACTGTCACCATTCAACATAATACTGGAAGTACTACCTAGAGCAATCAGACAAGAGAAAGATATAAAGGACCTCCAAATTGGGGGAAAAAAAAAGTGAAGTTATCCTTGTTTCCAGATATTATAATCTTATATTGGGAAAAACTTAAAGACTCACCAAAAAAAAAAACCAACCAAACAAACAAAAAACACTATTAGCACTGATAAACCCAGTAAAGTTGTAGGATACATAATCAACATACAAAAATCAGTGGTATTCTTATATACCAATAGCAAACAATCTGAAAAAGAAATCAAGAAATTGATCCCATTTATAATAGCTACAAATAAAATAAAGTACCTAAAAACTTAACCAAACAAAAAAATCTCTACAATGAAAACTGTAAAATGTTGATGCAAAGAAACTCAAGAGGTCACAAAAAATGAAAAGATATTCCATGTTCATAGATTGGAAGAATAAATATTGTTAAAATGTTTATACTACCCAAAGGAATCTACAGATTTAATGCAACCTCTCTCAAAATACCAACGACATTCTTCAGAGAAATAGAAAAAAAAAAAGAAAGAAAAAGCCTAAAATGTATATGAAAGCACAAAAGACCCAGAATAGGGAAAGCGATCCTGAGCAAAAAGAATAAAACTAGAGGAATCACATTACCTGACTCCAAGTTATATTATAGAAGTATTGTAACCAAAATGCATAGTGTTGGCATAAAAACAGAAATGAAGACAGACCAGTGGAACAGAATAGAGAGCCCAGAAATAAATTCATACTGCTACAGTGAACTCATTTTCAACAAAGGTGCCAAGAACCCACAGTAGGGAAAGGATAGTCTTTTCAATAATTGATGCTGGGAAAACTGGATATCCATATACAGAAGAATGAAACTACACCCCTATCTCTTGCCATATACAAAAATCAAATCAAAATTGATTAAAAACTTAAATCTAAGATCTGAAACTATGAAGCTACTAAAAGAAAACACTGGGGAAACTTTCCAGGACATTGGCCTGGGCAACATTTCTTGAGTAATACCCCACAAGCACAGGCAACTGAAGCAAAAATGGGCAAATGAAATCATATCAAGGTAAAAACTTCTGCACAGCAAAGGAAACAATCAACAAAGTGAAGAGAGAACCCACAGAATAGAAGAAAATATATGCAAACCACCTATTGATAAAGGATTAATAACCATAACATATAAGGAGCTCAAACAATTCTGTAGGAGAAAACCTGATAATCCAGTTTAAAAATGGGCAAAATATCTAAGTAGATGTTTCTCAAAAGAAGATGGTCAGGCATGGTGGCTCACACCTGTAATCCTAGCATTTCTTAGGCCGAGGCAAGTAGATCACTTGAGGCCAGCAGTTCCGAGACCAGCCTAGCTAACACGGCAAAACCCCATCTCTACTAAAAACACAAAAAATTAGTCCTGCGTCATGACTCTGCCTGTAGTCCCTGCTACTCGGGAGGCTGAGGCATGAGAATTGCTTGAACCCGGGAGGCAGAGGTTGCAGTGAGCTGAGATCATGCCACTGCACTCCAACCTGGGCAATATAGCAAGACTCAGTCAAAAACAAAACAAAACAAAAAACAAAAAAACCCATACAGTGGCAAACAGTTATATAAAAAGATGCTCAACATCATTGATGATCACAGAAATGCAAATCAAAAATACAATAAGATATCATTTTGCCCCAGCTAAAATAATTTTTATCCAAAAGACAGGCAATAACAAATACTAGTCAGAGTGGAGAGAAAAGGGAATCTCCATACGCTCTTGGCGGGAATGTAAATTAGTACAGTGACTATGGAGAACTGTTTGGAAGTTCCTCAAAAAACTAAAAATGGAATGGCCATATGATCCAGCAATCTCACTTCTAGGTATATACCCCAAAGAAGGGAAATCAGTATATCTAAGACATATCTGCACTCCCACATTTGTCGCAGCACTATTCGCAATCTCCACAATTTGGAAGCAACCTAAGCGGCCATTAACAGATGAATGGATGAAGAAAATGTGCTACATACACACAGTGGAATACTAGTCAGCCATGAAAGAAAATGGGATTCTGTCACTTGCAACAACATCGATGGAACTTCAGGACATCATGTTAAGTGAGATAAACCAGGCACAGATAGTCAAATCTGGCATATTCTCACATATTTGTAGAAGCTAGAAATTAAAACAATTGAACTCACAGAAACGGTCATTACCAGAGGCTGGGAAGGTATTGGGGGAGAGGGAAGAGGGATGGTTAATGGGTAGAAAAATATTGTTAGCTAGAATGAATAAGATCTAGTATTTATAGCACAGTCGGGTCATTATCGTCAATAATAATTTATTGTATATTTAAAATAACTAAAAGAGTATAATTGGAACATTTGTAACAAAAGAAATGATAAATACATGAGGTGATGGATACTCCATTTACTCTGATGTAATTATTAGGTATTATATGCCTGTATCAAATATCTCATGCACCCTATAAATATATATATATACACCTACTATATACCCATGAAAATAAAAACTATGGTGCTGTTTCACTGAAGAGTTTGCTTGTCTCAGTTTGTACTGCAGTCAAATCCTTTACAAATTATTCTAAGCAGTTAGTTAGGATACAGAAGACAACAAGTACAACGGCAGTTACCAGAGTCTGGGAAGTGAGGAGACTGGAGATTTGTTGGTCAAGGGACATGAAATTTCAGTTAGACAGGAAAAATACATTCAAGAGATATATTGTATATCACAGTAACTATTATAATTATTTTCGTCCTTGTTCTTATACCTTTTGCAATATATTGCATACTTGAAAATTGCTAATAGACTTTTAAGTGTTCACACCACAAAAAATAAGCATGTGAGATAATGGATATATTAATTAGCTTTATTCAGTCATTCCACAATGTATACATATATCAAACCATTGTATATCATAAATATATATAATTCATATTTGTCAATTAAAACATAACAAATAAAATCATAAAAATGAAGGCAATAATGCTATTTTAATTTGGGTTCCTCCAGAAACGAAGGCAGCACCTAAAGGGGATGTTTTCATGCCAGCTATCAATATGAGTGACTGCAGTGTAATCCACCTGGGGAAACTATGAGAGCAGGAGTGGCATGCACTTCAGAATTAACCCACTTAAGGGGTAAAGAAGTTGGGGTGCTTTTACACCAGCTTCTCATCGGTCATTCATTGAGAGCTGTTCCTAAGGGACGCTAATTGTCCACAAACTGGAATCCAGCTGCAAGATAAAGTCTTCATGCAAAACAAATATATTGGAGTTAAATATGCTGACAATTGGAAGTCAGGCCAATGAATCCTGAATTGGTAACAGTGAAAAGATGGGTCATGATAGCGTCACTACAAGTAAAGGGTGGTTGCTGTATACTGTTCCTTTCAAAGTGTAATATGTTCTTACACCCTAGGGACACCCGAGGGATATTTGGATTACCCAAACTCTCATGGCTGTTTCTACTGACCCTGCTTACTGTCTCCACTATCTGTAAGTGTCCATGGCTTACAGATAGTGCTGAGTCAGCTTATGTGAGATTCTGTTATTTCCATTCAGGGGGACTCAGATCCTAGTCTATCTCCAATACACTGTTAGCAACTAGAAGGGAGGAATACATGGGATTTTGTAGCATGGGATTTTGAACTCATAGAATAACACATAAAAATTCTGGACAATCATAATGCATTTAAATATATCACTATATATTCATTTTTTATTTTTGTTATACAAGTAGAAATGGTTTGTTTGGTAGAAGATACAGTTTCTGAACTAAGTCATAGTCACATAACGACCTACAATTTGAAATGAAGAAAAGTAGACCTAGTATGTTTCTAAACTTGCCTTGAATAAAAACCTAATAATGTATTATCTCCAAAGGGGAGAGAAAATAAATGCTACAATTAAAGGACCTTGTGGTGAAAAGTGTGCAAAAAGATAGAGGACATTTCTGAGGCTACATAAATCTTTCTAAAGAGATATAAGTAGAACTCTATTCCACTGCATTTTACCCATTTACAGTCTAAATAATGGCATGAAAATACTCCAGACATTTTTAAATATTATAATTTTGTTTGGAGAAAATGACTAAAAAAATACAGTAGGCTTGCTTTTAATCGTACTGCTCATTATTCTCTATAAGCAAAAATAATTTTATTTCAGACAACCCTCATCTGAACTAACTTTCTAGGAACTGCATGATTCTACATTCTTCAAGAATGCTTATGTTTCCAAGGGATATTTCTCAAATAATTTAAAATAAGTGTTTAAAGAACAGCTTTCTTGATATTGATTATCCTTACTCATACTTGTTGGCACATCTCATAAAGTTTCAATGAAGCCCGAAAACGTAGCTAATATTATTTATATTTTAAAGACAGAAATTGTCCTTGATGATGTTATATTTACATTTCCAGATTTAAATGGACACCTTGTAATGTTTCCAGCATCATCTTCAGCAAAATGGAATGTAATAATGTCATGGTGGCAGATAACTGTCACCACTGCTGAGCTTTCAATGATCAACTCTTTCAATTTTTATGGTAAAGATAATATAAAAATATAAAATATAATAATAGTGATTTTTAAATTCAGACAATATAACTAAAGGAAATGTCACCTGCCACCTTCCCCAATCCCAAACTGCTCGTCTTCAGTAGCCACTGTTAATGATTTAGTCTATGTTCTTCTAGATTTTTTCTATGCTTTTATAAACATGTATATCCACTTGGAAATACATAATTTCAGGTTTAATTCTTTCAGCAATACTATAACTCTGTACATATTTTTCCTGTAAGTTTTTTTTATATAACATAAAATGGAGCTGTTTGATTTGCATAATGTAGATTGAATTTATAGTACAAATTTACCATTACTTATATAACTTACTATTTTTAAGAAATATTTCAAACATATGATACATGTGACACACACCAGATGTAATAAATGAAAACATTTCTCCATGATAATGGTTTGCCATATTTATTTCTTTCTAAAGCAAATAAAATCTTAAATATATAGTTGAAGTCTTTCTTCATACTCCATTTCCTCTTCTTTCTTTTGCTACTTCTTCTCCCTAGTTTGATTTGTTTCCTTCTTGTCCTTGTTACTATACCTTTTACAATATAGAAACATGTAAATAAATAATATATAGTATACTTCTCTGTGTTTTAAAATTTAACGTCTACTTTAAATATATTTTTAAAATTTGTTTTTTACATTAATTCTTGAGTTATCCATGCCGATACATAGATGTAGTTTATTCATTACAACTGATGTTTAGCATCCCATCATAAGTAAATGCCATAATTTCTAAAATTTTCTGATCCACTTAGCTGCTGAACACTATTTGCAATTAAAAATAATGCTGTGATGAGCTGCCTTGCACAAGCCATCAGGGATACATGTGTGAAAATTTTCCTGGAAAAATAAGGAACTTCTGAATCATAAACTCCGCAGCTTTACTAAACATTATCATTTTTTTTTCTAAAGGGATTATATAAATTTATAGTTTCAACAGCAGAGAATGACAGTTCTGATTTTCACATGATCAACGTACCGGATTTTTTGCCAATCAGATATGTGTCACATGGTGTCTCATTCTTGTTTTAATTTGCATTCCTCTTATATTTAGGGAGAGTGTAAAATATTATATAATTATTCCTAATCACTTCCTGCCCAAACTTAGAGGACTGCACCACCTCCCGCTCTGTACTCATTGATTAACATTAGGCTTGATTCTGTGTCTTGCCAATGTAATGAGGACAGAAATTATATATGGCCTTTCTTTCGTTCGTTCGTTCGTTCATTTGTTCGTTCGTTCCTTCCTTCCTTCTTTCTTTTTTCTTTTCTTTTCTCTTTTCTTTTTTGACGTTTTGAGATGAAGTCTCACTCTGTTGCACAAGCTGGAGTGCAATGGTGCAATCTTGGCTCACTGCAACCTCTGCCTGCCGGGCTCAAGCGATTCTCCTGCCTCAGCCTCCTGAGTAGCTGGGACTACAGGCATATGCCACCATGCCTAGCTAAGTTTTGTATTTTCAGTAGAGATGAAGTTTCACCATATTGACCAGGTTGGTCTTGAATTCCTAACCTCAAGTGATCTGCTCACCTCAGCCTCCCAACATGCTGGGATTACAGGTGTGAGCCACCGTGCCCAGCCTATATATGGCATTCCTAAGTAGAAGTGTCAAGAGCCATTATATCATTCTAACTTTTCTATTTATCTTTTGCCTCAGAAAAACACATTTCAGAAAAGAACTGATCCTTAAATCTGTATTGACAGAATTAAAAAGAGCCACAGGACTAAACCCCACAGTTAACATATAATGTGAACAAAAAATAAAATTTGGTTGCTGTAAGCCACCACTGAGATTTTGGGTCACTTCTTATGACAACATAACTTAGTTAATGCAAGATTTATGATGGAAATTGGTTATAGAAGTATGGTGTTGCTATAACAATTTTTTTAAGGTGTGACATTGCCTTCTAGGCCAGGCAAGACAATAACTATTGGAGCTGGAAAAATGGCAATCCATATTATACAGTGTTGAAACATTTGGTAAATTGGTAATGTGGCAAATCAGCTTGTAGTTACAGGTGCAAAGACTGGGAAACATAATGTTACTAATGTGTCTTGAATGCTGTTGGCTGTATTTGACAGTATTTGTCAAAACTGTAAGAAGCCATGAGGTCACACAAATATAATGGTTATTTTGCAAAGGAAAACAAAAATGAATAATTCTCAAGATTCATGATTTGTAGAGTTGAAAGAATCAACTGATTTTCATCTCTTTTCACTGATAAATGTTTTGAGTGGCAAAGGTTGACAAACGAACTCAAGGGCCGAGCTACCACAGACTTTATTAAAAACTGAATTGATACGTTTGGCATCCAGTAAATCCTTTTCATTGGACAAAATGTTCAGCAAAAAGATATTAAAGGCATGGCTTTCCCAAGAAGCTTGATAAGATCAAGGTACTAGCAGTTAAGTTGAGAGAGGGGCATATCTCAACAAGATTAAGAGTTTGGATATTGGTACACGGAACAGGTTAGTTTTAACAAATGAACAAATTACTATGTTTTTGAGAGTTATGAGCTGTACTTCTGAGAATAGTACCTGTAAAGCTACCAGTCTGCATTAGATTAGTTAGCAACCTAAAAAAATCTTGGGGCCTAAAATTCTATAGCTAGGAAGCAGGCTGAGAGGGCTGCTTAGCTCTTGAGGATGGTATATTTTAAATTTGACTTTCATATATGGCTAGGGAGCATCTAGGGAAAGGAAGAATCCCTATATTAGAAGACAAAACCATGAACTATGAAAACCGTCAACTGGAAAGTTGCTTCCAGGATGCAGAATGTAAGACTCAAGGAAAATCTTTTACTTCCAATATTGTATTAGTTGTCATTGCTTTAAAATAAAACTTGATAACCTCTTGCAAGAATAATTCTTTTATTCTCAAGAAATTGTTTTAAAGCTATTAGAGTGGTTTGAAAAATACCATGGCAAACGTACAATTCCAAAAATAATGCTATACAAACTTATATCAGGTATATTATTTTAAAATTCTATCTATAAAACTATGTATATCAAATCATACTTTAAATGACGATTTTAAAATTTTCAGTGAAACAATGAAGCCATTAGTATTTTGGAAGATCAGCTAATGAAATTTAAAGTGTAACACAGAACTAAGGAAGTGAGCAAATCTTGTTACTGAACTGCTGCGGAAGGCATGTCAGCTTCTGCAGAATCCACTGATTGCCTTAGACATCGATTGGTTAATTTAATGAAAAAGGAAGGTCTGGAGTCTGAACAAATTTACAATGCTGACATGACAAGATCTTACCTGAAGTTATGGCCAGGAAAACACAAATGTCTATGAGTGTGTACACCCACACACCACACACACACAAAATCAAGACTGCCAATAATGAGTAACATCTTTAAGATTATAAAGTGAGGCCATTACTTTTAATTTAATTAAAGAAGACACAAGATATTGACAAAGAAAAATCTACCTAGAATAAACTATTTCTTTTTACATAAATTAGTTTAGAATGTGAATAACTTTTATGAGATATTCCTTTAAGTTTCAAAATGATAGCTGAGAATTAAAGTTATGACACTAAGTCATAATATAGAGTTGTGCCAGAAAAT
Source organism: Theropithecus gelada (assembly GCF_003255815.1). Lineage (NCBI taxonomy): Eukaryota > Metazoa > Chordata > Mammalia > Primates > Cercopithecidae > Theropithecus > Theropithecus gelada. Next base: position 17,442,634 of record NC_037669.1, on the reverse strand, counting down.
GTAGATGTACAATAGCATAATTTAATGAAATCTCATTTTTGTCCAATATATCACATTATCTAATAGTGTGGAATTTAAAATTGTACATCATCATTTTAATTTGTATTTATTTCACATCTAGTGATAATTAACATTTTTTTCAGGGTTATGGAATTGTACTTAATTTTTACTTTAGACCTGAGTCAGGGAGTGTGATGATATTTGGAAAAGTACATTGACTCTACTCGATTGTACCTTCTCATCACAAAATGGGCATAAAATATTCAGCACTTAGGGCACATGAAAATTAGAGATATATATTTGAAAGCCCTTATGAATTACAATTACACAGTGTTATTAAGCTAAACAATTAAATGAGATGCATACTATTTAAAAATAAAAAGCATTTTCAAATAATCTTGAAACAAAGTAAAACTAAAGTGAAGAAAAAAATAAAGTAGATTTAAAATCTCTGTTTTCTTCTTCCATAAAAAACAAAGAAGAAATTGGCCAGGTTTAAACATTTTTATTACAAATTTTTGTCTTTATCTATTCTTGGTTTTAGAGTTCCAGGCAACCACCTACTTTTCAGTAAAACATAGGCTGTGGCCTTATGTTTACCACTCACATAATTCCAGTTTTCTTATTTAAAACATACTGAACTAGTTCTACACTACTTTCTCTTATGAAACTATGTGTGAAGACATTTTTTAAAATATCAATGAAGAAAACATCATCTGTCTTAGAGGTATTCACTTTCTTTGAAGAGACTTCCTGGAGCCACTTTATTCTGCACAAAATCATCAGGACTGATTGAAACTAGACTGATTTCTTGATGTTTTCCCACAAGACTAGGATGCAGTTCTGTCACCTTCATTAATTCTCCTTAAAGACAAAATACTGCTTATGTTCCAGTTGAAAAACTATGATATGCTGACAATAAAAAAATTATAGTTTCTGGAGTCAATTGCAAAGAACCAATCTGTAAAGACTGTCTTTTGTAAAAGTAAAAACTCTGTGTGCATTTCTTAAAGTTTTCAATACTGTTCCCCTTTAAATAAGCAAGCATATTAGTATAATAATATATTACAAAACAAACATTTATTATGATTAATATAATTATATATAATATTATTATTATAAATTTGTGGATAAAAGTCAACATTCTGATGGAATGTCAGCAGGAAACAATTATTTTTCTCAGAAATTTTCAAAATTACTGTTTTATGAGTACAAATTAGAAATAAAAGTTAATGTTATTTTAGTTATAGGAAATAGAAACCAAACTGACAGAATGAGAAAAATAAATGTAGTGCATACTTTTTTGTAAAACCAGTGGGACATAATAAAAAGCTTCTGGAAGGGCAAGCACCAAGTTTGTTCATCTTTTCTCTGGGATATGGCCACCAGCATGATTCATCTGCAACAACCTTTGGCAGTTATACTTCTCCATTCCAAGTTTAAATTAAAGAAGATGGGATCTAATTGGCTCAGCTGTGCCAAGTGTCTGCTCCTGGATGAATCATAATGTTCGGAGGTCAAGGTCAAGAAAGCACAGTGACAGTCCCTGGAGTACCCACTGTGCAGTGGAGCTTTGGAAAAGAAGGTGATACACAAGGAAAAAGCTTCAGCTTGCCTTAAATAGAATTGATATCCGTGCTATAAACCTCGTTTTCCCATTTGCTCTTTTAAAAAAGGTCATCAACCAGTGTGTGTCTACTGCTGAACTCAATGTGAAAATCAATTGACCAAATCTTCTAATAATTATAAATAAGCTATTTCAGATAACTTCAAATTGATTAAGTTTTCCTGGTTTTATATATATATATATACACACACACACATACACACACATACACACACACATACATATACACACATATATATTTATACACTTCTGCTATTTGATATCCTTTAGAACTAAAGCATCAAAGCAAAACAGGAATTATGTGCGCCGTTCATGCATGATTTACTTTGCATACTAGGGAACGTCAATAAACAAGGAAAGGGAGGAGGGCAGCGAAAGATGCGAAATAGAAAACTCCAGTAATCATTCCCCGCAATGAGAACACCAAGATAACAACTATCTACAGAGAAAAAACACCTTCAAAGAACTAAAAATCAGGTGACTACTCATAGTATCTGCTTTTAAATTCATATTGCTGAAAGAGGCACTGAAGAGATGCAAAACCCGTTATGAATGGCCAAAGCCACCCTTCCCTACCCCGTGCAGCAGCAACGTGGTTGAGAGAGCATCTCTGGACACTAGGAGAGAAAGGACATAGCAATTCTGAGACAATGAACTCAGTGCTATCTTGTTAGGGCAGAAGGGAAAACCAGACCAAACGCACCTGGTGCCCACCTGCAAAATGATCATTTAAACCAACCCAGCCAGAGGGAAATCGCAGATCCCAGTGGTCTAAACTTGAGTGCCTGCAAACCTCATCACAGAGGGCTACATCGCTCTGTGTCTCCAAGTAAACTTGAAAGGTAGTCTAGGCTACATGGACTACAACTCTTAGGTGAGTCCTAGTGCTGAAATAGGTCCAGAGACAGTTGCCTGGTGGGGTTGGGGGGCAGGGCTCCTAGTATACTGAGATGTTAGCTAGGACAACCAAGGGAGGGCTGGCATCAAGCCTCCCCTAACCCCAGGCTGCACAACTCACAGTTCCAAAAGAGACTCCTTCCTTCTGCTTAAGGAGAGGAGAGGGAAGTGTAAAGAGGACTTTATCTTGTATCTAGGATTCCAACTTAACCACAGCAGGATAGGGCACTGGTCAGAGTTGTGAATCCCTATTCCAGGCCCTAGCTCCCAGATGACATTTCTAGACACACCCTAGGTCAGAGGGAAACCTTGAAGGAAAAGACCCTGTCCTGGCAGCATTCATCACCTGCTGACTGAAGGGCTCTTGGACCCTGAATAACCAGCAGTGAGCCTTTGAAACTTGGTGGTTTCAGGTCAGACTGAGCATATAACAAGTGGTGGTGGCTACAGGGCAAAACTCTATCTGCCTGGGAAAGCAGAAAGAAAAGTAAAGGGGTCTTTGCCTTGTACCTTAGGTACCAGGATGACCATGGCAGGGTATAGCACCAAGTGATTTCTTGGCGCCCCATATTCCAGGACTTGATTATTGGATGGTATTTCTGGACATGCCCTGGGCCAGAGGAGTACCCAATGCCCTGAAGGGTGAGTACCAGGCCAGGCAGTGCTCATGACAAGCAAGAGACCTTGGGCCTTAAGGGACCATTGGTGGTAGTCTGGTGGTACTCCTTGTGGCCTGAACTGGTGGTGGCTAGAAAATGATGCTTTTCTGCCTTTGAAAACGGGAGGGAAGAGTGGGAAGAATTGCATTTTGTGATTTAAGTGCCAGCTTAGATGCACTTATAGAACACCAAGTAGACTTCTTAGGTTTTTGGCTCTTGTCCCTGATTCCAAGACAGCACAGCTGGACCAACCCAGAATTTGGGGGACCTTGTCAACCTTAAGGGAAGGAAACAGACATGGCTGACTTTGTCACCTGCTGATTATAAAGCTCCGGGGTCTTGAGTGAACATATGCGGTAGCCAAGGAGTGGTTACAGCATGCCTTGTGTGAGACCTAGTGCTGTGCTGGCTTCAAGTCTGACCCAGTGCACTTACAATGGTGGTGGCTATAGGAGCAATTGTAACACCCCACCTCCAGCTTTAAGTGGTTCAGAAGAGAGAGAGAGACAGAGAGAGAGATACAGAGAGAGACAGACACACACACACACACACACACAGAGAGAGAGAGAGAGAGAGAGAGAGAGACTCTGTAGGTTTGGTAGAAAGTAAAAGAGAATAAGAGTCTCTGCCTGGTAATCCAGAGAACTCTCCTGGACCTTGTCCAAGATCATCAGGGCAGAACCTCTAAAAGTCTGTAAGAACCACAGCATTACTGGGCCTGGGGTCCCCACTAAAGCAGGTACTAGTTAGATCACAACACCCAAGTCTTTTCAAATACCTGGAAAGCCTTCCCAAAAAGACTGACTACAAATAAACCTAAACAGTGAGGACCACAATAAATACCTAACCATTCAGTGTCCAGACACTGAAGAACAGCTACTAGCATTAGCATCAACCAGGAAATCATGACCTCATCAAATGAACCAAATAAGGCACCTGAGAGAAATAGAAATATGTGACTTTTCAGACAGAGAATTCAAAATAGCTGTGTTGAGGAAACTCAAAAAAATACAACATAACACAGAGAAGGAATTCAGAATTCTATCAGATAAATTTAGTAAAGAGATTGAAATAATTAAAAAATCAAGCAGAAAAAAAAATCAAGCAGAAATTCTGGGCTGAAAAATGTCATTGGTATACTGAAGAATGTGTCCGAGTCCTTTAATAGCAGAATGGATCAAGCACACGAAAGAATCAGTGAACTTGGAGACAGGTTATTTGAAAATACACAGAGAAGACAAAAAAGAAAAAAAAGAATAACAAATCATGAAGACCATCTACAGAATCTAGAAAATAGCCTCTAGATTCTACAGAATCTAAAACAGAAAAATTCAAAGAGTTATTGGCATTAAAGAGGAGGTGAAAAAGAGATGGGGTAGAAAGTTCATTCAAAGGAATAATAACAAAGAACATCCAAACTTTAGAGAAAGATATCAATATCCAAGTACGAGAAGATCATAGAAGACAAAGAGATTTAACCTAAAGAAGACTACCTCACGGCAATTAATAATCAAAGTCTCAAAGATCAAAGATAAAGAAAGATTCCTAAAAGCAGCAAGAGAAAAGAAACAAATAATGCATAATGGAGTTCTAATATGTCTGGCAGCAGACTTCTTTGTGGAAAGCACAGAGGACAGGAGGGAGTGGCATGACATATGTAGAGCGCTGAAGAAAAAATGTTTAATCATAGAATAGTATATCCAGTGAAAACATCCTTCAAACATAAAGGAGAAATAAAGACTTTGACCTACAAAAGCTAAGGGATTTAATCAACAATAGACCTGTCCTACAAGAAATGCTAAAGGGAGCACTGCAATCAGAAAGAAAAGGACATCAATAAGCAACAAATAATCACCTGAAAGTACAAAACTCACTGGTAATATTAAGTACACAGAAAAACAAAGAATGTTATTACACCGCAATAGTGGTATCTAAACTACTCTTATCCTATGTAGAAAGACTAAATGATAAACTAATCAAAAACAATGACTACTACCGCTTTTCAGCACATAGTGAATACAGTAAGATATAAATAGAAACAACAAAAAGTTAAAAAGCAGTGTGATAAAAGTAAAGGCATAGAATTTTTATTAATTTTCTTTGTGTTTGTTTATGCAAATACCATTAAATTGTTATCAGGTTAAAATAATGGGATATGAGATAGTATTTGCAAGCCTAATCATAACTTAAAACACAAAAACATAAAAACAAAAATATAAAAAGCAGAAAACTAAGTCATATCAGCAGAAAAAACATCTTCACTTGAGGAAGACAGAAAGGAAAGAAACAAAGAAGAGAGGATGACAAAACAATCAGAAAACAAATAAAATGGCAGGAGTAAGTACTTACTTATCAATAATAACATTGAATGTAAATGGACTAAACTCTCCAAACAAAAGATGCAGAGTGACTAAATGGATGAAAAAACAAGACCCATTGATCTGTTGTCTACAAGAAACACACTTCACTTATAAAGACACATATAGACTGATAATAAAGAGATGGTGAGAGATATTCCATGCCAATGGAAACCAAAAAAGAGCAACAGTAGCTATAGTTATCTCAGAAAAAATAGATTTCAAGACAAAACTATAAGAAGAGACAGTCTGTATATGATGATAAAGGGGTCAATTAAGCAAAAAGATATCATAATTGTAAATATATATGAACCAAACACTGGAGCACGCATATATATAAAGGAAATATTATTAGAGCTAAAGACAGAGATAGGCCCCAATATAATAATAACTGCAGACGTCAACACCTCACTTTCAGGATTGGACAGATCTTCTGGACAGAAAATCAACAAAGAAACATCAAACTTAACTGCTCTATAGATCAAATGCACATAATAGATATTTACAGAACATTTCATCCAAGAGCTTCAGAATACAGATTCTTTTCCTCAGCACATGGATCCTTCTCAAGGATAGACCATATGTTAGGTCACAAAACAAGTCTTTAAACCTTCAAAAAACTGATATCATATTAAGCATCTTCTCTGACCACAATGTAATAAAACTAAATTAATAGCAAGAGGAATTTTGGAAACTATACAAACACATGAAAATTAAACTACATGCTCCTGAATGAACAGTGGGTCAATGAAGAAATTAATGGGAAAGCTGAAAAATTTCTTTCATCAAATGATAATGGAAACAAAAAAAATACCTATGGGATAAAGGAAAAGCAGTACTCAGAGGAAAATTTATAGCTATAAGTGCCTACATTAAAAAAGAGGGAAAACTCCAAATAAACAATCTAATGATGCATCTTAAAGAACTAGAAAAGCAAGAGCAAACTGAACCCAAACTAGTAGAAGAAAAGAAACAATAAAGATCACAGTTGAAATAAATGAAAATGAAATGAAAAAAAAAAGGACACAAAAGATCAATGAAACAGAAAGCTCTTTTTTGAAAAGTTAAACAAAATTTACAAACCTTTGGCCACACTAAGAGAAAAAGGGAAGATCCAAATAAATAAAATCAGAAATGAAAAAGGAGACATTACAACTAAGACTGCAAAAATTCAATTGATAATTAGTGGCTACTATGAGCAACTATATGTCAACAAATTGAAAACACTGGAAGAAATGAACAAATTCCTGGATACATGCAACCTACCAAGATTGAACCAGGAAGAAATCCAAAACCAATAAAAAGTAACAAAATGAAAGCTATTAAATAAGTCTCCCAGTAAAGAAAAGCCAGGGACCCAATGAGTCCACTGCTGAACTCTACCAATCTTAAGGAAACTAATACCAATCTTACTCAAACTATTCTGTAAGAGCAAAGAAGGAGGGAATAACTCCAAACTCATTCTATGAGCCCAGTATTACCCCAATACCAAAACCAGACTAAGACACATCAAGAAACGAAAACTACAGGCCAATATCTCTGACAAATATTGATGAAGAAATCCTCAACTAAACACTAGCAAACTGAATTCAGCAATATATTAGAAACATCGGTCATCATGACCAAGTGGGATTATCCCTGCAATGCAAACGTGGTTCAATATATGCAAATAAATCAACATGATACATCATATCAGCAGAATGAAAAATAAAAATCATAATCATTTCAATTGATTCTGAAAAAAATTGATAAAATTCAACATGACTTCATGAAAAAAATCCTCAAAAAACTGGGTATTGAAAGAACACACCTCTTCATAACAAAAGCCATATATGACAGACCCAAAGTTAGTATCATACTGAATGGGCAGAAACTGAAATCCTCTTCTCTAAGATCTGGAACACGGCAAGGATGCCTCCTGTCACCACTATTATTCAGCATATACTGGAAGGCCTAGCTAGAGCAATCAGACAAGAGAAGGTTATAAAGGGCATTTAAATGAAAATAAAGAAATTAAATTATCCTTGTTTGCTGGTGATATGATCTTGTATTTGGAAAAACCAAATATAAAAACTGTTAGAAAAGAAACACAAGAAAACTATTAGAAGTGATAAATTAAGTAAAGTTTCAGGATACAAATTCAACAGAGAAAAATCAATAACATTTCTATATGCCAACAGTGAATAATGTGAAAAAGAAATTTTTGAAAAGTAATTACATTTACAATAGCCACACATACAGTTAAATACATAGGCATTAACCAAAGAAATGAAGGAGATCTATAATGAAAACTACAAAACACTGATGAAGGAAAATGAAGACTACACCAAAAAAAATGGAAAAATATTCCATGTTCATGGGTTAGAAGAACAGATATTGTTAAAATGTTCATACTACACAAAGCATTCCACAGATGCAACACAATTCCCATCAAACTACCAATGACCTTCAGAGACAGAAAAAGTAAGCCTAAAATTTCCGTGGAATCTCAAAAGACCCAAAAAATCTAAAACTATCCTAAGCATAAAGAACAAATCTGGAGGAATCACATTACCTGACTTCAAATTATGCTGCAGAGCTATAGTAACCAAAACAGCATTGTGCTGGCATGAAAACAGAAACATAGACCAATGGAAAAGAATAGAGAACCCAGAAACAAATCCACACACCTATAGTTAACTCATTTTTGACAAAGATGCTAAGAACATACACTGGAGAAAAGACAGTCCTTCAAAAAATGGTGCTGGGAATACTGAATATCGACATGCAAAATAATGAAACTAGACCCCTATTTCTCACCATATACCAAAGTTAAAACAAAGCAAATTAAATACTTAAATCTAAGACCTCAAACTATGAAACCACTACAAGAAAACTTTGGGGGAAACTCTCCAGGATATTGGTCTGGACAAAAATATCTTGAGCAATATCCCACAGGTACAGGCAACCAAAGCAAAAATGGACAAATGAAATCACATCAAGTTGAAAAGGTTCTTCACAGCAAAGATACAATCAGCAAAGTGAATAGACAACCCACTGAATGGGAGAAAATATTTTCAAACTACCTATCTGACAAGGAATTGATAACCAGAATATATAAGGAGCTTATATATTCTTATATATATTCCCAGCTCTATGGGAAAAAATATAATAATCTGATCAAAACATAGGCAAAACATTTGAGTAGACATTCCTTAAAAAAAGACATACAAATGGCAAACAGGTATAGACACTGGTGCTCAATACCACTGATCATTACAGAAATGCAAATCGAAACTGCTATGAGATATCATCTCACCTCAGTTAAAATGGCTTACATCTAAAAGACAAGCAATAAGAAATGTTGCCAAGGATGTGGAGAAAAGGAAACCCTTGTATACTGCGTGGGAATGTAAATTAGTGCAGGCACTATGGAGAACAGTTTAGAGGGTCCTCAAAAATCTAAAAATTGAGCTACCACATGATCTAGCAATCCGAATGCTAAGAATATACCCAAAAGAAAAGAAATCAGTATATTAAAAAGATAGCTGCACTCCTGTGTTTGTTGTAGCACTGCTCACCATTGTTAAGATTTGGAAGCAACCTAAATGTCCATCACCAGATGAATGGATAAATAAAATGTAGTACATATACACAAGGAAGTACTATTCAGCCATAAAAAAGAATGAAATATAAGGTTTTGCAGCAACATGGATAAAACCGGAGATCATTATGTTAAGTGAAATAAGCCAGGCACATAAAGACAAAAGACAAACATCACATGTTCTCACTTATTTGTGGGATCTAAAAATTAAAAAAAATTAAACTCATGAACATACAGAGTAGAAAGATGGTTATCAGAGTCTGGGAAGGGTAGTGGGGGGCTGGGGGAAGGTAGAAGGTGACGGTTAATGCATTAAAAAATAGAAAAAATGAATAAGACATAACGTTTGATAGTACAATAGGGTGAATGTAGTTAATAATAACTTAATTGAATATTTTAAAATAAATAATGTAATTGGATTGTTTGTAACTGAAAGGATAAATGCTTGAGTAAATGGATACTCCATTCTCCATGATGGGCTTATTTTACATTGCTTCCCTGTGTCAAAACATCTCGTGTACTTTATAACTATATACACCTCTTACATGTTTGCACTTAAATGTGTCATTTGTTACGTTAGCAGGATAGTTAATAATTATAAATCTATACATTTAAATCAAAGTACTTTTATTTTCACCTCTTGTATACATTACAGATTCCACTTACCTAAAAGAGAAGCAGACTGATTATTTCATAAAGGTAAGTACAACAGGAAACTTGTTGAAAATACTTGTAGAATTAAGACTCTAGTTAAGGTTCTGTTTTCTGATACATAGTAATTAGTATAGTTTTCAAAAAATGTTCCCACTCTGCTGCTATCCTGGCATATTTTAGGACTAGAATCTAAATGACCTGGTTACAAGTCCAGTGGCCTCTTTATTTACTGACCATGATGTACTTAATACATACGTATTTCATAAAATTTTAAATATTTTTTCCACATTTGTCTGGCATTGGGAAATGTTTTGTATGAACAAAAATTTCCAGTAGTTTTTCAGCTCGTATTTGTTTAAATGTCTTAAAATAATATTTGAAAAAATTTAATGTAAATCATATTTCCAAAGTATGCTAGCATGCCACTTGACATTTAAGTTTTAATACATTTCAAAAGCACTTTATGACATTTTACATTTACATTTATTACTGTTAGTAGGTTATCTAACTTGTCCAAGTGCAAGCCGAGATCCAGGCAAAACATCTAAGATATCTCAAAATGTTTAATATATTTACACAGTATATGGCATGAAAGGTAATAAAAAAAATGACAAAACATGGCAAGTCAACTAAAGCAAAAATCACATCCCATGGAAATCTATAAGCTCCTGAAATAAATCTGTTGTTGCTGACCATCAATCACTTTTCAGATCATCAGTAACCCATGGTCAAAGCAATGAATAGCATTCTGTTTGCTCAATAAAAATGTAAATATTCTTGATTTCCTAAAACTCCAACAGTTTCATTGTGCTTTGTAACTGGTCATTTGAGCAATAGAAAAGTAGATTGATGATGCTATTATTCAAAGAAAGCCAGTTGAAATACGGATAGAATACAACAGTAAGTACATCTCTAAGTTTTAGAGCAACTCTTTTACTTTAGGATATGACAATTTTGGAATGTTATGATCAAAGCAGATGTACACAAACCTACAGATACATATTCATAGGCCAGAAGCGACACTTAAAAAGGAATCTAATTCAGTCCCCCCAAAAAAACTGTTTGGCATTGTGTCTAAATGTATGACTAGTTTTCATTTGCTTAAAGTTGTGTTTCAGCATTTCATATTTCCTCTATATACAAGTACCAATAATAGATTTTAGAATGAGTAAGAATCACAGTGCAATTAGATAGTTTCGCTTGAACTATCTATTCCTGAAATAGTTGCAAGGGATGAGAGTTTTAGCATTCTGGATAGAAAAGTAAATAGCTTCCCAGCTGGTCTTCTTGCTCATTTATGCATTAATTCAACAAATATTTGTTAAGAGACTTCTTTGTATGTCAGAAACTGTGCAAAACTCGACATAAGATATAAAATAGTTGTATATCCACAGGAGATAGAAAATAGGTAAGACATAGTTACTAATCCTACATATTTCACATCACTGGATCCTAATCCCATTTAGGTCACTATACACTCTTTTAAACCAATGTCTCACTGTAAACTTTCAAAACATCAGTCTATACATGCCATGTTCAAGACAGCACCCACCACCATTTTAGCCCATTACAACCTGGCTTCCCCTCATCATTACATTAAAACCATATTCTTAGAGGTGACCAGTAAACCAGATACCAATTGCTTTTCTCAATACTCTACCTCAGTACTGAATTGAGCAAAGTTGAATGCACTTCCTTCTTGATATTGCTGCTTTGACTTGTATGATAGTATAGCTTTTTATTGTTCTTCTTCAATAATTACTCCATAATTTTTAACCTATAGTTTACCAACGTTTCCTATTATCCCTATATTCATTCTACTCCAGATTGGCTCTTGGTGATTCCTGTTTTCAGCCTTTCACAAATGACATAGGCTTTTTTTTTCAAATTATCTTCTGGGCATCTTAATTGACAGGTATTTAAGCTTATTATGTCTCGAACTGAACTAATCACTTTCCTCCTCCCCACTAACTGCATCCTAAATCTGTTCATCCTCTAGTTTGTGGTAATTCTGGTAATTGTGCTATCATTCTCCCAATAACTTACAGGTGAATCTTGGGGCTAGCTGTGATTCCAAACTCACCCAGAAATCATATCACTTCTAAGATGGTTTTATCTTTGAACATATTGGTTCTATCTTTGTAATACCTGTTGCATTTTTGTCTTCCTCTCCATTCTTATTAATTCTATGTTCATTATTTCTTGTTTCCAATAAGTATAGGTGATTGAATTCCTGTTCCTCTTCCTCCCCACTAGATTCTACCTACTGATATCACTGCTCTCCTACACATTAATTTTCCTATTTTCTTATTTCATGATTCAAAAAATTTTAAATTTATCTTCTTCTATCAATTTTCATTCATTAGATAGTAGTTAATTTCTTTCTATGAATTTGGAATAAATGCTTATACTTAATGTCATTCATTCATTCATTCATCCATTCACTTAAACATTTGAAAAACACTGATTTAACATGTTTTTCCTCAACTCCATGTGAAGTCAATGCTGTCAATCTCTCATAAATCTGTAGCTGGTACTAACCATCTTTGTTCTAATTGTCTCATTTTCTCTAAGACAATTTTTTTCTGGTTAGTTCCTACACTTAACAGTGAGTTTATCACTCCTTTTCAGTCCCTTATTTATAGTGGTTCAAGTTACATTTTTTGAATTTATGGTGATGCGTGTTTGGACTTCCTAGTGATACACATTCAGCATGCAAAAATACACTTTTGGCCTATAATATCCTCAACATACGATAGGTTTACAGGATGCAACCCCATCTTAACTTGAGGAACACCTGTATTCTCAAAAAAGAAAAAGTATAGTCTCTAAGGTCTCTAAGTCATCAATATGAAGAGTGCATATGTATAACTCCTTGGCATTTATTTCTCTATCTCCTCTCAGACCCGGTCCTGTATTTCTTTTTTTCTTTTCTTTTTCTTTTATTGAGACATTGGCTCGCTCTTTCGCCCAGGCGGGCGGGCAGTGGTAAGATCTCAGCTCACTGAAACCTCAGCCTCCTGGGCTCAAGCAATTCTCCTGCCTCAGCCTCCTGAGTAGCTGGGACTAGAGGCATGCACCACGACGCCTGGGTAATTTTTGTATTTTTAATAGAAACGGGGTTTTGCCACAGTAGCCATGCTGGTCTCGAGTTCTTGAACTCAGGTGGTCTGCCCACCTCGGCCTCCCAAAGTGCTGGGATTACAGATGTGAGCCACCATGCCTGGCCCCATATTTCTTAATCTCTTTTCAGCCTAAGCCTTAAACTTGCCAACTTTATCCAGTCTTTTACATTCATCATGGGCTCCTTCCTGCAGATTATGCCGCAGGTATTAAAAGCAGCTTCATAGCAGTGGTTTTTCAGTCATAAAACATGGATTTCTTGATTCAATTTTCTGTACAAATAAAGTTGCACTTACAGTAACAATTTTCACTTGCTCATTGCCTTCAACCATAAAACCTAAAATTTTAAGTTCCCCTCCTCAATTCCCTTCCATATAGAACTCCTTCACTTATTCTTAGAGCAATGATTGTTTCCTTCTACTTTGGCTTTTTTTTTTTTTTTTTTCACTTTAAGTTCTGGGATACGTGTGCTGAATGTGCAGGTTTGTTACATAGGCATACATGTGCCATGGCGGTTTCCTGCATCTATCAACCCGTCATCTAGGTTTTAAGCCCCACATGCATTAGGTATTTGTCCTAATGCTCTCCCTCCTTTTTTTCCCACCCCTCAACAGTCCCCAGTATGTGATGTGTTCCCCTCCCTGTGTCCATGAATTCTCATTGTTCAACTCCCACTTATTACTTTGGCTTTTTTATAGCCTCCTTGTTCACATCCAAATTTTGCATTGCATATGAAATCTACTTAAGGTAAAAACATATAAAGTTAAAATATTTACAAATTTTACTTTTAGTAGCGGGAAAAGCAATTCATTTATTCAGTTGAAAAAACTAAGGTGAGGTAAAACGAGAAAAAGAGGAAAAATAAGACAAGAATTAATAAATAAGTGGCTGCATTTTATGAAGCACCAGTGTACAAGTATGTATCTATGAATTTATATTAGTTTGACAATAATTCTTTTCATCTGTAAATGAAATGGGAAGACATATCAGAAAATGAGCCTGTAGAAGAGAGGCTTTAATAAGCATCTACAGAAGTTTACAATGGAACCACACCATACATACAAGATACTAATAATAGTTTAACTAGATAGGGAGAGGAAGATGATAAGGAAGGGAGAAGGGTAAGAAGAGAACAAAGAGAAAAGATTATTCAGGCATTGAAGGTAATTCTATTATTCATTGCACTGAATGAATGTGTATTCCAGATTGAACAGTAAATCGAAGGGGTGAAAATGCCATTGTATCTTGTGTCTTAGCTAGACTACCATGTCCTTCACATATGTCGCCTCAGCACATGTGATTCTACATTGAATGTGATTTGAGTGCCTAAAAACGTGTGCATTTAATCCAACTAAGCACTAAACTAGTGGTTTAATGGTCATTAAACACAGGCAAACAACTTCACCTGGATCTCAAATGAAGAAACAACAACCTCTTTCAATGCTGAAGGAAAAACTGACTACGTTGAACATTCTGAGAGCATCAGACAGTCTCCAACGTGACACGTAAGTGTTGCTAAGTATAATAACCCTTCACCAATGTAAGATGCCACTCTACAAGTACTAGAAAAAAAAAGAGTGTATATTAGTCCATTCTCACACTGCTATAAATAACTCTCTAGTTCCAAACTTTTCCTCATCTTCCTGTCTTCTTCTGATCCCTCCAAATTGTTCCAACCTCTGTCCATTACTTACGTCCGAAGTTGCTTCCATATTTTCAGGTATCTTTATAGCAATAGCCCACTCCTGGTACCAATTTTCCATATTAGCCCATTCTCCCACTGCTATAGAGAACTACCTGAAACTGGGTATAATGAAAAGGGTCTTAATGAGCTGACCCTGCTTTGGGGCTGTACAGACTTCTACTTCTGGGGAGACCTCAGGAAACTTACAATCATAGCGAAAGGCAAAGGGGAAGCAAGCACATGGACAGCAGGAGAGAGAGAGAGAGAGAAAAAGAAAGAGAAAGAGGAAAAAGATAAAGAGAGAGAAAAAGAGAGAGAGAGAGAGAGAGAAACACACAGAGTAACACAGAGGAAGCGAAACACACAGAGAGAAACAGAGAGCATGGACACATGCAAGGGGAAGGTGGTATACACTTTTAAACAACCAGATCTCACAAGAACTCTATCATGAGACATCACTAGGGGGATGGTCCTCCACCATTAGAAACCACCCCCACGATCTAATCACCTCCCACCAGGTCCCACCTGCAAAATTGGGAATTACAATTCAACATGAGATTTGGGTGGGAACACAGAGCCAAACCATATCAAAATGTTATAGAATAAATAACAGTAGAGTTAGAATGTTTGCTGAGCATTAAAAAGTATAGGGGGAACCAGCCCCCAGTATTTTAACGTAGGTTCTTTTCTATTTTCCCTAAGTGTCGGCTGGTCTGAGAACTAAAGAGAAAGAGTACAAAGAGAGGAATTTCACAGCTGGGCCTCCAGGGGTGACATCACATATTGGTAGGACTGTGATGACGACCCTGAGCTGCAAAACCAGCAAGTTTTTATTAGAGATTTTAAAAAGGGAGGGTTATACGAACAGGGAGTAGGTCACAAGTATCACATGCTTCAAAGGGCAATATAGATCACAATAAAGGCAAAATTAGAATTACTGATGAGGGTCTATGTCCCACTGTGTACATATTACCTTGATAACCATCTTAACAGGAAACAGGGTTCCAGAGCAGAGAACTGGTCCGACTAGAATTTACCAGGCTGGAATTTCCCAATCCCAGTAAGCCTGAGGGTACTGCAGGAGACCAGGGCGCATTTCAGTCCTTATCTTAACTGCATAAGACAGACACTCCCAGAGCGGCCGTCTATAGACCTACCCCCAGGAACACATTCCTTCCCCAGGGCTATTCCTTGCTGGGAAAATAATTAAGCGGTATTTCTCCTGCTCACACATCTGTTTACAGGCTTTCTGCAAGAAGAAAAACATGGCTCTATTCTGTCTGACCCCGCAGGCAGTCAGACCTTATGGTTATCTTCCCTTGTTCCCTGAAAATCACTGTTATTCTGTTCTTTTCAGGGTGCACTGATTTCACATTGTTCAAATCCACATATTTTACAATCAATTTGTACAATAGTGGTCCTGAGGTGACGTACATTTTCAGGTTATGAAGATAACAGGATTAAGAGATTAAAGACACACATAAGAAATTATAAGAGTATTAATAGATAAGTGGTAAATGTCCATGAAATCTTCATAATTTATGTTCAGAGACTACAGTAAAGACAGGTGTAAGAAATTATAAAAGTATTAATTTTGGGAACTTATAAATGTCCATGAAATCTTCACAATTGATGTTCTTCTGCCTCGGCTCCAGCCAGTCCCTTTGTTCAGGGTCCCTGACTTCCCGCAACAAAAAAAGCAGGTGTCAGAATTTACAAATAACATTTTCAGTCACAGTAAAACAAAATAATTATTTTATAATAACCTTATAACAATTGATATTTTCCATTATGTCAGCAAAATTATAAACAAAATTAATTATTTTAAAATGTATCCCATCATGTGAAAAGGATGAAATTAATAATCTTTACTTTCTTAAGAAAAATGTCCTAAGTGGATTCTCTTTACTAAATACATCCAAAATGAAATTATTTTGAAATCTTTATTACTTTAAATCTTTGTTATGGAATCAAAGAGAAAGGTAAAGTCTAAAATCTTAATTTATGTAGTATTGAAATAAGTAATTAAAACTTCAGAGCATTAAAATGGATGCTATGGTACCAATAATAAAAATGGTGAGCTATCTATTTATTTTAAGAAGATTCTGGCTTCCAAATATTAGTTTGGACAACCTATTATACATTAGATCAACACTACAGAATATTGTTTATTTTAAATAGATTATATAAAAATATGACTTGGATAAATTAGGCTGTTCCTCATGCAAAGTGTCTCAATGAACGCTATTGTTTAGAGTTTGATAATATTAAAAAGAACCTAAATAATCTTTTATGACACCTTCTATCTTAAAGCACAGAGAGTTATCAGCTAGTTAGCTTTGTTATTGACACTCAGGGTTTTGAACTTCAAAATTAATGAAATGTCTAAGTCAATTCTCTAAGTAACTTAGATTGGGATTATTTTAAAATAAAAGTAAACATCAATATCCATACCTAAACATACAGTAGAGTTAAAAAGAACTAACATAAATATTTATGGAGGCTGAAAACATAGAAATTCAGGGTCTAAGTTGAAACAGCAATCATTGAGACTTAATTATGAGGAAGCTGGGACAATGTAGAATTTCTGAGGTAGAGGGAAAGCTGGGTACCATCAGAGGCGTCTGTTTCCCTTTGTGTTTTACTTTTAGGTTGGTGGTATGTGAAAAGATAAATGATCCTCAGAAGTATTAAAGAAGGGAATACATGCTTTTGATTTCTTATCAAACCCATATTTTCCATCTGTCTGAATTTTTCTATCTTTCCTTTTAATTCAAACAGATAATATATTGTATTGCTTTAATATAAACAAACAGAAAAGATACTTCCTGGCACAACAGCATTTTGCGTACATGAATGATGTCATTTGTGTCTTATTGTATACGAATGGTGCCTCTGGTAGATCACATTATTGTCTGCCAATATTCCATGGTATATCCTGTAGGCAGATTATATGTCCATGCTTTGGTGAATGTTGGTCATTTTAATTTCTTTGTCCAATAAAATACAAGCTGAAGTTCTTATATTATTTCTGGTTAAAAGCTTTAGGAGTCGGGTTATGTTTCACTGTTTCCTTTTTCTTGTTTCCCTCACCAGAAATTGATAACATGAGATATTTCTTTAGCCTAGAACCTGGCAGGAAGGTGACATGTAGCAGAGCAGTGGCTGGTCAGCAGTACTCATACAGCACGAGAAAGAAACAAAATATTGTTACAATAATCTGCCCTGATTTAGGGTGCATTTGTCACTGCAGAATTATCTGGCCCATCCTGAGGAATGTGGGGCCTTTGAAGTTATTCAGTCCACAAACTAAACAACTGTGTATGGTAGCCTAGGCACTGCATTTAACATTCTTCCAAAGATTCTTCAAAAACACTAAAATATCTGCCAAACATGAATAAATATGGATTTTTGTCAACCACGAGAGAAAACTGTTTTAATTTCTATTTTGATTTGACTTTCCAATCTAACTTAATAAATCATCTACTCATGATACATAAGATCACAGGCAGGGTCTCCCCACCCCCCGATATCACAGAAGCCATTATACACAAATTTGCCATTTTTTTTTAAACAAGTACATACTTTCAGCTTTTCTTTCCTGACTGCAAAGGATGAAAGCACAGGTGTTTTGTTAATTACTGTAAGGTCTTTTTAAAAACTATAAAATTATTTTAATATCAAACTAATTGTTTAAAGTGTGTAAGTATTCGGAACTAAGAACCATGTCTAGTGTCTTTCATAGCAGCACTTACATATTTGCACATAATAACAACAGATTACTGAACGCTTGTTCCATTAAATTTAAAACTTTCTTTGAGAGAGTAATTGCTTCTACAATAAAAAAAATCACCCAAATTCAATATTAAAAAAAACATAGTGGTCCCTTAGATATTCTAAGCCTATTCCAAATGAGATATGAAAATATGAAATAATTTATTATATCTTCATAGATACACAGAAATCTAGTCATGTACTTGTTTGTAAAATTGAAACCAAAAGTGTCTGTATTTTTCAGACTGCACTGCAAACTTGATTTGTAGGGACAAGACACAATGCAATTCTTTTACTGAATACTTAACACTAGAGTTTCAAAGAAATCATTAATTACCAAAAGATAATACCATTTCAACTTCCAATAAAAAGAATTTATTTACTTCTACTTCCAATATGGAGAAGCTCCTTACCTCTTCTACTTTCTAGAGAATTTGTCCTACACAGTGGTGCTCACTCATGCTAGCAAAATCTTTATTTCCTTCTGCAGAAAACTTAACCAGTAGAGTCAGAGTGATAATGAGCCCAAGCAATAACTATCACTTCTAGTCTGTCCCACTTTCGTCCAGAGTTCTCTCTGCTCATTACACTCTGACTCTTTTCTGCTCTTTACCAGGCTCGGACAATTTTCACTCTTAGAACCAGACACTGTGGATAGATTTGCTCTGATTTCCACTGCCCCATGATCTTAATGCCACCTGCAACTCACCAAATAGTGATATCAATTAAGGAAAATTTTAAAAATGCTTATTATATACTTTGCAAGTGTAAGTCACTGTTTATACTTTGCAGAAGGTATACTGTCTATAATAATTTATGAAAAAAATATATAATCTGATGTTGAAAATATTATATATGTTATAAGTCCCTGAAGTGGAATTTAGGCAAACTCTTGTGCAATTTCAGAGGATAGCAAGGTTGCATTTTGTTCGAGAGTGAGAAGACATTTGATGTAATCTTGGAGTATAGGTGGTATCTCCAAGGAAGAGATTACAGGAAAGGAGTAAAGAAGTCCATCAGGGGTGACAGCACAAGCAAAGGAATGCAAATGCAACTGCAAAAAAAGAAAAACAAAACAAAACAAAACTGGTCAGTAACAATAAAGTGACCAGTTTTTCTCTACCTCTATACATAGGAGACTAGTAACAAAAATGTTTGAAATGGTAGCACAAGGCCCTGATGTGGAGGGTCTTACATATTAAACTGTGAGTTTCATATTCAACTTAGTTGGCAGTGGTGAGAAATAAAGATTATTGATAAGAATTCTGTTCTTACAGAATTAAATTGGCCTCAGAATGGATCAGTGGCAGAAATGATTAAAGAGAAAGAGTCCATTAAATAAAAGTTCCAGAAAGAGTTAATAAGACCCTCAAATAGGATGCTGGTGGTAGGAATAAAGATAAGTAAGTGACATCATGAAAACAGAGGCAATAAAAGCGAACAATTAATTGGTTGTGAAGAGAGAGAAAGTAAAGTAAGACTTAATCATGAAAAAAAAGATTGTCTCCCAAAATATCATTTGCCCACTGGGAACCATACATGCCATGTGAATATAACATAGCCTCAAATAACACCAAGTACTCAGTATTTCCAATTCACAATTTTAAGTAACATTTAAACCAAGCCTCTACTCATTTTTGCAGTTTTAAAGGACATAATAACACTAAAACGTACGTAGCAGAGGAGAGAAAAATAAGCAACACGAGAGGTTTAAACTTTCAGAAATCTAACAGTCTACATAAAACAGGTAAGAAATAAAATGAGATATGTAAGAGATACTATTATTTTAACCATTTACTAATGCCTGAATTTATGACCAAATTAGCCATCTGTGGTTACGTGGAGGCACAGAATCTGATAAGATTAGGTTTAAAGATGCTAATAACACGATTCCAACAGCAGAAAGAGCAGTGATAGATAGTCCCTGGCAGGATCTGGCAATACAAATATGCAAAATCTCTCTCTATGATACTCCTAGTCCACTACTTATAAGAAGCAAGTATCTGAGTGAAAGTGTATAGGATATTTTTGGACACTTATGTCAAATATATATGAACAATTATATTTGTAATGGGATTGGCTGGTTACCTCCTATTGTCACTGGAAAAAGTAGAGAAAGAAAAGCTCAGGAATTGGAATTCCTGGTTTAAGCACCACGGAAACAGCCTGAAGGCATCTGTGTGTTCCCACAAGAAGACTTTTATTTCCAGTGGCTGCAGAATTGAAACCGTTAAAAATCAAATGCAGAATATCCTCCTTCAGCTGGCTTAATGATAATGCAAGTGTACTCCCAGCTTTTTCAGGGTGTCTACTGTTACAGTGAGGGCACTGATTGGGAAGACATGGAATTTTGTAAAATTTGGGGTCATGTGGGAATGGCCTGATGCAGCCAGGGTTACTGAGTTCTTAAATTCTGATGAGTCCTCTTTGCCAGTGGCAGAGGCCTCCCTGCCATGAAAGCTGCCTCTCCATCCCCATCTGAGGGAATTAGCCCTACACTGCCTGTGGAAACTGTAATGGTCTCCTACGAGACAACTGCCTTGCAAGTTGATGCCGAGCCTCCTCAGGACACTTCCCCACTATCCCTCTTTACTTCTAGACCTATAACTAGACAAGGTACAAATTGTGACTCCTTAGGAGGTGTCCTATATTCCAAAAGACCTACTTGAGTTTTCTAAATGTATACAGACAGAAATCCTGGAAACATGTGTGGGAATGGATAGTAAGAGTATAGTGTAACTCTGAATGTAAAGTTAAGTCAGGCTGAATGTGTTGATATGAGCTCAAAAGGAGAGATTTTGTACTAAATGTTGTAATTTGGGGAGTTGGAAAAGGGTTCTAACAGTTTGTATGCTTAGTTGGTTGAAATATGTATCAAAAGATGATCCATCATGAACTAATTGGTGATGCCAGACCTGCCTTAGTTTAAAGGAGAGAAGAGGATTTAAAAACTTAGAGAAATTGGAGTATTAGAGTGAATTTGTCATTAAAGTCTTAATGTCATTTAAGTAGAACCCGCAACGGGAGCGTCCAGAAGACATACCTTTCATAAATACTTTGAAAAGTAAATATGCAAGGGGAGTCCCAGCATCCTTCAAAGCTCTTTGATTTCACTTATCCATAAGCCAGATCTTACAGTGGAAACTGTGGCTACTGAATTAGGAAACCTAAATGCAATGGAAGTAACCAGTCCCGGCATGGCAGGGGCTGATACAGAGCACCTCAACCACCAAAGGCAAAGTGGGAAGGGTTATGATAATGCACAGCAGAGCTGAAGCAGCCATCAAAATAATCTGAGTCGAGAAGGACTATGACATTGGCTAGTTGATAGTGTTTCTAAAAGTAAAATAGATAAAAAAAACTAAGTTCCAATTCAAGTGAATAGAAGTCAAGCCTGAATCATAAAAACAGAGAGTCATGCTCTCTCAATCAATTCCTAGACTTGAGGCAGTAAATAGACCCAGAACTCCTTAAATGAGGGGAGGGTGGGTACCCTTGAGGAAGGAACTCAAAACACTGTCAAAATTTTACACTGTTAATCTTTCTGTCACCCTTCCTGAAAGGAATCTCTATCTTTTTACCAGGGTAAGAGTGCATTGGGAAAAATGAATAATCAGATCTTCCAGGGACTACTGGATACTGGCTTTGAATTGATACTAATTCCAGGAGACCACACGGCTGTGGTCTACCAGTCAGAGTAGGGGCTTATGGATATCAGCAAATAGAGTTCTTGCTCAATTTTGTCCCGTAGCTGGTCCACTGGATCCCTGATCCCATCCTTTGGTTATTTCCCCAGTTCAAGAATACATAATTGCAACAAATATACTCAGCTGGTGGCAGAATCCCAGTAGTTCCCTTATCTGTTGAGTGAGATCTATTACAGTGGGAAAGGGCAAATGGAAGCTACTAGAATTGTCTTTACCTAGGAAAACTGTAAACCAGAAGCAATACTACATTTCCAGAGGGACTGCAGCAGTCGGTGCCATCACTGAGAATTTGAAAGATGCAGGGATGTTGATTCCAATCATGTCTGCAATCAACTTGATTATTTGACCTATGCAGGAGACAGACAGATCCTAGAGAATGACATTAGATTATTGTATGCTTATTCAGGTAGGGACTCCAATTGCAGCTGCTGCAGATGTGGTTTCATTTTATACCTGATATGCAGCTATTGATTTGTCAAATGCCTTTGTCTAAATCCCTATCAATATGGGCCACCAGAAGCAATGTGCTTTCAGCTGGCAAGGCTAGCAATATGCCTTCACTGTCCTACTGCAGAGATATATCATCTCTTCAGCCTTATGTAATAATTTAGTTCACAAGGATTTAATCACCTTTCCTTTCCACATCATATCACATTGATCCATTACACTGATGACACTATGCTGATTGGCCCTAGTGAGCTTAGAAGTAGCAACTACTTTAGACTTCTTGGTAAGACATTTCTGTGTCAGAGTGATAAATAAATCTGACAAAAATTCAGGGACCTTTTTTTCTGCCAGTGGTTTGGAGCATATCAAGATATCCCTTCTAAGGAGAAGGGTAAATTGTTACATCTGACCCCTCCTGCAACCAGGAAAAAAAAAAAAAAAAAAGACCTACTGTCTTGTGGGCTTCTTTGGATTTGGAAGAAAACACACTCCTATTTGTGTTACTCTCGCCCATTTACCAAGTGACCAGAAAAACACTAGTTTTGAGTGGAGCCGAGAATAAGAGAAGGCTCTACAACAGATCCAGATTGCTGTGCAAGCTGCTCTTCCACTATGAGCCATACAATAAAGCAGATCCAATGGTGCTTAAAGTGTCAGTGGTAGTGGCAGTGGAAGCTGTTTAGAGCCTTTGACAAGTTCCTACAGATGAAGGATAGCACAGGTCCCTACAGGTCTGTAGTATAGGCCCTTTGGATTTTGGAGTAAAACCATTGCATCATCTAAAAATAATTAGTCCCCTTTGAGAAACAGCTCTTGGCCTAATACTGGGACTTAGTAGAAGCTGAACACTTAAACACAGGCCACCATGTTAACATGCAATTTGAGATGTTCATAATAAACTTGGTAGTTAACTAACCTATGAAACCATAAAGCTGGGCATGCAAACAACACTCCATCATCAAATGGAAGTAGTAAATACATTATCCAGCCCAAGCAAAACCTGAATGCATAAGTAAGTTCCATAAAGAAATGGCTCAAATACCCATGATCCCCACTCCTGCTCCATGGCCTTCTCTCTCCTGTCTGCACCTGTGGCCTCATGGGCAGGGAGTCCCTACATTTGGTTGAAAGAAAAGAAAAGCCTGGTACCTGATTTATAAATGGTCCTGTATGCAGGCACCACCCAAAGGTAGACAGCTACAGAACTACAGCTCCTTTCTGAAACATGCCTGAAACACTGGTGAAGGGAAATCCTCCCAGTGAGAAGAACTTTGGGCAGTGAACCTCATTATTCACGTTGCCTGGAAGGAGAAATGACCAGACTTGCAATTCTGTAGCACAATGCATGGGCTACAGACAATGGTGGCTAGATGATTAGGAACTTGGAAGGAAGATAATAGGGAAATTGGTGACAGGGAAATCTAAGGAAGACACATATGGATAGACCTCTCTGAATGGGTAAAAATATGTAAAGATAGGCCGGGCATGGTGGCTTGTGCCTGCAATCCTAGCACTTTGGGAGGCGGAGGCAGGCAGATTGCTTGAGGTCAGGAGTTCGAAACCAGCCTGGCCAACCTGATGAAACCCTGTCTCTATAAAAAATACAAAAAAAAAAAAAAAAAAAAAAGTCAGGCATGGTGGGGGTGCCTGTAATCCCAGTTACTTGGGAGGCTGAGGCTGGAGAATTGCTTGAACCTGTGAGGCGGAATTTGTAGTGAGCCAAGATCTCTCCGCTGCACTGTACTGGCTGACACAGAGAGATTGCATGTAAAAAAAGAAAAAAAGTGAAGATATTTGTGTCCTAGGTGAATGCACACCAAAGAATGACCTTCACAGAAGAGGATTTTAATAATCAAGTGGATAGGATGACCTGTTCTGTAGACACCAGTCAGACTTTTTCCCCAGCCACCTTGTCATTACCCAATGAGCTCAAGAACGAAGCGACCACGATGGCAGAATGGAGGTTATACATGGACTCATCAACATGGACTTCTATTCACCAAGGCATACTTGGCTATTGTCACCTTTGAGTTCCCAGTATTCCAGCAGTTGAGACAAACACTGAGTCCCCAATATGGACCATTCCTCAAGGTGATCAGCCAGTTACCCGGTGTCAGGTTGATTACATTGAATCACTTCTATCATGGAAGAGGAAGACTTTTGTTCTCACAGGAATAACACACTGTAGATACATATTTGCATTCCTTACATGCAATACTTCTGCCAAAACTTCTGTGGATTGACAGAATGCCTCATCCACCGTCATAGTATTCTACACAGCATTGCTTCTGACCAAAAACTCACTCAGCAAAGGAGGTGTGGCAATGGGTCTATGCTCAGGAAATTCACTGGTCTTAACATGTTCCCCATCATCCAAGGGTAGCTGGCTTGACAGAATAGTAGCAGGGCATATTGAAGACCCAGTTATAGTGCCAGCAAGGTAGCAATATCTTACAGGGTTGGGGAAGGTTTTTCAGAGGCTGTATATATTCTGAATCAGTATCCAATATGAGGTATGGCTTCTCCAGTAGCCATAATTCACAGGCCTAGGAATCAAGGGATGAAAATAGAAGTAGCACCACTCACTATTTTCCCAGTGACCCAGTAGGAAAATATTTGTTTCTGGTTCCTGCAACCTTATGTTCTTCTGGCCTAGGGGTCATAATTGTAAAGAGAGGAATACTTCCACCAATATACGTAACGATGATTCCATTGAACTGAGAGTGAAGACTACCGCCTGGACACTTTGTGCTTCTCATGCCTCTGACTAAACAAAGAAGTGAGCTACTGTGCTGGCTGGAGGGATTGATCCTTACTACCAAGAGAAAACTGAAGCAATACTCCACAATGAAGGTAAGGAAACATATATCTGGAATACAGGAGATCCTTTAGGGTGTCTCTTAGTATTACCATTCCCTGTGATTAAGGTCAGTGGAAAACAACATTAACCTAATCCAGGCAGGACTAATAATGTCCAGACCATTCATGAATGAAGGTTTCTATCACCCTACCATGTGTCAAAGGAAATTACATTTTGGGACCCCAAACTCATTTAGCCAAAGGGAAAAGTCAAGCTGGGAATTGGGTCACACAAACATGCCTCCCCCTTTTAATTCCTAAATAAGATGGCTACAATATAACAAAAAACTACATGCCTCCCCCATATTTTGCCCACAAAGAAATTCCTAGTGAGCTGTTAAAGCTTCCCCATGGCAATGCAAATTGATAGCTTATCTTTACAGGTGCAGTCGCCTCCAGTCCACTAGACACAAATGCACATCTGATTTCTCGCCTGGTCCAATTTGTCTGTGTCATCTTATACAAAATGCAGATTCCCTGCATTTTCCTCTACCCCATTCGTTTGTCATCTTATGTAAAAATGCAGATTCACTGAGCCAGACAAAGACATGAATGACTATTTTTCCCTACCCCTCTCTTACATGAAAAGTGTGTGCTTCTTAATATCCCACCCTTTCCCCTTTAAATTTGGAGCCTTAAAAATCATCTTCAGAAAAAGGCACAGACCTGTCTCCCTGGTGCCCATCCTTAATTTTGGCAAATAAATCTCCTAAAATGATTAAGATTTGTCTCATAATTTTCCTCGACTGACACATGTAAAGAACCATGACCACTTGAGGTGCTTGCTAAAGACAAATGTAATAGAAGAAGGTAGTTGTAAATACCAGCTACGGCCATGTGGCCAGTTACAGAGAAATGAGAACTAGTTGTCATGAGTGTTTTCACCTTATTTTGTAATAAATTTGTGTGTGTGTGTGTACAGACAGATGGATAAAGCAAATATTTTCATTTTCTCCCCTCTATTACTCTCTTATCATGTAAAATAAGATGTGTTGATATTACATCATAGTGTGTAAGTTACAGAACATCAGGGAGAAGAGTTAACATCATTCCAGGACTTAATCCCCTCTTCTAACATATTAATGTGTTTTTGGTTGTACACAGGGTAACTGTATTATGTTAGGAGGAAACATGACCTTGTTATTGTCTTTATTTGGAGATTAAGTATGGTTTAGGGAGATGCATATGGATGCCAAGCTGACAAAGGGTAGATTTGTGATGGTTAATTTTATGTGTCCACTTTACTGAGTCATGGAATACCTAGGCGTTTGACCACATATTAGTCTGGGTGTGTTTGTGAAGGTATTTCTCAATGAAATAAACATTTGAATCAGTAGACGGTAAAGATCCCCCCTCCCTAATATGGGTGGGGTGATCTAATCAGTTGAAGATCTGAACCAACAAAAAGTCTGAGTAAGAAGGAACTACTCCTGCCTTACTGATTGAGCTAGGACACCGGTCTTTTCTCACCTTTGGGCTCAGACTGAAATATCAGCTCTTCTTGGGGCTTGAGCCTGCTGGCTTTCAGACTGGAATTTACAATATAGGCTGTCCTGGGTCTCCAGCTTGCTGACTGCAGATTTTAGATTTCTCAGCCTCCGTAATTACATGAGCCAATCAATATCTTATAATGTCTCTCTGTCTCTGTCTCTCTCTCAACAGAAGGTATATTAACCATGGACTTAGGAAACTCAGGGGTTGAAATACATAATTGAATATTTATGTGTACTGCTAAGTAGCAATGTTATTTCAGGTATATATTGACTCTTCCAGTAAATTATACCAAAACAAAGCAATAACCACAAAAATAACCTCTGGAAATTCATTATATACCCATAGTGCTTAAAACAGGTAATATCTGGAAGCAATAGAATTTACTATTTCCCAACATTTGGAAACTTTAGTAAGAATATAAGTTATTTCATAAAGACAAATGTTCAGGATAACAATAAAATGAACTTCTTGATCTTCATGGTGACATGTTTGTGACAACATAAAGTTAAACTTACTAAGATTGAAGCACTTAATGAAAACACTAAAACTTAATCCTTTCTCTTTAAATTGAAGGTTACTTCACAGATGCTGAGGCATTCAGATCCCCTACAACAGATATATGACTTTTTATATCTCAAAAATAAGCTCTACTCTTTTTCAATAGAAAAATGTACTTCTTAAGCAAGAATGGTGGTGCCTCTAAAAGTTGCTATGCTAAATATTAACCACAGAGTTGGTTTTCTTCTTAAATTAAATTACTAATGTTTTCATTTAATATAAGTTCTTCACCTTTAATCAAAAAAGTACATTTCAAATGTGTGTGAGAATAGGGATACATTTTCAAACACTGGAATACCTATATTGAAACTGCCCCCTACTTAGTCCCTTTCTCAAATAGAAGAAAATATTAAACTGACATTAAAAAGAGGTTCAGAGTAAAACAAGCAATGTTCTTAAGTTGTAAAAAGTGCAGATGACCTTTTCTCCGTCATATAACTTAAAATATCAAGCATACAGCATTTATGTTAATGCCAGAGTAACTCAAAACTATACGGAAGCAAATTTGCCTGTGTCGTAACTGCATAAATGTAGTTTCAGCTATAACATTTATCTGCTAATGAATAAATTTTATTAATAAATTTTTTTCATTGTATCTCTGATATTCTGCACTAAACAATCTACCGACCAATTGAATCAGGGTTGTTTTAAATTGAGATCAATAGCTCTGTTAATCAAGGTAAATTATTACAGATAAGATATAGCGTGTTCATATTAATCTGCCCAACGTTGATTTTATTAAATTACATGTTTGGGGAAATTTTATTAAGTATATTTACTTTTATCTAAAATTTTAATAATTATTCTTCAATATGAAACCTGCTTCAGGTATGGTCATTTACGGCACAGGTCCCTTTCCTTCCTGCATTCTGATCAGATTCTGGATCAAACCCACATCTGATTAAAAACACTATTTAGTAACTCCAGTCTTAACATGAACACTCCCTTGACTCTGACCAGTATTGTTTTAATTTCCCAAGCTCATTCTTGTATATCCATTTACAGAGCTGATAAAATAACTTCACATTTGGATTACAGTATGAGGTTGGAACCTGTGAAAACATTACCTTACATGGCAAAAGGGACTTTGCAGATATAATTAAGGTTACAGACCTTAATATAGAGAGATTATTCCGGATCATCCAGCTTAGTTGGCCTAGTCTATTCACATGAGCCCTTATCAACAGAGAACTGTTTCTAACCAGAAGCAGAAGAGAGATGGAGTAGAAGAGGTGGCTTCATTTACCTCTTGAAGGGAGAGGTGGCTGCAGGGGCAGTTGAGAATCTGCAAGTGTGAAAAGGATATGTGTGGTGTTGCTGGCTCTGAGATGTAGGAATCCACATGCAAGGGCCTGGCAGTCCTCAAGGAGCTAAAACTGGTCCCTGGATGACAGTCAGCAGGTTCACAGGACCTCAGTCCTACAACCACAGGGAACTAATTCTACCAACAACTCAAATGAACTTGGAAGCAGATTCTTCCCAGAACTTCTTAGTAAGACCAAGACAGATGACACCTAAGTTTCAGCCTTATAAAACTCAGAACAATGATGTCAGTCAAGTCAACCTGGATCTGGGGTAAAGAGACTGTTGTCTAATAAATTTGTACTTCAAGTTGCTAAATTGGTGATTATTTATTATGCCACTGTAACAAACTAATATACAGAATTACCATATTTTTGTGTTTAGCAATATTCATTACTTGTCATGAAGTTTACTGATAAACATTCAGGTATTTGGGAAGAGCATAACTGTACTCTTTTTCAGTGAGTAAGAAGGGTCTCAGAGAAGCTGAATGACTTCTGGGAGATTCTGTACAGCTACGGCAAAGGAACAGGATATTTTTTGGGGGGTTTTGGTTTGAGGTTCTTCCACTCTATAACAGAAAAGAGAACCTGATTTAGTATTGTAAACATAGAACATTAGAGGTTAGAATTTTCTTTTCTTTCCTTAATATTGCCTTTCTTGACATTTTAAAAGAATAATTACTTAATGGTTACATACTCTATTTTTAAGATAAGAAAAAAATTGATCTCTAATTATTTCTTAGCTATTGCAAAAAAAAAAAAACCCATATAATATAGAAGCTTCAAAGTGTTGGAATTCCTGAGAAAATGTATAGAAAAGTGTTATACAATATAATCTTTATTTTACCTAAATCATATAGACAGCTAGGTTGGTTTCTTTGCATAACCATCTAATTTATATATTCAGATGAATGTGGTCTAAAATATGAATAAAGTATGCATATTTTAGTCAATTGAACTAATTGAGATGGTTCTGGCATCTTTCATCTGATATAATTTCATTATTTTGTCTTGAACAGTCTAGAGGGCACAAATGAGGGTTGTTTTTGAAGGTGTAACCAGTCATTTCAAAAAAATACAGTGAGTTAAATGTTCACAAAATCTGACTAAACAGATGCATAATAGTAGTCAATGTAGTGCCATAAATGTTTTATTATACAAGCAGTAAAATGTTTTTAAAGGTGGGGGAAGGGGAACATGCTGGACAAAGGATACAAAGTTTCAGTTAGACACAGGGAATACATTTTTGAGATCTCTTACACAGCACAGTGAGTACAGTTACTAATAACATAATGCATATTTTTAAATTTCCAAGAAATATTTGAAATGTTTGAATCATAAAAATATGCTAATTATGTGAGGTGATGGATATGTTAATGAACTTGATTTAATCATTTCATAATGTAGAAATATACCAAAACATCACATTGTACCTCACAAGTATATGTAATTATTATTTGCCAATTTAAAAATAAAATTAAAAAATTGTAAAGGGTACATAGAAATATACACAGGGGAAGAAAATGAAAATAAAAATTCATTACTTATTGTTTAAGGAAAAACACTAGACGTATCTTCCCAATATAAGAAAATTTAGATGTATCAGTGCCCTAATAGTTTCCAGCAAAGCTTGATCTTTTTTTTTTTTTTTTTGGAGACAGAGTTCAGCTCTTGTTGCCCAGGCTGGGGTGCAATCGCACGATCTCGGCTTACTGCAACCTCTGCCTACTGGGTTTGAGCAATTCTGCTGCCTCAGCCTCCCGGGTACCTAGGAATACAGGTAGATGCCATCACACTTGGCTAATTTTGTATTTTCAGTAGAGAAGGGGTTTCTCCATGTTGGTCAGGCTGGTCTTGAACTCCCAACATCAGGTGATCTGCCCGCCTCAGCCTCCCAAAGTGCTGGGATTACAGGCATCAGCTACTATGCCCAGCCATATTTTTCATGTTATATTGGTACATTACATTTAACTATAGCTTTATCAATTTAATGAAATAATAAATATCAAAATGGAAACATACTCCCTATTCATAATGTGTATTTTTCTTCTAAAAAGAAACAAGCAAAGCTTTTGTAGGAGAATAGAGGCATTATACTTTAAAAATTTTCACAATAAAATACTCCAATTACATTTCAGGATTTATATGTATATAATAACTGAAGTTAGTATGTTTAAATCATGGGTTTATGTAATTTTTCATTCAGTGTTTAATTTTACAAGCTTTATTAAAAGAAAAAGCAATGGTATAACTTTCTGACACACCAAATTAAAATTCACTAGGTGAAGTCTCCTTTTTTTTTTTTTTTGAGAAGGAGTTTTGCTCTTGTCGCCCAGGCTGGAGTACTGGAGTACAGTGGCACAATCTTGGCTCACTGTGACCTCCGCCTCCCAGATTCAAGCGATTCTCCTGCCTCAGTCTCCCGAATAGCTGGGATTACAGGTGCCCACCACCATGCCTGGCTAATTTTGTGTATTTTTAGTAGAGATGGGGTTTCGCCATGTTGGGCAGGCTGGTTTCGAACTCCTGACATCAGGTGATCCTCCTGCCTCAGCCTCCCAAAGTGCTGGGATTACGGCAGTGAGCCACTGAACGCCAGGCCGAAGTTTGCCATATTCTTAGGAAGTATCAGTGTTTACTTTAATTGGCCATATTGGAATTTCTGATGGGGCCAGGAGTGGAAGTTTAATTTTGATCACATGCAGTGTTGCTTCATAAATGAAAGTTGTTCTCGTAGTGGAAAGAGTCCACACAATCTAACGAAACTCTACATGGCACACTCAATTACATTTAGGTATAAATAAATACCATTTTATTAGATATCAATTATTCCCAGAAGTTTTAAGGAAAAAAAATGTTAGGTAACTATGTTTTTTTACTCCTTGGAGCTCTATCACTGAGATTTGTATTTAACAAACATCCATCAAATACCAATTATGCTTGAAAGTTGGTTGAAAGTAATGTAGATTACTTATTTAAAATATGCATATTGTAATTTTTCAGAAAGTGATTCATGTTGTGTTCAGAAAACGTTTCAAAGGCATCTCTTTGCTTTTATATTAATAACCATTTTGAAAATACAAGTTGAATAATGACAAGGAGTAATTTCATTACACTGAGTAAAAGAGGAGGAATGGATTCTTTCTTTTTGGTTAAACTATTATCAAATCATAATTTGATGGACCAGAATTCCATTTCTAATCAGTTATTTAATGCTTCTCAAGCACTTTGAAAAAAACTGTGATATACCAAAGCTATATATTGATATTGATATTATCAGACGTTATAAGCATTGACTTTTCATGAAGAATAGTGTACATAAGAGATATTTAAAGCAGCTATCTGACTGACAGAGTTATAGGTATACAATATATACAGTATATTAATTAAACTCAGTCTTTCTTTTTGTATGCTAGAGTTCATTAATTTAAAATTTTTCTAGGTATAACAGAGGTGACTCTTTATTACCTGTGCCTATTGTGTTTCTTAGAATGATTATTAGATGATAATGACTCTTTTCACTAGTACAATCTCTAAAGTCACCAGGAAAGCATCATGATAGCATCACGAAATACAAGGCAGATGTTTTAACAGAAGAGAATTCACAGGATAAGAGTAATAAAAGAAAATGCTGCTGAAGGATGGTTTTAATGATCAATCCGAGAATTCCCTGTCTTTGTCTCACAGGCGAAGAAAAAGACACTGAGCTGGCTTTCCTTCTAATTGCCCTCTTACTGTAGAGGGACAAACATGGGCAATGAAAAGAAGTAATCATTAAGACCATTCTCACTGTTGGCTTTAAGAATCCTTTAATTGTGCAGCCAAACTGAAGTAAAGGATAATAAGTATTAAGTAAATGTTGAATCCTCGATCAAAGCAAGATGAAAAGTCTAATTCTGCACATTACTGAACACATAGAATCTTCCCTTAGTAGAAACCAGAGATAATAACAATAATTTATTTTTGCTCCTCTATGCATTTCAATGTTATTTGTGTAATATTTTCCCTTTCTGTTCAAGTATCTAAAATTACTCATATAAAATATTTAATATATATATTATTTATCAAGAATATTAGTTTTTACTTGCAATGGTTTTACTGTAATCAACTTTTTCACATAAATAATTTGTATTGTAAAATGCTAAAGGGATAGAGCTGCTGCAGAAATGAATTTTATCTCCACCTGTTAATATAAACTCTATTATTTTTATTCCCTAATTCTAAAATCCTTGGGAGAAACAACCCTAAACAATGTATTAGTATAACTTTTCTCTGCTTCCCTTGTCAGAAATCACACTTCGTGAAACACAAACTTTGTACAGGAGTATAATCTCCAACTAAAGCCCGATTCTTGGCATCCTGTTTCTCAGTCATTATGGCCACTAATTTTAAAGGTTACTTATGTCCCCAGGCATGTTACTTAACATTTCTGGACTTTCTCTTCCCACATCACATATAGAAATAATAACATCTACCTCTTGAAGTTACTGTATGTAAAGCATTAAGCATAATGCATGACACATAATAAGCACTCAATAAATTCCATTTATTAATAAAAATGCTAAATATGATTATATAATATAAAAGTATGATATAATTACTATATGATGCATACTTAATACTGATTGAAAATAATATAAAATAATCATATATTATTACCAGTATAAATTATAGAAATTTTCATAATGATGCCACAAAGTTAGATTTATTATATTAATTAAAGTGAAAATAAAAAATTACTTTATTTTTAGCATAAAATTTCATGTAATAATAATTTCATTGTCTAGATTTATGTTTCAGGTTATTTATTGTTTGTCAGGAACTCTGAAGCATCTCACAATAAGGCACAAAATATAATTATCATCTTTACCTAGTTATTAAAAATGGGGCCACTAAGACCCAGATAGTGTTAAACTCAGACCATCAGACCTTGTGTTGGTGGTGTGTGCTGATGCTCAAATGGCCGGCTCTGAAGGAAGAAAGAAACTCTATCAATTGCATTTGCTTGACTTTGCTTGGCTTTGGGTGCTTCTCATGTCTGTATTTACTGTCTTATTCCAGTTTTATTGAGTACTTACTATGTATAAGGCACTATAAAACATAAAAATTATGCAAAATATTTTATATTTCCTCAAGTTGCCATTGTTACAGGATTAAGGAATGCATTCAGTGATTACAATATATGTAAGTATCATTTGAAGGGAGACAAAAGATCACTTCTAAGTAGAGTTAAAAAGGAAAAATTACAAAGAAATCGTAATTAAAATGAAGCTATAATGCATAGACTCAATTTTAATTGACGGAGATCCAGAAGCAGAGTATTTTAGGAATAGATAAAGGTACAGGCTTGGAGAATAACAGGGCCTACTTTGAAGCTCACTCTAGTTTGCTGGGGCACAGTTTCTTTGAAGACAATAGTATAAGATGAGACAAGGAAAGTACATAAAGCCAATACTGGAAACTTCCATGTAGTATTCCATGACTAACTTCTTCACCATTTATCTCAAGTGCGTACGTAGTAAATAGTAAATACTTTTAAAAATCTGATAAATGAGTGAATTAGTGAATTAATTAAAGCTTAAACTTTAACCAATAAAAAATTGGTAGTCATGAGATTTGGCTCAGAAGTGAACATTAGAAAAGATAACCAGACAGTGGCATATTATCAATAATTAAAGAGGTTAGAAATTAGAGGAGGAGAGGCTAAAAAGAAAACACTTTCTATGAATAAGGAAAAGGGAGGTAAGCACCAAGCACTGTGAAGGAACTGAGATTTATAGTGCTTTCAAGCTTACATATTAGCCTACTGTAGTCTCATGAACATTGGGAGAAGACATGAGATCCCTTGATCAGAGACAAAGAACTTTATTACTCACAGTTATAAAAGTAACCAGAGTATCAGCACCTATGTTGTTTTCCCAAGTCCCAATTACCACAGAGACAGGTGCATACTTAGTGGACTGAGGAACAGAGTAGGCATCACGAGCTTGTGGAATTTGAATCGTTTGTTACAGGTCAAAGCTAGGTTAAAAAGGTAAGGTAGCCTAAACTTTGCTGCACAGCAAGACATTAATTTTATTTCACTGTACTGTAAGCGAACATGTCCTTTAGACAAAGACACTGTCTCTTTTGTAAAAGGCTGTTAGTTATAAAAATATCTTCAAAAAAGCCCAAAACAAAGGAAACTTAGATGATATGCAAAACATTACCAATAGAGAACTGTCTCCCAATAGAGATGGCACCACCTAGGAGGTGGTAGTGAAAATTCCACTCAAATAATCACTGTATTCATGGCAAGTTTCTGTGCTTTAATTTAGTCTAAAGATCAATTTTTTAAAACTAGAACAGGGTTTTTTATTATATTTTCTCAACATAAACAGAAAGAATAATTACTTTTATTGCATCTACACCAAAGCTTATCATAACTTAGGAGGGAAATGTTGACTTGCTACAGGAATAAACTGTAAATCAGAATTTAACACTTCTGGATTTTTCTCAAGAATGGGAGTTAAATTCAAAGAACTCAGTAAGTTAAATTAATAGAGCTTAAAACCTTTCTACAGAGTTTCTAGTATCCTGACAAAAAATATATATCTCATATATATATGATATATATCAGAATTTAAAATATGAAGAAAAAAGGATGAATCTATGAATTTATTCTATGAATAAACTAAAATATCAGAGTTGTCTTTTGTTCTGAGCTATGAATACTACAGTAGCTTTTCTCCTTATTTCATAGATAATTTGAGATTTAACTGACCTTTTTAAAAAGCAAAACACAGAAAACTTGGTCACACACTCCTAAGGTCCTGTGTAGTAAAGAATTTAACCTTACCCAAAATATGATGTGACCTATGCCCTTGGCTTCTAGGAGGTAATCTCTCAGTCCTTGTAATGTCATGCATGATAGGAATATATTTGGTGGTCTTGGATCAGCCAGACACTTACAATGTGATTTAGGAGAGGGGCTCTGAGCCACACTAACAATGTAATTTAGGGTGGGCTTTGGGTCACCAATACACCTGGAAGTGCTGGAGACCAAGATCAGTCACAGGGAAAATCAACCACGCCTATGTGATAGAGCCACAGTGGAAACTCTGGACACTGAACTTGGGGGAACTCCCTTGGTTGGCAATACTCATGAGTATACTGTCACACACTGATGCTGAGAAAGTTATGCTGTCATAACTCCACGGGGAGAAGACAAGTGGAAGCTCCACATTTGGACCTCTACTGGACTCTACCCATCTTCGTCAGTTCAGGCTGCTATAACAGAATACCATAGACACACATATTTCTCACACTTCTGGGGGCTGGGAAATATGAGATCAAGATGCTGGCAGATTTGATGTCTGGTGAGGGCACTCTTGCTGGTTTCCAGGTGGCTATCTTCTCATTCCACCCCTACATGGTGAGAAGAGAGCAAAAGAACTCTCTGGGGTTTCTTTTATAAAGACACTTATAATCCCATTCATGAGGACTCTAACCCTATGACCTAATTATCTCCCAAAGGCCACATATCCTAATACCATCCAAATAACACCAGGAATTAGGATTTCAAAATATGATTATGTGGGGAACAAATACTCACTTCATAACACTATCTTATATATTTATTCTCTTGTCTGATTTTAATATGTATCCTTTAGCTGTAATAAACTTTAACTATGAGTATAACAGCTTTCAGAGAATCCTGTGAATTCTAGTAAATCTATGAACCTGAGAATGGCTTTGGAAATCTCCAACTTGCAACTGGTATCAGAAGTGAGTGCGGTCTTGTGTAGGTTGTGTTCCCTCTAACTTTGCACAGGTCTTTAAAAAAAAAATTATATTCAGGAGATATTTTATCTTTTTGTGGTGCATATCTTACATTTTTATAATTTCATTTTTTGATTTGCATATGATAATATGTAAATGACAACATTCCATTTTATTTTTATAATACACCTTTAAATATATGTGAATGTATGTATATGAATATCATGAAATTCTACAATGTTTTCCAAATATATTTTTTAACTTTTTAATTAAAAAATTAACAAAATTAACCAAATGTCAGTTGAAAGAAAGCACATTAATCTTAAATGCATATAATGATTATGGAACTCTTTAAAAATTAGGCATATCATACCTAAAAATAAGTTTGTACTTAAAATGATAATAAATTTGACTATCTTACAACCATCACAGGTTGATTCTTCCTTATTTCCAATCTAAGTGATTTTACTTTTACATATTTCTTGAGATTTGTTATAAACATATAGATTTCCACATTTAAAGATTTTTTCATAGGCAATTTTTGAGTTTCCCAGTTAGAAATCTTACTAACTATTGCATAGCCCTAAGGATTCTCATTAGTGGAAATGTAATCCCCTGCTGCCTAACAAAGACTTGGAGACACATTTCTACAAAAAAATAATAAGGTCAAATTCAGTACACTGATTTATCATTACTTTAAGGAATATATTCTTTATATATACTATACAGTGGAGACAGACAAACTGACAGATGATAGATTCTTGCTGCAATAGGATGAAAGGCAAATTTACATGTGATTATTATTAATAAATGCTTATTATATGTCAACCGTGTAAAACTGTGCAGAGACAATTGCCAAGCATCCTTCTCAGCCATGTGATTTTGGATCCTGCCACAGCAATTTTTAGTCTCAGAGTTTCAGATTGACTTGGGCAGGCCATGTGTATCAAAGTCCTCTAGGTATCTGCATGAAAATATGTTCTCATTACTTCCTCTTAGCACTGTAACCCAGTGACAGTTCTTTTAGTCATGGGCCAGAGGAAGTAAGCCAAAAAACCTGTCATCTTCTAAATTCACAGCATGAAGCTATAACATTTCTTTCAGCCTTCTTCTTTTATTTCTGTATCCTACTGCCAGTCTGACTGTCAAAGTCACAGCATGAGATAAAAATGAAAAGAACCATCAAAGAAACCCATGTGCAGAATTTCCCTACAGGAGTTTCAGCAAGAGGGGCCAAGATATGAAAGTGGCTGCTCTGACATTTGCCCTCCAGCAAAACATTAATGAAAGGAAGAAACAAATGTATGCTTGCCCACCCCTCAAATATGTCCCCTGATATAAGGAAATGGAATGTTTCATTTTTGTAATAGATAAAAAGATCAATTGCTAGAACATATGTTGCTGTGAGGGGTTTTTAAATATAAAAATTGAAAATGGTCCATAATATTCAGACAGACAAAAGTGAGTTTAAATTTCTATTGATTTCAAGGTCAGAGTTCTATGCAACATTTTTGGCAAAATCATTTTAAATATAATTTCTTAAAATTTTGATATAAAATAGAGAATTAACACAGTAGTGTGATCATAAAAGGATTCACATCATCTCAAATCAAAATCAATATTACAGCAAGTAGCATATATTAAAAGGAAATGTGCATTTTTAAACAATTATTCTAACTTTCCCTCAAATTTTTGAAAAAGATATGCATTTTTTTCAAGACAAGGTCTCACTCTGCTTGTCCAGACTGGAATACAGTGGCATAATTGTAGCTGCAGCCTTGAATTCCTGGGCTCAATGATCCTCCCTCTTCAGCGTCCTGAGTAGCTAGGACTACAGGTGCGTGCCACCATACCCAACAAATTTTTAATTTTTATTTTGTAGAAATGGAGCCTTGCTATGTTGCCCAGGCTGGTCTTGAACTCCTGGCCTCAAGCAATTCTCCTGCCTCAGCCTCCCAAAGTGCTGGGATTACATGCATAAGCCATGTGACCAACCTAAGATGTGCATTTTAAAGATATGAAGTATGCTTTCATTACAAGTGTCACTGGGTGCATATGGTTTAAAAAACCTGTATACTGTGCTGTGTTAACAATAAAATTTTTGTTAAGTCATAAATGCATTTTTATAAATAAACTTTACATTTGAATAATTTTAGATATAGAAAAAATATGCAAAGATTGGAGTTCTTATATACCCCTCACCTAGTTTCCCATATTGTTAACATCGTATATCATCATATTACATTTGTCAAAACTAAAAAATGGATATTATCACATTGCCATTATCTAAATTTTAAACTTTATTTGCATTTCACCAGTTTTCAGGTTTCTTTTCTAGTACTGAATGTAGAGTACCACAATGCTTTAGGTGTTACCATCCTGAGTCTGTGACAATTACTCAGTCTTTCCTTGATTTTTATGACCTTGACAGTTTTAGGGAGTACTGACAAGATATGCTGTAGAACATCTCCCAATCTGGGCTTGCACAATTGCTTTCTAATACTACCAATTTAACACATATTTTTATAGTTTTTCCTATGTATAACTGTTGCACCACTAATCACTCAATTAAAAAAATAAACATTATATTTATTTACTAAAAGGAGGAAGTTGTACTTCCAAAAAGACTTAATACAATTTTATCCACTAAACAGCTTTATAACAAGAAAAGTAATCAAAATGAGATTCATTTATTAAATCAGTAAGTAGTGCCATTTTGTGACTGGCATTGTGCTTTGTAGAAAAAAAAAATAAGTGGTTTATTTCCTCTCAGGAGGACATAGTTAAGAAAGGAAAAAAGTCAAGTAAACATAAAATTATCACACAGAGCACAGGGAACTGCATGGGGGTGTTAATGTCTGAGACATGTCTTGACCATAAGGCCTCCAAAGGCTGACATTCATGACTATACAAAATTAGAGGTGCCCAAATGAATCTCGTTATTTTTATAAATATTAGCTGCATTTCATTCTATCAGAAAGCTGTGTAAAATATATCTGTTCAGGCAGAAGAGGTAATATCCAAGATAAATTTTGTAGAAAGAGTTATGTTTCACCGGGGGAGAGGTGGGCAAAGGGAAATTTAGGTAAAGGAGGAAAATGCTAGAGTGTGGTTTGAGCATATGATGCCAGCATGCTTTGCCAACATCTTTTGAATTTTTGAATTGAGGATGGGAAGTTAAAAGAGGATTATTTTCCCTATTGATTTCAAGTAACAGCATGACAAATAAGATTTGCATTTTTAAACTTATTTTTTTAATTAAAAGAGCAATTTAC
The DNA here is from genome assembly GCF_003255815.1 of Theropithecus gelada. Taxonomy (NCBI): domain Eukaryota; kingdom Metazoa; phylum Chordata; class Mammalia; order Primates; family Cercopithecidae; genus Theropithecus; species Theropithecus gelada. The sequence continues at coordinate 17,402,871 of NC_037669.1, read as the reverse complement.
ATCACTCCACACATTGTAATTATTTTCTTCTCATTTCTTTTTAAACATCTTTGCATTTTAGAGAGTATTCTGGCAGTAGTGCAGAGAATGAACTGGAGGTAAAAGGAATTAGAAGTAGGAAATAATTAGAAAACTGTTAGTATAATCAAGACAAAATAACAAGACTATCAACTAAAGATAAAGAAGAGTTTTCAAAGAAAGGTAGAATCTAAAGGACATGCATAAAATTGAACATGACATTTTTTTAAAAAAGAAGAGGAGACATAATTTTAAAATTTCTGCTTAGTTGATAAGGTAGCTATTGGTGTGAGTTACCTAATATACAGAGTACAAGAGTCATGGATTAAGAAGGTTGGAAGCTGTGAAAATCTTTCTGTTTTCAAGAGTTTGGGTTGAGATGCCTGAGTCTGAGGAAATAATGTAGAGATGCCCAATAGTCTTATGATTATTGGAAATAGAGTTAAGGAGAGAGATGCTGGGGATACGGTTTGGGAAACATCATCATATAGAGAGTATTGGAAATAATAAAACTAAGTGATATTCTCCAGCAGCAAGGAGAATGAGAAAAGAGGCTGTTTTTGGAACTCTCAGAAAACATTCACATTTAATTAATGAGTGCAGGTAAACTACAGAGAAAAGTATATTAAGAAAGAATGGCAAGGAAAGATAGAAGAAAACCAAAAAAACTTTGTCATGGAAACTAGGATGCAGGCTTCAATATTCAAGGACAGAGATTATAAAATTAGAGAAAGATCAACACTGCTAAAGCTACAGAGAAGTCAGTTAAAATTAGTACTTTACTCTAAAATAATTTTTCACAGGATGTCAATATTGTATAATTTTAAAGGAGCAATCAAATAATATGCTAATCATTTAGTTTCAAATAAAAATATGGCAGTGTGTAAGTCACTATTGTTTGCGGGTAAATTTGCTAATATATGAGAATAGGCCAACTTAAAAATATTTAAGAAGCATGAATTCATAGAGTAAATATGAATACTAGATATTTTGTTTGGCAACAAGAATTTTATCAGCAATACATTCTTGAAGTTGGAAAGTGCTCAACTCATTATATGATGCATTTTACTATCTCTTAAACTACATGTTGCACCCAAAACACTACTTTGTAAAAATACAAAATAATTTTTCTCTATTTCAGGTAATAAAAAACAATCCTCATATTTAAAAATAAATCCTTCAATAAATGTGGTATGACACAAAATCAAAAACCTATGTAGTAGAATTTCAAGACTGACAGAATTGTCAAATTCTTCCAGTGACAATTGATTTAAAACATTCTCCCGTTGGCCGGGCGTGGTGGCTCACGCCTGTAATCCCAGCACTTTGGGAGGCCGAGGCGGGCGGATCACAAGGTCAGGAGATCGAGACCACAGTGAAACCCCGTCTCTACTAAAAATACAAAAAATTAGCCGGGCGTGGTGGCGGCGCCTGTAGTCCCAGCTACTCAAGAGGCTGAGGCAGGAGAATGGCGTGAACCCGGGAGGCGGTGCTTGCAGTGAGCTGAGATCAGGCCACTGCACTCCAGCCTGGGCAACAGAGCGAGACTCCATCTCAAAAAAAAAAAAAAAAAAAATTCTCCCGTTGTAAAAATAAGAACAAGTAGTAAAAAAACCATGAAATACGACGTTAGCACAATGCATTAAATTTTTTTTTATTTTTTACTGTTGTCATTTCCTAAAGGTAAATAAGCTATTTTAAAATTTAAACTAGGAAAATCAAGAGAAATAAAAATAAAAAAATAAAAAATACGTGAGGAAAGTAAGAAACCAAAAAGTTTAAAGATTCATTCTGGATATATAAAAATATTCCTGATTTAAAGGAAGAAAAATACAGCCCATTTGGGTCAAGCAGAAAATCAAATCTGAAAGTATAGAATATATAAAAAATATTGACCATAATCTAAAGTGCTGTAGAAAAATTAGAGTAAGTTATCTTGTGTTAAAGATTTAGAAAGAGTTATATTTCATTGTATGTCTGTCAATATAGTTATATTTTATTTACCATGTATAATTAATATATATAGTAAAATAAAATTTAAGGAAAAAATTACCTTAATATGAAGTTTAAGGGGTTTCTTTTACTCTATATTAAAGATACAATTCTGTATATACACAGAGACTCACGGATATGCAAAGACTCTAAACGCTTATATTCTATACCATTTTTCTGAAGAGTTCAAGAAGCTTTGAGGAGATGTAGTCCATAAAATAGAACAGCATTGATAGAAAATAATTATTAAGTGAGGTCTGGAAATGGGATTTTGCATAAGAAAAAGGCAAAAGAAATTCAAGAATAAGCAAAAGGAAGTCTCAGGACAAAAACTGTGCAGCAGACATTAAGAAAAACACAAAACCAAAGACAAGATGAGAACCGCAGAAGAAAAGTGTCCAGAGGAGAAAAGGAAGATACAAATAATATGAGACATTTAGGTGTATGAAAAACTTTATTAAAATATAGAGTATAGGATATATGGAAAAAGTTACTCTTACGTTTTAAAGAAAATTAAGCACACTAAAAAAAGACATAAGGAAGATTATTAATTCCAAGATAAAATCACTGTAGAAGAAAAAACATTTTTATATCCTTGTGCATTTTATTTCCCAGCAGTGAACAATATTTACAGTGTTGTAGCAACAGAAATATTGAATAGAGGTCATGGAAGTGAGCTAAAGATATTAATCTACCAATATATATAACATCTACAATTAAGATTGCAGTGTACACATTTTATTTAGATATGAACAGATGAAAAACTGAAAAAAAAAAGCTAAAAAAGATAAACTAGTTGCATCTGAGGAATATGGTAAAAAATGAGGTGGGGTGCATAGGAATTTCTTTCTTTTTGTTATAAATCCTATTGATGCATATAATTCTAAAGTTTTAAATATAAAGAAATTTTAAATGTGTAAATTATATTAAGAGAAAATATAAACAATTTCAAGAGGAAAAGATCCTCAAACTTCTTGTTGGTGAAGGAAATTTAAATTAAAGCAATAATTAGTATACCTATACTAACCCTGCTGACAAAAATGGAAAGTTCTGCGAAAGTTGTCAAAATCAAAACTGAGTCACTTATGTTAAAGATCCTCACAAACATAGCCAGGGAGGGCCATGAAATTAAGGAAAGGTTGTTATACACAAATGCCTGATAAAAATAACTATCACAAAGACTGCAAAAACCACAACCTTGCACAAAGGTCATCACAACCTTACACAAAATATGCATCTGCCAGGACGTCTGTCTAGCAACTCTCTAGAGAGTTGAGAATTATCTCAAAACAATTATGTAATCCTCATTTTTCCTTTAAAAACCTTTGTTTTCTTTTACTTCCCTGAATACACACATAGCTTACAATGGTGCTCATATTATCACCGTGATGACTATTCTTCCCCAAAAAATCATTATCTCTTAAAAAAAGAGTCTCCCCTCTGTTTGTTATTTAGTTGACAGTTCCATAAAACTTATTGGTGATAGGATACAAGAAAACTCTGGAATCATACAAAATAAAGAAAGCCATTGACCCTGGGGAACCACAATAATACTATATATTGCTTCTTGATTATACCAGTTTTTGGTGAACTTATTGAAAGAATTACTTTACTATCTCACATTTAGCAAGATTGAGGTAGTTCTATAAGCTTTCATAACACCCTCTTCAGATGATATATTAGATTCTGACCAAAATTTGGAAAATGACAGAAGGAAAACCTCCACTGTTGCTGGATCACCATAAGAGACTACAGATATGGTACAATCTATAACCAGCTTTAGGCAGTATGTAAAAATTGACTTTGTAAATACAGCATTTCATGTTTTTAAGGAAGTTATTACATGGTTACTAACAATTGTGAGAACGTAACAATGCATACAGTTTTCTATTATTATTTTTATAGATGCGGGGATGTACTCACAGTCTTCTTACATGGATATATTACATAACGGTGAGGCTTGGGGTTCTAGATGCCCATCACCCAAACAGTGAACATTGTAGAGATCTTTGACCTCCTTTGTTAAATATATTTCTAGGTATTTGGTGTATGTGTGTGACTATTGTTAATGAGATTGTGTTCTTGATTTGGTTCTCAGCTTGAATATTATTGATGTATGGAAATCTGACTAATTTTTGTACATTGATACTGAAGTCATTTTTCATGTAACTGATGAGCATAGAAAATTGGACTTCCTCTTTTCCAATTTGGCTGCCTTTTCTTACTTTCTCTTGCCTAACTTCTCTGACTAGGAATCCAGTACTATGTTGAATAGGAGTGGTGACAGTGGGTATCCTTGCCTTCTTCAGGTTCTCAGAGGATATTATTTCAGCTTTTCTCAATTCAGTATGATGTTCGCTGTGGGTTCATCATAGATGGCTTTTACTATTTTGAAGGCTATTCCTTCAATGTCTACTTTGTTAAGGATTTTTATCATAAAGAGATTTTGAATTTTACTGGATGCTTTTTCTGTGTCTATTGAGATAATCAGATGGTCTGGTAAGATTTGGCTGTGAATCCATTCGGTCCGGGGCTTTTCTTTTGTTGGAAGATGTTTTATTACTGACTCAATTTCCTTACTTGTTATTGGTCTGTTCAGGATTTCTATTTCTTCATGGTTCAACCTTAGGAAGTCGTATTTTTCCAGAAATTTACCCATTTCCTCTAGGTTTTCTAGTTTGCATGCAAAGACATGCCAGTAGTAGTCTCTGATGTTTTCTATTTCTGTGTAATGTCACTTTTATCATTTGTGATTGTGCTTATTTAAATCTCTCTTATTTTCTTGGTTAATTGAGCTAGCAGTCTATCAATTTTGCTTATGGTTTTCTAAGAGCCAACCTTTTATTTCATTAACCCAAAAGCACAGCTTGCTGCCAGTGCTCATTAAATTTTACATAAACACACTCTTTGAGCCTGAAGCAAATCTGACGGATTTTTAATGTGAAAATAAAATATAAAAACTGTTCTTGTTATTTCTAAGCAGAACTAACATTAGAATCATATGAATTATCAGAATTGTCTATTTCAGAAAAATTGGATTCATCCAATGAATCTTTGCTCAACAACTGTTCAAGAATGATATTAACATCACAGATAGGAATGCTGTTTTCTCAGATTTGACATTTTTAGCCATCAAGAATCACTATCTTTTGTAATTTGAAATAACACTACTAAAAACAGAACACTATAAATAGAATGACATCCTGTTTCCAAAGTCAATATACTGGAGTGATGCAAAAATAATATATGTGAGATATTTCATGGCAATGTTATCTTGGGGCAAACACCGCAGCTGCAAGCACCACCAGGAAGTATTCGTGGGGCAAATCAGAAAAGGGTTAATCCTTTGTAATTTTTATTTGTCTCAATCTCATTTATTTGTGCTCTGATCTTTGTTATTTCTGTTCTTCCGCTAGTGTCAGGTTTGATTTGTTCTTGTTTTTCAAGTTCCTTGAACTATGATATTAGGTTGTAAATTTCAGTTCTCTGTATTTTTTTTTTTGATGTAAGTATTTTACACTATAAACCTCTTACTCTGCTTTTGCTATTCCCCAGAGGTTTTGATATGTTGTATCTCTATTTTCCTTCATTTCAAGTTTTTGTTATTTAATTTCATCATTTACCAAAAAGTCATTCAGAAGCAATTTGCTTAGTTTCCATGTTTTTGTGTAGTTTTGAGTGTTCTCCTCATGCATTGATTTCTAATTTTATTCAACCATGGTCTGAGATCTTAAGATACTTGATATTATTTTCATTTTTTTATTTTATTGAGGCTTCTTTTATGACTAAGCATATGGCCAATTTTGGAGAATGTTCATGCACAGGTGAGAAAAATGTATATTCTGTGGCTGATAGGTAGAATGTTCTGTAAATGTCTATTAAGTCCACTTAGCCTATAGTCCAGTTTAAGTCCAGAGTTCCTTTGTTGATTTTCTGCTTTAAGGATCTCTCTAGTGCTGTCAGTGGGGTGTTAAAAATCCCCCACTATTATTGTATGGCTATATATCTTTTTTCTTAAGTCTAGTACTTGTTTTCTAAATCTGTGTGCTCCAGTGTTGCATACATATATACTTAGGATAGATATATCTTCTTGTTGAATTGAACCCTTTATCATTATTTAATGACCATCATTCTCTGTCTTCTTTTTTACTGTTGATTTAATGTCTGTTTTATCTGATATACATATAGCTACTCCTGCTCATCGTTTTTTGCTTGCATGGTATGTCTTTTTCCATCCCTTTACTTTGAATTTGTGGGTGTCCTTACCTGTTAGGTAGATCTCCTGTAGGCAGCAAATGAATGGATCTTATGTTTTTAATCCAATTTGTCAGTCTGTATGTTTTAAGTGGGGAGTCTAGGCAATTTATTTTCAAAGTTAATGTTGATATGTGAGGTTTTATACCTATCATAATGTTGTTACCTAGTTGCTTTGTAGTCTCATTTGTGTATCTGCTTCATAGGATGTGAGCTTTGTATTTATGTGTGCTTTTATCATGACCAGTATTGTCTTTTTGTTTCCATGTTTAGAATTCCTTTGAGCTCTTCTTGTAGGGCCAGTCTAGTAGTGACAAATTCCCTTAGCATTTGCTTGTCTGGGAAATACTTTATTTCTCTTCCATTTATGAAGCTCATTTTGGCAGAATATAAAGCTCTGGGCTGGCATTTTTTGTCTTTAAGAAACCTGAAGATAGGCCTCAATCTCTGGCTTACAAGGTTTCTCCTGAGACATATGCTGCTAATCTGATGGGATTTCTATTATAGGTGATTTGATGCTTCTCTATTTTTAAGCTTTTTCCTCTCATGTTGACTTTGGATAGTCTAACAACCATACACCTTGGTGATGTTCATCTTATAAAGTATGTTCCATATGCTCTCTGAACTTTTTGTATCTGGATTTCTACATCTCTGGCAAGACCAGGGAAATTATCCTGAATTTTCCCTCAAATACATTTTCCAAAACTTTTGCTTTTTATTTCTTATTATTCATAGGTTTGGTTGCTTTACATAATCTCATATTTCTTGAAGGTTGTGTTTTTAAATACATTTTTTCAAATTTTTATATGACTAGGTTAATTCAAAAGATTTGCCTTCAAGTTCTGAAAAACTCTTTCACCTTTTATAGTTTATTATTAGAGCTTTCAATGAAAGTAATTTGAAGTTCCCTCAGTGAATTTTTCATTTCCAGAAACTCTCTCTCTCTTTTTTTTAACAGCTATCTCATCTTGCATATCCTAAATCATTTTTTCTTATTTCTTTGTGTTGGTTTGGAAAGTTTTCTTTTTTCTTTGTGTTAGTTTTCTTGGATCTTATTGAGTTTCCTTACAATTCATATTTAGAATTCTTTGTCATTTTAGAATTGGACTTTTGTTAGGATCCACTGCTACAGAGCTAATATGATCCTTTGGGGGTGTTGCAATACTGATTTTTCTAAGTGCCAGAGTTCTTATATTGTTTTCTTCTCATCTGGAGAAGCTGTCACTTTTTACTTTTGAATTTTCTTTTGTTTGGGAGGGATTTGTTTCCCCCGAGGGTGGGACTGTTGCATATGCTGGGTAGGGTCCTTCGGCTTTGCCTCTTTGTGCTTTTAGTGGGCCAAGTCTCTGTATGAATTCCTTGGTTATAGATATCCTTAGTGTAGTGGCTTTCTCAAATGTTGGTTGTTTGTAGGTTTTAGTACTTGTGTACTGTGAGTGCGTGTAGGCTCATTTTCTGTGAAAGAGATGGGGAGCTGAAGGTCTTGGGAGGCTTATCTTGTTCCCCAGTGCTGTACAATTCTGTCAGCAGAAATTACAATGGGTTGTGCAGTTCACTCTACAAACCCATAGGTGGTACTCGTGAGTAAGAGCTGACTTAGGGCTATACAATGGTGTCAGAAGTTGTAACGGGTTGTGCAGGTTGGCCTCCCCACCAGTAGGTGATACTTTAGGAGAGAGGCAGCTGTGTTGGTGGCAGTGAAATTTTTACTTGCCCTTTTTTAATCAGGAGAATTTCTGGGGTGTCCCTGGTAATGGGCAAGGTCATGGTGCGCTCTGAGGTCCCTGTCCAATGTTCCACCAAGATGTCTGAAGGTGACAAAGCTGAGTGGGCTAGGTCAGGCAAGGTTGTGACCTGGTGAATGCAAATGTTGATTACAGTGGGGTTAGGAACAACAGCCAGGCCACTTGGGCTACCCTCCAGGGAGGGGCAGAGGCACCTGTCTTGCACCAAGAGTCCACTCAGAGAAGAGGAGTGACCCAGAGTTTTCGGCATATCAGGTGGCACTGGGACACACCTAGGTCTCACACCCCAAATCCAGAGGGTCTCCCTATTGTATCCAGCCACTGGCAGTAGCCAGAGCAGTTAGGCTAGTTTCCAAGCAGTCTATGTTTTGATCCCTGAGCTGTTCCAGGCTGCAAGACTCCCTGTCTGTGATAGACAGCATGGCTATCAGGCCACACCCTCTCAGTCCACTCTCGTGAATGGAGGGGCAACCAGCCCCCATGCCACAACAGGGACCTACAACATGATGTTTTCTGTGTTCTGACAGTGGAGGCTCCTCCTTGGTTTGATATCAGATCTCAAATCTTATCTCCATGCCCCTAGACTGGTTCTCTGGCTTGTTGGACTTAAGCTTTGGCTGTGATAGGGAGGGGTGAATCACTCCTAGGCCACCACTAAAACATGCAGATGAAGCAACGGTGGCTATGCTGTGGGTCCCCCACTGCAGGAATGACCAGACAGGCAGTCTTGGGAGGGATAGGCAAGCATGGGTGATGTGGTTCTAATGCACTTTGTTCTGCATCTATGGGAGTGGAAACTGTCTTTGAGGTGCATGAGACTGCTGTGCCTCTGCTCACTCCTCAGCCTGGCAGATAGCAGCAGCAGCTTATGGCAGAATGCAGAGCCCTGGGGGATGGGCTCCCAGAACTGTGCTTTGCTGCGGTTGCTCAGCACATGGAAGCCTACTGGGGGTCCATGTGAGTTCAAGCAGTGGCTCTGCATGGTCACCAGCAGCTTCCTCAGACAGTCTAGAGGTCTAAGGTGGTCACAAAACTCTTCTGTAGTTAGAATAGAAGAAGTCTGCAGCTAGAATATGAAGTCCTGGGGTTCCTTCACTTACCTACTCCTTGGATCTGGGCCCAGAGAATGGCCCTGGTGTCCAAGCAGGAAGCTCTGCTTCCTCCCTCTTCATTCCTGGTGCCTCCCATCATCTCTCTGCTAAATTTCAGTGTTATCTCTTGGAAGATCTATTTGATTGTGTAGATTTATGTGATATTTTGGTTCCTCTCTGTGGAAGAGGCACGTCATAGCTCCAACTACTCAGCCACCTTGAACCTTTTCTCTCACATTTTTTTTCTAGTTTTTTTTTTTAATTATTTTTATTTATTTTTATTTTTATTATACTTTAAGTTCAAGGGTACCTGTGCACAACGTGCAGGTTTGTTACATATGTATACATGTGCCACATTTAAGCTATTAATGAAGACATAGATAAAGGACTGCAAGTTGGTTAAACCAGTTTCTAGACCTATTCTATTCGCATTTGGCAAATGCTATAATTCTTTTTCAAAACAATAAATAGCAATACGGTTTTATAAAGATTTTGCTAACTTAATTTCTTTGTATTAAAGGCATAAAGATATTACTTGATGGTCTAAAGAAAATAATATTGAGTACTTGTCATAGTTCTGTTATGAGGCCCTGTTACGAGGATTAGCATGTACTACCTCAATCCTCAAAAAAGCTTGTTTTGTAGGCTCAAATATGATATCCATTTTACAGGTCTGTTAATGGAGATAAAGGCAAGGTAATTTGCTCAAGCTCAAAGCTCAAATCTAGACTTGAATCCAAGCAGTTTGACTCTAGCATATACTCCTGGCAAGTAAAATCAAAATCTAAGGAACATGCGGTAAGCAATCTGGGGCAGGAGGAGTACAAGAATTGGCAGACTCTAAGGTCCAAACAAGGAGAATAAGATGCAGGAATTCTGTAAACATACACTATAGGCAGTGAGGATTGCATTTCAAATTGCAGCCATCCAAATAATTTGTAAAATGGCAAGTCTTTGCTACCTGTCCCCCCACTGAATTTATAAATGTGATTTGTATATTATTAGATATAACATTTACTTAATTTTACATATGAATATTTTTATGTTTTTAAATTTTTTTTAATATTAAAGGATCTTCTAATCTGGATGTGATTCTTTTCAGGTGATGCAGAAATTCTTTTGATGGTAGGTTAGTATATGAAATCATGAGTGAGATTGAGATTTGTATATTTTTATGTTATTTTCTTTCAGGGTGTCCTTCTTTCCAATATGATAGACCATCTTCTTGAAGAACACTATCACAAATTTTGTTAGTGAAGAAATATTGGTGTTAAAATTTATATTTTTATATGAAATTATCTTTAACCATCACACTTTAAAGATCATTTTGCTGGATAATAAATACTAGATTGACGGTTATTTTCTCTTAGCACTTTAAAGACACTATTCTATGCATGTATGACTTGCATTCAAACTTTGTGAAGTTTTCCGTCAATAGTAATCATGGCTTCACTGTAGCCTCCATTTCCTAGGCTCAAACATTCCTCCCACCTCAACCTCTTGAGTTGCTGGGAGTACAGGTACATGCCACCACACTTGAGTAATATTTTTTTATTTTTAATTGTCTTTGTAGAGACATGGTCTCACTGTGTTTCCTAGGCTGCTCTCCAACTTCTAGGCTTAAGCAATCCTCCTACCTTGGTCTCCCAAAGTGCTGGGATTACAGGTGTGAGCCACCATGCCTAGCCCCATTTCACTTCTTTATTCAGCCTTTTCTAAGACACTATTTAACATAGCAGTTAAGTTTTATCTTTCTATTTTTAAAAGGATTTTACTGTCTTATTGTGATAGTCTCTACCATGCTTTTTAAAATTACATCTCTCATTTAGTTCTTCGGATATTTTATACAATATCTAAGGTATCAGCACCTCTAGATTTGCTGATTTTTGCTTTTGCTGACTATAATAGGTTAGTTCCATTAATTCTTGTTACTTGTAGTTTAGGAGCTCATCTTTCATTGCATGTCATTTGTGGGAGTCCTAAAGGCATAATTGGGGATGCTTTCTTAGAAAGAGAATGCACAAATGATTCTCTGTGGAGTACTTTCAAATTGAGATCACTTTAACCTCCTTTGAGGGTTCCTGTTTCAACGTAGAATTTTCAGGTTTAGATCCACTACCTTAGTAGAAGTCCAAGGCTCTGTCTATATAATGCAGCATAGACACTGGCTTCAATCTCAGGACAACACCATTTTATTCTTACCAGTCATAGCTTGCTTGCTGCTGTGGTTTCAACTTGCTGGTGTGTGTGTGTGTGTGTGTGTGTGTGTGTGTGTGTGTTTTGCATTTAATCCAGTGTCTAGTTGAGTTTTATCCTTAAGAGCATCTACTTACTTTGCTTACTTACACAGACAAATCTGTGGGCTTTTTTTTTTCTTTTTTTTCTTCTTTCTTTCTTTCCTTCCTTCCTTCCTCCCTCCCTCCCTCCCTTCCTTCCTTTTTTCTTTCTATTTATTTATTTATTTTTTATCTTGCCACTTAAATAAGATGCAAGAACCAGCAGTAGCAGGAACCAGCAGTATGAGCATCAGCTGGAAACTTGTTTGCACTGTAGAATTACAGGTTACAGAGAAAGTATTCTGAAGCAGACTCTGCACTTTTAACAAGATTCCTGGGTGACTTGAATACACTTTAGAGTTTGAGAGTCATAGCTCTAATAGACTCTTACAATGTGTATTAAATTTTTTAAGAATGTCTGAATAAAAATTGAGGTTTGGGTAGACTTCTTGCAACATATTCTTGGTAGTCATTTCTACTTTCAGTACAATTTTTTTATTGTGTGTCAACAAAATTTTTTGAAGTGAAAATAGTTTTTCCGTTTTTCAGATGGAGATGGTTCAAAGAAAAACAAGAGGAGCTATATTTAAATACAGTCAGTAAGGTTTAAGGCTCTAGAATTAGAAGGCTCAACTGGAGCTGAAATTTATGAGCTTGCAGAAATTAAGTGATTTTTCTCAAGTTCACGTAGCTTGTAACTCAAAAGCCAAGTTCTAAAAGTCAGCGTTGTGCCACCGCGTCACATCCCACTAGTTGTTGGGCGTAACTGAAATACATGTATTTTCAAGTTTTGATGTGCCATCTCGGTATCATCTCTTAAGGAAACAAAATATGCCGTCTCAATATGCCACTTTGGAATACTGATTATTTTGAGCTGAAGGTACTTGAAAAATTGCAAATGCAGGGAGAGGCTTTTTCTGAATTCCCCCCGTCTGCCTAAAGACAGATCCTTTGAAAGAAACTCAATTGTCATAAATCCCCTCCTGGGGAATTTCATCAACCAGGGAAGATTGACTCTTATCAGAGGAGAGAAAACTGGAAGTTGACACCACACGTAGACAAACTTTGTCACAAGCTATCATATCTCCCATCTGTTCTTCTAAGGGCCCATCATCTTTCTTAAAATCACTTACTCTCCCCTAGATGACCTACATTCCTTTCCCCTTTTTCTATTAGGATGAATATGAGATCTCAAATCTTACCACATTTTGGGTATTCACTGTTTCCTGTGATGCCCCTCTGTACATAGTAATAGTTAAGAAATTTTTATATTTTTCTTGTTGATCACCTTTATTGTCAGTTTCTTTCACAGACCCAGATTTCAAACCTAGGAGGATAGAGGGAAAGTCTTTCCTGCCCATCACCTCTCTGCACTCTGCTGACTTTAGGGAAAAACAATTAAAAAAAAAGAAAAAAGAAAAAAAACCTGCCAATTTTATTCCTAATTTCTAATTAAACACAAAAACAAAAGTCAACATTTATTTTTCCTATATTTTTGTACAGAGTTCAAAAATGTATGTTTTGGCCCAATTAAACTTAGTCCATATGAGATTAAAATGAATTAGTCATTTATATTTTGGTGACATAGTTAAAAGCAAGAAAGACTGACATATTCATTTTTATCTCATATGCGATGATACGATGCTAAACACTTGGAAAAGTCAATAAACACAATGTCATTCAACTTTTTTTTTTTTCCTATATGTCTGGTTAAACATTTTAAATTGGCAATTTATAAAATAATAAATATAAATATTTTAAAATTTGGATTCATGTGCTCAGTTATGTTGAAAACTTTAAGATAAACATCTCTAAATTTAGATGCTTGGACCATAATAATTTGTTCCATGCTATTATTTGAAATTTCTATCGTCATTCATTTTGGTAGTATTCTACTTGTTGACTTTTTTTAATATGTAAATTTGAAAATTAGAAAAAAATCATAACATGACGCATTTTTCTTACAATGCAATGGTTTTTTATCTAACAGAGTTACTGTTTCTTCCATCTTTAATAATAAAGCATAAGCATAATAGTATTATTTAGGGGAATTATTTTAATAATCATGATTTTACTTGGTTAGTTCTTCAAAATCAAATCCAACATGAAGATCTTGAAAGTACTTTCTCATATTTCAGAATAGATGACCCTTGATTTCTCTCAATTGTTTTCAACCCTGATTGCACTCAAGGATCACCTGGGCAGATGTGCAACTATACTGTAGCCACAACACTTATAAAATCAATTACTTCTGAATCTCTTGAGGGTGGGTCTCTATATCATTAAAGACTCCCTATATGATTCTCACATTTATCTAGAAGTAGAAACTACTAATTTGTCTTATTAAAGTTTCTAAAACAATTATGCTAAAAAAAAATGAAAGAAACTAAATATATAGCTTCAGAAATAGTATATCGAAAGAGTTGCTATTTTCATATGTTGATATTTTATTAAGTGGGAGAATCTCATTTGGATACTAAATAAAATGCATATGAAATATAAATCTCACATCAAATCTCTTCATTTGTTTTTAACTGACCTCTGACTCTGCAGTCATATTTTGCAGCATGTTACATTTATGTAGGCTCTTTTTTTCTTTTTTAATTTCACGTAAACAAACAGTGGCAAAAACAATTTCCTTTAGTTCCAATATGTTTACTTTTCTAAAATCACCCTCTGAGCTGCTAATAGAATTTTACATATCATACTCATATCATTAGTCTACTATGCAATCAATAGCTTGAATTATGTTGATAAACTTAAAAGGATAAAATTTAGAATTCCCTATTGAGAACAAATTAAACTCATTACTGGAGAAGACACTTTTGACTTCTTTGATCTCCTAGGTGGTATAGAGATTCATATGATATTCTCATCACTTTTGTACTGTTAACATATCAATTATTAAACAAATATTTTCATACTAGTTACAAAAGGGAGCACCATTATGCCATTCCAAAATAGAAAACATCAAGAAGGATATTTCTGATTTCCTGGTCTATATATTCAGATATATTTTACAAAACACATTGTAACTATGTTTGCACATTAGCATTAGGCATAGGGATATTTTACGATAATTGTAACACTACCTCTTAACAATTGAAAGTAAGCTTTTATAGCCTCTAGAGTCATTCTAAATGTTTGTGTCAATTGCACACTATTCTAATAAATATTTGTTGAAAATTCTGATGAATTAATTTTTTTGTAGGAAAACAGAAGACAAAGCATATGTGAACAAAATACTTTTGAAAAATCTGGTTATAAGTCTTTTACATCAACTTACTCTTTCAATGGTTTCTAATTGATTTACATATCTTAAAAAACCTTGTTGCCTAAGCTTTGAGCAACTTTTGTTTGTCAAACATTGACTGCACCAAATATAGATGGCTTAACCCAGTATTTCAGGCCAAACATAAATCACTTTCCTACTTTGTCTGCCTCTCTATTTCAGTCATATGACTCTGGCTGCTCACTCTCATAGGATGTCATGCACCTATGATCTACGTCTACTATCTCGTCAGAAAATTCTGAACCTTTACCAACCACTGGAAGCTCTTAAGAACACTAGTTATCCTTTACTTTCCATTCCATCATTTAGGGACTCATTTAATATTCTATTTTAAAATTGTATATATGCATATGACATTTTTTAGCACTGTTATGCTGTAACAAGAGAATAAAATGTTACCTTGAGTGGCTAGAGTTCATATCTTCAAAGGCAAACACTGTTTTCTCTATTTTATTAATTTATATCGATTGAATTTAGTAGTAAGCTTAGCCCTAGGTGAATGCATACTTTGATTAGTTTTTGTAGATTTACTTTGGTTGCCTACATATATACTTCACTATAGGACAATATTCTTCTACTCAAAGCCACACTCTTTAGGGGATATAGAACATTCTATAGTTGTCCCTTTGTTCAGCTTTGTATTCTCAATTGAGTAAAGTAATTAAATAAATTAATATTTTAGGATTGTAAACTGGTAATAGCTTAATGTGTTAAGCCCTGAAAGGTTTGCTGTGATGTTAGAGGATATTTTTTCATAATGTCCTTTCAGGCAGGAACACAAGCATGTGGAAAATAGCCAAGAGCAAGAAAACATATCAATAACTCCTTAAATATCATCATGTAAGGAGCGATCTACTTTACTAACACAGGACTTCTTAATACAGGAGTAGAGTAAGACATTTAAAAAGACTAAGCTGAATGAATGATTTTACAGTTTTTCACCTCCCATAATTTAGGATTCCACCCAAATCAAATAGTCCAAATATGAAAAGAACTTTAAAAATAACATTTGATATTCAACACTTTAATCAACCCTCAGTGCCTCTCCTGGAAAGTACAGTATGTGTATACAAGACCTTGAAACAGTCCCTGACACATGGCAAGTGCTCATTAAATACCTGCTTTATGAATTAATAAATATATGCATTGATTTTAAACTAGATAAGTGCTCTGTAAAGCAAAGGATCTGAATGCTGCAATTTTAAAATATATGTGTATATATTTGTTGTCTTTATTACCAAACTAATCTGAGGGCTGGCTTCTTTGAATAGTACAATGACATTCACAGGCTTTTCACACATGGGTAATATTACATTATTCTAGTGTCATATATACAACTTACAAGTTTTTACACTTTAATTTTACCTAATCTGTTTTTTTTCATCCTTAGTGGAAGACATAATAGATTTGGTTTGGTTTTGTTTTTAACATGGCGGGTCATTTAGGTTATGATTGAAACCACGAAAGGCTGTTTGCCTGCTGTGGCCGACTTCCTAACATACAACCTGTATAATAATGTATAAACAGACAGCCAAACAGTTTGATCAAGATCAAAAGTTTCTAGCTTATTATTTTTAGCAAGAACAGTACAGCAAGATGAAAATGTGTATTACTCTACATGTCTGGACTGAGTGGGAACTTTCTGATCCTTTCTGCTGTGGCCAATTTCTTGGCAGACTGCCTAGATAATACACAAGGCATCTGTTCGGGTCATTTTTAGTCATCCACTTGTAAATAAGGTCATGTGTACATAATTATCCTTTCTTGGAAGAATGAAGTAACTATGATAAATATTATGCAAGAAATAAATATAATAAAAATTCACAGATTTTTCCAATACCTCATACTTACTTATTATTTTACTAACAAATCTGGCACGAAGAAACTCCTATTACAATTGTTTTACATTTGTTACTGCTTTGGTTCAATTTAACTATTATTATGACTAAGGAATATTCTAAGTATGCCTTGATCTGTTCCTATTTTTTATACAGTACTTTGGGGGATATTGACAAGGGTGTATTAGGTATCTGTCTGTCTATCTTCTATCATCTATCCATCCATTTATTTCTATATGAACCCATGCATACATTACTACCATTTATATTTCAAAAATCTCCATACATACCACTGTATACATTAATATAATGTAGACTTCTGTATATTTTACATTATATATCTAAAAATTATAGCAGCATAATTTATAATCCTTTGGGTATATACCCAGTAATGGGATGGCTGGGTCATATGGTATATCTAGTTCTAGATCCTTGAGGAATCGCCATACTGTTTTCCATAATGGTTGAACTAGTTTACAATTATAAATTATGCTGCTATAAAGACACATGCACACGTATGTTTATTGCAGCACTATTCACAATAGCAAAGACTTGGAATCAACCCAAATGTCCATCAGTGACAGATTGGATTAAGAAAATGTGGCACATATACACCATGGAATACTATGCAGCCATAAAAAAGGATGAGTTTGTGTCCTTTGTAGGGACATGGATGCAGCTGGAAACCATCATTCTTAGCAAACTATCACAAGAACAGGAAACCAAACACCGCATGTTCTCACTCATAGGTGGGAACTGAACAATGAGATCACTTGGACTCGGGAAGGGGAACATCACACACCAGGGCCTATCATGGGGAGGGGGGAGGGGGGAGGGATTGTATTGGGAGCTATACCTGATGTAAATGACGAGTTGATGGGTGCAGTACACCAACATGGCACAAGTATACATATGTAACAAACCTGCACGTTATGCACATGTACCCTACAACTTAAAGTATAATAATAAATAAATTAATTAATTAAAAAAAAATTAAGCAAAGCATGCATTTGTAGAATTAATTTTCCTTTTCTAAATATGAGTTCTAAATATGAGTTCTTTTTCTTCTCTGCTATGGCAATTTTAATCAGCCACTGTAGTATCAGAGTTTCTACAGCTATAAATCAACTGCACTATTGATTTTTCCTGATGGAATAATGAAAGAATTAACTGCTGAATGATTAAAGATCACTTTGTGTCAATTAAATGGCACAGGAATGGTTACAATACAATAATTATAACTATAATAATTTCTTCAGCAACATATCATCCAAAATACAAATTTAGCTCTTCTCACTAGGATGGAAATATAGTTTGTTTATAATAAGGGTGAATCACGGTAGAATAAGTGAAAAGTATTTCACTTTTAACAGATCTAGGTAAGTACACATAGCTTAGAATAAGCATAGTCTTGTTAGAAGTTTTATATAATCCAATTATTCAAGTCTACATTCCTTAATATTCCCCTAATGTCTGATGAATTAATGTGCATATTGGCATGAGAATAGCTAAAGAACTTGTCTAACTGGAAAGATGTATCAATAGGCTAGCAAACAAATTAGGATGTGTATAAGTGGAAATTTTGTAATTCAGGCTGTAAAGTCTGTTTAAGGAAATGGATATATTTTAACAGGTGCAGAAAAATGACAAAAATAGCATTCAGGACAGTCATAAAATGTGTCAATTAGAAATATTTGTATAATTAAATAGAATATAGATATTAAAAAAACAAAATCATTAACATGATCCTATAAAAACTGGATTAAACCTGAATTATGACCAAACCAATTTACAATAAAAGCAAATTGAATTTAACTACCATATGTAGAAGAATTGTGAAATCCAGTTTGGCAGATGGTAACTAGAGAACAAATGAAGAAAAAGACAAAAAAACAACCCTGAGATGGTAAGAGGATGTAGGAAGGCTACCCAGAATACTGCAGACATGTGCAGAACCCAAGAGAGAAAATATCAAAGGTCGATATCAGAAATGAGTGATAGTTCCATGTACTGTCACTACCACTACCTGAGAAAAAAAGAAGTAATTTTACCAACAAAATGCACTTTGACAGATACTTAATAATATTTATGTTTATCATATGAGAGATCTTGAAGTTCCATTTTAGTTTGTACAAAGACTATTCCTTGACCGAACTCTAGTTAAGCTCCTTGAGCTCCACCAGGGCATTTTCTCAAGAACCCAATTGTAGCAAGAATGCTGTATCAGTTTAGCCAGAATGGCCCACCCTCAATATCTGATAGTCTTCAATATCTGACCAAATCCCTCATCTCTCACTGTCTCTCAGGCAATATCTGATCACCCTGACCTGCCTTCTGTGGAAATCCTGATAGGTCAGTTCAGCAAGAATTACTCTACTTGATTAGCAATTTTACATCCACCAACTCCCCAACCCTGCTCTCCCTTGGCTAAGAATTCCCTTATTTCTTGTCTATAGAGTTGAGCCCAGTCTCTCTCCCCTACTGCAAAACTCCCCTGCAGTATTCCTACACCTATTACTATAATCCTGAATAAAGTCTGCCTTACTGTTTTAACAAGTGTTAGAAAAAATTGTTTTTAACAGTAATGCACATAATTAACACAGAATTTACCACTGTGACTTTTTTTTTTTTCCTCACTGCAAGCTCCGCCTCCTGGGTTCACACCATTCTCCTGCCTCAGCCTCCCAGGTAGCTGGGACTACAGGTGCCCACCACCACGCCTGGCTAATTTTTTCATGTGTTCTTGGTAGAGACGGGGTTTAACCACGTTAGCCAGGATGGTCTCGATCTCCTGAGCTTGTGATCCGCCCGCCTCGGCCTCCCAAAGTGCTGGGATTACAGGCATGAGCCACTGCGCCTGGCCCCACTACTGTACTTTTTACACAAAGGAAGTGATGTCTCTGTTATTATAGACAGGTGATTCTAATGAGGACTAGGTTGGGTACGGTGGCTCACGCCTATAATCCCAGCACTTTCAGAGGCCAAGATGGGCACTTCTAAACCAGCTTGGGCAACATGATGAAATCCCATCTCTACAAAAAATACATTAATCAGCTGGGTGTGGTGGTGCACACCTGTAGTCCCAGCCATTTGGGAGTCTGAGGTGGGAGAATCATTAGAGTCTAGGAGGCAAAGGATGCAGAGAGCTGAGGTCACACCACTGCACTTCAGCCTGGGTGACAAAGGGAGACCTTGTCTCACCAAAAAAAAAAAAAAAGACATAAAAATTCAGGTAGTAGAAGAAAGAAAAGTGTAAAAATACCTAAAAATAGGGTCAGGCACTGGTGGTGGCCTGTAATCCTACCACTTTGGGAGGCCAAGTTGGGCAGATCAGTTGAGGCCAGAAGTTCAAGACTAGCCTGGCTAATATACATAGCAAAACCCTCTCTCTACTAAAAATACCAAAATTAGCCAGGCATGGTGGCTCTGTGCCTGCGGTTCCAGCTACTCAAGAGGTTGACACATGAGAATCACTTGAACCCGGGAGGTGGAGGTTGCAGTGAGCTGAGATCGTGCTACTGAACTCCAGTATAGGTGACAGGGCAACAGAGTGAGATACTGTCTCCAAAAAAAAAAAAAAAAAAAACCCAAAATGTACATTTTTCAGTGTCTAGAGTTTAGAATGTTTCTATGCCCAAAAAGCTAAATATCCAGTATTATAATCGAACAGATAGGCCTAAGAGAAAACTAAAAGCTAAAAGTAGATCCAACATTCGACCCAGCAATCCCACTACTGGTCTCTACCGAAAGGAAAAGAAGTCACAATGTCAAAAAGACACTAGCATGCATGTGTTTATAACAGCATAATTTACAAGTGTAAATATATGGATTCAGTCTAATTGCCCATCAATTGATAAATATGGTACATATATACCATAGAATTCTACTCAGCCACAAAAAGAATAAAATCATGCCTTTTGCAGCAACTTGCATGGTACTGGAGAGCATTATTTTAGGTGAAGTAACTCAGGAATCAGAAACCAAATACTGCATGTTCTCACTTGTAAGTAGGAGCTGAGCTACGGGTATGCAAAGACATATAGAGTGGTATAACGGACACTGGAGACTCAGAAGTGGCGAGGTTGAGAGGGGGATGAGAGATGAAAAACTACCTACTGGGTACAGTGTACACTACTCAGGTGATAGGCGCACTAAAATCCCAGACTTCATGTCTATACATCTATGTAACTAAAAGTCATTTGTACTCCTAAAGCTACTAAAATAAAAAAAAATTAAATATTGAATTTCACAGCTCTTTCATCCAGATCACCACAGAATTGTCCTGATGGGATTCAGGACACACTATTTCCAAATATGGCACCCTGGAAGCTAAAGAATTTGAGAAAACAGGAGAAGCAGGAAGTTCATTCTTTTTTTTTTTTTTTTTCCAGAGTCTTGCTCTGTCACCCAGGTTGGAGTGCAGAGGGGCGATTTTGGCTCACCTCCGCCTCCCAGGTTCAAATGATTCTCCTGTCTCAGCCTCCTAAGTAGCTGGAACTACAGGCATGCACCACCGCGCTCAGCTAATTTTTGTATTTTTAGTAGAGACGGGGTTTCGCCATGTTGACCAGGCTGGTCTCGGAACTCCTGACCTCAGATGATCTGACCGCCTTGGCCTCCCAAAGTGCTGAGATTAGAGGCGTTAGCCACCGTGCCCAGCCAGGAAGTTCATTCTCTTGCCCCAGCCCTTTTCCCATGAAGCAGGTCATAAAACCTTGGAAGAATTTCCTGAACATCCCTTGAAGAATATCATAAGAGCTTCATTTGAGAGGTGCCCACCCTCTACCTGGAGGAAAGGAACATCCTTATCAGTGAAGACACAGAAGTACAGAGTAAAGGTCTTGCAAAGTTCCCTCCCAGTTTATTACCATTAGATCATATCCCTTTGTACAATTACATTTCTCCCTGACTGCTGTCCACTCTCAGCAAACTTAACATAAAAATACACAAGTTTAACTATTGCTTGGGTCTTTATTTCCTTAAGAAGTCTTCTGTGTCATGTAAAACCTATTAAATGAATTTGTATGTCTTTCTCTTGTTAATCTGTTTTTTGTTCTAGGGACCTCAGTCATGAATCTAGGATGGGTGAGAAAAAGTTATTTCTCCCTACCCTGCAGTCTTTTTCCTTGTTTATTATTGTATGTTTAAGTTTTAATTTTTTCTTTCGTTTCCCAATTAGATCTAAGTGTTTTTCTTTTTCTTTTTCTTTTTTTTTTTTTTTTTGCCTTCTCCCTTTGCCTCCTTCCATTGGTCCATCCTCTTTATGCTCTTACTGTAGTGGTTTTTAATAAACTAATATTGATCATTTAAACATCCGCAGAACTGAATTAATAAGCTAGTTTTAGTTCAAATGAATTTAATTATGTTCTCCTGTATTACTACTTCAAATCCTTTTTCTTTTTTTAAACACAGGTAAAGTCTCTTGAGTTTCCATCATTCCTTAGTGCAGAGTACGAAGGAGAACAAATGTAACATTTATAAGAACCTAGTAGCAGTTATTTGAGTGTAATGGGAATTAATTTGTCATCTTTTGGTGTGGCATATCTAAAATCCTAGGAGAAAACTATTTAGTAGTGACACATTTATAAATTGTTTCTTACTATGCTTCTTCATGTGATTATTTGGAGGTAGTTTTGTGGAGTTATATTGTCATTTGTGCTAAATGCCAAGAAGTCTTGGATAAATTTTACTTTTTCATTTTGCTTGTTGGATTGAAACTGCTGTTCAGAAAAGTGGGAAAATTACTGTTTTCTTCTGCACTGGGAGAATGTAGGCTGAAGCCTCATACCTGGAGTTAGCTATCCTGGGCTGTGCTCCAAGCTGCCAGTTCTGTGTTGTGGATTCTGATTCAAGAGAACTACAATCCCCTGGCCATTAGAATCAGGTGGGGGTAATAACTTGTTAATATGGCCAGTAGGTCTAAATCGATAAGTCCCAAGCCTAGGTCAAGGAAAGAAACTGCAGTAACTTTCCAAATGTTTAAGAGCCCAGCAATGCTGTGAAGGCTAACAAATTGCCTTCTAAAGTAGTAGGAAATCGCATATCTGCATCAAGATAGGCTTTTGTCTTGTAATCACAGACTTGAACGCTAGCCTCCTTGCCATTTGATCTTGAATAAGTCTCATTTTGTAATCTATTCACTAAACCAAAGCACAGTGGGATGTGTGTCTCTGATTGAAGCCATTTCTCAGTCTTCTACAAAGACAAACTACATCAATGGTCTTTACTTTTGTCCTTTTACAATAAAAGGAATACTCTAAAACAATCTGAAAGCATTTAAAACTAGGTTTGAAATTCAGTGAAAGAAGGGTGTGTGTGTTTTTGAGACTATCTTGTGGGCTATTTAGTCAGCAACCTGTAATTTAATTAATAATCAAACACCTGTTTCAGTATTATTGTCTGAAAATATTTATTTTATTTCAATCATTTATAAATTTATCCACATAATTCTAAGAATTTTTAGTCATTTTTCTATTTCTCTTGGAAGCAGGAGAGAATAATCTGGTAACTATTCTAAATTTAGAAAAATTAAGATACCAAAAAATAATCTGCTCTAATTGTTACAAGCCAGAGACAAATCAAAACAGCTCCATGTTTCCTCTCAATGAATATCTGCACTTATTCTTGCATTCCAGGGAAAAAGAAATCCAAAATACATATAGTGCTAACAGATGTGATCTTAAATTTTATAGAAATATTTCTATTTATTTATATGGTAGTAGAATATTTCAATTTCATATTAGCATAACTGGAAAAAAAACAGCCTTGTTGAACTGAGTGAGCTTCTTCTATAAAAATATTCTGTACTTAATGCAATATGCCAGAAACAATCAATAGAAGCGTGTTTCAATATATATCCTAAATAAATTCTTTCTTAGCTAAAGGTTAATGCCTGTCCTGAAACAGCTTAAGACATTTAGTTCAAAGAGGAAAACAATGTGCCTTCTAGTGGCATTTCCTAAATAAACACAAAACAAGCAGGGCATTAGTTTCTTCTGTCTTTAAATCTGATAGCCCAAAGGCATGTATGTTTGTAAGAGTCCTTTATGATATCCTGCATTTCTCTAAGTAATATTGCTTGATTTTTTGCTATGAGGTAAAATCCTTCCTTTGGTACTTGGGGGGTCAAGCTGCTCCCAATTAAAATTTGTGAGGCCTTAAAAAAAGGGGGCCAGTCACTGTATTTTAGTAATTATGCTTCTAGCAAGTCAAAAAAAAGATCTGGAACTGCTCATGCCCCTTGCTGGCATTTGATACCTAACCTTAAAATGTCTGAGGTCAATAATGACAGGCAGAAGCATCCCCTGTGGCTGTTACTAGGCTTTAGTAACTCTTAGGGTTAAGCACACATTGCTGCATTTACCTTGCCAAGATGAGTGGGACTGTCTCAGAATCACTGAATTTTGCATTTTTCTATATCTAGAAGCTCCGCCGAGGTTGGGATGAGATAGACACAAGGAAGAGTGGCTGCCTGTCTTCAAAATAACATCCACCAGTGAGTCTGCTTAAGGTAATTTGTGACAAGGTATTTATTAACCTCGCTCTAATCTTAAAGATATTAGAGTAAGTGGTGAAAGCAAGACTAGGAAAAAATTGAGAAAGGTAATCCAGGTTAACATCTTACTTTTTAAATTTATTTATTTATTTATTTATTTATTTATTTATTTATTTATTTTTAAACAGAATGCCTCTCTAATCATTCAGGGCAAACTTTTCTGCATGCCTGTGGTGGCCAAAATTGATCACAACTCTATAGTTAAAAATGCAAAATCCTTAATAAAATACTCAAATTTATCTTTTAAGATACTGAATTTATTGTCTTTTTTCCTCCCTAATTTTCCTCTTGGTGATGATCAGATTAACACTAAAATGCATATGGAAAAAGATGTCTCGCTATGGTGTCAACATAGTTGACATTAAATGTTATTTGGGATTGATTCTAAACTATACGGGGTCAATAAAGAAACAGACTTCGGCATATACATATAAAGCACTTCACATGTATATGATAAGTTACAATCCTGTTTTCTTGCGTCCAATTACATTGATTAGAATTGCAGCAATTGGTTAATTTTTTTGTGGGAACTAAATGAGCAGAACATAAATATTGGTTTATTAACAGGATACAAATGAATTCCATAGAAATAAAGCATTGCTGGTTCTCACGGATTTAGTGCTGGGAACTGGGAATCTGTCAAGGATCAGAGAAACTACTCAGGAGATCTCTCTCTCTCTCTCTCTCTCTCTCTGCCTCTCTGGCAGTGTATGCTGCTCAATGTTTAACAACTCTCAGGGACAGGAGGCCCTGATTTGGAGCATCCTCTAAGTTCCATGGTGTAAGTACATCACTATGACTGATTTCAAGTCACTTGACCACTTGAAGCCACCCCAGACGCAAAAATTCCTGAAAATTTAGCAATTGGTTTCTGTGAAGTGAAACAAACGGATTTCAGTACAATTGTTTCTCTAGTCCACAACAGTCTATTGACCCTTTCTCTCTATGAATTCAAACTATCCTTTTGATTCTGTTTGATGACTGTTTTCTCTATTAACTTAACATTTATACGCATGCCTGAAAAGGGCTGTTCCAGCTCCATCTCTACATGATTTAACATTTCCAGGACCCACACATATATCGCCAAAGTTTCTTTGCTCCTAATTTCAAATTTCTACGGGAGTAGCTTATTGGCTTAAATTCCCTAAATTTAAGGGAAGGACAGGTGTTGATACCAATAATCCTAGTATTATATGGACCAAACTGGAATGCTGCTTAAGGCAGAAAAAATCCTTACTTGGAGTACTAATATACAGTGAACAAAAAAGGTGAGAAACTAGGCTATCGTATACATGAATAATTAACCATGGAAAAATATTGTGGCAGCACATGTACATTTTTAAATACATTACTGAATTTTTAAAGAAAATAATGCTGCAGTGCAACTCAAGTGTAACACAAATGATAGTACCATTACATGTGCTATTATTTTACATTTTTAAACTGACAAAAATATTATAGATTGTATCTAATTTGTGATTTTCATTTACCCTTGGATAAGTGATGAAATGAAAGTCACATATATTAGAATTCTCTTTGATAAACCTAAAAGCAGCATAGGTTATAACTATATATAAATCAGATAAAATAATAATATTCTGAGAAGAAATAAGCATATATATAAGGACAAACTTTGTATACAAAGAGATCTAAACACAAGTGTTATTATAAATATTTTTTCTAACATTCCAACATTAAATAACCTCATGACCTCTTTTATTTTTCATAATATAATAGGATTTGCCTTATCAACATATCATACATATATTTAATACACATACATGTTTATATTTAATATTTTAATCATATAAATAGGTTATGGATTTTCTACTTTCACTGGTTTGTATATAAAGAATTCCGTATGATTAACACTCTTCACAAGTGACTTTTAAGGCTCTTGGTGACAAAAACACATTCTCTATCTGGATGATACAATCTTTTGTAATCTTTCAGCTTTTTATCATTGATAAGTATTCAGCAATGAAATATGTACAAGTTCAGAATGAATCACTCAATTTCCCCGATACCAAGAGAATTCTATAGGCCCAAAGATATTTGTAGTGTTTTTTCTTTCTATTAAAATACATTTTGATTTAAAAAGGATCATCTACTCAGTAGAAAAATGGAACATATAAAATCAATAGATTTCCATGTTTACCAAAGCAACATGGTGTGTAACAACAGGTGTGTAATTCAATAGAAAACTGTAGGCATTTAATTTTATGATATGTGTCATTGAGATGATATTGTTAATGTACAAAGACATGCAAAATTCAAGCTGATGTCCTTGTCAAGCACAATGATTGTTGATACCATAGAAGCAACTGATACTAGCTCAAATGAGAGCTAACCAAACTGAAGTTTCTAATTCTTTGTGTTTTTTTCAAAATATGTATCATGGCTTTGTGTGAATTTTATAGTATTCTAGATTTTAACCCAAATGTAATATTATCAAATATGGTGATCATTCCACTGTACTTGTTATTGAGGGCACATATGTAAACAGGTTTAATTCCTGGCACAGTATTGTCTGGACGGGGGAAGAGGACAAAGACGACTAAGATGGCGCATTTCCGGGTTCTTCATCACCAACTTACCTGCGCACGGGAAAATGCAGCCCGCGCCCAGGAACAATACAGACCAACTGCGCAGGCGCAACATGGCGCAAGCCGAAACTTACCTGGCCGCACCTACCGAACGCCCCCGACACGCCCGTGTCCCACCTATTGCCCTCCCACTCCCAAGCCTTAGACAGAAAAGCCGCTCCCGGCAGGCGCCTAGCACGAACTTCCTCCGCCCCTCCTCATATGGGGACCTAGGAACCTCGCCCGAGAACGCCGGAGCGACTTCCTCGGCCTCCACTGCCGGAGACCAGTGAACTTCGCCCTTTCTTCCTTCACATTGGCTAGCTAATAAAGTTTCTTTTTTACCTTGCCTACTTGTCTTTTCTCTGGTGCCTGCTCTGGTGGTCGTATAAAACAAATCAAGTATGTCCTCATTGAATAAATAATTAATGAAGACATAGGCAATAACATCTATAAGCATCAAGTGGTTATAAATTCCCTGAAAATGTGTGGAAGATATGTGATGAATATGGGGGACCAGACCAAGACACCTAAGCATCCCATGCAGTTTCAAAAGCAGAGTAGGCTGGTGACTTGGTGTTCCTCAATATATTCTCAATTTATCTGTCCAGCATTGTTTTTAGAACTGGAGCAGATCACTTTGCTTTAGGAAAAGTAAAGAAATGGGGACACTGGGAGCAACAGTCATCCTTTATCTTTTATTCTGGATTACAGCCCTACAACACTAGCATACTTCTTTCAGTAAAAATTAAACCTTGCGGTTAACTGGATGCAACCTCTTGGGAATGCAGTTATATAGCCCTATAGCGCTCCATGAGTGTCTGCCTTTGAGCAAGGTCTCCATCACATGGCAACAATGGCACCCAGCCAACCCAGCCAAATCGACAAGTGGTTTTGTAAAAACAGTTTGTATTTGGAGTCTGAAGCAGTCCAATAACTGAATCCACCTGAAAGTAGGAATGTACACCAAAGTGACATGTGAGTGAGAGGAAGCCCTAATTTTTTAGTTCACCTCTTCCATCCCAAGAGGCTTTTGAAAATAAAACTTCCAGTTATATATAAGATTATCTCTAAGAAAAATTCCTGTAAGACAATCTCTTCTATCTCAACATATTTCTAGTGTCATTTTAGTGCCACTCTTACATTAGCATTTTAGACAACCACCCAGCTGGTTACTACTTAAATGCAGCTTGTGAATGGGCAGTCATAAATTTTTCTGAAGAAAGGGTACACAGTTTTTGTAACTAGATTCTCTAAAGGATTCCAATATCAAAATAATTGGAAACACTTTCTTAAAATAATATGAGTTTGGGTGGTATTGACAGGTTTCATACTTTAGGAGACAGTGGGAAGAGAGAAACTGGTATATCTTCCATTTGAAGCACTTAATTATATTGAAAAGGATATGGATTTTATTTAATTCTGCTTTCTCTCAATAGCTGTGTGATCTTGGCAGGACATAACATTCCTGAATCTGTTTCACCAAAAAATACTAAAAAGAAGCATTTATCATCTCAATATTAATTTTTCTATATATTAAATATTATTTAGAAGCCAGTGTTTATTTTTATTCACACTATAACATTATTTTATTTACACTATAACATTATTTATGTTTATACTTTTTAATATAGCATGAATTCCCAAAAACCTTATTTGGTTAGTTAAAAGGAAAGAAATATACTCATCATTGTATTCACATATCCCACCAGACCATAGAGTCATGGTGTTATGATCTATAAAATAACATTCTTTTCAACACATTTGAATTATTTTGGTCAGCTTAAGGATAAGTTATGAGACAAAACATAAAAGAGAACTAGGAATTTTAAAAAACATATACATGACAAGTAACACTCTTTTAAGTAACCCATTTTTTTAACTAAGAAATTAAATTTTTATTTTTATTATTATTATTA
Organism: Theropithecus gelada; assembly: GCF_003255815.1. Classification (NCBI taxonomy): domain Eukaryota; kingdom Metazoa; phylum Chordata; class Mammalia; order Primates; family Cercopithecidae; genus Theropithecus; species Theropithecus gelada. The sequence continues at coordinate 17,374,306 of NC_037669.1, read as the reverse complement.
TTTTTTGAGACGGAGTCTCACTCTGTCGCCCAGGCTGGAGTGCAGTGGCCGGATCTCAGCTCACTGCAAGCTCCGCCTCCCGGGTTCACGCCATTCTCCTGCCTCAGCCACCCGAGTAGCTGGGACTACAGGCGCCCACCACCTGGCCCGGCTAGTTTTTTGTATTTTTTAGTAGAGACGGGGTTTCACCGTGTTAGCCAGGATGGTCCTGATCTCCTGACCTCGTGATCCGCCCGTCTCGGCCTCCCAAAGTGCTGGGATTACAGGCTTGAGCCACCGCCCCCGGCCCAGAAATTAAATTTTTAAAAACCTATTCCTCATGTTAGCAGTTGCCTACAAGAAGAAGTGACTCAGTCCATTATCAACTTGCTTTTCTACGTTACCAGTGAAGTGGTTAATTTTTAAGCTTTTGTACTTCCCTAATCATGCAAATATGGGTTACTCTAAGTACAATCAATAGCCACACAAAGTTTTAAAAACTTTTAAATTAAAAAAAAAAATTGCACAAGTTTTATAAAACTTACTTGTACTGAGTTTCTAAGAATAATTACTGTTTCTAGAAGAGTAATAATTTTGTTATGATTTATCTTAAAAATATACAGATGATAAATTTGAAATAGGGTAGGCACACACCACTAAGGTGCTAATTTTTATGAAATTAAAAAGAAGCGAAGCATCTAAATTCATATTTGGTTAATCAGTAGAAAGAATAATTTTTGAACCAAAGAGATACATTGACCTACAAGAAATCTGAGCTCCAAATGAGTAAGGAATCATAAGAAGACAACTAACTTCTTTAGTTCAAGTTTTCTCACACAAACTATATTCCAGTGTTATAAGGAAAATTGCATGTGATATTATCAATGATTTTGGGGAAATAATGAGACAAGGCTGCAACTCCAGAAGTCAGCAAACGAGTCTCAGCATTCAAAAGGAGGGCAAAGGTGAATTTTTAAAACTGGGTTAATACTGATCCTGAATGAAACTGCATAGCACATATGAATATTTGAGCTTCTGCAGAGGAAGAGTACAAAAACAAGCATCCAACAGAGTTTACCAAAAACTATTTGACAGATTAAAGTAAAAAACTAAAATAACACAAAAACATGAGCAAATGTTATATGTTGATTCTGTGCCTGCCTTTTCTGTAAGTTCAGACAACTCCATTTACACAGGCAAAGCAAAACTATTAATACTTCCATTTCTTCATTCATAGTAATCACTCAGAATCCTCCTGCTTTTCTGTCTCATCATCTCCAATTCCATTTTTTTTTTTTTTTTTTTCACCTACTGATTTGCTCTTTGGATTTTAGCCCTCTTCCTGTAAGGCAACTCACAGACGGCTAGAGAAATATCTGACACTAGAGAAATATCCGTTAGATCCTGGTAACTTGAGATGAATTGGAAGCAGTTGTATGAATGAAGTGTGCCGAGTAATGAGTTAGTGCATAGTTTCTTAGTAGCCTGGTTTGGGTCTGCTCCTGTCCTACTTTGTTTCAGTGTTTTGTCACTGATTCATGGGAAGTGATAATCAAGTTGGCAACAGACAAATTTGGGAGCCTGGGTAACACACTGGCTGACTCAATAAATTTCTAAGACACAGCTTAACCAGCTGGGCCCAAATATATATATGGTATTGATAGGAAGGCTAGCATTTCTTGTACAAAAATGATTTAATTTTTTCTTGATAGAATATTGTGAGTAAATAGCCCAAAAGACTGCCAGAAAGCTGAAGCAATCTTCGTGTTACTTAGCAGTATCTAGAACATTTGAAGAGATGGTATTGATCTGCTAGTAAACATAGGAAGTCAGAGAAGGAAATGAAAATATGTTAAACCACAAGAGTATTTTACAGAATATTTTAGACACTTTTTAACTTAATCCTCACAATAGCCTCTATATTTGCTGCTAGTAGCATTTACAGATGCAAAAATTAATATTCGGGAAGTTAAGCAATTTTCCCAAGGTCATGGGTACTATGCTGGAAATAGGACTGTAAGCCATGTTTGTGTGATTCTTAAATATACAGGTTATACCCTATGCAAATGGATCCTAGTAGGTATTCAAACTGAAGTGAATATGGTGAGGAAACTGGAAACCATTTAGCAAAAAAACAGAAAAGGAACTAACGTGTTAAGACTAGGCAAGAGAAGATGTATGTTAGGTAAGATCTTTATATTGAGATATTTAAAAAAAGTGGGAATTATCAGTCTCCAAAAGTTTAAGCACAGGTTGAATGAACATTTGTCAAACATACCGCACACACTAGACAGTTGACGAGATAGGTAGTTTTTAAGGTGTTTTTCAAATAAAATAAATTCTGATTATAGAATATTTATGAATGAAAAGCTCCAAAACTGAACCAGAAAGCGAAAGTATGAAAAAAGAAGACAAATAATATTCAATCACATGTCTTGATAATACGCACACAGATTATATAACATTCTGAATCAGAAGTTGGCAGATGCTCTGAAATAAGTTCCAAAGCACCAGAAGACTTTGAAATAATCTTTTGTATATAAAGTTGCTCTGGCTTCAGTAAAAATTAAATCTTAATGAAATATAATCATTTAATGATTCCATTCAAATTAATGAATTTCAACTCTTAGTAGGCTAGTTATTTCAAATAGTATTTGAAGATCAAAAGGAAGTTTACAAAATATAATTCTCTTTTCAGTGGATCATTTTAGAGACATATTCATTGCACTATTACATTGTGCCAAACACTAAAGGAATTGAATATAGCAACAAATAATACAGAGTTCTTTGTATATGAACTACCACATATAAGAAATACATATTGATTTGTTTTTTAAAAGTAAAATAATTATGCTGCACCATTCATACTTGGTTTCTTGTTATGACCAAATTCATATCTAGTGTAAGAAATCTTGTGAGATTTAGATGCACAGTTGCTTGCAAACAAATACAGCTAAGATCACAACCTCCATTCAAAGATAAAGTAATCAAAACAGCATGGTACTGGCATTACAACAGAAATATAGACCAATGGAACACAACAGCAAGCTCAGAAATAATTCCATTCGTTAACAGTCAATCAATCTTTGACAAAGGTGCCAAGAACACATAATGAGGAAAAGATAATCTCTCCAATAAATGGTGCTGGGAAAACTGAAAATTCACATACAGAAGAATGAAATTAGTCCCTCATCTCACTCATATACAAATATCAACTCAAAGTGAAATAAAGATGTAAACATACTGAAACTTTAAAACTACTAGAAGGAAACAGAGGGGAAATTTTTTAGGACATTGGTTTAGGCAAATATTTTATAGCGAAGACTGCAAAAATACAAGAGATAAAAGCAAAAATAGACAAATGGGATTACCTCATACTAATAATCTTGCACACTGCAAAGGAAGCAATCAACAGAATGAAGAAGAAACTTATAGAATGGGAGAAAAAATTTGCAAACCATACATCTTATAAGAGGTTAATATCCAAAATATCTAAGGAACTCAAACAACTCAATAGTAAGGAAACAAATGACTCAATTAAAAATGGGCAAAGGACCTCAGAAGATATTTTTCCCAAGATGACATGCAAATGGCCAACAGGTGTATGAAACACGTGCAACATCACTGATCATCAGGAAAACACAATTAAAACTATAGTGAGACATTACTTCATGGGGTTAAAAGGGCTATTACCAAAAAGACAAAAGATAAGTGTTGGCAAGGATGTGGAGAAAAGGTAACTGTTGAAAACTGTGGTAGAAATGTAAATTAATAAATCATTATGAAAAACGGTATGGAAATTCTTGAAAATATTAAAAATAAAACTACCATATGATCCAGCAATCCTACTTCTAAGTATATATCCAAAGGAAATAATATCAGTATGTCCAAGAGATATTTGTACTCCCTTGTTCATCACAGCACTATTCACAATATCCAAGATACGGAATCAACCTAAGTGTTCAGTGATGGATAAATGTATAAAAATGGTATATATACAGAATGAGAAAATATTCAGTCTGGAAAAAAAAGAAGGAAATCTTGTCATTTGCACAACATGAATGAACCCGGAGGACATTATGCTAAGTAAAATAAGTAGGCACAGAAAAACAAGAACTGCACGATGATCTCACTTATATGTGTAATATTTCTTTAAATGCATAGAAGCAGAGAATATAATGTGGTTCCCAGTGGTAGTGGAAGAAAGGGAGGTGTAGACAAAGAGTACGAAGTTTCTGTTGGGATGAATAAGTTCTGGAGATCTACTGTACAGCATGATGACTATAGTTAACAATACTGTATTGTGTATCTGAAAATTCCTTAAGAGTGTTCTTTCATATATACACACAGATATAACTATGTGAAGTTATAGATGTTAATTATCTTTACTGTGGTCATCATTTCACAATGTGTACTGATATCAAAACATCACACTGTATACCATTAAAAATACACATATTTTACTTGTGAATTATACCTCAATAAAGATGGAAGAAGAAAACAAAGATCATGATACTCTAATTGAAAACAAAATATTTAGAATTAGCCAGTGTTTTAAAAGAAGATACATGCAAATAATTTGCTTCCTAGTTTTTGTTTCCGTTTATCATACATGCTCTCACTGTAGAAGAAAATCTTCTTAGGTATTAAAGGAAATTAAAAAGAAATGTCTCAGTGCTGAATTATCTTCAGTTTGCTTTTGGGACAAAAATCAAAAGCTTTTTATATAATTATCACCTGTTGAAACTACACTGCAAGTACTATGATTTGTTTTTAGGCAGTTAGGCAATATAAGGGTGATTGTGTTTAAAAGTGCTTTTCATCTGATGATGATATGTTTCAATAACATGAAATATGTAATTTTGCCCCACAATATTCTTAATTCCAACATCCTAAAAGCCTTCTGATTCTATAACAATATGGAGAAAAGTATTTAGGGCATAATATTAAGTGAGTGTATGCAATGACTGTAATTACATAAAGGGACACACACCCACAAAACATATAACGGATTCTCAACTCTTTTTTTCTCTATTCTCATTCTCTCCCTCTCTGGCGCTGGACATTCTCATCCGTTTCAATTATTGGAGCTGAAGCCTCCATAATGATGCTGAGTTACAGATGCAAATTTCCAGCTTCATATAGAATAAACAGATCTGGTTGTGCCAAAGTCAGATAGAAAGTGACAACATTTTTAAAGTAAATTAACATTTCCTGCCACTCTCTGTTCCTTCCCCTGCATACCTTAGTTACCTAACTTATTAGTTACGCTATCACCATTCAGTCCAGTAATTCCCCACCTCTCCTTTTCTACACTTTTTTTCTTTCACCTGGTAATAATTATATTTCATAGTTTTCCTTACCTTTCTTAATTCACCAGTCTCATATTTGGTTTATATTCCCTCCCATTTAGGCTCCCACTGATCATCTGTTCTACATAGTATGGCTCAAACTTCCTTTCTGAAATAAAGGTGTGTTTAAGTTACCCTCTCTCTCAAAAACAGAACAAAACAAAACAAAAATCCTTACATAGCCATCCATGACATACAGACTAAAATTATTTTAAGGCCTTCTGATAGCTGACTTTAATTTTTGTCCTATCACAGTCTGCTACACACCATATAGCCTATTTTCCAGCTATATTTGAAGTCTTTTTCATGTACACTCTTGATGCAGATATGAAATCAGGCTCGTCTATCAAGGATCAGCTCAAATATGACTCTGTCATTAACTTTATTTTCCAGTAATCCACTCTGAAGAGTTAGTTCTGTTTTTACTACTCCCAATAGCACTCTTCACAGTACTAGAGAATATTTGTACAATTGTATTAGATCAGCTTACATATAATTATCATTGGCCACAATTGTGAGAATATTGCGAGAAAAAATAATGCAACTTATACATCTTTGTCCCTCCTATGTACACAACAGAAGCTACAAAATAGTTTTTGAGTGAATGAGTGGACTCACAGCAAAAAATACATTTTTCTTTTAATATGACCTTAATGAAGGAAATTATGATAAGCTATGCAGCTCTATGTAAGAATTCTATATATATCTTAAATGGGAAGCTCTAGGAGACTGATTATCTTCTTTTATATTTACTGAAAAAAGAGATAATGTAAAAATAAAATTATATAAAATCTAGAAACATCAAAATAAAATTCTGAAATTGTGAAATAATAAAAAAGCACTGATGATTATATGATCAGGTGTTCTTGAGTGTGATAAGATTTTGTTGTGGCATAACTATGGGAAGAGATATTAATCAGGTAATGCTAATGTATAACTTAACCAAGTAACTCTAATGATACAGTAAATTTAGCCATATCTGCTGGTGAAATTAAAAGTCCTTAAATATAAGAAATTGTACCAGTTTATAAAGTAATAATTTGTTGTTACTAAATTTCTATCAAATTTTGCAGATGTATTTTTACGTAAATAAAACTTAGATATTATTAGAAGTCTTTCACGTGGAAAGCTCTCCTAAATGTGGTTAGGATTAAAAAGGGTATGACTGGAAGCATAAAGAAGAGGTCTTGTTCACAAACGGGCTCCTCTGTGATAATACTGCTTCAGCTAAATCCAATTTTTACTTCTGTATTCTGAATGAATAGCATAATAGCAGCAGATGTTATGGTAGAGGTAGTAACCACCTCCTCATGGTGATCAGGAACTGGCAATCTGTCCCAAGATACCCCAAGCAAAGCTAGTAATATTTCTGCTGTAATTCAGGACAGGAAATGACTAGACTTAATCTATAAAAGTGATCAAATTCCTCATTATATCTCTCCTAACACTAGGCATGCATAAAATATTGTTTTCATTTTTCTTTTCTTTATAGTTGAGTTATAAGGAAAAAGTCTGTGGGACATTCTTGCTACTAGGAAATTTTTGAAAGAACTCTTTACATGACAATGAGAAATGCAATCAATGTAGCGTTTATGGGGAAGGAAGGCAGAGAGAGAGAGAGAAGGAGGGACAGAGAATGAAAAAAAATGTTACTTCTGGGTGAAAAAAGGAAAAAAGCAAGAAAGACATTTTTTTTGTGGGTGCTGTGGTATGCCACCCATTTCTTCCTTTGGAGATGCAGGCCTTTATTATTTCAGCTACAAAGAGTGTTGTCTGCTGATGAAACAAAGCTGAGTATTTCCTTAGGCCTTGCCCTTGACCAAAGTGGGGACTGTTCACACAGGTGGAGCCTACAGCCCACAACTATGACTTGTCGATGAAAGGAGCCAGTTAGGCTCCTTCCTTGCCTCAGTTAGGAACATTTCTCAACTGCTGTTTAGCTTCAGAGCAATCTGTGGAGGTTGGGGAAAGTCTTTTTTTGCAACTGCATCTCAATTTTATGTCTCACTCTGCTCAGTTACATGGCTTTTACTCCCTCCCAGATGTTATCCACTAGAGGATTCAAGTGTCTTGAATGCAAATCCTGGTTAAGGGTCTATTTCCCAAGGAATCTGATCTAGAACAGTATAAATCAAAGTCAAGACAACAGTAATATAGGTAATTTTCAGAATCTAATAGCTCAGAAATATGACCAGTTGGAGAAATCATTATCTATAGGACATGGTTGAGCCTGAGGGAAGCTGAAGCAGTTGAGTTGAGGGCCTGACACATAGCAGAGACTCTAAGTAATACCAGTTTGAGAAATGAATAACTAAAAACAGGTCAAGTATGCTAGAAGTAAAAGGACAATAAACTAGAAAAAAACAAGTGGGTGTTGAACTCTTAGATTCACAAACATGACCTGATAAACAATGATTCTGAGTTATTAAGGAAATACATGAGTTATTAAGCAAATTTAGAGACTATCCTATACTGGTAATAATAATGATTTAGGGGAGACAGTGATATTAGCTGTATGGTACAAAGTTCAAGAGGAGGAAAAAACTAAAAGAAGCATACATTAACATGCCTATTAGAAATAGACACAGATCCATATCTGAATCTTCTGAACAAAGAGCTATGAAATATTGCTTGGGCAAAAAACTGTTTAAAATTTTCATGAAATCATCATACAGTGCTAGGGGGAAAAAAAAACAACACTCATAGTGTATCATTTCAGCCATAAACTTAGGCTATGCTGATTAAATGTCACATACAAAGTTAACTTTCTTCAGACACTTATGATACAACAGAAACTATCACCTTTGAAACAACAAAATTTTTAAACCATAAGTAAACTCTAGAAAAATGGCACTTGGCTTTTCTTCCCCTCTCTAATGTCCTCAAATTTGTGATTGGTCAGATAAGCCAAAATATTGTAGTAGTAATCACCAGAGATAGAATCTTTTAATTGCAAATGGCATCATCAAAGTCTAAAGTCGAATTAGATTTACTCAGAGTATCACAGAAGAGTTGTACCATTTTAATAAGTGACAGCTTTCACATAAATTACTATCTCATGCTAACCTTTTGAAAGCCTCAAAATAAAGGCATGCCAGCACATAAGATACCAAATTACCACTCATATACAAGCAAATTGAGAGCTGAAGAAAAAGAGATGAAAATTTTGTCTCTGTGTATTATTTATGCAAATCATTAAATGAATACTATATCTTTATGAACCTCATATTACTACATGAATCACTGTTGAGACAATTTTAAGTTGCAGGCAGCAACACAATTTGGAAACACAGTGAATGCATTCATGCTATCTTGGAGATGGGCAAATGTCTTAACAATTACTGGTAAAATCTAAAATTACAAAATGAAAAAATAGATAAATAATATTTGTTATTTCTTTCTGAAATTGAGTAAAAATATTGCACATTAAAAATACTGAGCCCAAGTCTGTAACCTTTCCGCAATCAAGGTGAGCATGAGAACGTTCCTTAAGTGGCAATCAATCTAGGGCTTTAATTCCTTCAGTGCCAGTCAAATGAATGTGGAAGAGTACTGAACAATGTCCTTCAGGAATAAATTTACCTAAATATCACAAAGCTTTACTAAGATGTAAGTGTACATTGCTTGAATGGAGAAAAGCAACAAAAACAAAAACAAAAAAATCCAAAGGATCTTGAGAAAGTTGTAAATTGTAAGAAAATACGTTACAATAATATAAACAAGGGCTTTCAGTGTGCATCTAAGCAGAAAAGCAATTACATTTTGTTTCCAGGGAAAAATATAATTTTAACGATTCATTTAAATGATGGTGACCTGCCCACCCAGAAGCTGTTTTTCCTTCCTTCCAATTTATCTGTAGATGAAAATATGCATTAAATATTGCCACACAGCTGTCATTCTCTACTTGGCAGGAAAATTGAAGCTATGATAGCACATATTGCTTATTATGCTAAAAGCTGAAAACAAGTACTTAACCAGGTACATGTCAAAAACAATTTCAAAAAAAAAATTCACACAATAAATGAACACCACAAAAATAGATCTTAAAAACTCAATTAAGTGGATATATTTTATAACACGTAGTGAAGAAATTCATGAATAAAAACCAATTTTTTATAAGAAAATTCCACATTTGTAAGTGGGTTACTGTTGTTGAAAATAACCTCTAAGTCTATACATGATGACAACATCTAGGTGTGTAAGTCAGAGCCTTTAATCCCTGGCTGAGTTTGGGGGAGTTTTGCTGAGTTGAGGATGCTCACTAGGTGGTATTATTTTCATATGCTTTTTTAAACTTTTTCCTAAAGCCCTATGGTTAAAAAAAAAAAAAATTCTAAGAAAAATATTGCTTTTCACTAGGATATAAACTATTTAAATATTAGTATAGCTAATAATCATATATTTTGTAGTACTTCCTGCAAATTATGACAACTTGGGTCTAATTTCTGTAAAATTCTGAGCAAGTCACATTATCTCTCTGAATTCCATTTTTTTCCTTTTTAAAATGAAGGATGGCCAGGCATGGTGGCTCACACCTATAATCCCCACACTTTGGGAGACGGAGGCAGGTGGATCACTTGAGCTGAGGAGTTCGAGACCGGCCTGGCCAACATGGTGAAACCCTGTCTTTACTAAAGAAATACAAAAATTTTATGGGTACGGTGGCACATGCTTGTAATCCCAGTTACCGGGAGGCTGAAGAGGGAGGATCACTTGAACCCTGGAGACAGAGGCTGCAGTGAACAAAGACTGCACCACTGCACTATAGCCTGGGCAACAGAGTGAGGTTCTGTCATAATATAATATAATGTGATATAATATAATATAATATAATATGATATAATATAATATAATATAATACAATATAATATAAGAGTTATACCGGCAATCTAACATTTCTGAGTTTCTAAATTAAAACAATAAAAAAAAATCATAATAAATGAAATCTAGAACAATGTGATTTGGCAAGAAAAATAGTTTTTAAAATGAAAGTGAATCAGACACAACAATCAAACAGAGCTGAGTTGGATTTCTGACTGCCATTTAGCTGTGTGACTCTGGGCTAGTACCTGGAATTTCTCCTAAAAGAGAGTTATGTAAATGGTAAATTACCATTATGGAGGCCCAACCATTACCATGTTTAAGTAATTTGTGCCCATCATCCACCCCCATCTACAAGTATTTTAGTCACTTTATCCCTATGAATGAAAACAATTTCATCTTTTTCACAGAATGGTGTTAAAATGCAATGAATATGCAAAGTATCTAAACCATATAGTTGAAGATTTTTTTGAAAAGTTAATTTACCCTTTTATTCTCCAAGTGGCAAGAAATGTAGAAAAGAGTATTTCAATGTTCTTTAATATTTCTTGGAATTTCATTCTCTATTAAATCAATAGAAAATGAAATGCTTCTTGATATAATGCCTCCCATATACCCCAGCTGTTCCCATCCCGGTGATCATTTTGGTGGAAACTGTTAGGTTAGCATATGATCACTTCTGTACATATCACAATTACCATTAGTGATTTGAATAAGTATAACTTTCTGTCTCTACTGTGCTAGACCATATCTTCATAAGGTCAGGAGCCTCTGTCCATCTAGTTTACTGCTGTCAGCATCTGTCACTGTACTTTGTCGTTGGTCAATAAATATTCTGCAATGAATAAATGAATGCTGCACATCTTGACATCTCCATCTCTGAGTTCTGTTCTTCTCACCATGCTGCTCCTAGCTTCAGGCTTCCAGCACAAAAACAACTCTACTTTAAAAAAGCTGAAAAAGTAGCAGCTCTTAGCATCTTCACTTTTCACTCCAAGCAATAGAGTTACTGACAGTTGCTTTATTCAAGTTTCTTTAAAATTTAACTTAAAAGTCTTCATGAAGCTGTAAATCCCTAACACAGCTCTCTTTTCCATGCCAGTGGAGAAGATTTATTCTATTTAGTTCCACTGGGCTGAACTAGGCCCATGAGAGACAGTCGTGTTTCATACCAACACTAACTTACGAATCCAGCATGTATTCCACCTTAAGCCTAAACAGTCTTCACCCTAAATTTGGGTCATGCATGTCTATAAAAAGCTAGACTGTGAGAGGTTCATTTATACGTTTTACAAGGCAGTCTTCTCTGGGAAAATAACTCACTAAAAGGAAAGTGACGATTGCATTATTTGGGCTATGGATGGACGCTTAAAATCACTCATTCATTTAAAATTATTTATAATCCAAATCAAATAAATCATGGTTCTTGCTCTCAAGCATCTTACATTAACAGGAAAAACTTGGCAATAAATCAATAATATCAAAAGATTGTTGCAAGTGCAATAGAATACAGAGGTGGTTATGAGTATGGGCTACCGTCTGTCACTCTGGCTGCCCTCTGCTCAGTCCTTGGAGTGTTGTACATGCCACTAGAATGGCTCCAACATTTGATGTCCACCATAGCTTTGAACGTCTACATGGAAAGCTGGAGCAAGAATGGAAAATGTTGAATGCAACACTGTAGTTGTAAAACAGAATCCTTAGAACACATTCTCAAGAATAACTGGAAGTATTTGGAAGTGAGGTCAAGGTCCCAAAGAGAATGACAGCAGTGCCAGAAATTCCCAAGTTGTTAATGTTTAGCTTGTCCACCAGGATAAAGCTATTAAAAATGAGATAGGCTACCTTGTAAGGTGATGAATTTTCTGCCTGTATCTTCTCAAGCAATAGCCTCTGCCAGAAGCACATGGAGTGGGTCACTGAAAAATCGTCCCTTCATCTTTTAGATCTCAAGACTCTATAATGTCATATAATGAAGCATTACACATATATTTTGACCTAAGCATTGTGTTCTTTTCTTGTGTACTTTCCTTGGCAATGCCTTGTACTTTGAAGAAATAGGCATATAGGGTGTATAATGTAATAAAGATTGTGCCATTTGCTGCAGGTCTTTCTGTGTTGTTTTCTGTCCAATCTCATACCAGGGTTGGAATGAATGAAATCTGCAAATATCAATGGTTCATGCTGACTAAGCTATTTTGGCATCCATTGATTGATTTTAAATGGGAACACTTGTGATCCAGTTGGTTTTAACTATTGATAAGAACTAGCATATTGTTTTCATGTGCTCCTTTTCTTACTGAGCTTTCCACTGACTTTCCACTAACACTCTTTCTCTACTACTTCCTGTGGTGGGTAACACCCTGACAGCTTTTACCTAGCATGCAATTTACCCACGTTTGCACTGCATGATATGGAAAGTACCAGCTAGAATTATAAAGGTTTCAGAGATAAGAAAAGATATCCTGCTATGTTTCAAATGAGGCCAAACTTAGTGAGAGTAACTTAGGTCCCTTATGTACAATAACAATGCTAGCACTTAGAAAAGTATCATGCAGTTTCATTTGAAAACCCGAGAATATATGCTTTAAAATATTTAAGCTATATAACACATAATTTCACTCTAAAACTACAATGAAATCCTTAGGGTGAAATAACTTAAAAATCTAGTTGAGGAAATACAATACAGAAAAACAATGAGGAATGACAGAATGTAACATTTAAAAAAATGATAAATAATGTGGCACATGCTATATTTATTCTCTAGAAATTCAGCCTTCCTAATCCATCAGAATCACGTAAATTCTAACAGAAGACATGCGCATGAAATAGACTCTGAAAAAGATTGAAGATGTGCATTACAAATAGAAACAACATCAAAAATATACAAACAAGGGGTAAAACAATTTGTACTGGGGACAAGCGTGAAGTTAGAAATAACTTAGTTAGAAATTAGAAATTAGTCAGTTACAAATAACTATCTTCATGGAAGTAAGAGAGATAAAACAGGCTCAGCTTATGAAAGACTTTTTAATAAAAGTAGATAAGTACAGACTCAGTACAGTAAGCAATAGGAAAACAACATATGGTCTTCAACCAAGGAATGAAATGAGGAAAGTGATGTATAACGAAAGTATAAACAGACGTTATCATCCAGGATGACTCGGTTGTGAAAGGGAGTAAGAATAAAAGCAGGGACCCCAGGTATAAAGCTAATTTAAGAAGGCTGATGAAAATGCAAACAGCTCTTCTCAACACTATTTACTTCTTGAATATTCAGGCAGATTTTTCTCCCAGTATAAAATACTACTCAGCCGGGCGCGGTGGCTCAAGCCTGTAATCCCAGCACTTTGGGAGGCCGAGACGGGTGGATCACCAGGTCAGGAGATCGAGACCATCCTGGCTAACACGGTGAAACCCCGTCTCTACTAAAAAATACAAAAAACTAGCCGGGCGAGGTGGCGGGCGCCTATAGTCCCAGCTACTCGGGAGGCTGAGGCAGGAGAATGGCGTGAACCCGGGAGGCGGAGCTTGCAGTGAGCCGAGATTGCGCCACTGCACTCCAGCGTGGGCAACAGAGCGAGACTCCGACTCAAAAAAAAAAAAAAAAAAATACTACTCAATAAAAATGTCACTTATTGTAAATGCCCATATATAAAATTAAAATATTAATCTATATAGAAACCTGCTAAGTAGTAAAAGTAGGAGACTAGTGACTTTATTCAATCATTCATTCAACCTTTAAACACCTAATAATGATCAAGGCTCCTGGTCGATTGGAAGATACAAGGATGGTGAATTTTCTTTGGAAGAAAGAATCACCAAGTCAAACTGGAACCATCACCATCACCATCACCATCACCATCACCATCACCATCACCAAGTCAAACTGGAATACTCTGATCCCAAATACCTGAATAGTTGTCGTTCCCTTCTCTACACACTTCGTAAGTTACTGAAACAAGAAAAATTTCCTTATCCCCCTCGCAGGGTATGCGATGGGGGTGTAGCTTGCTTCTTCAGTGCCCCACTGCTCAAAACCCCTAGGGGGAGCAGGCACACAGGCAGGTTTTGGGGCTCCGACCCCAGGGCAGGGTCTAGGGGTGAATGTTTACAGCTCCTGAAGCCCCAGTGAGCATGTGTTACAGGGTGCTGTTTTAGTTTAGCCACCAGTAGACGGCTTGTCTTAGCTCAATTAGACCCCCTTCCTTATCACAAGGACAGAGGGCTTTCTGTATCCTGGGGTTTCTCGCCATGGTGTACCAGAAGAATCGGATCACACGGGGGCTTGGAGAATGAATGAGTACAAGGTTTTATTGAGTAAAAGTAGCTCTCAGCAGATGGGGAAGCCAGAAGGGGGATGGAGTAGGAAGGTTGTTTTTTGCCGGAGTCAGGCTGTTCAGCGGCCCAGGATCTCCTCCAACCGCCCCCACCAAACTCTGGGTGGCTCAGCCAATGGCCTGCTGGCCTGTGGGTATCTGTCAGTGTGCTCTTGCACTGGGGTGCTGCTCCTCTTGACATCCTCTCGATGTCCAGCTGCTTGTGTGTTCATCTACCGGTGTGTTTCTCTTAACGTCCAGGCACTTGTGTCTCTGCCCACTAGGGTCTGTGTTTTTATAGGCACAGGATGTGAGCATGACATGCCAGGGTGGTCTTGGGAAATGCAATATGGAGTGCAAAAGTAGGAGTGCTTGTCTTCACCTAGGTCCATTGGCACAGGCCTGAGGGTGGAGCCCTTGAGAGGAACCACGCCCTTCTCTACCCAGCACTTCCCTGCACCCCCTTCCCTCTCATTAGCAAGTCTTTTTCTACTGTTAAAGTGTTGACCAAATCTAACTGCTGCAACCCCTTTGCATTATCCTAATTAGATCCCCACTGTTTCTCCCAAGAGCGTAATGAACTAGATTCTATGATCCCCATACCTTTTTTTTTTTTTTGACAATTGTTACTTAGTTTTTATTTCATAATCATAAACTTAACTCTGCAATCCAGCTAGGCATGGGAGAGAACAAGGAAAACATGGAACCCAAAGGGAACTGCAGCGAGAGCACAAAGATTCTAGGATACTGCGAGCAAATGGGGTGGAGGGGTGCTCTCCTGAGCTACAGAAGGAATGGTCTGGTGGTTAAGATAAAACACAAGTCAAACTTATTCGAGTTGTCCACAGTCAGCAATGGTGATCTTCTTGCTGGTCTTGCCATTCCTGGACCCAAAGCGCTCCATGGCCTCCACAATATTCATGCCTTCTTTCACTTTGCCAAAGACCACATGCTTGCCATCCAACCACTCAGTCTTGGCAGTGCAGATGAAAAACTGGGAGCCATTTGTGTTGGGTCCAGCATTTGCCATGGACAAGATGCCAGGACCTGTATGCTTTAGGACGAAGTTCTCATCTTCAAATTTCTCCCCATAGATGGACTTGCCACCAGTGCCATTATGGCGTGTGAAGTCACCACCCTGACACATAAACCCTGGAATAATTCTGTGAAAGCAGGAACCCTTATAACCAAATCCTTTCTCTCCAGTGCTCAGAGCACGAAAATTTTCTGCTGTCTTTGGAACCTTGTCTGCAAACAGCTCGAAGGAGACGCGGCCCAAGGGCTCGCCGTCGACGGCAATGTCGAAGAACACGGTAGGGTTGACCATGGCTAGTAGTACAGGACTTTCCTCGGCGGCAGCGTCTGCAAAGCGGGCCAGAGTCTTGCTCTGTTGCCCAGGCTGGAGTGCAGTGGCGCAATCTCGGCTCACTGCAAGCTCCGCCTCCCGGGTTCACGCCATTCTCCTGCCTCAGCCTCCCGAGTAGCTGGGACTACAGGCGCCCGCCGCTGCGCCCGGCTAATTTTTTTTCTATTTTTAGTAGAGACAGGGTTTCACCATGGTCTCGATCTCCTGACCTTGTGATCCACCCGCCTCGGCCTCCCAAAGTGCTGGGATTACAGGCGTGACCTGAAAGAGATTTCTAAAGGAAACATCTGGTTCCCTTTAAAAACTAGTCA
The DNA here is from genome assembly GCF_003255815.1 of Theropithecus gelada. NCBI lineage: Eukaryota > Metazoa > Chordata > Mammalia > Primates > Cercopithecidae > Theropithecus > Theropithecus gelada. The sequence continues at coordinate 17,358,159 of NC_037669.1, read as the reverse complement.
TGATATCCTATTCCATGCAAAATAAGACATTGATTTCCCAGCAAAGTAGATAAGGCCCTTCTCAAACTGTTCCTATCTACTGCTGTGGCCTCATCTGCCACAGCTCTCCCTAACTCCCTGCTTGCACTGCAGTTCCACACAGCTATTCTTTTATCAGATTTTCAAGTCTTCATGATTTTACCTTAAATTGTTTCACCATTACTCAATACCTGGAGAGATTTTTCTGATACATTAAGGGGAGTTCTAATGTTACCTCCTCTTATAGAGCCTTCCCCAGCTTCCCTGTGAAGTTTTACTTACTCTGTGCTTCCAAGAATTATGCATGTTCCTTTATTGTAGACTTTTAATATGTGTGCATCTGTTTTCCTCCTATTTTGGCAGTTGTCTCTTTCAGGACAGATAACATGTTTCAGTCATGATGTATCCTAAGTAATCAAAACAGTGCTTGGCACAGAATCTGTCTTAAAATATTTTTTGAATGAACAAATGACTTTTAATGTAAACAATGAGGAAGCTTTTAAATTTATTTATTTAATGGCTTTCAGATATGATTTATACACAATAAAGTTCACTCAATGAACTGTGCAATTCAATATTCCATACAGCATATTTAGAGTTGTAGAAACATCTACATAATCAAATTTTCAAACACTATCATAATCCCAAAAAGAAACCTTGCATCCATTAGCAATCACTCCCCATACCCCTTTCTCTCCAGCCCTATACAAGCAGTAATCTAAATTCTTTCTCTACAGACTTGACTATTCTGGACACTCCATATTAATGATTCCATGGACATACCACACTACATGTATGGTTATGCTTTATTTGTTGTATGGATATACTAATTTCCTATTGATGAAAAATAGTTTCATTTTATAATATTTGGTTGTTACAAACAATGCTGTAATAATGTTACCTTGCATCTAAGTTATTTTGTTACTGTATAAGTAAAGAAAAAGAATAATTTCTGGGAGTAAAATTTTATGTAAGAATATTTATTTCATATTTCAAAATATATTACCAAATAGCCTTCCTTACAGTATACCACTTTGTACTCCCACAAACAATGTTGGGATGGTACAGATTCTCCACATTCTTGCAAATCTAGTAAGTTGCCAAACACTTTGTTTTCTAACAAACTAATAGGTAAGAAATTATATGTGAATAGAGATTTAATGTATATTTATCTGATTATGAATAATTTTGAGTATTGCCATCTTTACTACTGAATTGTGTTTCATATCCTATGAATCCTCTGTTAATATTTCTGCTTGTTTTTCACCTGGAGTTCTGCTGCTTTTTTATTTACATACAGGAACTGTGTATTTGGAACATAGGTCTTTTGTATCTGAAATGTGCTTAATCAGATATTTTCCCAGTTTTCTGCTTGACTTTGCTTATGCTGGCTTTATCAAATTTTTAAAACATTATTGCATATCATCAAATTTACTTTCTTGTTTTATAGCTTCTGGTTATTATTTCATTGTCAGAAAGGCTTCCACTATCTCAGTTTACAGAAAATTTTTTTTTTCTGTATTTCTTCTAGTTCTTTTTGTGATTTAATTTCTTATATTTGTTTTATAATTTGTTCCTTCTGGAATTTTCCTTCATAGAAGGTGTGATATGCAAACAGAATTTTCTTTTTAGGTGGCTACCTTGTAGTCTCTAACCCTTTACTGAAAACTTTACCTTTTCCTTTATGAATTCTGCCCTTTCCATATACTAACCGTGTGTGTGTGTGTGTGTGTGTGTGTGTGTGTGTGTGTGTGTGTGTATGAAGTTTTGAATGCAAAATTAATGTCTTGTTTTGGGAAAACCACCCCACTCAAAGACTGCAAAAGATATAAAGAACAGGCTAACATGTACAAATACCTGGGCATTTAACTTAGAGGAATCTTTTTGGAGGTAGCTCTTACATTTGAAAGCGGAAAGAATTAGAGAGGAAAATAAGAAAAAACCTGTCAACTTCTGTGTTAAATATTTTCTAACCCAAATGCTGATAGAAACCTAGTATATAGATGGGATGTAGACAGTGGTACAAGAATTCAGGCTAGCCTGTGGCTACAGCAATGGTCACACAGGATACAGCTGCCATCAGGAGGACACCAGAGAAAGACATTCAGTTAACAGAGGAGAGTCTTTAGGTAGAGAATCCACACAAGTGAAAGGAAGGATTATAACATGTTGCATACAGAAGGAAGCTGCAGGACAGAGAGAGTCCCTAACCACACAATCAGAGAGAACTGCAGATAGGAATAGTCAAGCACGTTAACTAATTCTTTTAGAAGGCAGATACCCAGATGGAATCTGAAGTATCAATGAGGCTCTCATTCACAGAGAATTGCCTTTCCTTGGTTAATTCTCTTATTTAAAAATTTTATCATTGAAAAACACTTGTCATTTTGCATAAGAAATCATTCTGCACCCCCAAGATCTTTAGTTTTTATGCTCCATTTAAAACCTATCATCTGGTGACTTGGGCTTCTGCAGGAATATTCAAGTAACTCTTAAAGATTGTTAGATCAAAAGGCAGGGAGTATGGATTCACCCTTACTTATATTAATAAGGGTTTCCCATGTCTTAAACTGGAACAAAGTCTTGCTCCAAGTTTAAGTTACTGACATCAGTTAATCACTTAAACTAATTCAGTGAAATTACTCTGACAATGAAATATCACAATTTTATAAATTTTATTATTTTTTTTCTCCTTGGGAAACCTTTGAAGCTGTCCAAGAGAAAAACTGCTTCTCCATAAAGCATTTTCTAATGGGAACTGGCACAGTGGCTCATGCCTGTAATCCCAACTACTTAGGAAGTTGAGGTGGGGGAATTCCTTGAAGCCAGGAATTTAAGACCAGCCTGGGTGATACAGTGAGATCCCCATCTCAAAAATAAAATAAATACTAGAAAAGTTACCAAAATTTGAGAAAGACATAAACATCTAGGTACAGGAAGGTCAGAAAATACCAAATTCATATGACTCAAATAAGACTACTTCAAGGCATACAATAATTAAATTATCAAAGGTCACAAACAAAGAGATGACCCTAAAAGCAGCAGCACAAAAGAAGCAAAGAAAATAAAGGAACTCCAATTCGTCTGTCAACAGACTTCCCAAAAGAAACCATACAGACCAGGTAGGAGTAAGAGAACATTTTAAAATGCTTAAAGAGAAAAATCCTGCCATCCAAGAATACTGTATGCAGCAAAGCTCTCTTCCAATATGAAGGAGAGAATTTATCATCACCAGATCTGTCTTATAAGAAATGCTAAGGGGAGTTCTTCAATCTGAAAGATGAAAAAACAGAACAAACAAACAAAAAACTAACATGCAAAAAGAAAACATTTGAAGGTATAAAACCCACAAGTAGGAAGAGTAAGTCACTGAGAAATCCAGAATACTCTAATATTGTAATTGTGCTGTGCAATCCACTTATAACTCTAGTATGAAGCCAAAAGACAAATTTATCAAAAACAATAATAGCTATAGCAACTTAAAAGATAGGCAATATGACAATATGTAAATTGATACAACAAAAGGACAAAATGTTGGAGTGTGGAGTTAAAGTGTGGATTTTTTTTTCATTTTCTGTTATTTTATTTTATTTTTTTTGAGACAGAGTCTTGCTCTGTCACTCACCCAGGCTGGAGTGCAGTGGCACGATCTTGGCTCACTGCAACCTCCACCTCCCAGGTTCAAGTGATTCTCCCACCTCAGCCATACAAGTAGCTGGGACTATAGGTACACACCACCATGCCCGGCTAAGTTTTTGTATTTTAGTAGAGATGGGGTTTCACTATGTTGCCAAGGCTGGTCTTGAACTCCTTAGCTTAGGCAATCTGCCCACCTAGGCCTCCCAAAAGGTTAGGATTACAGGTGTGAGCCACCATGCCTGGCTCATTTTTTGTTTGTTTCTCTTCTGTGTGATCTAAAATAACTTGTCATCTTTTCAAAATAACATGTTATAAGAGTTTTTGTAAGCCTCATGGTAAACACAATGCAAAATCCTATAGTAGATTTACTAAAAATAAAAACAAAACAATAAATTAAAACACACTATCAGACAAAATGAAGTATTTTATAGTATTATAGTTCATTAACTTTAGAGAAAATAGGCAACTGATATGGTTTGGCACTGTGTTCCCACCCAAATCTCATCTCAAATTGTAATCCTCATAATCCCCACGTGTTGAGGGAGGGATGTGGTGGGAGGTGAACTGCTTATGGGGGTCTTTTTCCTCATGCTGTTTTCATGAAAGTGAATGAGTTCTCAGGAGATTTGATGGTTTTATAAAAGGCTCTTCCCCCTTTGCTTCTCTCTCTTTCCTGTCGCCTTGTGATGGAGGTACCTGCTTCTCCTTTGCCTCCCACCATGACTGTAAGTTTCCTGAGGCCTCTGCAGCTATGTGGAACTGCGAGTCAATTAAACTTTTTTCCTTTATGAATTACCCAGTCTCCGATATTTCTTTATAGTAGTGTGAAAATGAACTAATACAGCAACCCATGCTATGTTATTTGTCCTTTGTATTTTTTGTATAGGCTATGGGGTAGGTGGAAACCAGGTGGATTTGACTTTAAAAGCAAAAAACAGAGACAAAATGTGACCAAGGAAGTTCACTGGGCATATACAATATTTGTTCACTATTACTTTTGGAGATATTACAATAAAATTGGCAATATTAATATAAGGATGTGCCTGTAAACCTGGAATTGAGATTGGGGGAAATTCTGAGAGTTTGGAAACTGTAGGAAAAAAGTTGAATCAGTTTGAGTTTGCCTTAATCTGAAGTAGTTTCCTCAGAATCATTGGATAAACTGAGACAGTGTAGTATACCTTCAATATACTAAGCCAGTTAGCATCATGCCAATGACAATAATTATGACTAAACAAATTAACATTTCTATTAATATTTCCAAGCATTTCCACATCTGTTGCAGGCAAAAATTTGCTCTTAATATACACACTTCAGTAAAATCCTAGTTCCCAATGGTATGCTGTCTTCAAAAGACCCATCTCAAATGCAATAACACCCTTAGGCTCAAAACAAAGGAATCATGGAAAATCTGCCAAGCAAACAGAAATCAGAAAAAAGCAGAGGTTGCAATCCTAATTTTAGACAAAACAGACTTTAAACTAACAAAGATGAAAAGAGACAAAGAAAGGCATCACATAATGGTAAAAGGTCTAATTCAACAAGACTTAACTACCCTAAATATATATGCACCCAACACAGAAGCACCCAGATTCATAAAACAAGTTCTTAGAGACCTACAAAGGGACTTTGACTCCCATACAATAATAGTGACAGACTTCAAGATTCCACTGACAGTATTTAGACAGATCATCACGGCAGAAAATTAATGAAGATATTCAGGATCTGAACTCAACATTGGATGAAATGGATCTGATGGACCTCTACAGAACTCTCTACCCAAAACCAACAGAATACACATTCTTCTCATTGTCACATGGCACATACTCTAAAACTGATCACACAATCTGACAGAAAATAATCCTCAGCAAATGCAAAAGAACTGAAATTGTACCAAACACACTATTGGACAACAGTCCAATAGAAACAGAAATCAAGACTTAAAAAATTGCTCAAAACCACGCAATTACATGGAAATTAAACAACTTGCTCCTGAATGATGTTTGGATAAATAATGAAATTAAAGTAGAAATAAAGAAACTCTTTGAGACTAATGAGAACAAAGATACAACATACCAGAATCTCTGGGACACAGCTAAGACAGTGGTAAGAGGAAAATTTATAGCAATAAATGCCCACATCAAAGAGTTAGAAAGAACTCAAATTAACAACCTAGCATAACCACTAAAAGAACTAGAGAAGCAAGAGCAAATCAAATCTAAAGAGAGCAAAAGATAATAAACAATCTCTGAGTGGAACTGTAGACTGAGACACAAAAAAAAATTCAAAGGAGAACCAATCGAGGAGTTTTTTTAAATTAATAAGATAAATAGGCTGCAAGCTAGACTAGTAAAGAAGAGGGAAGATCCATATAAACACAATTAGAAATGGCAAAGGGGATATTAACACTGACCCCACAGAAATACGAGCAAGCATCAGAGACTACCACCAACACGTCTATGCACACAAACAGGAAAACCTAGATGAGACAGACGAATTCCTGGACACATGCACCCTGTGGAGACTGAACCAGGAAGCAACTGATTCCCTGAACAGATCAATAACAGATCTCTGAAACTGAATTAGTAATAAATAGCTACCAACCAAAAAAAGTCCAAGACCAAACAGATTGGTCTGGATTCCACCCAATGTACAAAGAAGAGCTGATACCATTCCTACTGAAATTATTACAAAAAATTGAGAAGGAATAATTTCTCAAGTAATTCAATGAGGACAGCATCATCCTAATACCAAAACCTAGCGGAGACATTATGAGAAAAGAAAGCTTCAGGCCAGTATCCTTGATAAACATTGATGCAAAAATCCTTAACTAAATACTTGCAAACTGAATCCAGTAGCACATCAAAAAGCTTATTCACCACGATCAAGTAGGCTTCATCCCTGGGATGCAATTTTGGTTCAACATATGCAAATAAATAAATATGATTCATCATATAAACAGAACTAAAGAAAAAACACATGATTATCTCAATAGATGCAGAAAAGGCTTTTGATAAAATTAAACATCTCTTCTTGTTAAAACTCTCAGTAAACTAGATATTGAGGAAACATATCACGAAATAGTAAGAGTCATTTATCAACATTCTATGGAATGGGCAAATGCTGGAAGCATTACCCTTGAAAAGGGCATAAGACAGGGATGCCCTCTCTCACCGCTCCTATTCAACACAGTATTGCAAGTCCTGGCTAGAGAAATCAGGCAAGAGAAAGAAATAAAGGGCAACCAAATAGGAAGAGAGGAGGTTAAAATATACGTGTTTGCAGATGACATGATTCTGTAACTAGAAAACCCCATAGCCTTGGCCCCAAAGTTCCTTCAACTGATAAACAACTTCAGCAAAGTTTCAGGATACAAGATGAATGTACTAAAGTGACAAGCATTCCTATATATCAAGGAATTCAAACACATTCACAATTACCCTCAAAAGAATAAAATACCTAGGCATACAGCTAACCAGGGAGGTGAAAGAGCTCTACAAGGAGAACTACAAAACACTGCTCAAAGAAACCAGAGATGAAACAAACAAATGGGAAACATTTCATGATCATGTATAGGAGAAATCAAAATTGTTAAAATGCCCATACTGCCCAAAGCAATTTACAGATTCAGGGCAATTCCTATCAAACTCCCAATGACATTTTTACAGAACAACAACAACAAAAAAAACTATTTTAATATTTATATGGAACCAAAAAAGAGCCCAAATAGCCAAGGAAATTCTAAGCTAAAGAACAAAGCTGGAGGCATCACATAATCTGACTTCAAATTATACTACAGGGCTACATTAACCAAAACAGCATGGTACTGGTACAACAACAGACACATAGACCAATGGAACAGGATAAACAAACCAGAAATAATGCCACATGCAATCATCTGATCCTTAAAAAGGTGACAAAAACAGGCAATGGGGAAAGAACTCCCTATTCAATAAATGGTGCTGGGATAACTGGCTAGCCATAGGTATAAGATTGAAACAAGATCCCCTCCTTATACTATATACAAAAATCAACTGAAGATGGATTAAAGACTTTAATGTAAAACCCCAAACTATGAAAACTGTGAAAGACAACCTAGGAAATACCATTCTGGATGGTAAATATCATAGGAATGGTCAAAGATTTAATGACAAATATGTCAAAAGCAATCACAAAAAAGCAAAGATTGACAAATGGGACCAAATTAAACTAAGGAGCTTCTGCACAGCAAAAGAAACTATCAATAGAGTAAACAAACAACCTACAGAATAGAAGAAAATTTCTGCAAACTGTGCATCTGACAAAGATGTAATATCCAGCATCTATAAGAAACTTAAATAAATTTACGAGAAAAAAAGATCCTATTAAAAATTAGGCAAAGGACATACACGAACAGATACTTCTCAAAGGAAGACATACATGTGGCCAAAAAGCAAATGAAAAAAAGCTCAATATCATGGATCATTAGAGAAATGCAAACCAAAACCACAATGAAATACCATCTCACATCAGTCAGAATGGCTATTACTAAAAAGTCAAAAAATAACAGATGCTGGCGAGGTTGTGGAGAAAAGGAAATGCTTAAACTTTGCTGGTGGGAGTGTAAATTAGTTCAACTATTGAGGAAAGTGGCATGGTGATTCCTCAGAAAGCTAAAAACAGAACCAGCATTTAACCCAGCAATCCCATTACTGGGTATATACCCAAAAGAGCATAAATCATTCTACTATGAAGGCATATGCATGTATATTTTCATTGCAGCACTCTTCACAACAGCAAAAGCATAGAAGTTTAATCATATTTGTACATAATTGTATAATTATGTACAAAGCATACGTCTGTATCCTTTAACAGCTCTTCATTAAATTTACAATCTATTGGGCCTTAGGAATATTTTTTTGACCTAAATGTTGTGGTCATACACCATCCCCCTACCCACATTTAATGGCTTAAAATAACAATCATTTTTTTGTATCTCACAGTTCTATAGGTCAGGAGTTTGGTTAGGACTCAGCTGAACAATGCTTTGTTCCGTGTAGTATTGACTAAGATTACTCTGTGTCTGATATGGACAGTCTGGGATAGAGAATCCAAGATTGCTTCACTCATGCATTTGGTGTCTTCCTGAGGATGGTTGGAAGAAAGGACTCATTTGATACTGCTGATAGATTAACTAAATGTAGCTCTCGAGCATGAAGATCACAAGCTATGAGGGTTTCTTACATGGTGGCTCAGTGCCTCCAGAGAAAGTCTGAGTCCCAAGAAGTCCAGAGAAAAGGGGAAAGGCTTCTGATGACCTAGCCATCAAAGTCCCAGATGTCACCTCTGGCACGTTTTATTGATCGAGCAAGTTGATAGGCCAAACAATTTGGATAAAGAGTTCCAACAGGGAGATGTTTCCTTATCATTTGGGAGGAAACTGAAATTTAGAGTAGATATTTGTCAATGAATAGTCAAAATAGTAAGTGGCAGAGCTGAAACTGAATACAGATCTGTCTGATTAGAGAACTACAAATCAAGAAAAATAAAATTAAAATAAGAATAAGATATTTAATCAATCTTTTGCATTAAACTCCGGAAGATTTATTTTGTAAATATCAAGGTGTCATGTTGTAAAGAATTTTAAAGTTTGATAATCCACATATTTCCAAAAAGTAAAATGCCTATTTAGATTTTACTAACAGAAACCTAAAAGTAAAGTTACACCTTCAAGAAGTTTCTCAGTGCTCAGATGTATCCCTGACATTGGAGGCTAGAATCTGTCCCAGACAGAAAAACCTGCTTAAATGAATCAGAAATGAACAGGAACTCCAAATGGGCATTTGGAGGAGACACACTGGGCCTTTGGGATTATTCCCACATGAACAACATGACACCCAGTCAAATATCCAATTATAACTTATTTGGAAATTAAATAAAGTCACTCAAAAGGTATGCAGTGGCCACACAGACCAACAAACAACAACTGGAGAGAGTGGGCATATCATGGGAACAAAGGAACTAGATTTTGTAGTTGATTTCATCCTATCAGTGACATTTTAGAAAAGCCACTCAATGTCTCTGAATCTTCCTTTGTAAAATGAAGTGGTTACAATAGATATCTGCAAAGCTCACTTTTAATATGTTCTAATTAATTCATTTTTATTTCTAAGTATTGGATTCATTTTCCTTATTCCTGTATTAAATAATTTATATGTTCAAAATTTACTGTAAAAGCTTGAATTGATAAAAAATACAGTTATGATGATTTACTCACCACAGTAAAAATGACAAATCAGAGACAGTGTGCCCTAAGTTGAAAATTTGCATCACAATACATTATAAGATGGTTTTACATTCACAGTACTAAACTTCATTATCAAATAATTATAGACTTTATTGATAATCTTTATTTTATTCTATAATAGAGATGATGTTTTAATCATTTATCTTATTTCCATTTATGATTATTTTAAAATCTCATTACCTTCTCCAACACAATATTCAGGGAGTGGTTAATATTAGGTTAGAATATGTAGAAAAAAATTACAACAATAATGTCTAAAATATACAGACACTTTAGCCCAAACAAGTGAAAATGGGAAATAATAGGAAACACTTGGTATATCACTTTAATAAGGTTCAGAGTAACTGAAATTTATTTCAACTTTTTAAAATAAAGGAAAAATATTTGGAACATGTACTTTCAGTTATCCCAGTTATCCTTTCTGGTTCCTACCTACTTACTCCAGTCTCTGCTCACATAATGAATAGTGTATTATCTCTGAAAGAGGCTGGGCCTAGGGATAAATCTTACCCTTAGTACTCAAGAGCTACATGATGTGGGCAAATTAGCCTCTCTGATTTTGTTCAATATCTCCAAAATCAGTTTGTAGCCATTAAGTAGAATAATGTATATAATGGGGTTCCAAATTATGGTTGCATCTGAGAAGCACTCAAAATATGATTGTCGTTATGATGTCTCTTTGTTAATTTGTCTCTTTGTTAATTTGTCTGCCTGATAATCAGAAAGAAATATATAGTATTGCATTAAAAACTGATCTCTTTACTATTGTGTCATCAAAACTGCTTAGAGAATGTTAAGCTCCATATATCTATACATATAAAATATACAGACATATATAAACTATACTTATTGTATGCTTTGATCTCTAGATGACTGCATTTCTTATTCTATTATGATTACAGACATGAAATTCAATTTTGAAGTGAAGAACAGCTTCTCTTTGTTAGCTTTGTTTTGCTACTTCTTATTGCATTCATAGTAGAGTTGCTTTGCCCAATACAATAGTATCCAAATAACTATGGCCTTTTATAGTGACTTTTAACTTGCAATCTACAAAAATACACACATACATGGTGGAGACACTCCTTTGTTTTTAATTTTCTCCAACTTCCAATTTTGTGCTAGGCACAAATATATTGGTCAAGGTAGACTAACAGCAATAACAAAAACTCGGACAGTCTCATTAGTGTACACACTACAGGTTTATTTCTCACTCACTTCATAGTCCAATGTAGTCAGCAGTAGGAATTTGCTCCATATGATCATTCAGGATCTAGGTTACTTCCATCTTACACTTCAATATATCTTCAGGGTTTTGGGGTCCTCCACTGGATTTTCATCATCAGGATGTGAGAAGAAAGATGGAGCGAGCTTGGTAGATAATAAGGAAGCCCTTTTAATGAGCAAGAACTGAAAGTGGCATATTCTACTTTAATCAACATTCCAGTAGCCAGAACCAAGTCACATGATCCCACTCAGCTATAAGATATGCTGGGAAATTTCATTAGGATGAGTCACAAAGAAAAAAAGGAGGGTTTCGTAAACACATAATATTGTTTCTGACATAACACATTATCAGTAAGAGGTACTTATTAAGAAATAGCTAATCATTTAATAACTGAACATGCTTATAAATATTGTGAAATATTAGTGAATATCAAAAGACAAATTATATGCAATATTTAACAGATTTCTGACCCACAAAGTCAGTTCGTAAAGACAAACAAGGATTTAAGATTTTAAAGAGTCACAAAGTATTTCCTAATTAGAAATTAGAAAGTTGGCAGGAAAAAAAAATGTTTAGATTTTATGGTTGGCAAACCTTGATGGGGAAGTTATGGATCAGTCTGCTGAAAATAGATACCTCAACTGTGATTAACAATAAGGAAGCTTAAACTAAATTAATGAATATACATGTTGACTTTCAGCTTCAATTCACTGGAATAATTACTTCACATTAACATATCAACAAGCCAGTCATCAACAGTCTAAACTCTCAGGTCACTGACTACTTCTACAAATATATTTTTAAAGTTTTTATTATTATATAGCCTTCTGCAAATTTTCTGTCCACATTGTTACATGCTTAATTGCATAGAATCATATAAATTCTTACAGAAAGTGTTTTCTTAATGTTAATTTATCATTATGTTAATGAGAATATAATAGAACTGTACTCTGATAGCACTGCTGACAGCAGAAGCCACCAATTTGTTAGCAACCATCAAATAGCAACAAATATTCATCAGTTGTGGACAGAGCAGCCTAACAATTATATCCCCTTTTTCTTGATTGACATAGTGGATTGTAGTGTTATAATATAGACTACAAAGTGTTCCAGAAACCCCTATTTTTGTAGATTCATAACAAAAAGTGTTATCTTTTTCCACTTTACTGACTTCTTTGTCATAGGGTTTTTGAAAAAGTCCTAGAGGTTCCACTACTTTTTCATCATAAGTTAGGTAAAGATAATCGCATAAGTTAACATTTCATAAATGTTAGTCACATAACATCATCACATTCACATTTAAAATGCACTCAAATCCTTCTGTTTTATTTTTCCATATCTTCCCTAGAATGGTTTTGGTTCTCCCATAAATTGTGCTGCCTATTCAGATCTAACACATAAGAAAGCTTACATAAAAAAGGGAGAGTTTAGTAATTCCACATATTAAAAGTTAAATTAAATTTACTACTTCCAATAGTCCTGGAAATTGAATAATATGCAAATAATTTAAAATAATCAGATACAAAAAATAAAGTAAATTGTTTGGATGTTTTAGAAGTATAGAATAAAAGTCTGATTAGAGCATACACTCATGAATCAGACTTGATCCAATCCCTGGGTCCAGCACTTGCTAGCTACACGAGCTTGAGTTTACTACACTGCACTGTTATTCACAACATGAGAGCGTTAATGATACCACCCAGAAAGTCATTGTGAGAACTTTGTTAATTCCAACATACGATGCACTGGAAGAGTGCTTGGCATGTTGTAAATATTATGTGAGTGCCATTATTGTTTGTTTATCTCATAACTTAAGTTTTCTAAATTCAAATTCTTAAGCGTAAGATTCATTTTCTACTATTTTTGCAAAATTTTAATTTGATAGGAGTAGAACTGTGGCATCGGTAATCATATTATTCTCACCCACATCATTACTCACATCAAGAAATGTGATTTAATAACCACTGCCTACTTGACTTCTCTTTTTGGACACATTACATACATTCTTCTGATTTATCTGCTATGTGATTAAAACACCAGGAAGCATTTCTTAGTATTAAATTTTGTTATTTAATCAATCACTAAAAAAACATTTATTTTACCTATTATGGATACAGGCTTGACATATGACATATATGACACCAGATATGGCATGCATTTCCATACAAAAGGTCTTCCAATCTGGCAGTGAAGATATAAATTTTAATCAACTATCTTTTATATAAAGCTATATATTAACAGTGTCATATGATTATTTCTTTGAAAAAAAGAACCAATGTGATTTTATCTTCACTGAAAGGGTCATTCAGCTACAACTTGTATTTTCAGATTCACAATATGTTTTTCCCATTTTTAAAATTCAATGCTTTCAATGTAAAACCTTTTGTTTTGTTTAAAAGTTAGTATATTTCCTTTATCTCTGAAAAAAAGGAAGAATAAATTATATAACTGATTACGTCTGTTAGCTTTGACTGCGAGGAAACAAAATATAGCGATGTCAATCTTGATGGCTCAATTATTTAAAATTTTCTTTATGTCATTTCTTAAAAAATAATTTTCTATGTTCCATTTACATATTTTTTATTTCTCTTTTATTAATGATATTGCATGTCATTTTTATAAATCAGCTAATACTCTAGTAAATACTTATCATTTCTTTGTGTTTGGAACATTCAAATTCTTTTAGGTTAAACTACATTTTCTCTTTTTTTCATAATATCATAGTAACTGCTTTAAAGATAAACATTAATGAAATGACCCCAAATTGGATATTTTTCTTTTGGAATTTAAATTTTTATTTAAGTAAATGTTTATGAACTCATAAACTACGTACGGAACTAAAATGGAGGAAACATTAGGAGGTGTGGCCATTTAACACTGAGTTACTTATAATTTAGAAAGTTTGTTAACAGATGATAGACTTTATTTGACATATGTCTTTTGCTCTCCACAGATCTAAATATGAATATAAAAAAGATTATACTACATCCCTTATACTGTAATAAGCAGTAACTTTTGGTTTTTAACTTTAATTAAAATTGACATTTTTATTATTGAAACCACTCCTGATTATTCAAAACTTAAGAAAATTTAAGAATCATATAAAATAGGTAAAGGTTTACCAATGATTTTAGCTTTCAGTAAAAGATAACTGAATATACTGACTTTTTTCTCCGATGTCTCACTGAGATTTTAAATGCCTACTTTGGCATAACCCATGACAGGTTATATTCTTCTTTTGAGTTATATTCAGTAGTTTAGAAAAGTCATGAGGCATGAGGTTGAAAGCCAAGTACTCTCAGTATGTACGAAGTCCATAAATCTCATTATTAATCATATACCCTTGTAGTTCTGTGAAATGTTCATAGATTTAAAATATAAATTTATACAATAATATACTTTTAAGCTACTCTAAATATTTAAACTACTCATATTTCCTATGAAAAACTCAGTGCTCAACTATACAGATATAGATATAGACATGTGTAAATATATGTGAGTGTGTGTGTGTGTGTGTGTGTGTGTGTGTATTTCCTTAGGTTAAAACACACACATACACATTTTGCAAATACATTTTCCTCCATATATTTGGATACATATAAAATAGCTTTGTTAGGCCCAAGTTAAAAGTAACAGCATTATCAAATCAAAACCCATTGCTTCCAGCTCAAAAAGTCTTAATCACCATTAATGAATTTCATATTAGGTCCTCAGTCCTATGTGTCTTATCCACTATCCCTAGGATAGGGTCCTTAAACTTTTGGTTCTAGAATCATCCTGAGCCATCACATTCATGTTCTGAGCATTAGAGTGGAAGAAAAACAAAACAAGAAAGCAGAGGTTTTTGAAGTACAATATCATTTAAGCTGTAGCATCAGCATCATTTAGGAACTTACTAGAAATGCAAATTCTCAAGCTCTTCTCCAGACTTACTGATCTAAAACTCCAGGATGGAATTTAACCATCTGTTTGTTTTTGTTTTTGTTTTTTAAACAAATCCTTCAAGTGATGATGATACACAACAAACTTTGTGAACCACTGTTCTAAGGATGTATCCCAGAGTTACACATACCACTTGCCCTCACATACTTAGTCATATGGCCACACATCACTGAAAAGCAGGGTAGGAAATGTGGTCATTATTTTTAAGTAGCCATAAGTCCAGCTAAAAATCAGGAATTTCATTGGTCTCATGAGAGTCTGAATAATAGTAAGCATTATCAGCCTGTGCCACGTAATTTTGAAAAGGAAGGTGGGGGGCGGGGTCACAACTATAGAAAGCAGGATGCTTTTTAACAATATTATGCTTCTTTCATTAAAATTTTTACTTTTGTTGAAAACAGTTTTGATTAAAAACAGACTGCCAGTTTTCTGTATTTACTAGTTTTAATGGCAGCCCTTTTCTCTTATTCAATTTTTAAATCTTACACTAATCATAGGGGATGGGAATCATTTTTCTCTCCATCTTAAAGAAAATGAAAACTTCCAAATTATAGGTTACTTTACTCAAGATCTCATACAGCTAGTATGGGGAGTCAGACCTAGAAATCAGGTTTTCTTACCCAAAGTCCTGTACACGTTTTGTTACATCACATTTATTTAATAAAGGCTACACTCTTTATCTTTAACATTGTAGCACTTTAGTTTTCCTCTTTTCTTTCCCTGTCTGTAAAATATTGTTTTCCTGCAGATGTTTCCCAATAAAATGTTGAAGCCTTTTAAAATGTGAAGGCTAAAATAATAGCTTATGTAGCAAGATTAAAAGAACTTTACAATTATAATACTAATCAGAATGAGATACACTTGACATTTTCCTCTTTCTTGTTTATATTTCAATCATTGAAACCTCAAAGAAATAACCAGATTTTAATAACTGAGAAATGTTAATAACTCAAGATAAATAGCTGCCTAGCACTAATATTTTTAAACTTTGATTTGAAGTTAAACTAATGCGACAACGCAATCTTTAAGAGACGATGACAACTGACATTAAATTGTTGCTTGCTTGTTCTTCCATTTAAAAACTGAGAAAATAGTTGTTATGACAGGAGCTATAATGAGAATAGAAAGTGATTAAAAGTTACTGTTTACTTTTGATATCATGACAAGAATATTAAATTCTACTCAAGTCACTCTTTAATGGTTTAGAAGTATTTGCTGTTAGGGGTCTAATAATATAAACTGATGATTTGCTATAGCATTTCATAATTTCCATGTGACAACAAAAACAGCTATGTAGTTTACAAATATGAAACTAAATATAATCAACATGACACGTTAACAGTAACCATATATTTCAGGACACAGAATAAAAGGAACTTTATTGAAAGGTCATATGAGTTTGATGCTACATAGCAGAGAGAACTCCTTATATTGTGACTAGTATAGGTTTTCTAATGCTGTAAGGGTCAGCAGCATGGAGGATCATCTGGCCATGACTTAGCCAATCCCAGAGGTAACCCCTTTGCTCTATGCATGCTGTGTCTGAACTGATACAGTTACTAACCCAAAAAAGCCACTTTCAATCTCAGAACTGAAATTCTTCCCTGACAGAAGTCCTAGATACAAAAAGTATTTGGTATTACTACTCCTGTGGAAAAGAATGTTCATTAAAAAAGGTCATAAATAGCTGTAATATTATAAAATGATAAGATTAATCAGCATTCAAGAGGAATGGAATAAAACTATTACATCACCCTAAAGAGATGAAGGAGGAAGTGATCATTCCACCTATACAGAGTATGGATCACATGATTATAATAGTTATAGCATGTTACCATATATTGAGAATTCATATTATGATTAGACTGTATGTCAAGTATTACACACACTATTTCAATTAACCTTCATTACCTATCATTCAGGGGTATTATTGCCTTTTTATTTTTATTTTTACTTTTTTTTGAGACAGAGTCTTGCTGTGTCACCCAGGCTGGAGTGCAGTTACACGATCTCAGCCCATGGCAAACTCTGCCTCCCAGGTTCAAGCAATTCTCATGTCTCAGTCTCCCGGGTAGCTGGGATTATAGGCGCATGCCACCATGACCGGCTAATATTTGTATTTTTTGGTAGAGAAGGGGTTTCACCATGTTGGCCAGGCTGGTCTCGAACTCCTGACCTCAAGCGATCCACCCGCCTCAGCCTCCCAAGGTGCTGGGATTACAGGAGTGAGCCACTGCATCCAGTCTTACTCCTCTTTTAAATCAGGAATCAGAATGATAGAATTTCAGTTTTCAAAGTCATAGAGTTAGCTTGGTAAGATGGCTAGATATCCACCAAAAGTTATAGACTTACATCAAGGAAGTAGCTATATAACCAAGGATTATATTTCTCAGCTCCGATTTCTATGCAAGTAAGTTTGTTGGTGGGTTCTCACCAATGCATAAAGGTGACTGTGTCACTTCCAGGTCAAGATATTTAATAAGCTAGTCAGCCTTCTCCAGGTTCTCTTATTCTACCCACCAAGGGGATTTGAGACCCTACACAAGGCTGGAGCTATGAGATGGCAGAAGTCTAGCTCCCTGAATCACTCCGTGTTTGAGAGCTGCTTAGAATTTTTATTGGTTAAGTCATAGATACATTTGGGATTTTTTTTTTTTTTTTTTTGCAATTGTGTAACTCTCACTAATACAGCCAATAAATAGTGAAACATGGAAGAAACCTAAGTTTGTCTCATTCTTGGACCCATGTTGGCTCATATATGTTCTCCTGATGTACCTGGATAGGTCTAAATAGAATTGTTCGATATTATAATATGGCTTCTTCCATCAAGGAGTCACACTTCAAGTTGAAAAAAGCACCAATACCATTGGTAACCAGCTTTTTTATACCCTAAGAAAAGAATGTTAGTAACTCATCGAATTATGGTAATGATAATAGTAATAGACCTGCTGAGTTAATTCACTCAGCCAGATTTATAGATATACTGTTGTCTTCCACATTCATTGAAATAAACCAACCTCAAAATTGGTATTCGAGGGAAAACTCAAACGCCTTATTTTTGCTCAGGTCTAAGACTAGTCCTCCAAGACAATTTATAGAAGCCATGCATTTGGAGTTAAGGGAGTATCCATATACTGACAGGACTAAAACTGTGATCTCTATTTGATTAACATTTTGTCTATAACTGTCTCTCCTGTTGTCACTCTCGTTCCAACCTTCTCTGTGATATCCCCATTGCTCAGCACAATGACAGGTGCAGCATAAGATGTGGGTGTACACACACACTGTTAAATAAAAGAAAGAGTAAAAGTGGTAAGAATTTGTAAAATCAAAGCTATGCTTTCCCAGGGAAAATGTTCTATCTTTTGTTTATTTTGTTACATATGGTGATAATATGTTATTTTCTTTTCTTTTTTCTTTAAAAAAAGAAAAAATGTTAACCCAAAATATAGCATTAAAAAAAAATTTTTAATTGAGAATAATTCAGTACACCAAGTTCCCTATCACAGTGGTTCTCAACCCATCAGAAAGCAAGTCGGCCTCATCACCCTCCACAACCCCAATCTCCCTACCAAGAAGCAGATGTTCAGGCCAGATACTAGAACACTAACTTAGAAGATACAGACATGAAGACTGAGTATTTCTCCTTTTCAAAGGTTCAAATTTATTTTTCTTAAATCACTACAATGATAAGAAACAACCAGACTGAGAGTCATCGTCGCAGCAACAAAAATACATGGCCTTTACAATAAATATATTCATATAATAACAAATAGCTAACATTCAACGAGTGTATAGTGGGTCCACACTAAATACAATGTGGTCATTCTCCCTTTAATCACCACAAATATTATTTAACACATGTATTAGCCTAATCTTACAGAACAGAAAATATTAGCCTAATCTTACAGAATAGAAAACTGAAGGTTTGAAAGATCAAGTGTATTTTTCAGGGTCACAAAGTTATTAAATCATGACCCCTACATTCAACTTTTTTCTCTTGGATACAGTCTATGCCTTTGAACTTCCGTATACACTTCCTATGCAAAAAACCTCCACAAATAGTTTTACATAAACAGTTGTTCCACTTAGTCTAATTTAGTCAAATTCTTAGGATAACATTTGTTTGGAATGTACCCTTCTTAAAAACAGTGATCTGGCTGGGCGCGGGGGCTCACGCCTGTAATCCCAGCACTTTGGGAGGTCAAGGCGGGTGGATTCCGAGGTCAGGAGATCGAGGCCATCTGGCTAACATGGTGAAACTCCGCCTCTACTAAAAATACAAAAAAAAAAATAGCCGGGCGAGGTGGCAGGCGCCTGTAGTCCCAGCTACTCGGGAGGCTGAGGCAGGAGAATGGCGTGAACCCGGGAGGCGGAGCGTGCAGTGAGCGCAGATCACACCACTGCACTCCAGCCTGGGCGACAGAGCGCGACCTCGTCTCAAAAAAAAAAAAAAAAAAAAAAAAAAGCAGGTATCCAGTGTACATTGATCTCCAGATATTTTTGTTTTTATGGTTGTTGATACTCTGATCCATAGGTCTTAATATTGTTTCCAGTTAGTTTTGGGGGATCCCTTTTGAGTTAACCTACAGCATAGAAAATGGCAAAGACTTCTGAGACTACGGAATTTTTCATATCATATAGGAAACATAAAGGAAAACCTATTTGCAAAATGCTTTACTGTCTGAAAATTGATCAGGTTGGGAAATCACATAACCTAATTTTCTTGAGACAATGTTGGTTTGTGCCTGTTGTCCTAGGAAAATGGAAGAGGGAAGAGTAGTATCTTAACTACAAGGCTTTTGTGAAAATTAATACACATTGAATTTTTGGTAAATGGCTGCAACTGCTAAATACACTATAAATGTTCAATATTATTACTGTAATTATTAGTGTAAACAAGCGTTAAAACATCTAACTCTTTTATTCACTACAATGTATATTTGTAAATTTTTCTTGGTTCAAAAGGTACATGCTTTCAAATTTTCCTGAGTATTATTCCTCATTCTATCTAAAAAAGCAATTTGAAAAATAAATCTCGACTCTAAGTTTCTAGAAATTGTTTTTACTTGTGGTAATTTTGCTCAGCCAATGAGTCCATTTAAAATCCCAATTTCAGGTTACAGAATGTTTAAAATTGAGGTAATGACTCCATTACCCAAGCTGAAACACGGTATTTCAGATTTATATGTACTATATCAAAAAGAACACGGTAAATAGGTGTTTCTCTTGAAAAATGTAAGCAAATTAAATTCAGGTCATTATGAGGCAATGAATTGGAATTTGTTTTCTAGTCACTGTAGATTGCCTTTTCCCTTCCATTTCTTGAATTTTCAAATATTATATGTGCTATAATTTACAAACTTATTTAGTTTAATATATTGTAACGCATTATAAATTTAGAGCAAAAAAATGTACAATGTCTAACCACCCTTTTATTTATACTGTAATGCCCCTGGGAGGAAAAAAGATGTGAATTTATAGTGGGATCTATACGTAAATGTATAAAATATATAAAGCCATAATTTATATACAAACAACATGCTATTTCTGTTTTTTAATTTCAAAGGGTTGCCAGAATGGTTATGAAACATCCTGGTCAAAATGACCTAATAAAAAAGATAAAGATTAATAACTTAATCCATTTTGAAACAGTTTGAAATACATGAAGAAACAAATAGCTTATTACCACTAAATTAAGCTAAATTCCCTATTCTGTTTTCTGGCATGAAGGGAATATAGTAATTTTGTCAAAAAGGCCCTCAATATGATATGTCTCTATTAGAACATAAGATATGAATAGCAATTATAATAATTAAATATAATTACATTAAAACAATTAGTACTTAAAGTATAAATTGCAGTACACTACTCAGCAATTAAATACAGACAAAATTTCAATATAATTTATATTGCTTTATCCCTTATTCAGGAAGTGATGAAAGTAATCTCCCTGTTTGTTTTCAATTAAACCAGCATCACATCAGTTTTCCATGTTTTTAAACTAGATAGGTCACAAAACTAATGACTTACTCAACTTTCAAAGTGGTTATGGTTTGACGGGCTTACCAAATGCTCTAGGGAAGTCACTTCCTACTTTTAGAGATTCCTAGAGTGAAAACTGTCTCTGCTGTGGAGTCACAGGAATAGCAACCTAAGATTTTATTATCATTTACATATAATAGGATTTGAAGCTACTGATACACGAATCCAGCGGAGAACAGGCATAGGTCGTTTTGATTTCTATTTGTTTGGGTAGCTCCTTTTGAAAATAACAAGTGGAATTGGAAAATGACAGATTTCTAAGACTTTGGAATTCTCCGCATTTTGAGGGCAACATCAAGGGGAAAGCATTAATTTCAGATTGTTGATAGACCACCATCAGAAAGATTACAGGACAAAAAAGAATAAAGAAAAATAAGCCTATAGACTTTTGACTCAAGTATGATTTTTATTTCTAAAAATTAAGTTATGTCATCAAATGTTAAAAAAGAAAACTGTGAAAAGGTCATGTAATATTCAGCATCTTATCAACAAGTTTGATATTAGTTAACTATTTTTCCACAGTAATTTCTTAAATTTTTGTTTTTCAGACATGTAAGAGTTAGACCTTATATTCAGTCAATTCTCACTGGTACAGCTTCACAAATTGTTGAAGTATGAAACAGTTTTCTACCAATTGGTAAAACCTGGTTTCCAGACTTCCTGAGTGACCACTCTGCCACACTAGTATCTCTCCTGGCTTTCTCTGTCCTATCCTCTTGAAGATTTGGCAAATAATCTTGGTTTAGAAGGTGGTAAGAACTCTGCTCTGGCCCTAAAGCCAGTTTCTATTTAGTGCCTCACTGGTGGTAAAACATACTGAATGCTGCCCTTAGAAAGATGCTCTTCGAAACCACAGGCAATCCTTTTCCCAAACCTTAGTGTCTCGAGTATCACACCTAGATGTTGCTTTTAGCTGGGACCCTTTCCATACGGAATGTTCAGCAGTAAAGCCAATCAAGCACTGGTAGAGTGACCAGTGCTTATTAGCATTTGAGGGAATCAAGGGACACAGACACTGGGAGGAAATCATAGAGGCTGACGATCAAAGTACAAAGGAATGAAGAAAACCCAGTCCTCTGCCAGGCAGGCACTGAGATCTAAAGTGGAGAATAATCCGGAAGAAGAGGAGGAACAGAAGACAGTGGAAACAAAGTAGAGGCAGGGGAAATGAAAATATCAAACACAAAAGTATGCCTCAAGAAATGTGTGCCTTCAGGTGCAGGAAGGTGAGAAACAAGACTAAGAGAAACGAAGCATGAAAGTCCTTCTGGCTATATAGCTGGAGTTCAGGCATGCTTCTCCAGAGAACCCACAGACCTCAGGGACCAAACAGCTCTAGGCATCTAAGAATGGAGACAGAATGAGTCCCTGGAAAGCAGACTGACCTTCTCACATGAATAATCCTTGCTCAGTATTTGCCAAAAATTTGATAAGATTAATTAATTGTCCATCAATTTATAATGATTGAAATTCCAGTATAGACATTACAGTCACATAACCCTTCCATTCAACTCCTGGGAGCCTGCTTACTAATACTGTATCTTCAGCAAGTGATTTAACCTCCCGTAGCATGTTTCTTAAACTGATTTTTTTTTTTTTTTAAGATGGGGTCTTGCTCTGTCACCAGGCTGGAGTGCAGCGGCACGATCTCGGCTCACTGCAATCTCTGCTTCCTGGATTCAAGCAATTCTCCTGCCTCAGCCTCCTGAGTAGCTGGGACTACAGGCATGTGCCACCACACCTGGCTACTTTTTGTATTTTTAGTAGAGACGGGGTTTCACCATGTTGGCCAGGATGGTCTCAATCTCTTGACCTTGTGAGCTGCCTGCCTCGGCCTCCCAAAGTGCTGGGATTACAGGCGTGAGCTACCGTGACCGGCCAAAAATGTTTTAATGCGAAATGAAGGTACAAATATTTTTAAATTGCTTTGGACTGATCAGTACTGAAGAAACGAGAACTGTGTTGTAATGAACACATTGAACACTAAGGAGACTTCGTTAGCAGAGTCCCTGATATTCTGCCAGTGAGATCTCCTCTGTGGTCTCAGGAACGGACAGAGGAAAGCGGTAACCCACCACTGTCATTTCAGAAGACACTCTCACTGAGGAAGCTGCTAACACATTCCACTTAACAAGGCCCTTTCAATGAGGAGAAACTTGTTCTACATGACTCAGGTGAAAAATAATGTACACCTTTTGTATTTTCCATTTTCTAAATCAGTTTCATAGGGTTCTGAACACCCACCTGCCTAGCTAGTGGCCTTTTCCCTTTTGTTAAGGGCAAAAAGTGCCTCTGGCTTCTTATGCACTACAGAAATCTTGGGAAAAAGAAATCAGCTTTCAGTTCAAGGAAGGTTCTCATTAGTCATGTCTTTTTGGTTTGATCATCATGTCCACTCTCCCATGCTAAATCTAGCCGATGGGACCCTTGCTGCTCTTTCAAAGGTACTGAACTTGAGGTTCAGTCTTCAGATGCACACCCCCATCAGAAGTCTAGACACAACACCCCATCAAGGTCTTCCAGTGACTGTTGCAGTCCGGGAGAACAGAGGAGGCTCCATGCACAGAAGCTTCTCCACAGCTGTCTATAAATTCCAAGAACCCACTTCACCGAGGGCAGCACAATCCTTGCTCTTCTAGGCCATCCGTGTCTTTTCCTTCCCACGGGCTAGCTTTCTTGAACAAAAGCAGTTTAACTTCTGTCTGGCAGGAGTAGTGTCCAGACTGAAGGCAAGGCTGCTTCGTGACATGACCACAGGAAAACAAAACTTACGTGTTTTTCCATCTGACCATATTCAACATGCATTGCAGGGTACTAAAAGTAATGAATCTTATTCCTTCACTGATAACTGCATATTATTTACTTACTCAAAATAATGTTATTAATATGCAATTCAATAATGGGAAAAAATTGAAACTTTTAAAAATCTATAAATTATAGATTAGTACACTCTTTAGATATGTAACTTGATACTTCTGATATCTTCATCTGAATAATAAATTCCCCATGTACGAAATCTTTAGATTTTTTTCCCCATGGTATAAATTTATTCAATAAATGTTATGTAAATATCTATTTTAACATTTAGGATGTGCAAAATGTTAAATAAAATGTAACCAATGAATGTTAAAAATTACTTTTAACATGTATGCATATAGGTATGTATATGTGCTTATGGGCATATTTATATTTCTATTTCCTTGAAAACTATGTAACTTAATGTCCTTTCCATTTGCTAAGTTTATTACTGCAAAGTGGAAAAATAATAATTTTAATATGGTAAAACTTTATTAAAAACTTGTTATGTGAAATATATGTAATATTTCTGTTTTAAAATTCCACAATTCATAAAACTAATGAATTTTAAAATTAGTTTTTAGTAAGTCCAATAAAGGCAAACTATAATTTGAGGAATGCTTGCTCGGTACATATCTAACCTATAATGAAACGTAAATACTGAAGGAGATGAGGTCTTTGTTAGACTCAAATGTTTTAAATTTCAGCAAGAGGACAATATATTAGCTCAAGACTTTGACAGCTGTTACATGAATGATATTGCCTTAATCCAATAATTTGCAGAAAGGGTCAAAATAATATTAATTTATAGTGACATCCTGAGGTCAGGAGTTCCAGACCAGCCTGGCCAACAGGGTGAAACCCCATCTCTACTAAAAATACAAAAAGGAGCCGGGTACAGTGACTGGGGTGGGTAATCCCAACTACCATGCACTCCAGCCTGGGTGACAAGAGACTCCATCTCAGTGTATATATATATATATGTAGACATCATATACATAAAAGCTCACAAATCTGAATTTTCCATTTTATCTCATCAATTTCTAAGAAACAACTTCTTAATTTATTTTACTGACATTAGAAAAATATACTCAGGTAGTAACTGAAAAGAGATGAAAAGTAGTTTAACAAGTAAAAACAAAAATCCAACCAAAGCTCAATTTCATTTCTCAGTCTTAAAATAAGTAGTACAGTGTATATGAAACAACAACAAACCTAATTATGGAGCAACATTTACCTCATACTATTACTCTATTTTATCTGTGTACTTGTAGTAAATTCTTTTGTATAAAATGTTTAAGGTCTATAAGTTAAAGGTGGATCTGTTAAATGTACTATATTAGGATATATTAAGCTACTGTGATGTGTAAAGCATATATGACAGAACAGTGGATATTCTCCAGTACCCCCAAAGTAACTTGTTTAAGGTCACATCCAGCCATTACATAGGATAATCTTTGTGCATGCGCATGTTGGCCATGTGCTGTCACTTTATGTTTATTACAGCATTGTTACTTCAAGTTTGATATTATGACTCAGTGTTGTTAGAATTCTTCAACCTCTTCACTCAAGCCATGATTTTCTGAGAGGAAAAGTTAGAGCTGTCAAGAAGAGGACATATATTTCCTAACATTGAGTTCATGAAATGATGTTTAAAGGTAGAATTAAGTTTTGCATTATGACTGTGCATCTAACTTGTATAAGGTACCTTCTGATAAAACAAATAAAAATTTCCTTATAATATTTTTATTTAACTGATGATATTAAGCTAAGCACAGTATCCAGTTGTACATTGTTATCTGATGTAATTTCAAAGTAGAATATTTTGAAGCAATCGTGTGTCTTGTGATATCAAAATATTTTAATGGTAAACTTCAACTATTCAGATAATATTGAAATACTGAAAGTGTTTCTGTGTAATTAGTCAAACTATGTGATAAATATTTTGCTAAGAAATTCTAAGACCTTTTAAAATATTATTCTTGACTCACAAGTAGTTTTGGGAATGTTTAGAAAACTAAATTTTTAAAATAAGAATGTTTTTGTACCAGTACCATGCTGTTTTGGTTACGGTAGCCTTTGGACAGTATGGCCATTTTAGTGATATTGAGTCTTCCAATCCATGAGCCTGGGATGTTTTTCTATTTGTTTGTGTCATCTCTGATATCTTTCAGCAGTGTTTAGTAACTATCTTGGTAGAAATCCTTCACCTCCTCTGTTAGCTGTATTTCTAGGTATTTCATTCTTTTTGTGGCTATTGTAAATAGGATTGTGTTCTTGATTTGGCTCTCAGTTTGAATGTTATTGGTGCAAATAAATGTCACTGATTTTTGTACACTGATTTTTGTATCCTGAAACAATGATTCAGATTTTTTCATTACTTATTAAAAATAATGATCCAGTCATTATCTTTGTGTATATATGCTTGCAAATTTGTGCAATCTGTGTGTTGAATAAATTTCTGAAAGTGAAAATGCTGGAAATCTATATTATTTTAAGACAGATTTGAAGTAGTGGTAAACATTCATTTGTGGGTACTACTGAATACAAGAAGTACAGATTTCGGTAGTAGAAACAAGATTCAAAATACTTGGGAATCATTTCTCAATATAGTTTGATAAAAATGCTATAGAGAAAGGTAGGTGGAAGTAGAAAGCTAAGAAGCTCAGGATCAGTCTTGGTCTGCCACATGTGTGAGGTTTTGCAGAAGTGGTGTTGACAATGAGCACAATGACCATGTGATATAAAAAAGAGAGGACTGTCCAGAAAGCAAACACTAGAGAGCGTCAAAGCGAATGAGCGGTCAATAATCTTTCATTATTAATAGTAAGTAGTCTTAATCCTAAAACAAACAGGGATATTGGAATCAACCATGAGATCACTGTCACACTAAAGAATGGTTTTGTAAAATACTTACAATGAAGATATTAATTAGAAATGCCAGGCAGAGACAGAGAAGTGGAAGTAGAAACATGTTTCACAAAGATTGATGGCAAGGGCAAGGAAAGTGAATTTGAGGCAGCATCTGTCTTAACAAAAGACACTTGTTAAAATAAGTTGAAGGAGATTAAGCTCAATTGTTAATTCTTATGGCAAATTAGCTGGGGTTACATAATTTGCTCTCATGTGGTAGATCTGAGTTATAGATAGAATACTAAGTTAGAATGGACAAATTTAGGAACTCAAAGATATTTTATTATATATCATAAAGCCAAAGCATTTTCTAATTGAAATATCTGTAGCATGAGAAAAAAAAAAAAGTGAGGCTATAAATTTAATCAGACTGCTTTCAAAATGATTATAGTAAACTTTAATGCTTACATTTTAAAAAGTAAGAAAAGTGTTGTTGGTCAATACTGAATATATGTAATCATATTTACTGGCAGTTTCATCAAATACAAAGAAAAAAGAAACACGCAGTACTGATTGTGCCACAGGTCAGAGAAAGGACTCAATATTCGTGGGTATTTTTACTTTACAGGTGTTACATGCATATCACTGATTCTTCTAAGTGGCTGGTAGATCCTAAATAAAATTAATAGCATAAATAGTAGAATTTTATACTAATGTGAAAGTCAACAAATAAACTGCCCTCGAATTGATTAAAAGTTTTTTAAATGAAAGCTTTAAAGGGAGTGTATGCATGGGCAAAATCCAAAGAACACATAATATGGATGAATAAAAGCAGGGGAAAAATTGAGCATAGCTGACACTGACATGCTAAACAATTTTTTAAAAGATAAAGGGTAATTTAAAATATTTATGAAAAATTATCAAGTGAACATATATGTTTATACATTTCTGATTTTATATAAAATAAAAATCAAATGAAATAACAGGCTATTTAGCACATTTTTCTGCTTTCTTCATGTGTGAATCCCGTATCTGATTCATAAACAATTTTTGTAATAGTGTTTTATATTTTTCCAACATTAAAGGTAATACACACTCATGTTTGAAAACTGCAAATAAAGTACAAAATGTGAAATAAATCACAACTGCAAAAGCAATTTTAAGTGTTCTTACCACAAAAATGATAAATGTGAGGTGATGCATATGCTAATTAGCTCAATGTAGCCATTCTACAACGTATACATATTTCAAAAAAAGTTATACATGACAAACATATAATTTTTACTTTTCAATCAAAATTAATAAACAAAGACAATTTTTAAAATGATATATGCTCATTTTATAATTGCAAAAAAAGCTTCTCAATTTACAAAGATTAACACATAATATTTGGATAAATTTTCTTTCAAAACTTTTATGCAAGTTAAAAAAAAATTTAAGTTGGTATATAAATTTTGTTCCCCAAATTTTATTTCAACAAAATGTAACCAGTATTTTCTAATATTATTTTTAAAACATTATTTGTAAAATATTATAATAATATTTAAAATATTATTTTAATTGATGCATGAAAATTGTATTATTGTTATGGTATCATAATATTGATAATCTCATATTTGGACATCTAGATCATTTTTATTTTTAAATAATACTATAGTAAATGCAAGTTCTAATTTTTATGTGTGCATATATCCTTAGAATAGAAATGGAGTCACATGGTTAAAGTGTATTGACATTGAAGGCCTACTAGTATGCTGGCTAATTCTGTCCTGAAATGATTACTTCAATGTATACTTACACCAGGAATCTATAAGTGTGTCAATTTCAATCTAACCTGGAGAGAAAAAGTACACATAATCATTCGTAAAGGATGTATTACTTTAATACAGGTAAACAGCCATCTCTTTGAGTATTAAATTACATTTGATTTTGAACACTTTCATGGTGCACATTAGCTTTCTGTAGTTTTTAACAAATGTTTGTTTGAACTGCTGTTTTTGTCCTTTGATTTTTTATTGAGAGAGTAGCATTTTAAAATAATTTATAAAAACCTTGTACATGTTAAAATCTTTAAGCCTTCATCTGTAATGTTATAATTTATTTGTAGCTTTTCCTAACATTTTGGAAGATATTTTAAAATTTTCATCAGTTCCTGCCTAATTTCAATAGACCCATTAATTCTGCGTTCTTATCTGTTTAAACTCCTGAGACCAAGAATATCCGGCATTCTGCTTCTTACATCTTTTTAGTGCCAATTTGACAAAAATCTTTTTCTTTCCATACATGAATATGGCATTATGTTGAGGAATACAAAACTAAAGAAAACTATAGCAAGTCACCTCCACATTTAATAAAATCCGTAGGTGCAAAACTATACAAAAGCACTTCTAGCTTTTATAAAAGAGTGAGTCATTACTTTTTAAAGTCTGTTTCTCGCCTTATGGTGTAAATACAACTATTAAAGTATGTAAGCATATGTCTATGTGCTTGGTCTCAAATGCTCAAATCAAGCCTATACATTCCAAAAAAAAATGAAACATGTGACGTATAATTACTCAGTTTTGCTAACAATCATACCAATATGTATGCTATCTTTATTTTTAAATGAACAAGAAATTCAAACAAGCAAAAACAACATACATGTGAAACATCTTATGTGTCATAAACATGTATACTTTATATATAAGCACTGTGTTCTTAAACTGACAGTTTGTGAGAATATTCATTTCTCACTGTAAGCTGCTTTTTTTGTAGTTTAATTTGTGAAGTCATCAACTATATTTCTTCATATACAGTAATTTCTGTTCTTATAAGTGTTACAGATTTTTATACATTCCTGAGTTTAGGTTCATTATATACTCTTTGAATATTCTCTTCCAGATGCCTCCTGAAAAAATAGTTAGAGAAAATGCTAATTATGTGATATAAACAGTTTTGGAGAGTTCTCCAGCTTTTGATGAGAAAAACTACTTATTTCTGAGGTGAGTTTTGTTTGGAAAATAGTTTCATTACAAAGAAAAAAACCAATATACGAAATGGTTGCCATATCCTGCCATTAACTCCCTCCCCCGCACTTCCAAACTGAGCTGTTGCAGCTTGATTTGAAAGTTATTTCCAGTACCATAGTATTTTATAATCCATTTTATAATCAGGTCTGGGAAGGTTACGTTATTTCAGTAAGTGCAGTGCTAATACAGATAATCATTGGATCATTGTTATTATCTTTTAAAATGTAGTATATAAGAAGCATTGGTAAATTACAGGCATACCATGGAGATATTGTGGGTCCAGTGACAAACCACCCCAATAAACTGCATTTCACAATAAAGCAAGTCACACAGACTCTTTGGTTTCCAAGTGCATATTAACGTTGTGTTTACACTGTAGTACATTTTATTAAATGTGCAATAGCATCATGATGAAAACAATGTACATACCTTAATTTTAAAGTATTGCAAAAAAAAATCATGTGAGCCTTCAGCAAGTCATAATATTTTTGATGATGGAGAGTCTTGCCTCAATATTGATGGTTGCTGACAGATCAGCATGGTAGCTGCTGAAGGTTGAGGTGGCTGTGGCAATTTCTTAAAATAAGACAATAAAGTTTGCTGCATCAATGGACTTTTCCTTTCATGAAAAATTTCTTTGTAGCATGCAATGTTATTCGATAACATTTTACCCACAGTATAACTTTTTCCAAAACTGGAGTCAACCCTCTCAAACCCTGTGGGTGATTAAAAACAAAAAATAAATAAATAAATAAATAACTTTTAATTTAAATTCAGGGGTACATGTGCAGGATTGTTAAACAGGTAAATTTGTGTCATAGGGGTCTATTGTATAGGTACTTCATCACCCAGGTATTAAGGCTAGTATCGATTAGTTGTTTTTCCTGGTCCTCTTCCTCCTCCCACCCTCCACCTTCTGAAAGGCCCCAGTGTGTTTTGTTCCCCTCAAAGTGTCTGTGTGTTCTCATCATTTAGTTCCCACTTTTAAGACAGAACATGTGGTATTTGGTTTTCCATTCCTGTGTTAATTTGCTAAGGATAATGTTCTCCCATTCCATCCATGTCCCTGCAAAAGACATGATCTCATTCTTTTTTTATGGCTTTTTTATGGCTGTACAGTATCCCATGGTGCATATCTATCACATGGTCTTTATGCAGTCTATCATTGATGGGAATTTAGGTTGATTCCTTGTCATTGTTATTGTGAATAGTGCTGCAATGAACATATGCATGCATGTGTCTTTGTAATAGAATGATTTCGATTCCTTTGGGTATATACCCAGTAATGGCACTGCTGGTTCCAATGGTGTTCCTGTCTTTATGTCTTTGAGGAATCGCCACACTGTCTTCACAATGGCTGCTGCTGTATCAACTAAGTTGATGCAACATTCTAAATTCCTTGTTGTCATTTCAACAATGATCACAGCATCCTCACCAGTAGATTCCATCTCAAGAAACCATTTTCTTTGCTCATCCATAAG
Organism: Theropithecus gelada; assembly: GCF_003255815.1. Lineage (NCBI taxonomy): Eukaryota > Metazoa > Chordata > Mammalia > Primates > Cercopithecidae > Theropithecus > Theropithecus gelada. The sequence goes on along the minus strand of NC_037669.1, from coordinate 17,326,863 downwards.
AACTCCTCATCCATACAAGTTTTATCATAAGATTGCATATGTTTGAGATATAGACCAACGCCTCAGAAATAACACCACACATCTACAACCATCTGATCTTTGAGAAACCTGACAAAAACAAGAAATGGGGAAAGGATTCCCTATTTAATAAATGGTGGTGGGAAAATTGGCTAGCCATATGTAGAAAGCTGAAACTGGATCCCTTCCTTACAACTTATACAAAAATTAATTCAAGATGGATTAAAGACTTAAATGTTAGACCTAAAACCATAAAAACCTGAGAAGAAAACCTAGGAAGTACCATTCAGGACATAGGCATGGGCAAGGACTTCATGTCTAAAACACCAAAAGCAATGGCAACAAAAGCCAAAATAGACAAATACGATCTAATTAAACTAAAGACCTTCCACACAGTAAAAGAAACTAACATCAGAGTGAACAAGCAACCTATAGAATGAGAGAACATGTTTGCAATCTACCCATCTGACTAAGAACTAATATACAGAATCTACAAAGAACTTAAAAAAATTTACAAGAAGAAAAAAAAAAACCCATCAAAAAGTGTGCAAAGGATATTAACAGACACTTCTCAAAAGAAGACATTTATGCAGCCAACAGACATGTGGAAAAATGTCCATCATCACTGGCAATTAGAGAAATGCAAATCAAAACCACAATGAGATACCATCTCACACCAGTTAGAATGACGATCATTACAATGTCAGGAAACAACACATGCTGGAGAGGATGTGGAGAAATAGGAACACTTTTACACTGTTGGTGGGAGTGTAAACTAGTACAACCATTGTGGAAGACAGTGTGGCGATTCCTCAAGGATCTAGAGCTAGGAATACCATTTGACCCAGCGATCCCATTACTGGGTATATATCTAAAGGATTATAAATCATGCTACTATAAAGAAACATGCACATGTATGTTTATTGTGGCACTACTCACAATAGCAAAGAATTGGAACCAACCCAAATGTCCATCAATGATAGACTGGATTAAGAAACTGTGGCACATATACACCATGGAATACTATGCAGCTATAAAAAGGGATGAATTCATGTCCTTTGCAGGGACCTGGATGAAGCTGGAAACCATCATTCTGAGCAAACTATCACAAGGACAGAAAACCAAACAGCACACGTTCTCACTCGTAGGTGGGAAATGAACAATGAGAACACTCAGACAAAGGATGGGGAACATCACACACCAGGGCCTGTTGGGGGGTGGAGGGGGCGGGGGCAGTGATAGCATTAGGAGAAATACCTAATGTAAATGATGGGTTGATGAGTACAGCGGGCCAGCATGGCACATGTATACCTATGTAATAAACCTGCACGTTGTGCACATGTACCCTAGAACTTAAAGTATAAAAAAAAAGATTGCATCTGTTCAGTTATACTTTAAAGCTCTACTGTAATTGTAGTTCTCTAGCTATTTCCCCAACATCTGCAGTTACTTTCTCCACTGAAGTCCTGAACCCCACAAACTCATCCAAGAGGGTTGGAATCAACTTCTTACAACTCCTGTTAAAGTTGATATTTTGACCTTCCATAAATCACAAATGTTCCTAATGTCATGTAAATTGGTGAGCTTTTTCCAGAAGGTTTTCAATTTATTTTGCCAGATTCATCAGAAGAATCACTATCCAGGGCAGTAATAGCCTTGCAAAAAATGTATTCTTAAATGATAAGATTAAAAGTTGAAATCCCTCCTTGATCTATGGGCTATAGAACAGATGCTGTATTCAGCAGACATGAAAACAACATTCATCTTGTACATCTCCATCAGAACTCTAGGGTGACTAGTTACATTGTCAATGAGCAGTAGCATTTTAAGAGGCCTCATGTTTTCTGGGCAGTAGCTCTCCACAATGTTTGGTAAACCATGCTATAAATAGATGTGCTGCCATCAAGGCTTTGTTGTTCCATTCACAGAGCACAGGCAGAGTAGATTTACCACAATTCCTAAGGGTCCTAGAATTTTTGGAATAATAAATGAGCATCGACTCCCACTTAACATTACAAGCTGCATTAGCCCCTAACAGCAGAGTCAGTCTGTCCTTTGAAGCTTCAAAATCAGGCATTGACTTCTCTCTAGCTGTAAAAGTTCTAGAGAGCATCCTCTTCCAATACAATGCTGTTTTGTCTAAAATTAAAATACTTTCTTAGTGTAGCCACCTTCATCCATCGTATTAGCTACATCTTCTGGATAACTTGCTGCAGCTTCTACATCAGCACTTGCTGCTTCACCTTGCATTAGTATGTTATGAACATGGCTTTCATCCTTAAAACTCATGAACCAATCTCTGTTAGCTTCCAACTTTTCTTCTGTCACTTCCTTACCTCTCTCAGCCTTCACAGAATTGAAGAGAATTAGGGTCTTGCTCTGAATTAGGTTTTGGCTTAATGGAATGTTGTGGCTGGTTTGATCTTTTATCCAGACCATTAAAACTGTCTCCATCTCGGCAACAAGGCTGTTTTGCTTCCTTATCATTTGTGTGTTTAATGGAGTAGCACTTTTAATTTTCTGTAAGAACTTTACCTCTGCACCCACAATTTGGCTATCTGGCACAAGAAGACTAGCTTTGAGCCTATTTTGGCTTTTGACATGCCTTCCTCATTAAGCTTAATCATTTATACCTTTTGATTTAAAGTGAGAGATGTGACACTTCCTTTCACCTGAACGCTTAAATGCCACTGTAGGGTTATTAATTGGCCTAATTTCAATAGTGTTGTGTCTCAGGGAATAGGCAGCCCAAAGAGAGGGAGAGAGAAAGGGAACAGCCAGATAGTAGTCAGAATACACACAACAGTTATGGAATAAGTTCACCATCTTTTAAGAACATGGTTCATAGCACCCCAAACAATTACAATATAATTTCAAAGATCACTGATCACAGATCACCTAACAGATATAATAATTTTTTTAAACACTGCAAGAATTACACCAAGTAAACACATTCTATTGAAAAATCGAGCCAATACACTGGCTCCATGCAAGATTGCCACAACCTTCAATTTGTAAAAAACAAACAAACAAAAAAATAATTGCAGTATCGGAGCAGCAAAATTAAGTGAGCACAATGAAATGAGATAACCTTGTTGTAATAAAAAGGGGAGAAATATCCACCATGTTTCCATTACACATGTATCCTCTATACATGGTATCATGTAAACTATGCTTCTCATAATGATACATATCAAGCTGAAAAATCTTTAGTATTTACTCTGAAATAGAAGAATTTAAGTTACAATGCTTTAGAGTTTCTAGAAGCTAAACATATCTTTATTGCCTATAAAAGTATGGCACAACACCTAGAAGCCCCATAGCAAAACAAATTATTTCAGTAGTAAAAACTGGACAAAAGTCAAAGTTTAAACACAAAATTGGAAAAAATTCTGAAACATGTGACATCTAGTTACCCACTTTTCCTAATACATTAATTGATATGAACATTATCTTTATTTTTGAATGAGTAAAAAATTCAAATTGACAAAAACAATCTAGACATGAAACATTCTATATGTCATTTTCCATGTCTTAAAATTCACCTTTACTCATCTCTTTTCTACTCTGCGTAACTTAAGCCTCTCAGAATTTCTTTCGCCCCCTTTTTTTTCTCTACTAACTAATAAATTTCCATTGTTTTGCATGAAGCTGCAAGTAGTCCTAATTGCTGGTAAAGTAAGTACCAGAAAATCAATTTTTCTCCCTACAATGGCAGAAAAGCAGACACTATTCTACATCATAAAACTAGTTCTGATAACATGGTACCATTGAGAACTTTTCCAAAGTTATCAATTTTACTCTCTAGTCCAACATGGAGACATGTAGGAGAAAGCACAACTCTGTTCTGTTTCCATTTACTAAAAGGTAACTGGAAGTTTCATTTGATATGAGTAACTGTTTTTAGATATCCAGAGTTCAGAGGACAATGATGAGAGTTGTGAAAAGAATAATTTCTAAAAGTTTGCAACTCTGCTTGTTTCCATTATTTGTTGACTTAGCAATAATATTTATCTGTGTTTCTTAATAGTGTCAGAACAAAAAAAAATCCTTGGAATTTTGTTTTGCTTTTATGTGTAAAATTAAAATCAACCTGTTGTTTCTATTGAATTCATTTTTCAAATGAGGAATTTGAGAATCTTTGTTGCATTAAAAGTAACAACAGAAAAAAAACCCTCAAGATCAACCTTACTCATACTTAAAAAATTAAAACATTGCTAATTAAACCACCATTTAAAAATTAACAGATTATCCAAGAATAAAATATTTAATACTCCCTGAGTGTTGCTTAAGGTATGGGAAAAGAAAAACTCTTCTACACTGCTGGTACAAGTGTAAACTGCTGTCAAATTTTGAAGAGTAAATTAAAAATATGTATCAAAAATCTAAAATATGTGTGCTCATTGACATACTAATTTTAATTGTATTAACATTCTATATATGTACTCAAATATGTACACAAATATGTCAATGTCAATGCAAGTATGTTGATTTTCTATTTGCAATAGACTAAAAAAGGAAACAATTTAAATGCCCATTGAGAACATCAAGAGAGGGGCTGGCAAAATAACTGATAGCACACCCATAAATGCAACATGGCATATATAACTATATGAAAGGGGATTCAACTTTAAAATGTATACATTTTTAGTATGCTTCAATTTGCATAGAAATAGCATATATAATCAGTAGTAGGCAAATGAATAAAGGGTATAAATAGGCAATTCATAAAATTTAAAAAAGTAGATGGCCAATAAACGTGTTAAAAATATGCAACTTTTCTAGGATTCAGATAAATGTAAATTATCCCAATAGTGAGATAGTGATTTTCCCAATAGTGAGATAGTGATTTTCCCTGTTGAAGCTAGCATACATACATTTTGTTTTAAAACAATAATTTAGTTTTAACAAAGGAGAGACTAATACACTTAATATAAATGGGGTATAAATAGAAATAATCTTTAATATACTGTATATAATTATAGATGCATAGATTATTCCGCAAAAAAAAAGAAAAATATCTTAGCAATTTTTTATCATATGCTTTACGGTCATATGAAGATTGCAGAGAAACTTTTAAAAAATATATCCTGCTGAATTGTTTGAATCTTGTTTTATAAAAAGAGTATGTTATTAATGTTTTAACAAATTTAGTTCTAAATAATTTAACTGATTGCCACAGTATTAACATAAATTCTTAGATTTAGCTTTCCCTGTGCAGTCTAAGTAGTATCATTCTAAAACAAGTTGTGTAAATGCAGTTAAAGCAAAATCCATGATGTGATAAAATCTCTGAATTTTCTTTGTAGAAATAAGAAGTGGATACTGTCTCTCTCGGCTCACTTGCTTTAGATTATATTTATTCAGATTATATAAAAATTAGGAAGGAGGTTATGACATTGCTTAATAAGGAAATCCTTTCCATTTCACATGGCATTAATCAGAAAGAAACAAGGAGTGGCATGAAGGAATGGGTTTGATGAAAGATGCACAATTTGGATACCATTGACTCCTTGTCCTGACTGATTTTTAAAAATCTCATAAGGCAGATGTACACATCACACATCTATAATTTCTTATTTGGACAGTAAATCTAAGTCACATGTGGTGTAGAGTGCCACAGGTAAAGGAGAAAGCAGTCTCTCGCCATAAAAAGGATAACAGAAGAAAGGGTAAATAGAAGAGGGCACTTTGCTGTGCTGTGCTGCAAGCAGTTATAGAACTTGTTATGTCAAAGTTAATCTGAGGCCTGGAGTGGAAGACCCACATGCTGTGAGCAAAACACACCTCTCAGTAAGCTCCTGAAACTTAGAAAAACTCATATTTAAGTGCTGACTGGTACCATCCCAATGGGAAAATCTAAGGTTAGATTAAGAAGGAACTGACAACAGTCAACATGCAGGCAAAAAGTTAAACTATGGTAATGGGTGAATTATATTTCCTGAAATTCTTTTCAATTTTGTCTATAGTGATTTACATAAAAATAAGTGATTTGCAAATTAATCTTTAATGAAGATCCTTTTCTATTTGAAGCCCTAATACCAACTGGACATGTTTAAATGACTCAAATCAGTTATTACTATCTAACTCATGATTCTCAGTTAGTTTTTTTCCCTGTATTAGTTTTGTAGGGCTGCCATATAGACCATCATCCACTGTGAGTCAATGAATTTGTTTAAGTAGTTTACAGTTGGAAATTAGAAGTCCAATATCAAGATGTAGGTAGGGTTGGTGCCTTCTAAGCACTGTGATACAGAATCTGTTCTGTGCCTCCCTCCTAGTTTCTTAGTTATAGATGATGTTCTCCATGTGTCTTCACATTGTCTTCCCTGTAAAATGCATCTGTGTCTATGTCCAACTTTTCCTCTTTCATAAGGACACCAGTCATACTGGATTGGGGTCCACCTTAGGAACCTCATCTTAACCTCATCATCATCAAAGACCCTATTTTTAAATAAGTTCACATTCATAGGTACTAAAAATGAAGACTTCAAATGCCATCATTTCATTCCTTTTTATGGAAAGAATGCTATCCCATGGTATATATATTTCTTTATCCACTTATCTATTGATGGGCATTTGAGCTGGTTCCATATTTTTTGCAATTGCAAATTGTGCTGCTACAAACATGCATGTGCAAGTATCTTTTTTGTATAATGACTTCTTTTCCTCTGGGTAGAGAGCTAGTAGTGGAATTGCTGAATCAAATGGTAGTTCTACCTTTAGTTCTTTAAGGATTTGGAGACCATTATTTTAAGTGAAATAACTCAGGAATGGAAAACCAAACATCATATATTCTTACTCATAAGTGGGAACTAAGCTATGAGGGTATAAAGGCATAAGAATGAGACAATGGACATTGGGGACTTGGGGAAAAATGCAGGAGGGGTGAGGAATAAAAGACTAAAATTGGGTACAAGGTATAGAGCTCGGGTGATGGTGCACCAAAATCTCATCATTAAAGAACTTACGTAAACAAACACCACCTGTTACCCTCAAAACCTATGGAAATAAAAATATAATCTGATATGGTTTGGCTGTGTCCCCACCCAAATCTCAATCTGAATGGTACCTCCCAGAATTCCCACATGTTGTGGGAGGGACCCAAGGAGAGGTAATTGAATCATGGGGGCCAGTCTTTCTCATGCTATTCTCCTGATAGTAAATAATTCTCACAAGATCTGCTGGGCTTATCAGGGGTTTCTGCTTTTGCTTCTTCCTCATTTTCTCTTGCCGTCAGCATATAAGAAGTTTCTTTCACCTCTGGCCATGATTCTGAGACCTCCCCAGTCATGTGGAACTGTAAGTCCAATTAAACCTCTTTTTCTTCCCAGTCTATGGTATGTCTTTATCAGCAGCAAGAAAACAGACTAACACAAAATTAAATTAAATTAAATTTTTAAAAAAGAATTAGGACTTCAACATCTTAATGGTAAACACAAGTCAACCCATGTAATCTTTATGTGTTGGAAGTAAAAAACATATCCTACAAACAACATCCATTAATTCCGTTATTTTATCATAAGATGAAAGAACGGCAAGAGCAAACAGTATAGCAAGCTGAAGAAGAAACAGTGGTAGATATGTGAAGTTTGCAAAGAATGGCCTAAGTTGTGAAAAACCATGACATTGGCTTAAGAAAGTCTCCTCACTTTTTTGGAATTACTGACAAACAAGGGATCTAGTCTTATTTTTCCGGTGGGAGATGCCTAAATTATTGATAGGATACTTTGGGGAAAATAATCACCATAATCACCCTATAAAAATCTATACTACCAAAGTTAATTATATGAATAAATGGCAAACATTACATAGGGCATTGTTAGGCCACTTAAATAATACCATCTATCTCCTTTATTAATTAATTCTATTATTTGATAGAAAATTTTGAGATCAGATTCACTATATTATGTATTGACAATGCACTGTGGACATAAAGACACATTGATCATCTTCTCTTCCATCAACAAATTATAGCTTTGGTTATTCAGCCTACATAGAACACCTGTTTTCCTACAAACAAAGGTAACTTTGAGCACCAGCTCTCAAAATATTTTGTACACTGGCACATATACAAGATGCTCCTAGCATGCACAAAACACTGCCATGAATGTGTACAAGTTATTTACAATTGTAAAAAGAAAAATATTAGGGTAAGAACACTACATAATTCAAAATCACTACTGAGCATAATGAGAACTACATTGATTTTAATATGTCTTATAGCTGATGTGGACAAACCAGTATATCAACATGTCAAGGTTCAGTTACTCAGAATGTGAGTGCTATTAGTAGCCCTCATGGCCTCCCATCTCCAATTCCCTGTGGTAGGGAAAATCTGCATATGTTAATTCATTTAGCCAACTAAACAAATATTTTTATAATTGCCAACTACAAAATATCGAATACATATGTTATTTTATTTTGGTCATTCATTAATCAAGCAATATTTATTTAGGGCTGACTATGTTCCAGGCACTCAGTACCTGCCCTTACAGAATTATAGGTTAGGAATACAAATAATAAACAAATAAAACACAAATGGATGACAAAGATAATCTTGGTTAATAACAAAAGCTCTGAAGAAAACCAAGAGATACTATTGAGCAACTGAGTAGTTGAATGGGAGAAAAGCTCTTTTAGATCAGAGAGTCGAGGAAGGTTTTCCTGACATGTGCTCTGAGATAAGAATGACAACAGAATCAGTCATGCCACATCGATGGCAGAGCTTCCCAGGAAAAGCAAACAGAAGAGCAAGACAACACAGCTTCAAAGAGCCAGGGATGTCAGAGAAACAGAAGCCAGTCCCACTCCGTAAACACACCTTTGCTATTAATATAGAGAGAAAATGTATTTGTAATATGCACTTTATTTTTCCTATTTTCTCTTTTAGTTAATCACATGTTGAATTATAATATTTAATAACCATAAAGCATAGCCTAATAGTAACTGCTTTAAATGTTCAAACTCTAAGAATGAGCATCTACTATAAGCATACTTATTAAAAACCATTTTTGATACTGTATTTAATTCAAAATACATGTTTGTTTTGCCAGAAATACTTTACTGTGTTTACAGCTGTTCTACGCTACTTCATTAGACTGCCATACAGATGCTGTTTGGGTGAATCTTTAAATGGAATTATTTCTTAATGAAGAGCTAGAACTACTTTCCTACGCAAGGTTGTAAAATTTCTAGAAGTAAATTTCTCCTCACATTTTTGAATTGTAATGACTTATCTAAATAACAACATGCAACACCTTTAGGGTTTCAGTAAAGAATACAGTTGACCCTTGAACAATACAGGTTTGAACTGTGCAGGCCTACTTATGTGCAGATTTCCTTCCAACTCTGTCACCTCTGAGACAGAAAAACCAACCCTTCCTCTTCTTCCTCCTTCTCAGCCTAATCAAGGGAGAACAATGAGGATGAGGAACTTTATGCTGATCCACTTCCGCTTAATGAACAGTAAATCTAGTTTGCTTATGATTTTCTTAATAACACTGTCTTTTCTCTAGGTTACTTTACTGTAAGAATATAGCATATGATACATTTATCATACAAAATATGTGTTAATCAATTGTTTATATTATTGGTAAGGCTTTTGGTCAAGAGTAGACTATTAGTAGCTAAATTTGGGGGGAGTCAAAAGTTACATGTGAATTTTCAACTGTGCAGGGAACAGCACCGCTAACCTCAGTGTCATTCAAGGGTCAACTATAAATGTGTGTGTATGTGTGCGTGCATGCGTGCACGTGTGTATATGCACGTGCGCCTTACTCAGTGTGGGCTGCTGTAACAAATTACCATGTACTGGGTGGCTTATAAACAACAGAAATTTATTTCTCACATTTCTGGAGGCTGGAAGTCTGAAATCAGGGTGTCAGTAGTCAGGTTCTGGTGAGGGTCCTTTTCCAGGTTGTGGACTGTAGATTTCTCCTTATGTCCACACATGGTAGAAAGAGAGTGGGGCTCTTACTCTTTTACAAGGACACTAGTCCCGTCATGAGTGTTCTACCCGCATGACCTAATTCCCTTGCAAGGCCTCCTTTCCTATCACACTGGTGTTAGGGTTTCAACATATGAATTGTGGGGTAGGAGTACAATATTCAGTCCATTGCAATGTGTGTGTGTTTGTGTGTGTGTGTGTACATGTTCTTCAAAACTCTCTTTTATTTTCAGTCAAGAAGTATTTCTTTTTATATGCAACTATTAACAGTGGGTATTCATATATCCATGTTCTAGGTGCTCTGGACAAGGCAATTATTCATCTATTGCTTGCTGACTATTCTCTTCTTACAGCTATATTTCGGCCCTTTAGCTTCTTCCTATAAGCCTCCATTATCATAGTCCTATCTCAGAGAAAGGCGCTCAAGTTTCCTTTCACACCAAACACCTCTGCTTATACTCTGGATCCTGTCCCAACCCTCCCTGATCCTTGTTCCATCCTTTACTTTTAGAATTCTCCACTTTCTTGTTTCAATTGGCTTCTGCCTATCAGCTCATATAAAAATACTTGAGTAAAAATTTTCCACCATTAAACAAACCAAAAACCAAAACAATTCTTTATCCCTGACCTCCTTTTTTTTTTTTTTTTTTTTTTTTTTTGAGATGGAGTCTCGCTCTGTCACCCAGGATGGAGTGCAGTGTCACGATCTCGGCTCACTGAAGCCTCCACCTCCCAGGTTCAAGCAATTTTCTGCCTCAGTCACCTGAGTAACTGGGATTACAGGCATGTGCCATGATGCCCGGCTAATTTTTGTATTTTTATTAGAGATGGAGTTTCATCATGTTGGCTAGGCTGGTCTTGAACTCCTTGCCTTAAGTGATCCTTGCCCGTCTTGGCCTCCCAAAATGTTGGGATTACAGGAATGAGCCACTGCACCTGGCCTATCCCTGAGTCTTTATTGAAGTAGTGCTACATACGTCTCTCTTCTTGACACATTTCAGTAATCAGCCTGCCTTCTTTCCACAACCCATTCCCTTTATTATAGAAATGGTTGTCTCAAATGTTAATTTAATCAGGTCAAGTTGTCAATGTCTTATTCTTGGTCCTCATTCTACTTTACCCCTCTGCTTCTTGAAAGTCGCTCTTCTTGTAATGCTACTACATGCCATCTTCTCTGAGTTTGCTTATGCCACTTGGCTTGGGTTCTCTTCCATTCTCTCTTTGGCTCCCTATTTGATCCCACTATTGCTTCTCTTTGAGATATATATATATATTTTCCTGGATAATTCCAGTCTTAATCATTTATTCAGTAATCACCTAGATTCTACTTACTTCACACGTCTCTTTTCAGCATCAGATCCAAATGTCTAGTTTTCATTCTTCAATTACAATCTTTATATATCTGTCATTTCAAAATTAAAATATAGAAGTTTGAAAATACTAGTTTCCCTCTCCTAAATGTGAAGATCCCAGAACACAGATTGTCTTTTGTCCACCTATGTACTCCTGATATAACACAGTATTATCCAGTGCATGGTAAACATATATTAAACAAATTTAATATTCAAAAGATTACAGGATGTAAATTTATGATGTAAAGTATGCAATTTAAATTTTTGCCTAAGGCAGATGGACACTGGCAGGCAACAATAACTAAATAATGAACACTTGGGAAATTTACCATTATTTACTTAAAATAACTGAGGACAAAGGAAAAAGGCTTACATATAAAAGATATACTAAGAAGAAGAAAAAAGTCTTCTATCTGGTGAACCACATTACATTAAATACCATTCTGAGAGATCTCAGATTAAAAAAAAAAGAGAGAGACAGACTTCCCTCTTGACCTATTAAATTGTTCAACTAGGAGTCTGCCTCTATATTCTGTCTCCCGTTAGATCATTTTGATTTATCATCATAATTGTTTTCTTTTTAATTATCTCTGGATATGTCCTGCCTGCTATAGAACTCATTTGAGCATACTCAAGGAAACATTTAGTGCTCAAGTATATAAAATTTGACTTTTGAGATAGCTTCATTAAAACAAACAAAGAAACAAAGAAAATGAAAACAGATACCTGTAAATAATCTCTGTCCTGAAATCTCCACAGTTCCTAAATAGCTGACTGAGTGTTTACTGTGCTGAGAAGACCCCAGTGAGGCTGCTTGTTGCAAAATAATGGAAAAGGTAGTAGCCACTGACATCTGTTTTGATAAGATAAACCTCTCCTTCTCTTGAGTCTTATCAACAGAAACTCATCCCATTTGGAACACTGGTGTGTCTTCTGCAGGACTTGCCTGGAAATATTTTATGAAACCTTTCTCTTCTCTAGCTTTCCTAAAACCTTAAAACCTCAGGACATATGACCTATTTAATAACTGAAGTCAACAGTATAAATGACATTTTCATATTCAAATATATAAAAAGTACCTTTAATACATTGTGTAATCCCTGTATCTAGTTTTTATTACAGAAATTTTTACTTTTGTTATTGCTTTGTAAATGTTTTATTATATTCTGTGTCGTTTCTGTTGAGAAGATCCTGTTGGGAGAATAGGCATAGAAGTTCCTGGAAAAACAGGCATTGTCAAATGTTCTATCAGGCCTATGGTAGAAGAAACACTCTTACTTCAAAACAAATTACCAAGATCTAACTAAAAATTAAATGCACTAGGTGTACCCCCTCCTTGATTTTATTAGAAATATAAATTTCTAAAAACACATTATTCATTAATTTATTCATTCAACAAATATTTATTGAACACCCATCATGACCTTCTAAAATCACTGACATGAAGGTATTATTAATATTAAAAGGAGTGCTAGTAAACTTGTATTAAAAAGAGTTGTTAGAACTGTTTCTCAATCACCATTGATTAATCATTTTATAGTTGTGAGCATCTGCATGACATATGTATTATTATTTACTAGTACTTTTTTAAAATCTAGTTTCTTTTACAAATATTTCTTTAAAAATTAAACTTTATACAGTTACTAAAAATAAATAGTATCACATGATCTGAACACATTGGAAGACAGTCAATACAAAATTAAAAATAAATTACAATTATAACATGTTGCTCATGTATGACATAAACTCATTTAATGTGACAACAGAGGTATCAATACCACACTTGGGAAATTTGATCTTGGAAAATATTTGTGATATGTAACACTTCCTAGAAATAGTGTGTTTTCCCAATACTATCAGAGTCTAAGTATCTGGACATCAGAAATAGAGTCTTACAAGTTTTAAGTTCACTTTTTCACAAACAATGGATATGCAGTGAGTTGAATTATAGAATAAACATTGCACAAGACCCTTTAGTTCCACACACAGGTTTTCTTTGAAGAGTAAGTGTATCTTCCTATTAAGAGATAGTTTTATTTTAAAATAAAAGGCATCTAATATTTTATCTAAATAAAAAATCAGGTATTCTGAAGAAAGACTCTTTGCCTTGATTTGGTAACATGCATATTTCATGGATTCTACTTTGAACATTTAACCAAGAGATTCGATGTGATTACTTCAGTAACAATTCAATTTGAAATGTCAACTATGTTCAGCATTGAAAAATTAATAGCTAAATCCCTTTAAAGATCAGGGAAATTCTGTTCTGGCTTAGAATAATTTTATAGCTTTATGAATCTCCTCGTGCATTGTTTGCATCTTTTAAATGATTCTAAATAATGCGCTTTCTTTAAAGGCCCATTAGTTCAAAGAATTTTGACAGTCACAGCTTAAGGTATTAATTTTCATAGCAGATATATATTTTCTATTGGCAGCAAATTTTTCAAAACCAAACATACTTCACCTAAATTATGAGTATATACATTTTAAATAAGTTAGAGTAGTAAACAACCATGAAAAAAATTGAGAATTTAATCAAGTCTTTTCTCCTTTCGATTTATTTGCTTTCTGAGAACAGTCAGTGAAGGAAGAATCCTGAAGCAGCAGTCATGATGAAGCAAATGTGGTCTGTGCAGCGCAGGAGCTTTCTCCAGAGGCGGCAATTGTGAGAAAAAGGGGAATGGACGCTCATATGTAATTAACACATATAAATGGGAAAAGTACTGACCAGTATCACTTGGTATCAGAAGTACTCCCGACTTAAAGGACATTAATGTAAATGCCATTACCTCTAAACGGCACTAATAAGAAAAGAAATGTTTTTCTGGGTTGTCAAGATCATCTCAGCAAAACCTAAAATGATTTGTTCAGTTATTCATTCACGAAATGAATATTATTGACATACTACTATGTGTCAGGCACTGAGCCAGACATTCAGAAAATTACAGAGAACAAAAATAGTCTCTGATCTATTGAAGCTTGCAGTTTAGTGAGGAATACAGGCTTTATCAAACATTGTGCATTAATATGTTATTATAAATTGAAGTAAATATTAGGAAGAAAGAGAAGTTGGCCATTCAGAGCATTTTGCAAGAATATAATCTTGCTAGGATTTTGGGGTAAGGGTGAGCCTCTCTGAAAATTTGGCAGGAGCACATGTGTAATCATGGATCACTTTATATTATTTAGCTCAAATAATAAAATTTGATATTCATATTGTCACACATGGTTCTAATAAATTGAGGATTCTATATGAACTGAGAGTTAAAGAAAAACGGAGCTAACTCCATGACAAATTCAGTCCACAAGTTTTCTTCCTTAGCTTTAGCTCTACAATCTGAGTATATGCAAAAATTTAGCACGTAGATACCTATTTTTATAAGATGCTGGATCCAGAACCAAGATTCTCTCATACATCACAGAATGTGGGCTATGAAATTTCCTGAACCCTTGTCTCTTCTATGTGTCCACAACCATCTGAACTTGGCTTCTCTCCTACACCAATTGTAGTATCTCCAAGCACTTTTTAATCAATTGTGCCGGTTACCAATTTATTGTCCCTGAACTCCAAAATCATTCTTCATTGCTTGTTTTGTAAAAATTGAGCTTGGGCATTCAATTTTTTTTTTTTTTTTTTTTTTTTTTTTTTTACTTATCAGCTGCCATGATTTTAAGCTCAGTCAGAAGTGTATGCTGGAGAGATACTAGAAGATGAAGGGTTTTCTTTTTTTTAATTATTTAACTATTTTTCATCCTTCTCCTGTCCTTTCTTTTATATTTTTAAATTTTAAGTTCCAGAGTACATGTACAGAATGTGAAAGTTTGTTTCATAGGTAAAAGTGTGCCATGGTGATTTGCTGCATCTATCAACCCACCACCTAGGTACTAAGCCCAGCATGCATTAACTATTCCCCACTTCCACACCATAGGCCTAAGTGTGTATTGTTCCCTTCCCTGTGTCTATTTTCTCATTGTTCAGCTCCCACTTATAAGTGAGAATATGCAGTGTTTGGTTTTCTGCTCCTGCATTTGTTTGCTTGGGATAACGAATTCTAGCTCCATCCATGTTCCTGCAAAAGACATCATCTTGTTCCTTTTTATGGATGCATAGTATTCTATGGTGTATATGTACCACATTTTCTTTATCCAGCCTATCATTGATGGGGATTTGGGTTAATTGCATGTCTTTGCTATTGTGAATAGCGCTGCAATGAACATACACATGCATGTATCTTTATAATAGAATGATTTATATTCCATTGAGTATATACTCAATAATGGGATTGCTGAGTCAAATGATATTTCTGCCTCTAGGTCTTTGAGGAATTGCCACACTGTCTTCCACAATGGTTGAACTAATTTACACTCCCACCAACAGTGTAAAGCATTCATTTTTCTCCACAACTTCGCCAGCATCTGTTGTTTTTTGACTTTTCAGTAACAGCCATTCTGACTGGTATGAGATGGTATTTCATTGTGGCTTTGATTTGCATTTCCCTAATGATCAGTGATGTTTGGCTTTTTTCATATAATTTTTGGCCACATGTATATCTTCTTTTGAGAAGTGTCTGTTCATGTCTGTATTAGTCTGTTTTCACGCTGCTGATAAAGACATACCTGAAACTGCATAATTTACAAAGAAAAAGAGGTTTAATGGACTCACAGTTCCATGTGGCTGGGGAGGCCTCACAATCATGGCAGAAAGTGAAAGGCACACCTTACATGGTCGCTGGCAAGATAGAATGAGAACCAAGCAAGAGGGGTTTCCCCTTATAAAACCATCAGATCTCATGAGACTTATTCACCACCATAAGAACAGTATGGGGGAATCACCCACATGATTCAGTTACCTCCTATTGGGTCCCTCCCACAACACATGGGAATTATAGGAGCTACAATTCAAGATGAGATTTGGGTGGGGACACAGTCAAACCATATCAGTGTCCTTTGCCCACTTTTTAATGTGGCTATTTTTTTTTCTTGTAAATTTCTTTAAATGCCTTATAGATGCTGGGTGTTAGATCTTTGTCAGATGTTCAGATTGCAAAATTTTTCCCATTCTATCTCGGGAACCCTATCTCAGCCTTAGGGGTGGTGGCTCTGCCTTCTGCTATTTAGTCATCCTTTATAGTTCTCTTTACTTCTCATTAGCCAATCTCTTCTCACTGAAATCCTGTTAAAATAATTTTTATATAAACATTTCCTGTCCAATTTACTATGTGGTTTCTGTCTCCTTATTAGAGCCTGACTGATACATCCATCAGTATGATACTTTCAATTCATAAACATGTTATACTATATCACAACTATAGGCTGCATAATGTGTCACTCTGTCTTCCTATAATCCCCATTCTCCATTATACACTTGTATGACTGTGTAATCCCTGTTCACTCTTCAAGACACAACGAAGCTATATAGTCACTGGGAATCTTCACCTCTTTTCTCTCTTCTACTGCCCAAGGACTAAGGCTTAACTAGTGTCTCCTTTCTTTTCACATTCATACTATAAATATGTCTGTAATATAATTTTTGTTTTCTTTGTTTACAAATCTGCCTCCCCAACTAAATTGGGAGTCTCTTGAAGGTAGATAGTATGCCTTTTTATGTCTGTATTTCCAGCACCCAGGACATACTACAGTATAATAGCACATACTATAGTGCACATTTCAACAGTTGCTAAATACATGAATGAATGAATGAATGAATGAATGAATGAATGAATGCATGCATGCACTCTCTTGTTTCTTATTCTCTGCCTTATCTTGGCTTCTTACAGGACACCATTGTTTAAGTGACTTTCAGAGATAGCCACTTTCAGAGATAGGATATCCAAAGCACAGTCTTATTTCTTTTTACCTTCTCATCCTTCTATATTTCCCCTGAGTTTATTTTCCCATCTTGTCTTACCATAAACATATAGTGGTAGTGTTATTTACATTTTAAACCAAACATCGTTTTCTATGATTTCCAATTCTATAATTTTTGAAGAAATACAGGCAGGGCTGATCCTTGCAACTGCTTAAGCTGATCAACGTCTACTTAAGATAAAAGAACAAGAGGAAAAAGGCTCTGGGCCCAAACTACAGAACTTGGCTGTTTGTATACTTGGATATGACCACTTTCTCTGGTAGTAACACCTTCACCTGGCTCTCCAGTTCAATGTTGCCCCATTTCCCCATATGCACCTCTGTCTCAACTACATTCTGACTTTAGTCCTAAGTTTAAAGGAAAACTTTCCTAGCTCTCATTCCTGCCTAGTTCTTGTTAAACATATAATTCATGTTCACCTCCAGGTGTAACTCCACCTCTCATAAAATCTATATACCACATACAATTCCTGTCACCTCATTTCTTGCTGTTTGGGTCCTATAAGAAAACCTTTAGCTACTTCTTCTTTATCTAATTTTGTAATGTTTGTTACCAAGATTCGGCAAGTCTTTATTCTACTGACATTTCTGAACTACCCAACCCACCATTACCTGTTTCTCTATGCTAAGCTTTTTATCCTTGGGTTTATTAACTAGGTTCTTGGGCTGAGTGTTAGCTGACTTTCTTTAATAATGTAACATATTAATTAATGAATCATTTTAAAAGTGTAATTCTTTGTTTGTTAGAAGAAAATTTGGAAACAAAACAAGAAATTCATGGCACTTTTCTCAGCTGGTATTTGGGTCATCCAAATCAACCACAAAGTATTGTTTCTAAATTTCAGAGAGGTAGCACAGTTGTTAATCAAAAATAAGTTCTCATCGTAATATATATGTTCATTTGATGAAATGATGAAATTACTTTTTATTCTATATATGTATTCTGTAATACCTTAGTTTCCTTCAATTATAGCTCAGAGTATAATAAGGCATTTAATATTATTAATTCAAATGTTATTCTCTATACCATATTGATTATTTAACTTCAGTTTTCTTTTGTATGGTAAGAGCATACTATCTAACAGAGGATTAAATGATAAACAGAAAGTATTGGATTTAATGTTTTAAACATAGGAAGTGCTCAATAAATATTAGCTTTTGTTTTGTTTTTTGTTTTTTGGTTGGTTGAGACAGAGTCTTGCTCTGTCACCCAGGCTTGAGTGCAGTGGCACAATCTCGGCTCACTGCAACCTCTGCC
The DNA here is from genome assembly GCF_003255815.1 of Theropithecus gelada. Taxonomy (NCBI): domain Eukaryota; kingdom Metazoa; phylum Chordata; class Mammalia; order Primates; family Cercopithecidae; genus Theropithecus; species Theropithecus gelada. The sequence goes on along the minus strand of NC_037669.1, from coordinate 17,308,418 downwards.
TCCCGGGCTCAAGTGATTCTTCTGCTTTAGCCTCCAAAGTAGCTGGGACTACAGGCCAATGCCACCACACCCAGCTAATTTTTGTATTTTTAGTAGAGATGGGGTTTCACCATATTGGCCAGGCTGGTCTTGAACTCCTGACTTCATGATCCGCCTACCGTGGCCTCTAATCCCTAAGTGCTGGGATTACAGGTATGAGCCACTGCACCCAACCATTAGCTCTTATTTTACTATGGATATGCTCAACACATTTGTACTTGAGATACACATTTGAATAATTATGAATATGTATTTATTATAAATCATTTTGAAAGTTACACTTATTATATTTATTATGTATATCTAGGATGAATCTGGTGCTAAATTCTTGATCAGTAATAAAATAAATCAGAATAAAAATAAAATTCACACCAAAAAATTGTGTGGGTGAAAATATGAGCTGATTTATGATGATCTAATTTGTTTTTTAGCTCTCAGGAATGCATAGGTGAAAAGTGAATCTTTCCTGTGTCCCTACATTACAATACCTTTGATGATAATATATCTGAAATAACTTATTTATTCTAATGACTGAAAACATGAAATTCTGTACCAGTCAAACATCTTGCAGGAATTGCAATGTGTGTTACACTTATCAAATCATAAAATGATAACCTTCCCCAAGAGACAGGAATGCCCTAAGGGGTCTGAAATTTCCTTTCCAATCAAAGCATTTGGAATGCAAGGAAAGATGCGTGTTTTCCTTTGAGACAGCTGGTTTTATTTTGCATAGGCTATTATTGTAAAGAAAAATCATTTGAGAAGAAAAATTTGATTCTCAGAGACCTAGTTCAATGACTCTGAAAATCAGATACTAAGAGGCATATATTTGCTTTCCTCTCTTCTGGGGTTCCTCTCTTTGCTCCCACATCCAAGAAAACAATAGTTTTCTTATTCTCCCGCTGCTTTGCTTTTGTATATTTTTTTAAGGCTTGTCTTTTTCCTCCTCTCCTATTTTTGGTGTTTGATCTAAAGACTCTGCTGTTCAGGCAGAGATAATCTGCGTTCTCCTACTCCTCCGCTGCTGCCCCAGTTGTAGAATGAATAACCCAAGCTCTTGAGGTTAATTTTCAGTTGAGATCAGAAAGACATTTTCCCTCCAGGATTTATCTGAGTCTTTTGTGGTTTTGATAAATCACTTTGCATATAAAAATATAAAAACAATCTTACTGACACAAGATAAATCACTAAGAAGTCTTGTTCAAGCTACCTCTATTAGAACACACTTTAAACCCGTAGGATTGATTTACAGATCTTTAAATATTTTTTAAAGTCCACGTGTAGGCAAAAAGTGATTAAGGAGAAATTCACTTTAATAAGAGAATTTAAGCTACTGAGTAATTGAAAATCATTTCTTGATCACTTGAATACCTATATTGAAAGTAACAATAAAAGAATTTGATTAAAAACTCCTTACTCTAGGCCAGGCATGGCCTGTAATCCCAGCACTTTGGGAGGCCAAGGTGGATGGATCACCTGAGGTCAGGAGTTGAGGACCTGCCTGGCCAACATGGTGAAACCCCATCTCTACTAAAAATACAAAAATTAGCTGGGGGTGGCGGTGCCTGCCCGTAGTCCTAGATACTTGAGAGGCTGAGGCAGGAGAATCTCTTGAACCTGGGAGGCAGAGGTTGCAGTAGGCTGAGATCACACCATTGCACTCCAGCCTGGGTAACAAGAGCAAAATTCGTTTCAAAAACAACAACAAAAAAAACTCCTTACTCTTAGATTATACTACCTACTCTAGGTTTCAGGTAAAAAGCACTGGTTAGCTTTATATATACATATATTTTTTTCACATATTTATATATAAACATGCATACCTTTGTATATGTAAACATGGTAAGGTTTATAAAAACAAATATAGACTATTAAATTTTAGAATGATATAGTTAAATTGATTACCTATTTCTTTCTGCAATGCTCTTAAATACTGTAAGTTATTTTCACTTTTTATAACTAAAAACTGTGGTGAAAATGTTGTTTAAATTAAAATAGGAAATCCATATAAAAGTCAATATTATTATTTAGGAAAAAAATGAGAATGCAACATATAATAAGCCCAAGAACAGAATAAAAGCAGATAATTCATCTTACTCTCTGTACAGAGATGGAAACTTGAGTGCCTGCCCATGATAAAGGATCAGGGTCTAAATTAAAGCTTCATTACAAGAATGCTCAATTCTGTCCTCTGTTCTTGGAAATAAGATAGAAAGTTCTTTCATGCGGAAGTAGAAGGAGAATTAATATCTAGCTCAGCTATAAAGCCTGGTCAAAATATCCCACTCTTATATACATATTAGGAGTATATCCTTTCTATCAAAAATAATAACTGTGATTATGATAGCTGTGGTAATTGCATGTATTAATGTCTCTCAATAAGACAACTCTCCTGATACTTTTACTCTGTGTATTCCCCTCACACAATGACTATGGACTTGGTCACGTGATTTGCTTTGGCTGACCTGACATCATCAAACGTGACCCAAGCAGAAGTTTGAATTTCCTTTCATACTGGGGCTTGCCCTCTGGAAACATTGCTATCACCAAGCAAAGTGTCTTTTTGAGGACAGAAAACCACATGAAGAGGGAGACTTAATCATCACAGCATCCTCAGCTAAGCCAAATCCCCAGGCAACTTGTGTGCTGTACATAGCTACATGAGTAAGCCTGGAACAGGCCAGCAGTGTATAGCTGACACAAATAATTTTTCGTAATATCTGCTCCATTTGGCAGGAAGGAATAAGGTTTAGTTATCAAAGTTATCAATTATAAATATCGATATGTATAGGGAAAGTGTGTGGGTGATGGTTAAAATTAATTGTGAGGAAATATCCCCGGCAACCAGTTTAAAGTAAAATCACACACATACCACTATTCTTTCGTTTATATTCTTTCTAGACCTAACCACTATGTATTTGCTGACTGAATGCAAGAATGGATGATGTAACTCTGCAATTTATCTTGACAAGGCAACAGATAGGGATAAAGATCACACATATCCTTTTAAACTATTTCTCAAATTTTCTTACAGGAAGTGTATAATTTATTTAGAAGGAGCAAGTCTTGGTAGCAATAATTGTGGTGGTGGTAGTAGCAGTCAAAATAATAGGTACTGCGTGTAATGTATTATGAAAAATTTTCTATCTCAATAATATCTCACAACAGACCTATGAGAAATGAAGAAAGGACTTTTAATATTCTCACTTTACAGAGAAATGGAAGCTTAAATGAAGATGCCGGGTTGCAAACCCAGGTCTATTTAACTCCAGAGGGCTAAGTTCTCAACCTCTATATTAAAACACTTCCACCATTTTATATTCATATGCACTACTGACAAGGGGCTCTGTGAAGTCTGGGTCCAGATCCAAGCAATACGTCTTTCACCAAGATGCCAGGAGCGCCAATGAATCTGGACTTTTTTCTACATGAGATGTTATACAATGCACGGGTATCATACAATACAGAGGCCAAGAGTCAACAAGAGGTAATGAGACTTACGAGTGCAAACATTTCCAAACTGAGGGAGAAAGTCAAACCAGAAGACCAATTTCCTCCCTTCTCTTGTGACAGTGATTTTGCTACCTATCATGGGATGCTGATAAAAGAACAGATTTGTGAAAATGTTTAGATAGGAGAAGGGATTTGTAATTCCAAGTATGTAAGAATGTCAAATTTAGGGTGAGCATATAATTTATCTAAACCAGGACACTACAGAGTGAAGGAGGCAGTATGAGTAAGTATGTTGGCATAACAAGTGTAAATTGCGACTTTCAGACAGAGTAGATTATACAGTAGCGCAAACAGACACAAGGTAGGTTTGGGATGCTGTATTGTCTACTCCAGCAATAATATCAGTTATCATGAGATGAATAACATGTTCTAATATTCTGTGTAAAGCATTAATCTCGATTGTCTCTAAATCATCAAGGTACTGGAATGATGGTATTCTGGTTATAGTAATATTAAATATCATTTGCAGAAGAAAGTTTTAATAATATTAGGCAAATCATAAGTATAGAATATGTAAGTTTAGAATATATGTACAAAAATTAAATACATTTGGAAATTAAAATACCATATGTTATTATGTCAGATCAAAACCTTCCCAAGTTAAAAACGCAAAATTGACTTTCTAAAGTGCCTATTCTTGCCTTTTGCTATATTTTTTAGGTACTAAGCTTTTCATTATTGTCATCCCCTAGGAAATACATTATTTTTACTTAAAAATAAAGAAATCAAAGGAGTGCTGCTAAAGGAAAAATATGAAAATGCTATTTAATGTAATTATAGTCTTGAAAAACTGTATACATGATTTGCCATTAGAAAAATCATTTTCAAGTGTTTTATAAGGAAATAGATGCCTGGAGGACAGTTTTTCCTCAACATTACATTTTATCTAACAAGCATTCTGTTTTCTTAATGTCTCCTACCACACTCAAGCACTCAGCTGTTCATTTTAGTGTCAGTCTGCAAACCCTTGTGTATTTCCATATGATTCTAACTCCTAAAAGATTATAAACCTTCCTAAAAATTAATGACCCAGGCAAAATCTTTCTATAAACAAACCATTTCTACTCATGAATCTTAATTGGTAGAGGTTTATAAGCTAAAGTTTCCCGAGTTCCCCCTATGGCTGAGGGGTATTCTTTTATTCTTTGCAACTATATCATAATACATTTGCAACACTCCTAGGACTTAAATGAGGTAGGCTATATATAAGCTTTTGTTCTCAGACTTTAATGTGAATAAGAATCACTTGGGAAGTTTGTTTGTTAAAAATACATATCCCTAGTCTACATCCTCAAAGGGTCAGGTTCAATAGGTTTTTGGCTAGAACACAGTAACTTTCATATTTAATAGGCAACCCAGGTCATTCTGTTGCAAGTTGCCTAGAATATATCTCTGATTTGGTGCTTTTTAAAGAGTTAGTCTGCAACATTTTCTAGGAGAAATGCAAATTAAATGTGTTGGCCCAGTTCCCATTCCACTACTACAAATCAGGAAAGTCTACACAATTTAGACTCAGTTTTTCAAAAACACAGCTAAGCAGAATCATCCTCATTATTTCCCAAAGGGGGGAACTTTTTAAGAAAGTAACAAAAATTTTAAATGGTAGAGAGAGCAATGGGAGAAAGTGAAGGTATCATTACCCTTGGAAAGGTTTATAAAGAAAAAAAAGTACCCATGATAATTACTCAGTTACAGTGAAACCTAGAATCTTTAAATACATACAGAAATACATAATTGATATATAAAACAGGCTAAGTAAAATTTAGTATCAGGTAAAAATTAGACAGGATTTATTTTTCTCAGCATATCTTTTTGAAGTAATAATTATAAGAAATAGTTATTTCACATTGTTGATTATTGTTATATTCAAGATGTTTTTCAAAACTAAACACAAAGATCTTCTCTCATTTCAGTGCATAATGACATAACGACTTACAAAGTGGACATTTATTCCTCTCCTTATTTAAGCAGTTACATAAATCAGTTTAGGGATTTTTTTGGTCAAATTTTATGCCATTCTGTAATGGTGCACTTATTAAAGTCTTCTAAAGGGGAAAATAAATGGAAGTAGTAGAGGAATGCCCCTTCTTCACAAGTTACAACCCCACCTTCTTTTGTCTAATAACTAATATTTATTTTCAGTAACCTCATAGTAATCATGTTTGTGAATTGCAATCTGGTGTTTGTGAATACCAGAGCAAATATGAAACCTATTTCTAGCCATTCATGTACTAAATCATTCGAAAGAAATATTAAATTTGTAAGTCTTGATGAAGTATCTCTCTTTAGGGATTCAAGCAGTTTTCTTAATCTGTTTTTTTGTGTGTGTGTTAGATAGTTATGTCAGAATCTGCTGCTTTCCCTGTAACATGCTTTTCGCACTTGCTGGCTGCTTTGAATTTTGCCATCTCGTATGTAATAAGCCCTCTAGGTGTTGGTTACCACCTAGCCATGAATGATGCCAAGGGCAGTGGACACCATGGTATAACAGAAAGAACCATGGTTCGGATGTTCCAGATCCACCCAATGCCATCTAGGTTAGGTGAAACACAGGGAAGATGAAGGTTGTGTTTGTCCTGAAATTACATAATTTGAGGGTTTCTCTAAGATAGAAATACAGGGCTTTCAAAGAGACACATGAAAATGAGGTACTCTGAAGCTTAAGCTTTGTTAGCTACATGGTAAATCTGCCTCTGAGAAGATACTCATGATCCCCCATTCCAATTAATGTAAAATGTAAAACGGAAGGCATAATGTCTGCTTAAACTACATTATCAGATTTGTATAAGAAATCTAAATAAAATAACATGTGAAAGTGCATTCAGTGTCTTACAAATGCAAGCTGTATAGGACACAGTGGCTCAGATTAAGGCTGACTGAGGCTACTCCCATGAATCTAGGCTGTTTGAGATGCGTCCATTCTTGCATAACATTTCTTGGTTCTTGGGACCTTACTCTCCATAGTTTGCCTGGATTTGAAGATTGCTTGATTCTTCTGTCAGTTCTAGTCTAGTTAATTTAGTAATCATTTTTAAGTGTCTGCTGTGGTCAGGAGAGGAATTTCTATAGTTTCCTTTAATTCTTTCCAATTCTGGGTCATCCATTGGTTCTATCTCAGTACCAGCACATGTTCCCATGTACTACATCTGATCTCACAGCTCTGCTCGAATTGAACTTACTCGTCCTTCTCTAAACCAGACTAACCCTGTGAGTACTCTCTATAGAACCTCCACCCTTCCTTACTATAACCCTTCACCCTTCTTTATGCTCTATACTCCTAGTTGTTTATTCTGAGATGACATTAACTTTGATAGATTCAACTTTCAAAGGCTCCATGATAAACTACCTTTATTACCTCATTCGTACATTGATTACTTCATATAGATTGTAATATCCTATATAAGTCTCCGAATTAATCCCTATGCTTTTAACGTTTCCAGTCAGTCACACTTCTGTAAAGGGCTAGATAATATGCTATGCTTTGCAGGCCATTTGCAACTATTTTATATATACCTCAACTCTTGGAACTGGGCTTAGCAGCACTCCTTCATCTCTCACATTTTCCTTATTTCTGTCCTCCACCATAGTTCACAATGTGCATTTAGTTAGATGGAGGTAGGCCTCCCCTGACAGAGATGGCATTGTATCGAAGACGGCTTGGGATGCTTAAGGCTTGTTTACAGGATTTCCTAGCTGGTCCCCTGGGTTTATCAAGTGTTATTGGTAGAAACAGGATATATTATCTGACTCGCTTACTTAAAATCCTCATTAATTCCCTACTATCTGAAAATGAAATCCAAACCCCAGTCAGGAACTAAAACAGCTTGGTAATGGCTTCTGAAACATTTTTGGCTTTACTTCTTAATCAATTAATGCAATTAATTTACTTAGAAGACCAAAACACACCTTTATTTTCCCATACACTCAATGATACATTCTTTCATTAAATTGTTCACTTAGTCAACAAATATTGAGTGGCGGCGACTATGACGCAGACATTGTTAAGGCAGCTACAAAAATATATGTAGCATAGTCTCTTTCTTCAAGGAACTCTCACAGTAATGTGGACAGACAAAGAAAAAAAAACAAGTCTTTGGCGACTAACTGCAAGAGAAGCATCACTTTTCAGGAAATAGGGAACAATTCCTGCAGGGAGGTGACATTAAACTATGAACTGAAAATGGGTAAACAGTCATCATGCAAGAAGTTAGAGGAAGACATCTCAAGGAGGTATAAATGCATATGACAGGGTTCAATCATATGAGGCAGGCATGGGGGAGATATAGCATATGCGCGAGTGGCATAATGTAACAGTGTGCACTGTAGAGCCAGACTGCTCGGCTTCAAATCCCAGTTTGGTCACCTATTAACCATGCAGACATAGCCAAGTCACTTTGTCTCTGTTCCTCATCTGTAAAATGGTAATAATAATAGCATTCATATCAAAGAATTTTCATGAAGATAAACAAATTTATAGTTGGCACATAATAATAAAATACACATTGAATATTACTATTATTTTAATTGTCATCATTATCACGACTTTGGAGTCTTCAAGTAGTTCAATATGGCTAAGGGATGGAGTATTAGAGGTATGATACCATGAATGGTCTTATACACAGACTATAACATTTGGAATATATCATCTCCTATGTTTGGTTGTGAATATCAGTGTCCAGGCTGCAATCTGGAACAATTATATTGGAATCTCTGAGGGTGAGATCTAAACATCACTGAAGCTTTCCAGCTAACTCCTGTGTGAGGCCAAGATTGAGAACCACAGAATTAAATAGAAGCAATCTTCCTCCTGAAAACTACTGTAGCACTTACCATGTAACTTTGAGGGTACATATCTAATATCAAATGACTTTTAAAAATACACATTCCTAATTTCCACAGAGTTTTTGGTTCCATGGATGTGGATTGAATAGCGTCAAGGGTATTTATTTTTAAAAAGTATTCCACGTTATTCTGATGTAGATGACATGCCTATGAGACTGCATAACACTGTATGTCATATGGCACAGAGCATATGGTGTCTGGTTTTGTAATTATTTTGTACATTTTTACCTTCTTTACAAAACAGCCATTTCCCAGACAGCAGGGGTCAAGTCTTAAGCACCAGAAATTCTGGGCCACACATAAACATACATACTATTATCTCCTTATGGAGGAGATTTAATAAGTAGTTCTGTGTTTCATTTATTAGAGGAAAAAGTGACATTTTCCGAATCCTAAATGTCCCAGTGGTTGTTTTCAAGATATTTTGTCAGCAGATAAAACTACTGAGACTATTTAGTGTTAAACAAATGAGTGATGAATAGCTTATTAATTGTTTCATAGATTGCCTCAAGTATGTATTGCCATTCTCAATTTTCACAGTTCTCTAAGGGTCCTGACAAGCCTGTCTAAAATATTATTATTGGACATGTTTCCTGGGTAAACTTATTCTTTCTGACAACATCCATATTTTCATTCAATAGAAGCCTCATTCAAAATAATTCTTCATACCAGGACTAACTAAATTCAAGTTCTATATTAGTATATAAATTCAGTGAGTGAATCCCAAGGTTATGCTGAGAATCACATTTTTATCTCTACTTTATTCTTAAATAATCAGCCTGAAATATAGAATTTTATAATTTCATAACTTCTCTATATGAGTAGTACTCAATTATTTACCTTCTCCTGTTTAAGTCTATGAAAAAGTAAAAAATAAACAATCATAAAAGGCAGCAGCTATCACAAGCAATCAGAAGTCTCACAGTCATGTATTTTTAGAACCGGAGAATAATATAGAAATCATAAACTCTATTTCCTTATCTCTGTTGAAATATCCATTTAAAAATTATTTCTGATAGGCAGCCCTCCATTTTAGTTTATCGGTATTTTTAATGCTCTCAAAAACAACACAGTCCATTTATGGGAAACATATTCTTGAAATACAACTTAAATTTTATCTTTCACATTCTCTTCTAAGCTTACTTACTGGCTGTGCCTTTTAACCTTCTGACACACATCCTAACCTGAGTCACACATAGCTCAAGAGTCTATAAAAAGCCACTGACTCTGTCTGCTAATGGGTAGATGAATTACTTCTGGCATGTCTGCTTCTTACCTCTTGTGTCAAATCTTCTCCTTAGTCAAGCCCTCTTGGGCACAATTTGCTTTGTATCCAGAATTTCTCTCTTTTCCTGATCTCAATTGGATCTAATGCTTATTTGGAGGGTTCCTACCATGAACTATTTAAAGATGCTGTGACCCTAACCCACCCAAGGCTGTCTGAATACCACACCACCTTGGTCTGAGTCCAGAGTCTCAGATCACCTGTCAATGAAAGAGGGATTAGCAGAGGAAAATATTTAACTTGTCTTCTGTCTGACAGCTTTCGAATGGTTTAAAAACAGTTATTTTTCTTACCCATTAACACTCTTTTCTTTGAAGTTTCAACAGTTTTTCACTAAACACATTGCTATAGTTTGGATGTTTGTCTCTGCCAAACTCATGTTGAAATTTGATCCCCAATGGTGGGCCTAACGGAAAGTATTTGAGCCAAGAAGGTACATCCGTCATGAACAGAATAATGTCTCCCCTCAGGGGTGAGTGAGTTCTTATTCTATCAGTTCTCAAAAGAGCTGCTTGTTAAAAAGAGCCTAGCATCTCCCCGGCTCCCCTGTGCCTTGCATCATGAGTGGAAATAGCCCGAGGCCCTCATCAGATGTCCAGTCTTGGAATTCCCAGCCATCAGAATCCTGAACCAAATAAACCATTTTTTTCTTTATATTACCCAGTCTCACGTATTCATTCCTTTATAGTGACCCAAAATTCACTAAGACTTACGTTTTCCAAATAATTTGTGTACTGATCAGTAAGCTCTGGGTGAAGATGACTTGTAAAACGAAATTATCAAATCCACTTGAAAGCTCTATCTGCACTATCGGCACTTACAACTCAACACGACCCAACCCCAGCACTATTATCTTGACCACAAATCTGTTATTCTTCCTAACATTTCTATGGGATTTACCAAATTAACAGCCATACTTGTTCCAAATTAAATTGCCAGGATAACGTTCACTGTTCTCAGCTGCTTCCTCTAGCAAGGTCCTAACTGTTCTCACTGCTTCCTCTTTGTTCCATTCAATCTATTTTCAAAACAGTAGCCAGAGACATGCTGTTAACAAACAAGTCAGACCATAACACTTATCTGATCAAATTTCTCCAATGTATCTTATGTGCCATGAAGTAAAACCCAAAGCCTTTACATTTCACTGGCCTTACCCAGGAGGTGCACTGCAGTACCTCTCTGATCTTGCCACCCACTCACTCAATTCCCCAAGCTCCACTGGCCCTGACATTCTTCCAACATGCTGCTTCTGTCTCAAGGCATTTGTTCTTGCCATTCCTTCAAACAAGAAAGACTATTGCCAAAATATCCCAGGGGACTCTCTCACCTCCTTCGTGTCTTTACTCTAACATCATCTTCAGAATGAGGCATTTTCCCATCACTTTACATAAAATTGCACATCCCCCCGCCACTGAAATCTCACACTTCGTATTCTCTCTTCATTGCTTCATGTTTTTCTGTAGCATTTATTTTTTTTAATGTATTATAAGTTGTATTTGTGGGTTTAGTTACTTATCTTTCTCTCTTCCTCTTTATATATAAGGTCTTTAAAAGCAGGGATTTTTGCACAGTTTTGTTCACTATTTTATCTCCATTACTTGCCAATCAATGGATATTGGTTAAATGAATACCTTTTCTGTGTACAAATATTAGTGCTCTAATGACCCCTGTGGTTTTTCTCACATCAATCCCACCCATCACTAATGTCACAGCTCAGAATAAAATTGTATTTTTTTGGAATTATTGTCTTCCTTACAATGTCTCTCACTAATCTAATACATCACACATTCTCCTGCAAGAATAATCTTTATGTTCGATTACATTCAATTCAATTGTTTAATAAATGAAGCCCCAAATCTGTAACATGGCATTCAAGATACTTTTAATTTGATCCCTAGATGTCACATTTAAGCCATTTGTGACTACGTATCTCAATTTCTCACCTCTATGGCTTTGTTCACATGCAGTGTCTTCTACCTGCAACCATTCTCACTCTACTCCCTGTTTACTAAACCCTACCCTTCCATCAAGCCACAGCCCAACTACTATATTCTTAGTGAATTATTCTCCCAGTCAAAAATAATCTTCTCAAAAGATTCAGCCTTAGCATGACTCGATATGCTTGTCATAGCTTTTCTATTAGTTTTCAAGCACTTTACCTGAAGCATCAAAATAAATCTTCATTTTGGGCAGACATTATGTTTGTTTTATAATTATTTATATGTTCCATATTTGAATTCTTCTTCATTTTAACAAAACTGTTTTATATGTTTATCAACTGTATTGATCAAACTAAAACATGATATTTCTATGAAGAGAGCTCTATAATATATATTTGAGAATTCTATTAAAGTAGACATTGATCCATCATTGAACAATCCTGGAACTTCATTTGTCAATAATGCCATTGTGAATGACTGCCAAATGTCTTGCTCAAATTAACATCAACTACAGCATTTCTCCAGTATTTCCTTCAGAAGGAAAATAATCCATGCCTTGACATGGATTTTAGTGCAATTATTACCCCACTACTCATTGATTCTTTCATTCCAACTGAACTTATACAACCCACTTATTTAGTACTCTGTACTACTCTTTTACAAATATTAATATTTTACAAATATTAGATTTCAAGCAAATTTCACTGTAGATTTCATTTTTAAAAGGTAATCTGTACAAAGTTTTTCTATTTCCAGACTTCAGACACATAATATAAACTACCTATCCCTTATATAAGATGTGGACAGTATTTCCACTTTTCTTCTGGTTTCTTACATCTTACAGAAATTTAGTATTAAATAAATCAATAGGTTTAGTATTTTTTAATAGCTTATCTTGCCAGATCTTGTTTCAGAAATCCATATACACCCTATCATTATACCATATACAAATTCAAATCCAGGTTGATAAAACACTAATATCAAAATCAAACACTTAAAAACATTTAAAAGAATATACTATCTATGATGATAGGGTACATATGGATTTCCTAAACAAGACTGAGAAAAACACATTATGAATAAAAAATTTAAAATGAATTATTCATTTAGACAATTCATGTATTAGTTTTTTATTAATAATATGTATTTATCTATTTTAGTATTGAAGCTTCTCATCTATGCAAATAGTAATTTATTTAAATATTAGTTTTTGACCTTTAATAAAGTTGTGTGATTATTTTCTACAATTTTTGCAGGACATTTTTCCTAGGCCCCTATGCTTTTTAACAATATTATTAAATGTAATTTTCTTTCAATTATAATTTTCAATTGTTTCTTGTTGGTAGATAGAATTACCATTGGCTTTTGTAAACTGATTGTGTTCAGTGATATGCTGAATTCTATTATTGATTTGGATAGCTTATTGCTCATCTTGGATTTTCTATACAGATAATAATACGTATAAATAACAATTGTATTTCCTATCCATTCTTAAATGTTTTCCATCTGTAGAATGAGGGCATCAAACAAATTGCTGAACAAAGTAGCGGTAGTGGGCATCTTGTCACATCTTTCAATTCATCTAAACTTTCACAATGAAATGTATTTTGAATATATCCTTTACTGTTTTAAGGACATTGTGTTCTATTTTTACTTTGCCAACAGTTTTTACCATGAGTAGGTGTTAAAATTTATCAAAGGATTTTTCTGCATCTATTGAGATGATCATATTTCTCCTTTAATCAGCTAAGGTGATGAATTATATAAAAAGATTTTATGTTAAAATATCCTTCAATCCGTGGGATAAATCCAAACAGGTCATGCTGCATTAGTTTTTGCACATCATTGTGCTTAGGCTTCTGTTTTCTTTGGGACTATGATGTCTTTGTTCAAATATAAAAATGGCTTGATTTGTCCTTTTAATACTACCCTTGTGCAGATTAGGTGTTAAGGTTATATTAGCTTTATAAGTTAGGAAGAATCTCTCTTTTTCTAATCAATGAAGGAATTTGCATAAAACAGAGATTTTCTGTGTCTTGAGGACTTTAATACTTCCCTAGAACATTAATTTCCAGACTCCCGGCTATCTGTTTTACGCTATGTTTTCAAATCTTAAATATTTCCACCTCCCAACACTCTCAGCATGTTACTTTGCTTCTTATTATATTGTGAGAATGAAAGAAATAAAAAAGAATGGCCACAAAGCTCGCCATCATTTGTACCCACATACTTGCATATGTACCCACCATTTCTAAAAGGGGAGTAGTCAAACATTGCTGACAAACACATGATCATTTTTAAATCACTACTTTTCAAAAAACGTACAAAGTATGTTGCCTCTGTGTAATGGGACTATAAGGAATTGGTAGTTTTCACTACCTTTTATAAAATTTCCAAAGCAATGAAATTAGATATTTCAGTTTCAGATATTTATCTATTTTTGTGTAACTTATGATTACTTTTGAGTATCTAACTAGCTTTCTTTTTATGTAGAAGAAGAACAATCAATGTTTCTTTCTTTTTATTGAAAGAAAGAACAATTTTCTTTCTTTCCGAGGAAGGAAATTAAAAAATGAAATGAGAAAAGCAGTTTAGAGCTTTGTACACTTCACAAAGAGACTACGTCAGAGAAGTGTTGATTATGTGATTTTTGCTCTATGCTATTTATGGCACTTTATCCTTTTGTGACATACTAATCCTTCTTAATTATATTGCAATTAGCTTTGCATGTAGCCATCTGTCAGGGAGATAATCTTGACTGAGCTATATAATGATACAAAATACCAGTATTAGATATTTTCTTAAAAATGCTAGATTTGAGAAAGAGAAACTATGTTTTTTAACTATGCATTATGGAATTTTATCTTCACTAGATGATATTTTAGATCACTAAATATCACTAAGTCTTAAAAACAGCAGTTTATTAAAATATTGGCACTGACATTTACTAAGTTCAAAGTGCCTCATAGAATATTAGATATTAAAATATATCAATAACTACATATTTGAATTTAAACTTATTCAAATTGATATAATACTTCACAATAAAGTTTCCTTCTACAAATTTATCCATATGAGAAGAGTTCTTTTCCTTAGACTTTCTAAAGATGGATTTTTATTTGAGTTAGACAAAGTTCTTTGTATTTATCTTGATGCATATATTTTAAGTTTAAAAAAAAGTTGAGGTGACCAAGTTTTTATGGTTTACCTCCACTTTTTTTCATTCCATTTACCATATCTCGGTATTCTAATGTACAGTTCAACAATTATTTGAAAGTCAGAAGGTAACAGAGTCTGTGTCCCGCATACAAATCCAGAGATTTTTTTTTTCCTAGAATGCAGTTGTTTGGTTAATTGATTCCTTTCTTTTTTATCCTCTCCTTCAATGTTTCCTTTCTTCCTTTTGTTGTTTTGTTCCTTCCCCATTTTATTTGTTAAACATTGTGATGGGTATCTTTATGTTAGGCTGGGTTTTAAAGAACTAGGCAAATAAGAAGGCCACGGTTGGTAAAATCTGAGAACATTAATAGCAATTCATTCCTCATCACTTATCAGATGTTTCACCTTAAGAAAGTTGTAGGATAATTCTAATTATTATTTTCTTATGCAAAAATGGTTTTGAGACTTCATGCCTTTCACAACATAGAGGGTCAAATGCAATCATGTCTGTAAAAGCACAAAGCACCAATACTGGCATATAGAGGTTGATTAATCAAAAGTTAATTTCATTTTCTTCCTTAGAGTGTTTGATTAATGAAGAAATAATGACATCAAATGTGAAATATTATAAAGCTGTGGTACAAACAAGATACTGAAGAAACACTGAAGAAAGAATGCATGCCTAAATTTTTCTGCAAAAATAGATTATAATATTTGGCTGAATCCTAAAAGATAAAAAGGACTTTGTCACATGTAGAAAGGCTGAGCAGGTATTCTAGGTTCAGAAAGCAGCATGTGCAAATTTATGAAGGATAAAACTCTACTGACTGTATGGAGATCATCCATTGGCTGAAAGGTCATACATTGGAGGAATAGAGAGAGATGATGTAGGAAAATAGTCTATGAAGAACCGTAAGTGCCCTGCTAAAACATTTAGTTCTGCATATATCTGGGATTTCCAACCAGTGTGGATAAATGCCTTCAGCCATCAGGGCTTTTGGGCAGGGTCTGGGGCAGCCCTTGGGGTCAACCACTTCTAGCAATAAATATAGGCATGAAGATCTCAGTGTGCTGAACAGATATGTTTCTTTGTATGACAATATATTCAAAAGCCTGGGAAACATCTCTATCGATCTTAAAATAAATATTTTGGTTTTTATACTTGCTAAATTTTAGATGCTTCCTATCTTGACCGGTATTAGAAAAGGCAACGATCATTGAGGAGTTAGACAAGCAAAAGCCCTAACTAAAGATTACGCAGGTCACGCAGGGTGGGAGGGTAGAAGTGAAGTGACCCAGCTGTGGAGGCTGCTTTGAAACGGTCCACAACACTGCAGCTTCTGCAGTTTGCTACAAGACCAGTTAGAGTTCTCTTAGTATCTCCTGAAGAGCATCAGCATAGAAAATGCTGTTATTCTTGGCAAGGTCTTCCCGGGTTCCTGATACATGAAGTGACCCACTGATGTTTTCCAAGTGTCCATTATTTTCCTGCTCAGAGGATTAAGGTATCTTTCTGGGACACGTGGCCTTATAAAGTTCCAGGAGAGAATGGGCAGCTCAGGTTTGGATACACACAGCTGACTACCTGTCCCTACCAAGGGAGAGTTGGCCTGTGTGTAGAGCTACCACTGAGACATTACATCTTCTGTCTGGTCCTACATTAGGATTGAGGCCTTAGCTATCTTTCCTTTGGTTCACGAAATACAGAAGGGAGGACCACTGGGTCAATTCCACGTATTTAGGGATTTCAAAAACAAAGCATAAAAGTTCAGACTTTCTTTCCTGGGGGAAAAAAAGAATGATAGGATTAAACAAAAGAGATAAAATACAAGATCAGAGAATTACTTATATGCGTCAGTGGTTTGCAGTAAGAGAGTTGCTTCACTTTGCCACTGTGTTATTAAAGCTACCTTTCTGCTACCTAGTCTGCTCTAAGGGCTCACCTGCTGAGATCAAGCTGGCAGGGAGCTACAGTGCTAGGCCAAGTCACCACAACAGGCTCTAGGCTGCCTGCTGCAGAGAATGTGAGTGGTTAGGTGGTGGTCAAGATTTTATTTTGAACGGTTTATACATGGGGCAGTATGTCTGATCTTCTTGCTCCAATATGGATGGCGCTAAGTGTATGCTTTTCTACTCACAGCCTAGTGAGAGATATTTAAGAAGTCCACAGTCCCTCCTGCTGAGTACCCTTGCCTGCTGGAAAGCAGGGGATACTCTAATGGTTGGAACCACAGCTAGATCTACAGGGAGGCAAGCACCTAGCACTGATTTCGAGTCCTAAGAGAGTTCTGAGACATGGAGATGTGTAACAAATATTAGCGATAGGCACAATCCTCTTCAATGGTGACAGTTAGGTGCTCAAAATTTCAATAATTTGGGCTGAGATAAGAACCACACTATATTAGGGCATTTTTGCATTGCTAGAAAGAAATACCTGAGACTGGGTAATTTATAAAGAAAATAAATTTAATTGGCTAACAGTTCTGCAGGCTGTATAAGAAGCATGATTCTGGGCATCTGCTCAGCTTCTGATGAGGCCTCTGGAAGCTTAAAATCACGGCAGAAGGTGCAGGGGAAGCAGGCACATAACATAGCAAAAGCAGGAGAAAGGGAGAGAGCACAAGTGGGAGAGGGTGCCACCTACTTTTAAAGGACTAGACCTCATGAGAACTATCATGAAGACACATTAAGCCATTAATAAGGGATCCACCCCCATGACCCAATCACCTCCTACCAGGCCCCAGTTCTAGCACTGAGGATTACAGTTCAACATAAGATTTGGGTGGAGACAAATATGCAAACTTTATCACACACTACTTCAGGAATGGGATCCAGATCTTTGTTATTATACCTTGGATAACTATGACATATCTCTAGGACCAGGGCCACTAAGGTTTGTCTCACTGAGGTATCAGATACTGACATGGTTTGGATTTGTGTCCCTACCCAAATCTGAAGTTGAATTGTAATTTGTAGTGTTGGAGGAGGGGCCTAAGGGGAGGTGATTAGATCATTCAGGAGGATTTTCCCTTGCTGTTCTCATGATAGTGAGTGAGTTCTCAGGAGACCCGGTTGTTTAAAAGTGTGTAGCTCTTTCCCTTCACTCTCTCTCCCTTTTTATCTGACCACATAAGACATGCCTGCTTCCCCTTCACCTTCTGCCATGATTGTAAGTTTCCTAAGGCCTCCCAGCTATACTTTCTGAGGAACTGTAAGTAAATTACCCTCTTTTCTTTATAAATTACCCAGTCTCAGGTAGTCTTTTAATAGTGATGTGAGAACGGACTACAAGTTGGTATAGGTACCAACTCAGCAATTAAAAAGGCAAACATCGGCCAGGCGCGGTGGCTCACGCCTGTAATCCCAGAACTTTGGGAGGCCGAGGTGGGCAGATCACGAGGTCAGGAGATTGAGACCATCCTGGCTAACATGGTGAAACTCCGTCTCTACTAAAAATACAAAAAAAAAAAAAACAAAAAAAAC